>NC_083317.1:107766292-109055792 GCF_963455315.2 Globicephala melas | reverse complement strand
GTGCATGAGCTTCAGTAGTTGCAGCACATGGGCTCAGTAGTTGTGGCTCGTGGGCTCTAGAGCACAGGGTCAGTAGTTGTGGTGCACGGGCTTAGTTGTTCCACGGCATGTGGGATCTTCCTGGACCAGAGCTTGAACCCATGTCCCCTGCATTGGCAGGCGGATTCTTAACCACTGCACCACCAGGGAAGTCCCTATGTTGATCTTGAGTTTTGTAACTTAGCTAAATTCACTTATTAGTTCTAGTGGGTTTTTTGGGTAGACTTCCTTGGGTTTTCTATGAAGACAATCTTATAATTTGAAAATAGAGATAGTTCTATTTCTTCTTTTTCAATATATATACTATTATTTATCTTTATATTTATACATTTATCTGTTTATCTATCTATCTATGTATCTTGACTAGTTGCACTGGCTAGGACCTTCAGTATAATGTGGAATAGAAGTGGGGAGGGTGGATATCCTTGTCTTGTCCACTCTGCAGAAAAGTATTCAGCCTTCACCATGACGTATGATGTTAGCTGACCCGGGTTTTTTCCTAAATGCCCTTTATTAGCTTAAAGAAAGTTTTCTTCTATTCCTAGTTTGTTGAGGGTTATTTACCATGACTGGATGTTGACTTTTGTCAAATGCTTTTTGACAAGGCATTTTCAACCTGGTTGATTCTTCTTACTTATTGAGGAGAAATACTTGTACAAAAAATATTGAATGACTTGAGTAAAACATTTCAGTAATAGCTATAATCCCAGATTACCAGGAGTTTAAAATGACTGTTACTTCAGTCTCACCTTGTGATTTATAAACAATTATTCAGTATCAATCAGGTTAGTAGAGTTTTCTAGTCAAGTGAGAGCTTTAGCTATAGAATTACCAAAGGGCCGCACTATAAATAAATGTCACCTCCAAAGTAGTCCCAGATGGGTTATCACAAAAAGCATTTTAGTAACTCTGATTTTATTTTCTGCTATGTTTTGGGCATTGTGCTTGTTGTCTGGCATCCAGTATCTCATTTAGTCTTAACAAAAACTCTGAAAAATTGGTATTGACATCGTCAGGATATTACAAGGTTTAAGAGTATGAACACTGAAGACCAACTGCCAGGGTTCATATTTCAGCTCTACCACTTGCTGAATGAACACAAGCAAGTCATTTAACCTCACTTAATTCATTGCTTCACGTGTAGAATAGGGAAAAGAGTAACAATATGAGTAGTTGTTAAGAGATTTAAATGAAGCTATTCAATATTACACCTTAACATATTTTCTGGTGCATTGTAAACACTACATCAAAATTAGATATACATCCTGCTATCTTACAGATGAGGAAATGGAGAGATATGGAAACAAATGCATATAACTAATGTAAGTCAGAGTTTAGATTAAAATCTAAGCCTAGCTGCTTCCAAAGCACACCCTCCCTCCCCCCATCATCCTGCTGTTTTCTTATGTTCTGATTAGGAAGAGAATATTTTGCTAATATATAGTGTCATTATATATCCTAGTTTATGCCTGTTGTCTCAGTGCAATTATTAATTGTGCCCCCTTTAACTCTCATGCTTGTCCATTTTAGATAATAATTTATATGATCACTCTACTAATAACCCACATTCTAATTTATGTTTCAGTGGCAAATTATTATTTTTATTTCTAAATTTTCCTGTGGTCCAGACTCTCCAACACACACACACACACACACACACACACAGAATCTAGCCTACAGTGGATTTTATAAGGAAGTTGCAGATACTATGTGTGTTTTGCATCTAAGACATTAATCACAATTTAGCAACTTCATGGCTTCATGCAGAGTAAATATATACACCCTTTCAAAAATCTTATATTTTTAAAAAATATTTATTTATTTGGTCACACCACATCTCAGTTGCAGCAGGCTGGCTCCTTAGTTGTGGCTTGTGGGCTCCTTATACTGACACAATTGCAAATCTATGCCTCATGTTGGGAGCACCATACCAATTCCACATGAATGGATACACATTGAAGTTGACTACTGTTGAAATTAATTTGGGTTATTAATAAAATTCTATTGGTTGTCCAAACCAGAAAAATATGGTCTAGTAGACAATTAGTGTCTATGAATCGTCTCTAGGTGTGGTTCTTTCGGGGACTTGTTCCAGAGAGAGGAAGATAAAGGCTATGAGGTATTTCCAACATAAGGTTTTGCCCCTTAATGGGAATTTAGCTCATATCTGACTTTTCTTAGTATTTTTTTAGTAGTTCTATAGATGAATATTATTAGTCCTTTAAATAAACATTCTTATTATGAGGAAAAGTATCTTCCTTTGTTGCCTTCACTTTTAAACATACGGTATAACTGAAGTGTCTGTGCATATGTCATAACTGAAATGTTTGCATTAGTGAGACTCAAAGTGAGAGCCAAGAATTTTATTTTCCATAGACACTAAACCTTTATAGAGACCAAACTTCAAACAATTTTATTTTTATTCCTTTGAGGCTTGGTGCTATTCACACCTTTATATTCCTTATAGCCAGTATTTTATTTTACAATGTATATTTCAGTCTCAAGATAGTTAAATTAATTCCTTTTATACTACATTTTATGAACACCTTTTTTCAATTGTCATTGGAGGCCTACCATAAGCAATGTGTTTAGCCTTCTGCTCACCCAATCATATTCCGCAAAAAAAAATGGACTTTCATCTGAATAAATCCCCTGTGGAGTAGGAAACACAGCTGTTTCATCATACTAGACAGCCTGCAGAGAGATACTATTTTCCTTGGGGGAAAGGACACTCAAGTTTTGAGAATCTAGGTACTACACCATTGAGGAAAAAGATGAAAAGAAAATAGGCCATCCTTTTCAATTCTATTGTGCAGAATATAAAGAAACTCTTTGTTCAGATTTCATGTCCTCCTCCTCCTTTCTCAATCTTTAGTCTTTTAAAATTCTACCCTTAACTAAATGGGTAAGCTGCAAAAAAGATTAAACTTAAAAATATACCAGGAATACAGAATGAAGAGAGGTGATTGATCTTTGAGTAAGTATCCAACAGTGCAATGAAATTCTCAAGCAGGTTCCTTTTTATTTCAAAATGGGTTTGATTCAGAGAGATTTTATAGCTGCTAAATCATTCGGTTGGCAGAGATTGTGCGCGCTTCTTACAGTTACTTTAAAAGATGTCAAATTTGGCAAAGGCAGTAAAAATACTGGGATTTACTGAGTTTGCTTTTTTTTTCTCTTCTAGAGAATGCTCTAAAATTCAGTGTGCTCAGAAGTAATACAGTACAATTCTGCAAAGTGTGCAGAATTGCAGATTTCACAGAAAGAGTGTGGCTTTCTCAGCCAGTGTGTTGCAACTACATCTTTGGCAAAAGCCTGTGTTAGTTGTTACAGAAGGCTCCTCTTTACCACCAGTGTACTTTCAGTGTCATTGCCATTGGCATCTGAAAGCTGCTCATTTCCAGCAG
This sequence comes from Globicephala melas, assembly GCF_963455315.2. Classification (NCBI taxonomy): domain Eukaryota; kingdom Metazoa; phylum Chordata; class Mammalia; order Artiodactyla; family Delphinidae; genus Globicephala; species Globicephala melas. The sequence continues at coordinate 109,052,346 of NC_083317.1, read as the reverse complement.
TTCCTGAACAGCCTTACTTTGTTCATCCAGAGAGGAGGTCTGAAGCAGGACTTCTGGTCAGGTAGGCATACCTACACGAGACCACTACCCTATATTGGTGCAGTATTGGTGCATCATGAGCATGACTCTGGTTTGATGAATGCCTTGGTTTGATTATCAGTTCCACTGGTGACTTGCATAACCTTTCCAAGCCCCAGCTTTACTAAGTGTAAATGGAGGCAACAGACAATTTTATTAGGCTGCTAGGAGATTAAGTGAGATACAAAGTGCTTAAGACAGATACATAAGTGTCAATAAATGTCATTATAACTATTGTCATAATGATGTTCAATGAATGGAATTTATTATTATTATTAGATTATCTCCAGTCCAGGAGAATAGATTATTATTCATAAAGTTCACGTTTGTTTTCATGACACAAATGATGCAATTGTTACTACTAAACTTATAATACAATACCTCACTTCTATCTTGTCTGGAAGAAAGTGATACCCACTGTCTGTGAGTCCCTAAATGCTGTTCTGCTACCAATCAGATTCAGATTGCTACCTCTATTTGTACATTAAAAAAATTAGCTTTTTAAAGCTAATTTTGTTCCTAAAGCCAAGCTCATGGCCTGTTTGATAGATAAAATGTGTATTAATATACAACAGTATATACAATATAATTGAAGGATGAACCCAACTGGTGTGGTCTAGGTAATATGCTAAGAAATTGCTCATTCCTAGCAGATCATATATAAATCCATTCCTAAAATCCATTGGCATCTGCAGCTCAAAGAAGCGTTGAAATCAGAGTAGTGCTATAATTCTAAGCACTTCACTTTCTGATATCCAGAACTCTATAAATGTGGCTTTTTAAAATATATCTGCTATGTGCTAGTCAATGTGACAATTTAAAATTTTTTATCCTTAAAACAATCTTGTCGTCCCCATTTCCAGATGAAGACACTTTCTTGTTTTAGAGGAAAATTTTGTTAATTGTTAATTTTGTTAATTTGTTAGTTTGAAATGCATTTATTCAGTCATTTATTCTCTTTCACATAGGAATAGCCTGTCTTATCAGTTACTATAACCCTAGTGGCCAACACAGTGCCTGAAACATAGTACACGTTCCAGAAATATTTTAAGTGTGTGCATAAATGCTAATATAGAGATTCTGAAGAACTATAATGTCTTCATTTTCTATATCTCTTTTAAAACCTATCCCTAACTATAATAAAGTATACAAGCCCCTGGTTCCTTGAATGAATGGTAAGAATGGATTATGGTGCAAACCAAGACTGTTGAAGCTTCAGGGATTACTCCAAACTGTGACTAAGCCTCTATTGTAGGACTAATGGGATTAGGCAGAAATTAAACCATCAAGGCAAGTAAGATGATGGAAGCATTTAACTAAATCTCCCAACTGTGCCAACTGGAATAATATAAACGAGCAGGTCCAATCTTATAGACGGTTGATAGATAATTGAAGGGCAGATATTGTAGGCCACATTCTCATTTTGTTTTCTTCATAAAAGTCCAAGGAATATGTTTTAAAATGTAAATTGGTTTGTCCCACATCCTCACTTAAAATGCACTCGTGTCTTGTGGCATTTTTAATGTAACGTAAGCGCTACCATGACCTACCACATCCTATATGATCTAGACATTTTGCCACCAAACTGTCCTCTCAATTGTATACTCCAATCACACTGCTCTTTGCATCTCAAAATCTTTTTCTTATTGTTCCCTTACCTGGTGTTTCTCACAGCTCTTTTCATTTCTGATCCTTCAGTTTCAGCTCAAATGTCACCCTCAGACCTTCCCAGGCTATTGCATCTAAATTGCCCTCCATCTTCAGACTCTATCAGAGTGCCTTGATGATTTCAGCTTGTGATAAATGCAATGAAAGGAGTCATTTCTGACTAGGTGTCCTCCAAAATAATGAAGTCAGCAAATAGTTTTGTGTGAGTGGGGGACTTTTTTTTCCCCATATTTAAGACTGATAAAAGCCTAGAATTTGGTATGTTCTTAACAAATATTTGTGGTACATATTACTGTCTGAAGAATGCAATGCTGGGTACTATGGGCTGGTCTAAAATATGAAAGATTTATGATTTTGATGATCTGATTGTTCTTGAAATGACTAGGGACATTATGTTGGGATTGGTATCACAGCACAGAAAGGTGTGTGCCAAGACCTGTACAGAGGGGACCAGCAGCAAATGAAAACCTGTGTTGGAGTTGAGGGCATTCAGATAATATAACCTGCCTGGACAACAGCCCTAAGAGAGGATTGTGATGGTTAATTTTGTTTTACTTGGCTGGGCCATGGTATTCAGATATTGGGTCAAACATTATTCTGGATTTTTCTGTGAGGGTGTTTTTAGATGAGATTAACATTTACATTGGTGAGCATTTTTTTTTTTTCGGTACGCGGGCCTCTCACTGTTGTGGCCTCTCCCGTTGCGGAGCACAGGCTCTGAACGCGCAGGCTCAGCGGCCATGGTTCAGGGGCCTAGCCGCTCCACGGCATGTGGCATCCTCCCGGACCAGGGCGCGAACCCACGTCCCCTCTATCGGCAGGCGGACTCTCAACCACTGCGCCACCAGGGAAGCCCTACACTGGTGAACTTTAAATAAAGCAGATTGCCCTCCTAAATGTGGGTGGGCCCCATCCAATAAATGAAGGTGTGAATAGAACAAAAGACTGACCTCCCCTGAGTAAAAGGGAATTCTGCCAGCAGACAGCCTTTGGGCTTGAACTGAAACATGGGGCTCTTCCCTGAGTCTCCAGCCTACTGGCCTACCCTGCAGATTTTGGACTTGCTAGACTCCATAATCACGTGAGCCAATTCCTTAAAATAAATCTCCATACACGTTCTATTTGTTCTTTTTCTCTGGAGAACCCTGAAAAATACAAGGATACTGGGGTGAAGGATCCAAAAGGCTCTGAGAGGTTAGAGATAATTGAATTAATCATAGCAGAAGGCTTATCACAGTTGGTGAGACATCAGCTGGGGTGTTTCCATTTTGAAGTCCAGTAGGATAGTGGCTATACCTGGGAATCTGTCCAAATAAAGTAGTATTTCCCTTAGTGGCTTGGAAGTGTGCCAAAAAAGCTTCCACTTAGAGAATGGGCAGAAAAAGTAAGCATCAAGCCATCAGATGGAGTTGATAGGACACCACAGATTAACACTGTGCAACTTTTCTGAGGAAAAATGAAATGGGAATCTGTAGTAGCAAAGATAAGGCTATCATCACAGGCTATCTCACATGCTTTTATATGCATTATCTTACTTAATACCCTCAAGCAAGCCTTTAGGGTAGATGAGAATATTCCTGTATTACAAGTGAGAAAACTGAGCCTCAGAAGAGTGAAATTACTTTGCCAAATTCACATAGCTGGTAGGTGCTGGTGACAGGACTCACACCCAAGCATGCTGTTTCTAGCATCTGTCTTGGCCTGCTGTGGTGTTTCCTTTAGCACATTGGCTCTGAAAGACACTTGAGGGTAGGAGTTGGTAGAACTTCAGAACTTAGAAGGCCGTATGGAAGCACTGGATCCTTGGATTAAAACAAAACTATGTTTCATATTTTTAGTGCCTTCATTTTTGAAATGATTAGTATTATCAAGTGGATATAACATCTAGAATGATTTTTCACAGTTGAAATCTCTGACTGCATGAAATTTCATGTACTGTATTTCAGAGCAGTATATCCATTCCCTTCCACTGCCTTCTAGAAGATTGTGAGAAGTGTGCACATGAAGGGAAAAATGATACACATTATATCTCTTTAGGTATTAAAAGTACTTGAGTATAAGAAAATGTTTTCTTTTAAGAGGCCATGCATTCATATGAATCACCTCTCCCCATCTACTCTAATTAGACATTCTACTGTATTTCTTCATTGTGAAGAAGTTCAGGAAAAATATGGACAGATATGTGCAGACTCAAATTTATTTTGAAAGGAAAAGCTGTCTCTCTCTCAATTTCTAGTACCTTTATTTCCATCCTGTGTGGCCTGTACCTTTGTCACTTTGTCACCAGCATGATTAGTAAGAAGTACAAGGAACATCGTTCAACTTTGTATTTGTCTCAGCTAGATTATAAGCAGAAACACAAAATAATATAGGTAGAAAAGTATTTTTAAATCTTGTGTTTCAGAAATAATACCTATCTCAATAATAGCTATCTGAATGCATACCCACCATAAACTAGGCAGTGTCCCGGCAGAATTAAATATGTTGTCACACATAATTCTCACAACAATCATGTTTCCTCATTGACTTATTTATAAATTGAGATTTGGAGAAGTTAATATGTTACCAACGTCACAGGCTCGGATAGGAATCTAACCAGGATTCAAACTCAAGCTTGTCTGTTCCTCAAGCTCGTGTTTTTTCACTGTGAATATACCTCTAACTTCCTGAAATCTCTACAAAGACTTGCGCTGCCCAGCGAGCCATGAGACAAGGGGAAAACCCCACGCTATTTCTTAGAACAGCGGATCCTTAAGTAACATGCAGTGAAAGAATTTGGGTATCAGAAATTCCAGCTGGGAGTGTGGCCAACCAGATCAGCTGAAGCCTCAGGGAGGCTGCACGAGAATATGGACACTTTCTCATATTTTAGCAAGAAACAGCAAATTTTCACACACAAAGAAATACCATTTGACACATGCAAGAAGCCTGTTGTTGGGTCAAAAATTCTTCCCTGGGCTCTTCAGGCATCTGGTTCCCAGCAACTCCTTGAGGTCAAAGATCATTTTCCCTTCTGGTTCCTAAATCTACAAGACCATCTCAATGCTGTATATAACTGGAGCCTCTTTGCAATTGGAACATTAAACATATTTTCTCTCTTTTTGTCTCCTCATGCAGTCAGCTTCCTTCTGTTGCTAGCTTGAGGGGTTATCTCTCTTTAGTCACAGCACAGGGCAATGTTTTTGTAGCCTTATTATGGAATTGTGTTCCATGTTTTTTCTTTCATCCAACAAGTCTGTCTAATAGAATTATAATACACAAACCAGTCTTGCTATCCTGATGCTGTATTTCATGTTACATGAGACTGTGTGATGACTAGAATTATCCTCCCAACCTGCAGACATGATGGTTCTGTGACTAGGTTTGATTTGTGTAGAAAAAACACTGGAATAACTACCTGATTCTTCTTCCTGTCTTTCTCTCTCAAGATTTCTCAACAGTGGCACTATTGACATTTTGGGCTGGAAAATTCCTTGTCGTGAAGGGCTGCCCTGTGCCTTGTAGGGTGTTTAGCAGCATCCCTGGACTGTGATCCCAGTAGCACCCGCCCCCCTCAGTTGTGACAACCAGAAATATCTCCACATATTGTCAAGTGTTTCCTGGAAAGTAAAATAGTCCCTGGTTGAAATCATGGTTCCTTCTTTTTTCTCCCTCTTCTCTCTCTCTCTCTCTCTCACACACACACACTCACGTGCATGCACACATGCACACACACGCTAGCACTCAGAAGGGACAGATTTCATACTAAAATTACCAGTTGTATGTGTGGTACTTACACGGTTTTGTGCATTTGACTATGGAAGAAATTCTTCTACATCCAAAAATACATGGCTAGCTGTTTCTTTAAAGGTAAAACTTGAGGTTGTGTAAATCCTTAGGCCTGTGCAAAAGTTTGAAACCATCTTGAGTTGAACCAGCCCCAAAGCCTAACTCACCTGCCCTGGAACTTGAAGATGGAAAGCTTGGGGGGAGGAGGGACTGGACGTGGGAATCATCTCAACTTTATAAACATGAAAGCTTAGGAATAAATTGCTTTTAGCTCCCAAACAATTCTGGCTTCTAGATTTCAATTCAAGGCAGTAATAAATGCTTCTTTCAGGTGCTCTCCACCCCACATAATGGCACAGGGTCAGAATACCAACAGGGAGGTCCAGGGTGCAGAAAGGCAGTTTACAGATTAGTTGTACTGATGCCAGACAGGAAGAAAGACCCGGTTTCCCTTGGGGTCCGGTGTGAATGGCAACCCTCTTCCTTCTCTGGGTGGGATTTTTTTTTTACACTTTAATACAAATTATCATTTCAGAATGTGTGACTTTCCCAGAAGTTACAGAATTTCAGGACCATCATGTGTACTCACTTACTGAAGTCCACGTAGTGGTCCTCAAGGCTTGAGTATGAAAATAGTTCTGATTCTTGAATTCAAGTGGCTTGCACACCATTTTAGAAGACAAAAACCTGATGTATTATATCCTCTGAAGATTTTATTTTCACTAACTCAGTTTCTCCTTCCTTGAGGTAATTCTGTACTGAATAACAGTTCTATTTTGCACTGTTCCCACTCTACTGTCACATATTTGTTTACCTGTCTGTGTCTCTGTGAAGGCTAGAGTGATGATGTATTCAGATTTATATTCTCAGTGTCTTGGAAAGGTCTTGGCATGGGGTTAGCGGCACTCTCTGCTCCATTTAATGACAGAGAGCAATAAAGGCTTTCTGAAACTCTTTACTCCTTGGAGTCAGTGTCACTCCTGCTTTCTTCTCTAAACTTACTTTCCTTTTTTCTTTGTTTCCCTATAAGACTCTTAGATACTGGACCTATAGAGATTTATCTTTGATTCTCCATTTTACTTATTTTGAATAATTCCCCTAAATGATCTAATCTGTTTTCATTGGTCTAACTGTAGAGACTGTTGATTCTCAAATCTACTACCATCTGTCCTAACTTCCTTCCCAAGCTTTAGGCTTGTGAGCGCTTTGCTGGGTATATCCACCTAGCGTTCCAAAGAAATTTCAATTTAACACATTCAAAACTTGGTGGATATTATCTTTTCTTCAACTGTAGTTAACTTCTTTAGTATTAAATCGCAATTGATAGCCCTATCAGCTTCCTAGCCATTCAATCCAGAAACATGTGGGTCACCATTAATTCTTCCTTCTCCCTCCTCTTCCTGAATTCTGTATCGGATTTTCCGCCAAATTCTGCTTCTTTTACCTTCTAAATTTTGTTTTGTTTTGGTTTGGTTTTTTTGTCAAGGCTATCCTCCCTTCTCTATTTGTATCATTACTGTCCTAGTAAATGTCCTCCTCATCTTTCAATAGTCTCTTACCATTTCCCTGACTCTGGTCTTGCCTGTCTTAAATTTAACCTTCTCACTGCAGTCAGGATGAGTTATCTAAAAAGTAAGTCCAACTCTGATGTGTTCCTCCCCACTCTAAAAACTGATTATCTATGGAATAAAGCTCAATGCTCTTCACATGGCACGACCTGGCCCCATTCTACTTCTCCAGCCTCACTTGTTATGACTTGTTCCAGTTACTATTGCTGTGTAACAAGGTACCCTATAATTTAACAGCTTAAAATAGCCCTCTTATTATGCTTACAGATTCTACGGGTCAGGAATTCAGATAGGACCCAACAGGGATTGCTTTTCTCTGATCCACATTCTAGGGATTCAGTTGGGAAGACTCACTGGCTAAGTTGACGAGAAGGCTGGTGGCTAGAAACTTCTAAAGACTCATCTCATATCTGTTAGAGTGACTCAAATCAGAGTGCCTACATGTGGTTTGATTGGTTTATGGCATGGAGGCCTCATGGAGTTAGGTTTCTTAGAGTATGGATCAGGGCTCTGAGTATGAATGGTCCATTGAACAAGGTGAAAGCTGCATGGCCTTTTATGATGCAGCTTTGTGCATCACACAGAATCACTTTAGCAGTTCTCTCTTTGTGAAAGCAATTGCAAGGTCTGGTATAATAAAGAATATATCTGGTCTTTGTCCCTGGTTCCTGGCACAGAGTTTCAAGAATCCTTGGAATTTTCTGAGGGATTAGAGTGTCTTTTGTTATTCTTAATGACCCCTCTTCAACCATATCTGAATTTATGAAGTGAGGTAACTCATAGTGGGGCCTCTAGATAGCTTTAGCATGGGGGCTGATTGACAGCAAAACCATGTGATGAGAGGGTTGGAAATTTCGGTCCCATCCCCTGACCTCTCTAGTCCCTCTTAGAGGGTAGAGGGACTAGAGAGCTTCTTGGTTGGTGAGCATATTGATGTACTGGGAGGGTGACATACTCTGATTTCATGGGACCAGAAGCTCCAGTGCTTGGGACCTTTGCCCCATGTACCTGTTCAACTGGCTGTTCATTTAATATCCTTTATAATAAAATGGTAATTTAAATATAGCACTTCCTTGAGTTTTGTGAGTTGTTCTAGAAAATTATTGAAACTGTAGGGGATCAGAGGAACCCCTGAATTTGTAGCCAAGCCTATTGGTCAAAAGTATAGTAGTCTCTAGCACCTGTAGCTGGGGCCCAAAGTAGGGGCCGTCTCATAGCACTGAGCCTTTTAGCCTATGGGGTCTGTGCTATATCTGGGTAGTTAGTATCAGAATTCATTTGAATTGTAGAACGCCTCATTGGTTTTAGAAAATTGATGTTGGAAAGCGCAACCTTATCCAGATTCACAGTAGGGGACATAGACTCCCACCTTTTGATAAGACGAGTATGAATACTCCTCATATGTTTTTCCAGCTTTATTGACAAATTGTATTACAATTTATAAAGTGTACAGTGTGATAATTTGATACGTATATATTGTAAAAGAATTCCTACCATCACATTAATTAACACATCTATCACCTCACATATTTATTCACTTTTTTTTTCTTTTGGTGAGAACACTTAAGTTCCACTCTCTTAGCAAATTTCAGTTATACAACACTGTATTACCAACTCTAATCACAATGTTATACATTAGGTCCTCAGATCTTATTCATTTTATAACTTAAAGTTTGTACCCTTTTACCACCTCTCCCTCTTTCTCCTATTCCCCATCTCCTGGCAACCACCATTCTACTCTCTGTTTTTATGAGTTCAACTTCTTTTTTTCCAAGTTCTACACATACGTGATACCACACAGTGTTCATTTTTCTGTTATGGGTTATTTCACTTAGCAAAATGACCTTCAGATTCATCCAAATGGCAGGATTCCCTTCTTTATCAAGGCTGAAGAGTATTCCTCTGTGTGTGTGTGTGTGTGTGTATCAATCACTTTTTCTGTATCCACTGATCTGCTGACAAACTTATGTTGTTTCCATACCTTGGCTATTGTGAGTAACAATGAACATTGGAGTACAACTCTCTCTTCAAGATAGTAATTTTGTTTCCTTTGGATATATATCTGGGAGTGGGATTGCTGGATCATGTGGTAGTTTTATTTTTAATTTGAGGAAAGTTTATACTGTTTTTCATAGTGGCTGTACCAGTTTACATTTCCATCAACAGTGTACAAGCGTTCCCTTTTCTCTACATTCTCACCATGATTTCTCTCTTGTGTTTTTGATGATAGCCATCCTAAGAGGTATGAGGTGATACAATTTGTGGCTTTGATTTGCATTTCCCTGATATTAGTGATGTTGAGCACCTTTTTGTAGCTGTTGGTCATTTTCATGTCTTCCTTGGAAAAATGTCTATTCAGGTCCTTTGCCCATTTTTAAATTAGGTTATTTGTTTTTTCTTGCTGTTGAGTTGTGTGAGTTCCAGGTATATTTTGGATATTAACTGCTTATCAGATATGTGGTTTGCAATTTTTTATCCCATTTCATAGGTTGCTTTTTCATTTTGTTGATAATTTCCTTTGCTGTGCAGAAGCTTTTTAGTTTGTTGTAGTCTCACTTGTTTATTTTTGCTTTTGTTGCCTTTGCTTTTAATGTCAGATCAAAATCATTGCTAAGACCAGTATCAAGGAGTTTACCCATATGTTTTCTTCTAGTAGTTTTATGGTTTCAGGTCTTATGTTCAAGTCTAATTCATTTTGAGTTGGTTTCTGTATATGGTGTGAGATAGTAGCCCAGTTTCATTCTTTTGTATGTGGCTATCTAGTTTTCTCAACACTGTTTATTGTAGAGACTATCCTTTCCCCATTGTATATTCTTGGCTCCTTTGTTGTAGATTAACTGACCATATGTGCATGGTTTATTTCTGGGCTCTCTATTCTGTTCTGTTGATCTATGTGTCCATTTTAATGCCAATACCATACTGTTTCGATTACTATTGCTCTGTAATATAGTTTGAAATCACAAAGCATGATAACCCCAGCTTTGTTATTCTTTCTCAAGGTTGCTTTGGCTATTTGGAGTCTTTTGTGGTTCCATACAAATTTTAGGAATGTTAGCTCTATTTCTGTGAAAAATGCCATTAAGAATTTGTTAGGGATTTCATTGCATCTGTAGATTGCTTTGGGTAGTATGGACATTTTAACAATATTAATTCTTCCAGTCCATGAGCATGGGATATCTTTCTACTTATTTGTGTCTTCTTCAGTTTCTTTCATCAGTGTCTTATAGTTTCCAGTGTACAGATCTTTTACCTCCTTGGTTAAATTTATTCCTAGTTCCTTTATTTATTTATTTATTTGATTGTAAATGTCATTTATTTCTGTAGAATATCTTTTCTATCCTTATTTACCTGGTTAATGGAGGACAAGGACTATGTCATTCCTCTTTATACTCCCAATAAAATTTAATAAAAGGCAAAAGTCAGTCATAATTTAATTTCTATGTAGTTGAATAGTTAGGACTTTGTGATTCAAATGCTGCAAATATCTCTAAGACATGTTAGCTGAGAGATCATAACTATATGGTATGCAAGTAACTACTGTCCCCTCCTCTGTCTGTGTAGATATTTTTAACCAATCAGAACACTCTACCCACTTAGGTCCTAACTTGACCTCAGAATATTTTTCAACACAAATTTCAAAAAGATTTTCCCAACTTCTTTCCTCTTTTTAATCAGAAAGTAATTTAAATTTTTTAATGATTTGACTTTTATATCAATTGATGTACTGCTCTTAAATGTGGTATTGGAGGAAATAGAATTGGTAGGCAAAACAAAGAAGGAAACCATAATTGATTGGATATTTATTACATGCTACACCATTTACCTGCATCATCTTAAATTCTATCAACGGGTTTTTAACGTAAGTCTTGTCCCCATTATACAAATGAGACGACTGGAATTCAGAGGGTTAGAATCATTTGCCCAAAGTCACACAGCTGGCAAATATGATACAGGATTTAAACACGAGCAATTCTGTTTCAAGAGTTCCTCCATTTGTCTTTCTTTGGAACACCACCCTACTCAATCACTGTGCCTCTGAATAAAACAACTATCTCCCCTGCTTCTCACATGGCTGCTGGGCACTGGTGCCTTCCTCAGTGTGCATTAGTGACAGTGAGGTTATTAAGAAGCATGTGGTTCCTTTTCTACCCATCTAACTTCCTCCTCTGACTTAGTCCAAGTAAGGGTTAATTTTCTAATTTTCACAGAGGCAAAAGTAGAAGTAAGTGGAGGTAAGCTTTAGTGCCATCTCCTATCCTTTTCCTCTTCAGATCTCAATAAGTTAAGAGATGTAGGAATTTAATGGTTACTTTCTCATCCCTTCAGGTAATGGCTAGCAAGGAACTGTCCTTTCAGTAGCAGCATGGACCAAGTGCAGGCTCTGTTGCTTTAGGATTCTCCAAAGAGAGAGAAGGTCATTGGGCTTTTGCTTCAAGAAGTTCCCTGGATGTTATCCTGACTCTTGTTGGAAGGGCCAGGAAGCAATGACTAGGCTTCCTTACTATATTAAATGTAATTAGAGATTTAGGAGCTGCACCACTCAGGCACAAATCCTTTAAAAAATATGTATTTAAATAAATATATGTTTATATATTTTATATTGGCTAAGCTAACCCTCCCACTTCAAAAACAGTATTGTCACCTCAGCTCACATTGCTCTATTATGATCAATGGCACTGAGCAGCTTTATATTCAAGGCTCATGAGTTTCAGTTACTTCAGGAGACAATCTGGTAACTGAAGATAGAAAGTCTCACTTCAGAGTGGCATTCACTAAGAATTTCATTCCATGGGGGATAGTCCAGAGGAATCTTACCAATATACTTTCCTTCTCCAAAATATGGGGTGCACATATAGTCAGTGTGTGTGCTTGTGTGTCTGTGTGTGTTTAGTGACTAAATATTAAAAAGTGCAGACATTGTACATTTAGACACTCTCTGCTGTGATCATAGAGCATCTTATACAAATATCTATCAGAGCACTTAACTGAGTTGTTACTCCCTATGTATCTACTCATTTTCTAGATCTTAAGCGTTTAGAGCATTTTCGAAGTAGTAGTATTAGTATTAGTAATAACAAGAACAACAACTTATTGAGAATGGATCATGTGCCAGATACTACCCCATCTATACCTATTCATATATTTTGTCCTTACAACTGACCCTTTGATGTAGGTACTATAAGATCCCAGCCACTGAGGAAATTATAAGGATAGTGGTAATTCTAATGGACAGAAACTGGGATGGGCATAGAGGAGTATGCCTATGGGAGATTGATTACCCTCCAGTTAAAAACACTCAGACCTAATTAGCTGTATATATAAGCCAAGGACTCAGGTGGCCAAGTCTAGAGCCGAGGTGTAAATAAAGAAGTAACGTGTATATCTGAAAGAGTATGATCATTTGGGTCAGGCAAATCTGGTTTGAAGTTTTCTTTTGAAGGCTAGGAATAAAACCAATGTGTAAAAGTGGCAAATATTAGAAGCAACTTGTAGAATTGTTGCAAGAATTAGGATACCTGCCGTTACTAGTTGATGCCAATTATTAGCGGAATAAGAATTCTTTAAAGTTTCTAGGGATGAAGGTATAAGGGAACATGGGGCCAAGGACTCAGTTGTGTTATGGGGCTCTCCATGCGTGGAATTGTAGGAAGAAGAAGAGATGCCGATGGGGACAAAAGAGTAAAGAGGCAGAAAGAAAAGCAGAACAGGAATTTGTTCTGGGAATCTAATTCTTTGGTCAGGATTATCAAGGTTGAGGAATATGCAAACCAAGGTCATTGTGAAGAATGAAGTCACCTCTGAGAGGGAGGACCATTCTGATATAATTGGGACCACAAATACAAACTCAGAAATATTATTCTGATTTTTCCACAGACCCAATAAAATAAAGACCAGGATTCCTAGGAACCAGGGCTCAGCAAAGTTAACTGAAATATGAAGTTACATAAGGAGTAAATGACAAAGACAGAGCTTGGGCCTAGGTTTGTCTGGATTCACGTCCATAAGAATGGGGAATTCCAAAGCAAAAACCCACTAGTGAGAGATGTGAAAATGATGATTCTTTTCCTCTTTTCTTTAGAAGTCATACCCAGCCATTGAGGTCAGCAGCTATTATGGAACTAACATTTTGGTAAACCCCTAGTTAGATTCTTCTGCATCTTTAAAAAGCCATAGATTAAACAAGGAAGAGATGCTATAGATCAGTAAATTTACACGTTTTATAATTCCTGGGTCCTGCTCAGCTGCAGTGTTCAGTGAATGCGAGTGCAGTAAATACTTGGTCACAGATGCCATTTACATAACTATAGCCTGACAATGCAGGGAGTAAGAAAGTATCATTTTCTGTACCCTTTAGAATTACATGGAAATGAACAAGCTCTTTCTTTCTTTTTTTTATAAATTTGTTTATATATTTATTTATTTATTTATTTTTGGCTACATTGAGTCTTCATTGCTGTGCGTGGACTCTCTCTAGATGCATTGAGCTGGGGCTTCTCTTGTTGCGGAGCACGGGCTGAAGGCACGCGGGTTTTGGTAGTTGTAGCACGTGGGCTCAGTAGTTGTGGCTCGTGGGTTCTAGAGCACAGTCTCAGTAGTCGTGGTGCACAGGCTTAGTTGCTTCACAGCATGTGGGATCTTCCCGGATGAGGGCTTGAACCCGTGTCCCCTGCATTGGCAGGCGGACTCCTAACTGCTCCACAAGTGAAGTCCCAACAAGCTTTTCTTTTTTCCTCAACAGTGGTTATGTAAAACAAATATTTGTGATAATTTTAAAAAGCTTGTTTCAGTACAAAAATAAAGCAATTCATAAGACAAAGGAGACAAATAGCTAAATTAAGACAGTTGAATGATTATTACAATGTACACACACATGAGCTCAAAAAGTGTGGTTAAATTGCACACTGAAATCACAATAAAAGATAATTTTATTGCCAAATAATTAAATCTGTTTTTAAGTGTACTTTTTTTTTCTATACAAGCAAATTTAAAATCTTAGTGAATCTTTTTTTTTCCTCAGAAAAATATTTGCCAGATTAAGTCTTTATCCTCAGCATGCAGAGTTTTCATAATTGTTTGGCTATTTTTGTTTATAAAAATGTCCAGTAGAGGCCATGCCTGATTTTGCAGATCTATCATTTATATGCTGTGGGCAGGCAGGTAAAAGAGTGAAGTCACGAACTTCTGCCACTCACTGAATAAGAGTCATAGTTAACATTTACTGAGCATGTACTAAGTGGCAGGGACTCTGTGAATGCTTTAAGTGGATTGTCTACTTCAGTTAACTCAATGAATTAAATATGAGAGAACTGAAATGTAGAGAGACTAATCTAATTTCCCAGAATCAAATAATAAGGAAGTGGGTAGGTTGAGATTCAAAGCAGCTATAGAGTTTGTACTCCTAATCAAGGGGTTACATTCTTCATTTTCTTATCAAATTGAAGACAAATCGTCAGTCCAGGCCTTCACACCCACTGGTTGCTAGACTAATGTAAACTTAACATTGAAAAAATCTGGTAGCTCTTAAATTTACATCTATGACATTTCTCCCTGATATATTTGGTTTTTCTAACAGTGGGAGATATTTGTTAATGAGCTTATATTGTCAGTAACTGGCAGCTTGTAACAAGATGGTTTATTATTGTTAACCATCACGGCAACAACAACAACATTAAAGAAAGAGGTAGTAACGCCTAATATGTACTGAGCATTTACAATATGCCAAGAGTGATATTTAAAGAACATCTGTGGTTTCTGCTTTTTCTTTGGGCATTTGCTACTCCAACCAGTCCACATTTAAAATGCCGGGAGGAGCTTCAAGTGGCGGAAGAGTAAGACACGGAGATCACGTGATCTTCCTCCTCACAAATACATCAGAAATACATCTACATGTGGAACAACTTCTACAGAACACCTACTGAGCACTGGCAGAAGACCTCAGACTGTGACCAGTCTGGCATAGAACCTTCTTTTCTTCCTCCTCAATGTCTTCCATTCCATGTCCTCTAACCCACTGAACAAACGTGGACCTCTGTGGCTCCTGATGTCGCCTCTAGAGGTGGTCAAACAACTCCATTTCGAAAAGTCATTTCCAGAAGACATTTCTTTTCTACGTTTCTTTTAAAGAAACATATGGGTATTTACAAGACATGTGACTTTAACTATCATACGTCGGCAAACTCTTCACATCTAGAAGGCCTGTATGTAGTGAAAAGTTTTCGAAAGGTTGGGGGGAAAGTTGAGAGCAGCTTTTTCATATTATATACACAGGCCTTCTATAAACGGCCAGTAAATCTTCCCAAAGGGTGGCGGACACTTCCTATTGGCCACATGTGGTACGTTATTCTACCATTTCTATCTTCCGACATCGAGGTCTTGGTTGAACAAAAACCAACCGCCCGATGACCCACTAACGTTCAACACATCGTCGACCGCGGCTCCACTCACCTTCCGGGCCCGTTAAGGCCTTTGTCCGTCGTTGTCCAGGCAAGGTGAGGTCTCGTCCAGCTGGGACAGAGAGGTCACCTCAGGTCCCAGATCGCGCGGGCTCCAAGGCCTAAGGGTGGCTGAGCTGGCGTCCACGTAGACCCCCCTTCCCGGGCCCTCGAGGCTCTAATGGCCCTCCGCAGCGTTCCAGTGGCCGCCATTCTTCTCGCCCTGCCACGCCCAACGCCCAAAGGCGCCACGTCCTCGGTGGCCTGCCGGAGGCTTCGCCTAACCCCTGCAGCGTGAGGTCAAGAGACCCGGCGGTAGGTGGGATCTGGGCTCCGAGGGGCCACCGCCATTAGGTTGCTGAGGTGGGGGTGGGGGAGCAGTTCGTTGCAGCTTCCGGGCTCGAGCACTGCCAGTGGGCGGCTGCGGCGAGGGCTCTGGGGCTCGGCAAGACACAGCCTGAGCCTGTCCCGGGGGCCCCCCGGTTCACCTGCCGACCGGAGGCCGGAGGTCCTGGAGGGCCCGGGGCTAGAAGGTCGCGATCCCATTCTCACCGCGCTCTCTGCCGGAACTGTGGCACAACTTTTTTGAGGGCAATTAAAATTTTATATCTAAATAGACTTCACCCCAACAATCCCATTTCTAAATAACTATTCTATAGAAATAAATGACCAGGCTCACAAAAATGCATGTACAAGGATATTCATTGCAGCAATGCAAGTAACAAGAAAACTGGACATAATCTAAACATCCTTCAATAGGGGCATTATTAAACTGTGATACATTCATACTATGAAATATTATGCAGGAGTTTAAATGAATGGGGTAACCCTCTATGTACTGGGAAGGAAAGAAATCTAAGACATATCATGAAATGAAGGAATCAAGTTGCAAGGATGTTACTTATGTAAAAAAAGGATAGGAAAAAGCACACAAACCTATTTGGCTATCTGTAAATATGTATGTACTCAAACGTATGGAAAAGAGTCTGGAAGGATTAATACTAAACTCAAAGTAGTGGGTGGGGGATTAGGGCACAAGGAGGGTTTTCACTATACCTGTAATTTCATTGTTATATATTGAGAATATAATCATGTATTACTTGTATAATAGAAAATAAGTTTAAATTGTCTCTTACTGGTTTTAAAGAGGTCCTGCCAAACTTGA
This sequence comes from Globicephala melas, assembly GCF_963455315.2. Classification (NCBI taxonomy): domain Eukaryota; kingdom Metazoa; phylum Chordata; class Mammalia; order Artiodactyla; family Delphinidae; genus Globicephala; species Globicephala melas. The sequence goes on along the minus strand of NC_083317.1, from coordinate 109,035,667 downwards.
TTTTTAAAATAAACACAGAATTTCAATCATTAGGTTGCTTTGGGATATGGAAGGGAAAATACCTTTTCTCACAGGTATTGACCTCAAAATTCTGAACCAAGAAGGATCTTATAATGCAGTTAGCTTTTTTTTTTAAACATCTTTATTGGAGTATAATTGCTTTACAATGGCGTGTTAGTTTCTGCTTTATAACAAAGTGAATCAGTTATACATATACATATGTTCCCATATCTCCTCCCTCTTGCGTCTCCCTCCCTCCCACCCTCCCTATCCCACCCCTCTAGGTGGCCACAAAGCACGAGCTTATCTCCCTGTGCTACGCGGCTGCTTCCCACTAGCTAGCTATTTTACATTTGGTAGTGTATATATGTCCATGCCACTCTCTCACTCTGTCCCAGCTTACCCTTCCCCCTCCCCGTGTCCTCAAGTCCATTCTCTAGTAGGTCTGTGTCTTTATTCCTGTCTTACCCCTAGGTCCTTCATGACCTTTTTTTTTTCTTAGATTCCATATATATGTGTTAGCATACGGTATTTCTTTTTCTCTTTCTGACTTACTTCACTCTGTATGACAGACTCTAGGTCCATCCACCTCACTACAAATAACTCAATTTCGTTTCTTTTTATGGCTGAGTAATACTCCATTGTATATATGTGCCACATCTTCTTTATCTGTTCATCTGTGAGTGGACACTTAGGCTGCTTCCATGTCCTAGCTATTGTAAATAGAGCTGCAATGAATATATTGGTACATGACTCTTAGAATTATGGTTTGCTCAGGGTATATTCCCAGTAGTGGGATTGCTGGGTTGTATGGTAGTTCTATTTGTAGTTTTTTATTTTTTTTTATTTTTTGCGGTACGCAGCCCTCTCACTGTTGTGGCCTCTCCCGTTGCGGAGCACAGGCTCCGGATGCACAGGCTCAGCAGCCATGGCTCACGGGCCTAGCCGCTCCGCAGCATGTGGGATTTTCCCAGACCGGGGCATGAACCCGTGTCCCGTGCATCGGCAGGCGGACTCTCAACCACTGCACCACCAGGGAAGCCCCCCTATCTGTAGTTTGTGAAGGAACCTCCATACTGTTCTCCGTAGTGGCTGTATCAACTTACATTCCCACCAACAATGCAAGAGTGTTCCCTTTTCTCCACACCCTCTCCAGCATTTATTGTTTCTAAATTTTTTGATGATGGCCATTCTGACCGGTGTGAGATGATATCTCATTGTAGTTTTGATTTGCACTTCTCTAATGATTAATGATGTTGAACATTCTTTCATGTGTTTGTTGGCAATCTGTATATCTTCTTTGGAGAAGTGTCTCTTTAGGTCTTCTGCCCATTTTTGGATTGGGTTGTTTGTTTTTTTGTTATTGAGCTGCATGAGCTACTTGTAAATTTTGGAGATTCATCCTTTGTCAGTTGCTTCATTTGCAAATATTTTCTCCCATTCTGAGGGTTGTCTTTTTGTCTTGTTTATGGTTTCCTTTGCTGTGCAAAAGCATTGAAGTTTCATGAGGTCCCATTTGTTTATTTTTGTTTCTATTTCCATTTCTCTAGGAGGTGGGTCAAAAAGGATCTTGTTGTGATTTATGTCATAGATTGTTCTGCCTACACATTGAAGTATAAAAACCATGTGATCATCTCAATAGCTGCAGAGAAAGCTTTCAACAAAATTCAACACCCATTTATGATAAAAACCCTGCAGAAAGTAGGCATAGAGGGAACTATCCTCAACATAATAAAGGCCATATATGACAAACCCACAGCCAACATCGTCCTCAATGGTGAAAAACTGAAACCACTTCCACTAAGATAAGGAACAAGACAAGGTTGCCTACTCTCACCACTATTACATGCTAGAGTTACAGGAACAAGAATGAAACAGCCCAAGTATCCCAGTTCTCAGGGGGTTTACAAATATATGGAAATAAGTATATAAGTATAATAAATAGATAGATATAATTTCAAGCATTGCTAAGTACTTTGGAGAGAAAGAAAGCAGGGAAAGGAGAGTAAATCAGTTCCAGAAAGGCCCATTGTTTGCATTATATATATAGTTAAATCAATAAAAGAAACAAACCCTGAGCCCTCTCAATTTCCTAGAAGTTACAGAGGTTGAGAGAAGGATAATTGTCAGTAATACAGAATCAAGAATGAATGTGAAATTCAGAAGATTGCCTTAGACCAGAACCCTGGTCAGAAATTAGACATGGATCATTCTTAAATATTCATTCACGCCTGGTTTTGATATTTTCATGGTGTGAGAAAGTTTTAGATCTGGCTTTAACTCTGATTACCCATAGTTTTAAAATTTTTTCTTCAGTCAAAATGGATATTTGGAGTTCTACAGATTAATGTATTTTATTTCAGTTATTCAGTTATTGCTTATTTGAAGCTCCTTTTTGGGTAATTTTCTGGTGGCTGACTCGTTCTCAGTCTAAACTTTACTTCTAGGATGAATTTACCGTTGTTATTTTTTAAATTTCTACTATCCTGTCATCCAAACAACTTCACAGAAAGAAACTCTATTAATTTGAAATACATACTGTTTGGTTACACCCTGTCCTACCATGATATTCAAACTTCAACCAGTCTGATATGGGCATCAGCCAATCAGAGAAGGCAGTGCCATATAGAGTTGAGGATCAGCCCCATCTCTTTGCTGTACTTACTGAATCCTTGTCAACGTTCAAAGTTATAGTTAGTATATATGAGTTCCACTTTTGTGTAGCTTTTTTCATATGCCATCATTTCCCGTGACGTTTGTATATCATGTATGGTATATACATACAGTTTTGTTACGCGATATGGGGAGGTAGAGTTTTTTCCTACCTTGGAAGGTATGAAAAGGGTTAGCATACATGTCGTTGGACATATTGATTTGTTTTTTTTTTCTTTTTGGATCATTTACATGGAAATATGAAACCACTATTTAGAGGTGAGAAAACAATCAATCTTAGCACCATCTGTTGACCATTCCCCCTAACATGTATTCTGACAATCACTGTGATTCCTTCTAAAATGGTGAATTTCAAATTGAGGTCTGGGTCTTTGAAGCATGCTCAGGGCTCCAAGAGTTCTTTGTGGGAATTGAAGTCATTTGTGTTTTTGTTTTAGTGATCTTATACAAATGTGTGTGACTATATTCTGTATAATATGAACCACCTTAATAACTGAGTTGCAGAGTTTCCAGGTAGTAATATTTTAATTCTCATAAGCTATGAGTAAAGAATTAATTTATGAGCTGGAATTAAGCTATGAGATGGAATTAATAGAAATAGGTGACCAAGAGACACTGTGAGTGAAAAGCAGAACGTTTAAATGCAGAACTCAGTGGAAATAGCTTCACAAGGCAAGATAGCCTGTGCTCAGATCCCCAAGGCTCCTGAAGGATGTACCACTGTTAATATCAGGTGCAAGGAAGGGGATACTTCCAGGCAAGAGAAACCTACCTTTGACATCTTATAGAGTTTCTTCTGTACTGGCTCCCACTACCACTCCCTCACTCCACTCTTGGGTCACAGGCTGTGTGCCTTCCTGCTTATCAGATATAAGAAACTTGTGCAGAACACCACCCCCTCCTCCCCGCAGCATGTTCCTAGTCTTTATTGTGAGACCAGCTGAAGCAAAGGGGTTAACATTCTTCGGGCAGACCCAGGGGTCAGGCTTGACTGTGAATCGTTCCTGCTCCCTGATCAGGGATCAAACCTGGGGAAGTCCCTTAGCAATTTTTCTTAGAATGGTTTGCGCTTTTTTGTGTCTTATCTAAGAAATCTTTGTCTGAGACCCCATTGTCTAACCCAAAATCACAACGATTTTCTCCTATGTTTTCTTCCAGAAGTTGTATAGTTCCATTTAGTTCTATGATGCATTTTGAGTTAATTTTCATATATGTTTTGAGGGAAGGGTCAAGTTTCATTTTTTTGCAGTTTAAAAAACGATTTCTGTAGGACCCTATTGTGACAGCTTATTACACAACTTACTGCACCTTAAATTGTGCCATCACCCCTCCAATATGGCAAGCTAATAGAAACTTTCTGTTATGCCAAGGCTAGTTGAGGGGATTGCGTGAGATTAGTATGTGGAAAGGGTCCTGCATTTAACACTCTATTCCAACCATCTTAGGTCAACTGACAAATGAGTGTCTTCACCACGCCATCACACATTGGTCACTGCTCTAGCCTCATCTTCCTCAGCCTCCCACAGCATCTGCCACAATTGTGATCCCTCTCTTGTCAGGTAGATGCCCTCCTCTCTGGATATTAAAAATTATTTCCCTATGTAACTACAATACTGTTAACACACAGTACTGAAGAAATTAAATTCCTACACAATAATATTACCTAATAAAGACTTGCTATTCAAATTTCCCCAATTGTCTCTCTCATATAATATCATTTCTTGTAACAGCTTTTTGAGGTATAATTGACATACAGTAATCTGTGTTCACACACACACATACATACACACCATGAAGATATCACCAAAATCAAAATGTCCATCACCTCAGAAAGTTTCTTAATGTCTCTTTATAATTCTTCCTTCCTATTGTTCCTTGCCCTTCCCAATCGCCATGCAACCATTGATCAGCTTTCTGTTTGCATTTTCTAGAATTTTATGTAAATGGAATCATGCAGTGTATACTTTTTTCTAACTGGCTTCTAAGCTCAGCATGATTATTTTAATCTTCATCCATACTTTTGTATATATCAGTAATTCATTTCTGTTTAATGTTGAATAGTATTCCATTATACGGATGTACCCCAATTTATCTATTCACCATTGATGGACATGTGAGTTGTTTCAGTCTTTGTCTATTACAGATAAAGTTGCTATGAATATTTGTGTACAAGTCTTTGTACGGATGTATACTTCCATTTCTCTTGGGTTAATACCTGCAAGTAGAATGGCTGGATCATTGGTAAGTGTATGTTTAAGTTTTTAAAAAATACCTATTTTCCATAGTGGTTTGATTATTTTACATCTCTACCAGCAGTGTATGAGAGTTGCATCTTCTTCACATTGCGGCCAATGCTTGCTATGCTCAGTATTTTTAATTTTAGATAGTTTAATATGTGTGTAATTTTTTCTCACTCTAGCATCCCTAATGATTAATCTTGTCAAACATCTTTTCATATGCTTATTTTCCATATGTATATCTTTGAATCTTTTATCTATATTTTTCTGGAGTTTTGAGAGTTCTTTATATATTCTTGAAATTAGTCCTTTATCCAAAATGTAAGTTGCTAAGTATTTTCTCCCATTCTGGGACTCATCTTTTCATTCTCTCAGTAGTGTCTTTTGCAGGGCAGAAATTCTTAATTTTGATGGTGGCTAATATATCTATTTTTTTCTTTTATGGATTATGCTTTTGGTGTTGTATCTAAGAAATCATGCCTAACTCAAGGTCACAGAATTTTTCACTTGTTTTGCTCTAGAAGTTTTATAGTTTTATGCTTTACATTTAGATCTCTGAACCAATTTGAGTTCATTTCTGTATATGGTTTGGATGGAAGTTCCTTTTTTTTTTTTTTTTTTGCATCTGGATAGTCAATTGTTCCAGTATCATTTGTTGAAAAGACTATCGTTTCTCCACTTAAATGCCTTTGAACCTGAAAGTCAGTTGTCCACGTCTCTGTACTCTTGAACATTCTATTCTGTTCCTTTGATTTTTTGTGTATCTTTATGCTACTATCAAAATGTCTTGAAAGTGTAGCTTCATAAGCGTTGAAATCAGTTACTGTTAGTTCTTCAACTTTGTTCTTTTTCAACGTTGTTTTAGTTATTCTAAATTTTATTTCGATATAAAATTTAGAATTAGCTTGTCTATTTCTATAGAAAAGCCTACTGGGATTTTGATCTATAAATCAATTTGGGGAGAATTGATATCTTATCAATATTGAATCTTCAGATCCATGAATACTATATCTCTCCATTTATTTAGGTCTTCCTTAATTTCCCCCAGCAATAGTTTACAGTTTTCAGTGTGCAAGTCTTTTACATATTTTATCAGATTTATTCTAAGTATTTTATATGCTTGATTCTATTATAAGTAGTATTTTAAAACTTTGATCTCTGATTGTTTGTTGAGATAAAATAATCTTTTTGTATGTTGATCTTGTACCCTGCAAACTTGATAAACTCATTTATTAGTTCCAGTAGCAATTTTGTAGATTCTATCAGGTTTACTACATAATCATGTTATCTGCAAATAAAGATCGTTTTACTTCTTCCTTTCCATTCTGAATATCTCTTTTTTTTGTTTCCCTATTGCACTGGCTAGAACCTTCAGTGCAATGTCAAATAGAAGTAATGAGAGCAGACATCCTTGCTTTTGTCCTGATCCTGGAGAGAAAGTACTTTTTCCTTCAGCATTAAATATGATGTTAGGTTTTTTGTAGAAGTCATTTATCATGTTGAGGAAGTCTCCTTCCATTCCTAGTCTACTGAGGGCTGTTTTTTTCTTTAATCAGGAATGGATGTTAGATTCTTTCATTGTTTTCCTGCATCTATTGCAATGATTATGTGATTTTTCCCTTCTTTTCTTTTCTTAATTTGTTTATTTATTTTTGGCTGCTTTTGGTCTTCATTGCTGCACGCAGGCTTTCTCTAGCTGTGGCGAGCAGGAACTACTATTCATTGCAATATGCAGGCTTCTCATTGCAGTGGCTTCTCTTGCTGTAGGGCATGGATTCTAGGTGAACGGGCTTCACTAGTTGTGGCACATGGGCTCAGTAGTTGTGTCTCACAGGCTCTAGAGCACAGGTTCATTAGTTGTGGTGCACAGGCTTAGTTGCTCCGTGGCATGTGGGATCTTCCCGGACCAGGGCTGAAACCCATGTCCCCTGCACTGGCAGGTGGATTCTTAACCACTGCCCCACCAGAGATGTCCTGATTTTTCTGTTTTAGTGTACTAAGTTGGGTAAATTGATTTTCAAATGTTAAACCAACCTTTCATTCTTGAGATAAACACAATTGGTCATGATGTATCATCTTTTTATATAATACTGGATTTGATATGCTAAAATTTTGTTAAGAATTTTTGCCTCTGTGTTCACGAGAGATATTGATCTATAGTTTTCTTGTAATGTCATTGTCTAATCTTGATACGTTGAAAGTTGTCCTTATAAATAAGTTGGGAAATATTCCCTTCTCTTCAACTTTCTTGTAGAGCTTGTGTAGAATTGACATTATTTTATTCCTTAAATGTTTGGTAAAATTTATCAGTTAAGCCACCTGGACTTGAAGCTTTCTTTGTTGGAAGGTTTTAAACTGCACATCCAATTTCTTTAATAGCTGTATTCTTTTTTTTTTTTTTTTTGCGGTACGCGGGTCTCTCACTGTTGTGGCCTCTCCCATTGCAGAGCACAGGCTCCGGACACGCAGGCTCATCGGCCAAGGCTCACGGGCCTAGACACTCCACGGCATGTGGGATCTTCACAGACCAGGGCACGAACCCGTGTCCCCTGCATCAGCAGGCGGACTCTCAAACACTGAGCCACCAGGGAAGCTCTAATATTTATATTCTTGAATAAACTTTAGTAGTGCTTGTCTTTCAAGGAATTTGTCCATTTCATCTTGAATTTATTGGTATATTTTATATATTCTCTTATTATCCTTTTAATATCTATAGTATTTTTCTGTTTTCCATTTTATTTATTTCTACTTTGATCTTTATTGTGTTCTTTCTTCTCTTACTCTGTGATTAATTTGCTCTCGTTTTCCCAGATTAAGGTAGAAGTTGAGGAAGCTGAGTACAGATTTAGCAATATCCCACATTTTGACATATTATGTTTTCACTTTCAGTGAGTTCAAAATAGTTTCTGATTTCCCTTCTCATTTCTTCTTTGACCGCAAAGTTACTCAAAAGTGTGTTGTTAGTTTCCAGATTTTGGGAGCTTTTTCAGATTTGTTAATTTCTAATTTATTTCCATTGTGTTCAGAGACATATATTGAATAACTAAAATCCTTTTAAAAAAAATTTTAAGTACTTTTTAAATTTATTTTTTTGCAGCGATGGATCTTTTTTGCTTCGTCGGGGCTTTCTCCAGTTGTGGCGAGCAGGGCCTACTCTTCGTTGCGGTGCACTGGATTCTCACTGGATGTCTTCTCTTGTTGCAGAGCCCAGGCTCTAGGTGCATGGGCTTCAGTAGTTGTGGCACACAGGCTCTAGGGTGCAGGCTCAGTAGTTGTGACGTACAGGCTTAGTTGCTCCGCAGCATGTGGGATTTTCCCGGAACAGGGATTGAACCAGTGACCCCTGCATTGGCAGGGAGATTTTTAAACACTGAACAACCAGGGAAGTCCGTATTCTTGTATTCTTAATATTTCTGTAGATCCATATTCCAATCTGGTGTCATTTTCCTTCTGCTTGAAAATACTTCTTTTAACATTTCTTAAAGTGAAAGTCTACTAGTAATGAGTTCTTTCAGCTTTTGTATGTCTGAGACAGTCTTTATTTTGCTTTTGTTTTGACAGATTTGGGTATAGAATTCTAGCTTGATAGAATTCAGTTCACTACTTTAAAGATGTTATTCCACTGAGTTCTCATTTACATTGTTTCCAACAAAAATTCTGCTGTCATTGTTATCTTTGTTCCTCTGTATGTAGTGTATAGTTTTTTTCTCTGGCTGCTTTTAAATTTTTCTATTTATTGCTGGTTTTGAGCAATTTGATAATTTTTTGTGCCTTGGTGTAGTTTTGTCCATGTTTCTTATGCTTAAATTCATTTGATCTTCTTGACTTTGTGGCTTTATAGTGTTTAGCAATTTGGAAAAATTTTTGGTTATTATTTCTTCAAATTTTTGCATTTCTCCTCTCCTTCATGGACTCTAAGTACACATGTATTAGGCCACTTGAAGTTGTTGCACAGCTCACTGATACTCTATTAAGTTTTGTTGTTGTTTAGTTTTGTTACTCTTTTTATTTCATTTTGGATAGTTTCTATTACTATGCCTTAATGTTCAGTGACCCTTTCTTCTGCAGTGTCTAATCAGCCATCAACCTCGTTCAATATATTTTTAATTTAGACGTTGTTTTTAATCACTAGAAGCTCAATTTTGGTCTCTTTTACCTTTTCCATGCCTGTACTTAACATTTTCAGTTTTTAATCTAGGTTTTTTAACATATGAAATACAGTTATAATAACTTTACTTCCGGTATAATAACTTTTTAAATGTTCTTTTCCGCCAGTTCTAACATCTGTATAGATTATGGGTTAGTTTTGATTGGTTGCCTTTTCTCCTCACTATGGGTCATATTTTCCTACTTCTTTGCATGCTTGGCAATTTTTCATATGATCCCACATATTGTGAGTTTTTGTTTATTGTGTGCTATACATATTTATATTCCTGTAAAATGCTTGGGCTTTGTTTTGGGTGAAATTAATTTATTCAAAACAATTTTATTCTTTTAGGTCTAGCTTTTAAGATTCGTTGGATAGGAGTCCAAGGAGCCTTTAGTCTGGAGCTCATTATTTGCAACTACTGAGACAAGTCCTTTCTGAGTATCATGAGGTTTTCCAGTCTGACTTGTAAGAACAGGTACTATTCCTACAACCCTGTGTGATATCCAGTTATTCTTATTATTAATCCTTTCATGTGGTCCTTTTCCTGGCATCAAGTAATTCCTCACACAAATGTACTGACAAATACTTTGTTGAATTCTCAAGAGATCCCTCTGCATATCTCCAGGCTTCTTTCTCTGTGCACTTCTTTTGTCTCTGATACTCTGCTTTTTGAACTCTAGTTACCTTGGTTTTCCCAGACTCTCAGCTCCATTTCCTCAGTCAGGGAGTCCACCCGTCTCTGCCTGGACTTCTTTTCCCTGTACCATGACCTGTAAACTCTCTTAGAGAAGTAAATTAGGGCAATTATAGGGAACACTTCATTTATTTCCCATCTCATGGGGATTACCGAACTTGAATGCCTGAGGTCCAGTTTCTTGAAAACTGTTTTTTCATATGTTCTGTTTTATTTTTTCATTGCTTCAGGTGCAAGGTTAAATTGCTCCTTGTTACTTCATCTTGGCCAGAATCCAATAACATTCTTTAAGTGTGTTTTGCTTTGATACAGTGTCCAAATAAGATTAAGCATTGCATGCCTTGTCTTTGTTTCCTTTAATCTACAATATTTCCCTGCTATTTTTTTCTTGGTCTTTTATGACATTGGCATTTTTGAAGAGTCTAAGCCAGTTTTCTTGTAAATTGCCCCACAATCTGGATTTGTCCGTTTCCTCATTAGATCCAATGTAAATATTTTGGGGAAGAATACTATATGGGTGATGTAATCTTCATACTTCATCACTTCAGGTGGCCCAGTGCTAAGTTTGATCACTTGATTAAGGTGGTATCTCCCATATCTCTCCATTGTAAAGTTATTTTTCCCCTTGGTAATTGAAAAATAATATGTAGGGTGATAGTTTGGGATCAGTGAAGATCCTACTTTCAAACAACTCTTCACCCAACTGTGCATCAATCATAATCCTTGTCTGAATCGATTATTACATTGTTAGTTGCAAAATGACAATTTCAAATTCTACCATTCCTTTTGCATTTATTAGCTGACATTATTTTATAAAGTAGAGCCCCCCCACTTTCATTTTGAGTATCATTATGAACTCATGTGTTTTTTTTTTAAATTAGCTATGTTATAACTTATTATAATGATAATGTTATTCTTTGGAATGTTCCTTTTGTCCAGATTTGGCCAAAGCAACCCCTGTTATTGTTTAACCACACGATGCTTTTTTATTACTAGAATAACTTCTAATATATTACTACTCACAAATAGGAACTGAGAAAGGGATTCCAGAAGGTGCCGTCTTATTCAGACTCTTCTTAGAAGTCTGCCTTCTTCCTGTGTACTCTTAACCCAAAGTGAGGCTTTCGGGTTGGAAGGAGATACTTTGGATTTAAACTACAGATCAGTGTCACCCGATTCTAATCCCTATTCCCTTTTTTCTAGGCATACAATACCTATTGCCATCTTAATCCTTCTGTTGGGCACCTCTCTCCTCCTCTATATTTATTTACAACAGTCAAGAGCAGCAATTGGCAAACCGGCCCCTATCCAGTTCTGCAGTCCATATGCCCCAAGAACTCCTTTTTGCACTGGTCTGTGGTGGCCTTGGCCTACCTCTTCTACCTACTCAAGTAACTCTTTTACCACGAATTAATTACCCGTGTTTCCGTTTATAGGATCTTACCTAGCCTTATGGCCTGCTGCCTCTGCCAATTTAAAAATATTATTGAGGTTGTCTGTAAGACAGTCAAGCTGCGTTGTGACAGTGAATGCCTGACAGACGTCACACGTTGTGGTGAGTCTCAATTGCGGGATAATAAATTTTTAATTCTTAATTTAATATTTTAATTTTTAATCAATGATGATAAATTTTAAAATTCATGATGTAATTGCATTATTTTCATTCATACATTCAGAGTTCCAGCTCCCTAAGTTTCTAAGAATTATCCCATTGCTAAAAATCAGATTCTTGTTTACATTATTAAGCTAATAATATCTCAGTTACATTGTTAGCTTAATAATGTAACTGATCCGCATACATAAAGGAACAAGAGAAAGGAATGGAAGGGGAAAGGGAATTAACATTAATGGCCTCATATCCTATGCTGTGCTCTCTGCAAATGAGAACTTATTGATATAGTGCATCACAGTTTGTAAATTGATTTTATATACATTAGGTCTCAAGTACCCTTTGTCCTAGAGGACAGCTGAAAATATATTTTTGTTTATTTTGTTTGTTTCTGCAATTTTATAAAGCGTACAAGTGATGCTGTTTTATGTCCTATTTGGAGCCTGAGAGTTTCGGATTCCATAACCAGGAGCTGCTACCTAGTCCTTCTAAAGGAACGGAGAGCTAGTTTGTTCTTTGACTGTCAAGCTCTGAACTTGCTCTGTATCTCAAGCTTTTCTATCACAAGACACTCAGGGGCTTTCAACTACTTTTCTATATATTAGATTTATTGGCATTAAGTATTTAAAAAGTGCGGATGCGCGTGCGCAAGCGTAGTCTGCTTGCTCCCCGAGCAGCGCACGTGTGGTGACGGTGGGATGGTGCAGTTGGTACCTTTTGGGGTTCCCATGGGGGTGACAGAACTTGCTGGTGTGGGAGCTGAGCTCTGGTCCCACCCCCGAAGCTTTGCAATTGAGCCCTGCCGGAGTGGAGTGGAAGGTGGATGAAGCCGCCCCGCGCCCCAGTAACTGGGCGCCCCGGGGTATTGCTTCAGTACCTCATCTGCCTGTGGTCTCTGCTGAGAGGAATCTTAGTTCTAGAGACGCCCTGAGCAGTCAGCTCACCCCCATAGATTTTTGTCCCCAACTGAAGACATTGCCTCCTAATGCTTCTCGATGCTTAGGATTTCAGAGGGAACCTTGTTCATGAAATGAGAAGTGTTTGGAGTAGCAGGCTCACCACAGTTGCCTGTGGCGAATGGCTGGGGGAATACCAGGGAATGGGCGGTTTTGTTTCCTGGGTCTGAAATTTACTGCAGTTACTTAGTGTGAGACCACCCTAAAGCATTCTCTGTTTACAGTCTTCTCCCAGTTTGGCCTTCTGTATTTGGTCTGATTCTTCCCAAACGCAGCAGTGGGCAGTCCTGGGTTCTCTGCCATCATCAAATTTTATTCAGCAAGGGATGCCCACAGAGCCCAAAAGGCATGCGACCAGAAGCAGCTTTTTCACACATTTCCAGTGTGAAAAAGGTGGGTCCAAATGTGGACTTCCTTGCTCTATTGGGATGAAGTGCTGAATTTAAAACTAATAGTCCATCGGGAATTCCCTGGTGGTCCACTGGTTAGGACTTTGCACTTTCACTACTTAGGGCCCAGGTTCAATCCCTGGTCTGGGAACTAGGGTCCCAGGGAAAACAAACAAACAAACAAACAAACAAACAAACAAAAACGGCCGGCATTTGTACAGCACTGTGATGTACAGAATGCTCTCAGATGCACTGCTCCACTGATCCCTCCGTTCCCCAGTTGTTTCTTTCTTTTTTTTTAGATGAAGAAACTCGAACTCAGGATGGTTAAGTGACTTACTTAAGGTTCATGACAGTAAATGTGGAAACCAGAGGCCAAACCCAAACTTAACTGATGTTAAACCCCATGTCATTTTATGCTGCCCCTTAATTTAAGAAATCTTCACAAGAATCTTCCTTATATATACATTTATGTGGATTTTAAATGTGTGAGGTTGACAAAACTTTTTAAATTAATTAATGAATTTATCTATTTATTTTTGGCTGTGTTGGGTCTTGTTGCTGCGCACCGGCTTTCTCTATTTGCGGCGAGCGGAGTTTGCTCTTCGTTGCGGTGCGTGAGCTTCTCATCGCGATGGCTTCTCTTGTTGCGGAGCAAGTGTTCTAGGCACGTGGGCTTCAGTAGTTGTCCCTCACGAGCTCTAGAGCACAGGCACAGTAGTTGTGGCACACGGGCTTAGTTGCTCTGCGGCATGTGGGATCTTCGCGGACAAGGATAGAACCCGTGTCCCCTGCATTGGCACCCAGACTCTTAATCAGTGTGCCAACAGGGATGTCCCGAGCTTGACAAACTTTTGTCAGATGTAAGATAAAGGAGGCTTCATCATCATCATCACTCTCCAACTGCCTATTAAGAACTCACTTCAGATTCCAAAAAATGGGTAAATATTCTTTAATGCATTGTAGAAACCTTATTCCATATTAACATGCCATCCAATTTTACTTCCCCAGAATTAACATTTCATTATGTTAAGGACCTTTTCAATTCCTCTGAATAAGTGAGTGAGGCTTAGATTTCCCAGACCTTTCCCTTTATAATTGTGTGTCTTCTCTGATTGGCTTCTTGCTCTGGCTACTTCCTACTGATCTTGCTGCCTCTTCTCACCCATATTTCTTTACTCACTGATTTCACCTTTATTGAATCTGAGAACTCTCCTCAGATGTGACTCCAGTTACACTACCTCCCACTTCTGTACCCTGTTTAACACCGTCTGCAATCCTGGCTGTACTCCCTGGGATTGAAATGATTTTCTGTCAGACATTCTTTTATTTGCAGACCCTGCGACCATTTCACGTACCACTCAGATATGACAGATGGTCCTGGAAAGATTATGAAACAGTTACTTGGTATCAGTTGTGAGTAATGAGGTTTTTTCTTATATTTGACATAAAGACCATTCCATAAACGTAGATTGTGAGATTTTCACAGCATATAGCCCATCACTGATAGCGTAATGAAGAAAATGTTCTCCAAGTCACTATAGAGTTGAGAGGAAAGGGCATTTGTATTAGATTTCTTTATTTAATGCAGAGGCTTAGTTTACTACCCACAACCCCGAAATTTTTCCCTACTTTACTTATGCGCTCTTTTTCAATTTTATTTATTTATTTATTTACTTATTTGCTTGCACCGGGTCTCAGTTGCAGCAGGCGGGCTCCTTAGTTGTGGCTCAAGGGCTCCCCAGTTGTGGCATGTGGGCTCCCCATTTGCAGCAGGCAGGCTCCTTTAGTTGTGGCTTGCAGGCTCCTTAAATGTGGCGTGCAAACGCTTAGTTGCAGCATGCATGTGAGACCTAGTTCCCCGACCGGGGATCGAACCTGGGCCCCCTGCATTGGGATAACGGTATCTTAACCACTGCACCAGCACGGAAGTTCCAATTATGTGTTCTTTTATTCATTGGCAGGTATCTTCCTATATTTTCCCCCTGTGTTTTTTATAAATACAGAAAAGAGAATAACATTTTAAAATAAAATGAAGGAAACGCCTAATGTATCTGAGTTTTTCTCAGTAGCATGAAGGGAAATGTTTGCCAGCAAGAACTGTGGCAAGGTTATCCCAGATGTCAACTGTCTTTACTCCCCGAGGGCTCAGAGCCCTTCTGAGGCTTCCTAATTGTCCAGGACAGCTCCATTATGACTCACCGCACAGGACCTAGCCTCCCTTGTGGCACTCAACATTTAAAAATTAGTCTTCATTTCTCCTTCCCTGCAGGCAGCTTCAGTTGGAGAAAGAAATTTCATTTTCTTATGTACTCATTCATTCACTCAGTCAACAGACCATCACTCCTCTATTATATGCCAAGATGAATTCTTCTTTCTGGTAACAAGGAAAGAATAATATATGGTTCCTTCAAGCACTTAAGGAGCTCATAAACTAGTGACAGAGGAAGAGGCACAAACAGATCAATAAAGAATTAACAATGCTTTGACTTTATTTGTATTATTTGAATTTTTATGACTAAATTTATATACTACACCCTGTTCAAAATGGAAATAGATGTTTAAGAAAGAAGCAGTGATGTATAAAATCCACAGTAATATGTAAGTTATTTAGAGAGTTAAGACTGGAAATATTTGCACTCTCAAAGAAGCTTGTTAATGCAGATGAATCTCTAATTCTTTTCGTTGCTTCATTTACATTTATAAAGGTATACATATTCCCTCTTCTAACAGGGCTTAGTAAATTGCGGAGGGGGTGCTACAGATTAAGGTCCTAATTCAGTGGCAGGTCCATCTTATCTCCTGTTCAGGTCATATTCTGAAGCAGGAGCTACAGGATGAGACGAGTAAAACAGTCGATTCCTTTGCTTAGCCCCAGCCCCATAATAGGCTTCTGCTGGGCTTCCTTGGATGCTTTCATCATCACTTTCACCACCAGATGTCAGGGAACCTTCTGGTTAATCAGGGGCCCTGGAAATGATGCAGAAAAGTACTGGCTTAAAAATAATAAATAACATTTATTTAGGGCTCACTGTGAACTCATTGCTTAAAATGTCCTACTTAATCTTCACAAACACTCTATGAAATTGGTATTGATAAATCTCAGGTATATCCAAAATAAATCTCTATGTAGGGTTGTGATATTTTTAGGTCTTTTATGTCTTTAGGATTGTCTCGGCAACAGACATAAGGCGGTTCATCATAATACGCTTGCCCTAAACAGCTCCAGATGCCAAGAATTGGCAAATTACTTCTTTGGTTTCCATGGGTGGTCATAAAGGATCATCAAGGTAAACTCTGTAGACTTTCTTTGACTAACCAGACTCCTTTCGACATTGAACTCCTAGACTTTAGAGAAAAGAATAGAACAGGGCTATGGGGAGGAGATGTGGGAGGCTTCCACATGGAAGTATCTGAGCATTGGCCTGCCACCTAGAATTAGTGATAAACTCAATGACTTGGATGGTGGTGTCCATAATTTTCTCCAGTATTTGTATGGTATATCATAAAAAATAGTTGTCCATATCTAGTCATTCATTTGCAAGTCTCAGTTGATTTTGAAGGGATAGCATACCTAAACTATTACCTGGGATTGCTGGAGTTTAGTTTTTATTTCTAACAACAGAATATGTTGAAGTCTAGCCTTTAATTCAAAATCCTAACAGCTTCGGGATCTTTCTAACCTTGAAGAAAGGGAAAATGAAGATATTGTGACACCACTTCAGAAGCAAAGCCCGAAGTTCTTCTGTGCTTTAGAGGTGGGGTTGCCCTCCCACGAGTGCAGGAGTCCTGGAGTTGGCATGGCTGAGGAACCTTCGGATAAGTTGGAGGAAGGTCTGTTTTCCAGTATGTGTGTGTGTGGGGAGGTGAGGCAGTGGGATTTCTCTTTTTTCCTTTCTTTCTGAAACTCAACTTTTCAGATACATCATCATCTTTTCTAAGCAACTAAAGGCCTGGGCAGAATTTTTCTGCCCGACAATATAGGTTTTTATCTTAGGTAATACCTGACAGCACCTTAAACTTTAGAATTTTAGAACTCGCTGCCTGCCAAGAAGCTTAGGAGGAGGGAAACTTAGTTTTTTTTTGTTTTGCTTTTTTGGGGGGTTTTTCTGTTAATAATTTGTTTTGTGCTAAAATAGTCCTTCAAAGGCACATGTCTTCTGGCCTTCAGTTATCCCAACAAAATCATTGTCTAAAGATTGAAATAAACTCTTGTGTAAATGTTCAGTCCTTTGTCTCTTATAGAAGGGCCTGAGCGGAATAAGTAAATGTAGATCCCTAGAAAGGGGATTCCGATAGGTACTGAGATTTTTCCTAGAATCCATGGCACTTGGGCTTAGGGTTTTAAGTCAGAGGCAGGGCTGTTAGCGAATGGGGCGGAGGAGGCTCCACCATCCACCTGAGTGGGTGATGGTTGAGTAGAGGCCAGATCATCTGCACTACAATCAAATCTATCTCACTGTATGAATCCAGCCCTTTACGCACAGGAGAGCAGGGTCTGTAGCAGCGTAGCCTCAGCTTGTTTATTTGAAATCTGTGAGTAGTATGAGATTTGTGCCACGTTCTTGGTTTGCATTTCCCGTCTAGTATTTTAGCAACTTCCAGAATAGATCTGAGCAGTAAAATGTGCCATGCCAGGGTATACCTACAACAGAGACATTCACCGTACCCCAGTGTTGTGCCTGCCCTTAATCACTAAGGTAATGATCTAAGAACCACAGATGCATTTTTACTTTTAAACGTATAACCTAGAAATCAGTTATTCATATAGGCATTTTAAGTTCATCTGTTTTGGTTGGATTTAGGGTCATTATCATTACTTATGAAAAGGAAGGTAACCCAGAAGCTTGCTATTCAGAAAGCTATGACAGATGCATTCCAGAAATTGCTGATTTTGGTTTTAGGTAAGACCTTTTTGATTGTCGTTGAAGTGCTTCAGTTTCAGTGAGCAAATAAACTTATTTGAAAATAAATAATAGGATGAAAATGATGGTTATCTAAAACATTACATATTCTTTCATTCACCAGATGCTTTCAAAGCAGGAGTCTTAACATTTGTTCTTTGTGGCGTTTATGAGAAAAACGACAGCAAATATTATTGTCTCCAGTGTTTAGATGTAGAATCACTTGCCTCAGTTCATACAGAAAGTGTTTGATCCACTTCTTCCTCAATTGCTTGCTTATCATACAGAATAGTGTAGTGATTATAAGCCTTGGACACCTGTGTTTGAGTCCTAACTTTGTCTCTTAGATTTTTTTGTTGTTGTTGCAATTTTAGGTTTTTCCAGCCAGAGACATTTGAAGGTATTTAATATCTCTAAGCTGCAATTTCTTTATCTGCAAATAGGGTTAGTAATTCAGCTTACCAGCAAATGGGGGATATTGTAAGAGTAAATGAGATGATGAATGTAAAAAGCTTAGAACTATGCCTGAAACATAGTAAGCAGACAAAGTATATTGACTATTATTATTACCGTTGTTTTCTTGTTGAAGAGTTTATTAGATTATGTTTTTGGAATCAGTTTAATTTCAGTTTTCATTTCTGATATATTTGGTGAATATGATTCTTATATAATAATCAGCTACGTTTTTGTGAGTCTTGAAAGTGGTCATGCTATTGAATAGTGTTGATTGTGTTCCCTATCAAGTTATACAGCGGTGAGAATGTCACAGGCTGTGCCCAAAGAAAACTTTATGATTAGTAGATTCCTGGAACAGAATTGCTCCCCTGCTTCACTGCCCTGCAGGCTGAGAGACTGAGAAATCCTAGCTAAGTTGTCAGAGACCTTATTTGCTTGTAAGAGTTGACCCTGGATTGGTCTTGGCCTTCCAGCCTGGGCAATCCTTCTAGTGAAGTTTGACTTCCCTGGTCATCAGGCAGAATCTCCATCAGCTGTCAACTCTGGGAAACAACCTTTAGGAACCAAACTAAATGCCTGGGTTGTTTGTGCCTAATATGCCAAGGTACTCCTTATATGTACACAAAACCACTTAGACCAAAAAGCCTGGTGGCTCTAGCTTGCCTTGAGGGAAGCTGTATTGTCCAAAGGGTACATGGGCCAGTTTCTGCCAGTAGAGTGTTCAAATGCTCTCTTTCTCTGTCTCTGTTTCCAAAGCTTTGTTCATTGTATCTGGTATAATTTTGGTCCCAAGGAGTAAGCCCTTGCCTTGCTTCTAATAGGAAGTATCTATTAGAGTCCAGTGGTATCTCTCCCAGGTTTGAGCTCACTTTGACCCCCCACCTAATGCCTTCCTATTTAATTGTATTGTGATTGAACATTTTTGTTTCCACAGCTTTTAATTTCTATGTCCTTATTCCTTAGTTCTTATTTCTAAGATCAAAAGTTTTTGAACCAAAGTTGATACTTCTTATATATGTTTTCACAAATAATTATGATAAAAACTGAAGTGTCAGATGAGGGAACTTCTAGGAAAATGCTCTTATTTTCTGCTTTTAGAAGTCAAAAGAATGTCTAATTATTCAGTACTACCATTGTATACAGGAAGTTTTGGAACAAGAAAACTTCTGAATTGATCCTTGTTAACTTTATTTCAGAAAGTGGTAAAACAGCTGTGGCATATAGACCCTGTGAAGAGGTCACAGATGCTAGAACCGAAGAGGAACTACAGGATTTAATTCAAGTATGTGGAGTTAAAAACTCAAGGGGTACACAGCCAGTGTAGCCATAATTCAAAACAACCAGCAGGATTTGGAAGACTTCAGCATGTCTACTCAGCTCTGTCTTCCTTAGGGAAAGGTGAAGCTCTGAAAGTTCTTTTGAGGCAGGGAATTTCTAGGACTTTTCCAAGTCCCGTGCCTTGTCTCTGGCCCCTTATTTGAAGTTTCGAGAGCAGGATTGAGGGCCACCAGTGTACGTCTACGGTTGTGGACACAGGAGAAGACACAGGCCTTTTAGAACTCCCCTCAAATAGAATTGCAGGGACGTGGGAACAAAGTAACTATGGTCTTAAGTGTGATTATGCTACACTGTTTAAAAACTATTCATGCCTTTCAAGTAAGGTCTATTACCCAGATCTCAACATCTCATATATATCTTGTGTTCAATATTTTGCCAAAGAACCTTACTGTAAACCAGTTATATGGATACCTCGAATTAGGGATTATGTTGTCAATGTAATTTCTAAAAGAAAACATTAATGTACTGCATATAGGATTTTTATTTAAAAGGAGAAAAAACTGTGTTTCGTGTCATTGAGAGCTTAATTTTTGGCTAGATTTCTGATTATTTAACTCACCCCAATGTTGCAAAGTTTGTTTTGAAGTGAAGAAAGTAGAGAAAGAAAAGGTGGTTATGTTCTGAAAAATGAAAAAAAAATGAAAGTTTTTCCTGTACAAAGTAATTATTTTAATTTTAATTCAATTTAAATCAGTCAAGGAAACTTCAAACGTATCCATGTTTGGGCTATAAGAAGTCTAGGTTCCTGTGAAATGTGAGAGGAAAGGATTCCGTATTGATACTAAAGATTTTGGAAACCTGATTATAACAACAGATCCACTCCTAAATGAAGCCAATCTTGGAATCAGTTCCATTTAGAAACCATTATGTGCTAGGCAGTGGAGATAAGATGAAGCTCCTTCTCTCTTGGAATTTAGGTGTTAAAGGTGTACCACACAATTAAAAAGGACTAAAATTAAATAGATTATGAAAAGGACTGTGAAGAAAGTAAACTGGGTGCTAGTTACAGTATTTCAAGAAAATTACTTAACATGCTGACTTTAACATTCTAAGTGTCTTCTCCATGTGTTCACACAGGGTAGACCTCTGAAAAGTGACACTGTAGTTTTTTCTAGATTAATGGCTCTGTTGAGACAAGGTGGGATGGGGGAAGTTTTCCCATGCTAATGTAAAGGGCGATTGACTTGGTTTTAAACTCTCTTTCCCAGAATGAATTGCTCGCCTGCCCCAAACCCCTCCTACAGAAGTTCTGGAGTCATCACTGATTCAGTGGTAACCACTAATAACACAGTTGTGAATTAATAATGAGACGTGAATACTAAGAGTTTGGAGGAAATGCCAACATTTTAGCATAATTGTAAGGAGTGTCCCCCTTCCGCCACCCTAACTGGTGCTCATTTTGCAGGTCAGCTACTTTTCTTGTCAGCCATGCGGCCAAAGGGTGGAAGAAGTCTCTCAGACTTCAGCTTTCAGGAGGAAGTGCTCAGATTGCCAGAACTGGACTAGCACTTTTGAATTTCCCAGAATGCCAGGTCCTGTGGTTTCCTCGGGAAGCTCTGCATCCTTCCCAAACCCCCTCCACCACTGGGCTGCTGGAGACACCCATTAGAATGGCTCAAATGTGAACAATGACAAGAACAAATTCTGTAGGGGTGGTGGAATAACTTGTTCACAGCATAGGCCTGGTCCTGTTGGTATTAGGATTCTTTAATTTTGGCATCCTGGGGCAGCCTTTTTAGGCCTGAGAAGGAACAGCTCAGGGGTATACAACAATTTCAGATGAAACTAACTAATATTCAATGACTATCTCTAACTACTCGGTTGTTGATTTCTATTAGTCATTATTCTCCTGGTTTTAGCTCTGATGTGGGGATTACAGAGGAGTCAACATTTAAATCTTCATAATCTGTGTATTTGTAGCTTCAGTATCATTACTGACCCATAGTTTTTTATGGTTTGGGAAGAGTTATTGATTTCATGTATCATGTAAAGGATTCACAGTAATGATAGAGCAGCTAAGATTACAATAATGCTAGTAAATTTTTCACATTTTCTCTACCTGTGCATCTATTGTATATATATGTGTTAGTTTAGATGTCAATATTAGTGAAATAATATAGAGGACTACAGAACTTATTTTAAAAATCACTATTGTGTGATGATGAAAATGTAAAAGTTCTTCCATAATTGGTGATGTTGTGTCTTGAGAGCCTAGATGAAATTGATATGCCTTAGTGATATACAGGATTTTAGCCTATGATTTAACTTTGACAAAGCTACATCTCTTTTTACTTTTATCTCATTTATTGAGAAAGACATAATTGTTATGGTGTTGGCTTGAAACTGGTTGAAAAGGACTTGAGTCCTTTCCTATTTTACATTTACATAGGTAGGATCTTGAAACATAGGATATGATGTAGGGCATTCGTGTAACCATTCTAGGTTAGGAGTAGCAGTTTCCACTGCTAAGACTTCTTGTTTAGACGCAAATGCTTTTCAAAGTATGAAGATTATTAGCATTAGCACTGCTACTGAGATGAATGAGCCTAAAGACAAAATACTTCATGTTGTGTGTGCCTCAGGGTACTCAGACTAACGTAGTGACATCCCTGAGAGGCCAAGAAAGTGCTGCAGGAAGTCATATTTACTACTACAAATATACTTGTAAAGTGAATTTTTGCTCATGCTGAGTTAACTGTATAACCTGAGAATAGTGGGAATCAGTGTAGGAAGCCTCCTATAATAGTGAAGACTGCTCCCATGGACATTAGGACATGGAAGTGTGCTACTACATAGTATGTGTCCTAGGGGACAGTGTCTGGGGATGAGTTGGCTAAGATGATTCCTGTCAAACCACCTACTGTAAAAAGAAAAGCTAAAGCCTAAAACTCATAATATAGTGGGAGGTCATACAGTATTACCTCCGTGAACAGTTGCTAAACAGGGACTTCCCTGGTGATGCAGTGTTTAAGAATTCGCCTGCCAATGCAGGGGACACGGGTTCGAGCCTTCATCTGGGAAGATTCCACATGCCGCGGAGCAAAAAGCCCGTGCGACACAACTACTGAGCCTGCCCTCTAGAACCTGCAAGCCACAACTACTGAAACCCATGCACCTAGAGGCCGTGCTCTGCAACAAGAGAAGCCACTGCAATGAAAAGGCCGCGCACCGCAACGAAGAGTAGCTGCCGCTCATCGCAAGCAGAGAAAGCCCACGTGCAGCAACCAAGACCCAACGCAGCCAAAAAAAAGGAGAAAAATTAAAGAAAGAGTTGCTAATCAACTAGATACTTTGACTCCTGTAGGGATGGAAGTAATTACGGTAGCTGATGCAAAGTATGCTCCCGAGTTGACAGCTATCCCCATGGTAAACATATGATGGGCCCACAAGAGAAATCCTAAAAAGCCAGTAGACATGACTCACTATTCCCAAATAGCTGAAAGGCACTTTTTGTCCTAAATAGTATGTAATGATATGTGAGTTTATAACAAACCCTGGTAGGCCATGAATACAGACTTCAGGGTGACCAAAGAATCAAAACAGGTGTTGGTATAGGATTCGGTCTCCTCCTGAAGGGTCAAAGAAAGTAGTGTTTAGATTTCTGTCTCTTAACAGTATGGCAATTCTGGCTGCTCGGACTGACACTGGTAATTATAGTAATATGGCTATAGCTGGGGAAGATTAAACTAGTAGTGGTGTTTGGTATTGGGATATGACTGCTGGTTTTGTATGAAAGACTATAGTAATAAAAGTAATAACACCAAGAATTGAAGGGACACCTGCTAAATGTAAGGAGAAAATGGTTAGATCGACAGAGGCTCCTGCGTGGGCCAGAATGCAGGCTAGAGCTGAATATGGCATTCCACTGGTACCAGAACCTGCTTCTACTATTGGTGATATGAGTAGGAGCAAGAATGATGGGGGAAGTAGTCAAATTTTTACATGATTTTTTTTGGGAAATGCTACCTGAGGTGTCCGAGTTGTTAGTGGCCCAAGTCAGTTTTCAAACCCTGCAATCATAATGGGTACAACTATAAAGAAAATTATTACAAGTGCAGGGACTCTTATGACTACCTTACAGATTTGGGCATCTCCAAGTAGCACTCCAGGTTAGCATAGCTCAGCCTGAATTAATATATTTAACGTACTGCCTGCTCAAGCACCAAATAGTAAATATAAAATGCTGATATCTTTGTGGTTTGTTGAAAATAATCAGCAGTATATGGACAGAGGTAAAAAGACTGAGCTAGCATTCGACTGTAAATGTAAAGACAGAGATTGAGCCCTCTTTCTCAAAAACCCTGTGGTGAATCAACGAATTGTAACTTCAGAGAAGCAGCTTAAACTTCTGCCGGTGATTTTCCTGCCTTTTTTTTCTTTCTCAAATGAAGCAGAAGTAGACTGAAGCCAGTTGACTAGAGGATTTGCCTGTTAACTAAAGTTTCCTGGGGTTAAAACTCATCAATCTTGTAAAGATTTGGCTGAATTACAATATTTGCTTTACATTCAATTGATGTAGGATGAAGTCTTGCAATCCTTATTTTTAGGAATTAAGTAAATTTTACTTGTTTAGGGTTATGAAAACTCTTGGTCTGAACTAACCTAAATTCCTAGTCCAGCTCTGATAGAATGGGTGTTATGTGTAGTAATCGTGTGGATATTATGATTGGTAATGATAGGAAGGTTATTTCTTTGTATGTTCAAATTGTTTTATTTTTCGTGTTGTTTAATGAAGGGAACATAGTTAGTGATGTGGAGTATGTTAGCTGCAAGTAGAAATATATGTTGAGGACTGCTATGATGGCTATTAGTGTTGGTAGAATGATGTTATCATTTTTGTTATCTCTTGGATAATTACTCATTTGGGTAAAAACCCTGATAGTGATGGGTGATGTCCTAATGATACTATAATAGTGAGGAAAAGGATTGTGATGGGAGGTGTTTTATCTCATGTGTGTGATAATGATACTCTTGTAGTACATGATCTGGGCATAAATAAGAAGGAGAGTGTTGTTATGATATAAATTAGTATGTTTAGGACTGTTATAATTGGAATATACTTTATAATAGCTGTCATTCATCCTATATGGGCAATTGACGAGGAGGGTGTCATTTTTTCCAGGTGAGTATGGCTAAGTCTGCCTCAGCCTCCAGCTATGATTTATAATATCACTATGATTAATAGTATATTTAGCTTGATGGATGGTGACATGTGGGATAAAACTGATAGGGGTGCAATGTTGTCAGGCTGATAGCATCAGGCCTGCTGTTCATGGGATGCCTTGTGTGACTTCAGGCACTCAGAAGTGAAATGGGGAAAGTCCTACTTTTGTGACAAGGGCGATTGTCATGAGGGTGGATGCTGCTGGATTAAAGATTTTTGTTATTCATCGTGTTCTTTGACCAGAGTGTATTAGATTAATGATAATAGCCATTATAAGTAGTATTGATGTGGTGGATTGTTTTAGGAAATATTTGTTGGATGCTTCTGTAGCTTATGGGTTCGTGTTTTTTATTAGAGTGGGGATACCATTAACCAGTGTGAGCTTGTTATACAATTATGTTTCCTGACAAAATGTTCAGTAAAATGATAGTAAAAACAATGAGAGTTTATTAGTACAGGAAGGATATACGACAACATTTTGGGAGTATGGGCCTGAAGCTTACTGAGAGAACCTTACTGTATAGCATGTGGTGTAATGTGGTAGCATGGAGAATGTAAAATTCTTAGGAAGAATTCAATTCCAGGAATAAGAGCATTGAAACCTCTATGATTTACTCTATCAAAGTAACTCTTTTGTCAGACATATTTCTTAAGTTTGTGGTGGGTTGCCTGGTATGATGACAGGTAGTGAAAACTCTCATATACATAGGGCTAATGTTAGTAGTAAAAAAACTTTTTATAAGAGATGTATATGTTGATCATACCAAAATTCTGGGTAGGATGCTCGAATTCATAGAAAGGAGATTGTTAGATGTGTTTTAATGATGACTTGGGCTGTATATAATTCTGGCACCTAGGGATTGTCGAATGCTCCTAAAAATAGATTGTTGTGGAAATGTTTATTATAAGGAATTTGACATATTCTCTAGGAAGGATGGGGTGAGTGGGCCTGCTACATTTTCTACATTGAAGATATATACAGGTTTTGATTCTACTTCTGTTAAATCAAGTGGGGCTTCATTGGATTTCTGCTACTGCGGAGATAATCATATTCTGGGTAGCGGTCAGGAGAAAATTAGTCATAGGTGTTCTCGTGTAATAATTACTGTTGAAAGTGTAAATGATCCATTTATCAGTAAGACTGAGAATGGAATAACTGCTACATTACTTCATATGAGATTGTGTGTGCTACTGTCCCTAGAGCTCCAGTGAGTGAGTATTTTGAATGTGAAGCTCATCCAGACCTGAGGATGGAATACATGGCTAGGTGTGATATGGCTAATATAAATAATATGCCTACACTTATATTAATTAGTGGATAAGATATGGGAAGAGGAATTCATGTTGTGAGAGCCAGGGTTAAGGTTAGCATTGGGGCAATAATATATAAATTGATGATGTTGATGGACATAGTGGTTCTTTAATAAGTAATTTGAATGCCTCAGCAATGGGTTGTAATAATCCATGAGGGCTGATGATTTTTGGCCCTTTCTGGATTTGTATATAGCCTAGGATTTTCCATTTAGTTAATATGAGGAATGCTATGGTGAATTAAATTGGGTCATTTGTGAAAGAATGTTGATTATAAACATATTCTTAGGAAGAGGACTTGAACCAGTGCAGATAAAGGTTTCAGTTTTACATAATTACTGGGCTCTGCCACCGTAACAAACCCGGTTCTACAGTAAGGTATGTATAAATTAATTGAATGTAGATTATATCATCATTTAGTTTGCAGACATTTTGTAAAGTAAGCCGTATTGCTCTTGTCCTTTCATACTGGAAGAAATCTGCAATAGACAGAAAGCAACTAGGATGACTCCAGTCTGAACTCAGATCATGTGAGACTTTAATCGTTGAACAAACAGACAATTAATAGCAGTTATACCATTGAAATGTCGTGATCCAGCATCAAGGACATAAACCATATTGCTGATATGAACTCCAGAATACAATTACACTGTTATCCCTAGTAAAACTTGTTCCGTTGATCAGTGTTTTTAAGAACAGGTGATAAAGCATTTTGACTAGCTTGTCTAAATTTTAATCACTCAGAGGTGGTTTTATTCTCCAAAAAATAAATGGCGCATGGACTCAAGGCACACCGGCTTCACTAGTTGTGGCGCACAGGCTCAGTAGTTGTGGCCCACTGGCTTAGTTGCTCCGTGGCAGGTGGTATCTTCCCGGACCAGGGATCGAACCCATGTCCCCTGCATTGGCAGGCGAATTCTTAAGCATTGCATCACCAGGGAAGTCCCAGAATCGCAGTCTCCCTTTTAATATACCTTAAGCCCAAAGAATCCATGGAAAATTGTTACAGAAAATAAGACAATAAAATATTGTAAGGACTATAACAGAAGCATATAGTACACAGTTCATATAGACACATCCCAAGCAGTTACAAAGTATATTAAAAGAGAGGCTGCAATTTTATTTTATTTTTTATTATTTTTTAACATCTTTATTGGAGTATAATTGCTTTACACTGATGTGTTATTTTCTGCTTTATAACAAAGGGAATCAGTTATACATATGCATATGTTCCCTTCCCTCTTGCATCTCCCTCCCTCCCACCCTCCCTATCCCACCCCTCTAGGTGGTCACAAAGCACCTAGCTGCTCTCCCTGTGCTATGCGGCTGAGGGAGGCTGCAATTTTAAACGGATAAGATAAATTATACTCACAAACTCCCAATATTTCCTAAAACTTTGCAATCTGAAACCCTATTGTAGGAAGCCGAAGATTCCAGGAGACATTCTACAAATGAAGGACACTAAACGCTGTGGTTGGATAAGGAATTCTGGAAGGAAGGTATCCTCACCCAAGGAGAGCAGGTTCCTATACTTCTCTAACATCACATCCCTGTACAATTCCCACTGATCTTGGTCCAGGCATTCTCACTCCTCTTGCGAGAAATCTATGGCCATATCCTGGAATGTCAGCAGTCCCTGAAATTAAAGGTACACATGCCATGTGGCCACGGGAAGAGTTCATAAGGTGACCCAAGAAGAAAACAGCAGAACTGGTTTTAATTTAGAACAGTGTCTTCAATTATCCAGTAATATATATATATATTACAAAATAACTTTCTGTACCTTATTTCTAACTACAAGAAAAGAGTATGGCATGTGATTCACAAAACCAGTATAGAGACTATACTTATCTGGAAAAGAAATGATAAAATGATGGTTTCAACACGGGCATATGCATTTTTGAATGTTTTATTTATATCAAACTGGATAAAATGTGTGTATTTCTCAGACAGAAAAGACATGTCGAGGTAGAAATGTACCTTTCAACTATTCATGGGTACACAAGTACACTGGGGAGATTGTAAAAGTGCAGACTGTGATTCAGTAGGTCCGGTGGGCCTGAGTTCTATTTTTTTAACAAGCTTATTTTTAACTAGTGATGCCACAGTCTCTGATTCATTAACGACAATTGTGAATAGCAGAGACATAATTAGAGACGTAAAAATTCATATTTAATTTTGAACTTAAAGTGTTTTATGCATTTTACACCTTTAATAGGATAGTCAGCACAGCAGCAACAATCATTTGTGAATATTTACTATAGACCGTGTATCTTTCTAACTTTTTTGTGTAGGGTTCCAGGAAAAAGGCCTGGGCTGCGGTCACAGTGGGGGGGGGGGGTGGCCCAGGCCGGCCCGCCCCTCCAGGACCCCCGACGGGGCCCTGCGCTCCTGGCAGCTCCCTGCACCGGCGCCCCCCTCCTACCGGAAGACCTCGGGGGAGAGCGGTCCCACCCCCTGTGCCCAGAACGGAGCCCGCGTTTCCACAGAGCTGGAACTCCCGCAGCTCGGGGTCTTTTCCATCCACCGTCACGGAACTGACCCGAAGGCCGAGGGGGGGGCGGCCTCACTGAGGCTGCCGGCTCTGGAGGGGCCCCGGCGGCCGAAGCAGCGACAGTCGTGCGGACGGCGGGCCGGGTAAGTGGGCGCCGACCCTCCGCCTGGTCCGATGCCCGGGCGGCAGCGCAAGACCAGCTTCTGAGGGGCAGGGGTTCGCTGCCACCCGCCGCTGCTGTGTAGAAAGAGCGGCCCCCGGCGTCTGGACCCGGGGAACTTCGGTCCCTCCTCTCCCCCCTGCCCTCCGCCTGGCTCGCGGGGCCTGGGGGCTGTGGGGAGGGGGTCGGCCTGAGCGTCCGGAGGGGAAACGGGGCAAGGGAGGCGCAGGGTCCGGCTGCAGCGTCAGCGCCCCTCCTCCCGACTGCGGGGAAAGTGGCTGAAAACTCCCCCAGAGGCTCGCAGGCCCCTTATTCAGCCGAGTCCCTCTGCGCTCCTTCCTCCCTGAGCTAAAGTACCGGGGAGGAGGGGACAGGGCAGGGGCCTGGCGCAGGTAATGGGGAACATCAGAAGGTGATTGTTAACTAAGGAAAACCTGCTCTCCCAACGTGAGGAATGTAGAGCTTTTCTTTGTATACGAAGATGCCAGAGTCTGGGCTCACTGAAATCCTCCCTTTCATCTGCACCTCAGCTCTCTGGGGCCTGCATTCTGTATTTGCATATCCTGAATTACTCAGGGCCCGCGGCTCATACTGGAGGGCTGCAAGTGCTGATGACTGTGACATCCTTTGTTTACTGAGATGGCAAGAAATATTCCATTTCTCACAGGCTTGAAGGGCAGACAGTGAAAAAGAGTCGGAGAATCTCACTCAGCATGTACTTTGGTTTACAAATAGATAATATTTATACTTAACTGTGCTAATAGAGGTTCTCAAGTCCCATCAACTTGTACTACTGCCCTCTAGGTATTCATTTCATCAATATCATAAGATAAATGCCTATAGAATTGACTTAATCCATTTAAATAGGATAATGATTTTTAAAGGAAACATAATAGAAATGTAACCAGAAAACCTTTACCACTAAAGGCTGGGTCTGGAACAGCCTACATAAATGTTCCATTGTTAAAATATTGAAAGATGTATTCAATGGAAATATCAACAAAAATGACAAATAATAAGGGCAGCGGAATGTTGACATGTTCTATCTTTATCATTAAAGTGGCAGAAAATCATTTATTAGTAGGCACTGGGGGCAGAAGATGCCTGATTTTATATCTTTGTCATATTTGTACAGTTGTTTCAACAAGTAACTTAAAGACAAAATGGAAAAACAAGGAAGTTTGTGCCTGAGATCACGTTGATGTGAAACCAGGGATGGCCACCTTGTGCCAGGTGAGTTAAATTTACCTGGCAGGTAGAACGCAGAGCTCCTGAGAAGCAAGGGTTGGAGATTTTCTGCTGGGTGCCCCTTAGGTTCGGAGACTTGACTGATGTGAGTCATGTTTCGGGAAAGACCTGATCACAGGAAAAGGGTGGGAATAGAGTGATTTGGGGAGCAGCTAACATCATTCATCACGGTTCACGGCCTGAATGAATTTTAAAGAAACAGGAAAACAAATGCTTCTTAAGGAATCAGAGAATGTGAGGGCTGGACAATCCCAGAAAATGAGGAACACCCGTCCCATTTTCCAGATGAGAAAAGAGAGGCCCAGCACGGTGAAATCCCTCACCCAAGTTGCACCCGTCTCTCCTCCCCACTACATGGTTCATGAAAGTAGGACTCTTCCTGTCGTGATCACTGCTGAACCCCAAAAAGGGCCAGGCATCTAGCAGCTGCTCCAAAAATTTTGGTTGACTGTAGGAACAATGCTATTCCTTCCTTTCTCACTCTTATTCAGGATTGTGCCAAGAACTCCCCAGTTTTCAATGTAATTCGATAAATGTAAATATTAATTGAGTTTTGTTTTGATGAGGACTTAGGCTTTGAAGGTAACAGACTTGGTTCAGATCCTGGTTCTGCCACTCAATAGCTGTTTGGCTTTGGGAAAATTACTAAACCTCTCTGAGCTTATTTCCTCCTTTGTAAAGTGGGGATAAATGTATCTGAGCCAGCAGAGCACCTGCATGAGAGATGTGGACTAAATATTGGTCTTTCTCACTCTACCATGCCATCTCTCTGTTCTTCCCAGGTAAGTTGTACAGAAGGATATAGTACTTTTTTAAAATAATTAATTTTTGGCTGTGTTGGGTCTTCATTGCTATGCGCAGGCTTTCTCTCGTTGTGGCGAGCGGGGGCTACTCTTTGTTGCAGTGCGCGGGCTTCTCATTGCGGTGGCTTCTCTTGCTGTGCTTGTTGTGGAGCACGGGCTCTAGGTGCGCAGGCTTCAGTAGTTGTGGCCTGCAGGCTCAGTAGTTGTGGCACATGGGCATAGCTGCTCCGCGGCATGTGGGAACTTCCCTGACCTGTGCTCGAACCCATGTCCCCTGCGTTGGCAGGCAGATTCTTAACCACTGCGCCCCCAGGGAAGTCCGATATAGTACTTTATAAAGAGGGGTTTTAATTTATTTCTGATAGTTTACATGTTTCTTGTAGAAAAGATTATTTCACTATAGAAACATTAACACGCGATACCACTACAAATGCAGTATTCTATGGGCTAGATCTTATCAGTAGGTTTTGTAAGTAATTGGGCAAATGCCAAAGCACTAGGTACTGGGGAGTAAGAAGACTCAAATCTGGGGTGCCCCCCACGCCAATTTCAAGAGCAGGGTGTGTTCTGCAAATCCATATTTCATCTGGTCTTTGTTTCTCTTCCGTCCTCTGTGTCTGCCTTTCTCAAGAAGGCTCAGATCCTCCGCTTTCACACCCTCCCGGCTGGCTGTGCTCCAGCTCCCGTCCTGGACCCTCTGCATGCATGGGTGTGCCTGCTCTCCCTGTGCATCACCAGCTTTACCAGGGAGCTGCTGTATCGTGCACTGCTTGCTGTACCCCAGAGTACCTAGACCGTTCTGGTACATGAAGTACACTCTCATCACCATGAGTGCACACCCATCCCCTTACCTTATATCCTGCCTCTAAGCCAGGCTTGGTGGTGACTACAGTGTGCATTCAGCTGTTAGGTGCTGGGATCAAAGTAAAGTTCCCAACTTTTGAAGTTGCAGGCTTGAGGGCCACACAGTGATTTAAAGTAGGGTCACCTGACTTAAAGGGGAGGCTGATTGATTTAAAGCCAAAGCAGCTGACTTAAAGCCTGCGTCCCTCAGCTGCAGGACGAGACCAACTTTGGGGATGCACGGGTTCGCTCTAACCCAGCACTGCTGTTCAAGAAGAGCTTCCAGTAGCGCCTTAGTGCAGGGGGACTTGGAGCGTTGTCTTGCCGCTGCCCTCAGTGGGGGGCCACCTGCTCTTCTGGAGGAGAATCAGGGAGGGGGAAGTGCAGAGTCCCAGCTGGAGTTGCGGCACCCCTTGTCTGATGGCAGGGAAGGGGGGCGGGGCTGTGTGGTGTCCTGGGGCTGGACTCACCAGGTCAACTCAGCCTCTCAGCCTCCTAACCTCCCCCCACACACCCGACAAGAGTTTCCAATAATATGTAATTGCGCCTTAGGTTCTCGGTCTTCAAACTCATACCCAGGCTCCCGGGTTCCTTGATTCATCCAATTCCTCTGTGCTCTTTCTTCTATTAGATACAGTCCCAGAGGGAGGGGCTGGGGGATGGGACTGGAGGGACCCCGGCAGCACTGGCCTCAGCTGACTAAAGAGATCCGGGGCCTGCACTCTCACACATGTGCGAGGACACTTAAGGCGGAATCGAGGGGGCCAGTTAGAGGCAGTCCTTTCTTCCTCAAGTGAGTATGGATCACTGTCGGGTGGGGAGCACGCTGACCCCTGAGAAGTACTGTTAGGAGGATGTGTTCCTCCCTCGGCTTCAAGGACGTGGGTGGATTTCAGGGCTCCAGTTCCCCTCCAGGCCTCCAGATCCGACTGCACCCCAGTGGCCTTGCAGACCTGGCTTCCTGTCCCAGAACTTTCCAGGCTCCAGGAAAAATCCAGACTGCAGAGATGGTGCCTGAGGGCTCCCGCTTAACAAGTGCTGTCCCTGGGGACCCAACAGTGGAGGGAGGAAGGGTGAAGGGAGTAGGGGAGTAGGGGAGTGGGGTAGGGAGGGATGGCTGCCCTGGGAGTTGTTGAGAGAGAAATATCAGCCCCACACCCCCTTCGCCCTGCAACTGACCCATTGATGCCATAGGATCTCAGGGCCTTTTAGTCAGAGATGCCTCTGCTTCTTTACTCCTGTGTTCACAACTACGCAAAACCAACTCTTCATCCTCTTGCTGCCTTGCCAGGACTTTTAAAGCACTGTTCTTTTGAAGCACTCGTTCCCTAAACTGCAGTTTGGAGCTGTCCCAGCTATTTAAAAGTGTTCTCCTTAAACTGAGACTAAATTCTACTCTTTTGGAAAAACGACCTTCACTTCAGAGGAGATCGTCTTTTCTGCCCATTCCTTCCTTCTACTTCCCTCTTAAGCACCCCTGTGCTCAAAGAGCTTGGTGATTTATTTTCTGCTTGATGTCAAAAAGAAACCTTCCTCATGCACCCCAAAAAGCTTTTCTGGAACATAGGTGTTTCAAAACCATGACAGTGTTTTGCAGTTAGTATACACTGGGTAGACTGCCTAGCAGTCCCTCCAAGAGCCAGAGTTGAGCGACACCTTTACTTATTTGATTGCATGCCCTTCAAATTTAGGAAGGTCCCATTCTTATGCCCCAGCAGATAAGACAGAGACCTGGATGGCTGTGGCTATGATTAGATAACTTCTGATGATTTTATTTCCCTTACTGAGCTGCTGCTTCTAGGTTAAATTCAGTTTACTACCTGTCCTTTTTTTTTGGGGGGGGGGCAGTATGCAGGCCTCTCACGGCATGTGGCATCATCCCGGACCGGGGCACGAACCCGTGTCCCCCACATTGGCACGTGGACTCTCAACCACTGCGCCACCAGGGAAGCCCTACATGTCCATTTTTAAAGAAAGACTGACAGAGGCACTGTAATAGGTCAGGAGTCTGAGCTCCGGGTTGCTCAAATGTACTCACAGGGAAGAAGGTGGATGCAAATAGGTGGGTAAAATAGGAGGGTTGGAAAGTACAGCCAGGACAACCGTGTTCACCGTGCGTACTAATAAAGGCCAGAATCTCCTCATTTATCTATGGTCGGAAGTTCTGATGGTTTCACAGGATCAAACTCAAATCATATTCAAACTAGGGGGCTTCCTTGGTGGCGCAGTGGTTGGGAATCCGCCTGCCGATGGAGGGGATGCGGGTTTGTGCCCCAGTCCGGGAAGATCCCACATGCCACGGAGCGGCTGGGCCCGTGAGCCATGGCCACTGAGCCTGCGTGTCCGGAGCCTGTGCTCCGCAATGGGAGAGGCAACAACAGTGAGAGAGGGTCGCATACTGCCCCCCCCAAAAAAAGAAATACAAACTAGGGGATTTCCCCTGAGCATAAAAGGAGGTCTCCACCCCTCGCAGGAGTCGCTGCTGAGGAATAAAGAAGCAGATGTAGAGAACGGACTTGAGGACACAGAGAGGGGGAAGGGTAAGCTGGTATGAAGTGAGAGAGTGGCATAGACATGTATACACTACCAAAGGTGAAATAGATAGCTAGTGGGAAGCAGCTGCATATAGCACAGGGAGATCAGCTCAGTGCTTTTTGACCACCTAGAGGTGGGATAGGGAGGATGAGAGGGAGATGCAAGAGGGCGGGGATATGGGGATGTATGTATACGAATAGCTGATTCACTTTGTTATACAGCAGAAGCTAACACAACATGGTAAAGCAATTATACTCCAATAAAGATGTTAACAACAACAACAAAAACCCCAAAAAACTAAGTCAATCAAGCCAACGGAGACATTGTATGTGTTTACAGTTCAAGAAATCCAGAAGAGAATCCTTTACTCTGTATGCAATGAATGGTCCATTTGAAAAGAAAAAACTTTCTAAAATGTTGTTTTTCCATTTATTTTTCAGAACATCATTTTTATACCTCTGCGTTTCTTACTATTCAAAGCCAAGTCACGTGAGTTAGAGGTAAGCAGCTGATTGATTTAAAGTTGGGTCATGTGATTTAAAAACCAGTGGCAGTTGATTGATTTAAATCCCGGTCATATGACATGAGGAGGGGGTGCTAAAAACTGCTTTTTCATCTCTGGCTCAGAATATCATATTTACCTTGGTTTTTCTTATGATTTAGAAAACTTGAGCTGTCTCTCCTTGGAATCATCAGGAGAAAAATACAGTATTTCAGGTTCATTCTTGAAACCAACTTCTCACGGTTAAGGTGTATTGACTAAAAGATCTTCCTTCAAGAAATTCCAAACCTCTGTAGGACACTTCATTGTAATTGGAGAAAAAAGAAGAATGAAAGCAGGCCAGCAGCTGCAGAGGGCAAGGCAGCCCCCAGGACTAGGGAAGGAGGAGGAGGAAGGGCTGAGAGCTGCCATTAGAGAAGACAACCTCCAGAGGGCGCTGAAGCACCGGCACAGCCCACCTGCACTCCCACTTTGGCACTCCAGGATCAGAGTTGGGTTTGGAGATGGGGTTGTTGTAACCCCAAGGAGGTGAGCAGAGAAGAGGAGTTGATTACCGGTCTCCTCTGACTCTCTGGCCCAAATTACCTGGCTTCACAGGAGGGACAGAGTTTTGCTTTCAGCAACTGATGGGGCACTTCCAGGCTGGTGGGGTTGCCCAGTGGCCCAACAGCCTGACAGGCTGACTGCGGTGTGACTGCCCTTTGTTTCTCCAGAATCTGTACATCAGGAGGTGCATGGCTGCCGGAGCCCATTCACCGCCCTTCCCCGAGGGGGATGGCAACTTCCGTGGCTGTACCCTATGATCACCAGGTACTTGAAATGAATGCAAGTTTTTTTTACTTTAAGGAAGAGCTCACGTAACCCCTTCTGCCTCATAATGTGTAGGATTTACTATAATGGAAGGACATTATAAAGAACAGGTAGAAAACTCACCTGTTGGTCTCCATGTAGGAGTTTATTTTGCATGAATCCCTCCTACATGAGTAGATAGCAGAGGTTTATTTTTGTTCCTGTGTGTGTAGTTGTGGCAGAGGATGTAGGTATGGTGATTTGAAGCCCTGAAAGAAATATTCTCAGAATTCTCAAGACTTCTCTTGATTGGAATCGAAAGAGACCTGGAAAAGGAGGAAAAGAAAAGGAGGAGGGAGAATGAACGACTGTTTCTCAGTAAATTCACCTTCCTGGTTGATTGTTCTGTCTTCTCATTTCTTTTAACTTCTATGTATGTCTAATGGAATAATGTAGAAAGGCTGATTTTTATGCTTTAAAAGATTTTACATCACAAAGAAACTAGAAGTGGAAAACAACTTATTCAAATCAATGTTATATAGAGACTTTGATATTAAATTTGTATACTAAAATGGGTTAATCCAAATTTTCTCTTTTTGAGTGAATATTTGTAACATATTTTTGTAGCTAATAGTTTATGCTAGATATACAAAATTGTGAGAATGGGTACCCTTTTTCACCACTTAAATGATTTCTTTTAAATGAATAGATCGTACACTTTAAATGCCAGTGTTGTGTCTTACATGTTGTTTTTTAATTCCTTGATTTCCAAAACTTGTGTTTATTTAATTGATTTCTCTGTAATAATCTCTTTATTGTTTCTTACTTTATGTTTTATTGATCTATAGTTAATTTACATTATTATATTAGTTTCAGAGGTACAACATAGTGCTTCATAAATGTTTAGGTTGTTCTCCATTTATACTTACTATAAAAGAGTGGCTCTATTCCCCATGCTATGCAGTACGTCACTGTAGATTATGGATTTTATACATAGTGGATTCTTCCTCAGAATCTCCTACCACTATTTTGCTCCTCCACCCTGTCTCTCCCTGCTGGTAACCACTAGTCTGTTCTTTAATCTGTGAGTCTGTTTTGTTTTTGTTGTTGTTGTGTTCGTTTTTTTAGATGCCACGTGTAAGTGATAACCTACCAGGCTTGTTTTCTCTGAGGCTTATTTTACTAAGCATAATACCCTCCAAGTCCATCCATGTTCTTGCAAATGGCAAAATTTCATCTTTTGCTGAAGTCATCATAGAAAATCTTTTTTATCCCCTAACCTATTGATGAACACTTAGTTTGACTCTGTATCTTGGCTATGGCAAATAACACTGTTATGAACATTGGTGTGCAGTTATTTTTTTGAAATAGTGTTTTTGTTTTCTTCTGATGTACCCAAGAGTGAAATTGCTGGATATTATGGTAGTCCTATTTTTAGTTTTTTGTGGAACCTCCATTCTGCTTTCCACAGTAGCTGCACTACTTCACATTCACATCAAGAGTGTACAAGAATTTCCCTTTCTCCACATCCTCACTAACCTTTGTTATTTGTGACCTTTTTAATGACAGTCATTCTGATAAGACTGAGGTGATATATCTCATTGTTTTGATTTGCATTTTATTGCCGATTAGCTATGTTTAGCATCTTTGTGAGTTCTGGCTGTCTATCTGTATTTTTTCCTTGGAAAAATGTCTATTTAAGTCTTCTCATTTTTTTAAAAAAGATTTTGGATGTTGTTCTGATATTGAGTTGTATATGCTGTTTCTGTAGTTTAGATATGAACCCTTGCTTGGTCATCTTTTTGGTGTTAACCTCTTATCATGCGCAAATATTGTCTCTCCTTCAGCAGGTTGTCTTTTCATTTTGTCTTTTGTTTCTTTGCTGTGCAAAATCTTTTAAGTTTAGTGAAGTCCCATTTGTTTATTTTTGCTTTTGTTTCATTTGCCTTAGTAGACTGAACCCAAAACTGTTGCTATCATTTATGTTGAAGAATGTTCTGTATTTTCCTCTAGGGGTTTTATGGTCCTATATTTAAGTCTTTATTGAGTTTTGCGTTTATTTTATATATGGTGTGCTAAAATACT
Organism: Globicephala melas; assembly: GCF_963455315.2. Lineage (NCBI taxonomy): Eukaryota > Metazoa > Chordata > Mammalia > Artiodactyla > Delphinidae > Globicephala > Globicephala melas. The sequence continues at coordinate 108,998,327 of NC_083317.1, read as the reverse complement.
CTAATTTTATTCTTTTCCATGTAGCTGACCAGTTTTCCCAGTACCACTTATTGAAGAGATAGTTTTTTCTCCATATTGCCTGCTTTGTCATAAATCAATTAAATATAAGTGTGTGGGCTTCTTTCTGTGATCTCTATTCTATTCCAGTGATCTTTGTGTCTGTTTTTGCTCCGGTCCGATTCTCTTTGATTACTGTCGCTTTGCAGTATAATCTGAAGTCAAGGTGTGTGATGCCTCCAGCTCTGTTCTTTCTTAAGATTGTTTGGCTATTTGGGGTCTTTGTGTTTCTATACAAATTTTAAAATTACTTTTTCAAGTTCTGTGAAAATGCTTTGGTATTCTGAAAGGGATTGAATTAAATCTGTAGATTGTCTTTGGTAGTATGGTTATTTTAACAGTATTAATTCTTCCAATCCATGCACCTTCTATATTTTCCCATCTTTTTCTGTTGCCTTCAACTTCTTTCACCAATGGCTGATAGATTTCTGAGTACATGTCTTTTACCTGCTTAGGTGTGTTTGTTCCTAAGTATCTTATTCTTTTTGGTGTGATTGCATATGGTATTGTCTTCTTAATTTTTTTCTTTCTGACAGCTTTGAGTTTTGTTTTTTCTTCTTTTTCTAATTCCTTCAGGTGTAATGTTAGGTTGTTTATTTGATATTTTTCTTGTTTCCTAAGAATAAGCTTGTATCACTATAACTTCCCCCTGTGAATGCGTTGGCTGTGTCGCATAGATATTGGATCATTGTGTGTTCATTTTCATTTGTCTTGGGTATTTTTAGAATCCCTCTTTAATTTCTTCAGTGTTCCTTTCTTCCCCTTTTATTCCCTTCATCTGTGATGTGAGGACTATCTTTAATATTATGTTTGGATTTCTTTCAGTTTTCTGTGTGTGTGTGTGTGTGTGTGTGTGTGTGTGTGTGTGTGTGTGTGTGTGGTTATTTAAGTTGCTGAGCTCTTAATTTCACATGGACACTAACAACCCTACATTGTTACTCTGCTCCCCCACAGTTACTGAATTTGACCTTATATTTTACATCTACTTGTTTTGTGTGTCCCTGAACTTCTTACTGTGAATATAGATGATTTTATTACTGTTTTCTTTCATCCTTCCCATTAGCTGTGTACATGGTTGATTTACTGCCTTTGTTGAATATTTGCCTTATCCAATGAGGTTTTTCCTTTAGTAAGTTTCCTTTCCTAATTTTTATGTTTCACTCGTGGCCTTTTCTTTTTCACTGAGAAAAGCCCCTTTAAGTTTTCTCATAAAGCTGGTTTGGCATTGCTGAGCTCTTTTAGTTTTGCTTCTCTGTAAAACTTTAGATCTCACCATCAAATCTGAAGGGGAGCCTTGCTGGGTAGAGTATTTTTGTTTATAGGCTTTTCCCTTTCACGACGTTAAATATACCATGCCACTCCTTTCTGGCATGCAGAGGTTATCCTGAAAAGTCAGCTGATAACTTTATGCAAGTTCCCATGTTTGTACCTTGTTGCTTTTCCTTTGCTCCTTATAATAGTGTCTTTTTATCTTTATTTTTTTGCATTTTAATTACAGTGAGTCTTGGTGTGGTCCTCTTTGGGTTGATCCTGTTTTGGCCTTACTGTGTTTACTGGACATGGATGTCTGTTTTCTTTCCCAGGTTATGGAAGTTTTCAGCTCTTATGTCTTCACGTATGTTCTACACTGCTTTCTCTTTCCTTTTTTGCTTCTAGGACCAGTATAATGCAAATATTAGTACACTTGATGTTGTTTCACAAGTCTGTTCAACTTTCCTCATTTCATTTTAATCTATTGTTTTACCGTTCATCTTCAGTGATTGCCAGTACTCTGTCCTTCAGTTTTCTGATTCATTCCTTGTACCATTTAGTCTACAGTAGTTTCATTTTAGTGTATTTTTCATTTCAGTTATTGTATTCCTCATCTCTGTTTTGTTGTTCTTTAACGGTCTCACTGTTCTTTAAAAAATTCTAACTTCTTGCTCTGGTCGTCCGTTCTTCTCCTGAGTTCTTTGATCATCTTTATAGTCATTGCCTTGAACTCTTTGTTGAGGATATTGGCTAACTCCACTTCACTTAGATCTTCTGAGTTCTTATCTTGTTCCTTCATTTGGATTGTGTTTTTGTGTCACCTCATTTTTCTTAACTTGCTGTTTTTATTGCTATGTATGTAGTAGGCTCGTTACATTTCCTGACCTCGGAGAAGTGGCCTTTTGTAGGAGAGGTCCTATGTGTCCCAGCAGCCCACTGTCCCCTGGTCACTAGAACTATATGTTCTAGTTGTACCCCCTATGTGGGCTGCTTGGGCTCTTCTATTGTGGTGGGCTGACTACTGTGGGTGGTCTGGTAGGCTTGGCTGCCCCCAGAGTGCTTGTTTGCCAGATTCTTCTTGTATGGAGGCTGTCTGTGATGCTTGGTGAGGCTAAATCATAAGGCAAGTGGCTGCACAACTCTGGGGACACCAAATCTAGTGCTGGTTCACTATGGGTTGTATTGCAGTCCAGGTGATATCAGGGCTAGTGCCCAGTCACTGGTCCTGGGGCTATGCTGGCTACTGGGAGGAAGACACAGGTCCTGAGTTCTGGCTGCAGGACCCAGGAGTTGCAGAGTTGGTGTTGGATCACTGTCCCTGACACAGCTATCTGCAGGGTCTGGGGTATCCCTAATCTTGTGTTGGCATTCTGATGGGCAGGGTCAGGACGCACCTGTGTCCATGGCTGCTTCTGGCCTGCAAGCGAGTGTTCTGGTCACACAGGCTGCTGGATGGTGGTATTCCTGGAGCTGGTGTGTGCCTGTTGGTGTATGAGGCTGACCCACTGCTAGAGCAGGTTTGCTGTTGGGTAGGTCGAAGCTCCATCCAGTCCCTGTGCAGTAATCACCTGCTGACGGTGAGGCTGATTCCAAGGCCAGAGCAGGTTCACTTGTCAGTGGGGCCAGGGACTCTGGGGCTGGTGCCTGTCCACTGAGGTGTGGAGGCTAGTCCTGAGGCTTTTGGTGGCTGGTCCCATGTCCAGGGACAGCTGTGCATTGAGAGGGTCTGAAGGCAGCCTGTTTGCTGGTGGGTGGGGCTCTGCCCCTTCTCAGTTAGTTGCTTGGCCTGCAGCATCCTAGTACTTGTGTCTATAGTCTGGTGGAAATGGGTTGGGCTAGGTCCTGAGGCTAAAAAGATAGAGGGAGGATTCTGAAATTATGCTTGCTGGTACCAGTGACCACGAGGTAGAAGGAGCGCCCCCAAATGGCTGCTGCAAGTGTCTGTGTCCCTGAGTCTGTGCTGTAGTTGCCTCTTGCCTCTCTGGGAGACTCTCCAAGATCAGGAGGAAGTGTGACCCAGGATCCTTTCAAATGACTGCTTCTGTTCTGATTCTCGGGTAATGTGGGATTTTGTGAGCATCATTTTTTTTTTTTTGCCGTACGGGGGCCTCGCACCGTTGTGGCCTCTCCTGTTGCTGAGCACAGGCTCCGGACTCGCAGGCTCAGCGTCCATGGCTCATGGGCCCAGCCACCCCGCGGCATGTGGGATCCTCCCGGACCTGGGCACAAACTCGTGTCCCCTGCATACGCAGGTGGACTCTCAACCACTGCGACACCAGGGAAGCCCTGTTAGCATCTTTTAAGTGTGGAATTTCTATTTCCCACAACCCTCTGGCTCTCTGGAAAGTAAGCACTACTGGTCTTCAAAGCCCAACTTTCTAGGAACTCTTCTTTCCAGCACAGGATCCCTGGGCTTGGGAGCCTGATGTTGGGTTCATACCCCTTGCTACCTGGGAGCACCTCAGAAATCGTAATTATTCTTCCATTTGTGGGCCACCCACCTGGTGGTATGGGTCTTGACTCTACTGAGATTTTGCCCTTCCTTCCTGTCTTGCTGAGGTGCCTTCCTTATATCTTTAGCTCTAAAACACCTTTTATGGTAGGTCCCGGCCTTTTTCATCAATTGCTGTTCTGTAAACAATTGTGACATTGGTGTGCCCATGAGAGGCATCAAGCTCTGGGTCTTTGAATGCTACCATCTTGGACAATCTCTCCACTTCATTCTTAAATCATGTTATTTAATTTTTCTTAGTATCTTATTTGATTAGCGACAGTTTGAAATTTATTATCACTCATGTTTACTTCTCCTGTTTTAAAAAATTAAATAGTGCATTCATTCATTTTGAAATGAAGGTAGTGACATGTGAATTTCCATACCTCAAAAATCAAGGGTAGGGGCTTCTCTAGTGGCGCAGTGGTTGAGACTCCGCCTGCCAATGCAGGGGACACAGGTTCGTGCCCCGGTCCAGGAAGATCCCACATGCCGCGGAGCCACTGGGCCCATGAGCCATGGCCGCTGAGCCTTCTCGCCCGGAGCCTGTGCTCCACAACGGGAGAGGCCACAACAGTGAGAGGCCCGCGTACCGCAAAAAACAAAGCCAAAAAAAATCAAGTGTAGGACAAAGGCTTTTCTACCTGTATTACTCTGAAACTCTGCACCCGACCCCAGCCTGGGGATTAACCTCTTTCACCCATGCTCACCTTCTGTTTTTGGACCGTTAACCATCACTGCATCTGTATGTGTGTTGACAAAGTGAACTCTAGTCTTTCCAGTTTTTGTGTTTTGTTTTTTGGATTAGGGAACAGTCCTACTATGAATGTACATTTAGTGGTCTGCTGAAGTTCATATATAAACCTGTCAAGCACATTACCAGAATTGGGATTGCTTGTATATACAATTTGATAAATTTTAGAGACAATGGTAGAACAGAAGTAAATTGTATTTCAAATCCCACAATATTCTCACACCATGAAAACCCTTCCCTTTTTAATATATTTGTGTGTAGTTTATCTTTATGCCCATACTATATTTCCCAGAGATGGGTAAGTGTTATGTTTCTTGCTAGCAGATTTATCATATTGTTCAAAGTCAGGCATTTAGTTGTTTAACATGATCATATTTCCATGAACTTGCAAATACAAGATCTTCCCTCACACTGTCTTTTACTCCCTGCTGTTTTATATTGCCCTCCTAATTCTCAGTCCTGGTCTTTCTTTATGTTCTTCATCAACCTGGATAGGTTATACTATTTTCTCCCTTACTCAAGACCAATAGAATAGAATAGAACACCCAGAAATAAACCCTTATATATGGCCAACTGATTTTTCACAAGTTGCCAAGACTTTTCAAAGTGGAAAGGATAGTATTTTCAACAAATGGTGCTGAGAAGTCTTGTTGTCAACATGCAAAAGCAGGAAGATGGACCCTTACCTAACACCATATGCAAACATTAATGAAAACGTATCAAGAAACTAAATATAAGACTTAGTAAAATAAAAAGTCTTAGAAGAAGACACAGGACAAGAGCTTCATAACATTGGATTTGGCAGTGTTTTCCTCATTATTAAATGAAGGAACAAAAAATGTACAGCTAACAAAAAATAAACAATTTGCAGTACATAATTTTAAAAAAATGTGTATCAAAGAAATGTAAACAGAATAAAATGGCAACCCACAAGATGGGAGAAAATATTTGAAAGCCATCTATCTGACAAGAGATTTCTATTCAGAATATACAGAGAACTCCTACAACTCAACAAAAAGCAAACACCCTGATTAAAAAAATGGATAAAAGACTTGAATAGAGGGTTCTTCAAAAAGATGTACAAATGACTAAGCACTTGAATAGATGCTCCGTATCACTAAATGCATGTTTATATATTTGTGTGCATGCATACACACACAAGCACACAGACACATACACAAGCAGAAAACAAGTATTGGTGAGGATGTGAGGGAGTTGGAAGCATTGTGCTATGTCAGTGGGAATGTAGAATGATACAGCTGCTTTGCAAATGAGTACGGCAAGTTTTCAGATATTGAAAAATAGAATTACTACATGATCAAGGAATTTTACTATGAGGTATACCCAAAGGAATTGAAATCAGGGTCCTAAAGAAATATTTGTACTCCAGTGTTTAGAGCAGTAATAATCACAGTAGCTAAAATATGAAAGCAACTTAAGTGTTCATCCACTAGTGCCTGGATAAACAAAGTGTGGTATACCCATATAATACAATATTGTTCACTGTTAAGAAGGAAAAGATCTAGAAATATGCTACAACATGGATGAATCTTGAAGAAATTTAGCTACCAAAATGCCATTTTTGTGACTTTTAGGGAGTCATAATAGTACAACTACTTATTTCAATTATATGGGGTACTTAGTGTAGTCAAAACCATAGAAATTGGAAGGGTAATGATGCTTTTCAGGTGGTTGTGGAACAAAAAGGAAAGTTATATTTAAAAGATATAGAGTTACAGTTTTAAAACATAGAAAAGAATTAGAAAGATAAATGGTGATGTTCATCGCCCAATAATATGAACGTATTTAATATCACTGAATGGTGCACTTTATAATAATTAACATGTTATATTTTATGTTATTTTATTTTACTAACATACAGAATTGGGAAAGAATGTAATATCAGGAAAGGGAGTGACCCTGGGATAGAGAAGAGAGTAATCAGAAGGGTGAGACACTGCATATGTTGAAGAAAAAGAGCTGAGAGTCTTCATTGGACAGAAGAGACTTTATAAAAAAGGAAAAAAAATTACTCTGAGGGTGTATTAAATAGATATTTGTGGGTGTACTGCTATCTCCCATGGGTTATCTTAAAGAGTCTTTAATAAAGTCCATAAGGCTTGCTGAGGCTTTTTTAAAAACTGGATTCCCTAGGTGATAATTAGAGGGTGGTACTTAAGTCTATGTCTAGGTTGACAGATTTTGCAGGGAAGACGAACCTGAGAACAGTGGAGGTCCTGAGAGTGTAAGTACATGGAAATTAGAAAAAAAATAATAAAGGGAATTAGGAAAACTTTGGACTTCGAAGGTCATGTATTACTGAGTCAGACCTGAGGTTTCTAAGGAGTTATATACACAGTTGCTCTTTGGATTACTTGTTGATAAAGATAAGTGGAAAAACTAGAGTCGTTTCCAAGTGTACGTAAGATATAATGAGAGGATGGAGGTGGAAAGTAGGGAGGCCCAGAGAAAAGTGGGAAGGTCATATTGGGCCACGATGGTGGTAATATCCCGCAGAACAGACGGTAGGGCAGACTATGGATTCATCTTTCTTATTTCGGCTCCCCACCTCATCCTTAATAATTCTTTGGGAATATTTCATTGCTCTGTGATGCAGGTACAGAATTCGAGTGAGGAGACTACACCCTCAGAGTCCACCTGTCTGAGTCCTCAGTGTGCTTCAAATGATGGAGAGTTATTGCTTCTTTATGAGAAGAGTTAGTACCTCGTAGCTAAGCTTAAGCTGGAGCTTATGCAATATTGATTCCATTTTATATATACTGATGACATGGAGGTTCTTCCTCCTCTTTTTTTTTTTTTTTTTTTTTTTTGCGGTTTGCGGGCCTCTCACTGTTGTGGCCTCTCCCGTTGCGGAGCACAGGCTCCGGACGCGCAGGCTCAGCGGCCATGGCTCACGGGCCCAGCTGCTCCACGGCACGTGGGATCCTCCCGGACCGGGGCACGAACCTGTGTCCCCTGCATCGGCAGGCGGACTCTCAACCACTGCGCCACCAGGGAAGCCCTCTTCCTCCTCTTGACCATTCTGAAATGAATCTATATTTCTCAATATTTGGGTATATCAGATAAATACATTAAGTAAAAGAATCTTATATACTGCTCCCTGCATAGTTTGCTCTTTCTTGTTTCTCTTTTACCTTCAGTAAATTAGCACAGGGAGAGACCTTGAAATGTTCTAATCAGGAGAGATTAGCACATCATATTTCTAGAGAGGTTGGTTGGACAGAGCAGGGGTGCCAGTGAGAATCAAAGCTTCTGTTTCTACTTGGAATTGTACCTGAATAGAGTAGAGGGCTCCAGGAATTATTGTGGAATATTGCAATATCCCTGCAGGAGATCATTAAGAGAGGCAGGATCTGGTACCAGATCAGTGTACTGTGACATGTTTGTCAGTCATATGATGTGAGATTCTCACAGCCAATCCCATATGATAGGGCTGAGTGCACAGTGATGAAGAACCTGTGAAAGCCTCTGAGTGCATGCTAAAGATGAAGCTCTGATTTGGGGGAGAATTTTCTTACCTGACTGAATGTCACCATTCTGTGGGGATGAGATTCTGTGTTTTTCCTCTCTTGATGACCACTGACTGAAAATCATTAGAGGATCATGTCTAGAAAGCATTCTTTATTTAATTTCTTAAAGAAGAAGACATAGAAAACATTTTTATCCACTTACAAATTGAGGATCAAGGGGAGTGGCATCAGTGAAAATGTCAAAGTAGGGAGCTCTGGCTTGTGTCCATCGCCAGAAACACTGACATACGTGGTAAAACCTGTCAGAATGATCTTATCAACACATGTAAGTTTTCTTTTTCTCCCTGTAGATTTATCTTTCATTGAAACGTAACTTACTACGGGATGTGGATAATAAACAGGGAAGTAGAACCTGTATTTCCTGATGAGAGAATCACTAAGTCACATTAGCTGTTCTGAGCTATGTCTTACTCACCGTGACTATAATTAAAACAAACAAAACACTTTTTTTTTTGTAAGTTCTGACATTTCCTTGTTAAAGACAAGGTAACAGATACAGACTTAGATCTACCAGAATTGAGCAAAATTTTGATTGTACCTGTGTTGAATATATGCGCATGACCTGCTACAAATCTTCATTATACTTGTTGCCACAACTAACAAATTCCCTTTTTTCCACTCCTGATATGTTGCATGTAAGGAATGCATAGGTCACTAACCCTAGCTGGTCACAGGTAAACTCTGCCACATGGATTACTGCATGTTTTCCTGCTGGAATACCACACATTCTCGAGTATCATGCCTGCAGAGTATCTGGGCTCTTCTTTTTTCTGGATAAAGGTTAGATAATCACCTAATTTTATGAGAAATATATAAATTGCATTTGCATATTCTTCAGGTTTTTATTTGTCCATTCTCTTTCAAGTCCTAAGTTCAAATATTAAACTGATTTCCAAGAGGGTGGTAAATAAGACAGCTACATTTATGCTCCAAAATTAGCAAAAAAGCGTAATACAATTGTAAATGCATTAATGTGTGATTAATATGTAGATACTTATGTAAATGCAATTTTAGTAATGCTTTATGGAGAGCTTCAGAATCTAGGTATTTAAAAAAAAAGACATTTGAGTTCTTGAAAGTCTTAGGGAATTATAGATAAGTCTTTTTGTCTATAAATATCAATCTGAAATAATACATATTCTCAGAAATAAACTAGGCATAAAATTGTAGGAAAACACTTCATGAAATGAAAGAGCACGTGATGGCCATACAAGAAAAAGAATATTCTCAGAGAATAATGAACAGTGTGGAGATCAGCAGAAGGGTAATACAGATTCAGAGCGTAATACTTTGGAGAGCCTAATTATGAGTTCCTCATATTTCATCTTTGGAGAGACGGTAGTCATCTGAAATATGATGTTATAAGATGACGTTAACATACTTAAATACTTTTGTTTAGAAATGACCACTTAGAACCAGAATAAATGAAAGAGAACACAAAATTATGTTTCTGTTGATTTTTGAAGATCTCAGGTGAGTGCTATAATTTAAAAATACATGCTGTCTTTCACTGCAAAGTAAAGGAGCTGTCACAGTGGAGGATTCCTAGACTGAATGTCAATATTATGACATAGTGTGAGTGTGTTTTGTGTTTGGTAATTGCTATCATTGTTGCCTTTGTTGTGGTCATCCATTTACTATGTGTCAGTTGATTTATCTCTTGTAAAAATAAAATACAGTGTGTGAGGGGGTGTTCTGAAGATGGCGGAAGAGTAAGACACGGAGATCACCTTCCTCCCCACAGATACACCAGAAATACATCTACACATGGAACAACTCCTACAGAACATCTACTGAACGCTCGCAGAAGACCTCAGACCTCCCAAAAGGCAAGAAACTCCCCACGTACCTGGGTAGGGCAAAAGAAAAAACAGAAGCAAAAGGATAAGGACGGGACCTGCACCAGTGGGAGGGAGCTGTGAAGGAGGAAAGGCTTCCACACACTAGGAAGCCCCTTCGCAGGCGGAAACTGCGGGTGGCGAAGCGGGGAACTTTGGAGCCACGGAGGAGAGCACAGCAACAGGGGTGTGAAGGGCAAAGCAGGGAGATTCCCGCACAGAGGATCGGTGCCGACAGGCACTCACCAGCCCGAGAGGCTTGTCTGCTCACCTGCCGGGGCGGGCGGAGCTGGGAGCTGAGGCTTGGGCTTTGGTCAGAGCACAGGGAGAGGACTGGGGTTGGCAGTGTGAACACAGCCTGAAGGGGTTACTGCACCACAGCTAGCCGCGAGGTAGTTCGAGAAAAGGTCTGGAGCTGCCGAAGAGGCAAGAGACTTTTTCTTCACTCTTTGTTTTCTGTTGCGCGAGAAGAGGGGATTAAGAGCACTGCTTAAAGGAACGCCAGAGACGGGCGCAAGCCGCGGCTAAAAGCATGGACCCCAGAGATGGGTGCAAGCCGTGGCTAAAAGCGCGGACCACAGAGATGGGCGGGAGATGCTAAAGCTGCTGCTGCTGCTACCAAGGGACCTGTGTGCGAGCACAGGTCAGTATCCACACACCACTTCCAGGAAGCCTGTGCAGCCCGCCACTCTCAGGTTCCCGGGATCCAGCGACAACTTCCCCCGGAGAACACATGGCGGGCCTCAGGCTGGTGCAATGTCACGCCGGTCTCTGCCGCCGCAGGCCCGACCTGCACTCCGCGCCCCTCCCACCCCCCGGCCTGAGTGAGCCAGAGCCCCCGAATCAGAGGCTCCTTTAACCCCGTCCTGTCTGAGCAAAAAACAGATGCCCTCCAGCGACCTACACGCAGAGGCGGGGCCAAATCCAACGCTGAGCCCCTGGGAGCTTTGAGAACAGAGAAAGGGTAATCTCTCCCAGCAGCCTCAGAAGCAGCGGATTAAAGCTCCACAATCAACTTGATGTACCTTGCATCTGTGGAATACATGAATAGACAATGAATCATCCCAAATTGAGGAGGTGGACTTTGAGAGCAAGATTTATGACTTTTTTCCCCTTTTTCTCTTTTTGTGAGTGTGTATCTGTATGCTTCTGTGTGAGATTTTGTCTGTATAGCTTTGCTTCCACCATCGGTCCTAAGGTTCTATCCGTCCATTTTTTTTCTTAATAATTATTTTATAAATTAATAACTTTATTATATTTTATTTTATTTTACATTATCTTCTTTCTTTTTCCTTCCTTCCCTCCTTCCTTCCTCCCACCATCCCTCCCTCCCTCCTTTCTTTCCTTCTTTTCTTCTTTCTCTTTCTTTCTTTCTTTCTTTCCTTTGCTTTCTTTCTTCCTTCCTTCCTTCCCTCCTTTCTTTCTTTCTCCCTACTTCTACTAATTCTTTGTCTACTTTTTCTCCCTTTTATTCTGAGCCGTGTGGATGAAAGGCTCTTGGTGCTCCAGCCAGGAGTCAGTGATGTGCCTCTGAGGTGGGAGAGCCAACTTCAGGACACTGGTCAACAAGAGACCTCCCAGCTCCACATAATATCAAAAGGCGAAAATCTCCCAGAGATCTCCATCTCAACACCAGCACCCAGCTTAACTCAACGACCAGCAAGCTACAGCGCTGGACACCCTATGGCAAACAACTAGCAAAACAGGAACACAACTCCACCTATTAGCAGAGAGGCTGCCTAAAATTATAATAAGTCCTCAAACACCCCAAAACACACCACCAGACGTGGACCTGCCCACCAGAGAGACAAGATCCAGCCTCATCCACCACAACACAGACACTAGTCCCCTCCACCGGGAAGCCTACACAACCCACTGAACCAACATTAGCCACTGGGGACAGACACCAAAAACAACGGGAAATACGAACCTGCAGCCTGCAAAAAGGAGACCCCAAACACAGTAAGATAAGCAAAATGAGAAGACAGAAAAACACACAGCAGGTGAAGGAGCAAGATAAAAATGCACCAGACCTAACAAATGAAGAGGAAATAGGCAGTCTACCTGAAAAAGAATTCAGAATAATGATAGTAAAGATAACCCAAAATCTTGGAAATAGAATAGACAAAATGCAAGAAACAGTTAACAAGGACCTAGAAGAACTAAAGATGAAAGAAACGATGAACAACACAATAAATGAAAAATACTCTAGATAGGATCAGTAGCAGAATAACTGAGGCAGAAGAACGGATAAGTGACCTGGAAGATAAAATAGTGGAAATAACTACTGCAGAGCAGAATAAAGAAAAAAGAATGAAAAGAACTGAGGACACTCTCAGAGACCTCTGGGACAACATTAAACGCACCAACATTCGAATTATAGGGGTTCCAGAAGAAGAAGAGAAAAAGAAAGGGACTGAGAAAATATTTGAAGAGATTATAGTTGAAAACTTCCCTAATATGGGAAAGGAAATAGTTAATCAAGTCCAGGAAGCACAGAGAGTCGCATACAGGATAAATCCAAGGGGAAACACGCAAAGACACATATAATCAAACTGTCAAAAATTAAATACAAAGAAAGCATATTAAAAGCAGGACGGGAAAAACAACAAATAACACACAAGGGAATCACCATATGGTTAACAGCTGATCTCTCAGCAGAAACTCTGTAAGCCAGAAGGGAGTGGCAGGACATACTGAAAGTGATGAAGGAGAAAAACCTACAACCAAGATTGCTCTACCCAGCAAGGATCTCATTCAGATTTGATGGAAAATTAAAACCTTTACAGACAAGCCAAAGCTGAGAGAGTTCACCACCACAAAACAGCTTTAAAACAAATGCTAAAGGAACTTCTCTAGGCAAGAAACACAAGAGAAGGAAAAGACCTACAATAACGAACTCAAAACAATTTAGAAAATGGGAATAGGAACATACATATCGATAATTACCTTAAATGTAAATGGATTAAAGGCTCCCACCAAAAGATACAGATTACCTGAATGGATACAAAAACAAGAACCTTATATATGCTGTCTACGAGAGACCCACTTCAGACCTAGAGACACATACAGACTGAAAGTAAGGGGATGGAAAAAGATATTCCATGCAAATGGAAACCAAAAGAAAGCTGGAGTAGCAATTCTCATATCAGACAAAATATACTTTAAAATAAAGACTATTACAAGAGACAAAGAAGGACACTACATAATGATCAAGGGATCGATCCAAGAAGAAGATATAACAATTGTAAATATTTATGCACCCAACATAGGAGCACCTCAATACATAAGGCAAATACTAACAGCCATAAAAGGGAAAATCGACAGTAACACATTCATAGTAGGGGACTTAAACACCCCACTTTCACCCATGGACAGATCATCCAAAATGAAAATAAATAAGGAAACACAAGCTTTAAATGATACATTAAACAAGATGGACTTAATTGATATTTATAGGACACTCCATCCAAAAACAACAGAATACACATTTTTCTCAAGTGCTTATGGAACATTCTCCAGGATAGATCATATCTTGGGTCACAAATCAAGCCATGGCAAATTTAAGCAAATTGAAATTGTATCAAGTATCTTCTCCAACCACAATGCCATAAGACTAGATATCAATTACAGGAAAAGATCTGTAAAAAAATACAAACAAATGGAGGCTAAACAATACACTACTCAATAACGAAGTGATCACTGAAGAAATCAAAGAGGAAATAAAAAAATACCTAGAAACAAATGACAATGGAAACACGACGACCCAAAACATATGGAATGCAGCAAAAGCAGTTCTAAGAGGGAAGTTTATAGCAATACAAGCCCACCTTAGGAAACAGGAAACATTTCAAATAAACAACCTAACCTTGCACCTCAAGCAATTAGAGAAAGAAGAACAAAGAAACCCCAAAGATAGCAGAAGGAAAGAAATCATAAAAATAAGATCAGAAATAAATGAAATGAAGGAAACAAGAGCAAAGATCAATAAAACTAAAAGCTGGTTCCTTGAGAAGATAAACAAAATAGATAAACCATTAGCCAGACTCATCAAAAAAAAAGGGAGAAGACTCAAATCAATAGAATTAGAAATGAAAAAGGAGAAGTAACAACTGACACTGGAGAAATACAAAAGATCATGAGAGATTACTACAAGCAGCTCTATGCCAATAAAATGGACAACCTGGAAGAAATGGACAAATTCTTAGAAAGGCACAACCTGCCAAGACTGAATCAGGAAGAAATAGAAAATATGAACAAACCAATCACAAGCACTGAAATTGAAACTGTGATTACAAATCTTCCAACAAACAAAAGCCCAGGACCAGATGGCTTCACAGGCGAATTCTATCAAACATTTAGAGAAGAGCTAACACCTATCCTTCTCAAACTCTTCCAAAATATAGCAGAGGGAGGAACACTACCAAATTCCTTCTACGAGGCCACCATCACCTTGATACCAAAACCAGACAAGGATGTCACAAGGAAAGAAAACTACAGGCCAAACATAGATGCAAAAATCCTCAACAAAATACTAGCAAACAGAATCCAACAGCACATTAAAAGGATCATACAGCATGATCAAGTGTGGTTTATTCCAGGAATGCAAGGATTCTTCAACATACGCAAATCAATCAATGTGATAAACCATATTAACAAATTAAAGGAGAAAAACCATATGATCATCTCAACAGATGCAGAGAAAGCTTTTGACAGAATTCAACACCCATTTATGATAAAAACCCTGCAGAAAGTAGGCATAGAGGGAACTTTCCTCAACATAATAAGAGCCATATATGACAAACCCACAGCCAACATTATCCTCAATGGTGAAACACTGAAAGCATTTCCAGTAAGATCAGGAACAAGACAAGGTTGCCCACTCTCACCACTCTTATTCAATATAGTTTTGGAAGTCTTAGCCACAGCAATCAGAGAAGAAAAGGAAATAAAAGGAATCCAAATCGGAAAAGAAAAAGTAAAGATGTCACTGTTTGCAGATGACATGATCCTATATGTAGAGAATCCTAAAGATGCTACCAGAAAACTACTAGAGCTAATCAATGAGTTTGGTAAAGTTGCAGGACACAAAATTAATGCACAGAAATCTCTGGCATTCCTATACTCTAATGATGAAAACTCTGAAAGGGAAATCAAGAAAACACTCCCATTTACCATTGCAACAAAAAGAATAGAATATCTAGGAATAAACCTACCTAAGGAGACAAAAGACCTGTATGCAGAAAATTATAAGACACTGATGAAAGAAATTAAAGATGATACAGATAGATGGAGAGATATACCATGTTCCTGGATTGGGAGAATCAACATTGTGAAAATGACTCTACTACCCAAAGCAATCTACAGCTTCAATGTAATCCCTATCAAACTACCAGTGGCATTTTTCACAGAACTAGAACAAAAAATTTCGCAATTTGTATGGAAACACAAAAGACCCCGAATAGTCAAAGCAATCTTGAGAACGAAAAACGGAACTGGAGGAATCAGGCTCCCTGACTTCAGACTATACAACAAAGCTACAGTAATCAAGACAGTATGGTACTGGCACAAAAACAGAAAGATCAATGGAACAGGATAGAAAACCCAGAGATAAACCCATGCACATATGGTCACCTTATCTTTGATAAAGGAGGCAGGAATGTACAGTGGAGAAGGGACAGCCTATTTAATAAGTGGTGCTGGGAAAACTTGACTAGTACATGTAAAACTATGAGATTAGATCACTCCCTAACACCATATAAAAAACTAAGCTCAAAATGGATTCAAGACCTAAATGTAAGGCCAGAAACTATCAAACTCTTAGAGGAAAACATAGGCAGAACACTCTATGACATAAATCACAGCAAGATCCTTTTTGACCCACCTCCTAGAGAAATGGAAAGAAAAACAAAAATAAATAGGACCTAATGAAACTTCAAAGCTTTTGCACAGCAAAGGAAACCATAAACAAGACCAAAAGACAGCCCTCAGAATGGGAGAAAATATTTGCCAATGAAGCAACTGACAAAGGATTAATTTCCAAAATTTATAAGCAGCTCATGCAGCTCAATAACAACAAAACAACCCAATCCAAAAATGGGCAGAAGACCTAAATAGACATTTCTCCAAAGAAGATATACAGACTGCCAACAAACACATGAAAGAATACTCAACATCATTAATCATTAGGGAAATGCAAATCAAAACTAAAATGAGATATCATCTCACACCAGTCAGAATGGCCATCATCAAAAAATCTAGAAACAATAAATGCTGGAGAGGGTGTGGGAAAAGGGAACACTCCTGCACTGCTGGTGGGAATGTGAATTGGTTCAGCCACTATGGAGAACAGTATGGAGGTTCCTTAAAAAACTACAAATAGAACTACCATATGACCCAGCAATCCCACTCCTGGGCATATACCCTGAGAAAACCATAATTCAAAAAGAGTCATGTACCAAAATGTTCATTGTAGTTCTACTTACAATAGCCTGGAGATGGAAACAACCTAAGTGCCCATCATCAGATGGATGGATACAGAAGATGTGGCACATATATACAATGGAATATTACTCAGCCATAAAAAGAAATGAAATTGAGGTATTTGTAATGAGGTGGATAGACCTAGAGTCTGTCATACAGAGTCAAGTAAGTTAGAAAGAGAAAGACAAATACCATATGCTAACACATATATATCTAATTTAAGGGGAAAAAATGTCTTGAAGAACCTAGGGGTAAGACAGGAATAAAGACACAGACCTACTGGAGAATGGACTTGAGGATATGGGGAGGGGGAATGGTGAGCTGTGACAAAGCGAGAGAGAGGCATGGACATATATACACTACCAAACGTAAGGTAGCTTGCTAGTGGGAAGTAGCCGCATGGCACAGGGATATCAGCTTGGTGCTTCGTGACCGCCTGGAGGAGCAGGATAGGTAGGGTGGGAGGGAGGGAGACGCAAGAGGGAAGAGATATGGGAACATATGTATATATATAAGTGATTCAATTTGTTATAAAGCAGAAACTAACACACCATTGTAAAGCAATTATACCCCAATAAAGATGTTTAAAAAAATACAGTGTGTATGTGAAAAAAAAACATATATGATGTCTTGATAAAGTTGTATGGAATTTGAGATCTGGAAAAAGGCATTTCTTTTCTGTAATGTTAGGATGCTAATTGGACATTTTTGCAAGAAATTGATTTCAGGATGCAAATTCGTGTCTCTAAGGTGGGAAGTCAGTTCATGGCGGAACATTCTATTAAACTTGTGTGAGTGCAGAAATATTTCTGTGGAAGGAAGAAGTCACGAATCCCTTTTTAACAGTTTATGGTATACTGAATGAGCAAAATGGCTATTTATGAACTTTAGAAAAAAATTATATAGTTTTTCTGCATTTATATAATGAAGCTGATGTAGAATTTCAAAAGTTATTTATTTTGAAAAACAGTGTAATCAATTTGACATAATTCATATATATTGAACCCGTGGTACACACACACAATAAAACTTACATTCAAAAATCTTTTGCACTTAAGAAATATTTTCTAGTGTAGTTGATTTACAATGTTGTGGGTTTTTAAAATACATGTTTTTGGAGTATAATTGCTTTATAGCACTGTATTAGTTTCTGCTTTACAACAAAGTGAATCACCTATATGTATACATATATCCCCACATCCCCACATCTTGAGCCTCCCTCCCACACTCTCTATCCCACCCTTCTGGGGGACATAAAGCACCAAGCTGATCTCCCTGTGCTATGCAGCAGCTTACCACTAGCTTTTTTACATTTGGTAGTGTATATATGTCAGTGCTACTCTCTCACTACATCCCTGTCTCCCCTTCCACCCTTTTTCCTCAAGTCCGTTCTCTACATCTGTGTCTTTATTCCTGCCCTGTCACTAGTTTCGTCAGTACCATTTTTCTAGATTCCATATATATGTGTTCGCATACGGTGTTTGTTTTTCTCTTTCTGACTTACTTTACTCTGTATGACAGACTCTAGGTCCAGCCACCTCACTACGAATATCTCAATTTTGTTCCTTTTTATGGCTGAGTAATATTCCATTGTATATATGGGCCACATCTGCTTTATATATTCATCTGTCGATGGACATTTAGGTTGCTTCTACATCCTGGCTATTGTAAATAGTGCTACAGTGAATATTGTGGTACATGTATCTTTTTGAATTATGGGATTTTGTTCCAGTTGTCTGAAAAATGCCATTGGTAGTTTGGTAGGGATTGCATTGAATCTGTAGATTGCTTTGGGTAGTATAGTCATTTCCACAATGTTGATTCTTCCAATCCAAGAACATGGTATATCTCTCTATCTGTTTGTGTCATCTTTGATTTCTTTAATCAGTGTCTTATAGTTTGTTGAGTAAACTACTTTTGTCTCCTTAGGTAGGTTTATTCCTAGGTATTTTATTCTTTTTGTTGCAGTGGTAAATAGGAGTGTTTCCTTAATTTCTCTTTCAGATTTTTCATCTTTAGTGTATAGGAATGAAAGAGATAACTGTACATTAATTTTGTATGCTGCAACCTTACCAGATTCATTGATTAACTCTAGTAGGTTTCTGGTAGCATCTGTAGGATTCTCTAGGTATAGTATCATGTTATCTGCAAAGAGTGAGAGCTTAACTTGTTCTTTTCCGATTTGGATTGTTTTATTTCTTTTTCTTCTCTGGTTGCTGTAGCTGAAAATTCCAAAAATGTGTTGAATAATAGTGGTGAGATTGGGCAACCTTGTCTTTTTCCTGGTCTTGGTGGAAGTGGTTTCACTTTTTCACCATTGAGAACGATATTGGCTGTGGTTTTGTCATATATGGCCTTTATTATGTTGAGGAAAGTTCCCTCTATGCCTACTTTCTAGAGGTTTTTTATCATAAATCGGTGTTTAATATTGTCTAAAGCATTTTCTGTGTCTATTGAGATGACCATATGGTTTTTATCTTTCAGTTTTTTAATATGGTATATCACATTGATTTGCATGTATTGAAGAATCCTTGCATCCTGGGATAGACCCCACTTGAACTTGGTGTATGATCCTTTTAATGCGCTGTTGGATTCTGTTTGATAGTATTTTGCTGTGTATTTTTGCATCTATGTTCATCAGTGATATTGGCCTGTACTTTTCTTTGTGACATCTTTGGTTTTGATATCAGGGAAATGGTGGCCTCATATAATAAATTTGGGAGAGTTCCCCTCTGCTATATTTTGGAAGAGTTTGAGAAGGATAGGTGTTAACTCTTCTCTAAATGTTTGGTAGAATTTGCCTGTGAAGCCATCTGGTCCTGGGCTATTGTTTTTTGGAAGATTTTTAATCACAATCTCTATTTCAGTGCTTGGGTTTGGTTTGTTTATAGTTTATATTTCTTCCTGGTTCAGTTTTGGAAGCTTGTGCTTTTCTAAGAATTTGTCCATTTCTTCCAGGTTGTCCATTTTATTGGTGTATAGTTGCTTGCAGTAATCTCTCATGATTCTTTGTATTTCTGCAGTGTCATTTGTTACTTCTCCTTATTCATTTGTAATTCTATTGATTTGAGTCTTCTCCCTTTTTTTCTTGATGAGTCTGTCTAATGGTTTATCAATTTTGTTTATGTTCTCAGAGAACAAGCTTTTAGCTTTCTTGATCTTTGCTATTGTTTCCTTCATTTCTTTTTCATTTATTTCTGATCTTATTTTTATGATTTCTTTCCTCTGCTGACTTTTTTCTTTGTTTCCTTCTCTAATTGCTTTAGGTGTAAGGTTAGCTTGTTTATTTGAGATGTTTCTTGTTTCTTGAGGTAGGATCGTAGTGCTATAAACCTCCCTTTTAGAACTGCTTTTGCTGCATCCCATAGGTTTGGGGTCTTCATGTTTTCATTGTCATTTGTTTCTAGGTATTTTTTTTAAAAATTTCCTCTTTGATTTCTTCAGTGATGTCTTGATTATTAAGTAGTGTACTATTTAGCCTCCATGTGTTTGTATTTCTGTACAGGTTTTTTCCTGTAATTGATATGTAGTCTGATAGCATTTTGGTCGGAAAAGATACTTGATACAATTTCAATTTTCGTAAATTTACCAAGGCTTGATTTGTGACCCAAGATATGATCTATCCTGGAGAATGTTCCACGAGCGCTTGAGAAAAAGTGTATTCTGTTATTTTTGGATGGAATGTCCTATAAATATCAATTAAGTCCATCTTGTTTAATGTATCATTTAAAGCTTGTGTTTCCTTATTTATTTTCATTTTGGATGATCTGTTCATTGGTGAAAGAGGGGTGCTAAAGTCCCCTACTATGATCATGTTAATGTCCATTTCCCCTTTTATGGCTGTTAGCATTTGCCTTATGTATTGAGATGCTCCTGTGTTGGGTGCATAAATATTTACAATTGTTATATCTGCTTCTTGGATTCATCCCTTGATCATTATGTAGTGTCCTTCTTTGTCTCCTGTAATAGTCTTTATTTTAAATTCTTTTTTGTCTGATATCAGAATTGCTACACCAGCTTTCTTTTAATATCCATTTGCATGGAATATCTTATTCTATCCCCTATCTTTCAGTCAGTATGTGTCCTTGGGTCTGAAATGTGTCTCTTGTAGACCACATATTTACCAGGCATGTTTTTGGATCCATTCAGCCAGTCTATGTCTTTTGGTTGGAGCATTTAACCATTTACATTTAAGGTAATTATTGATATGTATGTTCTCATTACCATTTTCTTGATTGTTTTGGGTTTGTTATGGTAGGTGTTTTCCTTCTCTTGTATTTCCTGCCTAGAGAAGTTCCTTTAGCATTTCTTGTAAAGCTGGTTTGGTGGTTCTGAATTCTCTTAGCTTTTGCTTCTCTGTAAAGGTTTTAATTTCTCTGTCAAATCTGAATGAGATCCTTGCTGTGTCAAGTAATCTTGGTTGTAGCTTTTCCCCTTTCATCATTTAAATATGTCCTACCAGTCCCTTCTGGGTTGCAGAGTTTCTGCTGAAAATCAGCTGTTAACCTTATGGGGATTCCCTTGTATGTTATTTGTTGTTTTTCCCTTGCTGCTTTTAATTTTTTTTTTTTGCGGTACGCAGGCCTCTCACTGTTGTGACCTCTCCGCTTGTGGAGCACAGGCTCCGGACGTGCAGGCTCAGCAGCCATGGCTCACAGGCCCAGCCGCTCCACGGCATGTGGGATCTTCCCCGACCGGGGCACGAACCCGTGTCCCCTGCATCGGCAGGCGGACTCTCAACCACTGCACCACCAGGGAAGCCCTGTATTTAATTTTTGATAGTTTGATTAATATATGTTTTGGCATGTTTCTCCTTGGGTGTATCTTGTATGGGACTCTGCACTTCCTGGACTTGATTAATGATATCCTTTCCCATATTAGGGAAGTTTTCAACTATTATATCTTCAAATATTTTCTCAGTCTCTTTCATTTCTACTTCTGGGACCCTGTATTCGAATGTTTGTGTTTTTATTGTTGTACCAGAGGTGTCTCAGATTGTCCTCAATTCTTTTCATTGTTTTTTCTTTATTCTTTTCTGCAGTAGTTATTTCCACTATTTTGTCTTCCAGGTCATTTATCCATTCTTCTGCCTCAGTTATTCTGCTATTGTTTCCTTCTAGAGCATTTTTAATTCCATTTATTGTGTTGTTCATCATTGTTTGTTTGCTCTTTAGTTCTTCTAGTTCCTTGTTAAACGTTTCTTTTATATTCTCCATTCCAGTTCCAAGATTTGGGATCATCTTTACTATCATTACTCTGAATTCTTTTTCTGGTAGACTGCCTATTTCCTCTACATTTGTTTGTTCTGATGGTATTTTACCTTGCTCCTTCATCTGCTGTGTGTTTCTCTGTCTTCTCATTTGGCTTTGGAGACTGTGTTTGGGGTCTCCTTTTTGCAGGCTGCAGATTCGTAGTTCCCATTGTTTTTGGTGTCTGCCCCCAGTGGCTAAGTTTGGTTCCATGGGTTGTGTAGGCTTTCTGGTGGAGGGGACTGGTGTCTGTGTTCTGGTGGGTGTGTCTGGATCTTGTCTTTCTGGTAGACAGGTCCGCATCTGGTGGTGTGTTTTGGGGTGTCTGTGGCCTTATTATGATTTTAGGCAGTCTCTCTGCTAGTGGGTGGGCCTGAATTCCTGTCATGCTAGTTGTTTGGCATGGGATGTCCAGCACTGGATCTTGCTGGTCTCTGAGCTGCGTCTTAGATTTGAGACGGATATCTCTGGGAGGCTTTTGCCATTTGATATTACAAGGTGCCAGAGGTCTCTGATAGACCAGTGTCCTGAACTCAGCTCTCCCACCTCAGAGGCACAGGCCTGACACCCGGCTGGAGCACCACGACCCTGTCAGCCACATGGCTGGGGGTGAGAGCAAGAGGTAGCTTTGGTATATCTCAAAGACCACCAATGAGATTCACTGACCATTTTCTCTCCAGAAGTGAAGAAAACAAAATTCAGTCTTTGGCTAGTCAGCCACTTTGGTAGCCAACCTCCAAAATGGCCCTAATTATCCCCTAATTATCTCCCAGTCTTCATGTACCTGTGTGGCTCCTCACACTTGAAAAGGGCTGACTGTTAAACTAATAAGAAATTGCAGAAATGAAAAAGTGCAGCTTCCAAAATCATAAAAGACATTGCAGCTTCTGCTTTGGTTTCTGCTAGATCACTCATCCTGGGGTAAGCCAGCTGCCATGTCATGAGGACACTCAAGCAGCCCTAAAGAGAGATCCATATGGTAAGGAACCTGAGGCCTCTTCCCTACAGCCACGTGAGTGAGTCATCTCAGAAATCAAAAGATTTAATTTTATTTATTTTTGGTTGCGATCTGTCTTCATTGCTGCACAAGGTTTCTCTAGTTGTGTCAAGCAGGGGTTACTCGTCATTGTGGTGCATGGGCTTTTCCTTGTGGTCGTTTCTCTTGTTGTGGATTATGGGCTCTAGGTGCATGGGCTTCAGTAGTTGTGTCATGCAGTCTCAATAGTTGTTGCTTGCTGGCTCTAGAGCGCATGTTCAAGAGTTGTGGCACACGGACTTAGTTGCTCTGTGGCATGTGGGATCTTTCCAGACCAGAGATTGAACCCCTGTCCCTTGCATTGGCAGGCAAATTCTTACCCACTGTGCCACCAGGGAAGTCCAGTGTGCTCTTTTTTAAATGTAGTCTGTTTTCATTATTTTCTATCTTAACGATTCTGTATTAAATAAAAAAAATAATACTCCTTTCTACCCCTCCTGTTTGAGGATTATATATGAAGAAGTATGTCTTATTTATTAATCTCAAATTTTCACCTTACTTTTAAGAAGTAATCACAATGTCAAGTATTTAATACCTTTCACTTCCACCTCGAAAAGCATGGATATTAAAGTGCTAATATAATTACCTTCCCTAGTCTATCGTTTTTACTTTTTGTTATGTATAAAAAACAACCAAAAACATGCATGGTTTGTAAGGAAATAACAAATTTCAGAAAATTCAGAATCTGAATACACTCTATACATAGCTTCTAGATAAAGACACAGAAAATTGCCAGACACTCAGAGGCCCCCTGGTCCCATTCTAGTGACTCCCCTTAAGGTTTAAGATTGTTCTTGTATCTAACAAAAAGATCAGGTTACCTGTATTTTGTAGTTTATATAAATGTTATGGCACAGTAAAATCACTTTTGGACAGGGCTTTTTTTAAATTTTATATTGCTTGTGAATATGCCTATATCATTGCCTGTTGTTGTGGTCATGCATTGCCAGTGTTGCATAGGATTCCATAATGTAAATATTTAAATATTAATTAATTTATTCCAATATGTATTACAATATGAGTCATTTTCAGTTTGTGTCTATTGAGAATAGGACTGGTATATAAATTCTAGAACTTGAGCTTTGGTGGTGTGTGTATAAATTATTGTTCAATATACATGTAGTAGTAAAATTTTCAAGACATAGCTTTCATGTGTTTATCTTTGTAGATATTTCTAAATATTTTCAAAACATTTGTATGATTTTTCATCCTCAGCAGCAGTGAATGAGATTCAAGGATTATATACATTCTTGTCAAACTTGATAATACCTGTCATTTTCATTTGAACTTTCTCGTTGGTGACTGATAATTCCAGGTATCACCTTTTTGCATTTAATTGAGTACTAAGGAGTCAAGCATCTTTTGATATGTTTACTTAACATTCTGTACTCTCTTTTTGGAAATATCTTTTGGTATATTTTTCCCATTTTTGCTATTACATTATCTTCTTATTGAAGACTTCTTTTTTTTTTTAACATCCGAAGACTTCTTATTTAGGAGTTTTTAATATATGACTGCTATGAGTTCTTCTCTCTTTCTGTCTCTCCTATTTCTTTAGATGAGTGTCAGTTTTTAATGTTAATAACATCTAATTTGTTATTTTCCTATTTATTTAATCTTATTTCTATTTATTTATGTAGTCTTCTTATGTGTAGCAGAACACATTATTTATTCTAAGCCACAAATAATTTTTTGTTTCTTCAATAAATCTAATTATTAAGCTTTAAATTTAAGTTAACTTTCTAAACTAAATATGTTGTATCATAGTGAGTATTAATTGTTCTATGACAGCTGAAACATTACATTTATTCAGAAAATGTTGTATTCAGCTTTCTTTTCATTTGCTCCTACTTCTCATTGATTCACAGAGGTAAACATCACTTCATCCATGGGTCTGACTCTTCTCTGATTTCTCATGGTCATTCTCACTAATTCATCTTGCGTCCTGAAATCTTTAGCAATCCCATTATTCCACAGAAGCAAAAACCTTCCTTGGGCCTTTTTCCTCAGAAGATTGATTATTCCCACATTTTAAATGGGAGATTGCAATAAGTTAGAAGAAAATGCCACAAGGGTCTCTCATTTTTTTTTTTCACATCTTGTATCGCCTTTGCTTGCACTCTGTGTTCAAAGATTTTTGTACAACACATTGATGGAAGATGCCAGTTGTTTCTCTCCTTGGGGCAAAAGACAGAAAATTACCTGACAGATAAAATACAGTGTCTTGCTCTGTTCAAATGTTGGACAGGATTGCTTGCATCCTAATTTAAAAGTTTCAGGTGACTGAAGCTTAAGATTCCTAAGATTTAATCCATACTTGTACCATGCACAGCACCCAACAGGACTGCTTTACATAACCCTACGAGACTTTTGTGTGCAAGTGGAACAGATAAAAATATAAAACTATTACTGTCTTTTTGTGTCATAAAAATGATTTTTTTGTCTCATTTAAATTTTTCTAAAATCCAAAAATGTGTCAGGCTAAAATATTGGAATTTCAAATAACGTAAAATCTAAGACCCTTCAAATTTCTTTCCAGTTTTGTTGATGACGGTATGCCGTCAGAGATATGACTTCATTAAACACAATAGGTAAAATTCCTTCATAGGCCTGATTGGGGAATATGAAAATAATTCCCCAGAAAAATCTGGACATTTTCTAGTTCTCAAGTATTAGTTAAGATGGTAGAAAGGGCCCTTCATTGTTCTATATGTGAATGCAGATCAACTGAGAGAGGTGGGGATAAAACAAGCAGCCTAAATATCCTTTATGTTTGTTGTACTACTAGTAGAAAGAGGAAGGCTCAACATGTCACCATGGTTGATACAGCAAATAAGCTGCTTGAAACTACACAGAAATGTACCTGCTTGTATTTTCTGTGCAATTTCCCTCTCTTTTGGTGTGCCCTGATACCTCCCTCAACTTATGGACCAACTCCAGCAGCATTAAGCAGAAATCCAAAGAAATCTATTCTTTGGAATTATGAGGAAGGGAAGACTCAAAACTTTTATAGCATGCTCTATACAAGTATACATGTCACCATCCTTATCTATGTCATGCCATGCATGGAGGGTCAGTAGGTTCGGGGGATTTTGGAAGCACCAAGGTCTGTGGGGTTAATCACAGCTGCATTCATGGGCAGTAAAAGAGAAGGGCCTTATCTTGGTCACTTTCTCAATGCTAGTAGCTACAAAAAGAAGAGGACAGCAGACATCTTAGGGAGAAGAGCCAACATTAAATGAAATGTCCTAATTACTCTAGGCAACCTCTCATGATAGCCTCCCATAGCTCCTCAAATCCCTACATACTTGCACAAGGGATAGTCTAATATTACTGGAGTGTGTGACTGCAGATTAACATTATTTTTGTTGAAAATAAATAAAAGTAGGTTCAAGTGATAGGGTTTGAAAAGGGTTCACAGTGCGTGGGAAACTATTGTAACAATGTGAACAGAACCCTTTGGATGGATTCATCATGTTTTTGTTTTTTGCTGCTTCAGAACCTGTAGTAGAGATTGGTGTGTTCCATGAAGCATTTCCACTTCTTATAAGTTTTAGATGGAATGCTCCATTAGGAAGAAGTACACGTAAGGAAGATTAGTGAGTCAAACTCCTCTGCCCTCTGTCAGCAGTGGGTGCAAAGGGATTTAGACCAAGTGATTTCATCCTTTGACTGCAACGTTTTCACTATATGAATGATGTTTTGTTTGTTTGCAGGTCAGGAGACTTGGTCTCAATATCCCTGTTTAAAAAGTGTTATCACATGTCTGCCAGAAAGAATTGCTGATGATACTGGAAAAAATTGAGAGTTATCCTTAACAATTAAGGGTTTTGTAGCAACATGGATGGACCTAGAGATTGTTATACTGATTGAAGCAAGTCAGACACAGAAAGACAGATAACATATGATATTGCTTATATGAGGAATCTAGAAAAGAAAAAAAAAGTACAAATGAACTAATTTACACCACAGAAATAGAATCATGTATATAGAAAAGAAACTTATGGTTACCAGGGGATAAGTGGGGAAGGGAAAAATTGGGAGATTGGGACTGAACTATACACACTAGTATATATAAAATAGATAAGTATTGATAAGGTCTTGCTTTATAGCACAGGGAACTGTACTCAACGATGTGTACTGGCATATACGGGAAAAGAACCTTTAAAAAAAACAACAAGGGCTTTGGGAGTATATAATAAAATAAATGTGCAAACCTTTAACATGAAAGGAAAAATCAATTAACTCTGTGGTCCCTGTTATGGTATAAATATTTTGTACCTCTAATTTTAAAATTTTGAAACCCAGCTCCCATGTTGATGGTATTAGGAGGTGGGGCTTTTGGGAGGTGATTAGGTCATGAGGCCAGAGACCTCAAACATGGGGTTAATGACCTAATAAATGTAGCACACAGAAGATCACATGATTTCATTGCTGAGCGAGAAGAGCCACATTATGAACCAGATATTTGTCCCTCCCCAGACACTAAGTCAGCTGGCAAGTTGTTCTTTTTTTAATTAATTAATTAATTTTTTGGCTGTTTTGGGTCTTTGTTGCAGTGTGCAGGCTTCTCATTGGGTGGCTTCTCTTGTTGTGGAGCATGGGCTCTAGGCGTGTGGGTTTCAGTAGTTGTGGCACACGGGCTCAGTAGTTGTGGCCTGTGGGCTCTAGAGTACCGGCTCAGTATTTGTAGTGCACGGGCTTAGTTCTTCCATGGCATGTGGGATCTTTCGGAACCAGGGCTCGAACCCGTGTCCGCTTTATTGGTAGGCAGATTCTTAACCACTGCACCACCAGGGAAGCCCCTGGTAACTTGTTCTTGAACTTTTCAGCCTCAACAATTATGAGAAAACAAAAATATTCTGTTGTTTATAAAATACCAAGTCTCTCGTATTTTGTTTTAGCAGTCAAAGAGCTGGCTGAGGAGAAATATCTGTGAGCTTGAAGACATATCAAGAGAAACCTTTAAATCTCAAAAGAAAAGAGAAAGGGCAGGAAAGAAATCAACAGAACAGAGTAATCAATAATTGTGGAACAATGAAAATGCTGTGACCTATACATAATGGGTATAGCAGGAGGAGAATAAAGATAACAAAGAACAGAAAATATTTTTTTAAAAATGACTGAGAATCTCCCCAAATGAATGTCTGACACTAAATCCACAACATCCAAACTTAGAGGAACATATGAGTAGTAAGGAAAACTGACCAATATCTCTCAGGAACATCAATGGAAAAATCCTCAACAAAATATTAACAAATCGAATCCAACAATATTTTGAGAGAATTTTATATCATGAATGAGAGGGAATAATCCCAGGTATGCAAGGCTGGTTCAACATTCTAAAATCAAATAATTATATCCATCATATCAACACCCTAAAGACAATCATTAGCATATCAATAGATTCAGAAGACCTTTGAAAAACTCTAACACCCATTCTTCATAAAAACTCTCAGTTGAAGAAATAGACTGGAGTTTTCTCAAGTTGATAACAAAGATCTACAGGAAACTTTTATCCTACATCATGATTAATGGTCAAAAACATGAAGCTTTTCCACTAAGTTCAGGTAAAAGCAAGGATGTTCTCTTTCGTGACTCCTTTTCCATATTTTACTCCAAGTCCTTGCTAATGCAATAAGGCACAAAAATAAATAAAACAAATACAGATTGGGTAGAAAAAAATGAAAGCAGCCTAAATAAAATGTGGACCAATATACTTTACGGACACCTCACTAAAGAAAATAGACACTATGCATATAAGTATACAGAAGAATAATTCAGATTACATGCTGCCATCAAAAAACAAATTAACAATACAATTACATACGATTTTAGCCATTAGAATGGCTAAAATGTGGGCAATGACAAGAATAAATTCTGTAGGGGATGTGGAACAATAGGAAATGTCATTTGTTATTGGTGGAAATGAAAAATAATACAGCTACTTTGGTAGTCTGGTTGACACTTGCTATAATATTGAACATTCCCTTACTGTACAATCCGGCAAGTGTTCTCATGGATATTTACTGCAAGTAGTTTAAAACATATTCCAGACGAAAACCTGCATATGGATATTTATAGCACCTAATTCAATATTGCCAAAATGTGAATGAAACTAAGGTGTCCTCCAATAGGTGAATGAAATGATATAGTATTAATATATTCTGTGAATGGGATAATATTGAGCACTAAAAAAGTAAGCTATCAAGCCATAAAAATATGTGGGAATTCTTTTTTTCTTTTGAAATATAGGTGATTTTCTTTATTTTGAAATTTAAATTTTCTTGGAGTATAGCTGATTCACAATGTTGTGTTCATCTCAGCTGCACAGCAAGTGATTCAGTTACACATATGCATATATTCATTCTTTTTCAGATTCTTTTCTGATAAAGGTATTCCCAGAATATTGAGTAGCGTTCCCTGTGCTATACAGTAGGTCCTTGTTGTTTATCTATGTTATATATAGTAGTATTCATATGTTTCCCCCAAGTTCCTGATTTATCCCTACCCCCCACCTTTCACCTTTGGTAACCATAAGTTTGTTTTCCAAGTCTGTGAGTCTGCCTCTGTTTTGTAAGTTAGTACATTTGTATCAATTTTTAGGTTCCACCTAGAAGTGATGTCATACAATATTTGTCTTACTGTGTCTGACTTACTTCACTTAGTACAATCATCTCTAGGTCCATCCATGTTACTGCAATTGGCATTATTTTCTATTTTATGGCTGAGTCATATTCCATTATATATATGTATCACATATTCTTTACCTATATTCATATGTTGATGGACATTTTGGTTGCTTCCATGTCTTCACTATTGTAAAGAGTATTGCAGTGAACAATGGGGAAGATATGTCTTTTAAATTTATGCTTTCCTCCAGATATGCGCACAGGAGTGAACTTGCTGGATCATCTGGTAGCTCTATTTTATTTCATTTCATTTCAATTTCAATTTTTTTGGAGTATAGTTGATTTACAATGTTGTGTTACTTTCTGCTGCACAGCAGAGTGAAGCAGTTATACATATATCCAATCCCTTTTGGATTCCTTTCCCATACAGGTCATTACAGAGTATTGAGTAGAGTTCCCTGTGCTATACAGTAGGCCCTTATTTGTTCTCTCTTTTATATGTAGTGGTGTGTATATGTCAATCCCAATTTCCAGTTTATCCCTCCCGCCTCCCCTTACTCTGGTAACCTCCATTCTGTGCTCCATAGTGGCTGTTACCAATTGGCATTGCCACCAGTAATGTAGTATTGGTGGTGCAGTGGTTAAGAATCTACCTGCCAGTGCAGGGGACACAGGTTCGAGCCCTGACCCAGGAAGATGCCACACGCTGCAGAGCAACTAAGCCCGTGCGCCACAATTACTGACTCTGCACTCTAGAGCCCACGAGCCACAACTACTGAGCTCACGTGCCACAACTACTGAAGCCTGTGTGCCTAGAGCCTGTGCTCCACAACAAGAGAAGCCACCGCAAATAGAAGGCTGCGTACCACAACGATGAGTAGCCCCTGCTTGCTGCAACTATAGAAAAGCCACACGCAGCAACGAAGACCCAACGCAGATTAAAAAAATATAATAGGGCTTCCCTGGTGGCACAGTGGTTGAGAGTCCACCTACCGATGCAGGGGACACGGGTTCGTGCCCCGGTCCGGGAGGATCCCACATGCTGTGGAGCTGCTAGGCCCGTGGGCCATGGCTGCTGAGCCTGCGCGTCCGGAGCCTGTGCTCTGCAACGGGAGAGGCCATAACAGTGAGAGGCCCGTGTACAGCAAAAAAAAAAAAAAATATATATATATATATATATATATATATATATATATAAAATAAGTAGTAGGTTTCTCTTTTTTCCACACTCTCTGAAGAATTTCTTGTTTCTAGAAATTGTGAGGATGGCTATTCTGAGTGGTTCCAGGTGATACTTCTTTGTACATCTGATTTGCATTTGTCTAATATAAAGCAATGGTGAGCATCTTCATATGTGGTTTTTTTTTGAACAGTGTGAGTAAAATTTACCCCTTGAAGAAGGATTATTGAAAGGTTGCCTTGTTTTGAAGTCTATTTCGATTACCTACCCCTAGACATTTCTTGAGGGCTGTTGTCATTTACAGCTCCCCAGGCATTGTGAATATGAAGTGCCTATAAGGTCCAGTTTTAGAATTGTTGTTATGGGAAACAGAAGGCGGCAGGATCTCTACTGTCCCTCTCTGGTTACTGACACAACCTTAGATGTAGGGAAAGTCCTGTTCCTGGGTTTTAAATTAGAGTGGAATGTGCCTGGCCAAACATGTAAGGGCTTCTGTCCCATTCCTTCTTCCCCCTTACCCTTCATCCCCCGAACAAGTATGTACCCCTGCAAAATCACCTGTTGAGGGCGCTGTCTTGTAGAGTGGGATGACCCTAACGAAGGAGTCAGGAGGTCGGAACCCAAATACCAGGGTATATTGAGACCAGGTGATTTTCCAAATGTCATCCAGCCCAGAGAGTCCACCATCCTTTGGGTGTCAGAGGGTTGGTTTAGTAGTATGAGGGCACACTTAGATCTGGAGATTGTGATCCCATGCAGAGGGGACCAGGTACTACATGTTCAAGGGGTCAAACTAGCTGGCATATCCTCCCGAGGTCCTCAGGCGCACAACAGTCCAGCCTTGGGACCAAATTGTGTCTGTGTCCAGGGATGTAACACTAGCAGTTCACCACGACTAAACGAACTTAGTGGTCATTTTTCTTTTCTATAATTTAATTTTAAATTTATAATGGAGTATAGTTGATATACCATGTTGTGTTCATTTTTGGTATACACCAACATGATTCATTTATACAGAGATGACTATATATTCTTTTTAGAATTATTTTCCCATTGCGGTTACTAAAGGGTGTTGAGAAGAGTTCCAAGTGCTCTACAGCAGGTCCATGCTGATTACAAGTTTTCTCTCTGTAAATATGTATATACTAACTCCAACCTCATGATTTATGCCTCCGACACACCTTTCCAGTTTGGTAACCATAAGTTTGTGTTCTAAGTCTGGGACTCTGTTTCTGTGTTGTAAGATAGTACCTTTGTATCAATTGTTAGATTCCACTGTTAAGTAATATCATATGATATTTATCATTGTCTGATTTATGACACTTAGTATGAATATCTATGTCCTTCAGAGTGCCTGCAAATGGCCTTATTTCATTCAGTTCATGGCTGAGTAATATTCCATTGTACATATCTACCATAATTTCTTTATCCAGTCTTCCTTCCAAGGATGTTTAGGTAGCTTCCAAGTAGAGGCTCTTGTAAACAGGGCTTCATAAATTTTGGAGTGCCTGGGTCCTGTCAATTTACGATTTTAACAACATACAGGCCCAGGAGTGGAAGCGCCATATGCTCTGAAGCTCTGTTTTTGAGATTTTTAAGGAATCACCACCCACTTCTCCACAGTGGCTGTTAGCAATTTACATTCCCACCATCAGCTTGTCAGAGTTCCCTTTTCTCCACACCCTGTCCTGCATTTCAGGTTTTACACTTTGTCAGCTTGGCCATTCTGACTGGTGCAAAGTGAAACCTCTTTGTAGTATTAATTTACATTGCCCGCCTGTTTTGTTGGCCAAAAATGGAGTAAGGGTTTTTCTTGCATATATTAAGGAATAACGCATGCGGCCTTTTTGGCAAACTGCATCATTGGCGATGTTTAGCAGCTTTGCATGTGCTTTAATGGCGAGTGCAAACTACCTCTTGAAATCCCTTTCCTGCAATTCTGCCTTGCTTACAAGGCCTTTACAAATACTTGGCTCAAGAAATGACTCCATTAGAGGTGTCAATTACAACCCTGCATGTTTGTGAATTGCAGTGCCCCTGAGAACCAGTTTTCAACTTGTTTAGGGAAGAAGCCACAAAGGGACAGGATTTCTACAGACCCATTCCGGTTACTGGGGCACCTGAAGGATAGGGAAATTCTTCTTCCAGATTAGGAAACTAAAGTGGCATATGCCTGTCCAAACATCTAGGGCTTGTGTCTCATTCCATCCCCCCTTCCCCCTTCTTCACACGGAAAATTCCAAGCTGTGCAAAACCGGCTGTTGAGTGTGCTGCCTTCCCAAAGTGGGGAGACTCTAAGGAAATGAGCTGGGGAACCCAAATACCAGGAGAAGTGGAGATGAGGTGACTTTCCCAAACTCTTCCCGAACAGACGGTGTACCATCCTCTGGATGTCCCATTCATGTTTTAGCTGTAGGAAGGGTCCCCTGCACCTGGAGATATGGGACCCATGGAATGGGGGGCCAGGTAGTATTACTCTAAAAGTGCTGCATTTGTTGTCCCATCCTCACCAAGCCTCTCAGACCCATGAGTGTAGAGCCTTAGGTCCCATCCAGCTGTGTGTCTAGATGTGTTCAGTCCAGGTTGCATCACAGCCCTTGAACAAATTTTGTAAGAATTTCTCTCTCTCTCACTGTCTTTTTTTTGTTCTTGTTATTTAATTTTATAATGGGGTATAGCTGATTTCAATACTGTCTTTCTTCCTGCTCTATATCTATCCACTTGATTCACTTAAAGACAGACATCAATAAATTCTTTTACATATACTTACCAGTCTTATATATCCTTTTCCGGTGACAACAGGGTGCTGAGTCCAGCTCTTTGAGCTATACAGTAGGTTCTGTCGATTACCTATTTTGTTTATGGAACCGTATCTATGCTAATTCCAACCTCCTGGTTTATGAATCATCACCCCACCCCACCTTTCACCTTTAGCAGCCATAAGTGTGTTTTCTAAAAATGTGACTCTGTTTCTGTTTTGTAATTGAGTTCATGTGTAGCCATTTTTAGATACCATCTATAAGTGATACCATATGAGAAGTCTCTTTTTATGTCTGACTTAAGTTACTTAGAATGATCGTACCTCAGTCCACGAATTGCTGCAACTGGCCTTATTTCATTGATTTAATTGCTCAGGAATATTCCATTGTACATAAGTACCACATCTTCTTTATCCATTTTTTTCCTTCCAAGGACATGTAAGTTGTACCCAAGCTGAGACATTTCTAAACAGAGCAGCACTAAACGTAGGGGTGCCTGTGTCCTGTCGATTTTTGGTTTTCCCAAGATATACGCCCAAGAGTGGAAGAGCCATATGTTCTGTAGCTCTGTTTTTTAGATGTTTCAGGAAACACCATAAATTTCTCAAGAGTGGCCGTTGGCTATTTACATCCCTGCCATCAGCGTAACAAGGCTCCCTTTTCTCCATGGCCTATGCTGCATTTCTGGTTTTACACATTTCCAGGACGGCCTTTTGACGAATGCGAAGTGTAGTACTTCTTTGTAGTACTGATTCGCATTTTGCGTTGTTTGGATGGCAAAAAAGGGCATATGCGTTTTTTCATGAATATATTTACTTATGTAATGGGGTTTAGCTGAATTCCGCTGCTGTGTTTATACCGCTTTACACCCACTTGATTCACTTACAGAGAGATATCAATAAATACTTTTTAAAATTCTGACTATTCAGATATAATCTTCTGCGGTGAATAGGGTGTGTTGAATCCATTTCATTAAGAAATGAGTAGGTCTTCACTATTACATATTTGCTTTATGAAATGGTATCTGTGCTAATTTCAAACTCTTCTTTTGTGCATCACCCCACCATATCTTTCCCCTTAAGCAGGCATAAGTGTGCTTTCTAAATGTGTGACTCTGTTCTGTTTTGTAATTCAGTTTATGTGTAGCCATGTTTACATTCCCTCTATAAATGATATCTTATAAGTTTCTTTTTCTGTGTGACTTATTTCACTTAGAATCATGGTAAGTAAATCCACTCATTACGCTGCTACTAGCTTTATGACACTGATTTCATGGCTGAGTGATATTCCATTGTACATAAGTACCACAACAACTTTATCCATTTTTCTCTTTCCTGGAATATTTAAGTTGTACCAAAGTTGAGGTTCGTGTAAACAGAGCGGCCCTAAACGTTGGGGTGGCTGTGTCTTGTTGATTTTTAGTTTTCCCAAGATATACGCACATGAGTTGAAGTGCCCTATGCTCTGTAGCTCTGTTTTTTAGGTGTTTTAGGAAACACCATACACTTCCTCAGAGTGGCTGTTGGCAATTTATATCCCGCCCATCAGCGTAACAAGGCTCCCTGTTCTCCGAGGCCTGTCCTGCCTTTCTGGTTTTTACACATTTTTCGGATGGCCCTTTTGACTAGTGGGAAGTGAGACTTCTGTGTAGTGAGGATTTGCCTTGCCCGTTTGCTTGGTTGGCCAAAAAGGGCGTATGCATTTTTCCTGAATATATTCAGGAAGAAAAACGTATATATACGCCCTTTTTGGCCAACTGCATCATCGTCAAAGTTCTGCCGCTTTTCATATGCTTTAAAGGCAAGTCCAATCTACCTATTGAAACCTGTTTCCTGCAATTCTGCCTTGGTTTCAGATCCTCTTCTTTGCCTTACCTCAGTATATTTTTCGACGATAGTTGTCGTTTATAACTCTGCAGGTTTGTAAATTGCAGTGCTCCTGAGCTCCATTTTCCAACTTGCTTTTTTGTGAGCTGGCCGCAAAACCGCAGGATTGCTTCAGGCCCTATTTTGGTTCCGGGGCGGCAGGCTGAGCCTTTGGTTAATTCTTCTTCCGATGGGAAAGTAGAGTGACATGTGCCCGTTGAAACAACTACAGCTAGTCTCTCATTGGTTCCCCCTCTTTCCGTTCATCCCCCAGAAGAAATTGCAAACTGTGCGAAACAGGAGGTTAAAGGTGCTGACTCTCCTAGTAGGGAGATTGTTTGTAAAGCGGCTGGTATGGTGAACCCGAGCACCAGGAGATGAGAGATGAGGTGTGTATTAGAAACTTTTCCCGATCACATGGTATACCATCCTCTGGGTTTCCCATGCCTCTTTTAACTATAGGAAGATTCCCTTAAACCTGGAGAGTTGCGACCCATGGAATGGGTAGCATGCAGTATTGCTTTAAAGGGTCTGCATTTGCTCACCCAACCTCACCAATTCTCTCAGCCCCAAGTGTCCAGCCTTATGTCTCATCCAGCTGTGGGTGTATATGTGGTCAAACCAGGTTGCATCACAGCCATTGAAAGAATTTTGTAAGAATTTCTCTCTCTTTCGCTGTCTTTGTGTTTTGTTTTTGAAATTTATTTTTATAATGGGGTTTAGCTGATTTTGACTGCTGTGTTTATGCCGCTCTACACACACTTGGTTCACTTACAGAGACATATCAATAGATAGGTTTTAAGATTCTTATTAGTGAGATATATTCTTCTGTGGTGAATAGGGGGTGTTGAGTCCAGTTCACTGAGCAAGGAGTAGGACTTCTCTATTACATATTTGGATTATGGAACGGATCTGTGCTAATTTCAAACTCTGGTTTTATGCATCACCCCACCTCACCTTTCCCCTTAAGCAGGAATAGTGTGTTTTCTAAATGTGTGACTCTGTTCTGTTTTGTAATTCAGCTCATGTGTAGCCAAGTTTACATTCCCTCTATAAGTGATAGATTATGGTAAGTTTCTTTTTCTGTGTGACTTACTTCACTTTGAATCATCGTACCTAAATCCACTCATTATGCTGCTACTGGCCTTAAGACATTGATTTCATGGCTGAGTGATATTCAGTTGTACATAAGTACCACCACTTTTTTTATCCATTTTTATCTTTCCTGGGATATTTAAGTTGTACCGAAATCGAGGTTCTTATAAACAGAGAAGCCCTAAACTTTGGGGTGGCTGTGTCTTGTTGATTTTTAGTTTTCCCAAGATATACGCCCATGAGTGGAAGTGCCCTATGCTCTGTAGCTCTGTTTTTTAGATGTTTTAGGAAACACCATACACTTCTCCAGAGTGGCTGTTGGCAATATACATCCCACCCATCAGCGTAACATGGCTCCCTGTTCTCCATGGCCTGTCCTGCCTCTCTGGTTTTAACACTTTTTTTCGGATGGCCCTTTTGACCAGTCGGAAGTGAGATTTCTTTGTAGTGCGTATTTGCATTGCCCGTTTGCTTGGTTGGCCAAAAAGGGCGTATGCATTTTTTCCTGAATATATTCAGGAAAAAAACGCATATGTCCCCTTGTCTGTCTGCACCATTGTTGAAGTTCTGAGGCTTTTCATGTACTTTAAAGGTGACTCCAATCTACCTCTTGAAATCTGTTTCCTGCAATTCTGCCTTGCTTTCAAATCCTCTTCGTTGCCTTAGCTCAATATATTTCTGGACGATAGTTGTCCTTTATAACTCTGCAACTTTGTGAATTGCATTGCCCCTGAGCTCCATTTTTCAACTCGTTTTTTTGTGAGCTGGCCGCAAAACCGCATGATTGCTTCAGGCCCTATTCTGGTTCCGGGGCAGCAGGTTCAGCCTTTGGTTAATTCTTCTTCCTGATGGGAAATTAGAGTGACATGTGCCCGTCCAAACACCTACAGCTAGTCTCTCATTGGTTCCCCCTCTTCCTGTTCATCCCCCAGAAGAAATTGCAAACTGTGCAAAACAGGAGGTTAAAGTCGCTGACTCTCCAAGTGGGGAGATTGTTAGTAAAGCATCTGGAATGGTGAACCCAAGCATCAGGAGATGAAAAATTAGGTGCGTTTTAGAAACGTTTCCCGATCACATGGTGTACCATCCTCTGGGTTTCCCATGCATGTGTTAGTTGTAGGAAGATTCCCTTAAACCTGGAGAGTTGGGACATATGGAGTGGGTAGCACGCAATATCGCTTTAAACCATCTGCATTTGCTCACACACAACCTCACCAATCCTTTCAGCCCCAAGTGTCCGGCCTGATGTCTCATCCAGCTGTGGGTGTAGATGTTGTCAGTGCAGGTTGCATCACAGCCCCTGAACGAAATTTGTAAGAATTTCTCTCTCTTTCACTCTATTTGTGTTTTGTTTTTGAAATTTATCTTTATAACGGGTTTTACCTGATTTTCACTGCTGTGTTTATGCCACTCTACACACACTTGATTCACATACAGAGAGATAGCCATACATATGTTTTAAGATTCTTACTACTCAGATATATTCTTCTGCCTGAATAGATGGTGTTGAGTCCAGTTCATTGAGCAAGGAGTAGGTCTTGTCTATTACATAATTGGTATATGGAACGGTATCTGTGCTAATTTCAAACTCTGGTTTTATGCATCACCGCACCTCACCTTTCCCCTTAAGCAGGCATAAGTGTGCTTTCTAAATGTGAGACTCTGTTCTGTTTTGTAATTCAGCTCATGTGTAGCCAAGTTTACATTCCCTCTATAAGTGATATCTTATGATAAGTTTCTTTTTCTGTGTGACTCATTTCACTTAGAATCATCGTACCTAAATCCACTCATTATTGCTACTGGCCTTATGACATTGATTTCATGGTTGAGTGATATTCCGTTGTACATAAGTACCACAAATTGTTTATCCATTTTTCTCTTTCCTGGGATATTTAAGGTGTACAGAAATCAAGGTTCTTATAAACAGAGCAGCCCTATACTTTTGTGTGGCTTTGTCTTGTTGATTTTTAGTTTTCCCAAGATATATGCCCATGAGTGGAAGTGCCCTATGCTCTGTAGCTCTGTTTTTTAGATGTGTTAGGAATCACCAAACACTTCTCCAGAATGGCTGTTGGCAACTTACTTGCCGCCCATCAGCATAACAAGGCTCCCTGTTCTCCATGGCCTGGCCTGCCTCTCTGGTTTTTACACTTTTTTCGGATGGCCCTTTTGACCGGTGGGAAGTGAGACTTCATTGTATATATTGAATTGAATACATTGAATATATTCAGGAAAAAACGCATATTTTTTTTTTGCCAACTGCATCATTGTCGAAGTTCTGCCGCTTTTCATGTGCTTTAAAGGCAAGTCCAATCTACATCTTGAAACCGTTTCCTGCAATTCTGCCTTGCTTTCAAATCCTCTTCGTTGTCTTACCTCAATATAGTTTTGGACGATAGTTGTCCTTTATAACTCTGCAGGTTTGTGAATTGCAGTGCCCCTGAGCTCCATTTTTCAACTCGCTTTTTTTGTGAGCTGGCCGCAAAACCGGAGGATTGCTTCAGGCCCTACCTTGGTTCCGGGACGGCAGGCTGAGCCTTTGGTTAATTCTATTTCCTGATGAGAAATTAGCGTGTCATGTGCCTGTCCAAACACCTACAGCTAGTCTCTCATTGATTCCCCCTGTTCCTGTTCATCCTCCATACAGATTGCAAACTGTGCGAAACAGGAGGTTAAAAATGCTGATTCTCCAAGTGGGGAGATTGTTAGTAAAGCGGCTGGACCGGCGAACCCGAGCACCAGGAGGTGAAAAATGAGGTGCGTTTTAGAAACCTTTCTGGATTACACAATGTACCATCCTTTGTTTTTCCAATGCATGTTTTAGCTGTAGGAAGATTCCCTTGATCCTGGAGAGTTGGGACCCATGGAATGGGTATCACGCAGTATTACTTTAAAGGGTCGGCATTTTCTCACCCAACCTCACCAATACTCTCAGACTCAAGAGTTTCCAGCCTTATGTTTCTTCCAGCTATGGGTGCAGATGTGGTCAATCCAGGTTGCATCACCGTCCCTGAAAGAATTTTGTAAGAGTTTCTCTCTCTTTCACTATGTTTTCTTTTGTGTGTGATTTATATTTATAATGGGGTTTAGCTGATTTTCGATGCTGTGTCTATGCTGCTTCACAGCCACTTGACTCACTTACAGAGAGATATCAATTAATACTTTTTAAGAATCTTACTGTGCATATATATTGTTCTGTGGTGAATAGGGTGTATTGAGTCCAGTTCATTGAGCAATGAATAAGTCTTTTCTATTACATATTTGGTTGATGGCATGGTATCTGTGCTAATTTCAAACTCTTGTTTTATGCAGCACCCCACCTCACCTTTCCCTTTAAGCCAGCATAAGTGTGATTTCTAAATGTGTGACTCTGTTCTGCTTTGTAATTCAGTTCATGTTTAGCTATGTTTACGTTCCCTCTATAAGTGATACATTATGATAAGTTTCTTTATCTCTGTTAATTAGTTCTCTTAGAATCATCGTTCCTAAATCACTCATTATGCTGCTACTAGCCTTATGACATTGATTTCCTGGCTGAGGGATATTCAATTGTACATAAGTACCACAACTTGTTTATCCATTTTTCTCTTTCGTGGGATATTTAACTTGTACCCGAGTCGAAGTTCTTGTAAACAGAGCAGCCCTAGGTCTTGGGGTGCCTGTGTACTGTCAATTTTTGGTTTTCCCAAGGTATACTCCCATGAGTGGAAGTGCCCTATGCTCTGTAGCTCTGTTTTTTAGATGTGTTAGGAAACACCAAACACTTCTCCAGAGTGGCTGTTGGCAAGTTACATGCCGCCCATCAGTGTAACAGGGCTCCCTTTTCTCCATGGCCTGTCCTGCATTTCTGGTTTTTACACTTTTTCTGGATGGCCCTTTTGACTGATGCGAAGTGAGATTTCTTTCTACTGCTGATTTGCATTGCCAGCTTGTTGGTTTGCCAAAAAGGGCTGTATGCGTTTTTTCCTGAATATATTTTGGAAAAAACGCATACGCCCTTTTTGGCCAACTGCATCATTGTGGAAGTTCTGCAGCTTTTCATGTCCTTTAAAGGCGACTCCCATCTACCTCCTGAAAACTGTTTCCTGCCATTCTGCCTTGCTTTCAAATCGTCTTCGTTGCCTTACCTCAATATATTTTTGGATGATAGTTATCACTTTTAACCTTGTAGGTTTGTGAATTGCAGTGCCCCTGAGCTCCATTTTTCAACTCGATGTTTTGGGAGTTGGCCGCCAAATCGCAGGATTGCTTCATGCCCTATTCTGGTTCCGGAAGGCAGGCTGAGTCTGGTTAATTCTGCTTCCTGATTGGAAATTAGAGTGACATATGCCTGTCCAAACACCTAGATGTAGTCTCTCATTAGTTCTCTCTCTTCCCGTTCATTGTCCGGAGAATTTGCAAACTGTACGGAACAGGAATTTAAAGGTACTGCTTCTCCAAGTGGGGAGATTGTTAGTAAAGTGGCTGGAATGGCGAACCGGAGCACCAGCAGATGAAAAATGAGGTGCATTTTAGAAAACTTTTCCGCTCACACTGTGTACAGTCGTCTGGGTTTCCCGTGCATGTTTTAGTTGTATTAAGATTCCCTTGAACCTGGAGATTTGGGACCCATGGAATGGTTACCAGGCAGTATTACTTTAAAGGGTCTCCATTTGCTCACCCAACCTCACTAATCCTCTTAGCCCGAACAGTTTCCAGCCTTATGTGTCATACTGCTCTGGGTCTAGATGTCTTCAATCCATGTTGCATCACAGCCCCTGAGCAAAAGTTGTAAGAATCTTTTCTCTCTCACTGTCTTTTTTTTTTTTTAATTTATTATTATATTGCTTACAGCTGATTTTTTTTTTTTTTTTTTTTGCAGTACGCAGGCCTCTCACTCTTGCAACCTCTCCCGTTGAGGAGCACAGGCTCCGGCCGCGCAAGCTCAGTGGCCATGGCTCACGGGTTCAGCCGCTCCGCAGCATGTGGGATCTTCCAGGACCGGGGCACGAACCCGTGTCCCCTGCATCGGCAGGCGGACTCTCAACCACTGCGCCACCAGGGAAGCCCGGTTACAGCTGATTTTCAATGCTCTGTTTCTTGCTGCTGTACTTCCGCTTGATTGACGTACAGAGAAACATCAATAAATTCTTTTTCAGATTCTTACCAGTCATATATATTCTTATTCGGTGACCTGAGTGTGCTGAGCACAGTTCTTTGAGGTACCATGTAGGCCTTTTCGATTATCAATTTGGTATTCGGCATGGTATCTTTGCTAATTTCAAACTCCTGGATAATGCCTCACCCCTCCCCACCTTTCCCCTTTAGCAGCCTTATGTGTGTTTTCTACATATTTCACTATGTTTCTGTTTCGTAATTTATTTCATGTGTAGCCATTTTTTTTTTTTGCGGTACGCGGGCCTCTCACTGTTGTGGCCTCTCCCCCCGCGGAGCACAGGCTCCGGACGCGCAGGCTCAGCGGCCATGGCTCACGGGCCCAGGCGCTCCGCGGCATGTGGGATCTTCCCAGACCGGGGCATGAACCCGTGTCCCCTGCATCGGCAGGCGGACTCTCAACCACTGCGCCACCAGGGAAGCCCCATGTGTAGCCATTTTTGATTCCACCTTTAAGTGATATCTTATGTGTCTTTTTTTTTCTGACTTATGTCACTTAGAATGATCGTACGCAACTCCTCCCGAGTTGTTGCAACTGGCTTTATTTCATTGATTTCCTGACTGAGATAATATTCCTCTCTACATAAGTACCAC
Organism: Globicephala melas; assembly: GCF_963455315.2. Taxonomy (NCBI): domain Eukaryota; kingdom Metazoa; phylum Chordata; class Mammalia; order Artiodactyla; family Delphinidae; genus Globicephala; species Globicephala melas. The sequence goes on along the minus strand of NC_083317.1, from coordinate 108,956,338 downwards.
ATCTCTTTTATCCATTTTTTCCTTCCAGGGACATTTAGGTTGTATCCAAGTCGAGGCTCTTTTAAACAGAGAGGCCGTAAATGTTGGGGTGCCTGTGTCCTGTCGATTTTTGTTTTTCCCAAAATATACGCCCATGAGTGCAAGTACCCTATGCTCTGTAGCTCATTTTTTAAGATTATTTAGTAAACACAATACACTTCTCCAGACTGGCCATTGGAAATTTACATTTCCACTATCAACCTCACAGGGCTCCCTTTTCTCCTCGCCCTGTCCTGCATTTCTGGTGTTTACACTATATGAGGATGGCTCTTCTGACTGATGCGAAGTGATACCCTTTGTAGTATTGATTTGCAATGCCCACCTGTTTGGTTGGCTGAAAAGGGTGTATGCCCTTTTCTTGAATATATTCAGAAAAAACGCATACGCCCTTTTTGGCCAACTGCATCGTTGGCGATGTTCAGCCCCATTTCTTGTGGCGAGTCCTTTCTACCTCTTCAAATCCCTTTCCTTCCATTCTCCCTTGCTTACAAGTCCTTTTCGGTGACTTACCTCAAGACATTTTTCGACAATAGATATTTTCAACTCCGCAGTTTCGTGAATTATAGTGCCCCTGAGTTCCATTTTTCAACTTGTGTTTTGGGGAGCTGGCCACAAAACAGCGGGATTTCCTCAAGCCCTATTCTGTTTCCAGGGGTAATCTTAGCCTTTGGTCAATACGTCTTCCTGATTGGAAATTAGAGTGACATGTGCCTGTCCGAACACCTAGGACTTGTCTCTCATTGTTTCTCATCCTTCCGCTTCATCCTCTGGACAAATTCCAAACTGTGCGCAACAGGATGCTGAAGGTGCTGACATCCCCAAGTGGGGAGATTGTTAGGAAGGACGCTGGCGGGGTGAACCCGACTACCTGGAGATGAGAAGATGATGTGTCTTTTCCAAACTCTTCCCGATCAAACACTGTACCATCTTCTAGGTATCACAGGCATGTTTTAGCTGTAGGAAGGGTCCCGTCCATGTAAGGAGAGCACCAGGGATTTTTCCGAATCCATGTCTCCCCGAACCCCAAACTGGGGAATTTTTAAGCTACGGCTACACGTATGTTCATTAAGGGGCTTGGGCAGTAGGCAGAGTCCGAACTTTAGATGATTGAAGTCTTCAGGGTCAGAGCACTCACCATCGGCTTCCCTTAGGTTACATTTTATCTGTCGTTGATAAAAATATCTATTCTATTTCAGATTATTTCCCCTTATAGGTTATTACAAAATATTGAGTGTAGTTCCCTGTGCTATACAGTAGTTCCTTGTTGATGATCTATTTTATACATAGCAGTGTGTATGTGTTAATCCCAAACTGTTAATTTATCCCTCCTCCCACCTTTCCCCTTTGGTAATAATAAATTATAAGATTTTATACTTCTCAGAATTGGGGGAGCTGAAAGAGAGGTATCATTTTCAATTGAAAAGCATTCAAAACAAGACTGAAGCTTCAGGCAAGATTATTAGATGTACATCCTTGGAAAGAAATCACTTCATTTCTCTAACGTTGACCTGACAAATAAGACAAACCTCTATAATAAAGTGATGGAAATATCCAATGGGAGTGTTAGAAACATCTTATTTTACCCGAGCCTTATACACTGCTCTATGTTAATTACAGTTTGGCTCACACATCTGTTCATTGAAGTTACAATGTTCTCAATTTCTGTTACTGATCCTACAGAGTGGGCCCCAACAAGGGTCCCCCTGCCTAGTGTCATTGGAGTCAACAGATCAAGACTGAGTTTGGTTCAGAAGCAAAGGAAAATTTATATTTTGATCAGAGAATGGAGAGGTGAGAGCGTGCGCTCCCCCGCGGGCTGCGGGCCGGGCTGCTGTGTAGGGATCCCGTCAGCGTCGGCGGGAGGGAGGGGGCGGAGCTCTCGAGGGCCGGGTTGGCTGCAGCTCAGGCTCTATGTCGCGGAGTCTGCACGGGGGGGCCCGCGAGCTGAGGTGTCGGCCCAGCCATTTTCCACTAGGAAATCGGGTCTGAAGTACCGGGTGTGGGGCCTCTGCATGCGGAACCCTAGGAGCACGTGAAATTAGACAAAGCACAAAGGAAAAAAAGGTTAGAGTCTATTTTATTACCCAGATTCTATTTTTATCTCCCAGGAATTTTTAATGGGCTTTGCCGGTGACAAACCCCTCCTCTGCCTTTTGTCCCGTTCCTCAGTGTTGGGGTGCTGAGGGTGCAGACCCCTCTTCTGTAACTGCTTCGTGCTGAGTTGGGAGTCCTCATACCCGGGGGGCAGGGGCTGAACTTCTCCCCAGCAGCCTCCAGGTGAGGTTGATTGTCCCCAGGCCTCTGCCTCACTGCTCGTCCACCTGAACACCAGCATTGGAAGCGTTATAGATTCTAATGACCTTTAAGGGTCCAGGAAAGAGATGCGCAGAGACGCTGGTGGGGGGCCGGTTTTACCCCGTCCCACATTTGTTCGGCCACCTTAGGCTGACGGTTTCTGCCAGCCTAGATGCTCTGACCAGTAGTCTGTGCTTTCTTCAATTAGGCCCCTGAATTAACGTACAAACAGCACCAGGTGTCAGAGCCCTGCCTGCTCAACTCCCAGACAGTCCAGGGCCGGTGGTGATCCAGGACCATGACGGCCACTGAGTCAACGGCCTTTTGAAGTAGCCAGGAGTCCAGCCGGTCTTATTGGCCGCGATCACCGAGGTGTCTGTAGGCTTTTCTATGGTGACAGCGTGACATACGTTTCCCATACCAAGCTTATTAGCTCCCCTCTGGGTGCAGTAAGTCCTGCAAGCAGTAGTCTGCTCTTTCGGGGCACACTCTTGCTGTTTTCTGAGAGAAACTCCAGGTCAAGTGATGGTCACACGAGTCATCATGGGGGCCCGTTGCCCTGGTTGTCTCTCTGGAGGTTGGAGTTGGAGGGCCTCATCACTCGAGGTCAGTGTGCCCACGGAGCCACCCCTGCCACTTCAGGGCATGGTGGGTGGTTAGAATCACCACGTGGGGTCCTTTTCCCTTAGGAGGAAGCTGGCCTTGTGGGCTGCTGATTTCCAGGTGTTTAGATACTCCCAGTATCCTGTCCGGATGGGGCTGTGGGCCAAGCCCTTGGTGACCATAGTTTATCCTACCTGGAGGGCATTCTTGCGTTGCTCTATTTCACGTGGTCCCAGTTTTTGCACTAATCCTCCAAGGGCGATTCACCTTCGACCGGGAATATAAAGGTCAAAGGGTTTAGCTAAATTAAGGAGTTCCAGGGCAAGCCTCTGAATTGACTACTCTTTGCATTCTTGAAAGGCTGCTTCTGGATTCTATTCAAAAGGATCATCATCTTTTCCTTTCAGTGTTTCATATAGAGGCCCAGCTAGTAGACTGTAGTTAGGGATCCAGGAGCAGCAAACCCCAGCCTCCCCAGGAACGCGTAAGCTGTCTTCTAGTTTTAGAAGGGGTAAGGCTTCAAATGGCTTCTTCCCTTTCCTGAGATGGGCTTCTCCGACCTTCTGTGAGAATGAAGCCCAGGCAGGTCACCTTAGTCTGTGATATCTGAGCCTTTTTCTTGGACACCTTCTATCCTTTATTGGCTACATAGTTCAGAGGATTCCTTAGTAGGGCTGGCGATCAGAATGTCATCTGCATATTGAAGAAAGGTTCCCTTTTCCAGAGGTAGAACTTTTAGATCTTTAGCTAACGTTTCCCCCAAAGATGTTGTGGGAATTTTTGAACCCTTGGGGCAGGACGGCCCAGCAGTATTGTTTTTGTTGTATGTTGAATCCTGCCACTCACAAGCCAAAATTTCTTGTGACTCTGGGACTAATGGAATACAGAAGAAAGCATCACTGAAGTCTAATACAGAATACCACGTCCTGGTGGCTGGTAGAATGACCAACAGGGTGTAGGAATTAGGAACTACTGGATGTATATCCTCGGTGGCTTCACTGACTGTTCTGACATCCATTACCAGGTTCCCAGCAGCCCACGGGGCTCTCATGGTCAGGCCCCTCCCAGGATATGGAGCTCTTCTGGGCAGATCCCCAGCGGCCAACGGGGCTCTTGTGGTCACGCCCCTCCCAGGATATGGAGCTCACCTGGGCAGGTCCCCAGCATCCCACGGGGCTCTCGTGGTCAGGCCCGTCCGAGGGTATGGAGCTCACCTGTGCAGCTACCCAGCAGCCCATGGGGCTCTCGTGGTCAGGCCCCTCCCAGGATACGGAGCTTCCCTGGGCAGGTACCCCGGCATGGCTGGGCACACAGGAACCGTGCACATAGCCCTCATTGCAGAGCACCCCCAGCCCACCTGTCAGTCAGAAAGCACCTCAGAGCAGGACTTGAACTAACAAACAGCAGCTCCGACAGGTCTGTGACCCTGGGCATCACTCTGTGCGGCCTCCCTCCGCCTGGTCTTCAAGAGACTTCCACTGCAGCCGGGGCACCAGGCCTCTGTCTCCACCCACCACCCCTCCTCTCCCTGACTCCTGGGTTCCTCTCATTAGGAGAGGGTCTTCTTGAAATTGTCTCCCACTCATGGGCCAGATAAAATGATTGGAAAACAAGTCAGGGCTGCAGCCCCTTGTCTATCCTGACCCTCAGGACGCCACACCTGTTCCTTGGACTTGGCCGGTTCAGCAAGGTCCATTTTCTGCAACTGTGAGCCCCTGAGGGGTGAGGATTGGCTGACCTGGGCTGCCTGACCCTGCCGACCAGCCCTCCCCAGGTGTGCCTGGGTTGAGGTCAATATAAACACTGCTCCAGGCAGCAAGAGCCCCTGCAGCTGTGCCTAACGCCATATTCTCTACCCCGTCAGCAGTCTCGGGGCTGGGCTGGTGGGAGGGAGTGAGGGACCACGGCTTTGTGGGTGGCCCGGTGTGAGTGGGGCTCTGCTGGACTTTCTGCAGAAGTTGCCAGGCTTCCACCTGCTAAACAAGAGGATGTGTCACCCATACCTGCCGCTGGAATTTCTCCCCGGGCAGAGCTGAGGAAGGTAAAAAGCACTGGGGGCCGGGACAGGAGGGGGAAGGGAAATGGAAAGCTTCCAGAAGTGCGCCCGGGGCCAGGACCATCCTGGTTGGCCTGCAGGCACAAAGTCGGCCTGCGTGCTGTCGCTGGTGTGGCTCCATGGCCCTTCCTCTAGGCTTTCAAGTCCTTGAACTCAGTCAGGTGTTTTACCTGGGAAGGGTGGGAAAAGTTCAGCAGCAGCTGGCCTGGGGCTCAGCTCACGTTTACTCACAGACGCCTCGGCACGGTCCCCCAGCTTTGCAATGAGGACGCTCCTTGCAGGGGGGCTGCTGGCTGCATGGGAGATGACTCCCCACCTCTGACCAACTTCAGCATTGTTTACCACTGGAGCAAGTGCCCTGATAGGGTTTTCCTCTGTATAACTGGTGGGTTCTGTTTTTTTTTTTTTTCTTTTTTGGTTCAAGGTATATTTTATTCCTCTTTTTTGTATTTATAGATATAAGCATGGAAATAATTCATTCATATAAATACATCTATGCGAAGGGAAGAACTTTTTTTCTGTTTTTTAAAAATTTTATTTTTTAAATTTTTAAATTTAATTTTATTTATTTTTTTATACAGCAGGTTCTTATTGATTATCTATTTTATGCATATATACATTGGTTATTTTTTTATACAGCAGGTTCTTATTGGTTATCTATTTTATACATATATACATTGGTTATCTATTTTAACACATATATATATACATTGACATGTATACATGTCAATGCCAATCTCCCAATTTCTCCCACAACCACCACCCCAAGGCTTTCCCCCCTTGGTGTTCCATATGTTTGTTCTCTACGTCTGTGTCTCTATTTCTCCCTGCAAACAGGTTCATCTGTGCCATTTTTCTAGGTTCCACATATATACATTAATACACAATATTTGTTTTTCTCTTTCTGACTTACTTCACTCTGCATGACTGTCTCTAGAACCATCGACGTCTCTACAAATGACCCAATTTCATTCCTTTTTATGGCTGAGTAATATTCCATTTTATGTGTGTACCACATCTTTATCCATTCGTCTTTCTGTGGGCATTTAGGTTGCTTCCATTACCTGGCTATTGTAAATAGTGCTGCAATGAATATTGTGGTGAATGTGTCTTTTTGATTTATGGTTTTCTCTGGGTATATGCCCAGTAGTGGGATTGCTGGATCATATGGTAATTCTATTTTTAGTTTTTTAAGGAACCTCCATACTGATCTCCATAGTGACTGTATCAATTTACATTCCCACCAATAGTGGAAGAGGGTTCCTTTTCTCCACACCCTCTCCAGCATTTGTTGTTTGTAGATTTTCTGATGATGCCCATTCTAACAGGTGTGAGGTGACACCTCATTGTAGTTTTGATTTGCAATTCTCTAATAATTAGTGACGTTGAGCAGCTTTTCATGTGCTTCTTGCCCAACTCTATGTCTTCCTGGAAGAAATGTCTATTTAGATCTTCTGCCCATTTTTGTATTGGGTTTTTGTTTTTTTTAATATTGAGCTGCATGAGCTGTTTATATATATTGGAGACAAATCCTTTGTCCATTGATTCATTTGCAAATATTTTCTCCCATTCTGAGGGTTGTCTTTTCGTCTTGTTTGTAGTTTCCTTTGCTTTGCAAAGCTTTTACATTTCATTAGGTCCCATTTGTTTATTTTTCTTTTTCATTGCATTACTCTAGGAGGTGGATCAAAAAAGATCTTGCTGTGATTTATGTCAGAGTATTCTTCCTATGTTTTTCTCTAAGAGTTTTACACCATCCCGTCTTACATTAACGTCTCTAATCCATTTTGAATTTATTTTTGTGTATGGTGTTAGGGAGTGTTCTAATTTCATTCTTTTACATGTAGCTGTCCATTTTTCCCAGCACCACTGATTGAAGATACTGTCTTTTCTCCATTGTATAGTCTTGCCTCGTTTGTCATAGATTAGTTGACCATAGGTGTGTAGGTTTATCTCCGGGCTTTTTTTTTTCCTTTTACACCTTTATTGGAGTGCAGCTGGTTTACAATGGAGTGTTAGTTTCTGCTGTATCACAAAGTGAATCAGCTATACATATACGTATATCACCATATCCCCTCCCTCTTGCATCTCCCTCCCACCCTCCGTATCCCACCCCTTTAGGTGGTCACAAAGCACCGAGCTGATCTCCCTGTGCTATGTGGCTGCTTCCTAGTAGCTATTGATGTTACATTTGGTAATGTATATATGCCCATGCCACTCTCTCACTTCATTCCAGCTTATCCTTCCCCTTCCCCATGTCCACAAGTCGTTTCTCTACATCTGTGTCCTTAATCCTGTCCTGCCCCTAGGTTCTTCATAAACTTTCTTTTTTCTTTAGATTCCATATATCTGTGTTAGCATACAGTATTTGTTTTTCTCTTACTGACTTACTTCACTGTGTAGGACAGACTCTGAGTCCACCCACCTCACTACAAATAAGTCAGTTTTGTTTCCTTTTATGGCTGAGTAATATTCCACTGTATATATGTGCCAGATCTTCTTTATTGATTCGTCTGTCGATGGACACTTAGGTTGCTTCCATGTCCTGGCTATTGTAAATAGAGCAGCAATAAACATTGTTGTACATAACTATTTTTGAACTATGGTTTTCTCAGGGTAAATACCCAGTAGTTGGATTGCTGAGTTGTATGGTATTATTATTTTTAGTTTTTTAAGGAACCTCCATACTCTCCTCCCGAGTGGCTATATCAATTTACATTCCCACCAACAGTGCAAGAGTGTTCCCTTTTCTCCAATAAATGCCTCTCCAGCATTTATTGTTTGTAGATTTTTTGATGGTTGCCATTCTGACTGCTGGGAGGTGATACCTCACTGTAGTTTTGATTTGCATTTCTCTAATGACTAGTGATGTTCAGCATCCTTTTATGTGTTTGTTGGCAATCTGTATATCTTCTTTGGAGAAATGTCTATTTAGGTCTTCTGCCCATTTTTGGATTGTGTTGTTTGTTTTTGTGATATTGAGCTACATGAGATGCTTGTAAATTTTGGAGATTGATCCTTTGTCATTTGCTTCATTTGAAAATATTTTCTCCCATTCTGAGGGTTGGCTTTTCATCTTGTTTATGTTTTCCTTTTCTGTGCAAAAGCTTTTAAGTTTCATTAGGTCCCATTTCTTTACTTTTGTTTTTATTTCCATTTCTCTAAGAGGTGGGTCAAAAAGGATCTTGCTGTGATTTATGTCATAGGGTGTTCTGCCTATGGTTTCCTCTAAGAGTTTTATAGTGTCTGGTCTTACATTTAGATCTCTAATCGAGTTTGAGTTTATTTTTGTGTATGGTGTTATGGAGTGTTCTAATTTCATTCTTTTACGTGTAGCTGTCCAGTTTTCCCAGCACCACTTACTGAAGAGACTGTCTTTTCTCCATTGTATAACCTTGCCTCCTTTGTCGTAGATGAGTTAGCCATAGGTACGTAGGTTTCTCTCTGGTGTACTATTCTGTTCCATTGATCTATATTTCTGTTTTTTTACCAGTACCGTATAATCATGATTACTGTAGCTTTGTAGTATAGTCTGAAGTCAGGAAGTCTGATTCCTCTCGCTCATTTAATTTCCCTCAGGACTGCTTTTGCTATTCGGGGTCTTTTGTGTCCCTATACAAATTTTAAAATTATTTTTTCCTAGTTCTGTAGAAAATGCCACTGGTAATTTGATAGGGATTGAATTGAATCTGTAGACTGCTTTGAGTAGTATAGTCATTTTCACAATATTGATTCTTCTAATCCAAGAACATGGTTTATACCTCCATCTGTTTATATCATCTTTGATTTCTTTCAGCAGTGTCTTATAGTTTTCTGAGTACAGGTCTTTTACCTCCTTAGGTAGGTTCATTCCTACATATTTTATTCTTTTCGTTGTAATGGTGAATGGGACTGTTTCCTTAATTTCTCTTTCCAATTTTTCATTGTTAGTGTAGAGGAATGCAAGGGATTTCTGTGCATTAATTTTGTATCCTGCAACTTTACCAAATTCACTGATTAGCTATAGTAGTTTTCTGGTGACATCTTTAGGATTCACTATGTATAGTATCGTGTCATTTGCAAACAGTGACAATTTTACTTGTTCTTTTCCAATTTATACTCCTTTTATTTCTTTTTCTTCTCTGATTGCTGTGTCTAGGACTTCCAAAACTATGTTGAATAATAGTGGTGAGAGTGGACATCCTTGTCTTGTTCCTGATCTTAGAGGAAATGCTTTTAGTTTTTCACCATTGAGAATGATGTTTGCTGTGAGTTTGTCATATATGGCCTTTATTATGTTAAAGTACATTCCCTCTATGCCCACATTTTGGAGACTTTTTATCATAAGTGGGTGTTGAATTTTGTCAAAAGCTTTTCCTGTATCTATTGGGATGATCATATTTTTATTCTACAATTTGTTAATATGGTGTATCAGTTTGATTGATTTGTGTATATTGAAGAATCCTTGCATCCCTGGGATAAACCCCACCTGATGATGGTGTATGATCCTTTTAATGTGTTGTTCAATTCTGTTTACTAGAATTTCTTGAGGATCTTTACATCTCTATTGATCAGTGATATTGGTCTTTAATTTTCTTTTTCTATAGTATCTTTGTCTGGTTTTGGTATCAGGGTGATGGTGGCCTCATAGAATGAGTTTGGGAGTGTTCCTTTTCCTACAAATTTCTGAAGAGTTTGAGTGTTAGCTCTTGTCTAAATATTTGATAGAACTCACCTCTGATGCCATCTGGTTCTGGACTTTTGTTTGTTGGAAGATTTTTAATCACAGTTTCATTTTCATTACTTGTGATTGGTCTGTTCACATTTTCTATTTCTTCCTGGTTCCGTCTTGGAAGTTTATGCCTTTCTAAGAATTTGTCCACTTCTTCCAGGTTGTCCATTTTATTGGCATAGAGTTGCTTGTAGTAGTCTCTTAGGATGCTTTGTATTTCTGTGGTGTCTGTTGCAACTTCTCCTTTTTCATTTCTAATTTTATTGATTAGATTCCTCTCCCCCTTTTTCTTTCTTTTTTTTTTTTTTTTTTTTTTGTGGGACGTGGGCCTCTCACTGTTGTGGCCTCTCCCATTGCGGAGCACAGGCTCCAGATGCGCAGGCTCAGTGGCCATGGCTCATAGGCCCAGCTGCTCCACCACATGTGGGATCTTCCCAGACCAGGGCACGAACCAGTGTCCCCTGCATCGGCAGGCGTACTCTCAAACACTGCGCCACCAGGGAAGCCCCCTCCCTCTTTTTCTTGAGTCTGGCTAAAGGTTTATAGTTTTTGTTTATCTTCTCAAAGAACCAGCTTTTAGTTTTATTGATCTTTGCTATTGTTTTCTTTGTTTCTATTTCATTTACTTCTGCTCTGATCTTTATTATTTCTTTCCTTCTACTAACTTTGTGTTTTGTTCTTCTTTCTCTAGTTCCTTTAGGTGTAAGTTTAGATTGTTTATTTGAGATTTTTCTTGTTTCTTGAGGTAGGCTTGTATTGCTATAAATTTCTCTCTTAGAACTGCTTTTGCTGCATCCCATAGGTTTTGGATCATCATATTTTTGTTGTCATTTGTCTCTAGGTAGTTTTTGATTTCCTCTTTTATTTCTTCAGTGATCTCTTGGTTATTTAGTAACGTATTGTTTAGCCTCCATGTGTTTGTGTTTTTTACGTTTTTTTCCCCTGTAATTGATTTCTAATCTCATAGCCTTGTTGTTGGAACAGATGCTTGATATGATTTCAGTTTTCTTAAATTTACTGAGGCTTTATTTGTGACCCAAGATGTGATCTATCCTGGAGAATGTTCTGTGTGCAGTTGAGAAGAACGTGTAATCTGCTGTTTTTGGATGGAATGTCCTATAAATATCAATTAAATCTATCTAGTCTATTGTGTCATTTAAAGCTTGTGTTTCCTTATTAATTTTCTGACTGAATGATATCCATTGGTGTAAGTAAAGTGTTAAAGTCCCCTGCTATTATTGTGTCACTGTCAATTTCCTCTTTTACAGCTGTTAGCAGTTGCCTTATGTATTGAGGTGCTCCTGTGTTGGGTACATATATATTTATAATTGTTGTATCTTCTTCTTGGATTGATCCCTTGATCATTATGTAGTGTCCTTTCTTGTTTCTTGTAACATTCTTTATTTTAAAGTCTATTTTATCTGATATGAGTATTGCTACTCCAGCTTTCTTTGGATTTTCATTTGCATGGAATATCCTTTTCCATCCCCTCACTTTCAGTGTGTATGTGCCCCTAGGTCTGAAATGGGTCTCTTATAGACAGCATATATATGGATCTTGTTTTTGTATCCATTCAGCAAGCCTGTGTCCTTTGGTTGGAGCATTTAATCCATTCATATTTAAGGTAAATATCGATATGTATGTTCCTATTACTATTTTCTTAATTGTTATGGGTTTGTTTTTGTATATCCTTTTCTTCTTTTGTGTTTCCCACTTAGAGAGGTTCCTTTAGCATTTGTTGTAGAGCTGGTTTGGTGGTGCTGAGTTCTCTTAGGTTTTGCTTGTCTGTAAGCTTTTGATTTCTCCATCAAATCTGAATGAGATCCTTGCTGGGTAGAGTTCTCTTGGTTGTAGGTTCTTCCCTTTCATCACTTTAAATTTATCATGCCACTCCCTTCTGGTTTTTAGAGTTTCTGCTGAGAAATCAGCTGTTAACTTTATGGGAGTTCCCTTGTATGTTATTTGCCACTTTTCCCTTGTTGCTTTCAATAATTTTTCTTTGTCTTTAATTTTTGTTAATTTTATTGCCCTGTGTCTCAGCATTTTTCTCCTTGGGTTTATCCTTCCTGGGACTCTGCACTTCCTGGACTTGGGTGTCTCTTTCCTTTTCCATGCTCGGGAAGTTTTTGATTATAATCTCTTCAGATATTTTCTCGGGTCCTTTCTCTCTCTCTTCTCCTTCTGGAACCCCTACAATGCGATTGTTATTGCCTTTAATTTTATCCCAGAGACCTCTTAGGCTGTCTTCATTTCTTTTCATTCTTTTTTCTTTATTCTGTTTCACAGCAGTGAATTCCACCTTTCTGTCTTCCAGATCACTTATCTGTTCTTCTGCCTCAGCTATTCTGCTATTGATTCCTTCTAGTGTATTTTTGTTTGTTTGTTTGCAGTACGCCGGGCTCTCACTGTTGTGGCCTCTCCTATTGCAGAGCACAGGCTCCGGACACGCAGGCTCAGCAGCCATGGCTCATGGGCCCAGCCACTCTGCGACATGTGGGATCTTCCCGAACCGGGGCACGAACCGGTGTCCCTGCAGTGGCAGGCAGACTCTCAACCACTGCACCACCAGGGAAGCCCTCTAGTGTATTTTTCATTTCAGTTATTTTATTGTTCATCTCTGTTTGTTTGTTCTTTAATTCTTCTAGGTCTTTGTTAAGCATTTCTTGCGTCTTCTTGATCTTTACCTCCGTTCTTTTTCCAAGGTCTTGGATCATCTTCACTATCATTATTCTGAATTCTTTTTCTGGAAGGTTGCCTATCTCCACCTCATTTAGTTGTTTTTCTGGGGTTTTATCTTGTTCCTTCATCTGGTACAAAGTCCTCTGCCTTTTCATTTTCTCTATCTTTCTGTGAATGTGCTTTTCCTTCCACAGGCTGCAGAATTGTAGTTCTTCTGCTGTCTGCCCTCTGGTGGATGAGTCTATCTTAGAGGCTTGTGCAACCTTCCTGATGTGAGGGACTGGTGGTGGGTAGAGCTGGGTGTTTCTCTGGTGGGCAGAGCTCAATAAAACTTTAATCTGCTTGTCTGCTGATGCATGGGGCTGAGTATCCTCTCTGTTGGTTGTTTGGCCTGAGGCAACCGAGCACTGGATCCTACCTGGCTCTTTGGTGGGGCTAATGGCAGACTCTGGGAGGGCTCATGCCAAGGAGGACTTCTCAGAACTTCTGCTGCCAGTGTCCTTGTCCCCACAGTGAGACACAGCCACCCCCCACCTCTGCAGGAGACCCTCTATAACTAGCACGTAGGTCTGCTCAGTCTCCTATGGGATCACTGCTCCTTCCCTTGGGTCCTGATGTGCACACTACTGTTGTGTGCCCTCCATGAGTGGAGTCTCTATTGTGACTCTACGTCTCTGAGTGGAGTTGAGACTCTGGGACTCTGAGTGGAGTCTCACAGACTCTGGGTCCTGTGAAGCTTCAATTCTTTGTGGTTGTGGAAATCCTATAGGAGATGGTCCACAGCAGGTGAAGCTAATGCTGTCAGTGGAGGTGGTGAAGCCAAAGATCTGCAGTTCAGACCAAAGGTGCTGATGTACATTCAGGACAAAACCATCTCATGTGAATGTAGTTCAAGCACGTTTAACATAAATACAGTCATGTTGATGCCTAACATCTTCTATCTTGTGCTTCCCCTCAGGGACCCCCTCCTCAGTAACTCATGTACAGGGGAATGGAGAGTGAGCTGTGTCCAGTCTGAGCCCTGAGTTACCCTGTGTGTATCTTAGGATACTTTGTATTTCTGTGGTGTCTGTTGTAACATCATCACTTTCATTTCTGATTTATTTGGGTCCTCTCTTTTTAAAAAAACATACTACTATTGTCTTTTATTCTTTACAGAAGCTTAATAAATGTTTGATCTACTACCCTTACTCTATGTATACTTTTTTTTTTAACATCTTTATTGGGGTATAATTGCTTTACAATGGTGTGTTAGTTTCTGCTTTATAACAAAGTGAATCAGTTATACATATACATATGTTCCCATATGTCTTCCCTCTTGCATCTCCCTCCCTCCCACCCTCCCTATCCCACCCCTCCAGGCTGTCACAAAGCACCGAGCCAATATCCCTGTGCCATGCGGCTGCTTCCCACTAGCTATCTACCTTACTACGTTTGTTAATGTGTATATGTCCATGACTCTCTCTCGCCCTGTCACAGCTCACCCTTCCCCCTCCCCATAACCTCAAGTCCGTTCTCTAGTAGGTCTGCATCTTTATTCCTGCCTTACCCCTAGGTTCTTCATGACATTTTATTTTTCTTAAATTCCATATATATGTGTTAGCATATGGTATTTGTCTTTTTCTTTCTGACTTACTTCATTCTGTATGACAGACTCTAGGTCTATCCACCTCATTACAAATACCTCAATTTCATTTCTTTTTATGGCTGAGTAATATTCCATTGTATATATGTGCCACATCTTCTTTATCCATTCATCCGATGATGGGCACTTAGGTTGTTTCCATCTCCAGGCTATTGTAAATAGAGCTGCAATGAACATTTTGGTACATGACTCTTTTTGAATTTTGGTTATCTCAGGGTATATGCCCAGTAGTGGGATTGCTGGGTCATATGGTAGTTCTATTTGTAGTTTTTTAAGGAACCTCCATACTGTTCTCCATAGTGGCTGAACCAATTCACATTCCAACCAGCAGTGCAAGAGTGTTCCCTTTTCTCCACACCCTCTCCAGCATTTATTGTTTCTAGACTTTTGATGATGGTCATTCTGACTGGTGTGAGATGATATCTCATTGTCGTTTTGATTTGCATTTCTCTAATGATTAATGATGTTGAGCATTCTTTCATGTGTTTGTTGGCAGTCTGTATATCTTCTTTGGAGAAATGTCTATTTAGGTCTTCTGCCCATTTTTGGATTGGGTTGTTTGTTTTTTTGTTATTGAGCTGCATGAGCTGCTTATAAGTTTTGGAGATTAATCCTTTGTCGGTTGCTTCATTTGCAAATATTTTCTCCCATTCTGAGGGTTGTCTTTTGGTCTTGTTTATGGTTTCCTTTGCTGTGCAAAAGCTTTGAAGTTTCATTAGGTCCCATTTGTTTATTTTTGTTTTAATTTCCATTACTCTAGAAGGTGGGTCAGAAAGGATCTTGCTGTGATTTATGTCATAGAGTGTTCTGCCTATGTTTTCCTCTAAGAGTTTTATAGTGTCTGGACTTACATTTAGGTCTTTAATCCATTTTGAGCTTATTTTTGTGTATGGTGTTAGGGAGTGATCTAATCTCACACTTTTACATGTACCTGTCCAGTTTTCCCAGCACCACTTATTGAAGAGGCTGTCCTTTCTCCACTGTACATTCCTGCCACCTTTATCAAAGATAAGGTGTCCATATGTGTGTGGGTTTATCTCTGGGCTTTCTATCCTGTTCCATTGATCTATCATTCTGTTTTTGTGCCAGTACCATACTGTCTTGATTACTGTAGCTTTGTAGTATAGTCTGAAATCAGGGAGCCTGATTCCTCCAGTTCCTTTTTTTGTTCTCAAGATTGCTTTGGCTATTCGGGGTCTTTTGTGTTTCCATACAAATTGCGAAATGTTTTGTTCTAGTTCTGTGAAAAATGCCAGTGGTAGTTTGATAGGGATTGCATTGAATCTATAGATTGCTTTGGGTAGTAGAGTCATTTTCACAATGTTGATTCTTCTAATCCAAGAACATGGTATATCTCTCCATCTATTTGTATCATCTTTAATTTCTTTCATCAGTGTCTTATAATTTTCTGCATACAGGTCTTTTGTCTCCTTAGGTAGGTTTATTCCTAGATATTTTATTCTTTTTGTTGCAGTGGTAAATGGGAGTGTTTTCTTGATTTCACTTTCAGATTTTTCATCATTAGTATATAGGAATGCCAGAGATTTCTGTGCATTAATTTTGTATCCTGCCACTTTACCAAATTCATTGATTAGCTCTAGTAGTTTTCTGGTAGCATCTTTAGGATTCTCTATGTATAGGATCATGTCATCTGCAAACAGTGACAGCTTTACTTCTTCTTTTCCGATTTGGATCCCTTTTATTTCCTTTTCTTCTCTGATTGCTGGGGCTAAAACTTCCAAAACTGTGTTGAATAAGAGCAGTGAGAGTGGTCAACGTTGTCTTGTTCCTGATCTTAGTGGAAATGCTTTCAGTTTTCACCATTGAGGATGATGTTTGCTGTGGGTTTGTCATATATGGCCTTTATTATGTTGAGGAAAGTTCCCTCTATGCCTACTTTCTGCAGGGTTTTTATCATAAATGGGTGTTGAATTTTGTCAAAAGCTTTCTCTGCATCTATTGAGATGATCATATGGTTTTTCTCCTTCAATTTGTTAATATGGTTTATCACATTGATAGATTTGCGTATATTGAAGAATCCTTGCATTCCTGGAATAAACCCCGCTTGATCATGGTGTATGATCCTTTTAATGTGCTGTTGGATTCTGTTTGCTAGTATTTTGTTGGGGATTTTTGCATCTATGTTCACCAATGATATTGGCCTGTAGTTTTCTTTCTTTGTGACATCCTTGTCTGGTTTTGGTATCAAGGTGATGGTGGCCTCGTAGAAGGAATTTGGTAGTGTTCCTCCCTCTGCTATATTTTGGAAGAGTTTGAGAAGGATAGGTGTTAGCTCTTCTCTAAATGTTTGATAGAATTCGCCTGTGAAGCCATCTGGTCCTGGGCTTTTGTTTGTTGGAAGACTTTTAATCACAGTTTCAATTTCAGTGTTTGTGATTGGTCTGTTCATATTTTCTATTTCTTCCTGATTCAGTCTTGGCAGGTTGTGCATTTCTAAGAATTTGTCCATGTCTTCCAGATTGTCCATTTTATTGGCACAGAGTTGCTTGTAGTAATCTCTCATGATCTTTTTTATTTCTGCAGTGTCAGTTGTTACCTCTCCTTTTTCATTTCTCTTTCTATTGATTTGAGTCTTCTCCCTTTTTTTCTTGATGAGTCTGGCCAATGGTTTATCTATTTTGTTTATCTTCTCAAAGAACCAGCTTTTAGTTTTATTTATCTTTGCTATTGTTTCCTTTATTTCTTTTTCATTTATTTCTGATCTGATTTTTATGATTTCTTTCCTTCTGCTAGCTTTGGGGTTTTTTTGTTCTTCTTTCTCTAATTGCTTGAGGTGCAAGGTTAGGTTGTTTATTTGAGATGTTTCCTGCTTCTTAAGGTGGGCTTGTATTGCTATAAAATTCCCTCTTAGAACTGCTTTTGCTGCATCCCTTAGGTTTTGGATCGTTGTGTCTCCATTATCATTTGTTTCTAGGTATTTTTTGATTTCCTCTTTCATTTCTTCAGTGATCAATTCATTATTAAGTAGTGTATTGTTTAGCCTCCATTTGTTTGTATTTTTTTACAGATCTTTTCCTGTAATTGATATCTAGTCATGGCCTTGTGGTCAGAAAAGATACTTGATACAATTTCAGTTTTCTTAAATTTACCAAGGCTTGATTTGTGACCCAAGATATTATCTATCCTGGAGAATGTTCCATAAGCACTTGAGAAAAATGTGTATTCTGTTGTTTTTGGATGGAGTGTCCTATAAATATCAATTAAGTCCATCTTGTTTAATGTATCATTTAAAGCTTGTGTTTCCTTATTTATTTTCATTTTGGATGATCTGTCCATGGGTGAAAGTGGGGTGTTTAAGTCCCCTACTATGAATGTGTTACTGTCGATTTCCCCTTTTATGGCTGTTAGTATTTGCCTTATGTATTGAGGTGCTCCTATGTTGGGTGCATAAATATTTACAATTGTTATATCTTCTTCTTGGATCGATCCCTTGATCATTATGTAGTGTCCTTCTTTGTCTCTTGTAATAGTCTTTATTTTAAAGTATATTTTGTCTGATATGAGAATTGCTACTCCAGCTTTCTTTTGGTTTCCATTTGCATGGAATATCTTTTTCCATCCCCTTACTTTCAGTCTGTATGTGTCTCTAGGTCTGAAGTGGGTCTCTCGTAGACAGCATATATAAGGTTCTTGTTTTTGTATCCATTCAGGTAATCTGTATCTTTTGGTGGGAGCCTTTAATCCATTTACATTTAAGATAATTATCGATATGTATGTTCCTATTCCCATTTTCTAAATTGTTTTGGGTTCGTTATTATAGGTCTTTTCCTTCTCTTGTGTTTCTTGCCTAGAGAAGATCCTTTAGCATTTGTTGTAAAGCTGGTTTGGTGGTGCTGAACTCTCTCAGCTTTCGCTTGTCTGTAAAGGTTTTAATTTCTCCATCAAATCTGAATGAGATCCTTGCTGGGTAGAGTAGTCTTGGCTGCAGGTTTTTCTCCTTCATCACTTTCAATATGTCCTGCCACTCCCTTCTGGCTTGTAGGGTTTCTGCTGAGAGATCAGCTGTTAACCTTATGGGGATTCCCTTATGTGTTATTTGTTGTTTTTCCCTTGCTGCTTTTAATATGCTTTCTTTGTATTTAATTTTTGACAGTTTGATTAATATGTGTCTTGGCATATTTCTCCTTGTATTTATCCTGTATGGGACTCTCTGTGCTTCCTGGACTTGATTAACTATTTCCTTTCCCATATTAGGGAAGTTTTCAACTATAATCTCTTCAAATATTTTCTCAGTCCCTTTCTTTTTCTCTTCTTCTTCTGGTACCCCTATAATTCGAATGTTGGTGCGTTTAATGTTGTCCCAGAGGTCTCTGAGACTGTCCTCAGTTCTTTTCATTCTTTTTTCTTTATTCTACTCTGCAGTAGTTATTTCCACTATTTTATCTTCCAGGTCACTTATCCGTTCTTCTGCCTCAGTTATTCTGCTATTGATCCCATCTAGAGTACTTTTAATTTCATTTATTGTGTTGTTCATCTTTATTTCTTCTAGGTCCTTGTTAACTGTTTCTTGCATTTTGTCCATTCTATTTCCAAGATTTCGGATCATCTTTACTATCATTATTCTGAATTCTTTTTCAGGTACACTGCCTATTTCCTCTTCATTTGTTAGGTCTGGTGCATTTTTATCTTGCTCCTTTATCTGCTGTGTGTTTTTCTGTCTTCTCATTTTGCTTATCTTACTGTGTTTGGGGTCTCCTTTTTGCAGACTGCAGGTTCATAGTTCCCACTGTTTTTGATGTCTGTCTCCAGTGGCTAAGGTTGGTTCAGTGGGTTGTGTAGGCTTCCTGGTGGAGGGGACTAGTGTCTGTGTTGTGGTGGATGAGGCTGGATCTTGTCTCTCTAGTGGGCAGGTTCACGTCTGGTGGTGTGTTTTGGGGTGTTTGAGGACTTATTATGATTTTAGGCAGCCTCTCTGCTAATAGGTGGGGTTGTGTTCCTGTCTTGCTAGTTGTTTGGCATAGCATGTCCAGCACTGTAGCTTGCTGGTCGTTGAGTGAAGCTGGGTGCTGGTGTTAAGATGGAGGTCTCTGGGAGATTTTCGCTGTTTGATATTATGTGGAGCTGAGAGGTTTCTTGTTGACCAGTGTCCTGAAGTTGGCTCTCCTACCTCAGAGACAGAGCCCTGACTCCTGGCTGGAGCACCAAGAGCCTTTCATCCACACGGCTCAGAATAAAAGGGAGAAAAAGTAGAGGGAATTAGTAGAAGTATGAGGAAAGAAAGAAGGAAAGGAGGGAAGGAAGGAAGGAAGGAAGGAAGAAAGAAAGAAAGAAAGAAAGAAGCAAAGAAGGAAAGAAGGCAAAAAGGAAAGAAAGGAGGGAGGGAGGGAGAGAGGAAGGAAGGAAGGAGGTAAAGAAGGAAAAAAGACAGAAAGAAAGAAGATACAGTAAAAATAAAATAAAGTATAATAAAGTTATTGAATTAAAAAATTCTTACTTAGAAAAAAAAAAGGGACAGATAGAACCTTAGGACAAATGTTGGAAGCAAAGCTATACAGACAAAATCTTACACAGAAGCATACACATACACACTCACTAAAAGAGGTAAAGGGGGAAAAATCATAAATCTTGCTGTCAGAGACCACCTCCTCAATTTGGGATGATTCGTTGTCTAAAGGAGGGAAGGAAGGAAGGAAAGAAAGAAAGAACGAAGGTAAAGTATAATAACGTTCTTAAAATTAATTATTAAGAAAAAAATTAAAAAAAAAAACATGGACGGATAAAACCCTAGGACAAATGGTGGAAGCAAGACTATACAGACAAGATTTCACACAGAAGCATACACATACACATTCACAAAAAGAGGAAAAGGGAAAAAAATCATAGATCTTGCTCCTAAAGTCCACTTCCTTAATTTGGGATGATTGGTTGTCTATTCAGGTATTCCACAGATGCAGGGTATATCAAGTTGATTGTGGAGCTTTAATCCGCTGCTTCTGAGGCTGCTGGGAGAGATTTCCCTTTCTCTTCTTTGTTCTCACAGCTCACAGGGGCTCAGCTTTGGATTTGGCCCTGCCTCTGCGTGTAGGTCGCTGGAGGGCGTCTGTTTTTTGCTCAGACAGGACGGGGTTAAAGGAGCCGCTGATTCGGGGGCTCTGGCGCACTCAGGCCGGCGGGGAGGGAGGGGCACGGAGTGCGGGGCGGGCCTGCGGCGGCAGAGGCCGGCATGACGTTGCACCAGCCTGAGGCCCGCCGTGCGTTCTCCCGGGGAAGTTGTCCCTGGATCCCGGGAACCTGGCAGTGGCGGGCTGCACAGGCTCCGTGGAAGAGTGGTGTGGAGAGTGACCTGTGCTCGCACACAGGCCCCTTGGTGGCGGCAGCAGCAGCCTTAGCATCTCCTGCCCGTCTCTGGGGTCCACGCTTTTAGCCGCGGCTCACGCCCGTCTCTGGAGTTCCTTTAAGCAGCGTTCTTAAACCCCTCTCCTCACGCACCAGGAAACAAAGAGGGAAGAAAAAGTCTCTTGCCTCTTCGGCAGGTGCAGACTTTTCCCCGGACTCCGTCCCGGCTAGCCGTGGTGCAATAACCCCTTCAGGCTATGTTCAAGACGCCAACCCCAGTCCTCTCCCTGCGCTCCGTCCGAAACCGAAACCGGAGCCTCAGAGCCTCAGCTCTCAGCCCCGCCCACCTCGGCGGGTGAGCAGACAAGCCTCTTGGGCTGGTGAGTGCCGGTCGGCACCGATCCTCTGTGCAGGAATCTCCCCGCTTTGCCCTCCGCACCCGTTGCTGTGCACTCCTCCACGGCTTCGAAGCTCCCCGCTCCGCCTCCCGCAGTCTCCGCCCACGAAGGGGCTTCCTAGTGTGTGGAAACTTTTCCTCCTTCACAGCTCCCTCCCACTGGTGCAGGTGCCGTCCCTATTCTTTTGTCTCTGTTTTTTCTTTTTTTTTCTTTTGCCCTACCCAGGTACGTGGGGAGTTTCTTGCCTTTTGGGAGGTCTGAGGTCTTCTGCCAGCCTTCAGTAGGTGTTCTGTAGGAGTTGTTCCACGTGTAGATGTATTTCTGGTGTATCTGTGGGGAGGAAGGTGATCTCCGCGTCTTACTCTTCCGCCATCTTCAAGGTCCCCCCTATGTATACTTTTTGGAATAAGATTTTTACTTTTGTTTGTTTTCTTGTTACTATCAATAATTAGTGAGACTTCTTTTAAGCTTAAGTAAATTCCTTCAACATTGCGTATAAGGCTGGTTTATTAGTGATGAACTCTTTTAGCTTTTGCTAGTCTGGGAAACTCTTGATCTCTCCTTCAATTCTTTTTTTTTCCCCATAAATTTATTTATTTATTTATTTATGGCTGTGTTAGGTCTTCATTGCAGTGTGTGCGCTTTTCTCTAGTTGTGGCAAGTGGAGGCTACTCTTCGTTGCTGTGTTCGGGCTTCTCATTGCAGTGGCTCTTCTTGTTGTGGAACGTGGGCTCTAGGGGCTCAGGCTTCAGTAGTTGTGGCTCATGGGCTCTAGGGCACAGGATCAGTAGTTGTGGCACACAGGCTTAGTTGCTCTGTGGCATGTGGGATCTTCCTGAATCAGGGCTCGAACCCGTGTCCCCTGCATTGGCAGGCAGATTCTCAACGACTGTGCCATCAGGGAAGCCCTCTCCTTCAATTCTGAATCATAATCTTGCTGATAGGATATTCCTGTTGTAGACTTTTTCTTTTTAGCCCATTGAATATATCCTATCATTCCTTCCTGGTCTACAAATTCTGCTGAGAAGTCATCTGACAGTCTTATGGGAATACCTTGAACATAACTAGACCCTTTTATTTCACTGCTTCTATGATCCCTCTTAAATTTTTAAATTTTTGGCGCTTTATAATATGTCTTGGTGTGGACCTGTTTGTCTTCATCTTGTTTAGGACTCTGTGTTTCCTGGACCTGGATGTGTGTTTCCTTCCCCAGGTTAGGAAAGTTATCAGTTACTATATCCTCTAATAAGTTCTGTGCCCGTTTCGCTTTTCTCCTCGTTCTGGGACCCCTGTAATGCTCATGTTAATATTCTTCATGTTGTCTCAGAGGTCCCTTTACCTATAGTCTTAATTGTTTTTTCTTTGTGCTAGTCAGTTTGGATGATTTTCACTACTCTGTTTTCCATTTCACTGATCATATAATATAATGTGGCTTCTCTCATGTGTGTGTGTGTGTGTGTGTGTGTGTGTGTGTGTGTGTGTGTTTTAAGCTCTTTTATTGTATTGTTCACTGTTTGGTTCTTTTTGACATGTTATTACTCTTTGTTGAAATTCTCACTATGTCCATCTATTCTTCTCCTGACTTGGGTGAGCATCTTTATAATCATTACTGTGAACACTTTTTTTATTGGGTAGAATGCTTATCCCTGTTTTATTCAGTTCTTTTTCTGATGTCATGTCTTGTTACTTCATTTGTAACATATTCCTCTATTTCCTTATGTTTCCTAATTCTCTGTGCATTTCTATTCATTAGGTTCAGGTTGTTACATTCCCGGGTCTCAAAGAAGTGGCCTTATATAGGAGATGACTGATAGGGCCCAGCAGGACATTGTCCTCTGGCCAGCAGAGCCACATGCTCCAGGGGTGTCCCCTGTGTGGGCTGCACACACCTTTCTCTTATGGCAGGGCCAACTGCTGTAGACAAGCTGGTAGGCGTTGTTGGACCCTGGCCTAAATGGCTGTGAGCCCCTGTATGTGATTGCCGTGGGTGTGCTGATAGCCAAGGCAGCCCTCTGTTATGGGTGGCTCTGTGGTGCTCCAGGTGCACAGACAGACAGGGTAGGCCGCCAGTGTGTCTGGTTGTGAGGCCTTGGGGTACAGGAGTGCTATGGACATGGTGGTAAATGGGGTAGACCCCTGATTCTAATCAGTTCCAGGGAGGACTCTAAAATGTTGCTTGCCAATGTCTCAGTCCCTAGCGGGAGTCCCAGCTGCCTCTTGCCTTTCCAAGAAGCTCTCCAAGATTAGCAAGTGGGTTTGACACACGTGTCTTTCACACTATTGGCTCTGCACAGGGACTGAGAACATGTGAGATTTGTGTGTGCCCTAGGAGAGCAAAGTCTCAGTTTTCTTTAGCCTCCAGCTTTCCTGAAAATAAGCCCTGCAGGTTTTCAAAGCCAGACCTGCTGTGTTCTTTTCTTCCTGGGCTGAGCAGCCTGATGCCAGCTCAGACCCTTCCCTCCATGTGGAGGACCTCTGCAATTGTGATATCTTCCAGCTGTGGGTCACTGTGCTCCATGTGTGGGTTGCAATTAGACTGTGTTTCCAGTCCTCCTACCTGCCTTGTGGTTCCTCCTTCCTTATATCTTTAGTTGTGGAAAACGTACACTGCTAGTCTTCAGAGATAATTTCCATGTAAGTTGTTGTAATTTGGGTGTGTCCATGGCAGGAGGGGAGATCAGTATCTTCCTACTCTATCTTCTTGATCCCCTCTCAAGAATTCTTTGAAAATATATGCATTTATTACTGTAAACATAACTCTTTGAATTGCAGTCTTGTTCCTGTATTCCATAAATTTAGGTACTTTGTGTTTCCAATATTGTTTGCTTTAAGATTTCTTTTAAATTTCCCTTTTGATTTATTCCTGTATGCATTGGCTATTCAGGAGCTTATTGTTCAATTTCTAAGTGTTCTTGAATTTTCAATTATTCTTTTTAATATTGAATTTCAGTTTCATACCATTGTGGTTGGAAATGATCCTTGATATGATTTCAGTATTCTTGGATTTTTGAAGACTTGTTTTGTGGCTTAACATGGGATCTACCCTAGGCAATGTTCTATGTGTATTTAAGAACAATAGAAAATTTGCTGCTGTTGAGTGGAATATACTGTAGATGTATGTTAGGTTCATTTGATATCAAGTGTGTGTTCAAGTTCAGTGTTTCCTGATCGATATTCTGTCCGGATGAACTATACAGTGTAGGAAGTTGGGTATCGATGTTTCTTACCATTATTTTATTTCTGCACATTTTCCCCTTCACGTGGGTTAATATATTCTTTATATGTTGAGAGGCTCCAAAGCTAGATACATACATATTTATAATTGTCATGATTTCTTGATGAATTAATCCATTTATCATTATATGATAACCTTCTTTCCTTTGAGAGGTTTGACGTCAAGTCTTTTTTACCTGATAATAGACTAGTCAGGCAAGTATCATTTCATGGAGTATTTTTTTTCCAATCATTCAATTTTATGCTATATATGGATTAGAAGTTAACATGAATCTCTTGTACACAGCATAATTGGACTTTCT
Source organism: Globicephala melas (assembly GCF_963455315.2). Lineage (NCBI taxonomy): Eukaryota > Metazoa > Chordata > Mammalia > Artiodactyla > Delphinidae > Globicephala > Globicephala melas. Next base: position 108,932,079 of record NC_083317.1, on the reverse strand, counting down.
TTAATCCATTCAGCCACCCTATGGATTATTTAAATTAAAGTATAGTCAATTTACAATATTACATTAGTCTCAGGGGTACAACATATGGATTGAATATTTTTATAGATCATGCTCCACTAAAGTGATTACAAAATAATGGCTATATTTCCCTGCATTGTACTATATATCCTTGTTTGTTTATTTCATACATAGGGGTATTGGATTTAGAGAAACAAACTACTGTATTTCCCTCCCCGCTTCACTCGCCTCACCAGTAACCACTAATTTGTTCTCTGTGAGTCTATTTCTGTTTTGTTATATACATTCCTTTCTTGCATTTTTAGATTCTACAGAGAAGTGAGAACATAGAATATTTGTCTTTCTCTAACTTATTTAAGTAGGTATAAATATTCTAGGCCTATCCTCATTGTTGCAAGTAGCAGAATTTGATCCTTTTTAATGGCTGAGCAATAGTCTATTGTGTATACATACCACATCTTCTTTATCCACTCATCTGTTGATGGACATTTAGTTTGCTTCCATATGTTGGCAATTGTAAATAATGCTGCTATGAACATTGGGATGCATGTATCTTGTCAAATTGGTGCCTTCATTTTCTTTGGACATATACCAAGCAGTGGAATTGTTGGCTAATATGATAGTTCTACTTTTAGCTTTTCTCAGGACCTCCATATTCTTTTCATAGTGGGTGTACCAATTTACAATCCCACCAACAGTGTACTAGGGCTCCCTTCTCCATGTCATGAACAACATTTCATATTTGTAGACTTTGGAATAATAGCCACATTGAGAAGTGTGACCTGACGTCTCATTATGGGTTTTCTTGTGGGTCATTCATTAAATTTAATTTACAAAAGAAAGTGATAGGCTGGGTGTGATCTCCAGGTTTAGTTTGCTAATGCCTGGTATAGGTTAATTTGGGGAGAATTAATACCTTTACAATGTTATTTATTGCTTACATTTTTCAGGTTGACATTTAATGATTGGTAACAGATTTAAAAATTTTTCTCCCTGAAGGATATCTGAAGCCTGTTGGTTTGTTTCTGTTTTATAAATTTGTTAATTTCTATCACTTTTTAGACTCCACTATAAATGATATCATATGATATTTGTCTTTTTCTATCTGACTTACTTCACTTAGAATAAAATAATGTCATTTGCAGCAACAGGAATGGACCTAGAGATGATCATGCTTTTTCATTTCAGAGTAATATTTGATTGTGTACGTGTACCACTTTTTCATTATCCATTCATCTGTTGATGGACATTTTGGTTGCCTCCATGTCTTGGCTATTGTAAATAGTGCTGCAGTGCATGTTTGGGTTTGGGTGCATTTGTCTTTTTGAATTCTGGCTTTCTACAGATGTACGCCCAGAAGTAGGACTGCTGGATGATATGGTAACTCTATTTTTACTTTTTAAAGGCAACTCCATACTGTGCTTTATAGTGACTGTTACCAGCTTACAGCTCACCAACAGCATAGGAGGGTTCCCTTTTCTCCATGTCCTCTCCAGCATTTATGGTTTGTAAACTTTTTGATGATGGCCATTCTGACTGTGCAAGGTGATACCTTGTTGTGGTTTTGATTTGCATTGTGTCTAATAATTCGAGATGTTGAGCATCTTTGCATGTGTTTTTTTTTAAACACTGTGAGAAAAAGTTACAGTTGACATTGGCTTTTTGAAAGTCTGACTATTTTAAATTTTTGTTCGATAACTACCACAGGACATTTGTTAAAGGGAAGGTGTCATTTACACCCTGGCAGTCCTTGTGAATATTAAGTGCCCATAAGCACATGTTTTAAAGTTGCTGTTGTGGAAATGGGCACAGGCAGTAAGATTTCCTTCATGCCCCTCTCTGGTTACTTGGGTAACCAGACCCACTGTGGAAGACGGGCTCCTGGATTGTAAATTAGTGTGGGCTGTGGCAGAACAAACACCCAAAATCTTCTGTTTTGTTACTTCTTTTTTTTTGTTTTAATTTAATTTTTCTTTTTTATTGAAGTAAAGTTGATTTAAAATATTCTGTTTGTGGTAGGCATACAGAATCTTGTTCAGTTATGTAGATATCATATATAGGAATGTATATATCATGAATATATACATTCATGTATATATCATACACTTTTGACTTAACATAATATGATTATTTCTAAACTCACCTGTAGTCATGAAAACGGCATTGTTCATTTTTTTCAAAAGCTAATCTTCCATTAGGTACATGTACCACTTATTCTTTGTCCATTCATCTGTTGATTGACATTTTGGCTGCTTCCATGTCTTGCCTATTTTGAATATTGCTGCAGTACAGCTTTGTCAGCCTGTGTCTTCTCGATTCTGCTCTTAGGTGACAGGCCCAGTGGTGGGCGTGCTGTATCGAATGGCATCTCAATTTTTACTTTTAAATTCATCTCCTTTCTGTTCTCATTACTGGCTCTTACCACTTAACATCTCACCAGCAGCTAGAGGGTACACAGTTCTCTAAAACCCCTTCAGGATTTATTGTTTGTAGATATTTTGCTGATGGTCATTCGACTGATGTGACTCGAAAAATTTTCGTAGATTAGATTTGCATGGGTCTAATAATTCCTGATGTTGAGCTTTTACCCATTTTCCTTTTTTGAAAAAAAAGAGGGTGTAAAACTTACCTCTTCATACTATATTTTTGAAAATTTTGCCAGTTTTGAATTTTTTTGGCCATTCCCTACCTCAGGACATTTTTTGAGGGCAGGTGTGCTTTACAGCCCTTGTGAATGTTACGTGACCATTAGCTGTGGGTTTAAAGCCGCTCTTGCGGGAAACGGCCAAAAGGCGGCAGCATTTCTACATTTCCAACTCTGGGTTTTTGGGTAACAAAGCCTTCCTGGAAATCGTATTAGTAGGCTGCAAGTTAGAGTGGAATGTGCCAGGGCAAACACGCAAGAGCTTATATCTCCTTACTTCTTGTTTGTATTTTAAATTTAACTTTTATTTATTATCACAGCAAATTTGATAAAAATGTTGTTTGTTTTAGGTGTACAGAATCTGATTCATTATATTTATGTACCTAACTATTCATCTTTGGATCCTTTCCCGTGTAGGTTATTACAGAGTGTTGAGTACACCTCTCTTTGGTATTCCATAGGTATTTTGTGATATATATTTCATATATATTAGTACATGTCTGTTAACCCCCATATCCTAATTCATCCATTCCTTACACTTTTCCATGTGGTTAAACATAATTTTGTTTTCTTAATCCATGCGTGTCCTTCTCTTGGAAATAATTTCATGGGTATCAATTTTTACGTAACATCTATAAGTGATATCATAGGATATCTGTTTTTTGGTTTCTTTCTTACTTCAAATTGGGTGTTTATCTGTAGGTCCTTCTATGGTGGTGCACACGGCACTGTTTCATTCTTTTCCATGGCTAATATTCCATGTGTGCATGGACCAGTTATTCGTTGTGCATTTTACTGTTGATGGACATTTTGGTTTCTTCCAAGTCTTGGCTATGTTAAATGTTGCTACAGAGCAGGATTGCAAGCCTGTGTCTTTTTGATTCTGGTCTGCTCAGGTGATAGGCGCATCAAAGGGCCTACCAGATCACATGGTAGCTCAATTTTTACTATTTAATTGCACCTCCATTCTGTTCTCACTACTGGCTGTTACCAGTTTACATCCCTCCATAAGCTAGAGGGTACACAGTTCTCTAAAACCCCTTCAGCAGTTATTCTTTGTAGATTTTTTGCTGATGATTATTCTGACGGCTGTGAGGTGAACGTTTCTGTAAATTGGATTTGCATGGCTTTATTAATTCCTGATGCTTAGCATTTATTCATACCCTTTTTAAAAAAAAAAATTAAAAGAAGAAAGAACAGACAAACTGTGCATAAAATGTGCCTCTTGAAATTGTGTTCTTGAAATGTGGAGGTCTTTTGAAATACTTGGTCTTATTACAACCCCAGATTTGTTTTGAGGGCAGGTGTCATTTACAGGCCTACAATTGATTTGAATATTAAGTCACCATTAGTGCTGGGTTTAAAGCTGCTGCTGTGTGAAACGGCCACAAGGCAGCAGCATTTCTCCCTAACAAATTTGGTTACTAGGGCAACAGAGCCTTAAGGGGAGTCGTGTTCTAGGTTATAAAAAAGAATGGAATGTACCAGGAAAAAGGCCCTTAAGTTTATGTCTCACTACTTCTTGTTCGTTTTATTAATTTAATTTTTATTTTTTATCACAGCATGTTTGATTACAATGATTTCTTTTTTCCTCCTGTGCAAGATGTGGTTCTTTTACACGTATACATATATCTATTCTTCCTCAGATCCTTTTCCCATGTAGGTTATGATACAATGTTGAGTAGTCTTCTCTTGATATTCCGTAGATCTTTGGTGATTATATATTTCACCTGTGTTTGTATATCTGTTAAAACCAATATCCTAATGTATCCAATCCTCACACTTTTCCATTGGTGAACCATAAGTTTGTTTAATGAATCTGTGATTGCCTTTCTCTGTGGAAATATCTTCACTGGTATCAATTTTTAGGTAACACCTATAAGTGATATCATAGGATATGTGACTTTCATTTTCTCACTTACTACAAGTTGCGTGATTACCTCTAGACTCATGTACGGTGCTGCAAATGGCATTGTGCTATTTTTTTCCTTAGCAAATATTCCATCTGTACATGTACCAGTTCTTCTTTGTCCACTCATCTGTTGATGGACTTTTTTGTTGCTTCCATGTCTTAGCTATTGTAATACTGCTGCAATGCAGACTTGCCTGCCTGTGTCTTTCCAACTCTGTCTTCTTAGGTTATAGGCCCAGGACTGGGCCTCCTGGATCATATCGTAGCTCAATGTTTACCTTGTAACGGCACCTCCATTCTGTTCTCATTAGTGGCTCTTGCCAGGTTAAGTCCCACTTAAAGTTGAGGGTATGCATTTCTCCACAACACCTTCAGCATTTACTGTTTTTAGTTTTTTTGCTGATGGTTATTCTGACTGGTGTGAGCTGATACCTCTTTCTGGTTGGACTTGTATGCATCTCATAATCCCCTGCAATTGAGCTTTCAGGTATGTCCTTTTTTTCTTCAAACTGTGAGTACAGCTTACCTCTTCAAATTGTTTTCTTGAAGTATGTGCCACATTTGGAAGTATTTTGGCCATTACCTCCCTCGACATTTTGAGGGCAGGTTACATTTACAGCCCTCTAGTACTTGTGCATATGAAGTGACGATTAGCACAGGTTTTAAAGCTGCTGTTGCAGGTAACGGCCAGAGGGCGGCAGCATTTCGGCTTTCTGCACTCTGGTAACTATGGAAACAGACCTTCCTGCCAGTGGTGTCCCTCAGTTATAAATTAGAGTGGAATGTGCCCAGATAAACCCCCAAAAGCTAATGTCTCCTTACTTGTGTTTTTTTTAATTGAATTTTTATTTTTTATTGGAGTAATATTCCATTGTGTACATGGACCACTTCTTTCTGCATTCCTCTGTTGATGGACATTTTCATTGCTTTCAAGTGTTGGCTATAGTAAATATGGCTGGAGTGCAGGATTGCCAGCCTGTGTCTTTTTGATTCTTATCCTCTCAGGCGATAGGACCAGCAGTGGGTATGCTTGATTGAATGGTAGCTCAATGTTTACTTTTTTAAGGCACCTCCATTGTGTTTTCATTACTGACTCTTACCACATACCACTTAGAACCGAGGGTACGCATTTCTCCACAACCCCTTCAGCCTTTATTGTTTGCAGACTTTTTGCTGATGGCCATTTTGATTGGTGTGAGGTGATAGTATTTTGTAATTTGGATATGCATGTCTTTAATTATTCCTAATGTTCAGCATTTTTCCATGCCATTTTTTATTTCTGTTAAACAAAAAAGAAAAAAACTGTGAGTACAATAAACCTCTTGAAATAGTCTCCTTGGAAAATTGCCCTCTTTTGAATTTTTTGGTCGATTTTCGACCCCAGGATTTTTTTTGAGGGCAGGTGTCATTTACAAGCCTGCAATGAGTGTGAATATTTAGTGACCATTAGCACTGGTTTTAGCTGTTGTGGGAAACGGCCACAAGGGGGCAGCATTTCACCATTCCCAAATCTGGTTACTAGGGCAGCAGAGCCTTTCTGGAAGTCGTGTTCCCAGGTTGTAAATTAGAATGGAATGTGCCAGGAAAAACCCCCATAAGTTTATGTCACATTACTTCTTGTTCATTGTTTTAATTTTTTTAATCGGGGTAATGATTACAATATCGTTCGTCTTAGGTGTACACAATCTGGTTCATTTGTACACTATATATACATTTATTTAGTTATTTATTTATATATATATTGACGTAGAGATCCTCTTCCCATATAAATTATTGCAGAGTGTTCCGTAGACCTTCCTTGCTATATGGTCCATCTTTTTGTTATATGTATTTAATACGTATTTGTACACGTATGGTAAACCTGATCTTAATTTATCCATTCCCCCATTTTTCATTTCAGATAAGCACAGTTTTTTTTTCCTAAGTCTGTGAGTGTCTTTCTCTGTGGAAATATATTCATTTGTGTCAGTTGTTAGATAACGCCTATAAGTGATATCATAGGATATATGTCTTTGCTTTCCGATTTACCTCATGTTCTGTGATTATCTCTAGGCTCATCTATGGTACCTCAAAGAGCAGTGTTTCATTGTTTTCCATGGCTAATATTCCATTGTGTACATGGACCACTTCTTCTTTATCCATTCATCTGTTGACGGACATTTTGGTTGCTTCTGTGTCTTGGCTATTGTGAAAATGGCTGCAGTGCTGCTGTTGCAGACGGTGTCTTCTCGATTCTGGTCTTCTCAGGTGAGAGGCTCACTGGTGGGCCTGCTGGATGGAATGGTGACTCAATTTTTACATTTAAACGCAGCTCCTTTCTGTTCTCATTATTGGCTGTTACCACTTTACATCTCACCAGCAGCTAGAGGGTACACACTTCTCTAAAAATTCCTTCAGCATTTATTGTTTGTTGACCTTTTGCTGATGGTAGTTGACTTGTGTGAGTTGAAACCTTTTTGTAGATTAGATTTGCATGAATGTAATAATTCCTGATGTTGAGCTTTTATCCATTTTCTTTTTTTATGAAAAAAAGTGAGTAAAACTTACTACTTCATACTATCTCCTTGAAACATTTGCCCGTTTTGAATTTTTTTGGCCATTTCCTACCTCAGGACATTTTTTGAGGGCAGGTGTACTTTACAGCCCTGAGTCCTTGTGAATGTTAAGTGAGCGTTAGCTGTGGGTTTAAAGCCACTCTTGCGGGAAACGGCTACAAGGCGGCAGCATTTCTACATTTCCAACTCTGGGTTTTTGGGCAACAGAACCTTCCTGGAAATCGTGTTAGTAGGCTGAAAATTAGAGGGGAATGTGTCAGGGCAAACCCCCAAGAGCTTATATCTCCTTACTTCTTGTTTGTTTTTTAAATTAAATTTTTATTTATTATCACAATAAATTTGATAAAAATATTGTGTTTGTTCTAGGTGTACAGAATCTGGTTCATTATATCTATGTATCGATCTATTCATCTTTGGATGCTTTACTGTGGAGGTTATCACAGAGTGTTGATTAGACCTCTCTTGGTATTCCATAGGTATTTTGTGATTTTATATTTCATATGTATTAGGACATGTCGGTTAACCCCCATATCCTAATTCATATATTCCTTAAACCTTTCCATTTGGTTAAACATAATTTTGTTTCCTGAATCCATGTGTGTCCTTCCCTTTGCAATAATTTCATGGGTATCAATTATTAGGTAACACTTATAAGTGATGTCATAGGATATCTGTCTTTTGGTTTCTTTCTTACTTCAAGTTGGGTGATTATGTCTAGATCCTAGTATGGTGCTGCCAATGGCACTGTTTCATAGTTTTCCATGGCTAATATTCCATTGTGTACATGGACCACTTCTTCTTGGTGCATTTTTCTGTTGATGGACATTTTGGTTTCTTCCAAGTCTTGGCTATGGTACATGTTGCTAGAGTGCAGGATTGCCAGCCTGTGTCTTTTTGATTCTGGTCTAGTCAGGTGATAGGCCCATCAGTGGGCCTACCAGATCACATGGTAGCTCAACTTTTACCTTTAAACGCACCTCCATTGTGTTCTCACTACTGGCTGTTACCAGGTTACATCCCACCAGCAGCAAGAGGGTATGTAGTTCTCTAAAACCCCTTCAGCAGTTATTCTTTGCAGAATTTTTTGCTGATGATCATTCTGACGTCTGTGAGGTGAAAGCTTTTGTAGATTAGATTTGCATGCTTTATTAATTCTGATGTTTAGCATTTTTCCATGCCCTTTTTTTAACAGAAAAAAATGAAAGAAAAAGAGAAGACAAAATGTGCGTAAAATATGCCTCTTGAAATCGTCGTTTTGAAATGTGCACGTTTTTTGTGTTTTTTGCTCGATTTATGACCCAAAAGTTTGTTTAGAGGGCAGGTGTCATTTACAGGCCAGGAATTATTTAGAATATTAACTAAACATTAGCGCTGGGTTTAGAGCTGCTGTTGTGTGAAACGGGCACAAGGCGGCAGCAGTTCTCCTTAACAAATTTGGTTATTAGGTCAACAGAGCCTTAAGGGAAGTCCTGTTCTAGGTTGTAAATTAGAATGCAGTGTGCCAGGAAAAAGCCCCTTAAGTTTATGTCTCACTACTACTTCTTCGGTTTTTTTAATTTAATTTTTATTTTTTATCACAGCAACTTTGATTACTATGTTTTGCTTGTTCTAGGTGTGCGAGACGTTGTTCTTTTACACATATAAATATATCTATTCTTCTTCAGATTCTTTTCCCATGTAGGTTATGACACAATGTTGAGGAGTCTTGGTATTCCGTAGGTCTTCGGTGATTATATATTTCACATGTGTTTGTATATCTCTGTTAACCCCAATATCCCTATGTATCCAATCCTCACACCTTTCCATTGGTGAACCATAAGTTTGTTTAATGAATCTGTGATTGCCTTTCTCTGTGGAAATATCTTCACTGGTATAAATTTTTAGGTCATACCTATAAGTGATATCATAGGAAATGTGTCTTTTGCTTTCCGACTTACTACATGTTGCATGATTACCTCTAGCCTCATCTACGGTGCTGCAAATGGCATTGTGTAAATTTTTTCCTTGGCTAATATTCCACCTGTACATGTACCAGTTCTTTGTCCACTCATCTGTTGATGGACTTTTTGGTTGCTTCCATGTCTTGGCTATTGTAATAGTGCTGCAATGCAGATTTTCCTGCCTGTGTCTTTCCAATTCTGTCTTCTTAGGTTATAGGCCCAGGAGTGGTCCTGCTCTGTCATATGGTAGCAAAATGTTTACCTTGTAAAGGCACCTCCATTCTGTTCTCATTAGTGGCTCTTACCATGTTAAGTCCCAGTTAAATTTGAGGGTATGCACTTCTCCACAACCACTTCAGCATTTATTGTTTGTAGTTTTTTTGCTAATGTTTATTCTGACTGGTGTGAGCTGATACCTCTTTGTGGTTGGATTTGCATGCGTCTCATAATCCCCTGAAATTGAGTTTTCAGGCATGTCCTTTTTTTCTTCAAGCTGTGAGTACAGCTTACCTCTTCAAATTGTTTTCTTGAAGTATGTGCCACATTTTGAAATATTTTGGCCATTAACTCCCTCAAGACATTTTGAGGACAGGTTTCATTTACAGCCCTCCAGTACTTGTGCATATGAAGTGACACTTAGCACAGATTTTAAAGCTGCTGTTGCAGGTAACGGCCAGAGGGCGGCAGCATTTCGGCTTTCTGCACTCTGGAAACTTGGGAAACAGACCTTCCTGACAGTGATGTTTCTCGGTTATAAATTAGAGTGGAATGTGCCCAGATGAACCCCCAAAAGCTGATGTCTCCTTACCAACGTTTTTCTTTTAAATTGAATTTATATTTTTTATTGGAGTAATATTCCATTGTGTACATGGACCACTTCTTTCTGCATTCCTCTGTTGATGGACATTTTCATTGCTTCCAAGTGTTGGCTATGGTAAATATTGCTGGAGTGCAGGATCACCAGCCTGTGTCTTTTTGATTCTCATCCTCTCAGGCGATAGGCCCAGCAGTGGGTATGCTTCATTGAATGGTAGCTCAATATTTACCTTTTCAAGGCACCTCCATTGTGTTTTCATTAGTGGTTCTCACCACGTCCCACTTAGAACCGAAGGTACGCATTTCTCCACAACCCCTTCAGCATTTTTTGTTTGCAGAATTTTTGCTGATGGCCATTATTACTGGTGTGAGGTGATAGTATTTTGTAATTTGGATTTGCATATCTTTAATAATTCCTAATGTTCAGCATTTTTCCACGCATTTTTTGATTTCTGTTAAACAAAAAAGAAAAAAACTGTGAGTACAATAAACCTCTTGAAATTGTCTTCTTGGAAGGTTGCCCTCTTTTGAATTTTTTGGTCGATTTTCGATCCAAGGATTATTTTTTTGAGGGCAGGTGTCATTTACAAGCCTGCAATGAGTGTGAATATTTAGTGACCATTAGCACCGGTTTTAAAGCTGCTGTTGTGGGAAACGGCCACAAGGCGGCAGCATTTCTCCATTCCCAAATCTGGTTACTAGGGCAGCAGAGCCTTTCTGGAAGTCATGTTCCCAGGTTGTAAATTAGAAGGGAATGTGCCAGGAAAAACCCCCATAAGTTTATGTCACATTACTTCTTGTACGTTGTTTTAATTTTTTTAATTGGGATAATGATTAGAATATTGTTTGTCCTAGGTGTACACAATCTGGTTCATTTGTACATTATATATATATATATATATATATGTATTTATATATATATATACAGATTCTCTTCCCATGTAAATTATTGAAGAGTGTTTCGTAGACCTCTTTCGCTATATGGTTGGCCTTATTGATATATGTATTTAATATGTGTTTGTACACGTATGGTAACCCTGATCTTAATTTATCCATTCCCACCACCTTTCCTTTGAGATAAGCATAGTTCGTTTTCTAACTCTCTGAGTGTCTTTCTCTGTGGAAATATGTTCATTTGTGTCAGTTGTTAGATAACGCCTATAAGTGATATCATTGTATATGTCTTTTGCTTTCCGACTTACCTCATGTACTGTGATTATCCCTAGGCTCATCTATGGTGCCTCAAAGAGCAGTGTTTCATTGTCTTCCATGGCTAATATTCCATTGTGTACCTGGAGGACTTCTTCTTTATCCATTCATCTGCTGATGGACATTTTGGTTGCTTCCATATCTTAGCTATTGTGAAAATGGCTGCAGTGCAGCTGTTGCAGCCTCTCTCTTCTCGATTCTGATCTTCTCAGTTGAGAGGCTCAGCGTTGGGCATGCTGGTTGGAATGGTGGCTCGGTTTTTCTTTTCTTTTCTTTTCTTTTTTTTTTTGAGGTACGCGGGCCTCTCACTGTTGCGGCCTCTCTTGTTGTGGAGCACAGGCTCCGGATGTGCAGGCTCAGCGGCCATGGCTCACAAGCCTAGCCGCTCTGCAGCATGTGGGATCTTCCGGGACCGGGGCACGAACCCATGTCCCCTGCATCGGCAGGTGGACTCACAATCACTGTGCAACCAGGGAAGCCCCAGTTTTTACTTTTAAACGCAGCTCCTTTCTGTTCTCGTTATTGGCTGTTACCACTTTACATCTCACCAGCAGCTAGAGGGTACACAGTTCTCTAAAACCCCTTCAGCATGTATTGTTTGTAGACCTTTTGCTGATGGTAGTTGACTTGTGTGAGTTGAAACCTTTTTATAGATTAGATTTGCATGAGGCTAATAATTCCTGATATTGAGCTTTTATCCATTTTCCTTTCTTTGGAAGAAGAGTGAGTAAAACTTATCTCTTCATACTATGTACTTGAAACATTTGCCTGTTTTGAATTTTTTTGGCCATTGCCTAGCTCAGGACATTTTTTGAGGACAGGTGTCCTTTACAGCCCTGAGTCTTTGTGAATGTTAAGTGAGCGTTAGCTGTGGGTTTAAAGACGCTCTTGCGGGAAACGGCCACAAGGCGGCAGCATTTCTACATTTCCAACTCTGGGTTTTTGGGCAAAAGAGCCTTCCTGGAAATCCTGTTAGCAGGCTGCAAATTAGAGTGGAATGTGCTAGGGAAAAACCCCAAGGGCTTACATCTCCTTCCTTCTTGTTTGTTTTTTAAATTTAATTTTTATTTATTATGACAGCAATTTTGATAAAAATACTGTGTTTGTTCTAGGTGTACAGAATCTGGTTCATTATATCAATGTATTGATCTATTCACCTTTGGATCCTTTCCCATGTAGGTTATTACAGAGTGTTGAGTAGACCTCTCTTGGTATTCCATAGGTATTTTGTGATTTTATATTTCATATGTATTACTACATGTCTGTTAACCCCCATATCCTAATTCATACATTCCTTACACCTTTCCATTTGGTTAAACATAATTTGGTTTTCTGACTCTATGCGTGTCCTTCTCTTCGAAATTATTTCATGGATATCAATTTTTAGGTAACACCTATAAGTAATGTCATAGGATATATGTGTTTCGGTTTCTTTCTTCATGTTAGGTGATTATCCCTAGATCCTTCTATGGTGGTGCCAACGGCACTGTTCCATGCTTTTCCATGGCTAACATTCCATGTGTACATGGACGAGTTATTCGTGTGCATTTTTCTGTTGATGGACATTTTGGTTTCTTCCAAGTCTTGGCTGTGGTACATGTTGCTGCAGTGAAGGATAGCTAGCCTGTGTCTTTTTGATTCTGGTCTACTCAGGTGATAGGCCCATCAGTGGGCCTACCAAATCACATGGTAGCTCAACTTTTACCTTTAAACGCACCTCCATTCTGTTCTCACTACTGGCTGTTACCAGGTTACATCCCACCAGCAGTTAGAGGGTATGTAGTTCTCTAAAACCCCTCCAGCATTTATTGTTTGTAGACATTTTTGCTGATGATCATTCTGACAGCTCTGAGGTGAACATTTTTGTAGATTGGATTTGCATGGCTTTATTAATTCTGATATTGAGTATTTTCCCTTGCCCTTTTTTTTAACAAAAACAAAGAAAGAAAAAGAGAAGACAAAAGGTGCGAAAAATATGCCTCTTGAAATTGTCATTTGAAAATGTGCACGTCTTTTGAGTTTTTTGCTCAATTTTCGACCCAAGGATTTGTTTTGAGGGCAGGTGTCATTTACAGGCCTGCAATTATTTTGAATATCAAGTGATCATTAGCGCTGTGTTTAAAGCTGCTGTTTTGAGAAACGGTCACAAGGCGCCAGCAGTTCTCCTTTACCAAATCTGGTTACTAGGGCAAGAGAGCCTCAATGGAAGTCGTGTTCTAGGTTGTAAATTAGAATGCAGTGTGCCAGGAAAAAGCCCCTTAAGTTTATGACTCACTACTTCTTGTTTGTTTGTTTTAATTTTTATTTTTTATCACAGCAACTTTGATTACAATGTTCTGTTTGTGCTAGGTGTGTGAGATGTGCTCCTTTTACACATATACATATATTTTTGTTCTTCGGATCCTTTTCCCATGTAGGTTATGACACAATATTGAGTAGTCTTCTCTTGGTATTCCGTAGGTTTTTGGTGATAATATATTTCACCTGTGTTTGTATATCTCTGTTAAACCCAATATCCTAATGTATACAATCTCACACCTTTCCATTGGTGAAACATAAGTTTGTTTAATAAATCTGTGATTGCCTTTCTCTGTGGAAATATCTTCACTGTTATCAATTTTTAGGTAACACCTCTAAGTGATATCATAGGATATGTGTCTTTTGCTTTCTGACTTACTACAAGTTGCTTGATGACCTCTAGACTCATGTACGGTGTTGCAAATGGCATTGTGCTATTTTTTCCTTGGCTAATACTCCATCTGTACGTGTACCAGTTCTTCTTTATCCACTCATCTGTTGATGGACTTTTTGATTGCTTCCATGTCTTGGCTATTGTAATACTGCTGCAATGCAGATTTGCCCTCCTGTGTCTTTCTAATTCTGTCTTCTTAGGTTATAGGCCAGGACTGGGCCTCCTGGATCATATTGTAGCTCAATGTTTACCTTGTAACGGCACCTCCATTCTGTTCTCATTAGTGGCTCTTACCACGTTAAGTCCCACTTAAAGTTGAGGGTATGCACTTCTCCACAACCACTTCAGCATTTATTGTTCGTAGTTTTTTTGCTGATGGTTATTCTGACTGGTGTGAGCTGATACCTCTTTCTGGTTGGACTTGTATGCATCTCATAATCCCCCGCAATTGAGCTTTCAGGTATGTCCTTTTTTTCTTCAAACTGTGAGTACAGCTTACCTCTTCAAATTGTTTTCTTGAAGTATGTGCCACATTTTGAAGTATTTTGGCCATTACCCCCTCAAGACATTTTGAGGACAGGTTTCATTTACAGCCCTCCAGTACTTGTGCATATGAAGTGACCATTAGTACAGGTTTTAAAGCTGCTGTTGCAGGTAACGGCCAGAGGGCAGCAGCATTTCTGCTTTCCCCACTCTGGTAACTAGGGAAACAGACCTTCCTGCCAGTGGTGTTCCTTGGTTATAAATTAAAGTGGAGTGTCCCCGGATAAATCCCCAAAAGCTGATGTCTCCTTACTTATGTTTGTTTTTTAAATTGAATTTATATTTTTTATTGGAGTAATATTCCATTGTGTACATGGACCACTTCTTCTTTCTGCATTCCTCTGTAGATGGACATTTTCGTTGCTTCCAAGTGTTGGCTATGGTAAATATTGCTGGAGTGCAGGATCACCAGCCTGTGTCTTTTTGATTCTCATCCTCTCAGGCGATCGGCCCAGCAGTGGGTATGATTGATTGAATGGTAGCTCAATGTTTACCCTTTCGAGGCACCTCCATTGTGTTTTCATTAGTGGGTCTTACCACGTCCCACTAAGAACCGAGGGTACGTATTTCTCCACAACCCCTTCAGCATTTATTGTTTTCAGAATTTTTGCTGATGACTATTCTGACTGCTGTGAGCTGATAGGTTTTTGTAATTTGGATTTGCATGTCTTTAATAATTCCTAATGTTCAGCTTTTTTCCACGCCTTTTTTTATTCTGTTAAACAAAAACAGAAAAAAACTTTGAGTACAATAAGCCTCTTGAAATTGTCTTCTTGGAAGGTTGCCCTCTTTTGATTTTTTTTTTTTTTTTTTTTTTTTTTTTTGCAGTATGTGGGCCTCTCACTGCTGTGGCCTCTCCCGTTGTGGAGCGCAGGCTCAGCGGCCATGGCTCACGGGCCTAGCCGCTCCGTGGCATGTGGGATCTTCCCGGGGCACGAACCCGTGTCCCCTGCATTGGCAGGCGGACTCTCAACCACTGCGCCACCAGGGAAGCCCCTCTTTTGATTTTTTTGGTCGATTTTCGACCCCAGGATTTTTTTTGAGGGCAGGCGTCATTTACAGGCCTGCAATGAGTGTGAATATTTAGTGACCATTAGCACTGGTTTTAAAGCTGCTGTTGTGGGAAACGGCCACAAGGCGGCAGCATTTCTCCATTCCCATATCAGGTTACTAGGGCAGCAGAGCCTTTCTGGAAGTCATGTTACCAGGTTGTAAATTAGAATGGAATGTGCCGGGAAAAACTCCCATAAGTTTATGTCACATTACATCTTGTTCGTTGTTTTAATTTTTTTAATCAGGGTAATGATTAGAATATTGTTTCTCCTAGGTATACACAATCTGGTTCATTTGTACATTATATTTTTATATATGTATATATAGATGCAGATGTAGATGTACAGATCCTCCTCCCATGTAAATTATTGAAGAGTGTCCCGTAGACCTCCCTTTCTATATGGTTGGTCTTTTTGACATATGTATTTAATACGCATTTGTACAGATATGGTAATCCTGATCTTAATTTATCCATTCCCCCCACCTATCCTTTTAGATAAGCATAGTTTGTTTTCTAACTCTCTGAGTGTCTTTCTCTGTGGAAATATGTTCATTTGGGTCAGTTGTTAGATAACGCCGATAAGTGATATCATTGGATATGTCTTTTGCTTTCTGACTTACCTCATGTTCTATCTCTAGGCTCATCTGTGGTGCCTCAAAGAGCAGTGTTTCATTGTTTACCAAGGCTAATATTCCATTGTGTACATGGACCACTTCTTCTTTATCTGTTCATCTGTTGATGGACATTTTGGTTGCTTCCGTATCCTGGCTATTGTGAAAATGGCTGCAGTGCAGCTGTTGTAGCCTCTCTCTTCTCGATTCTGGTCTTCTCAGTTGAGAGGCTCAGCGTTGGGCATGCTGGTTGGAATGGTGGCTCCGTTTTACTTTTTTTTTTTTTTTTTGCGGTACGAGGGCCTCTCACTGTTGTGGGCTCTCCCGTTGCGGAGCACAGGCTCTGGACACGCATGCTCAGCGGCCATGGCTCACAGGCCTAGCCGCTCCGCGGCATGTGGGATCTTCCCGGACCGGGGCACGAACCCGTGTCCCCTGCATCGGCAGGCGGACTCTCAACCACTGAGCCACCAGGGAAGCCCCAGTTTTTACTTTTAAATGCAGTTCCTTTCTGTTCTCATTATTGACTGTTACCACTTTACATGTCACCAGCAGCCAGAGGGTACAGAGTTCTCTAAAAACCCTTCAGCATGTATTGCTTGTAGACTTCTGCTGATGGTAGTTGACTTGTGTGAGTTGAAACCTTTTTGTAGATTAGATTTGCATGAGGCTAATAATTCCTGATGTTGAGCTTTTATCCATTTACCTCTCTTTGGAAGAAGAGTGAGTAAAACTTACCTCTTCATACTATGTACTTGAAACATTTGCCTGTTTTGAATTTTTTTGGCCATTCCCTAGCTCAGGACATTTTTTGAGGGCAGATGTCCTTTACAAACCTGAGTGTTTGTGAATGTTCAGTGACCGTTAGCTGTGGGTTTAAAGCCGCTCTTTCGGGAAATGGCCACAAGGCGGCAGCATTTCTACATTTCCAACTCTGAGATTTTGGGCAACAGAGCCTTCCTGGAAATCCTGTTAGTAGGCTGCAAATTAGAGTGGAATGCGCCAGGCCAAACGTCCAAGAGCTTATATTTCCTTACTTCTTGTTTGTTTGTTAAATTTAAATTTTATTTATTATCACAATAAATTTGATTAAAATGTTGTGTGTGTTCTAGGTTTACAGAATCTGGTTCATTATATGTACCTACCGACCTATTCATCTTTGGATCCTTTCCTGTGTAGGTTATTACAGAGTGTTGAGTAGACCTGTCTTGGTATTCTACAGGTATTTTGTGATTATATATTTCATGTGTATTAGTACATGTCTGTTAATCCCCATATGCTAATTCATAACTTCCTTACACTTTTCCATTTGGTTAAACATAATTTGGTTTTCTGACTCTATGCGTGTCCTTCTCTTGGAAGTTATTTCATGGGTATCAATTTTTAGGTAACACCTATAAGTAATGTCATAGGATATCTGTCTTTTGGTTTCTTTCTTACTTCAACTTGGGTGATTATTTCTAGATCCTTCTATGGTGGTGCCAACGGCACTGTTCCATGCTTTTCCATGGCTAACATTCCATGTGTACATGGACGAGTTATTCGTGTGCATTTTTCTGTTGATGGACATTTTGGTTTCTTCCAAGTCTTGGCTGTGGTACATGTTGCTGCAGTGAAGGATAGCTAGCCTGTGTCTTTTTGATTCTGGTCTACTCAGGTGATAGGCCCATCAGTGGGCCTACCAGATCACATGGTAGCTCAATTTTTACCTTTAAACTCACCTCCATTGTGTTCTCACTACTGGCTGTTACCAGGTTACATCCCACCAGCAGCTAGAGGGTATGCAGTTCTCTAAAACCCCTTCAGCTTTTATTCTTTGTAAAGTTTTTTGCTGATGATCATTCTGACGGCTGTGAGGTGAACGTTTTTGTAGACCAGATTTGCATGGCTTTATTAATTCCTGATGTTGAGCATTTTTCCATGCCCTTTTTTTGTTTGTTTTTGTTTTGCAGTATGCGGGCCTCTTACTGTTGTGGCCTCTCCCTTTGTGGAGCACAGGCTCAGGACACGCAGGCTCAGCGGCTGTGGCTCATGGGCCCAGCCGCTCCACGGCCTGTGGAATCCTCCTGGACAGGGACACGAACCCGTGTCCCCTGCATCAGCAGGCAGACTCTCAAACACTGTGCCACCAGCGAAGCCCCATGACCTTTTTTTTAAACAAAAAAAGAAAAAAAGAAAAAAGTTGCGAAAAATGTGATTCTTGAAATTGTCATCTTAAAATCTGCATGTCTTTTAAGTTTTTTTCCTCGATTTACGACCCAAGGATTTGTTTTGAGGGCAGGTGTCATTTACAGGCCTGCAATTATTTTGAATATCAAGTGACCATTAGCCCTGTTTTTTTTGCTGTTGTTGTTGTTTTGGGGTTTTTTTTGCGGTATGTGGGCCTCTCACTGTTGTGGCCTCTCCCGTTGCAGAGCACAGGCTCTGGACACGCATGCTCAGCGGCCATGGCTCACGGGCCAAGCTGCTCCGCGGCATGTGGAATCCTCCTGGACCGGGGCACGAACCCGCATTGGCAGGCAGACCCCCAACCACTGCGCCACCAGGGAAGCCCCGTTTTAGCGCTATTTTTAAAGCTGCTGTTTTGAGAAACGGCCACAAGGCAGCAGCAGTTCTCCTTTTACCAAATATGGTTACGAGGGCAACAGAGCCTCATTGGAAGTCGTGCTCTTGGTTGTAAATTAGAATGGAATGTGCCAAGAAAAAGCCCCTTAAGTTTATGTCTCACTACTTCTTGTTCGTTTTATTAATTTAATTTTTAATCGCAGCAACTTTGATTTCAATGTTTTGCTTGTTCTAGGTGTGCGAGATGTGGTTCTTTTACACATATACCTATATCTCTTCTTCTTTGGATCCTTTTCCCATGTAGGTTATGACACAATGTTTAATAGTATTCTATTTGTATTCCTTAGGCCTTTGGTGATTATATATTTCACCTGTGTTTGTATATCTCTTCTAAACCCAATATCCTAATGTATACAATCTTCACACCTTTCCATTGGTGAACCATAAGTTTGTTTAATGAATCTGTGATTGCCTTTCTCTGTGAAAATATTTCCATTGTTACCAATTTTTAGGTAACACCTATAAGTGATATCATAGGATATGTGTATTTCGCTTTCTGACTTACTACAAGTTGTGTGATTACCTCTAGACTTATGTACGGTGCTGCAAATGGCATTGTGCTATTTTTTTCCTTGGCTAATATTCCATCTGTACATGTACCAGTTCATCTTTGTCCACCCATCCGTTGATGGACTTTTTAGTTGCTTCCATGTCTTGGCTATTGTAATAGTGCTGCAATGCAGATTTTCCTGCCTGTGTCTTTCCAATTCTGTCTTCTTAGGTTATAGGCCCAGGAGTGGTCCTGCTCTGTCATATGGTAGCAAAATTTTTACCTTGTAATGGCACCTCCATTCTGTTCTCATTAGTGGCTCTTACCAGGTTACGTCCCACTTAAAGTTGAGGGTATGCACTTCTCCACAACCACTTCAGCATTTATTGTTCGTAGTTTTTTTGCTGATGGTTATTCTGACTGGTGTGAGCTGATACCTCTTTCTGGTTGGATTTGCATGCGTCTCATAATCCCTTGAAATTGAGCTTTCAGGCATGTCCTGTTTTTCTTCAAACTGTGAGTACAGTTTACCTCTTCAAATTGTTTCCTTGAAGTATGTGCCACATTTGGAAGTATTTTGGCCATTACCCCCCTCAAGACATTTTAAAGGCAGGTTTCATTTACAGCCCTCCAATACTTGTGCATATGAAGTGACCATTAGTACAGGTTTTAAAGCTGCTGTTGCAGGTGACGGCCAGAGGGCGGCAGCATATCTGCTTTCCTCACTCTGATAACTAGGGCAACAGAGCTTCCTGCCAGTGGTGTTCCTCGAGGAGAACACATTAGAGTGGAATGTGCCCAGATGAACCCCCAAAAGCTGATGTCTCCTTACTTATATTTGCTTTTCAAATTGAAACCCTAATCCTTATGCCTAACTTAATTTTTTTTTTTTTGGATTTTAAAAAATAGTTTTCTGTGGTTAAAACAAATTAGCAGAACAACAAAATAAAACAGAAAGTAACCTGAGTGTCCCTCAAAAATCTAAGTCTGAAATAGTTGGTACTTCTGTTCTATGGACTGTTATGTAGTCTATAAAAAGTGTGAGAGCTAAATCTGTTTTTCTACAGTGAGAAACATGACGTTCCAGATGTAAGTAACACCTGGATAAAATAAGAAAGCTACAGATTATGCTGGTCGTTTCAGGGAGGTGGGAAAGTGGTAAAATATTATCTTTTCCTTTAATCTGTTTAAATTTCACTTGTTACCAAGAACTTGAATTATAATTGTACTTAAAAAAGTAACAATGGAAATTTAGAAAAAAAATATATTGTTTGTTTAATTACATTTCATAGAGTTATGATCCCTGAATCATAATTCTGTTAGTACACCAGTATAAGCATTATTTCTTAATATTTAAAATTATTTTATTTATTTTTTTGCGGTACGCGGGCCTCTCACTGTTGTGGCTTCTCCCGTTGCGGAGCACAGGCTCTGGACGCGCAGGCTCAGCGGCCATGACTCACGGGCCCAGCCGCTCCGCGGCATGTGGGATCTTCCTGGACCGGGGCACGAACCCGTGTCCCCTGCATCAGCAGGCGGACTCAACCACTGCGCCACCAGGGAAGCCCTATTTCTTAATATTTAGGTGAGAACCATTTCCTTCTGTTTTTGAGAATAATTCTCTAAACTCATTTCCAGTAATGGCACTCATCCCCAAATCAAAGGTTTAACAAGGGAGATGCAAGCAGAATAATCATGAAAACCCAAAGCAATACAATAGCAACAAAAATTTCTAACTTCCAATAACAGCTCAATTTAGAAGAGGGTTTATATCTTCAGAACAAAAGCATTCCTCCTTGACTTTCTAACCAGTCAAAATCTGTGTATTCTACAGAAAATCTGTGATTTTATTCCCATAAAACTACCCTTTACTGTTCCTGCCGCCATTGGTTTTCCTAAGCACTAGTGTTTTAATGTACAGGTTAAAAACAAAATCCTAATGTGATTTATTTATAATGTGTGTGTTTTTTGTCTTATCCTAGTGTGTAAAGTCTTCTCCATGGCTGGACCCCAAATAATATTCCTTTACGTTCGAAGTGATATCTAGAGAGTGGGAAAGGCTTAATAAATATGCTAACCCTCATGCGTACCCTAACCCTAACCGCAACCCGTACCCGAACACTAACCCATACCCTAACCCTATCCCTAAAGCATACCCTAACCCTAAACCATACCCTAAACCTAACCCATAGCCATACCCTAACCCATACCCTAACTCGTACCTTAATCCTAAACTGTACCCTAACACTAACCCATACCGTAACCCATACCCTAAACCTAACCTGTAGTCGTACCCTAAACTGTACCCTAACTTTAAACCGTACCCTAACCCTAACATGTACCCTAAACTGTACCCTAACCTTAAACCATACCCTAACCCTAACATGTAGCCTAACATGTACCTTAACACTAAACCATACCCTAACCGTAACCTGTACCCTAACCCATACCCTAACCTGTACCCATACCCTAACCTGTACCCTACTCCATACCCTAACCCTAAATCATAGCTGTACCCTAACCTGTACCCTAAACTGTAAACTAACCCAACCCTAACCCGTACTCTAACACTAACCCATATCGTAACCCATACCCTAAACCTAACCTGTAGCTGTACCCTAAACTGTACCCTAACCCATACCCTAACCCGTACCCTACACCATACTAACCATTGGCACATTTTTCAAGAAAACCATTTGAAGAAGTAAGCTGTAATAACAGTTTGAAAAATAAAAGGACACGACTGAAAGCTCAATTTCAAGGGATTGAGACACATGCAAATCGAACCACACAGAGGTATCAGCTCGCACCACTCAGAATAACCATCAGCAAAGAACCTACAAACAATCAATGCTGAAGAGCTTGTGGAGAAGTGCATACCCTCAACTTTAAGTGGGACGTAACCTGGTAAGAGCCACTAATGAGAACAGAAAGGAGGTGCCTTTACAAGGTAAACATTTTGCTACTGTATGATCCAGCAGGCCCACTCCTGGGCCTATAACCTAAGAAGACACAATTGGAAAGACAGAGGCAGGCAAATGTGCATTGCAGCAGTATTACAAGAGCCAAGACATGGAAGCAACCAAAAAGTCCATCAACAGATGAGTGGACACAGATGAACTGGTACATGTACAGACGGAATATTAGCCAAGGAAAAAATGACACAATGCCATTTGCAGCACCATAGATGAGTCTAGAGGTAATCACACAACTTGTAGTAAGTCAGAAAGCGAAAGACACCTATCATATGATATCACTTATAGGTGTTACCTAAAAATTGATAACAATGAAGATATTTCCACAGAGAAAGGCAATCACAGATTCATTAAACAAACTTATGGTTGCCCCAAATCGAAAGGTGTGAGGATTGGATACATTGTGATATTGGGGTTAACAGAGATATACAAACACATGTGAAATATATAATCACCAAAGACCTATGGAATACCAAGAGAAGACTACTCAACATTGTGTCATAACCTACCTGGGAAAAGGATCCGAAGAAGAATAGATATATGTATATGTGTGAAAGAACCATATCTTGCACACCTAGAACAAACAAAACATTGTAATCAAATTTGCTGCGATAAAAAAATAAAAATTAAATTAAAAATATGAACAAGAAATAATGAGACATAAACTTAAAGGAATTTTCCTGGCACATTCCAATTTACAACCTAGAACAAGACTTCCATTAAGGCTCTGTTGCCCTGGTAAGCAGCTTTGGTAAAGGAGAAATGCTGCCGCCTTGTGGCTGTTTCACACAACAGCAGCTTTAAACAAAGTGCTAATGGTCACTTAATATTCAAAATATGTGCAGGACTCTAAAGGACACTGGGCCTCAAAAAATTCCTTGGGTTGTAAGTCGACCAGAAAATTCAAAAGACGTCAACATTTCAAAAAGACAACATCAAGAGGCATATTTTACACACATTTTGTCTTTTCTTTCTTTTTGTTTAAAAATTACATGGAATAATGCTCAATATCAGGAACTAATAAAGCCATGCAAATCCAATCTACAAAAACGTTCACCTTACCACCGTCAGAGTGATCATCAGCAAAAGTCTATAAAACATGAATGCTGAAAGGGTTTTAGAGAACTGTTTACCCTCTAGCTGCTGGTGGGACGTAAACTGGTAACAGCCAGTAGTGAGAAGAGAATGGCAGTGCATTTAAATTAAAAAATTGAACTAATCACTCTGTAATAACCTACATGGGAAAGGGACCAAAGCTGAATAGATAGATACATAGATATAATGAACCCGATTTTGTACACCTAGAACAAACACATTTTTATCAAATTTGCTCTGATAATAAAAATTAAATTAAAAAAACAAACAAGAGCTAAGGAGATATAAGCTCTTGTGGGTGTGTCCTGGCCCATTCCACTCTAATTTGCAGCCTACTAACACGATTTTCAGGAAACCTCTGTTGCCCAAAAGCCCAGAGTTGGAACTGTAGAAATGCTGCCGCCTTGTGGCCGTATCCCGCAAGAACGGATTTAAACCCGCAGCTAATGGTCACTTAACGTTCACATGGACTCAGGGCTGTAAAGGACACCTGCCCTAAAAAATTGTGCTGAGGTAGGGAATGACCAAAAAAATTCAAAACAGGCAAAATTTTCAAGAAGATAGTATGAAGACGTAAGTTTTACTGTCTTTTAAAAAACGGAAAATGGATAAAAGCTCAACCTCAGGAATTATTACATTCATGCAAATCTAATCTACACAAAGGTTTCAACTCACACAGGTCGACTGACCATCAGCAAAAAGTCTACAAATAATAAATGCTGAAGTGGTTTTTGAGAACTGTGTACCCTCTAGCTGCTGGTGAGATGTAAAGTGGTAACAGCCAATAATGAGAACAGAAGGGAGCTGCATTTAAAAGTAAAAATTGGGCTACCATTCGATGCAGCAGGCAGACCACTGAGCCTCTCACCTGAGAAGACCAGTATCCATAATACACAGGCTGCAAAAGCTGCACTGCAGCCTTATTCACAATAGCCCAGACATGGAAGCAACCTAAATGTCCATCAACAGATGAATGGATAAAGAAGAAGTGGTCCATGTACACAATGGAATATTAGCCATGGAAAACAATGAAACACTGCTTTCTGAGGTACCATAGATGAGCCTAGACAAAATCACAGAACATGAGGTAAGTTGGAAACAAAAGACATATATCCTATGATATCACTTGTAGGTGTTACCTAACAACTGACAAAAATGGACATATTTCCACAGAGAAAGACACACACAGACTTAAAAAACAAACTATGCATATCTAAAAGGAAAGGTGGTGGCAATGGATAAATTAAGGTTAGGTTTACCATACCTATGCAAATACAGATTAAGTACATATGTCAAAAAGCCCGAGCACAGAGCAAGGGAGGGCTACAGAACACGCTGTAATCCTTTACATGGGAAAAGGATCTGTACATGAATAGATATATATGATGTACAAATGAACCAGATTGTGTACATCTAGGACAAACTATTCTAATCATTACTCTGATTAAATCAATTTAAACAACGAACAAGACGTAATGAGACATAAACTTCAGGGGCTTTTCCCTGGCACATTCCATTCGAATTTACAACCTAGGAACAGGACTTCCAGAAAGTCTCTGCTGCCCTAGTAACCAGATTTGGGAATGGAGAAATGCTGCTGCCTTGTGGCCGTTTCCCACAACACCAGCTTTAAACCCAGTGCTAATGGTCACTAAATATTCACACTCATTGCAGGCCTGTAAATGGCACCTGCTCTCAAAAAAAAATCCTGGGGTCGAAAATCGACCACAAAATTCAAAAGAGGGCAACCATCCAAGAAAGCAATTTCAAGAGATATATCGTACTCACACTTTTTTTTTTAACAGAAAAGAAAAAGACGTGGAAAAATGCTGAATATTAGGAATTTTTAAAGACATGCAAAGCCAAATTACAAAAACCTATCAGGTCACAGCAGTCAGAATGGCCATTAGCAAAAATGCTGCAAACAATAAATGCTGAAGTGCTTGTGGAGAAATGCGTACCCTCGGTTCTAAGGGGGACGTGGTAAGAGCCGCTAATGAAAACACAATGGAGGTGCTTTGAAAAGGTAAACATTGAGCCACTAGTCAATCAGTCACACCCACTGCTGGGCCTATCACCTGAGAAAATGAGAATCAAAAAGTCACAGGCTGGCAATCTTGCACTCCAGCAATATTTAATATAGCCAACAATTGGAAGCAACGAAAACGTCCATCAACAGAGGAATGCACCAAGAAGTGGTCCATATACACAATGGAATATTACTCCAATAAAAATATAAATTAGGGCTTCCCTGGTGGCGCAGTGGTTGAGAGTCCGCCTGCTGATGCAGGGGACACAGGTTTGTGCCCCGGTCTGGGAGGATCCCACATGATGCGGACCGGCTTGGCCCGTGAGCCATGGCCGCTGAGCCTGCGCGTCCAGAGCCTGTGCTCCACAACGGGAGGGGCTACAACAGTGAGAGGCCCACGTACCACAAAAATTTTTTTAAAAAAACATTTAAAAAATTAAATTTAAAAAACAAAAATAAGTAGACATCAGCTTTTGGGGGTTTATCCAGGCAAATTCCACTCTAATTTATAACCAAGGAAGACCACTGGCCGAAGGTCTGTTTCATTCTCAAGCATGGAGAATGAAGAAAGGCTGCCGCACTCTGGCTGTTACCTGCAAAAGCAGCTTTAAAACCTGTGCTAATGGTCACTTCATGTGAACAAGTACTGCAGGGCTGTAAATGAAACCTGCCCTCAAAATGTCTTGAGGGAGGTAATGGCCAATAAATTTCAAAATGTGACACATACTTTAAGAAAACACTTTGAAGAACTAAGCTGTAATCACAGTCTGAAAAATAAAAAGGACATGCCTTAAAGCTCAATTACAGTGGATTATGAGTCACATGCAAATTTAACCACAAAGAGGTATCAGCTCACAGCAGTCAGAATATCCATCAGCAAGAAAACTACAAACAATAAACGCTGAAGGTGTTGTGGAGAAATGCATACCCTCAACTTTAAGTGGGATTTAACCTGGAAAGAGCCACTAATGGGAACAGAATCGTGGTGCCTTTAAAAGGTAAACCCTGAGATACCATATGATACAGCAGGCCCACTCCTGGGCCTATAACATAAGAAGACAGAATTGGAAAGACACAGGCAGGCAAATGTGCATTGCAGCAGTATTAAAATAGCCAAGACATGGAGGCAACCAAAAAGTCTATCAAGAGGTGAGTGAACAAAGAAGAACTGGTACATGTACAGATGGAATATTAGCCAGGGAAAAAAATGAAACAAGGCCATTTGCAGCACCATAGATGATTCTAGAGGTAATCAGGCAAATTGTACTAAGTCAGACAGCAAAAGATACATATCCTATAATATCACTTATAGGTGTTAGCTAAAAATTTGTACCAATGAAGATATTTCCACAGAGAAAGGCAATCAGATTCATTAAACAAACTTATGGTTCACCAATGGAAAGGTGTGAGGATTGGATGCATTAGGATATTGGGGTTAGCATAGATATAGAAACACATGTGAAATATATAATCACCAAAGACCTACGGAATACCAAGAGAAGACTACTCAACATTGTGTCACAAGCTACATGAGAAAACGATCTGAAGAAGTATAGATACATGTATATGTGTAAAAGAACCACATCTTACACACCTAGAACAAACAAAACATTTTAATCAAATTTGCTCTGGTAAAAAATAAAAATTAAATTAAAAAAAGAATGAGAAGTAATGAGACATACACTTAAGGGACTTTTTGCTGGCACACCACATTCTAATTTACAGCCAGAACACGACTTCCATTAAAGCTCTGTCATCACTAATAAAGCAGCTCTATAAGCAATGTTGAAGGTAGCTTAAAAGAAGTCTCACTAATTATTGACAGTAACAAGAAAACAAACAAAAGTAAAAATCTCACTGCAAAAAGTATACATAGAGTAAGGGTAGTAGACCAAACACTTATTAAACTTCTGTAAAGAATAAAAGACAACAGTAGTATGTTTTTTTAAAAAGAGAGGGTCCAAATAAATCAGAAATGAAAGAGATGGTGTTACAACAGCCACCACAGAAATACAAAGTATCCTAAGATACACACAGGGTAACTCAGGACTCAGACTGGACAGAGCCCACTCTCCATTCCCCTGTACATGACTTACAGGAGCCTCAGGAACTGAGGAGGTGGTTCCTGAAGACAGGCACAAGATAGAAGATGTTAGGCATTAACATGACTGCATTCATCTTAAAAGTGCCTGAACTACATTCACACGAGATGTTTTGTCCTGTATGTGCATCAGCACCTCTCGTCGGAACTGCAGATTTTTGGGTTCACCACCTCTACTGACAGCATTAGCTTCACCTGCTGTGGACTGTCTCCTATAGGATTTCTAGAACCACAAAGCATCGAAGCTTCACAGGACTCAGAGTCTGTGTGACTCCACTCCAAGTCTGAGTCTGAACTGCACTCAGAGACTCAGTCTCAATAGAGATTCCACTCTTGCAGGTCACACACAAAGTAGTGTGCAAAGCAGGGCCCAGGGGAAGGAGCTGTCACCCCGTAGGCAAATGACAAACTTACCTGCTAGTTTTAGAAGGTCTCCTGCAGAGGCAGGGTGTGGCTGTGGCTCACCATGGGGACAACAACACTGGCAGCAGAAGTTCTGGGAAATACTCCTTGGTGTGAGCCCTCCCAGAGTCTGCCATTAGCCCCACCAAGAGCAAGGTAGGCTCCAGTGCTGGGTCGCCTAAGGCCAAACAACCAACAGGGAGGGAACCCAGCCCCATGCATCAGCAGACAAGTGGATTAAACATTTTATTAAAGTTTTATTCAATCCACAGACAAGCAGATTAAAGCTCTGCCCACCAGAGCAACACCCAGCTCTACCCACCACCAGTCCCTCCCATAAGGAAGCTTGCACAAGCCTCTAAGATAGATTCATCCACCGGAGAGCAGACGGCAGAAGCAAGAAGAACTACAATTCTGCAGCCTGTGGAAGGAAAACCACATTCACAGAAAGACAGACGAAATGAAAAGGCAGAGGACTTTGTACCAGATGAAGGAACAAGATAAAACCCCAGGAAAACTACTAAATGAGGTAGGGATAGGCAACCTTCCAGAAAAAGAATTTGGAATAATGATAGTGAAGATGACCCAAGACCACGGGAAAAGAATGGAGGCAAAGATTGAGAAGATGCAAGAAATGTTTAACAAAGACCTAGAAGAATTAAGGAACAAACACCTAGAAGAATTAAAGAACAAACAAACAGAGATGAACAATACAATAACTGAAATGAAAAATACACTAAAGGGAATCAGTAGCAGAATAACTGTGGCAGAAGAACGGATAAGTGACCTGGAAGACAGAAAGGTGTAAATCACTGCCATGGAACAGAACAAAGAAAAAGAATGAAAATAAATGAAGACACGCTAAGAGACCTCTGGGACAACATTAAACACAACAACATTCGCATTATAGGGGTCCCAGATGGAGAAGAGAGAAAGGACCCAAGAAAATATTTGAAGAGATTATAGTCGAAAACTTCCCTATCATGGGAAAAGAAATAGCCACCGAAGTCCATGAAGCACAGAGAGTCCCAGGCAGGATAAACCAAAGGAGAAAAATGCCAAGACACATAGTAATCAAATTGACAAAAATTAAAGACAGAGAAAAATTATTGAAAGCAACAAGGGAAAAATGACAAATAACATACAACGGAACTCCCATAAGGTTAACAGCTGATTTCTCAGCAGAAAATCTACAAGCCAGAAGGGAGTGGCATGATAAATTTAAAGTGATGAAAGGGAAGAACCTACAACCAAGAGTACTCCACACAGCAAGGATCTCATTCAGATTTGACAGAGAAATCAAAAGCTTTACAGACAAGCAAAAGCTAAGAGAATTCAGCACCATGAAACCAGCTCTACAACAAATGATAAAGGAACTTCTCTAAGTGGGAAACACAAAAGAAAAGGACCCACCAAGACAAACCCATAACAATTAAGAAAATAGCAATAGGAAGATACATATTGATAATTACCTTAAACGTGAATGGATTAAATGCTCCAACCAAAAGACACAGGCTCGCTGAATGGATACAAAAACAAGACCCATATATATGCTGTCTACAAGAGACCCATTTCAGACCTAGGGACACATACAGACTGAAAGTGAGGGAGTGGAAAAATATACTCCATGCAAATGAAAATCAAAATAAAGCTGGAGTAACAATACTCATATCAGATAAAATATATTTTAAATTAAAGAATGTTTCAAGAGACAAGGAAGGCCACTACATAATGATCAAGGAATCAATCCAAGAAGATATAACAATTATAAATATATATGTACCCAACATAGAGGCACCTCAATATATAAGGCAACTGCTAACAGCTATAAAAGAGGAAATCAAGGGCTTCCCTGGTGGCGCAGTGGTTGAGAGTCTGCCTGCCGATGCAGGGTCACGGGTCGTGCCCTGGTCTGGGAAGATCCGATATGCCATGGAGCGGCTGGCCCCGTGATCCATGGCCACTGAGCCTGCGCGTCCGTAGCCTGTGCTCTGCAACAGGAGAGGCCACAAAAGTAAGGCCCGCATACCGCAAAAAAAAAAAAAAAAAAAAGGAAATCGAGAGTAACACAATAATAGCGGGGGACTTTAACACCTCACTTACACCAATGGAGCTCATCCAGACAGAAAATTAATAAGGAAACACAAGCTTTAAATGACACAATAGACTAGATAGATTTAATTGATATTTATAGGACATTCCATCCAAAAACAGCAGATTATATGTTCTTCTCAACTGCACACGGAACATTCTCCAGGATAGATCACATCTTGGGTCACAAATCAAGCCTCAGTAAATTTAATAAAACTGAAATCATATCAAGCATCTGTTCCGACCACAATGCTAAGATATTAGAAATCAATTACAGGGAAAAAAACGTAAAAAACACAAACACATGGAGGCTAAACAATACGTTACTAAATAACCAAGAGATCACTGAAGAAATAAAAGTGGAAATCAAAAACTACCTAGAGACAAATGACAACAAAAACATGATGATCCAAAACCTATGGGATGCAGCAAAAGCAATTCTAAGAGGGAAGTTTATAGCAATAAAAGCCTACCTCAAGAAACAAGAAAAATCTCAAATAAACAATCTAAACTTACACCTAAAGAAACTAGAGAAAGAAGAACAAAACTCAAAGTTAGTAGAAGGAAAGAAATCATAAATATCAGAGAAGAAATAAATGAAATAGTAACAAAGAAAACAATAGCAAAGATCAATAAAACTAAAAGCTGCTTCTTTGAGAAGATAAATAAAAACTATAAACCTTTAGCCAGACTCAAGAAAAAGAGGGAGAGGGCTTCCCTGGTGGCACAGTGGTTGAGAGTCCACCTGCCAATGTAGGGGACACTGGTTCGTGCCCTGGTCTCAGAAGATCCCACATGCTGTGGAGCTGCTGGATCTGTGAGCTGTGGCTGCTGAGCCTGCACATCCGGAGCCTGTGCTCCACAACGGGAAAGGCCACAACAGTGAGAGGCCCGCATCCCACAAAAAAAAAAAGAAAAAGGGGGAGAAAACTCAAATCAATAAAATTAGAAATGAAAAAGAAGAAGTTGCAACAGACACCACAGAAGTACAAAGCATCCTAAGAGACTACTACAAGCAACTCTATGCCAATAAAATGGGCAATCTGGAAGAAATAGACAAATTTTTAGAAAGGTATAACCTTCCAAGACTGAACCTGAAGAAATAGAAAATATGAACAGACCAATCACAAGTAATGAAATTGAAACTGTGATTAAAAATCTCCCAACTAACAAAAGTCCAGAACCAGATGGCATCAGAGGTGAATTCTATCAAATATTTAGACAAGAGCTAACACCCAACCTTCTCAAACTCTTCAGAAATTTGCAGGGAAAGGAACACTCCCAAACTCATTCTATGAGGCCACCATCACCCTGATACCAAAACCAGACAAAGATACTACAGAAAAAGAAAATTAGAGACCAATGTCACTGATGAATATAGATGTAAAAATCCTCAACAAAATACTAGGAAACAGAATTGAATAACACATTAAAAGGATCATACACCATCATCAGGTGGGGTTTATCCCAGTAATGCAAGGATTCTTCTATATACACAAATCAATCAATCTGATACGCCGTATTAACAAATTGTAGAATAAAAATATGATCATCCCAATAAATGCAGGATAAGCTTTTGACAAAATTCAACACCCATTTATGATAAAAAGTCTCCAAAAAGTGGGGATAGAGGGAATCTACCTCAACATAATAAAGGTCGTATATGACAAGCCCACAGCAAACATCATTCTCAATGGTGAAAAACTAAAAGCATTTCCTCCAAGATCAGGAACTAGACAAGGATGTCCACTCTCACCACTATTATTCAACATAGTTTGGAAGTCCTAGACACAGCAATCAGAGAAGAAAAAGAAATAAAAGGAATATAAATTGGAAAAGAAGTAAAACTGTCACTGTTTGCAAATGACATGATACTATACATAGTGAATCCTAAAGATTTCACCAGAAAACTACTATAGCTAATCAATGAATTTGGTAAAGTTGCAGGATACAAAATTAATGCCCAGAAATCCCTTGCATTCCTATACACTAACAAAGAAAGATCAGAAAGAGAAATTAAGGAAACAATCCCATTCACCATTGCAACAAAAAGATTAAAATACATAGGAATGAACCTACCTAAGGAGGTAAAAGACCTGTACTCAGAAGACTATAAGACACTGCTGAAAGAAATCAAAGATGATATAAACAGATGGGGGTATAAACCATGTTCTTGGATTAGAAGAATCAATATTGTGAAAATGACTACACTACCCAAAGCAATCTACAGATTCAATGCAATCCCTATCAAATTACCAGTGGCATTTTCTACAGAACTAGAAGAAAAAAATCTTAAAATTTGTATGGAAACCGAAAAGACCCCGAATAACCAAAGCAGTCTTGAGGGAAATTAAAAGAGCTGGAGGAATCAGACTTCCGGACTTCAGACTATACTACAAAGCTACAGTAATCAAGACTATATGGTACTGGCACAAAAACAGTAATATAGATCAATGGAACAGGATAGAAAGCCAAGAGAGAAACCTACGTACCTATGGCTAACTCATCTATGACAAAGGAAGCAAGGATATACAATGGAGAAAAGACAGTCTCTTCAGTAAGTGGTGCTGGGAAAACTGGACAGCTACATGTAAAAGAATGAAATTAGAACATTCCATAACACCATACACAAAAATAAACTCAAAATCGATTAGAGATCTAAATGTAAGGCCAGGCACTATAAAACTCTTAGAGGAAAATTTAGGCAGAACACTCTATGGCATAAATCACAGCAAGATTCTTTTTGACCCACCTCCTAGAGAAATGGAAATAAAAACAAAAATAAACAAATGGGACCTAATGAAACTTAAAAGCTTTTGCACAGCAAAGGAAAACATAAACAAGATGAAAAGCCAGCCCTCAGAATGGGAGAAAATATTTTCAAATGAAGCAAATGACAAAGGATCAATCTCCAAAATTTACAAGCAGCTCATGTAGCTCAATATCACAAAAACAAACAACCCAATCCAAAAATGGGCAGAAGACCTAAATAGACATTTCTCCAAAGAAGATATACAGATTGCCAACAAACACATGAAAGTATGCTGAACATCACTAATCATTAGAGAAATGCAAATCAAAACTACAGTGAGGTATCACCTCACAGCAGTCAGAATGGCAACCATCAAAAAATCGACAAACAATAAATGCTGGAGAGGCATTTATTGGAGAAAAGGGAACCCTCTTGCACTGTTGGTGGGAATGTAAATTGATATGCCACTAGGGAGGACAGTATGGAGGTTCCTTAAAAAAACTAAAAATAATAGTACCATACGAACCAGCAATCCAACTACTGGGCATTTACCCTGAGGAAACCATTATTCAAAAATAGTTATGGGGGCAGGGGGAAGATGGTGGAAGAGTAAGACGCAGAGATCACCTTCCTCCCCACAGATACACCAGAAATACATCTACACGTGGAACAACTGCTACAGAACACCTACTGAACGCTGGCAGAAGACCGCAGACCTCCCAAAAGGCAAGAAATTCCCCACGTACCTGGGTAGGGCAAAAGAAAAAAAGAAAAAACAGAGACAAAAGAATAGGGACGGGACTTGCACCAGTGGGAGGGAGCTGTGAAGGAGGAAGTGTGTTTCCACACACTAGGAAGCCCCTTCACGGGTGGAGACTGTGGGTGGCGGAAGCGGGGAGCTTCGGAGCCGTGGAGGAGAGCACAGCAACGGGTGCAGAGGGCAAAGCGGGGAGATTCCCACACAGAGGATCGGTGCAGACCAGCACTCACCAGCCTGAGAGGCTTGTCTGCTCGCCTGCCGGGGCGGGCAGGGCTGCGAGCTGAGGCTCGGGCTTTGGTCGGAGCGCAGGGAGAGGACTGGGGTTGGCGGTGTGAACACACCTTAGGAGGTTTAGTGCACCACGGCTAGCCGGGAGGGAGTCCAGGCAAAGGTCTGGAGCTGCCACAGAGGCAAGAGACTTTTTCTTCCCTCTTTGTTATCTGGTGCTCGAGGAGAGGGGATTAAGAGCGCTGTTTAAAGGAGCTCCAGAGACAGGCGCGAGCCGCGGCTAAAAGCACAGACCCCAGAGATGGGCAGGAGACGCTAAGGCTGCTGCTGCTGCTGCCAAGAAGCCTCTGTGCGAGCGCGCATCACTATCCACACCTCCTTTCCGGGGAGCCTGTGCAGCCCACCACTGCCGGGTTCCCGGGATACAGGGACAACTTCCCCGGGAGAATGCACGGTGAGCCTCAGGCTCGTGCAACGTCACGCTGGCCTCTGCCTCCACAGGCTCGCCCCGCACTCCATGCCCCTCCCTTCCCCCTGGCCTGAGTGATCCAGACACCCCGAATCAGCGGCTCCTTTAACCCCGTCCTGTCTGAGCGAAAAACAGACACCCTCCGTCGACCTCAATGCAGAGGCGGGGCCAAATCCAAAGCTGAGCCCCTGGGAGCTGTGAGAACAAAGAAGAGAAAGGGAAATCACTCCCAGCAGCCTCAGAAGCAGCTGATTAAAGCTCCACAATCAACTTGATGTACCCTGCATCTGTGGAATATATGAATAGACAATGAATCATCCCAAATTGAGGAGGTGGACTTTGAGAGCAAGATTTATGATTTTTTTCCCCTTTTCCTCTTTTTGTGAGTGTGTATGTGTATGGTTCTGTGTGAGATTTTGTCTGTATAGCTTTGCTTCCACCATTTGTCCTAGGGTTCTATCTGTACTTTTTTTTAGAATTTTTTTTTCTTTCTTAATTATAATTTTAATTACTCTATTTTATTTCACTTTATCTTCCTTCCTTCCTTCCTTCCTTCCTTCCTTCCTTCCCTCCCTCCCTCCCTCCCTCCCTCCCTCCTTTAGACAACAAATCATCCCAAATTGAGGAGGTGGACTTCGAGAGCAAGATTAATGATTTTTTCCCCTTTTCCTCTTTTTGTGAGTCTGTATGTATATGCTCCTGTATGAGATTTTGTCTGTACAGCTTTGCTTCCACCATTTGTCCTAAGGTCCTATCTGTCCGCTTTTTTTAAAAAAATTTTTTTCTTAATAATTATTTTTTAATTTAATAGCTTTAGTATATTTTACTCTGTTTTATTTTACTTTATCTTTCTTTCTTTTTCCTTCCTTCCCTCCTTCCTTCCTTCCTCCCACTGTCCCTCCCTCTCTCCCTCCTTCCTTTCTTTTTTCTTTCCTTCTTTTCTTCTTTCTTCCTTCCTTACTTCCTTCCTTTCTTCCTACTTCTAATTCTTTCTCTCTACTTTTTCTCCCTTTTATTCTGAGCCATGTGGATGAAAGGCTCTTGGTGCTGCAGCCAGGAGTCAGTGCTGTGCCTCTGAGGTGGGACAGCCAACTTCAGGACACTGGTCAACAAGAGACCTCCCAGCTCCACATAATGTCAAATGGCAAAAATCTCCCAGAGATCTCCATCTCAATGCCAGCACCCAACTTCACTCAACGACCAGCAAGCTACAGTGCTGGACACCCTATGCCAAATAACTAGCAAAACAGGAACACAACCCTACCCATTAGCAGAGAGGCTGTCTAAAATCATAATAAGTCCACAGACACCTCAAAACACACCACCAGACGCGGACCTGCCCACCAGAGAGACAAGGCCCAGCCTCATCCACCAGAAAACAAGCACTAGTCCCCTCCACCAGGAAGCCTACACAACACACTGAACCAATCTTAGCCACTGGGGACAGACACCAAAAACAACGGGAACTACGAACCTGCAGCCTGCAAAAAGGAGACCCCAAACACAGTAAGATAAGCAAAATGAGAAGACAGAAAAACACACCACAGATGAAGGAGCAAGATAAAAATGCACCAGATCTAACAAATAAAGAGGAAATAGGCAGTCTACCTGAAAAAGAATTCAGAATAATGATAGTAAAGATGATCCAAAATCTTGGAAATAGAATGAAAAAAATGCAAGAAACATTTAACAAGAACCTAGAAGAACTAAAGATGAAACAAGTAAAGATGAACAACACAATAAATGAAATGAAAAATACTCTAGATGGGATCAATAGCAGAATAACTGAGGCAGAAAAACGTATGAGTGACTTGGAAGATAAAATAGTGGAAATAACTACTGCAGAGCAGAATAAAGAAAAAAGAATGAAAAGAACTGAGGACAGTCTCAGAGACCTCTGGGACAACATTAAATGCACCAACATTCGAATTATAGGGGTTCCAGAAGAAGAAGAGAAAAAGAAAGGGACTGAGAATATATTTGAAGAGATTATAGTTGAAAACTTCCCTAATATGGGAAAGGAAATAGTTAATCAAGTCCAGGAAGCACAGAAAGTCCCATACAGGATAAATCCAAGGGGAAACACGCCAAGACACATATTAATCAAACTGTCAAAAATTAAATACAAAGAAAGCATATTAAAAGCAGCAAGGGAAAAACAACAAATAACACACAAGGGAATCCCCATAAGGTTAACAGCCGATCTTTCAGCAGAAACTCTGCAAGCCAGGAGGGAGTGGCAGGACATACTGAAAGTGATGAAGGAGAAACCTACAACCAAGACTACTCTACCCAGCAAGGATGTCATTCAGATTTGATGGAAAAATTAAAACCTTTAAAGACAAGCAAAAGCTGAGAGAGTTCAGCACCACCAAACCAGCTTTACAACAAATGCTAAAGGATATTCTCTAGGCAAGAAACACAAGAGAAGGAAAAGACCTACGATAACGAACCCAAAACAATTTAGAAAATAGGAATAGAAACATACATATCGATAATTACCTTAAATGTAAATGGAATAAATGCTCCCACCAAAAGACACAGACTGGCTGAATGGATACAAAAACAAGACCCATATATATGCTGTCTACAAGAGACCCACTTCAGACCTAGAGACACATACAGACTGAAAGTAAGGGGATGGAAAAAGATATTCCATGCAAATGGAAACCAAAAGAAAGCTGGAGTAGCAATTCTCATATCAGACAATATAGACTTTAAAATAAAGACTATTACAAGAGACAAAGAAGGACACTACATAATGATCAAGGGATCGATCCAAGAAGAAGATATAACAATTGTAAATATTTATGCACCCAACATAGGAGCACCTCAATACATAAGGCAAATACTAACAGCCATAAAAGGGGAAATCGACAGTAACACATTCATTGTAGGAGACTTTAACACACCACTTTCACCAATGGACAGATCATCTAAAATGAAAATAAATAAGGAAACACAAGCTTTAAATGATACATTAAACAAGATGGACTTAATTGATATTTATAGGACATTCCATCCAAAAACAACAGAATACACATTTTTCTCAAGTGCTCATGGAACATTCTCCAGGATAGTTCATATCTTGGGTCACAAGTCAAGCCTTGGTAAATTTAAGAAAACTGAAATTGTATCAAGTATCTTTTCCAACCACAACGCTATAAGACTAGATATCAATTACAGGAAAAGATCTGTAAAAAATGCAAACACATTGAGGCTAAACAATACACTACTTCATAACGAAGTGATCACTGAAGAAATCAAAGAGGAAATAAAAAATACCTAGAAACAAATGACAATGGAGACAGGATGACCCAAAACCTATGGGTAGAAGCAAAAGCAGTTCTAAGAGGGAAGTTTATAGCAATACAAGCCCACCTTAAGAAACAGTAAACATCTCGAATAAACAATCTAACCTTGCACCTAAAGCAATTAGAAAAAGAAGAACAAACAAACCCCTAAGTTAGCAGAAGGAAACAAATCATAAAAATCAGATCAGAAATAAATGAAAAAGAAATGAAGGAAACGACAGCAAAAATCAATAAAACTAAAAGCTGGTTCTTTGAGAAGATAAACAAAATAGATAAACCATTAGCCAGACTCATAAGAAAAAAAGGGAGAAGACTCAAATCAATAGAATTAGAAATGAAAAAGGAGAAGTAACAACTGATACTGCAGAAATACAAAAGATCATGAGAGATTACTGCAAGCAACTCTATACCAATAAAATGGACAACCTGGAAGAAATGGACAAATTCTTAGAAATGCACAACCTGCCAAGACTGTATCAAGAAGAAGTAGAAAATATGAACAGACCAATCACAAGCACTGAAATTGAGACTGTGATTAAAAATCTTCCAACAAACAAAAGCCCAGGACCAGATGGCTTCACAGGCAAATTCTATCAAACATTGAGAGAAGAGCTAACACCTATCCTTCTCAAACTCTTCCAAAATATAGCAGAGGGAGGAACACTACCAAATTCCTTCTACGAGGCCACCATCACCTTGATACCGAAACCAGAGAAGGATGTCACAAAGAAAGAAAACTACAGGCCAATATTACTGATGCATATAGATGCAAAAATCCTCAACAAAATACTAGCAAACAGAATCCAACAGCACATTAAAAGGATTATACACCATGATCAAGTGGGGTTTATTCCAGCAATGCAGGGATTCTTCAATATACGCAAATCAATCAATGTGATAAACCATATTAAGAAATTAAAGGAGAAAAACCATATGATCATCTCAATAGATGCAGAGAAAGCTTTTGACAAAAGTAAACACCCATTTATGATAAAAACCCTGCAGAAAGTAGGCATAGAGGGAACTTTCCTCAACATAATAAAGGCCATATATGACAAACCCACAGCCAACATCATCCTCAGTGGTGAAAAACTGAAAGCATTTCCACTAAGATCAGGAACAAGACAAGGTTGACCACTCTCACCGCTCTTATTCAACATAGTTTTGGAAGCTTTAGCCATAGCAATCAGAGAAGAAAAGGAAATAAAAGGAATCCAAATCGGAAAAGAAGAAGTAAAGCTGTCACTGTTTGCAGATAACATGATACTATACATACAGAATCCTAAAGATGCTACCAAAAAACTACTAGAGCTAATCAATGAATTTGGTAAAGTTGCAGGATACAAAGTTAATGCACAGAAACCTCTTGCATTCCTATACACTAATGATGAAAAATCTGAAAGTGAAATCAAGAAAACACTCCCATTTACCATTGCAACAAAAAGAATAAAATATCTAGGAATAAACCTACCTAAGGAGACAAAAGACCTGTATGCAGAAATTATAAGACACTGCTGAAAGAAATTAAAGATGATACAAATAGATGGAGAGATATACCATGTTCTTCAACTGGAAGAATCAACATTGTGAAAATGACTCTACTACTCAAAGCAATCTACAGATTCAATGCAATCCCTATCAAACTACCACTGGCATTTTTTACAGAACTAGAACAAAAAATTTCACAATTTGTATGGAAACACAAAAGACCCCGAATAGTCAAAGCAATTTTGAGAACGAAAAATGGAGCTGGAGGAATCAGGCTCCCTGACTTCAGATTATACTACAAAGGTACAGTAATCAAGACAGTATGGTACTGGTAGAAAAACAGAAAGATAGATCAATGGAACAGGATAAAAAGCCCAGAGATAAACCCACGCACACATGGCCACCTTATCTTTGACAAAGGAGGCAGGAATGTACAGTGGAGAAAGGACAGCCTCTTCAATAACTGGTGCTGGGAAAACTGGACAGCTACATGTAAAAGTATGAGATTAGATCACTCCCTAACACCATACACAAAAATAAGGTCAAAATGGGTTAAAGACCTAAATGTAAGTCCAGAAACTATCAAACTCTTAGACGAAAACATAGGCAGAACACTCTATGACATAAATCACAGCAAGATCCTTTTTGACCCACCTCTTAAAGAAATGGAAATAAAAACAAAAATAAGCAAATGGGACCTTATGAAACTTCAAAGCTTTTGCACAGCAAAGGAAACCATAAACAAGACCAAAAGACAACACTCAGAATGGGAGAAAATATTTGCAAATGAAGCAACTGACAAAGGATTAATTTCCAAAATTTACAAGCAGCTCATGCAGCTCAATAACAAACAAACAACCTAATCCAAAAATGGGCAGAAGACCTAAATAGACATTTCTCCAAAGAAGATATACAGACTGCCAACAAACACATGAAAGAATGCTCAGCAAAAAAAAAAAAAAAAAAGAATGCTCAGCATCATTAATCATTAGAGAAACGCAAATCAAAACTACAATGAGATATCTCACACCAGTCAGAATGGCCATCATCAAAAGTCTAGAAACAATAAATGCTGGAGAGGGTGTGGAGAAAAGGGAACACTCTTGCACTGCTGGTGGGAATGTGAATTGTTACAGCCACTATGGAGAATAGTATGGAGGTTCCTTAAAAACCTACAAATAGAACTACCGTATGACCCAGCAATCCCACTACTGGGCATATACCGTGAGAAAACCATAATTCAAAAAGAGTCATGTACCAAAATGTTCATTTCAGCTCTATTTACAATAGCCCAGAGATGGAAACAGCCTAAGTGCCCATCATTGGATGAATGGATAAAGAAGATGTGGCACATATATACAATGGAATATTACTCAGCCATAAAAAGAAACGAAACTGAGCTATTTGTAATGAGGTGGATAGACCTACAGTCTGTCATACAGA
This sequence comes from Globicephala melas, assembly GCF_963455315.2. Lineage (NCBI taxonomy): Eukaryota > Metazoa > Chordata > Mammalia > Artiodactyla > Delphinidae > Globicephala > Globicephala melas. The sequence goes on along the minus strand of NC_083317.1, from coordinate 108,891,823 downwards.
ATGAAGTAAGTCAGAAAGAGAAAGACAAATACGGTATGCTAACACATATATATGGAATTTAAGAAAAACAAAATGTCATGAAGAACCTAGGTGTAAGACAGGAATAAAGACACAAACCTACTAGAGAACGAACTTGTGGATATGGGGAGGGGGAAGGGTGAGCTGTGACAAAGCAAGAGAGAGGCATGGACACATATACACTACCAAATGTAAGGTAGATAGCTAGTGGGAAGCAGCCGCATAGCACAGGGATATCAGCTCGGTGCTTTGTGACTGCCTGGAGGGGTGGGATAGGGAGGGTGGGAGGGAGGGAGACGCAAGAGGGAAGAGATATGGGAACATATGTATAACTGATTCACTTTGTTATAAAGTAGAAACTAACACACCATTGTAAAGCAATTATACCCCAATAAAGATGTTAAAAAAGAATAGTTATGTACAACAATGTTCATTGCAGCTCTATTTACAACAGCCAGGACATGGAAGCAACCTAAGTATCCATCAACAGATGAATGGATAAAGAAGATCTGACACATACATACAATGGAATATTCCTCAGCCTTAAAAAGAAACAAAACTGAGTTATTTGTAGTGAGGTGGATGGACTTAGAATCTGTCCTACACAGTGAAGTAAGTCAGAAAGAGAAAAACAAATACTGTATGCTAACACAGATATATGGAATCTAAAGAAAAAAGAAAGTTTATGAAGAACCTAGGGGCAGGACAGGATTAAGGACACAGATGTAGAGAAAGGACTTGTGGACACGGGGAAGGGGAAGGATAAGCTGGAACGAAGTGAGAGAGTGGCATGGGCATATATACATTACCAAATGTAACATCAATAGATACTAGGAAGCAGCCACATAGCACAGGGAGATCAGCTCAGTGCTTTGTGACCACCTAAAGGGGTGGGATACAGAGGGTGGGAGGGAGATGCAAGAGGGAGGGGATATGGTGATATACGTATATGTATAGCTGATTCACTTTGTGATACAGCAGAAACTAACACTCCATTGTAAAGCAATTGCACTCCAATAAAGGTGTAAAAGGAAAAAAAAAAAAGCCCAGAGATAAACCTACACACCTATGGTCAACTAATCTATGACAAAGGAGGCAAGACTATACAATGGAGAAAAGACAGTATCTTCAATCAGTGGTGCTGGGAAAAATGGACAGCTACATGTAAAAGAATTCAATTAGAACACTCCCTAACACCATACACAAAAATAAATTCAAAATGGATTAGAGACGTTAATGTAAGACGGGATAGTGTAAAACTCTTAGATGAAAACATAGGAAGAATACTCTGACATAAATCACAGCAAGATCTTTTTTGATCCACCTCCTAGAGTAATGCAATGAAAAAGAAAAATAAATGGGACCTAATGAAATGTAAAAGTTTGCAAAGCAAAGGAAACTACAAACAAGACGAAAAGACAATCCTCAGAATGGAAGAAAATATTTGCAAACCAATAAATAGACAAAGGATTAATCTCTAATATATATAAACAGCTCATGAAGCTCAATATTAAAAATAAAACAAAAACCCAATACAAAAATGGGCAGAAGATCTAAGTAGACATTTCTTCCAGGAAGACATAGTGTTGGGCAAGAAGCACATGAAAAGCTGCTCAACATCACTAATTATTAGAGAAATGCAAATCAAAACTACAATGAGGTGTCACCTCACACCTGTTAGAATGGGCATCATCAGAAAATCTACAAACAACAAATGCTGGAGAGGGTGTGGAGAAAAGGAACTCTCTTCCACTATTGGTGGGAATGTAAATTGATACAGTCACTATGGAGATCAGTATGGAGGTTCCTTAAAAAACTAAAAATAGAATTACCATATGATCCAGCAATCCCACTACTGGACATATACCCAGAGAAAATCATAAATCAGAAAGACACATTCACCACAATATTCATTGCAGCACTATTTACAATAGCCAGGTAATGGAAGCAACCTAAATGCCCACAGAAAGACGAATGGATAAAGATGTGGTACACATATAAAATGGAATATTACTCAGCCATAAAAAGGAATGAAATTGGGTCATTTGTAGAGACGTCGATGGATCTAGAGACAGTCATGCAGAGTGAAGTAAGTCAGAAAGAGAAAAACAAATATTGTATATTAATGTGTATATGTGGAACCTAGAAAAATGGCACAGATGAACTGGTTTGCAGGGCAGAAATAGAGACACAGATGTAGAGAACAAACGTATGGAACACCAAGGGGGGAAAGCCTTGGGGTGGTGGTGGTGGGAGGAAATGGGAGATTGGAATTGACATGTATACACTTATATGTATAAAATAGATAACCAATAAGAACCTGCTGTATAAAAAAAATAAATAAAATTAAATTTAAAAAATTTTTAAATAAATAAAATTAAAAAAATAAAATAGAAAAAAAGTTCTTCCCTTCGCATAGATGTATTTATATGAATGAATTATTTCCATGCTTATATCTATAAATACAAAGAAGAGGAATAAAATATACCTTGAACCAAAAAAGAAAAGAAAAAAAACAGAACCCACCAGTTATACAGAGGAAAACCCTATCAGGGCACTTGCTCCAGTGGTAAACAATGGTGAAGTTGGTCAGAGGTAGGGAATCGTCTCCCATGCAGCCAGCAGCACCTCCGCAAGGAGCGTGCTCATTGCAAAGCTGGAGGACCGTGCCGAGGCGTCTCTGAGTAAACGTGAGCTGAGCCTCAGGCCAGCTGCTGCTGAACTGTTCCCACCCTTCCCAGGTAAAACACCTGAATGTGTGCAAGGACTTGAAAGCCTAGAGGAAGGGCCGTGGAGCCACACCAGCCACAGCACGCAAGCCGACTTGGTGCCTGCAGGCCAGCCAGGATGGTCCTGGCCCCGGGCGCACTTCTGGAAGCTTTCCATTTCCCTTCCCCCTCCTGTCCCGGCCCCCAGTGCTTTTTACCTTCCTCACCTCTGCCCGGGGAGAAATTTCAGCGGCAGGTATGGGTGACACATCCTCTTGTTTAGCAGGTGGCAGCCTGGCAACTCCTGCAGAAAGTCCAGCAGAGCCTCACTCACACCGGGCCACCCACAGAGCCGTGGCCCCTCACTCCCTCCCACCAGCCCAGCCCTGAGACTGCTGACGGGGTAGAGAATATGGCGTCAGGCACAGCTGCAGGGGCTCTTGCTGCCTGGAGTGGTATTTATATTGATCTCAACCCAGGCACACCTGGGGAGGGCTGGTCGGCAGGGTCAGGCAGCCCAGGTCAGCCAATCCTCGCCCCTCAGGGGCTCACAGTTGCAGGAAATGGACCTTGCTTTACCGGCGGAGTCCAAGGAACTGGTGTGGCGTCCTGAGGGTCAGGATAGACAAGGGGCTGCAGCCCTGGCTTGTTTTCCAATCATTTTATCAGGCCCATGAGTGGGAGACAATTTCAAGAAGACCCTCTCATAATGAGAGGAACCCAGAAGTCAGGGAGAGGAGGGGTGGTAGATGGAGACAGTGGCCTCGTGCCCCGACTGCAGTGGAAGTCTCTTGAAGACCAGGCGGAGGGAGGCCGCACAGAGTGATGCCCAGGGTCACAGACCTGTCGGAGCTGCTGTTTGTTAGTTCAAGTCCTGCTCTGAGGTGCTCTGTGTCAGCTCTGACCAACAGGTGGGCTGGGGGTGCTCTGCAATGAGGGCTATGTGCACAGTTCCTGTGTGCCCAGCCCTGCCACGGTACCTGCAAGTGTAGCTCTGCATCCTGGGAGGGGCCTGACCACGAGAGCCCCGTGGGCTGGGGTGGGGGTGGGGTGCCTGCCCAGGAGAGCTCCATATCCTGGGAGGGGCGTGACCACGAGAGCCCCGTGGGCTGCTGGGGACCTGGTAAAGGATGTCAGGACAGTCAGTGAAGCCACCGAGGATATACATCCAGTAGTTCCTAATTCCTACACCCTGCTGGTCATTCTACCAACCACCAGGACATGGTATTCTGTATTAGACTTCAATGATGCCTTCTTCTGTATTCCGTTAGTCCCAGAGTCACAAGAAATTTTGGCTTGTGAGTGGCAGGACTCAACATACAACAAAAGCAATACTGCTGGGCCGTCCTGCCCCAAGGGTTCAAAAATTCCCAGAACATCTTTGGGGAAACGTTAGCTAAAGACCTAAAAGTTCTACCTCTGGAAAAGGGAACCTTTCTTCAATATGCAGATGACATTCTGATCGCCAGCCCTACTAAGGAATCCTCTGAACTATGTAGCCAATAAAGGATAGAAGGTGTCCAAGAAAAAGGCTCAGATATCAGAGACTAAGGTGACCTGCCTGGGCTTCATTCTCACAGAAGGTCGGAGAAGCCCATCTCAGGAAAGGGAAGAAGCCATTTGCAGCCTTACCCCTTCTAAAACTAGAAGACAGCTTACGCGTTCCTGGGGAGGCTGGGGTTTGCTGCAACTGGATCCCTAACTACAGTCTACTAGCTGGGCCTCTATATGAAACACTGAAAGGAAAAGATGATGATCCTTTTGAATAGAATCCAGAAGCAGCCTTTCAAGAATGCAAAGAGTAGTCAATTCAGACCCTTGCCCTGGAACTCCCTAATTTAGCTAAACCCTTTGACCTTTTTACTCCCGGTCGAAGGTGAATTGCCCTTGAAGGATTAGTGCAAAAACTGGGACCACGTGAAATGGAACAACGCAAGAATGCCCTCCAGGTAGGATAAACTATGGTCACCAAGGGCTTGGCCCACAGCCCCATCCGGACAGAATACTGGGGGTATCTAAACACCTGGAAATCAGCAGCCCACAAGGCCACCTCCCTCCTAAGGGTAAAGGACCCCACGTGGTGATCCTAACCACCCACCATGCCCTGAAGTTGCAGGGTTCGCTCCGTGGGCACACCGACCTCGAGTGAGGAGGCCCTCCAACTCCAACCTCCAGAGAGATAACCGGGGCAACGGGCCCCCATGCCGACTCGTGTGACCATCACTTGACCTGGAGTTTCTCTCAGAAAACAACAAGAGTGTGCCCCGAAAGAGCAGACTACTGCTTGCAGGACTTACTGCACCCAGAGGGGAGCTAATAAGCTTGGTATGGGAAACGTATATCACGCTGTCACCATAGAAAAACCTACAGACACCTCGGTGACGGCAGCCAATAAGACCGGCTGGACTCCTGGCTACTTCAAAAGGCCGTTGACTCAGTGGCCGTCATGGTCCTGGATCACCACTGGCCCTGGACTCTCTGGGAGTTGAGCAGGCAGGGCTCTGACACCTGGTGCTGTTTGTACGTTAATTCAGGGGCCTAATTGAAGAAAGCGCAGACTACTGGTCAGAGCATCTAGGCTGGCAGAAACCGTCAGCCTAAGGTGGCCGAACAAATGTGGGGCGGGGTGAAACCGGCCCCCACAGCGTCTCTGCGCATCTCTTTCCTGGACCCTTAAAGGTCATTGGATTCTATAACACTTCCAATGCTGGTGTTCAGGTGGACGAGCTGTGAGGGAGGAGGCCTGGGGACAATCAACCTCACCTGGAGGCTGCTGGGGAGAAGTTCAGCCCCTGCCCCACGGGTATGAGGACTCCCAACTCAGCACGAAGCAGTTACAGAAGAGGGGTCTGCACCCTCAGCACCCCAACAATGAGGAACGGGACAAAAGGCAGAGGAGGGATTTGTCACCGGCAAAGCCCATTAAAAACTCCTGGGAGATAAAAATAGAATCTGGACAATAAACTAAAGTCTAACCTTTTTTTCCTTTGTGCTTTGTCTAATTTCACGTGCTCCTAGGGTTCCGCATGCAGAGGTCCCACACCCGGTACTTCAGACCCGATTTCCTAGTGCAAAATGGCTGGGCCGACACCTCAGCTCGCGGGGCCCCGTGCAGACTCCGCGACACAGAGCCTGAGCTGCAGCCAACCCGGCCCTCGAGAGCTCCGCCCCCTCCCTCCCGCCGACGCTGACGGGATCCCTACACAGCAGCCCGGCCCGCAGCCCGCGGGGGAGCGCACGCTCTCACCTCTCCATTCTCTGATCAAAATATAAATTTTCCTTTGCTTCTGAACCAAACTCAGTCTTGATCTGTTGACTCCAATGACACTGGGCAGGGGGACCCTTGGGGCCCACTCTGTAGGATCAGTAACAGAAATTGAGAACATTGTAACTTCAATGAACAGATGTGTGAGCCAAACTGTAACACAGAACAGTGTATAAGGCTCGGATAAAATAAGATGTTTCTAACACTCCCATTGGATATTTCCATCACTTTATTATAAGCAAGTTCAGTGAAGAGGTTTGTCTTATTTGTCAGGTCAACATTAGAGAAATGAAGTGATTTCTTTCCAAGGATGTACATCTAATAATCTTGGCTGAAGCTTCAGTCTTGTTTTGAATGCTTTTCCATTGAAAATGATACCTCTCTTTCAGGTCCCCATTTCTGAGAAGTATAAAATCTTATAATTTATTATTACCAAAGGGGAAAGCTAGGAGGAGGGATAAATTAACAGTTTGGGATTAACACATACACACTGCTATGTATAAAATAGATCATCAACAAGGAACTATTGTATAGCACAGGGAACTACACTCAGTATTTTGTAATAACCTATAAGGGGAAATAATCTGAAAAAGAATAGATATTTTTATCAACATCATCTATCAACGACAGATAAAATGTAACCTAAGGGAAGCCGATGGTGAGCGCTTCTGACCCTGAAGACTTCAATCATCTAAAGTTCGGACTCTGCCTACTGCCCAAGCCCCTTAATGAACATACGTGTAGCCGTAGCTTAAAAATTCCCCAGTTTGGGGTTCGGGGAGACACGGATTCGGAAAAATCCCTGGTGCTCTCCTTACATGGATGGGACCCTTCTTACAGCTAAAACATGCCTGTGATACCCAGAAGACGGTACACCGTTTGATCGGGAAGAGTTTGGAAAAGACACGTCATCTCCTCATCTCCAGGTAGTCGGGTTCACCCCACCAGCGTCTTTCCTAACAATCTCCCCACTTGGGGATGTCAGCACCTTCAACATCCTGTTGCGCACAGTTTGGAATCTGTCCAGAGGATGAAGCGGAAGGATGAGAAACAATGAGAGACAAGTCCTAGGTGTTCGGACAGGCACATGTCACTCTAATTTCCAATCAGGAAGACGTATTGACCAAAGGCTAAGATTACCCCCGGAAACAGAATAGGGCTTGAGGAAATCCCGCTGTTTTGTGGCCAGCTCCCAAAAACACAAGTTGAAAAATGGAACTCAGGGGCACTATAATTCATGAAACTGCAGAGTTGAAAATATCTATTGTTGAAAAATGTCTTGAGATAAGTCACCGAAAAGGACTTGTAAGCAAGGGAGAATGGCAGGAAAGGGATTTGAAGAGTTAGAAAGGACTTGCCACAAGAAAAGGGGCTGAACATCGCCAACGATGCAGTTGGCCAAAAAGGGCGTATGCGTTTTTCTGAATATATTCAAAAAAAGGGCATACACCCTTTTCAGCCAACCAAACAGGTGGGCATTGCAAATCAATACTACAAAGGGTATCACTTCACATCAGTCAGAAGAGCCATCCTCATAAAGTGTAAACACCAGAAATGCAGGACAGGGCGAGGAGAAAAGGGAGCCCTGTGAGGCTGATAGTGGAAATGTAAATTGCCAACGGCCACTCTGGAGAAGTGTATTGTGTTTACTAAAGCATCTAAAAAATGAGCTACAGAGCATAGGGCACTTGCACTCATGGGCGTATATCTCGGGAAAACCAAAAATCGACAGGACACAGGCACCGCAACATTTACGGCCTCTCTGTTTAAAAGAGCCGCGACTTGGATACAACCTAAATGTCCCTGGAAGGAAAAAATGGATAAAAGAGATGTGGTACTTATGTAGAGAGGAATATTATCTCAGTCAGGAAATCAATGAAATAAAGCCAGTTGCAACAACTCGGGAGGAGTTGCGTACGATCATTCTAAGTGACATAAGTCAGAAAAAAAAAGACACATAAGATATCACTTAAAGGTGGAATCAAAAATGGCTACACATGAAATAAATTACAAAACAGAAACATAGTGAAATATGTAGAAAACACACATAAGGCTGCTAAAGGGGAAAGGTGGGGAGGGGTGAGGCATTATCCAGGAGGTTGAAATTAGCAAAGATACCGTTCCAAATACCAAATTGATTATCAAAAAGGCCTACACGCGTACCTCAAAGAACTGTGCTCAGCACACTCAGGTCACCGAATAAGAATATATATAACTGGTAAGAATCTGAAAAAGAATTTATTGATGTCTCTCTGTACGTCAATCAAGTGGAAGTACAGCAGCAAGAAACAGAGCATTGAAAATCAGCTGTAACCGGGCTTCCCTGGTGGCACAGTGGTTGAGAGTCCGCCTGCCGATGCAGGGGACACGGGTCCTGGAAGATCCCACATGCCGCGGAGCAGCTGAACCCGTGAACCATGGCCGCTGAACCTGTGTGTCCGGAGCCTGTGCTCCGCAACAGGAGAGGCCACAACAGTGAGAGGCCTGTGTACCACAAAAAGAAAAAAAAAAAAACTTCCAACAAACAAAAGTCCAGGACCAGATGGCTTCACAGCCGAATTCTATCAAACATTTAGAGAAGAGTTAACACCTATCCTTCTAAAAGTATTCCAAAATATTGCAGAGGGAGGAACATTTCCAAACTCATTCTATGAGCCCACCATCACCCTGATACCAAAACCAGACAAAGATATCACAAAGAAAGAAAATTTCAGGCCAGTATCAGTGATGAACATGGACACAAATATCCTTAACAAAATACTAGCAAACCAAATCCAACAATACATTAAAAGGATCATACACCATGATCAAATGGGATTTACCCCTGGGATGCAAGGATTTTTCAATATCAGCAAATCAATCAGTGTGATACACCACATTAACAAATTGAAGAATAAAAACCATAAGATCATCTCAATAGATGCAGAAAAAGCTTTTGACAAAATTCAACACCCATTTATGATAAAAAAAATAACTCTTCAGAAAGTGGACATAGAGGGAACCTACCTCAACAACAATAAAGGCATATATGACAAACCCACAGCTAACATCAAACTCAATGGTGAAAAGCTGAAAGCATTTCCTCTAAGATCAGGAATAAGACAAGGATGTCCACTCTTGCCACTTTTATTCAACATAGTTTTGGAAGTCCTAGCCATAATGTTCAGAGAAGGAAAAGAAATAAGAGAAATCCAAATTGGAAAACAAAAAGTAAAACTGTCACTGTTTGCAGATGACATGATAGTATAGATCAAAAAACCTAAAGATGCTACCAGAAAACCTGTAGAGCCCATCAATGAATTAGGTAAGGTTGCAGGATACAAATTTAATACACAGAAATCTCTTGCATTTCTATACACTAACAATGAAAGATCAGAAAGAAATTAAAGAAACAATCCCATTTACCATCACATCAAAAAGAATAAAATACCTAGGTATTAACCTACCTAAGGAGGCAAAATACCTGTACTCTGAAAACTATAAGATGCTGATGAAAGAAATCAAAGATGACACAAACAGATGGAAAGATATACCATGTTCTTGGATTGGAAGAACAAATATTGTCAAAATGACTATACTACCCAAGATAATCTACAGATTCAGTGCAATCCCTATTAAATTACCAATGGCATTTTTTCACAGAACTAGAACAAAAAAAATTAAAATTTGTACGGAAACATGAAGGACCCAGAATAGCCAAAGCAATCTTGAGAAAGAAAAATGGAGCTGGAGGAATCAGGTTCCCTGACTTCAGGCTATACTACAAAGCTACAGTAATCAAAACAGTAATGGTACTTGCACAGAAACAGAAATCTAGATCAATGGAACAAGATTAAATGCCTAGAAATAAATGCATACACCTATGCTCAATTAAACTATGACAAATAAAGCAAGAATATACAATGGAGAAAAGACAGTCTCTTCATTAAGTGGTGTTGGGAAAACTGAACAGCTACATGTAAAAGAATGAAACTAGAACATTCTCTAATACCATATGAAAAAATAAACTCAAAATGGATTAAGGACCTAAATAAATGTAAGACCACATACTATAAAAATCCTAGAGGAAAACATAGGCTGAATATTCTTTGACATAAATCACATATCATTTTGGATCCACCTCCTAGAGTAATGAAAAGAAATACAATAATAAACAAATGGGACCTAATTAAAGTTAAAAGCTTTTGCACAGCAAAGGAAACCATAACAAAACAAAAAGACAACCCACAACATTGTAAATCAACTATACTCCAATAAAAATTTAATTAAAAAAAAGACAACCCACAGAATGGGAGAAATATTTGCAAATGAAGCAACTGACAAGGGATTAATCTCCAAAATATACAAAGAGCTCATGCGGCTCAATATCAAAAAACAAACAACTCAGTCAAAAAATAGGCAGAATATCTAAATAGACATTTCTCCAAAGAAGACACACAGATGGCCAAAAAGCACATGAAAAGATGCTCAACATCGCTATGTAATAGAGAAATGCAAGTTAAAACTACAATGAGGTATCACCTCACACCAGTCAGAATGCCCATCATCAAAAAGTCTAGGAACAATAAATGCTGGAGAGGGTGTGGAGAAAAGGGAACCCTCCTACACTGTTGGTGGGAATGTAAATTGGTATAACCACTATGGAGAACAGTAGGGAGGTTCCTTAAAAAACTAAAAAGAAAAATATTATATGACCCAGCAGTCCCACTCCTGGGCATCCATCTGGATAAAACCATAATTCAAAAAGATACATGCACCCCAATATTCATAGCAGTACTATTTACAGTAGCCAGGACATGGAAACAACCTAAATGCCCATCGACAGACGAATGGATAAAGAAGATGTGGTACATATATACAATGGAATACTACTCAGCCATTAAAAGAGAATGAAATAATGCCATTTACAGCAATGTGGATGGACCTAGAGATTATCATACCAAGTGATGTTAAGTCAAACAGAGAAAAACAAATATCATATGATATCACTCATATGTGGAATCTGAAAAAATGATACAAATTAACTTATTTACAAAACAGAAACAGACTCACAGACTTTGAAAACAAACTTAATGGTTACCAAAATGGAAAAGTGGGGAGGGATAAATTAGGAGTTGGGATTAACATATACACACTACTATATATAAAACAGATAATCAAAAAGGACCTACTGTATAGCACAGGGAGCTCTACTCAATAATCTGTAATAACCTATATGGGAAAAGAATGAAAAAAATGGATATATGTATATGTATAAGTGAATCACTTTGCTGTATACCTGAAACTAACGCAACACTGTAAATCAACTATACTCTAATAAAATAAGAATTTAATTTGTAAAAGAAAAATAACTGTCACCAATTCCATTCTGGCTATGTGGCCATCTTTGTTATACAGAGATATTTATTCAATTATTTTAATATTTATTTCCATTTCATAAAAATGAGTGGAAAATGGAAAATTGCAATGTACCTTATTAAAGAAACAAAAAGCTCAGGTCTTATAAAATTGTGACACAGGGGCTTCCCTGGTGGCGCAGTAGTTGAGAGTCCGCCTGCCAATGCAGGGGACACAGGTTCGTGCCCCGGTCCGGGAGGATCCCACATGCCGTGGAGCGGCTGGGCCCGTGAGCCATGGCCGCTGAGCCTGCGCCTCCAGAGCCTGTGCTGCGCAACGGCAGAGGCCACAACATTGAGAGGCCCACGTACTGCAAAAAAAAAAAAAAAAATTGTGACACAGATGAAAGTCCTTTCCTGTGTCTTAAGTGATAACTCTTTAGCTTCAAACTACAGTTCACTGGATATAAGGTGATCAAGTATGGGTTCAACTGTGAAGGAAAAATGCAAAGTTTAAAAACATGTAAAAATTGCTGCAACAACAGCTTCATAATGTGCTACTGAATGCAATGGTAAGTTAAAAATGTTTATCTTCCTTTTATTTGTCTTCTATAACAAAACTCTTTATAACACATAAATATATTGTTCACCTTTCAGACTTTTGACTTCAAACAGATTTTTCAGAAACTCATTATATAAAAAAGTAGAGAACTCTCTGTGTAAAACCTTAAGAACAGAAACATGACTACATTAGACCAGCAGTCCTCAATTAGGGGCAATTTTACCCTCAAGGGGACACTTAGAATGTCTGGAGACACTTCCGATTATCATGGCTGGAAGAGGGGGGTTGCTATGCGCACCTAGTGAGTAGAAACCGGGGATGCTATAATGCATAGCTCCCGCAACAAAGATTTATCTAGTCCAATAAGTTAATAGCACATGGTAGAGAAACCTTTGGCTTAGGGTAAGAAAAAAGCTGTAAAAAAAACCAACCAAGCAAACAAAAGATCTGCTGTCTCTGTGACAATACCAAAGGTTTATTGCCTCTGTCATAATCCAATGTGGATTGGCAGTGGGGGGTCTTCTCCTTACAGGCATTACCCCTGTAATTACAGCCACTTACCCCTAAGGCTTCAAAATCTTCCATAGATCTTTATGGGAGGCAAAGACAGGAAAAGAGCCTTTACAGAAGTACATGGGAGAACTCTTGGGCTCTCCCTAAAAGTGATGTATGTCAATCTACCCACATTCCACTGGCTAGAACTCCACCACATGTCTGTATCTAATGCCAAGGGAGTCCAGGAAATGTAACCTAGCTGTGTGTTTAAAAAGTGGAAATAAGTTTGATGAGTGCCTACTCATCTCTGCCATCATGTCTGGTTATCTTTGTGACTAACAAAATATTCTGCTCATGGGTGCTTATTAACAATAAATTAATAATATTAATTAATACAAAGAAACTTGTATTAATACAAAGTGATATTTCCTTTTAAAAAATAGGAACTAGAAGAATCTGAAACTAACATTTAATACAAGGGCATCTACAAATTTTATTCTAAACAATGTTATGTCACACTATAACAAGATTTGATGCTTGACCGGATTTTTAAGCACTGTTTCTAAAACAAAATTGTATGTATTACTCAATATTTATTTCATATCTTAGACTTACCATACTCTTATCTATATTAGCTAATGTAATCTATGTTTCTTTTCTAATTCATTTTTTAAGATTCCTTCTTTGTGAATTTTTTAATTGCTTGAATTTTAAAATAAAAAGCACGCAATATTTACATAAAAAGCAAAATTATCATTCTTTTAAAATTAATGTAAAATCAAATATTGGCTTTCTCTACCATTCTTACAAGGAAGAGAGACAAAACAGGAACAATGATTGACAGCATAATGTTTTAATTTGACCTTTTGATGTCTTTGAAGAGATATTTTTAAGCATACTTCCATATGCTTCCTTTAAAAGGAAAAGAAAAGGCTAACTTAAAAATTATGAGTCTTGCACCATACCCCAAATATCGGTGATCTGGAATTTTCCAAGCCCAGTTGCATGTTTATTTCTATAAGGGAGAAAAATAAATTTTAGTACCATCAGCAGGTAAACTAAATTAGCCGGCAATCATCTTCTCAGCTGCCTATATTGACACTGTTCTGAAATTAACCACTGGATTTAGTTTAGCCATGAATAGTATATTGCTCAAAAACAACCAGTTTCAACAACTTCTATATGATATTTTTCTCTTCATTCCTTTCTGAACGCCAAAGTTCCTCTCACTGATGGATTGCTTATGACATGCTAAGGAGTCCATCACCAGCCTAGAGTAAAGGTAGAGATAGAATGTGGTTGTGATGAAATTGTTGTATTCCATTGCGGAAGTGATAAAAATGCAGGGGGACTCATAAATATTTTTGACCCATTTGCTTACAGGGATGGAAGTATTTATGGTTTGGAAATCTCTGGCTATAAAAACGCATTCCCGTTTATTCTATGCTATCAAGTAGCCTTTTGTTAAAGTAGAGTTTATGGGTAAGTTATTACTGGGAAATCTGCCTTTAGAACATTAGTAATGCAATAAATTCCACCCAGTCCATCCAGGCTATTTTGGGCAGAACTATGTCTAAATGAGCCAACTGTGTTTCACCAAAGATATTATATTCCATTCAGAGGCTCATATGTGATTTTCTTGGTCCTTTTGGTCTTTTTGAGATTAGTAAAAGCAGGAATAGTCATGATAGGAGTTTCTTTTATTTAGAGAATTTCAATCAAAAGATGACATAAAAAATTCACTGAACAAGAATGGGTAGTTAAGCCAAGTAGTAACTGAACTGATCTTTATTAGCAACTGAATCATATTGCAGCTCCTGAAAATAGCATGTGAAATCCATGAAGATATTTTTCTATCTTGAATCCCTTGCATATGAAGTTTATAAATGATTCTTTCAAATTTGTATGGGCACTATGAAATCATAGTTCTTTGTATCATATGTGTTTGTTTTGTTTCCAAATTTGAATGAAAAACACATTGATATAAAGGATCACATATTCACAAGAGGCAGTTCAGCTCTGGAGTCAGATGTTCTGGGTTTAAACAATGGCTCTGCCGCTTATTAGCTATGTGGCCTTGGACAAGTTACAAAGCAATCTTGTGCCTCACTGTCCTGCTCTGTGAAGGGAGGATGATAAAAATATCTATTTTGTGAGGATCAATTAAGTATTTGCTCCTATTATTATTATTCTCCTTTTGTATGTTCTCACACACAGCATCCTGCAGAACAATGGCGCCACAGGAAGCACTCAGTTATATTTATTGAATAAATTGGCCATAGTAGATTTCATATAGTTATAGAGGCATGTAGTAGCCTAGTACGGGTGAGAAGAGGAGGGAAGGCAGGGATTGTGAGTCTGAGAGAACTGAAAATCCAGTTTATTAGAAATATAGCCTTTGCTGAGTAACTAAGTCTTGGTTTTATTCATCTGTAAAATGGTGCCAAGAAAATGATCTTTAAAAATTATTGGAATTGGAAACAACATATGGTGAGCATTGGCAAAATATCTGGCCCTTCATAAATGATAGCTATTACTAATACCATGATCTGTTTCTGCTCCCAGAACACCTTTGACACCAAATGTGTGGGGTTTTTTCCCGCAACGATAAATTCTCCAAATCCTGTGCCTTACAATTCCTTTCTGACACTCACTACCTGGAGTTAGTGCGGACCCCACAGGTTGAGGGCTCGGTTCCACAAGATTGCCCCACCCCCACCCCCGCTTCAGATACCAATCGCAAGTCTGGGCTTTCTGTACTCCTGATTCACTGGCTGTAAATCAAGGGTTCCCATGACCCTCAGGTTTGCTAATTTTTCAGAACTCAGGAAAACGGTTTACTTACTATTACTGGTTTATCATAAATCTTATAATTCAGGAACAGATAAATGGAAAAGATGCAAGGGCAGGGCTTCCCTGGTGGCGCAGTGGTTGAGAGTCTGCCTGCCGATGCAGGGGACACGGGTTCGTGCCCCGGTCCGGGAAGATCCCACCTGCCGCGGAGCGGTTAGGCCCGTGAGCCATGGCCGTTGAGCCTGCGCGTCCGGAGTCTGTGCTCCGCAACGGGAGAGGCCACAGCAGTGAGAGGCCCGCGTACCGCAAAAAAAAAAAAAAAACAAAAAAACGATGCAAGGGCAAAGTATGGCAGGCAGTATGGAGTTTCCATGCCTTCTCTTGGGTGCCCCATCCTCTCAGCACATGATGTATTCACCAGCCCAGAAGTTCTTTGGACTCCATTGTTTAGGCTTTTTATAAAGGTTTCATTACTTCATTTACATAGGCATGACTGATTAAAGATGATTGAAAGATTAACTCAATCTTCAGCCCCTCTCCCCTCCCTGGACACCTGGGGGTGGAGCTGAAAGTTCCAACCCTCTAATCACATGGTTGGTTTCTCTGGCAACAAGGCCCCTTGCTCCAAGAATCACCTCATTAGCATAAACTCAGGTATTAGTTGAAAGAGTCTAGTTATGAATAACAAAAGATGTTCCCCTCTCCCCAGTCAGGAAATTCTAAGGACTTTAGGACCTCCACCATGCTGGGAACCAGATAAGACCACATACACATTTCTTATTGTCACAATGTCACTATACTGTGTGCTGGATGATGCTAAAAAAAAATGACAACACTGACCTATAGGCACAGTTTCACCACATTTTAAAAATATCTACAGTGTGCAAGGCATTTTGCTGGTGACGTGGATGGAGAGATAGAAAAGACAGGACTTCTGTTGCTCAGTCTGTCGAGCTCAGTCTGTCTTTTAAAAGACCATGAAGTAAATGATTTTATGCAAAAGCATTGTCAAATGGCAAAACTAAAACAGTTTAGTAACAAGTTTGATGTCCTTTATTCACGGGAAAACAGTCCATGGATTGGGGGAGCACAGTACCTCCCAGGCAAGTGGCTCACTCTTTCCGGGGATTTTGGGTGAGAGTGAGTTTTATAGGGCATTAGAAGCAGCAATGAGGAAACAGGGCTAAATGGCTGAGGTTGCATATCTGACCTTATCTAGAAAGATCAAGGAACAAGGAAATAACTATAAAGCCCAGAGTTAGCTTGGCATTTGGGGATTGGCTGACTGGATATACTGTGTTTCTGGTCAAGCAAAGCATTTACAGGAGCACAAAAGTGCAGTTTGCTGACATAGTACTGTGGGCAGGAGCTGATCCGTCTTGGACCTAGAAATTTATTTCAACAGCATAAATTTTCAAAAGTGACCCCCAAATAAGTAAAAAAGCACAAATATAGATCAATAATCACAGTGTAGTAAACCATGGCCAGGCCTGTTTCATCAAAATCTTAAGTAGGTACAATAGCACAGTAAGAAATTAAAAACTAGGTTATATAAAAAGCACTTGGTAAATATTAGGTACTTCAGTGGTCCAAAGTGGTACTCAAAAAAATTTAAATCTGGAACCCAGAAAATGGGTCTAAGTAACATAGTTTAAATAAAATAGAAATGCAATTTTTAGTATAAACTCCTGAGAACCCACCTACACTTCCCAACACAGGAGGTGATATCAGGCAGTCAGTCAGCTGCCTGGGGTCCAACCTAATAGACCCCTGCCTCCATGTGGACAGCTGAGGCCATAAGAGGGCAGCATCCCTCCGTGGGGAACAAAGGTGGTGCCAGAAAGCCCAGTGCACTCACACCATCATGAATTTTTATTCCCCTTGAAGAATAAAGAGAATAATAATAATTCTCTTTATTATCCTCTGAATTGTTTGTTTGCCAGTCAGGAAATCAAACAAAAAAAATTATGTTGTTTAAGATAGTTGTTTTTAAAAAAAAAAAGAAAGAAAGAAAGAAAAAGAAGAAAAGAAAGTTGTGTTGCTCAATAAATAATTCTCATTGATCCTTAAATGTGGAATGACTTTTGTTGACTGGCCCATCCTACCAGAGAAGAAACTGAAAGAGGTACAAATTATTTGCATTATTATAGTGACTTTCAAAGCATTGGAGGAAAAAAAAATCTAAAGTTTCCAATTCATTCTACAGAGCTAGAAAAGCTTTCAAAAAACTATAATCAAAAACAAAACTATAGGTCAGCATTTCCAAAACTGATCCACAAATCCCTCTTTCTAATACATATTAATGAATGGTGTACCCACAAAAAAGATTTTGTGATCAAACAACTTAGAAAAGTGCTACATAAATTTTGGGAAATTCAGCCTAAAATACATTTTAAAGGTACATTGATTTCAGTACTGAAGAGTCATAATTTTGTTTCATAAAAGATATTACAAAATTATGAATTCCTCTATTTATTAGAGAAATAAAATTTCTATATGTCATATATATTTTAAATGTATATCAATCAAAATTTCTAGGCATTGCTTTTATATAAAGTCCACTCTGTTTTGTTTGCTAATTTCTAAATCTAGCAAGAGATCATAATACTAAAAACCCAATATTTTCTCTAAGAGGCAGATACCAAGAGTCTCAGCTGAATATCTCTTTTGGCTTGGTTAAAAGGTGGACAGAAGTTACTAAGTTCAATTATGATTCCCCCCCAAAATCCCTAAATATTTCAAACAATTGACTTTTCATACAAAGCACAGGGTATACGCATATGGACTGGTATAATTAGCACCAGTTTAGGCTGTCTCTTTGAAATTTTCATTGTTTTTTATGGCTCTGATTTGAGTCACAACAATGAAAAGATAATTAGTCATAAGAAAAAAAAATCTGGTTTTATATGTGGTTCGGCTATATTACTTCTTATGAAACCAATATCAGACATTTTAAATTTTCCTTCTAATGAAGATGAAAACGGCTAGTGAATAAATCATATAGAGACACTATAAAAAGAAGGAGTGATTATCACACTAAGCAGTATCTTGCAATTTTTTGAAGACTGCTTCAATGTATCAAAAGAGGGAATGAGGTTTTAAGGATACTTGCAATAAGCAAAAGGAATCATTTTTACTCCAGAATCATAAAATCGCATCATTGTTTTTTAAAAAAACTACTGGACACTAGAGTGAAAACTACAAACACTGAATTTAATGTGTTAAAATTCCAGACAGCCAATAATAACTTCTCCAGAAGACTTCATCTTACTAGGATTCAGTGTGGACACTGGGGAAATTCACACCATTAAACAGAAAAAGTTGCCGTCTTTGGTCAGTTCCAGGGAAATAGACTCTGAGTCTGGGATTAGCGTGCAAGAGGCTTGTTAGGGGGCAGAAGCAGGGGGCAGAACACGGGGAGGTAGAAAGGGATGTGGGACTGGGCAGAGGGGAAAGTTGAACTGTGATGTGGCTGTGATCAAAGTCTCAGTCAGCTCCAGTGAATCCTGTAGGAAGCTGCGGAGCTGGGATGGCCCTTTCAGAGCTATGCAAACTTGAGGCAAGAGAGCCAGTTCCTTGTATCTCCATACTGAATATGGACTGCCCTAGGGAGGAGATGGAACCTGGGGCAAGATCACCCGCTTTGGCCAAGAGCAATGCCTGGGGAAGGACTCAGCTGTGAACCAGCAGCTGGTGGAATGTAGGGTTCCTGGGCAGTGCAGGAAGCATCTCGGGGACTACTGGTCCCAAGAGTGGGGACTGTTACTAATCAGTGATATTGAGCTGCAAGAATTCCTGACATTAGTGAAATGCAATGAGAAATTCATTTCATGCTTGTCTACTCAGGTAAAGTTCAAAGAAGAAAAATCAGCAGAACAAAAATAAATAAATAAACAAACAAATAAATAAATACATGCTAGAGTAGAAGTTTGGGAAGAACAGAAATAGATGTAATGTAACTCTGGGATAATTGACATCTGCTGAAGTCTGATGTTAAGTATTTATTTAGATTTTCTCCCCCAGGCACATGCACATACCATACACACCATGATCCTTAAGTCAAGAAAATTTAGTCTAAGCAGTAACTCCTGGTCAGAGAAATGTGTCACCACTCTGTTGAACAGATATCTGCATGCTATTACGTAACTCAGGCAAAAACTAAAACCACACACGTGTAGGTAGGTAATACCAATGCACAGCGACCTCGGCTTAGCAATAGCATTTTATTTCCCCCTATTTCCCCCTAGTATTTTGGCTGCTGAGAAAGTCCTGTTTCCAAACACCTAACCCAAATAAAATGTAAAATGTAATCTCCCTATTTCCTATTTCTCTGTCTTCACTGCATCTCAAATCTAAAATGGCTCACACCAACCTCCCTACCAAATTCACTCAGAGATTTTTTTCAAATTAACAAGATATAAAACAGACAAGATAGGTACATGATGCTCTCAGTTGCATTCACTAAAATCAACCTGAAAAGCAGGAAATCATTAATTATTTTTAAGTAAAAGGAACAAAATACTAGAAATTCGATCAATTTTCAGTGGCACAATTTTGGGGTGGAGGTGTTGATGAAATACATATCGTGCATTTTTCCTCAACCAGAAACCTACCCTTTTTTCAAGACTAGTTTCAGAATCACTTATATACCTGAAATACATTGAACAAGCTATTACATGTGAAGAGTACAGATTCAGAGCAAGAAAGGATCTTAGATCACCTAGTTCAACCCATTTTACAGGTAAGGAAAGTGAGGCTAGAAATGGGAAACAACTCATCAAAGAACATGGAGCTAATTAGTAGCCACTGCCACACAAAAACCCAACTCTAAAAGCAGTGTTCTTCCTACAACAATAGCTCTGTTAACATTTCGGGAAGTTTCAATGTGTTCTTGTTTTCTATGTCATTGCAATTAACATTTAATCTAGTAGGAGACTGTGGTTCCTAATGTGGCGGCTAATGTTTAAATGTTTAAGCTACTTTGGTATTTTGTGAACAGTGCAGGAAACTAGCCAGATTTTGTTTCTTGGATAAACCTGGTTATATGTTTTGTATGGCTCTCAAAGCTGGGTAATGTGGTTACCAAGTCACAAAATTTTAAATGCATCTAACGTTAGTTCTTTACCTAGGTTCCAGGCCCGGTACAAAAGAACTGAGTCCATGAGACCCATGTGCTAATGGAACCAGTGGCTCTAATAACCGCCAGCAATGTTCTGTCTGGCAAGAGGTTTCCAGCTTAAGAGGATGAATGGCCCAAAGCCAGCACCAATCTTACAGCATGAAAAATTAAAACCAGAATATAGTTTCAAAATCTGTAAGGCATTTTAAATGTCTGGCTAACCCTGCGCTATAATTTCCATTCTAGCTTTTCCACTGTATTCAGAATGGGATTTTGTGTTAAGAGTTTTAAAGAAGATACAGAGGGGAAGAAAATCCATAACCATACATCCTCCCAACCTCTAAAAGTTCTTTTACTTCTTTTTGCTTTTGCTTTTATTATGGTTCTTACAAGGAAAAAAAAGAAAAGTATATATATATATGTATATATATATATATTCTCATATATTTCACATATTTTCCTCCTCATTTCCAGACATGATACACTTTTGCTGAGCATATTTTATATATTATCTATGGCACTTTGGCTCATTCCATGCTTATGAAGCCAAGGTTAAAAGTTCAATTGCAGCAAGAGTCAATGACCTTCACTCTGACCTGTGGCCCTAGACAGTGTTCCAGAACCTAACTACCCTCCAATAACAGATGTTAGGAAAACCCCATACAGAAGTGAATGGTCTCCTGGAACTACTGGAAAATATCTTCAATGACATGTCCTTTGTCCAGAGACTGGTAGCACTATCTCCACATACAAAAAGCAGAGGCACTGACATTTTTTAAAAAAGCAACTACATTCCAGGCCTTTCCCTGGACCCTGGGGACAGACATGTTAACGAGAAAGTTAGGTACAATCTCTGGATTCTAAATTCTGCTTCTTCCAGGAAGCCTGTTGGAAAATTTCAACTAATCCTGATTCCTCTCTTCTTTGAGCTCCTATAGCACTTAGAGTCTGTAACTAGATATTAGAGCACCTTCCACTGGTATCTCTTGCTTCATTTTCAATTGTTCTTCACCACAAGAGGGTCTCATTTCCCCAACTAGATTACAAACTCTTTGAAACCAAGAACCATTGCTCTTTATTCTCTGTCCCACACAACGCTTAACACAAGATTGATCACTCTATTGATACCAACTGTTGCATTTTAATTGCCCTTAAACAGCTAAAAAAAAAAAATTAGTTAAGAAGGAAGACTGAGTGATTTCAGATAATATTTCGACTGAGAATTCATTTCCTTAAAAATTCTCTCCAAAACATTGACAATAACTTTTAATCCACATAAAATGCAAAGCCTAAACATAAACTAGTAAGTAATACATTCATACATGAATGTTAATACACAGTATACAATATTAGGTGAAAAAGCAAATTATTATCACTATATGCATAGAAAAAATAAGGATAGATACCAAAATATTGCATTAAGCCATAGAAATTGTGCTTTTTTTGCTCAAGAATGTTCAACTCCCACCAAGTTCATATGGCCAAACGTGTTATTAATTGTGTTTGGTTCTAGATGTGAACGTTATAGGTAAATTGAAATGCTTTTCACATTTTAGGATATTTCTATTACTTTTCTATTTTTCTACAGTGAGCATTTATGTTTAAATTAGAAAAACAAAACATACTCTGATTTATTGACTATACCAATAATTTTTTTTTTAATTTATGAAAAGATGGCTCTGACACAGGAAATCTGGCATCTAGCCTCCTGAAATCTTGGTCAGATTTTCTTCATTAGATTCAGCTGAATGCTCCTTGAGAAAGCAGCTTTTTAGTATCTAACCCCCTCTAGTGAGCAGATTGCAAACCCTCAGCTCACTCTTGGAATTACACTGGAAAACAGACCAGCCGTACATTGGACGCTAGCATTGTTCCTAATAGTTTTTAATTGCAGAATATTGCAAGCTCATTCCTCAATGAGTTGTTTTTATTTATCTCCAGGACAAATGAGTCCAACATTTCTTTTATTAATGGGTCCATCCCTTACCTTCAATTCAATTTGAATTGCAAAGACTCAGAGTAGAAAATGGTATCACAATGTTAAGAACATCAGGGTTAGCTGGATCGTCCACCACATTTCTAACTTCAGTGCAACCCACCTCTGTTACCTAGGGCACATGTCATAGGGATAATACCCACAGAACTGACAGGAAGAACCAAATATGTGATATAGTACAGGCGGGCTGGAGGGATCATTAAATGCTACACAACAAAGCTGGAGGCTAATACCAAACATGGCTTTCACTGTTGGTTTGTACTTATTCAGAAATTTTATCAATGTCAGTCTTTTATAGAATTTCAATTTAGCCTTCGGTTGAACTTCTCCTGTGGGTTTAGATTTATTGTGAAAATTTTAATTTGATGCATCAAATAAATAAATGAACATCTAGGGACTTCCCTGGCGGTCCAGTGATTGAGGCTTCACCTTCCAACTTAAGGGGTGTGGTTTTGATCTCTGGTTGGGGAGCTAAGATGCCACATGCCTCGTGGCCAGAAAACCAAAACATAAAAACAGAAGCAGTATTGTGACAAATTCAATAAAGACTTTAAAAAATAGTCCACATCAAAAAACTCTTTAAAAAAATTTAAAAATAAATAAATGAATATCAAATATATGTACTCATTTGTAATTATAACTCATTTCCTAGATTTATTATCCATTGCTTCCTGAGGCTGAATTACTCCTGAAGGAGTTGCTGTTGGCACATCTACAGGATCACCCCCTCTTCCTCCAGGAAGTTCCCACACACAGTTCGTTTCCCTTTACACTTGGAGGAGGGCTCTTTGTGAGATGCAAGCCTCGGGCTGAAAACCATCTCACATTTCCTACTTTTGTTGGTTCAACAAGCATTTACTATGATCCCATTAGACATAAGTCACTGTGATGTGTGGAATATAAAGATGATTTAACTTTTTTTTTTGAAAATGGAAAATTCCCCCAGGACAGCTGATCATCTAGAAAAGAAACTCACGTCTATATGTAAGTAACTATAGAGTGAGGCAGAGTGTGACAAGAGGCCTCTGTGAAAGGTGCAAATGAAGCGGGGTTGTGAGGAAGCGGTGGTGTCATCATCACAGATGACCTTAGGGAGAAGGCGGCACTAGGTCTTAAACAACCACCCAGCTCAAAACCTTTCCTCTGCCCATTCCTATCCCAGTCTCCTCTGCACCAACCTCTCCTCTTCCAAATGTTTCCTTTTTTTTTTCTTGCCTATCACCCGTCAGAACTAAGTCATAGATAGGGGTTGGTCAGATACCAAGGGGGAGGTGGACCTGGGAAAAGAAAAAGAAAGTATAAAAGGCCAGGAGATCGAAGAGAAAGACAAAATGTGTCCCAGGGAGACAGGCAAAGTGCTCACACTGCAGGACTCAGGCAGGGGCAGCAAAAACCTGCTGCAGGTACCCCTTTCAACATGTAGCTTGGTGCAGGCCCAGGCGCAAGGGTACCATGTAGGTAAAACATACCTACGCCAAGAAATGTAAGTGCTTAGGGCTCCAGGTAAGTATGGCCCTTCGTTCAGCCAAGCCACAGCTGCCGTGCAGGGAAGAAGCATTTCTTCCACTCCCGCGATGGCCAAGGTCACCTAGCCCAGTGAGGAGGCAGCGCTCTCAGAATTTGAATGGCAAATCCAAATCTTTGCGCTCAGGCTCACTTGGTTTGGATCATCATGTTTCATGTATGTTGAGAAAGCAGGAAAAGACCCATTCTTCTAAAGTAGGAGTAGGATGGACTTTTTCTTCAGTGTCCCTAATAATCTCCTGTTGTAGAGAAATGGATAAAGAAGATGTGGTACATATATACAATGAAATATTACTCAGCCATAAAAAGAAACAAAATAGTGCCATTTGCAGAGATGTGGATGGACCTAGAGACAGTCATACAGACTGAAGTCAGAAAGAGAAAAACAAATATCGTATAATATCGCTTATATGTGGAATCTAGAAAAATGGTACAGATAAACTTATCTGCAAAGCAGAAACGGAGACACAGATGTAGAGAACAAATATATGGATACCAAGGAGGTGGAAGGGGGGATGAATTGGGAGATTGGGATTGACACATATACACTATTGATACTATGTATAAAATAGATAACTAATGAGAACCTATTGTATAGCACAGGGATCTCTACTCAGTACTCTGTGGTGACCTAAATGGGAAGGGAATCCAAAAAAGGGGGGATATATGTATACATATAACTGATTCACTTTGCTGTACAGCAGACACACAACATTGTACAGTAACTATACTCCAATAAAAATTAATAAAAAAAATATCTGTTGTAAGCACGGGATAGCGTGGAGTAGACCTAAGGAAACAATCCTTCAAGGACACAGCCCCACCTTGCATCCTTACACAAATGACAGCAGAAACGCAAAAGGACCAAACCAGGCAGGGAACAAGCCAGCAGCCCCTTCTGTTCTCTTATTGACACCCCTTTCTCTTCCCTGGTCCCCTGCCTCTAACCTACATCTGTGTCACCCTGACCCTCCAAGCTTTCAAACTCTGCCCTCCATAAAGACTTGGACTTGATTCCTCTGAAAAATATCCAAGAGTCATTTAATCTCAATTCCTCATTTAATCACAGTTCCTGTAGAATGGAAATAATAATGACTACTTTACAGAAATGGGAGGATCACATGAGATGATGTTTATAAGTTAAATGATTTTATGTACGTAAATTTTATGTGCATGATTTATATATATATATATATATATATAAATGATTTTAGGTGAGGCAGTCTGCACACATTTAGACAATGTTGTCTAGCACACAACAGTTCTTTAGCCCCCTTGCTGCTATCACCTTGGATTTGCTGTCGTTTTTGCTATTACAGAAGTTAAGCATTAGTATGTGTGAAAGCGATTTATAAACTGTAAAGATCTATGCAAATGTGATATTGCTAACGATTTACTTACTCTGTACCAAGGGATATTTCTATTTTACTTGGAGACAAAATCTTAAGCTAAAGGTGATGCTATAATGGCGAGAATTCAGACATGGAGGAAGAGAATGTAGATAAGGAAGACAATCCCCTCAAGGTCCCCCAAAAAGATATTAAATAAGAAAGTAAAGCAGCTTGACACTTTCTCTACATATAAAGGTAACTCTGAGTAAAGTCAGTTAGTGATTGTACACCATGTTGAGGATAAACAGAAATAGATGGTTCCAAAAAGTCTGTCGTAAAGATGGGATGTATTAGTCTTTGAGCATCTCAGGTCTCCTCGTATCTCCACCATCACATAAGGACTTCCGTAAACATGCAAATGCAAACATGCACACACCTTCCATCATGCAATACTGAACTTGCTTCCCTCCCAACTTTGCTCTCCCGCCAGACAACTGGGAGAGCATTCTCTTTGAGTTTAAGGATCAGAATCATTTACTATGGAAGCTTCCATTTTACACTCGTAAGTGAAGGCCAGAAAGGTCATGCAGCTGAGCATGAATCACAGTCCAGAGAGGGGCAGACCCAGCTGGAATCGAGGCGTCCTCTTCCCCCGCCACCCCGTGCCTATACGGCCTCATGCTGGCATCTGGCTTTTAGTCTAGGGTCGAAGGTGAATGCATGTTCCCACATCATTAGCCATATAAGCTATTTTAAGGGAGAAGCTTTGGTAAATTATGCCTGTTTGGATTTAGTACAACACCGATTCCAGCAGACGGCAATGAAGAACTTTATAATTCCCACATATGGGTGAGGAACCCAATTTATGCTCTTAAGTGATTACAACAGCTTTTGTTCTTTTTTTTTTCTTTTTTTTTGGTAGGTAACAACTCAGTTTTTAATAACATTTAAAGATTTATGCAACCATCACCAACATCAAGTTTTAGAATATCTCCATCACCCCCAAGATTTCTCCACGCCCATCTAAGGTGAATTCCTGTGCCTACCTCCAGTCCTGGGCAACCACTGATCTTCTGTCTCTCTCTGTAGATTTGCTTTTTTCTGGAAATTTCACACAAGTTGAATCATGCAATAAGAATCTTTTGTGCCTGGCTTCTGTCACTTAGCAAAACATGTTTGAGGATCCTCTCTGTTGTAGCATGGTTCAGTACTTTGTTCCTATTCATTACTGAACAGCATTCTACTATATGGATAAGTCATGTTGTGCTGATGGACACTTGGATTACAACAGTTTTTGTTCTGATCTAACCAATGTTTAGGTACAAGAAGAAATTGTTCTCTTCTGAATGACATTTATTTTTTCCCTTTTTGTCTGAATACCAAAAAATCTGAAATCTAAATTTGTTAATTCATCTGACCCAAAATATATTACACTATGGCTCTGAACCAGGTCCAGTGGAGGCTCTCTGGAAGGATACTGAGATAAACAGACATGATGCCCCATCAGATCAAAACAAATGAGTCTGGTCCATCCACGCAGGGACTTTCACAGACAGTTCAACAACCGGAAGTTAAAGAGAATGAGTTTTAAGGAGACCTACTTACTTCTGACTCTAAATGTGAAGACTTATAAAATCATGAAGGTGGTTGGACCAGAGCAGCAATTCCCAGATCTGGTTGATGTTTCCTCAAGTCCTTCTTCCATATATTCTGATTTATTTAACTTTCAGATAAGCACTGAAAGTTATGTATTATGAAGCTCCCCAGGTGAATCTGATAAACCTGATGTCAGGTTTGGGATCTTCTTGTCTCTAGATGACCTTTGCTGTCCCTTCCAAGACCAAAGGCCCTCATTACTGTGGAAGACAGCCAAGAGCAACAGAATCAGCTCCTGCTGGCCCCCTTGTCAGCTGAAGCCAGAGCTGAGAGCCCTGAGAGTTTTGGAAGCAGTCTACTTGGAAATAGGGGTGGATTTTTTTTTTTTTTTTTGCGGTACACAGGCCTCTCACTGCTGTGGCCTCTCCAGTTGCAGAGCACAGGCTCCGGACGCGCAGGCTCAGTGGCCATGGCTCACGGGCCCAGCCGCTCCGTGGTATGTGGGATCTTCCCGGACCGGGGCACGAACCCGTGTCCCCTGCATCGGCAGGCGGACTCTCAACCACTGTGCCACCAGGGAAGCCCAGGGGTGGATTTTTTATTCTGCATATGGACCTTAAAACATGAGTTGTACACACATATGTATGCAAACACTGGTAATATATATATCAACCAAAGGTGGTTATCAATATGAGGGCTAGAAAATGCTATTAATGCCATTTCCCTAAAAGAGCCACTATTTCAGCCTTTTAGAAAGCACCGTATGTGGTGAATACACTTTTGAAGAAACATATCAACATATATAATTACCGAACAGAAAGCAATGGGATGCATAATATTGCTAATCTGCTTTACTTGAAAGCAATTAGAACACTGAGCATTGGCTTATATTCCCTTTTCAGGGAACAAATTTAACTGAGAGCCAAATAGCACAAAGCTCTGTAACTTAGACAAAAAGAGTTATTAAAACTGTCAAGGCCAATACATACTTAAGGATGAAAGTAAACTGTAGCTGGCACCTTCTTTCCATTAGCTCACATCCATATTTCCCTTGGATGTGTGCTTGGAAATTCAAAATTATTAAGTTCCAAATGAGTCATTTGTTTTGTTTTGTTTTTTAACATCTTTATTGGAGTATAATTGCTTTACAACGTTGTGTTAGTTGCTGCTGTTTAACAAAGTGAATCAGCTGTGTGTATACATATATCCCCACATCTCGTCCCTCTTGCATCTCCCTCCCACCCTTCCTATCCCAACCCATTAGGTAGACACAAAGCACGGAGCTGATCTCCCTGTGCTATGCGGCTGCTTCCCACTAGCTATCTATTACATTTGATAGTGTATATATGTCCATGCCACTCTCTCACTTCATCCCAGCTTACCCTTCCCCCTCCCTGTGTCCTCAAGTCCATTCTCTACGTCTGCATCTTTATTCCTGTCCTGCTCCTACTGGGCATACACCCTGAGAAAACCATAATTCAAAAAGAGTCATGTACCACAATGTTCATTGCAGCACTCTTTACCATAGCCAGGACACGGAATCAACCTAAGTGTCCATCGACAGATGAATGGATAAAGAAGATGTGGCACATATATACAATGGAATATTACTCAGCCATAAAAAGAAACGAAATTGAGTTATTTGTAGTGAGGTGGATGGACCTAGAATCTGTCATACAGAGTGAAGTAAGTCAGAAAGAGAAAAACAAATACTGTATGCTAACACATATACGTGGAATTTGTTTTGTTTTGATGGAAATATCTGAGATTCTTTTTGGATGTTATTTCTGAAGTAGAAATAATGATGTACCCTACTGATTATTGGCAGATTTATGTTTACATATGAATCCCTAAAGAATCCACTCAAGAAATACGCTGTCTTGATAGAGACCTTATGATAAAGGTCTTCAGCTCCAATATTCTCCTTCAGGTTCCTGCACCACCACTGTCAAAGCCATTCTTTGGACATTTGTTTTATATTACTAATTTGTTGCAGCTTAGGTGTTTCTGTTTTGTTTTGTGTGAAGTGTTTCCTGGTAGACAACTGTTTGCAGGCTGTGTCCTCTGTCCAAGTTAGAAAGAAGGAACTGTTAGACTGTCCGAGTTGACACTGGTGCCCAGATATCTGAAGTGTCACCTGGCCCTCCTCCTTGGGGGATGGGGTTTTGGTGTGATCGATGGAGTCCACTGGGTCTGTAAACCCACCAAGTGAGTGATTACCTGGTTCCTGAATTTATAGTTGGGAAAAGATGGCTTAGTCAGTGGGTGTAATGCCCACATTGGATCCTCAGTCTGTGAAATAAGGGATCTCATGGTGGGGAAGTTCAAACTGAAATCTCTGAAACTGCCCACCCCCAAATTTAAAAACTTATCACATCCAATGGGTAGGGGATGGCAGGAATCAGTGCCAGCTTTAAGGATCTAAAGGATGCAGTGGTGGTGGTCCCCATCATATCTTCATTTGATTCTCTAGCCTGGCCCATGGGAAAAAAACAGATGGGCTCTAAAGGGAACCCTCCTACGCTGTGGTGGGAATGTAAATTGATACAGCCACTATGGAAAATAGTATGGCAGTTCCTCAGAAAACTAAAAATATGGTTACCATATGATCCAGCAATCCCACTCCTGGGCCTATATCCAGAAAAGACAAAAACTCTAATTCAAAAAGATACACATACCACAATGTTCACAGCAGCACTATTTACAACAGCCAAGACATGGAAACAATCTAAATGTCCATCAACAGATGAATGGATAAAGAAGATGTGGTACATGTATACATAAATAAAAGCATAAAAAAGAATGAAATAACGCCATTTGCAGTAACATGGATGGACCTAGAAATTATCACACTAAGTGAAGTCAGAAAGAAAAAGACAAATACAATAGAATTCACTTATATGTGGAATCTAAAAAAAAAAAAATGATACAAATGAACTTATTTACAAAATAGAAACAGACTCACAGACTTCGAAAACAAACTTATGATTGCCAAAGGGGAAGAGGGAGAGAGATAAATTAGGAGTTGGGGATTAACAGATACACACTACTGTATATAAAATAGATAAACAACAAGGAATCTACTGTATGGCACAAGGAACTATATTCAATATCTTGTAATAACCTATAGTGGAAAAGAATCTGAAAATAATATATCTATAAATATATATATGTATAACTGAATCCCTTTGCTGTACACCTGGAACTAATAGAACAATGTAAATCAACTATACTTCAATAAAAAGTTGTTTAGAAAAAAAAAAAAGAAAAAGCAGATGGGTTCTAGAGTGGACCTTTGAAAACTCCACCAGGTAATAGCCCCAATTGCAGCCACTATGCCAGATACGGTATTCTTCTAGAGGAGATTAACACAACCTCAGGTACATGCTATGTGGCCATTGATTTGGTATATACGTTTTTTTCTATTCTAATCAGAAGAGAGGATGAGAAATAGTTTGCATTCACATGGAACAGGCAGCACCGTACATTTACAATTTGCCAGAGAACTATGTTAAATCTCCTTCCTCTGGTCATAGTATATTCCAAAATACCTGTATTATCTGGATATCCAACAGAGAATCACACTGATTGATTAGACATATAACATTATGCTACTGGGCAAGATAAATGAGAAAGCTAGCATGCTGGAGGTCTTGGTAAGACCCATGCACTCCAGTAGGTGGTAGACAAGCCTTAAAAAGATTCAAGGGGCTACATCAGGAAAAATTTTGGGGTCCAGTGGTACTAGGCATGCCAGTAAATCCTCTCCAAAGTAAAACAAGAATTACTGCAGCTTACCTTCTACCCTGAAGTAGGAAGCTCAGTGCATTCAGGCTCTGACGGCAGCATACTTGATACCTGGAACGCTGCTCCAGTCTCTGTACCAGGTGATGCAAAATACTGCCAGCCTTGAGTGGGGCCCCAGGAAAGAAAGGGCTCTTCAGCAGGTCCAGGCTGTGGTGATACAACAACCCTGTCCCCTTAGCCTTCTGAGCCAGCAGAACCTATGGTGGTAGAGAGATCCGCGGTTGGAAAAGATGCTGTTTCGAGTGTATGTAAGCCGCAGTGGAGGATGAAGTCCTACAAGTCCTAGGAATCTGGAGCAAGGCCATGCCGTAGGCAGGAAGGAATTAGACACCTTTTGAAAGACAACTGCTCATTTGCTCCTGAGCTCTGGGAGGGATGGAGTGCTTGGCCACAGGGTACCAGACAACCATGCAGCCAGAAATGCTCAGCACAAGTTTGGTCCAATCAGACCCACCAAGTGATGACGTCAAGTAGGCCCAGCAGCGCTTCATCACAAGGGTGATGAAGGGTCTATCTGGGATCAAAAGCCCGCCAGATCAGAAGGCATAAGCAAGCTGCATGCACAAGTAGCTCAGACCCCCTTACCAACCACTTTGTCAACCACTTTGCCATTCCCTCAGCTCAAGCCCACAGCCATTTGGAGAATCACGTCTGATCAGCTGACCACCACACTTTAAGGATGGGTTGGCTCAGCAGGTGGTGCAAACTAGAAATGGATGGCAGCTGTTTCACCCTCACTTGAAAGAACAGTTTCAACGCCTCAGAATGCTTATATCAGGACCAGAAAATAATCTGGCCCAAGGATATTAAAGACCAGCAACATCTGACCAGTGCTGAAATGATTTATTTTTCAGTTGACTGATACCCAGGATACTATTATTGTCACCGGTGTTCATTATCAAGCAGATGCTAACTTTTTCACATTAACTGACAACCTGAAAGCCAGGCAGCTGAGCTACCCTCAAGCTAACTGCAAATGATGTTATTCAGAGTCCCAGATCCCTTCAGTTTCTAGTATCATCTTCTTTACCTGCTGAGGGGGGTAAGGCTTTGATACTGGGTCACCTCACGTCACAATACAAAACAGGTTTTGCCAGAAGCCTACAGCAGCCTAGGATGCAGACACGTACCCAGCAATTCACAGGAACAAATGCAAAGCATCTGCCCATGTTAATTACATTAAGATCAGTGGAAAGCTGGCTGCCCCTTAAAACAAGAGTTAAAATGAAAGGAAGGCTGGTTCTTTGAAAAGTGATAAACAAACAAATGACATTATTCCTTCTTGGGAAACTTATTCAGAAAAGGCATATCATTTTACACACAGGAAGACAAATACACAGTCATTTTAATTACACCACACTCAGGAATCCAGCCCAGCACCTACTTCTTTACCACCACAGCAACTCAATTAGCTTTCTCTGTTTATCATTTTATTTTGCTGCCACAATTTTGGAATGACCACCTTTCAAACACAATCATATTAACATGTAACATGCTGCCCTGTGACATGCCCCCTGCTATGGGGCAGTGGTTTTTGCAGAGCCTGACATGTGCTGCTTCCCCTGGCAAAGTTGTCTTACCTGAACCCGGCAGGGACTGTACAAAACCTTTCTGTTTCCTGTCCAGGAGGCAGGGCACACCATGGGGCCAAATCGTTCTGCTTTCTTAATCCCGTCTTCACTTAGCATATGGGAAGAGACAGGATAGCTTTTCCCAACCGACCCTGAGCAAACACGTCAATTAGTTCAAGAGGAGCTTCACAGCTGAAAGGAAATGTGGGATTCATCTAGACTAATACTCATGTTTTGCAAATTGAAAATCCATGTCCTAAATAATGGATCAGACTTCCACCAGGCCACTCAGCTAGAGAGCAGGGAATGTTAGCAGGCATGGGGTCATGACAACGCACCCTGCCAAAGAGAAGGCAACAGCTGAATTAGCGCGATTGCCTTAGCAATCCACCCACAGTGACTGCCTCCCATACAGCCCCAGACCTTTTCTCTGGCTGCCGACCCTCTGCTCCGTCTTTGGCCTCTCTCTGGTTGGTTCCAGCTGTTCCTCTTGGTGTATGGTGTCAGCTGGGGTCCAGTCCAGAGGATAGTTATGCCAGTTATTTAAAACCATGGGGATTTAATTCAGGGACTTGGTTATATGGTTGTTGGAACACTAAAAGGGCAAAAAATAGCACGCAGAAATAACCCAGAGGTTAGTAATTGCAGGAAGCAGACACCACCACAGGTGGGGGAACAACAGGAAAGAAGTGGGGTCACAGAGGCTCTGCAGTCACAGGAATGCTCCCCAGGATGTCGGTGCTCCAACAGCCAAGGCTACAGCCGTCAGCTGGTGCCTCATGGCTGATACCTGAATCCATGAAGGAATTGCCACGTGATTGTTGCTGGTCAAATCATTCCGATAGGACTTATTCTACCGCTGAAGAAAACAAACTGTTTATGAAAACAAACTCATTTGTAACAGCTGAAAGCCTTGTTATGCTAATGAAAGATCATTTTATGTAATCATTAAAGCCAGTCCCTTAAGGATATATATATACTAGGTAAAACTTTGTAGCCTGGCCCTAATTACCACATGTAGTTAAAAGTAATCAAAAACCATTTCTTCAAAATTATTCTGTAATTAAGACGGCTCATCAGTTAGATGTGACTTTTTCCCTATCCCAACTTGTGCGAATTAGTAAAGTTCTTACCAAGAGCAATAAATCAAAACCATTATAATTACACTGATTGTGTTCAGCCTCATCCATCATAGGTCTCTAATCATTTGACCTATAATTGCTTTTGTAATTGCTTCAGGCTTTAGTAACAATAATTGCTGCTATTTATTATGAGTTGATTATGTACCAAGTAAGTTATAAAAATTTCATTTGGGGGCTTCCCTGGTGGCGCAGTGGTTGAGAATCTGCCCGCTAATGCAGGGGACACGGGTTCGAGCCCTGGTCTGGGAGGATCCCACATGCCGCGGAGCAACTAGGCCCGTGAGCCACAACTACTGAGCCTGCGCGTCTGGAGCCTGTGCTCCGCAACAAGAGAGGCCACGACAGTGAGAGGCCCCCGCACCACGATGAAGAGTGGCCCCCGCTTGCCACAACTAGAGAAAGCCCTCGCACAGAAACACAGCCAAAAAAAAAAAATTAATTAATAAACTCCTACCCCCAACATCTTCTTAAAAAAAAAAAAAATTTCATTTGATTGTTGCACTTTACCTGGGAGGTATTATTCCCATTTTAGAGATGAAGAAACAGTTCTGAAAATGTCCTTGACTCGCACTCACAGAGATCTTTTAGGAGGTACTTTATGATTTATAGTATTTATCTCTGTTCCTTATGCTACTACAGAGATTAATGGAATTATATAAAAAATAATCCCAAAAAACACATAGCAATAAAACTATCCAAAATAGAACATATGAAGCATTTTTATTAGAGTTGTGGTAGCATCTGTGTCTGCTAACTCCATCCTCTCAACAGCTTCTACTCTGTATCTCCTGATTGATTTTTCTTCTGGTTATAGGCCTTATTTTTCTGCTTCTTTGTATGCCTGGTATTATGGGTTAAATTTTGTCCCCCAGTAAGGTATGTTAAGTCCTACCCCCGATACCTTGGAATGTGATCTTATTTAGAAATAGGGTTGTTGCAGATGTAATTAGTTGAGATCTGGATGAGGATGGGCACTTAATCCAATATGACTGGTGTCCTTATAAGAGGAGAGGGCAGAAACTCATGATGAGAGCACCAAGTGATAGAGGCAGAGGCTGGAGTTATGCAGCTGAAAGGCAAGGAGCACCACGGATTGACAGCCACCACCAGAAGCTAGGAAGCAGCAAGAAAGGACTCTACCCAGAGTCGTAGAGGGAGCACAGCCCTGCAGACACATTGATATCATCCACCTAGCCTCTAGAACTGTGAGAGAATCCATTTCTGTTGCTGTAAGCTACCTAGTTTGTGTTCCTTTGTTACGGCAGCCCTAGGAAACTAATAAACTTGCCAATCTGGATTGGATGCTGGATATTGTGAATTTTGCATGTTTGGGTACTGGATTTTGTTGTATCACTTTAAGGAGTATTGGGCTTGGTTCCAGCATGCAATTAAGTTACTTAGGAACAGTTTCATCTTTGTTCAACTTGCATTTTTTTAAACTTTATTTTATTTGTTATTATTATTTTTTTGGCCACACCATGTGGCTTGCGGAATCTTAGTTCCCCAACCAGGGATCGAACCCGGCAGTGGAAGTGCAGAGTCCTAAGCCCTGGACCACCAGGGAATTCCCAGAACTTGCTTTTAAAGTTCATTAGGATGGCTCAGGAGAAACCATTAGTCTAATGCTAACACCCTTCTTCAAACTATACTCAATGCCCACGTTTTACAAGGCCTCCCCACTGTGGTTGATGGGACTAAGAACTATTTCTAGCCCAGTGTGAGCTCCTGGAAATGTTTGTCCTATTGCTGTCTGTGGGTCTTTCCCCAGCCTCGGGGAGTTTCTTCTCAGGCTGGTGCAGATCAGGACTCAGCCAAAGACTGGAGAGGACCCATCTGCCCATCTCAGGAATTCTCCGGGTAGCACTCTCTTCTCTGGTGTTCTCTCCCACAAACTCTAGGCATCTAGTCTCTCAAAATTCTGATTTCTATCTCTTCAACTCAGCCAGACCTCTGGGCTCCACAACCTGGAAACTGCCTTTGGGCAGTAAGTTGAGTCGATTGTAGAGCTCATCTTATTGATTTGACTGTCCTTTTCTCAAAGATCAGTCCTGCACTGCCTTAGTCAATTCATGGAAATCTTTGTTTCACATATTTTATTTGATTTTCCTTTTTTTTGATGTTGAAGATTGAATCCAGTCCCTATTACAACATCATGGCTTGAAGGAAAGTATGTTATTTATTTTTTTAAGTAAACAAGAATATGGTGTTTTGAAGTTTCTTTCTTTTCCCCCCTTCTTAGTAGCTGGAGGGCACATCTCAAGTCACTACTGCACATGAATGTGAAACATATCATGTATCTTTTTTGGCACCAATAGGTTTCCTGTGAAGTCTCCGAGAAAGAGAAATCTAAAAAGTGAATCAGAGCCCGGAAGATCAGACCCAAGGACCCCCAATCTCAATAAACATCTTGAGTTACTTATGACTGTTAGAGGCAAACTGGTAACAGAAATCGCATTTTGCTTTTCAAGTGATTTCATGAGCCAAGCAGATGGTAAACTTCCTCACTAGTCAGCAAGTGCAAACTCTGCGATTGCCATCTTTGAAACAGTCTTACCTTGACACCATGTGGGACCAGGCAGGGCTGGAGGAGACAGAAAGCACTGAGATGACAAGTGAAATCAGATGTCTTGTGTGGTGTGTGGTGTGATCATTAGAAACCAGGAAATTTATGTAAAAGTAAGTTGGGCAAAAAGCAACACTCTATACTAAACACATGCTAAATTACAGAGAGTTCATAAACATGCCAAACGCCATATTTTTATAGCAATTCATAAATTATAAGACATTCCCACATTTATTTATTTTTTTCAAACCTACTCTATACATCGTCTTCTATTTCTCAGCTGATGGAAATTCCATTTTCCAGACGTTCACGCCAAACCTCCCAGTCATTGCTGGCTCCTCTCCTCTCACACACCTCCTATCCAATCCAACCCAGCAAATCTGGTAAGTTCTAATTGTAATAGATCAAGATGCAACCATGCCTTAATACCCCCACTGTCTGAGTAAATAACTGTCCTCTCTCCCTGGATTCCTGCAAGAGCCTCCTAACTAGTGAACCTGCCTCAAATCCAGCCTTCCAAGACTATTTTCAATCCAACAATCAAAATGGCCCTAATATAAATCAGATTATGTCACTCCCCTGCTCAAAACCCAGTGATGGCTCCCTATTTCTCTCAGAGGAAAAGACAAAGTTCTTACAGTAGCCTATAAGACCCCATAGGACCAACAACTACCCTACCTGGTTCTCCTTACCCTGGTCTACCTTTTCCTTTTGCCATAATTTCATCATCTAGCCTGCTATATAATAGGGTTATGCCAAAATGCAACCCAGTCTAGCAAACCAGCTGCCTTGGCTGATAAAATGATACATGCCCTCAGCTAATACATCTGGTGAGGACCGGTTTCCATACTGTTGCTAACTACCTTAGCCAACATGGTCATACACAACTCTCCTTTTTGGTAGATAACAGTTATCCATAGAGCAGTTTGAGGTAGATGAGGGTGAATTGCTGCCACGCTCTTGCTATTTAGGTTATAACCAAAGCAAAGCTGACATGCATGCAGGTATGGGTTGAGCAAACAGTCATTAGCAAGCAGCACAAAACATCTCTGCTGAACTGTGTAAGTTCAGAGAGGTTCCAGCTCCCTGGATCCCTTTAATGTTACCTGACAAGTTCTCTCGAGGCAGACACAACATTTCAGAGGCAAGATTCTGTTAGCCTTTTAGACATCATCAAGCAACAAGAATCCTCTGAAACCAATGGACAGAGGATCATTTAGGGAATGAGCCTGGTGTGCCTTCCCTAAGGACATAGACTACAGGCTTTCCCCGGTTTTTATACATTACTCATGCAAGAGGTATAGCCAATCCTCTTATCTTGACCACCTCAAATTTCACAGAGAGCCCATTTCTAACATACATTGTATAGTCAACAGGTCCCCACTTTTATCAATAACACAGTTCTGACATTCAATTCTAATGGAATATCTAATTACATACCCTTGGTTTGCTCAAGATACCAATAATCCTTATGGTAGCCACGTCTAGTATGAGACTGCTATAGTCTAGAAGCTGATTACCCCTTTTGTATAGATTCTCCATGGGGCAAATCTCTGCCCCTAGATTTAAAACTTGTGTTAACTAGCACATACTTAATTTCACATTATCTACAGGGAGTATATTAGATTAGAGATCTTATAGCACATGGCAATGAGTTAACTTGTGCCTCCACTGACAAATAGTTCAATGCCTACTATTTTCACTATAACAAGTAGCAAGACAGAGTAGGTTTTATTTTCCTTTTTTTTTTTTCACAGCCACAACTGTTGATCAATTCCTGGTATCATATAACATGCCTGTGGCAGAAATTGAAAATCCAGTCAAAAGGATTGGAAGACAGGAATGTCACATCAAAATGTCTTAAGTGTGGGTAACTGCCTGCTCTCCACCAAAAATTTCTTATGTCTGAAGTGAAAAAGAAGTGGAAAGAAGTGATGGAAGAAAAATGGGCTTTCTGCAAAATCAGAAAATTCATAACCTAGAACATATAGTAGAATGCAATCAGAGTCCTACATGTCAATCATTTTTATTCTTTTTAAATGCTTTCTTTTATCCTTTGTGACTTGAATGATTCTGTTGTGCGTGTAGGATAATTGGCTTTTCTGTTTGAAAAAGGAGTAATGTGTTTCTAGTAAAAGTACTAGATTAAAAATATTCTTTTCATTGTATGCCAATATTTTTCATTTTTATGTTTGCTAACATGTCTGAGCAAATAGAAACATCAGATAATTTAGACGTGAATTTCAATGTAAAAATTATTCATTGAACATGAGTCAACAATATTCCCTACAGAAAGCTCTGCCAAACACTATCCGTCTAAAAAGTTTTGCTCTATCAGGCCATGCACCATTCAGGGAGAACTGTACAAGAAAATCTTTCTTGGTTTTTTATTGGGTTTTGCCAAATAATATTTTCAACATTTATGACCTTCAGATCATAAGTTCTCTAAAATTAACTATTTAAAAAGAGATCTTGAATTGTGTTCTAGAAAGTCAGTCACCTGGTTTTTCCAAATTTTCAGTTATTGATGAACAAAAATAAAACCCGTATTGATTCCGGCAGGGCCAAGGTGGGGTTAAAAGAATCTTTCTGTCCTTGGAGGAGAAATGATTTGGCTGGGCCTTAGAGAATTGCTGGCATTCAGCTCATGCTTCATGTGTTTCCAGGTGAGAGCCAAACACGAGTTTGTCACAGAGACCAGAAGGAGCACTTGTCAGGGTGAGAGTGAGGTTGAGGGTGGAGGAGGAGAGTGAAGAGGGAGGGGTCAAATGAGAAAAATCAGCTTGGCAAACTCAGGGGCATGATCCAAGGAGCAAATTAAGCACTGGCTCAGGGCACGAACACAGCAGAGGTCCCAAGAAGGAGAAATATTAAATTTTGCCAAGCTGATCTGGAATTTTGCAAGCCAAAATTGTAAAAAAGGGGCTATTTTCATTTCAACATAGATGTGACTTGTACCTTTTATAGATGAGTGATGCTTTATTTTGAATATGTCAGATGAGAGATGGGAGTGGCAGGAGCTCTGGCACCATCATCTCCTTAGTTCTGGGGCCTCTGAAGGTCTTATTTGGGCTCCAAGTGGTGCTCTAGAGGAGAAAGCTTGGAAACGTAACAGGAAAAAATACACTGGCACATCAGGGGAAAGAAAGCAGCATCTTGTAAGATGAATCGCACAGCGATATATGAGGTGGAGGAGAGCACAGTGAGAATTGTCACAGAGGGGTGAGGTGACGGGAACTGCCA
Organism: Globicephala melas; assembly: GCF_963455315.2. Lineage (NCBI taxonomy): Eukaryota > Metazoa > Chordata > Mammalia > Artiodactyla > Delphinidae > Globicephala > Globicephala melas. The sequence goes on along the minus strand of NC_083317.1, from coordinate 108,852,754 downwards.
GGAAGACTAGCCCAGGGGTATTTTGAGAAATATTTCGTTTATCAGTACAAAGAGGCAGTGTTGAAAGTAGCATAATCCGCTTTCATTCTATTTTTGTATGACAAAATTATCCTATTTATGTAGGTTAAATGTAACTAATCTATTAATACTCTTTATCAAATATTCTCCTTGTAATAACATCAAATCTTATAAAACATACATTCATATATGTGTATGTATATATGCATGCATGTATATATACAAATGTACATAGAGAGGAAGAACTGATTCAATTCCTAAGATTACTAATGTCAGTGTATGTTTTTAAAGCAGCTTCGAGATAATAGTTCACATAGCATACAACTCAGCCATTTAAACTGTAGAACTGAATGTTTTTTAGTATATTTACAGGTACATGCAACCATCACCACCGTCAATTTTAGAACACTTTTACCACCTCTAAAAGAAATCCTTTAGCTATCACCCCTTACCTTTCCAGGTCACTCCCAACCCTGGGCAACCACTAATCTCCTTTCTGTCTCTCTTCTGGATATTTCATATGAATGGAGTCATATAATATGTTATGTCTTAAAGAGGGGCTTTTTCACTTATAATGTTTTCAACATGCAAACATGTTGTAGCATGTATTTGTGCTTCATTCCTTTTTATGGCTGGATAATATTTCACTGTATGCAGGTATGTACCACATTTTTTAAAATCCATTCATCAGTTGATGGACATTTGGACTCTTTCCATCTTTTGCCTATTAAGAATAATGCTGCAGGGCTTTCCTGGTGGCGCAGTGGTTGGGAGTCCGCCTGCCGATGCAGGGGACAGGGGTTCGTGCCCCGGTCCGGGAGGATCCCACATGCCGCGGAGCGGCTGGGCCTGTGAGCCATGGCCGCTGAGCCTGCGCGTCCGGAGCCTGTGCTCCGCAACGGGAGAGGCCACAACAGTGAGAGGCCCACGTACCGCAAAAAAAAAAAAAAAAAAAAAAAAGTCAATGGGAATCATTTCTACTACTTTAATAAGTAGATATTCATCACTTCCTCCAATGTCCTAATTCCAGTCTTCCACAAATCTGGTACAGATAGAGCAGATGCATCATTTTAAAACGCTCATTCCCCTTGCTGATGGGCAGAGAAGGGTCTCAGAGAACCTCTGAAGCTTATTGTATTTTGAAATTGGACGAACTTACATTCCAAGGAGAGAACACTGAGTTTTGAGGAAGCTGATAGTGTTAGAAAATTACTGTTTTCTTGGCTTCTGACTGGGCTGATTTATGTCAATTTTGTATGTATATTTATCATAGTTGGGTAAAATGTTAACTTGTCCTAAAAGGAAGAGCTCTAAAAAAAGGAAGAGCTCTAAACACTAAAATAATTTTCCCCAACTCATTTTGTTCAGAAATTTCTGGGAATACTAAATTCTAAAATACCTCGATGACACCTTGGAATTCAGATGTAGTCTCCCACCTCCCTTTTCAAGATATATTTCCCCAGGGCTTCTCTGGTGGCGCAGTGGTTGAGAGTCCGCCTGCCGATGCAGGGGACACGGGTTCGTGCCCTGGTCTGGGAAGATCCCACATGCCGCGGAGCGGCTGGGCCCATGAGCCATGGCCACTGAGCCTGCGCGTCTGGAGCCTGTGCTCCGCAACGGGAGAGGCCACAGCAGTGAGAGGCCCGCGTACCGCAAAAAAAAAAAAAAAGATATAGTTCCCCAAAAGACATAGCTAATCAATGTACTCATAAACCAGTAAGAGTAGGAGAAGTTTGTCATTCACTCAATCAAAACCACAAACGTAAAAGGTTCTGTTCATTATTTCTATTCTTTTGCTCTAAATTCTTATTCTAGGAATGTATTTAGGAAGTAGACTTTACTATTGGAGCTTTAGAATCACTTTTAGGGGTTTTTTCCCAGGAAAATAAAACCGCATGATCTTTGCGTTTCATGAGAGTATTTTTCTGCCAATAAATATAAAACTCATTTGACTTTTTCCCATAGGAAAAGTGTTTTAGTGGAAATATAGGCTCCTCCAGGGACTGGGCATTTGTAACCAAATAGTGTGGCAGTTGAGTTACTCTGTAGCCTTTTAAATTAGCAGATTCATGTGACAAGACAGATGGCCAAAAAAGAGTTAGACAGCCTTGGGTTGAGCTTTGGTGATGTTATTCTTTTACTGTGTCATTTGGGGTCAGGTTAATCTGGTTCAATTTCTTCATCTCCACAAATAGGGGGGGAAAATGTCCATCTTACAGCTTTGCTACGATTATATAAGAAAAGAAAAAGAAAACTGTGTAGACGTTAACCCTCAACAAAACTATAAAATATTCCCACAGCATTCATGCATTTTTAATGCAAGCTTCCTCATATTCTCTGAAATATACAGATAATGCAAAAAAAAAAAAAAAAAGCCCAATTCTGCCTTGTCTGACTTAAGATTAATATTTTAACTTTACTTGTCTTTTAAAACCTACATATTATTTTGGGAAATGATTTGAATGATCCATGTCACTACAAAAGATATTTAGGGAAGATTCTACTGCAGAATTTTCTGTGTGATACTCTTCAGGGAGCAGAGACTACTCAAATCATACCTTCAGCCATTTCCAAAACTAACGTGCATTTCTCACTTCTTGACACTAGATGGCACACCTCTGAAATAAACCAAGGAATTTGTATAAGGCAGGAAATGAATCTGGGTTAAAATAAGCCTCCTCAAACCAACATATCGTGACGTTTGAAATGGAGGAAGATGAGAGTGCCTGGAAAACCATTTATCTTTTCGACAATTAGGAAATGACATGGGAAATTAACCATTCAGCCATTGTATTATTTTCCTAGGGATGTTGTAACAAAGTACTGCAAACCAGGTGGCTTAAAACAACAAAAATGGGGCTTCCGTGGTGGCGCAGTGGTTGAGAGTCCGCCTGCCGATGCAGGTGACACGGGTTCATGCCCCGGTCTGGGAAGATCCCACATGCCGCGGAGCGGCTGGTCCCGTGAGCTATGGCCACTGAGCCTGCGCGTCCAGAGCCTGTGCTCCACAATGGGAGAGGCCACAACAGTGAGAGGCCCGCGTACCGCAAAAAAAAAAAAATGTATGACCTCACAGTTGTGGAGGCTAGGTGTCGGAAACCAAGGTGTCGTCAGGGTTGGTTCCTCCTTGAGACTCTGAAGGAGAATCTGTTCCAAGATCCCCTCCTAGCTTCCGGTGGTTGTCAGCAATCCCTGGCATTCCTTGGCTTGGAGACGCATCCCTCCCATCTCTGTCTCAGTCTTCACATGCCTTCTCTGTGTGTCCCTGTGTCATCCCATGGCCTTCTACAAGGACACCAGTCATTGGATTTAGGGCCCACCCTAATCCAGTATGACCTCATCTTAGCGAATTACATCTGCAAAGACCCTATTTGCAAATAAGTCACAGTCTGAGGCTCCAGGTGGACATGGATTGCGGGGGACACTCTTCAGCCCAGTACACACAGCAACACCCAAACTGGGCAGTCAGGTCTGGAGCTGAGCTGTGAGACTCAAGGACAAGCCATGTAACCTGCCTAAGAACCATGTCTTCATCTTGTGAAAAAGGAATATTAACATATGTGCCTCATAGTGTTGTTGTGAGGGTTAAATGAGGTCATACACACAATGTACTTAATGACTAGCATATAGTAAGTACTCAATAAATATTAGCTGCTACTGATGTTATTGTTGCTACTGGAATTCAAAAACGGGTCTTCCCACCTTACGTTTCCTCCAGAGCCTGACATAAAGGTTTCTCTGGTCTGAGTTTGACAAAATGATGAAGAGGGCAAAATGCGTCTCTTAAAAGACCCAGACTTGCTTCTGTACTTCTCCTCTGCGGGAAAGGGTCCACCTGTGTCTTGATTTTTTTTATCATGTATTTATTAATCTTACTGAGTCTACTTTCCAAAAAGGATTTGTGACAACAATGTCCTTGTGTTCTCTTCCTGCTTCCACAGGTTCTAAATGTGCCCAGGAATGGTCCAGACCTAGAAGAGTGGAGGACTTCGCAGCATTTGAGTAAAGGGGTAATACGGAGTGACAAGACGTAGTGACTGTCCAACCTCAAGCAGAACCAGTTCACGACAGGCGAACAGAGTTGCACCTGAGCACACAGAAAGGGAGGGCCAGGCTGGGTCTGGGCAGGACTGCAGAGGTTGTAACAAAATAATCACACTTGGGGCCCAAAGCCAGCAGTGGATCTGGTGGGTAAAAGTGATGCTCTAGGGGAGGAGCCCCCCAGGGCACTCAGAAGGGAAGGAGTTTAGGGACAGCCTGAATACCTGCCAGTCAGAAGGAGAAAGGCATTCAGACAGAAGGTGGTACCAAAGAAGCAGAAGGTGAGGAGGAAATGTCTCTTTCCAAGGTAGCCAGGATCAGTGGACTCTGAAACCCTTACCTAGTTCCCTGGGCCCCTCAACTTTCATGCTCTAAGCAGACCATCACCCCTACCAGAGGCCTGCTCTGGCTTCCACATTCCCTTTCTCAGAGAAGGCCCTTCAGAATCACCAGCCAGAAGCAGGGGTCATTCTGGAACCCTCCCTCTCCCTCATGGTCCATATCCTGTGGGTTCTACAACTCCAAAGTCACATGACTCCATCCCTTCTCTCCCTGCCCCTCCCCAGTACCTAAAGAACAAAGTCTTCAGCATGAACACAAGGCCTGTCGAATCTGAGCTCTTGTCTACCTTTTCAAGCCTCCCCTGCTTGGTCCTCCATCGGTACCCTAACCTCCCTCCAAGACAAACTGTGACAAGATTATTGCTGAATGAATACAGGAATGAATAAATGCATCACTACAAACAGGAGGAGGTTTAGAGCTTCCAAATAGTTTTCTGTCAAATTCTACCTTTTAATAAAACAAACATTCTGGGGTTCTCTTATTAGATTGATAAGATTGAATCCGTTGTGGATTTAAAAGGACCCTATCCAAAAAAAAAAAAAAAAAGACCCTATCTGTTATGAGAGTAGAGATTGCATCTTTCTCAGTCCTAGCATGGTACCTCACACAGTGATATGTGTTGAATGGCAAGATCTAAATTCTCAGCCCTGGGGAGTTCAAGTTTGAGTTTTCTTCCAAGGTTGGGTCTTCCAATCTGCCTTGTATATGGAAGGAGCAGAAATGAGTGTGACCTGGATGAATGCACCTGCTTCTGCAGCAAGAAGCCCTTGGCAGACACCTCTGACACAAAGGGCAGGAACTTGGAGGGAGAACTGAGGCCAAAGAGGAAGTATTGTGTGCAAGTAGGAGATAGGTGAGGGGCTAATGTTGATCTGTGGATGGAGTCAGTTGTGAAAGTCTTGGAGGTGAATCCCAGGATGGATTGTCAGGTGAGATACAAAGACATCAGTACTGGAGCCTACAAGGCAGGGTCAGACATCAGTTCACAAGGGTGCTCCTCTCCCTGGGTCTTCTTCAAACTGAACTCTTTACCCCCAAAATTCATATGTTGAAGCCCTAACCCCCAGTGTGATGGTATTTGGAGACGGGACCCGTAGGAAGGTAATTAAGGCTAAATAAGGCCATAAGGGTGGAGCCCTAATCCGATAAGACTAGTGCCCTGACAAGAAGAGGAAGAGACACCAGAGCATTCTCTCCCTCTCCCTCTCCTTGTGCACACAGAGGATGGGCCTCGTGAGACACAGTAAGAAGGTGTCTTGTCTGCAAGCCAGAAGAAGATCTGTCACCAGGAACCAAATTTGCTGGCACCCTGATCTCGGACTTTAGTCAGTTTGGGCTGTTTTAACAAAGTACCATAGATGGGATGGCCTATAAACAACAGAAATTTATCTCTGGAGACTGGAAGGCTGAGATCAGGATGCCAGCAAGGTCAGGTGAGGGCCCTTTTCCGGGTTGGTTTCAGACTTCTCATTGTAACCTCACAGGGTGGAGAGAGAGCTAGTTAGCTCTCTGGCCTCTTCTTACAAAGGAACTCCACTCTCATGACCTAATTACCTCCAGAAGGCTCCATCTCCAAATACCATCATATTGCGATTAGGGTTTCATCCTACGAATTTTGGAGGTGACCCAAACATTCAGTCAACTGCAGACTTCTAGCCTCCAGAACCGTAAGAAAATAAATGTCTGTTGTTTAAACCACCAATTCTGTGGTGTTTTGTTATGGCAGCCCTAGCCACTAAGACAGGTCTCTCTGGAAGGATCAGGCCCTGCCCTGGTATAGGAAGCACTCTAGTCTTCCTATAGAAGCCACACACTGTGGTGGCTGCAGAAGACAGCCCCTGGCAAACACACACACACACACACACACACACACACACACACACACATAAAAGAATGTATCTATAACCGTGGAGTACTGAGTATCAACCGAACGAGGCAAAGGAAGATATCTTGAAAGTAAGGCTATGCAAGCTGTCCATGAGGCCAGATCTCTCTCCAAAGAAGTTATTTAGGGACCCCACAAAGCAGGGCATTAAAGCAGTGACTCGTGCAGTTTGGGGACTCACAGACATCAAAATGGTCAGTCACACTGTCCCTAAAGGATTGGCTTCCAAGTGTCTGTCTAGGTTCTTACTTGTTCCTCACCCACCTGCTGGCTGACCTTCACTGGGCTGCTTCTACTTCAAGATCAACAGTCTTATCTCCATGACCATGAGCCTTCCTGATTCCATTTATGCTTCACTTTGGAGATTTGGGAAATTAGAACCACCGTGAAACCAGACATCTATCTTTTTATTTTTGCAGAAAACGTCCTTTAACAAAATTATTGCTAATACTCCATGAAGATGCAATTAAGAAAGTTGCTTCCTCCAATCAATCTTTTTTGACTACTTCCCCTGTAATCCAAAGAGAATTTATTTATATGTCTGCAAAAATTGAATGAAGCCAGATATAAAGACATTTTTGAAAACGCTTTGGTCATGAAATATACAAGTTGCTGTCTGGCCCAACAGGTTTCCCAACACTGGAACATATAAAGTGATCCTGTAGTTAAAGCCCATGTGTTTAGAAGATGTGAAACATCCTCCCCACTGTCTGTGAGTAGGGATGGTGATTCGGTTTTTAACTACTACTAAAAGCAAGTTTGTTTTCTGTTGAAATCCACCAGATCAATCATTTCTATATTCCTGCATCATGGCAGGACTTTTGCATCATTGCTAAAAGGGTATCTTGACAACTGGCTTCTGTGTTCCAGGTGGACCCTTGCACCAAAATAATGAACCTACCATTACATGAACTTTAAAGAACGTCATCCAGTGCTTTACATGTAACAAGGAGGTCTATTACTCTCAAGCACAGTTTGGGGTACACTTACCATGCAGTTAGACCACAAAATTAGGGGGTTGGGGGTCAGAATGATTTGTGCAGGCTTTAGGATATACAATAGAGGATCCATGAACCCTAGCGTGACACAAACCCCCCTGCGTCAGGAGCCTAGCTACAGAGTTTTTGAACAAGTAATTAATAAATAATAATTAATTAAAATTAAAATAATCAAACAAATGTTGAGTTACCAGTTTACTGTTTAAAACAAGCTAGTTCAACATGCTGAAAATCTTATTTTCTGGAAATTTTTCTTCAGTATTAAAAACACAAAAATATTTTCTTTCTTAATAAAGAAAAGTTTAGCTCCTTATGCAGTGATAGAAGGCTTACAGAAAAACTGAACATGTTTGCTAGTTAAAACTAAAACCTACGCCTCTGAACTACGTGATGGCATGGCAGTGGGATTCTGGACTGCACTTCTCTCTTTGAACCACCAGGGGTCATGATTTGCACTCTTTAGCAGAGAACAAAGCGAGCTGGCTGTGAAACAAGGTCAAGAGGGACTTTTTTCCTGGTAGTTTGAGCAAAGGCCCAAAACCAGGAACAAAGGCACTAAAGGCCCCTTCTTAGCTCACAGAGCTGCCAACACCTGCCTGCAGCTGGAGCCGGTTGCAGGGCCTGCAGGCTGGCTGAGGGTTCCTAAAACCAACCTGAGCTCCAAGAGCATCCTACCTGTTACTCAGACTAGACGAGAGGAGGGAGTCTGTCACTTGGGGGACTACAGCGTCCATGGAGAGAGACAAAGCCTTCCTTATGGGGAGAGAGACAGGGGTTACTCTCCCCAAAGTCTAGTGCAGGAAGGAGCCCCCAGGAAACTCTCTTGTTAAGATGGGGTGTCTGCAAGAAAGAGAGGAGGGCAGTCCATCCCCTCGACCATGTCTGCTCAGTCCCTGACTTGCTGATCTGCCCCCAGCAGAGAACAAAGAGAGGTGAGGTCAGGGCTGGGGAGGGGGCAACAGTGGAGCGGCTCAAACCCCTCTGATGGCCGCGGGAAGGGTGCCGGGTTTCCCCAGGGATGGGGTGGTCACCTGAGACAGTAGCTGAGCTCGTACTGCCTCACCAATCCTCACCCTAACGTGCACCAGCTGGGGAGAGAACCCAGCACACGGGCCGGGGATGGGCTGAAGGGTGAGGTGAAAGAGGTCCAGCAGGAGCCGGCTGTCCCAGGCAGGGCAGGGAGCTCAGCATGGGAAGGCCTGTGGCAGCAGTGCCCACAGGAGGGGACACTGGGCCCCAGCCCCCCAGGGACTCTGCCAGAAAGGGCAGCCTGGATGAGCCAGAGAATGAGCAACAAGAAGGAACACCACAGCCTGCCCAGGGAGGGAGAGACACCTCTGCTCTTTGCCTCTCCCTCCCTCTGTTCCAATGACTGGAGGGCTTGGCTGGGGGCAGGGGAAGCTTATAAAGAACAGATTGTGCTCCTCCCTGTACACACACACACACACACACACACACACACACACACACACACACACGGCCATGAAAACCATAGACAGTTGTGACCTCCAGGGGCAGGAAGAGAGTTTCAAAAGGAGTTTGAACTTGAAATTTTAAAATGAATGAGGGACTTCCCTGGCAGTCCAATGGTTAGGACTCTGTGCTTCCACAGCAGGGGACACAGGTTCGATCCCTAGTCAGGGAACTAGGATCCCGCATGCCACACGGCGTGGCCAAAAATAACCCCAAAAGAATGAAACTTAGTCAAATACTAAAATAAGATTGGGATAAATCAAAGTGACTATAAACTTAATGGTTACCCTCACGGTTGTACTCAGTTACTAGTCTTCTACTGTCCTTTTAGAGAGTGTCAGCTCTCTTTCCCCTAAACTGGGATTTGCAGTGAACCAGATCACTCAACACAGCAGGGAAAACAAAACGCGCACACACACGCACACACGCGTGCGCACACACACACACACACATAAATCAAGAATTCATGGAACTAGTACAACAAACCTTAAATATTATGAGAAAACTCATAATCCTGTTTGATAAAAAGATATAAATTCAACTTTATGGATAAAATACACCCTAATTATAGACTATTTAGGCAGTCAGAGTGGGTGTGGAGAAAAGGTGAAATCATGTCAACCGCCCATAGGGTAGGTCAGATGGAGGATCATTGCCAACCTGCGTCTCTACCTACAAAGTGTGGAACTTGGATTAGGCGGTCTGTAGCCTCCCTTGTCATGCTCTGATTTTATAATCTTATATATACATTTTTATTAAAGCACATTCTCAATTTCTCACATCCTTTTTAAAAAGGCATGTCAAAGTGCACCACACTGAAACTTGCAACTCTGGAAAGAAGGCAAGGTGGACTCCTGGGTGGGGGGCTTCCAGGGTCTAGAGAGGAAGGCAGACGGCTTCCTACTCCAGACAGATGGCGCCCTTCTACCTCCAGCTTCCAACTTGCCAATTGCCAGAGCTCCAAAAGTTGTTTCCTGGCCAATTGTTTGGAACTTGGAGCCCCAGAGAAGTGCAGTGACTTTCCAGTGTTGCGTGGCTAGTTAATGAACTTGGACAACAGATTGGTTCTCCTAGTGCCTGTCCAGAGCTGAAAGTTAATCAGATTCACTCACATGTTACACAGAGTAGTGAGGACAGTGCCTCCCCAGAGAGGCTCCTTCTGCCACAATCTCATCCAGTCGCTAAGAGATCAAGAGCTGCCATTTCCGGGCTTCCATGGTGGCGCAGCGGTTGAGAGTCCGACTGCTGATGCAGCGGACACGGTTCGTGCCCCGGTCTGGGAAGATCCCACATGCCGCGGAGCGGCTGGGCCCGTGAGCCATGGCCGCTGAGCCTGCGCGTCCGGAGCCTGTGCTCCACAACGGGAGAGGCCACAACAGTGAGAGGCCCGCGTATCGCAAAAAAAAAAAAAAAAAGAGCTGCCATTTCCATGGCCGCTGCCCATCCCTGGGTCATCTCACTTCTTACGTTTGTCTCCACTTCAGTCTTTGTCTCCCCATACCTGCCATGTCTCCCCTCCCTTTCCAACTCTCTCAACTCCTCCTGAACATAATAGTAATAATATTCTCTGTAGCACTTTACAGTGGACAAAATGCTTTTGCCTGAGAGCACATTGCCTAAATTCCACCACAGTTCTATCTTGTGATTAGGGACCAACACAATTTTACAAACAAGGGTACTGGGGGCGGGGGTGAAAGGGACCTTCCCAAGGTGACAAGGCTAGTGTTAAAAACAAGACAACAGGCTAAAAATTTGAGTCATTTTGTTACTGAACCAAACTTGGGTCCCCTAGCGCACAGTAAAGCCAATCTACTGACACCAGGTTGTGGTGAAGGAAAGCACAGCATTTACTGCAAGGAGCCTGATGTGGGACTGAGCAAGGAGAACGAGCAGGGCAGCTCCTACTCAAAAGACTTGAACTCTCCAATGGCTTTCAGGGAAATGTTTTTGAGGGCAAGGTGAGGAGAGGGTGGCAGGGTGCCTGATCAGCTCGTGAACATTCTTCTGATTGGTCAGTGGTGAGGTAATCAGGAACCAATACCATCAGCTTTGTGGTTCCAACTATCTGGTGTCTAAGTACTTTGATCAGCATGCAGTTAACTTCTTCTACCTGGTGGGGGTCTTATTATCTGCAAAACAACTCAAGGCCATGACTCAGGGTATTATCTATAACCCTTGAGGAGGAACTAAAAGCCTTTGACTTTGTTTTATGGCTAAACTATTATTAATTTGTCTTGCTTGACTGTTTCCCTTTGCTTCTGCATTTTCTCACTTCTGATTGAATTTGTTCTTTGGGACTCAGGAAAGGTCTAGAAGACTAAAGCTTTTCTACAAACAACAGGCAGGTGAGGGACATGGGGTGGGGGTGGGGGTCTGTCCCCAGGAAGGCCCGACAGTGTCCCACTCAATTTCAGTTTATGCTAAGCCCCACATCACCAAACCAAGCCGTAATTATGGCTTCCTTCAGGGTCTCCCAGAAATGGAAGCTTAAACCAGGCAATCAGGAATCACCTGATCAGTACTAGTTAGGCAATCTGCCTGATAGACCCTACTGTCCCCTAAAGGAAAGAAAACTTGCAACAATTACTCTTTTTGTGAGTCCCTTGTTCCTGCTTCCTGTTCCTGTTAAAAGTCTTTAATTTTATACAGCTTTTCAGAGCTCCTTTATATCTGCTGGATTGGATGCTGCCTGATTCAAGTTGATTTTTGCCAAATAAACTCTTAAAATGTTTAATATGACTCAATTTATCTTTTAACACTAGTATTAGTAGACTTGAGGATTTGTTCTTGTTCTCTGCGGCCCCCACCTTTGTTCCTCCCATTCTTTAAGATTGTGATTTTTTTTTTTAAATAAGAAACTATGGTTCAGGAACCCTCTTGCATTGTTGGCTGGAATGTAAATTGATACAGCCACTATGGAGAACAGTATGGAGGTTCCTTAAAAAACTAAAAATAGAGTTACGATATGACCCAGCAATCCCACTACTGGGCATATACCCCGAGAAAACCATAATTCAAAAAGAGTCACATACCACAATGTTCATTGCAGCTCTATTTACAAGAGCCAGGACATGGAAGCAACCTAAGTGTCCATCGACAGATGAATGGATAAAGAAGATGTGGCACATATATACAATGGAATATTACTCAGTCATAAAAAGAAACGAAATTGAGTTATCTGTAGTGAGGTGGATGGACCTAGAGTCTGTCATACAGAGTGAAGTAAGTCAGAAAGAGGAAAACAAATACCGTATGCCAACACATATATATGGAATCTAAAAAGAAAAAAAATGGTTCTGACGGACTTGGGGCAGGACAGGAATAAAGACACAGACATAGGGAATGGACTTGAGGACATGGGGAGGGGGAAGGGTAAGCTGGAACGAAGTGAGAGAGTGGCATGGACATATATACGCTACCAAATGTAAAACAGATAGCTAGTGGGAAGCAGCCGCATAGCACAGGGAGATCAGCTTGGTGCTTTGTGACCACCTAGAGGGGTGGGATAGGGCGGGTGGGAGGGAGATGCAAGAGGGAGGAGATATGGGGATATATGTATATGTATAGCTGATTCACTTTGTTATACAGCAGAAACAAACACAACATTGTAAAGCAATTCTACTCCAATAAAGATGTTAAAAAAAAAAAAGAAACTATGCTTCATTATGGAAAACAGTGTTTGTGCATTTAAAATGCAAATCGTGTTAGTCATGAGTGTTTGACCTTACCACCCACCTACTGATAATGTGCCCTCTGATGACAACCTCACTGCTTTTATTCTAATTCACTTACATCCACCAGAAAGGTGGGTGTATGGGGTATTTTCCTGTTGTTCTGTTCCCACTGACTTGAACTGTGCCTGACACTTAGAAGAGTTTCAAGAAATATTAAATGAATGAGTGAACAAGACAACCAGTATTTTTTTAAAAGCCAGTATAGACTCTTCTAGAGCTAGAAACATTGCCAAAGGTATTCCTCCTTGTGAAAAGTTATTTTTAAGTAAAACAGAATGATTCTAAAAGATTAACTTTAAACCTGATGAGAATTGTCATTTTTGTTAAGATTTTATTTATCCTTTCTTTTTTTCCCCTCTTCCACATGCTATTGCTAGCATTGTCCAAGAAGACCCTCTCCCAGTACCAGTCTGGAGTTGAAGTGAGAACCTAAGAGTTTGTGTATGCGTGTGTGTGTGTGTGTGTGTGTGTGTGTGCCTGCATGCACACACAAGCATGAGTTATAGAGGGAAGAGACAGGGGCAGGTGATAGACAAGTAAGACTGGGAAGGGGAGGAGAAAACTCCAGGAAGCAGTCTCCTACCTCTTTGCCACTTAAAGAAGCTGATATAAAAGCATATACATTCAGGAAAACGTTGCTTCCACCGCCAATGGGACAGATTCCAGGATGATGAGGAAGGGCCTCAGCAGGTAGAACTACTAGAAGCCACTGGTGGACATTCTGAATCTTGCATTTTACAAAAAGCTCTCATCTGGAACCACTGCCTCACGTGTCTTTCTCTGCATATCACATAAGCAATTTTTCTAATGTTGTCACATAAATTGATTTGGAGGGCAAAACTTCTCAGAGCATTTCATTGTTGATTCTTCATGAAGCCTAAACAAAAGCCTCTTGGCCTAAGAGATGTTTACAAAAATCATTTCTACTGTATGTGGTTCACTGAACTGAAAATGAATGAATCAGACTGAATTTTAAAATCATTTGATAAAAATAAATGGATTTGAGTATAACCATGACTGTTCTACCCTAGTCATTCAATTGTTAGGTAAGATTCTATTTGCAACCAGGTTATTTATCTCCCATCCTTTTCCCGAACCCATCCCACCTTCTCAGTTGAAGGACAGTGATATGCAAGTGAGGAGAACCACCCAGCTCCTCCACCCTCTGAAGAAGGGCATGCTGGCTTGTTGCTCCACAGGCCACTGCTCTAGGAATTAAATGTCACTGCCTAATCCTTGCAGAGTCTGCCTTCCTGCAAAGGCCACCTTGGAGAGGTTAGTTGAGCTTCGGGAGAATGGGACGAGATTGCCATTTTTTTAGATTACTGAAATGCACAGTTACTATTTTAGAGCATTGCTGACAAAATGTTGATAGAGCATTCATCACCTCCTTTACATAGCACTTTCTCAGAGATGGTAAATTATCGGTCCAAATACCAAGTTTGGCTAGTTGCCAGGCTTTTATTGGGCCCATTCAGTATACTGTTTTTCGATTAAATCAGTTGTCATCATTTAAAATTTGGGACGCTGTACATTTAAGAAATGGATTTCCACCTTCTCTTAAGAAATAACAAATCTCCTAAGTTTAGGTCCATGTTTTTTCATGAAACAAAATCTCTGGAGTTGAGTGGTAGCTGACCTTTTTAGTAGCCAGGACACAGTCCCACTGCTTTCTACTGCCTTACACACAGCCCATTACAACTCGTATTATCTGCCTGAACCATTTGAATTTGCAACTTCTGCTTTTCACTCAACAGAATAGTTCTGAAAATGTCCTTTTTATTGTTAATCAGAAATCCATGTGTGCTTGTTGGTAGTTTATGAAACATTGTGCATCTATAATTTGTCAGTTTAAAATATTTTTACAATGAGAGGCTTTAACGTGTACATTTAGTCTTGAGACATATAATAGGACATTGAATAGTATTTTTCTTCTTGCCTCAGAACTTTTAAGTCCCAATGCTGAGGGTAATTAGTGATAATGCCCTCAAATCCTAAAGAGAAGCTGCTGGACATATTTCGTGAGAATCACTGAAAGATATAGAAGGTCATCCCCCAGGCCTTCATTCACCTACATGTCCTATGTAAGGAAAAGAATAGCCATCCAGAGGGAAGGCATCAAAGTAAAGAGCCCTGGGGAGAGAGCTTTGGTTCTCCTCACTCTGGAACCAAGGAAGGGGGAGTTCAAAGAGCATCTCTTGGGAGGTTAGAAGTGCCTGCAGGGAAGGGATCCTGACAGCAATCTCCTTAACTGGATGAGGCCAAGCAGCAGAATCTCATAGGCTCACCTTTCCAAGGAGGAGCACAGGGAAGGAGCACCTAGGAGAACGTGCCATGCATCCTCTTAAGTTGGGGACATGCATGAGCAGTGACTGGGGCTCACCTCTCACCTAGAGATGCTTTCAGGCAAGAGTCAAAGGAGGCTGAGCAGAGAGGGTAGCAGTGGGGTCACCTGCACCCTCCCCAAGGATGCTTGAGTGTCTCAGGGAGTCCTGAAGTTGGAAAATTTCAAGACTGTTATAATCTGATGTCTTGTTAGTCACTAAGGACTTGGATTCTTTCCCCTTAACGACACTTTCTGAAAAATCAAGGCCCCCCCCAGGGTGCCTAGCATTCTGGTTTCAAGATGTCATTTCCTAGGGTTGCATCTGCCTCAGTTCCATCCTGAAGGAAAATGTGTCAAGGTTCCAGCATTTCAAGAAAGGGTCCCAAGATGTACTCCTGTTGCCCCAGCTAAGGGTACACTCCAGGCTTGAGCCAGTGACTGTGGACAGGAGAGCTGTTGAGAGGGTAGAGGTGGTGATGGGCTTAAGCTGGTCAGCCTCCATCTCTGGAGCAGGATTTGAGCTTTGAGGGTAGGGGTATCCAACTGAATGAAAATCATTTGGAAGCAGGGAGTGAATTGGGTAGGCAACAAATATTCATTCTCTGCAGAGGCAATTAAAGATATTTAAGTAGGGAGTGACACAACCAATCATAGATTTGAAGTCATTTTGGCTACAGTGTGAAATTTGAAATGCAGCAAGGCAAGACTGGAATGGGTATCTTTCCTATAAATAAAGACTTGGCTGTATTTGAAAGTAAAACCTTGGCCTTTAATATGTGCCTTCGTGCTTATATCAAAACTGGGAGCAGTGAAGAAATGAAGGCAAATATTTCCTGAAATTGCCTAACATCCTGACATTGCCACGTCATCTCTGATGATGTGTCTTCAACCTATCAAAACCACTCTTCTGAAAACCGTGCTGTCAACATGGATACAATTTCCCATCTAAAGAGCACAAAAAATAGATGTGTCATAGATCTACAGAAGTTTGACTTGTTTTCAAAAGAAATAAATATCTCAGTTCCTATTTGCACCTAAATGCATACATACACATACATACACTCACACACTCACACACATATTCATTCACTCACATGTACTTACATACACTCACACACACACTCATAATCACACACACAAAAAACATTCACATGCACACTCATGCACTCACATATGCTGTCACACACACACACTTTCTCACTTACACACTTAAATATGCAAGAGCCAATGCAAAGAGAATCATGTATTGATATTACTCTGTAGGATCCAAAATGGAAGAAGCAAAATGATGAATATTTATTTGGGTCCAGTTTTTAATATCTTGCTGGTTTACTTTTATATTTCAAGGAGAGAGGGGAGATCAGTCTAGGTTTGGGGATTCAGATCTTGGAAATTTCCATCTTCATTATGTATTCTAACTGTCTGGGGAAAGGCATTTTTCTCATTTCAGCTTTAGCCTGCTCAATCAGTTTGCAACAGCTAGCATCTCTAAAAGAAAGGGCATCAGCAGACTTTCTTGGAATCCAAACTGGAAAAAAATTTCAAACATATTTATGCCACTATCTTAAAAGAGAAAAGGATGAGGATAATATTATGTTACTAACAGAAATAATGGAACAACAGTGAAGTAAGCTGTGGCAGCATCTCAAGTACAGTCTAGAGAGACTTGGGGAACTGAGTGTTAGCCCCAGGTCTGCCCCTGACCAGCAAGGAGACTTTGGTTAAGTCCCTTGAACTTTTTGAGTCCAGTCTTTATTCGTTCAATTCTGATAACCAAAGTTTTTTTTTTCCAAATTTTTGCAAATTTTATTGGGTAATAGTGAGGTAGGTAATTTTCTTTGCAGAGTCTGACCTTAACCAGAGTCTGAGTCCTGGCGATAATATGCTCCGTGTAGCTAAACACTCATCCCCGGGAAACTCATTGCTGGGGTATCTGAAGCCCCTGACATGCTCCTTAAACCCTCAGCACAAATCCAGACCCCTCTCTCTGCTATGCCACGAGAATTGGTCACACCCACAGGCTGAGGACAGAGGCTGGAAGTGAGGAAATGTGGTGGGTCATCTCCACAGTGCTGCTCTCCATGGGGTGGAAGTGAGAAAGCGCTGTAGCAGCATCTCTCCTCCGAGACCCACTGCATGCAGCCCGGCCTCAGGCCTCATAAAACGATTTGTGTAAACAAAGAAGACACACCCTTATCTATGTCAGAATTTGTCATCCTTGATTTTCTTTTTTTTTTTTTTGGCACTGGCTTGAAAATAATCTTAGCAAGTTAGACATACTGATGTCAGTACATAACAATATGACTCTATTACAGTTTTCATTCCAGCCCTAGAAAAACCCAAGAAGTAGGTGACCTGTGTGTGAGCTTAGGGTCCCTCCAACTTTACTTCGTGGGCTTTTAACCCCAACACTGAAGGTCTCCCCGCTGAACCTCAGATTCCCAGGATACTCCATGAAAGCCTCCATAACAGCAAGAAGCATCTCAAGCCCTTTGCCCTTTTGTTCCCTTCAAAACCTAGAAGTCCTAAGTCCCTATTCACTAATACACAACTCGTTGCCAGAAAAGCCATTAGAGCATGATGTATGCCTATTTAACTTGTGCAAATTGAATTATACACAGGTAGGGAGACAAAACAGAAAGATATACATTTATATAAACACGAGCCAGGTACCTCTCCTAGTGTTCAATAGAAGCAGCAGTCATTTATTCCAACTCTGGAGGAAAGAACTGCTGTCTGGGCCTTAACAAGAGGCAACAGAATCCACAGAAAACCAGGCCCACAGTCTATATAGACCTTAGCACTGTGCAACTCCACTATAACTCAAGGCAAAGAAATAAAACATGTAATAAAAGCTTAATATTTTACCCCTTATGAGTCATTTTTCTCTCTTAACAGGGCTCGTTGGTATTCAGTGCCAAACGGAAGTTACTGTAATTTCCTGTTACCTACAGGATAAGTAAGTGACCACAGCAGCATGGCCCACCTGCCTCGTCTCCCTCCCTCAGTCTTTCTTTTTTTTTAATAACTTTTATTGGAGTATAGGCCATTACAGAGCATTGAGTAGAGTTCCCTGTGCTATGCAGGAGGTTCTCATTAGTTATCTATTTTACACATAGTAGTGTATATATGTCAATCCCAATCTCCCAGTTTATCCCTCCCCCACTGCCCACCTAGTGACCATAAGTTAGTTTTCTACATCTATGACTCTACTGTGTTTTGTGAATGAGTTCATTTGTACCATTTTCTTAGATTCCACATATAAGTGATATCATATGATATTGAATATTTGTTTTCCTCTGTCCGACCTACTTCACTCAGTATGACTACCATCCATGTTGCTACAGGTGGCATTATTTCATTCTCTCTCTCAGTCTTCATTCTGGAACCTACCCTACACTTTAATTTTCTGACTGCATATTTTTCTATTAAAACAATATAAACTCATAAAAAGCTGAGTTCAAAAAATATAATGTAGCAAAAAGCAATATGTATATTTTTCTTCTAGACTTTTATATAAAAAAAAAGATGAGCTCATTCCACATAGACAATTATATTCCCTTATTTTTCTCTTAACTCTGTAGCCTGAGCACCTCCCCACAATGTTAAAATCTCTCTGTAAACATCATGTAAAAGGTTTATGTACTAGTCCATGGTGGGACTATTTAGCAATGCACTTAGGCCTTCCCCTGTTGTGTCGAGCATATAAGTTGCTTCCGTTTTTCACTACGATAACGTGTACTGATCAGGCACACTATATGCTTCTCTGCTGTCGTTATGTTGTCACCTGCCTGTCAGATCTTTCCCTCTGCTCTCTGCCTGGTAAACTCCCACATACCCTTCAAGTCCCAGCTCAAGTGTCACCAGTTCTGCCTGCCAACCTGTTCTATAACTAACTCCTCTGGGTTAGTTACTTTCTATTCTGGGTTTCTACATCACTCTGTGTATCTCTATTACAATACCATCCACACTGTATAACATTAAGATGTTTGAGCAACTCTTCCACCAAAATGTGACCTTCCTGAGGGTACAGTCTTGTGTTTTGCATCTTTCTAACCATATCACCTAGTACAATGCCTAGCCCATGGTAGGTGCTCAACAGATATTTGCTGAATGAAAGGATTTCAGTCATTTTAGCAGAGTGTCTGAGGCCCAGGGGTGTTTTGTTTTTTCCAGAACTCTTCAGTTATGGCATTCAGAAATTATGTCCATTCATTCTTTTTTCCATTTGTGCTAGTGGTCTGGTTGGTACAAATAATTTCTATGGCTAAAGAGTGTATTAAAAAAATGTTTAACTTCCTACCAAGTATGTGCCCAGAACTTTGCAAGATCCAATATGGGACTCAATGGGAGAAGCTGAAGTACTTTTCAAAGGGAGGTTAAAATGAGTGGGAAGACAGAGATAACTTTTTAAAAAATGTGAAAGCCAAAAGGATAGTTTATAACAATTTGCAAAAATGAATATCGGTTGCAATTTTCAAGGCAGATATTGTGGAAGAGGTAGATTTTTAGCAAGAATACAGATAATATTCTGTCTCCCCTCACCCACCCCTCCCTTCTTTCTCAAGTTCTACCAATTCCATACCTATGTCTACATCTTTTCATGGCTTAATTAGAACAAAAAGTCTAGGATATGGTGGTTCTTGTCTCTCCAGTAAAGTGGGAGGAAAGTTTGGGTCTCCATTGCCTTCCTCAATCTCCTCTGCTTGTTACTTACATCGCCCTTATCTCCTCTTTCTATAGAAGAAAGAGTACAATAGCCACTACCAGAAAATTCTTGTACTTAGTATTATATACATTAATCTCTCTTAGTGAACTTGAATGTTACCTGCATACCTAAAATTTATATAAAGAAGTAGTGTGTTGGATTTAAGTAAAAATGATTATTTTTCCTTGTGTGAGAACTCCCAGATGGAATACCAAACAAGTGAATTTAGAAATCAATTAAAAAGGCCATTCGCACTAGGTTTTGTATGAGAACATGCAGAATATGAAGAGGAACACAAACCAGAGCCTGCAGTGAGCACAAGCAAAGCTGATAATGGGCGTTAGGGTGTCAGCAGACGTTTCTTGTACTCACATTAAAATGCCATCTTTGTAGTTTCCAGGGTCTAAGAAAAGTTTTACAGATCTGCCCTTCCTAGTGACAAAACCTGAGTTGCCTTTACCCAAGAAGCAGTTATCAGTACTAATTCTGATTACTGGTTTGGTGCTTTTAGCACAAACTAGATTTTTTTCCCCTGAAATAGAATAATTTTCCTCTCCACTATCTCCAGTAAAATTTGCATCATTTTAGAATGTTCCCCCAAAATCTTATGAAGAAATGAGGTGGGCTGAATTCCATCCCCTGAAAATTCATACTAACAAAAATCATACTAACCCCAATACCTCAAAATGTGACTGTAATTGGAGATAGGGTCTTTAAAGAGGTAATTAAAGTTAAATAAGGTCATTGAGGTGGGTCCTAATCCAATCTGACTGATGTCCTTATCAGAGGAGATTAGGACACAGTTACACACATACACACACACACACACATGAAACACCATGTGAAGACACTGAGTGAAGACGACCATCTACAAGCTGAGAAGAGAGCCCTCAGAAGACACCAACCTTGTTGACATTTTGATCTTTAACTTCCAGCCTCCAGGACTGTGAGAAAATAAATTTCTGTCATTGAGCCCACCCAGGCTGCGGTACTTTGTTGTGGCAGCCCTAGCAGACTAATACAGGAGGCTTTCACTGCCATGAATTTGACAGATACATAGGGAGAGAATTTGCAATTTGTGATTAACAAGATAAACTAACAAGGTGTGAAGTCTCATTTGTTTGTTTGTTTTTAATTCCTTGTGTAAAGAAAACGTTTTTAAATTCAAATTTCTTACCTCTGAACCAGTTTACGTATAATGTTTTATTTGAATACTTATCGTAAATATAATCTGTTAACCAGCTTCTCCATGGCTTTAGCTTTCATTATACTCATTCTATTTCTAAAAGTCAGAGGATGAGGGAAGTGCTGGGGTGGGGGGAAGTGGGGGGAGAGGCCGAAGGTGAATCCTTTGTGTGTAGAGCTCCTCCAAAATGAGGCTGCCTTTTACTCGGGGCTGTCTGATGACCCACCTCCCTCCAGGTGGAACAAAAGGGAGTGTCTGAGTCTGCGGCCACATCGTCACCAGGGTTAGCTGTGGCTCTGTTACAGAGGTGTGTAGCTTCCCGGCAATGGCTTCCCAGCTCTGCTGACACTTCTCCTCTGAGCTTTCTCCGCACTTCTGTTCTCATCTAAGGAGCTCCGGCTGCTCCCACCACCTTCCACGACTCGCAGGACCTGGCGTCACAAGCTGAGCTCACAGTGTGGCCACCCAGGGAATCAACAAGCTTTCTCTACCCAGGCTTTGCCCAGTTAATTGGACATGATATTCAAGCAAATGACTTCACTCAGTACTATGTCTAGAGGGAAAGTAGATATGTTCTCCCCAATTTCTTTAAAATAACAACAGCACAGGCAGAAAGGTAGTCCAGCCAATCCACAGAGACTATAGTAAATGTCACACATAAAGACTCAAAGGTGCTAAAATAAATCACAGGCTGCCTTATTTTTCAGTCACACCATACTTTCCATGCTCACCTCTGTTTTCACAGAATCTCAATGAAAAGCTGCACAAAGAAGACCCACATCAGGGGCAGTCACCTCTCTGGCTTCACACACACACCCCTCAACATGGGAAACAGTGCTCCCTATCCCACAAAATGGAAATATATTAAGAGACCCACAATGACAGTCTGTCCCATTCAGTAAGATACAGATACGTCCAAGTGACATGCACCTTGGTAAAAGCCAAAATATTTAAGTTCCTTGATTCATGACCTGACTCCTGGGATTTAACCTTAAGAATTAAGGTTAAGGAAAATAATCCAAAAGAAAGAACAGTAGATTACAAATGTTTATTTCGGCATTATTGGGGGTGGTACAACAATCCCCAACAGGAAAATGGTTAAACAAAGCAAGATATTTGCACTTTAGTCTGTTATAGACTGATTTCTGGAGCCATATAAATCAATAGAATGGAAATTCCCTTAGAATAAATCAAATTATAGGAAGATGTGATAGAATTTCCCACTCACGTGCTAGGAAAAAGGAGTCACTACACCCCACACCTCACTCACCCAGAAAAAAACATTACCTTTGGTATGTGAGTGAACAGCCTTGTCAGGTGAAAGCAGGGCCCGGAAAAGGCTGGAGCTGGTAGGTTGCCAGTCTCCCACAAGATAAGAAAAGAGGGGACCACATGGCAGCCACAAGCATTTGGCCTCTGGGAAGAGCCCTGGGAATGTCAGGCATGTAATAAATGGTGATGGAAAGTGCGTGGTGACGGTGCAATGCCAGATGCGCCACATGTGATCCAAATGACCAGCTGGGCCAATCAGGAGCTGTCCTTGGATGCACATATATGGAAAAGAGCTGGAGAGGAACACAGTAAATAAAAACAACTGGTTTGTTACTGTACTAAGACTACTGACTCATTTCCCTTTAGAATTTTTATTGATATCATTGAACAGGAAATATTTCAAACATGTATTTCAATAGACTTTTAAAGAGTGGCACATGCTGGTTGAAGGAAACACCATGCATCTTATTTATTATATGGATCAGAAAGGGACCCCCAGATGTGGAGGAAAGGGAACCCTCCTACACTGTTGGTGGGAATGTAAATTAGTGCAGCCACTATGGAGAAAAGTATGGAGGTTCCTTAAAAAAACTAAAAACAGAGTTGCCATGTGATCCAGAAATCCCACTTGTGGGCATATATCCAGAAAAAAAACTATAATTCAAAAAGATACATGCACCCCTATGTTCATAGCAGCACCGTTCACAATAGCCAAGACACAGAAACAACCTAAACGTCCATTGACAGATGAATGGATAAAGATGTGGTACATATATACAATGGAAAACTAATCAGCCATAAAAAGAATGAAATAATGCCATTTTCAGCAACATGGATGGACCTGGAGATTATAATACTCAGGAAGTGAGAAAGAGAAAGACAAATACCATATAATGTCACTTATATGTGGAATCTAAAACATGACACAAATGAATGTATCTACAAAACAGAAACAGACTCCTAGACATAGAGAACAGATTTCTGGTTATCAAGGGGAAGGGGGGCTGGGGGAGGGAAGGATTGGGAGTTTGGGGTTAGTAGATGCAAACTATTATATATAGACTGGATAAACAACTAGGTCCTACTGTATAGCACAGGGAACTATATTCAATATCCTGTGATAAACCATAATGGAAAAGAACATGAAAAAGTTGTATGTATATATAAAACGGAATCACTTTGCTGTACAGCAGAAATTAACACAACATTGTAAGTCAACTGTACTTCAATAAAATACATTTTTAAAAAAAGAAAGGGACTCCCCGCAGCAGGGACTTTCAGGATGTTCAGTGGCCAGGAAAGAGTCTTGTTTTCATTTATCAACAGTTTTAATACCTCCTGCCTCCTTCTCTTTCAGGAAAAATGACACCCTGACAAACATCTTGTCCTCTTCCACTGCCACTTTTGTGGCTCCTTTGCCATTCACCAGCCGCACTACAATTCTGATTTAACGTGGCCCTTTGTCAAATCCAAACAGCTGCCTTTTCCTCAGTATTCAGAACAAACTGTGTGCGGGCACGTTCCCTCCGTACCCTTCCTTTAGTGCAGCTCCTTTGGCAAAGTCCAGGGCATACCTAATGGTCATGAGGGTCGAGTGTTGGTTCCTACTAACTTAAATAGCCCCCTTCCCTTTAAAAACATCTGACACAGAAATGAAGAAGAATAATTCAATCAAGTTTCTCTTGGGATTTATGCTAATACCCTGAACTCTGGGAGAATGATCATACTGCCAGGACCATCACTGCCTTAGAGTATTTGTTTATTAATATTAATAAAATGCAAGCAAATTATTCATTCAATATATATTCATTGAGACCCACCATGGGTACTGAGTAGTAACAGAGCTGGGGCAAGCATCCAGGTCCATTCTCAACAGATTGAGTCCTTACTCCTAGGTGCCCCAGGTAGGTTCTTACTCCGGGCAATGCCCTCTTCTCAAACTAGAAGGATAGAAACATTTGCACTCTGCACACTTACAGTCAATTTGGTTGCCTAAAGTTCTCTGTTTTTTTCAACCCTCCCTGGAGGCTGTACTTCCTACAGCCATCACCTGGCAATCCCCATACATGTACCTACACTTCCATTTGCTTTTAATTTCCATATGTTTAGCTACACCTAAAAAGCTTTCCTTTGGAGGAAATGTCTTCAGCAGGTGTGTTGCCTACTTTGAACTTCTTTCTCTTAAGCCATCAGCCTTTCTCTGTTCCCCACTGTGAAACTGACTAAAAACAGCATGAAGCTGACAGGTTTTTGTATAGAGAACTGACATAGTATTAAAAAATGTCAGATTTTTGTTCCCTCTTTTAACGCATGGCATCTTCCAGTGCATCTTTTTCTTCATGTTGTTATTATCATTATTCACCAAAAGTTTTTGTTATCCAAAAAGATAATTCAGAACTAGAAACTGTATTCAAACAATCGTTCTCAAGTGGAGCTCTCCTGGAAAATGACCTATACCCTAAATGTAATATTAAAACGCTTTGCTGAAGAATAAAGTAAGTAAAAATGGATTTTTCAGATTTTCTTTGCTCATTTGAGTTTATTCAACTCATAGCACATTTTTCAGTAAGAAATGGCAGGATATTCACCCTGCTCTGCTCAGAGAGAAAAAATACAGGAGGGGACACAGAGCTTTAAAAATAACATCCGTGGCAGAAGTAGACAGACATCTGGGTGTGTGTCTTACTTAACCTCATGTCCACTAGACCAAGCCCGAGGCCTGGCTCAGAGCAGATGCTCAATAAGTGTTTGCCAAATAAACCCATGAGTGAGCAGAATCTGTGCCCTGGCACCAGCTCTTTGTTGGAAGAAGGGCTGGTAGATAGAGATGCTCAGTCAATAGCCTCATCACATTCATGGTCCTGGCCAGCTGAAGATAGGAAGAGGCATCTCACCCTACAACCTGCACCCACAACAGAGCCAACCTCAAGAGGACTCTGTTTGGACATGAGAGTCCTCTAAAAGCTATGTCCAAAGAAGATTCTGGGGTCCCCTCCAGAAACTTTAGAGGCCTGAGGTCCCCAGGGCTACCTCTGGAGTCCAAGCTGGAGTGTAGGCCCACCCAGAAGCTCTCACAGCAGCACCCAGAGGTTGCTGCCCAGATGCCTGGCATCTTAACTGTATGCTTTGGTTCCCAAAATTATGCCTCCAGTCAGACAGTTTTCCTGGATCTCAAACCATTTCACATTTTCTCTTGAACATCACCCTGGGGGCATCTTATAGAAATGTCCAACTCAAGCCATTGACTTTCCTCTGAAATATGCACTACCTCTTGCGTGCCCCAATACCAGACTCACTGTTTGTGCCCCCAATGGCATCCTATCCTCCCTCAACACCAAACTCCCCACGTTTCCTGAACACCTCCACATTTTTGTGAGTGGTATTTCTGGTGGCTGAAATCTCCTTGCACCAATAGCTTTCTTGGAAAACTACTCATCCCTCAAGAACTTACTCCATGTCACTTTCCTCTCCTTACCTTTCCTCACTCCTCCTGCATGGAGTGAGCTTTCAGGGAACTTTGTTCAGGGGTTCAGCTAGCACTTGTAATTTATCTATCAGCTTATTTGTCACTTCCTGACTGTGACCGTCTCCCCCCAAGAGATTCTCAAACCCAAGTGAACATCCAAATCATCTGGGGAATTTTTGAAACAGAAATTCCCAGGCCTTCACCTGGCGATTCAGACTCAATAGGTCTGGGGTGGAACCAGCGATGCTGAACCTCTAAAATCTGAGAGGATTCTGGATATCAACCATGTGTGGGAGCCTCTTCCTAGATAATAGCTCCTGTGTTTTGTTTTTTTTTTCCCCTAAAGTGTTTATCCATTCAATGTATTTGTTATTCTAAACATTGCAAGGCAGGATGGGAATTTTAAAGATGGGGGATAGAGGACTCAAGCACAGACAGCTCACTCCACAATCATATTGCTAGAATACTGTAAAGGAATAGCTCCAAAATCACAGCCCCCACTGCCATGATGTACAATTTACAAGACAGGGTGTGTCAGGAGGAAAAAAACGCGACCAAGGAGAAGCCTTTGTGAAAAGAGTACTTCAGGACGTTCCCCATCAGACAAGCACAGCCCTGATCCTGTATGCTCTCTCATGCAGCAGGTGGCATAGCATCAGTGTGTAGTAGAAGATTCATCGTTGGTGGGAGCATGGGTGAGTAGACAGAAAGATGTTTGGTGGATAACAAAGGACAGTGAGACATTCTGAACCACTACAAAACTGAGAGGATCCTGAAAGAGACTCTCAAGTTAGTTCAGAGCCTCTGGAAATAGGTGGCAGAATTGAGCCCCATTTCTAGCTCCAGAAAGCCTTGGCTACTCTGGGGAGCAAATTGAATTTAATTTCTGGTAGATTCTCTCTTCTCCCTTTGTGCATTTCTTCCCCATCTCCCCACTTCCTCAAAGGTTTTTATAGACCAGAAGCTTCTCTAGTCTTCCCTAAACCCCAGATCAGGTGTTTCCAAAGCCCAAGGGGATAACCTGGCTGAATACCAGGGGCCTGGTATGTGTCCAATAAATGGGTCCAGCTGTCCAAAAGGATCTCTGAATCAACCCTGGGCAGGGTATCCGACCGAACACAACTTCAGAAAGGTGAGAAAAACCTTGAGTTGGAGATGTGTGTGGCTGGTTCCCTGCTGTATAGGAAGGAGGAAGTTCCCTCCCACGGTGTTATCTCTGCAAGAGGCAGCCGGTACAGGCTCCCCTGCATGGCTCCCCTGCCATCTGGCAGCATTTGAAGCCCCTTGGGGACTCTGTTTAAGAGCAATTTAAATCCATAATTCAAACTCAAGAGCATTTTTGATGTAAAAAAAGAGTAATGCTTGATTTAATTTTATTGCCTTGGGCTTACAGGGAAAAGGGAAGTGGGGAGGGGAGGAGAGGGACATCTGCTGCTGGTGGGAAAATGCCCAGGGCAGAGCCTTTCTGTGTAATTATTCCTGGGCAGGAAAATAAAAACAATCCACATTTTCTTCCCAACCTATGGCCTCTTTGCATCTCAGGAAACAAGCTCTCTGCCACTGGAAACTTGACAGGCTGCCCTGCAACAAACATCAGCTGTCACAGGCATAGTGCAAGGAGAAGGGAAGCCTCCGGGGCCAAGCAGAAGCCATCAGGAGAGCTCAAATGTGCCCACCAAAGGGACCCTCCAGATAAGCATCAGAGAGCATCAGGGTAGGTTAAGGTCCAGCAGATGGCTCTCCAGGGTCTGCTTGTGTTTCAATGTCTGTTTTCACATGGAGAATTCATGGGCTATTTCTACACACAAATCTCACATCCTTGGAAAAACAACGGCAAGATTAGAGCAAAAAGAGATGCATCTAAACCAATATCATTGAACTCTTCAATCAACATAAAGTCATAGCAATCCTAGCACCCTCCAAATCTTCCCAGCCAGTATAGTCCTCACGCTCAGGTTGAGATGAGAGGAGGATGCAGCTCTCCTGGAGGTGGAGAGCATGCTGGCTTCTCCTGCTCCCTTGCCACCTACAGATGCTAAAGTGGTCTGGCCAGGGCCGCATGGCTCCCTGCAGCCCTAGTCTGTGAAGACCAGTGTCCCTGGAAAAGTTGGCAACATAGGTTAGTTTGGACTTCGCTGAATGTATCACATTTCACAGTGAAGGAATTAATCGTGGGATAGCATATGGCAGTAAGCAAGTCCTCCAGTGGTTTGTATAGTATATGTATGAACAGCCATGCAATCTGTCTGTTGGACCCATCCCTTGCTCTGGGATTCCAGCCACACCCACCCAGTTAGCTGTTTGGTACCATATAGTCCTGCAACCCTGGTTACAGCTGGCTGGACCACGGAGGTGTGCGTGACTGAAGAGCAACCTGGCTCAGGGACCCTGCCCAACAGGCAAAACTGTGATCTAATTAAGCTGATCAGATCTCATTGCTTAGACCTTGTGAGAGCCAGCATTAGGGAAAAAAAAAAAAAAAAGAATTAGCCTTTGGTAGAGGGAATAAAAACATTCTGCTTACCAAATATGCAGACAAAGTTCATATCTAATCACCAGAGTACCAAAAAAACTTATTTTGGAAATAACTGATATCTGTTTTATTTTATAAAAAATTAATCATCACAGAGGAAAAAATCAGAACTTTTTCTAGATTTATTTGTATCTATCTTAAAACTCTGCGCGGCATTTACTTTGAAATTCAGGATCGGGAGTAGAGAGCAGTCTACGCATTTTCTGGTCTAAATGCCTTAATGTGAACCTGAAAAACTACAAGGAGAAGCAGCAGGACGAAGCCCTGAAGCAGTAGGAGTCAGGAGTAGGAGAGAAGAAAATATCAAGTGGCCAGAAGGCAGGAGCAAGAGGCGCAAATCAGAGACTTGCTGAGTCACCATAGTGACCAGACAGCAGAGAGAGGACGCAGGCGCCCCTTTCTGGAGGAAACCTCTGAAATTCCTGCAGCGCTCAGAGCTGCTCTCTGGCCTCAGTGCAGCCTAAGGCTCCCTCTTTCCTCATGTAGCCTTATTGCAAATACTTACCTCCTGAGCTTGAGGTTTGTCTTTGCTTCTTGAAACCTAAAAGAACCTAACTAAGGCATCATATTAGCAAATAAAAGAAATATATGCAGATACTATAATCAAAGGTAAGAAACATTAAAGGGAGTGGACAGGATACTATGATTTGTGTGTCTCAATTGAGAGGCTTAATTCAAGAAGAGCTTTGAGTTGAGAGACAACATTACAGAACATAGAATACCTTCAGGAAGATGGCGGCCAGGATAAATACAGGTAAAACCATGTCTTAAATGGGCAGCAATCAGGAAGCTAGGGATGTACCACCAGAAGAAGAGAAGACTCAGGGGGCTCATGATAGATGGTGCCCTGTGTCAGAGGACTATCAGGTGGAGGAAGGATTGAAATTTTTTCATGTGCCAAAGGGAAAGAAACAGGAACAGGGAGAGTAAAGGTTTCATTTTAATAATTAGAAAAGCTTTTCAAAAATCTGAATTTTTCAGAAGAGGGGGTGGTCTGCTTTAAAAGGTAGTGAGTTTTTGTCATTGAAAATGTTCAAAGAAAGAGAAAATTTAAGAATCATCTCAATTCTGAAACTGTTTGAGAGAAAGACTCCTTCTATCCATGACATTTCCTATGTAGGGAGCACAAATTTTGGAGCCTTACTACTCAGGCTTGTATCTTGGATGACCCTAAGCAAGTTACTTGGCTCCTCTAAGCAAATTTCCCAATCTAGAAATTGAGAAAATACTAGTACCTATATCATAGAGATGTTGTGAAGATTAAATGAGATCATTCAAATAAAGAGTTTAGAACAATGTCTGGCACCTAAGAAGCACTAGATATATATATTGGTTGTTGCTGAGATTTGGTCCCCAGGACTTCTTCAAAGTGCTCATAGTTAAACTAATTATAACTGTGAAGAGAATATCTGCTCATCATTGAAGGAAATAAATATTAGAACTGCTTTATTAAGTGTCATTAAATTAGTAAATTAATGCTGAAAATGACCTTAGGTTTTGCGATATTCCCTTCTCCTTAATTATAAAGCCATGTATGACTTTTAAAAGAACAAAAAAAGGCAGGCCCAGGGGCTGTAATTGAATTCCACCACTGGTTCAGTAAATATTTGGGAGGTACCTTCCACGTTCCTGGTACTGTACTACACAAAACTAACACAACCAAAGAAATAACTTGCTCCAAAGGAACTTACTTAAGTCAGGGAAATAAACCATCAAGATGAAAACAAACAGGTGGCCAAGATGGCAGAGTGGAAACACCCTGAGCTCACCTCCTTCCACAGGCACACCAAAATTACAACTGTTTGCAGAGCAACTATTTATGAGAAAGACCTGAAGAGTAGCAGAAAAGATTTTCCACAACTAAAGATATAAGAAGGAACCACAATGAGATGGGTAGGATGGCCAGAGATATGATATAGTCAAGACCCACGCTCCCAGGTAGGCAACTCACAGGTGTAGCCAGCTGCCTTGAGACTCAGCCCCTCATACCAGCAGGTCATCCCCAGCCCAGGTCTCCCCAGACTCCACAGCCAGCTGCATCAAGACCCAGCTTTCCCCACAAGTGGCCAGAAACCACCATGAGGGGCAGGACATGGCAGCCAACTGGGCTGGGAGCCAGTCCCGCCTGCCAGTATGCACACAGTAGTCAGTC
This sequence comes from Globicephala melas, assembly GCF_963455315.2. Classification (NCBI taxonomy): domain Eukaryota; kingdom Metazoa; phylum Chordata; class Mammalia; order Artiodactyla; family Delphinidae; genus Globicephala; species Globicephala melas. The sequence continues at coordinate 108,822,620 of NC_083317.1, read as the reverse complement.
CTACTGCAACAGGAGGGCCTACTCAGTCCATATAGGGGGTACCGCTATAGCATATAGCTCTGGTGACCAGAGGGGAGTGTGCTACTGGGCCCCATAGGACATCTCCTACATAAGGCCACTTCTCCAAGATCAGAATCATAACTGAATTACCTAATACACAGAAATAAACACAGAGAATTAGGCAGAATGAGGAGACAGAGGAATATGTTCTAAACAAAGGAACAAGACAAAACTCCAGAAGAAGAACTAAGCAAAGTGAAGATAAGCAATCTATCTGATAAAGAGTTCAAGGTAATGATCATAAAGATGCTCAACAAACTTGGCAGAAGAATGGATAAACATAGTGAGAAGGTTAACAAACAGTTAGAAAATAAAAAGAAGAACCAAACAGAGCTGAAGAACACAATAGCTAAAATGAAAAATACACCAGAAGGAATTGACAGTAGATTAGATGACAAAAAAGAACGGCTTAGCAAACTAGAAGACAGAGTAGTGGTAATCATTCAAGCTAAACATAGAAAAGAAAAAAGAATTTTTAAAAATGAGGACAACTTAGGAGGCCTCTGGGACAACATCAAGTATACTAACATTTGCATTATAGGGGTCCCAAAAGGAGAAGAAAGAGAGAAAGAGGCAGAGAACTTATTTGAAGAGATAATAGCTGAAAACTTCCATAACCTGGGAAAAGAAACAGACATCTAGGTCTAGGAAGCACAGAACGTTCAAACAAGATGAAACCAAAGAAATCCACACCATGTAATTATAATTAAAATGGCAAAAATTGGGGCTTCCCTGGTGGCGCAGTGGTTGAGAGTCCACCTGCCGATGCAGGGGACACGGCTTTGTGCCCCAGTCTGGGAGGATCCCACATGCCGCGGAGCAGCTGGGCCTGTGGGTCATGGCCGCTGAGTCTGCGCATCTGGAGCCTGTACTCCTCAGCGGGAGAGGCCACAACAGTGAGAGGCCCATGTACCGCAAAAAATAAATAAATAAATAAAGGCAAAAATTGAAAATAAAGAGAGAACCTAAAAGCAGCAAGGTAAAAACAACTAGTTATGTACAAAGGAACCCTGATTAGACTATCAGGGTTAGACTGATTAGACTATCAGGGTTAGACTATCAACTGACTTCCCAGAAGAAACTTTGCAGGCCAGAAGGGAGTGGTACATTATATTCAAAGTGATGAAAGAAAATAATCTTACAACTAGAAATACTCTACCCAGCAAGATTATCATTCATATTTGAAGGAGAGATAGAGCTTTACAGATAAGCAAAAGCTAAAAGATTTCAGCACCACTAAACCAGTTTTACAAGAAACGTTAAAGGGACTTCTCTAAGCAGAAAAGAAAAGACCACAACTAGAAATGTGAAAATTACAAAAGGAAAAATCTCATTGGTCAAGGCAAATACACAGTAAAGGTAGTAGGTCAACCACTTATAAAGCTACTAGGAAGGTTAAAAAACAGAAATAGTAAAATCATCTATATTCACAATCAGTAGTTAAAGGATATACCCACATAAAAAAATATGTAAAATATGATGTGAAAAACATTAAACATAGGTGAGGAGTAAAAATGCATGTTGTTAGAAAGCACTTGAACTTAAGAGATCAGCAACTTAAAATAATCATATATATATATATGCACATATATAGAGAGAGATATATAGATTGCTATATATAAACTTCATGGTAAGCAGAAATCAAAAATCTATAACAAATATACACAAAAAAGAGGAAGTAATCCAAACATAACACTAAAGATATTCATCAAATCACAAGAGAGCAAAAAATGAAGAAAGGAACAACAACAAAGAAAACTATGAAAACAACCCCAAAACAATTAACAAAATGGCAACAAGTACATACTTATCAAGAATTACTTTAGGGGCTTCCCTGGTGGTGCAGTGGTTGAGAGTCCGCCTGCTGATGCAGGGGACACGGGTTTGTGCCCCAGTCCGGGAAGATCCCACATGCCGCGGAGCGGCTAGGCCTATGAGCCATGGCTGCTGAGCCTGCGCATCTGAAGCCTGTGCTCTGCAACGGGAGAGGCCACAACAGTGAGAGGCCCGTACCGCAAAAAAAAAAAAAAAAAAAAAAAAAGAATTACTTTAAATATAAATGAACTAAATGGCCCAATCAAAAGACACAGAGTGATTGAATAGATTAAAAAAACCAAGACCCCCATATATGCTGCCTACAAGAGACTCATTTCAGATCTAAAGACACACACAGACTGGAAAGTAAGGGGACAGAAAAAGGTATTCTATGTAAATGGGAATGAAAAGAAAGCCAGAGGAGTAAAACTTATATCAGTCAAAATCACTTTAAAACAAACACCAGGGCTTCCCTGGTGGCGCAGTGGTTGAGAGTCTGCCTGCCGATGCAGGGGACACGGGTTCGTGCCCCAGTCCAGGAAGATCCCACATGCCACGGAGTGGCTAGGCCCGTGAGCCATGACCGCTGAGCCTGCGCGTCCAGAGCCTGTGCTCTGCAACAGGAGAAGCCACAAGAGTGAGAGGTCCACATACCACAAAAAAACCAAAAAAACCCCCAAAAAAACACCATAGTAAGGGACAAAGAAGGACATTACATAATGATAAAGGGATCAATCCAACAAGAAGATATAACAATTGTAAATACATATACACCCAACATAGGAGCACCTAAATACATAAAGCAAATATTAACAAACATAAAGGGAGAAATTGATAGTAACACAATAATAGTAGGGAACTTTAACACCCAGACAGAAAATCAAAAAGAAAACACTGGCCTTGAAACACACATTAGACCAGATGGACTTAATAGATATAGAATACTCCATCCAAAAAGCAGAAAAATACACATTGTTTCCACATGTACATGGAATATTCTCCACCTAGATAACATACAAGGCCACAAAACAAGTCTCAATAAAGTTAAGAAGAAATCATATCAAACAACTTTTCTGACTGCAACAGTGTAAGACTGGAAATCAACCATAAGATAAAAACTGCAAAAAAGCACAAACATGTGGAGGCTAAACAATATGCTACTAAACAATCAATGGATTGCTGAAGAAGTCAAAGAGGAAATCAAAAAATACCAGGAGACCAATGAAAATAAACAAAACAATCCAAAATCTATGTGATACAGCAAAAGCAATTCTAAGAGGGAAGCTTATAGTGAAACAAGACTACATCAGGAAGCAAGAAAAATCTCAAATAAACAATCTAACCTTATACCTAAATGAACTAGAAAAAGAAGAAATAAAACCCAAAATTAGTAAAAAGAAAGAAATAAAAATCAGAGCAGCAATAAATGAAACAGAGACTAAGTTTTTTTTTAAAAAAAGCAATGAACTAAGAGCTGGTTCCGTGAAAAGGTAAACAAAACTGATAAACCTTTAACCAGGCTCATCAAGCAAAAAAGAGAACAGACCCAAATAAGTAAAATCGGAAATGAAGTAGAGAAGTTACAACAAACACCACAGAAATACAAAACGTCGCAAGAGATTTCTACAAACAATTATACAGCAATAAAATGGACAACCTAGAAGAAATGGATAAATTCCTAGAAATGTGAAATCTCCCAAGACCGAATCAGGAAGAAATAGAAAATATGAACAGACTAATTACCAGTAAGGAATTTGAATCAGTAATGAAAATTCTCCCAGCAAACAAAAGTCCAGTACCAGATGGCTTCACAGGTAAATTCTACCAAACGTTTAAAGAAGCGTTAATACCTATCTGTCTCAAACCATTCCAAACAATTGAAGAGGAAGGTTTGCTTCCAAACTAATTCTACAAGGCCAGCATCAACCTGGTACTAAAAGCAGACAAAAGTGCCCACCCCCCAAAAAAGAAGAAAATTACAGGTCAATATCATTGATGAACATAGATGCAAAACTCCTCAACAAAATATTAGCAAGCTGAATTCAACAACACATTAAAAGAATCATACATCATGAGCAAATGAGATTTAACCCAGGAATGCAAGAATTGTTCCACAATATCCACAAATCAAGCAATATGATACACCACATTAACAAACTGAAGAATAAAAATTATATTATCTTCTCATAGATGCAGAAAAAAGCTTTTGACCAAATTCAAGATCCATTTACGATAAAAACGCTCAACAAAGTGGATATAGAGGAAATACAATTCAACATAATAAAGGCCATATATGACAAACCTACAGCTAACATTATACCCAATGGTGAAAAAGCTGAAAGCATTCTTTTTAAAATCAAGAATAAGACAAGGATGCCCACTCTCACCACTTTTACTCAACATAGTATTGGAAGTCCGAGCCACAGCAATCAGATAATAAAAGGAAATAAAAAGAATCCAAAATGGAAAGAAAAAAGTAAAACTGTCACTGTTTGCAGATGACACTGCATATATAAAATCCTAAAGACACCACCAAAAATCTATTGGAACAAATAAACAGATTCAGTAAAGTTTCAGGATATGAAATTAATATACAGAAATCTGTTGCAATTCTATACACTAACAACAAACTAAGGAAAAGAAATTAAGAAAAAAATTTTCATTTACAATTGCATCAAAAAGAATAAAATACCTAGGAATAAATGTAAGGAGGTAAAAATCCTGCACTCAGAAAACTATAAGACACTGATACAGGTAATTGAAGATGACACAAACAAATGGAAAGATATACCATGCTCATGAATTGGAATAATTAATATTGTTAAAATAATCATACTCCCCAAGGCAATCTACATATTCAATGCAACCCCTATCAAAATACCAGTGGCATTTTTAACAGAACTAGAACCAATAATTCTAAAATTGGTGTGGGAACACAAAAGACTCTGAATACTCAAAACAATCTTGAGAAAGAAGAATAAAACTGGAGGTTTCACACTCCCTAATTTCAAACTATACTACAAAGCTACAATCATCAAAACAGTATGGTTCTGGCACAAAAACAGACACATAGATCAATGGAACAGAATAATGAACCCAGAAATAAACTCATGTGTATATATGCAATTAATCTATGACAAAGGAGGTAAGACTATACAATGGGGGAAAAGTCTCTTCAATAAGTGATGTTGGGAAAACTGGACAGATACATGCAAAAGAATCAAACTGGATTGCTTTCTCACACCATATACAAATATAAACTCAAATGGATTAAAAATTAAATGTAAGCCCTGAAACCGTAAGACTTTTAGAAGAAACATAGGTCTTTGACATCAGTCTTAGCAATTTTTTTATATATCTCCTCAGGCAAGGAAAACCAAAGCAAAAATAAACAAATGGGGCTACTTCAGACTAAAAACTTTTGTATAGTGAAGGAAACTGTCAACAAAATGAAAAGGCAGCCTACTGAATGGGAGAAGATATTTGCAAATGACATATCTGATAAGGGTTTAATATCCAAAATATACAAAGAACTTATACAACTCAACATCAAAAAAACAAACAACCTGATCAAAAAAATGGGCAGAGGACCTGAATAAACATTTTTCCATACAGGTGGCCAAAAGGCACATGAAAAGATGATCCACATCACTAATCATCAGGGAAATGCAAATCAAAACTACAGTGGGATATCACCTCATATCTGTAAGAATGACTGTTATCAAAAAAGACAACAAATAACAGTTGTTGGTGAGGATGTGGAGAAAAGGGAACCCTCGTGGATTGTTGGTGGGATTGTAAATTAGTGCAGCCACTATGGAAAACAGTATGGAGATTCCCCCAAAAAAATTAAAAATAAAATTATCACACAATCCAGCAGTTCCACTTCTGGGTATATTTTCAGCAAAAAACAGAAACACTAATTTGATAAGATATAAGCACTCCAGTGTTCATTGTAACATTATATACAATAGCCAATATACGGAAGCAACATAAATGTCTATCAATAAATGAATGGATAAAGAAAATGTGGTATGTACTATATATATATACACACACACACACATACATATATATACACATACATATATACACACATACATATATATACACATGCATATATATATACACACATACATACATATATGCAATGGAATGTTACTAACCATAAAAAATTATGAAATCTTGCCATTTGTGACAACATGGATGGGCCTAAAGGGTAACATACTAAGTAAAATAAATCAGACAGAGAAGGACAAATACCGTATGGTTTCACTTGTATGTAGAATCTAAAAAACAAAACAACTGAACCAACAAAACAGAAACAAATAGATAGATGCAGAGAACAACCTGGGGGTTGCCAGTGGAAAGGGGGTGGGTGGTTCAGTGAAATAGCTGAAGGGAGATTAAGAAGTTACAAAATGAATAAGTCATGGGGATATAATATACAGCATAGGAAATATAATCAATAATATTGTAAAGACTTTGTAAGTGACAGGTGGTAGCTAGACTCATCGTGGTGACCATTTTGTAATGTATAAAAATACCCAATCTCGATGTTGTACACCTGAAACTAACACAATATTGTAAGTCAATTACACTTCAATTGTTAAAAAGTGAAAAAAAGATAACAGATGAAGGCAGGGAATAAACAGAGTGCTGTGATGAGTGTTAGAGCGGACAGTGAAGTGAGGGTGAAATGCTTGCCTGTGGCCTGAATCTTCAGGAAAAGACAGGGTCTTTATTCCCCTGGGGGGAAAAGTAAACGACTAATGCAAATCCTTGTTTCCACAAAGAGGAAGAGAATTGAGGATAGGTAAGAATCTCTGTTAAACATCTCAGGTTTTTTACCAAAAATAGAAAGATTGGCCATTTTTACAAACAAAAGAAGTCTCTGCAATGTTTTAGTCATGCAGCCTCCATATAATTATATATTCCATTTCTCTGCAACCACCTCAAATATTAAATTTCTCACTTTTCTCATAGTCCATTCTGCTTCAGAGTAATAAGATCACATCGATAACTGAAACTAATATATAAGCCAAAATTTTCATTTTAGTGAAAAATATCCAATTTCCTCAGCAAATCTTTAGTAGCCAGCATATCTTCTGATGGGCTAGACTAAAAGGAAACCAGAGATTAAAAGAGACATAAAGAGGCATACTCCTCCTGCGCTATCAGCTCCCATGTAAGAGTTGTCTAGCTGAGCAGTTTATTAATCAGGTTAAGCTGCACTATTCTAATAAAGTATTACAAACCTCCAAATCTCAGTGGCTTAACATGACAGCAATTTACTGCTTCGGTCATTTAAAGTCCATTGCAGACAAGCAATTCCCCAAGGTAACTTATCCTCCACATGGTGACTTAGAGATACAGGCTCCCTCCATCATGATTTTAGGATGTGTGTAGCAAAGCAAGAGAAAGTGAAAAGAGCTCACACCTCCTCTTAATTGCCTCTGATTAAAAGAAACACATATCTTTTCTATTCAAAATCTGTTAGTCAAAACCAGATACATGGTTTTGACCTCCCTGCAATGAGGCTCAGAAAAGTAGGGGAGCACATGAAATATTGAGGGAGTATTACTGCCTCTTTTGGTATATGCAATTCTCACCAAAATCAAACTCAGGCCAGGGATATTCAGATGTCTTGGGAATTCAACTCCAGGCAGGTGCAGGTATCCCAGCCTCAACATTCCACAGTTTAAGAATTTCTACTTGTCTATGTTTATTTTTTTTAATTAATTAATATATTTATTTATTTTTGGCTGCATTCAGTCTTCGTTGCTGCATGCATGCTTTCTCTAGTTGTGGCAAGCGGGGGCTATTCTTCATTGTGGTGCGCGGGCTTCTCATAGTGGTAGCTTCTCTTGTTGTGGAGAACAGGCTCTATGTGCGTGGGCTTCAGTAGTTGTGGCACTCAGGCTCAGTAGTTGTGGCTTGCGAGCTCTAGAGCGCAGGTTCAGTAGTTGTGGCGCACGGGCTTAGTTGCTCTGTGGCATGTGGGATCTTCCCAGACCAGGGCTCAAACCCATGTCCCCTGCATTGGCAGGCAGACTCCCAACCGCTGCGCCACCAGGGAAGTCCCACTTGTCTATGTTTAAAACACATGTAAGTTTTCCTCATAAGGAGAGTCCCACTTGTCTATGTTTAAAACACATGTAAGTTTTCCTCATAATGTTACACCCTGGCACTTGAATAAAGTGTTACAGAAAGCAAACTGAGCCCCAGTTTTGCAAAAGATGGAACTTTAAAGATAGCAGCAAAACCAGCACTGTTCTTGTCAGACTTGGTCTAAGATTTGGAGAATATCATACACCATAGACTGGACACCATGCACATAAGCCCATCATTGGGCATAGATCAGGTAATTAACAAACCTTTTTTTCAAATTATATCCACAACAAAACATAGTGCCTTTCTATTGTTCCATGATTTTTTTTCTGAAATGGTGTAGTCTTCAAAAAATTTTTATTTTTATTTTTGTGAAACTAAGATAAGTCTATCTCTCGGTAGGAGAGAAATACCTCTCTTATCTCTCTGGGGTTTTTTTTTGTTTGTTTTTGTTTTTTAGTTTTCTTTTTCTTGGAGCTATGTGTATAAAACTTCCAAGTGGATCAACCCACACTGTGCAACAGTTTTGCTGCCAGGTCTATGTGGCAATTTACATCATGACTTTTATCTAGTAGTGGTTGTTCTTGGAAAAGTCTTCAGTTCTTAGTGTACATATAGGAGAATGACATTCAGGAAAGAGACTCACAGTAATAAATCTGATTTAGGAAAGATATGTGACTGAGAAATATGAAATCATCCTAATAGCACCTGGAGTGGTAACTTTGCAGATTTTTTTCCTCTCTTTTTTTTAATGGCAATTAGTGACCTCCAGATTTCTTTCCAATATGCACTGACTCTTTGACACCTTTCTACACAGCTATCTCTGCCATCGTCTTGGACAACAGGAATCTACTTATCCAATAGAAAGGCTCCTGGGCACTTCCCTCGTGATCCAGTGGTAAAGAATCTACCTTCCAATGCAGGGGACACGGGTTTGATCCCTGGTTGGGAAACTAAGATCTCACATGCCACGGGGCAACTAAGCCCATGCGCCACAACTACTGAGCTTGTGCGCCTCAACTAGAGAGCCTGCGTGCTGCAAACTACAGAGTCTATGCACCACAACTACAGAGTCCATTTGCCCTGGAGTCTGTGCACCACAAGTAGGGAAGAGAAAAAAACCCACACACCACAACTAGAGAGAGAAGCCTGTGTGCTGCAAGGAAAAGATCCCACATGCTTCAACAAAGATCCAACGTGCCGCAGCTAAGACCTGACACAGCCATAAATAAATAATCTTAAAAAACAAGAAGAAAGAAAGAAACACTCCTGTCTCCACAACTTCCTTAACTTCAGTTACCTTATTAGGCTCTATACACATCAATCACCCATACAGGTGTGATCCAAATCCTGTGACTATCCCCAATAATTCAACTGCTCAAACTTAAACTCTAAAATTCCAGTCTTTAAGTACGATTTTCTTTTCTTAGAGTACACTCATTCTGTCAATCCGTATACCCACTTTTCACATATTTACAGCATCCAGTCCCTAATGCCTGCCCTGGGAGGTAGTGAGCTTCTTGTCTCTGTGGATTCAGGAAAAGGAAGGATGATCATCTGTCAGGGATACAACACAGGCCTACCCTGACCTTTTGAGAAAGTCATGTTGCCCTAGAAGGTGCAGGGATACGGAATTCATGGACATATTGCAACTGTGATTTAAATGCTTGATTCTAGTAGCTGCAGGGACCTGACCTTCCAGTAAGTTTTCCATATTTAAATGACAAAGGTTCTAAATCAAGCACTAGATAATGACAAAATAATTAAAGTGATAAATACTGAAAAACTTTAGCAGGATTAGGAAAACGTGTCAATTTAAATAAGTTGAGCAATAGGGGTAGGGGATTAAGAGGTACAGACTATTGTGTATGAAATAAATAAGCTCTGAGGATGTATTGTACAACATAGGGAATATAGCCAATATTTGAAAATAATATAAATGGAGAATAACCTTTAAAAATTGTGAATCGGGACTTCCCTGGTGGCGCAGTGGTTAAGAATCTGCCTGCCTATGCAGGGGACACGGGTTCAAGCCCTGGTCCAGGAAGATCCCACATGCCGCAGAGCAACTAAGCCCGTGCGCCACAACTACTGAGTCTGCGCGCTAGAGACTATGAGCCGCAACTACTGAGCCTGCATGCCACAACTGCTGAAACCTGTGTGCCTAGAGCCCGTGCTCTGCAACAAGAGAAGCCACCACAATGAGAAGCGCGTGCACCGCAACGAAGAGTAGCCCCCCGCTTGCTGCAACTAGAGAAAGCCCGTGTGCAGCAACAAAGACCCAACGCAGCCAAAAATAAAAATAATAAATAAATAAATTTACAAAAAAAAAAAAAATTGTGAATCACGGGCTTCCCTGGTGGCGCAGTGGTTGAGAGTGTGCCTGCCGATGCAGGGGACACGGGTTCGTGTCCCGGTCTGGGAGGATCCCATATGCCGCGGAGCGGCTGGGCCTGTGAGCCATGGTCGCTGGGCCTGTGTGTCCGGAGCCTGTGCTCCGCAACGGGAGAGGTCACAAGAGTGAGAGGCCCACGTACCACAAAAAAAAAAAAAAAAAAAAAAAATTGTGAATCACTGTGTTGTACACCTGTAAATTTATAATATTGCATATCAACTATACTTTAATAAAATAAGTATAGATAGATAGATAGATAAAGCTGAGTAATGTTACAGCCAGTACCTTGCAAATGCAAGAAACAAGAGACTGTAATTAATGTAATACCTGGAAGGAAAATGGTGTTGCTCAAGAATCATATACAGTGTATAGGGTAACACTTACTAGGGCCATAACATCAGCCTCAAATCCGGTATGCTGAGGTAAATTAAAACTTGCCTCAGTTTTTATTTTTTTGCTGTACGCGGGCCTCTCACTGTTGTGGCCTCTCCCTTTGCGGAGCACAGGCTCCAGATGCACAGGCTCAGCGGCCATGGCTCACGGGCCCAGTCGCTCCGCGGCATGTGGGATCTTCCCGGACCGGGGCACAAACCCGTGTCCCCTAGCATCGGCAGGCGGACTCTCAACCACTGCACCACCAGGGAAGCCCTTGCCTCAGTTTTTAGACTCCAATTTAGATCGGACTCAACTGGAAGAAACTTCTTTGTTGTAATAGAAAAGATAATACAAGAAAAAGAATCCTAAACTTACAAACTAAGTGAAAGCAGCACAGTAAGTCAAATATACACAAACTTGTGATCAGTTGGAAGTACCTAAATGGTAATCTCCAGACTGCTGGGATAGAAATACTCCTGCATAGAAATCCTAAGCATTTATTGGATTTCGGATTATTGTTTTAGTATTCTTACATTGTCATCAAGGCAGATAATCATTAACTATACATATTTTTTTAGCTTAAGCGATCAAATAAGAGGATATTTTATGCATCAAAGAATAATGTCTCAGACATTGGTTACCAATTGATAAAATCAAAGGGTAGAATATTAGAAGAGACCCTCAAAAATCCTAGGACAATCTAATGTGACTATGGAATTATTTTTCTCTTCCTTGGGGAACAAAAGGAAGTTAATAGAGCATAACCATTGTTTGTAAGCTATTTACAAGAAGATCTATGTGCTTCCTTTCCAGAACATAAATACACTGAGGGAGGAGAAAATACAACTCCTGCCACAAACCTTGCTCAAAGCTCTTTGTTAGATGATGTGCTGACTTACTTCCTATGGTTCTTCTAGAGGAGAGAAAGAATCTCATCTCCCATTGTCCTGAATGAATCAAGAGAATTATTGTTGACAGACAAAATGGACCCAAAATTTCTGCTCTGAATAAAGTCTAAAGAAAAGAATCAGACCACCTTCCCATTACTACTGTTCTCTCCTGAAACAGCCACTGCATTTCTGCCCAAGATGTGAGAACTAAGAGTAAAACCTTTTTACTATATCCCATTACCAAACAAGATCTGCAACCTTGAGTTCCAGGGTTATTCAGATCTTTAAATCTCAGTTTTGTTGGAAAACTGGAAGCAAGGTAGACAAAATAAGATTATTTCTTAGCATTGTATTTGATAGCAAAGATAGGGTCAACAAAATGCTTTGACTTAAGAGTCCTAAATTGTCCATCTCATTGCAAGGAAAACAATATCAATAATTTCTAACCCTGGCTTCAAGAGACATCCTCTAATTTGGGGAAAGTTCTATGATACTTTATTCAGTGGTCGACTGGGCAAATAACTTCTAAGCTTCCTTGCAACTCCAGAGCATTACACAAGTGCTTATTACGTAGCTGGCTCCTCATATAGCACTGAAATAATATGTCATGCAAATGTTCAAAGGAAGGGAAAGGAGATACAATGAGAATACCTTTAGCATTCCCACAAAGGAAAAACTGATCTTTCTCATCTGATGTGCAGACACTGGACAGAACTAGGCCACTTGTTAACTTTTCAGCAAGAATCCTAACGATGTTTAAGAGCTGCCACTGTTGTTGGTGGTAGTTCTAACCCCCCTTTAAAAATACATATAGAACTTTGATAGGTAATTCAAACCTGAAAACAATTTGTAAAATACGTCAGTCGTTTTATACTACGGAATATTAAGCAGACCCCAAGCTGCTCAAATGAAGTCAAAAGGGGAAAATATACCTAGCTTATTAGCTTTTCTCAGCCATCCCCATTATGGCCAAAAATTCTTCAGGAAAATAATAGAAGACAAAAGCTAGTTTGAAACTAATGTCACAGGGAAAAATGGTCCTAAACTCTAAATAAGTTGAGTTCTAAAAGAAAAATAATGAAGCCACTAGATTAAAAGCAATATCAATTTTAAAAGATAGAAATGCAGTGGGGACTACTCTGTATTTAAAATGACTAAACTCTTTCATTTAATGCAAGCCAGGTATGATGTTTACATAAACCGTTAGAAGTTGCTGGAATATATGAAATCCTAAGGAGTCCAATAACACACACTGTGTGATGAATCAACAATGCTTCTGAACATAAAACAGAGACAACAAAAATTTGAGATTTGAAGTCTTAAAAAATGAGATCTGACATCTTTGGTAGAAGTGCTTGTACTAATAATGGCACTTTAAAGTTTATCTTAAAGAGAAAATAAGCAAATCCATGTTCTTTTGGAATGCATATGCCCATTAAGAGAAGCTAACAAGCTGACTGCAGCAAATCATACATAAATGGCGTCTATCCCAAAGTCAGGCTGAGGAGTGTTTATGGCTTCCTCTCTCCCAGTCACATGAAGTTGCCTTGGTGACTATCTGTCTCGTACTGGTTTGCTCTCCAAAAATACAACAAGCCAGATGCCTGTGGGTTCGGGTGTGTCTAACTGAGCTACACTGAGCACCAAATGACCTGGAAATGTTTAATCCAGCTTTTGTCAGAACAAATTACTGGGATGTTCTCATGCCCTTTAGGGACTAATTTATGATTGAATCCCAAGTCCTGTGCAACACTATGGGCCAAGGCTGATGCCCTCCTTCCCCCCTGCATGCAGAGTCTCTGGGTATGGTGCTCTGATATGAAGAAGATCCACTCAAAAATGGTAGGACTAATAAGAGGATGGCCACATGAAATACTGTGAGGGTCCTGGAGAGAGGTGTGCATTTTGCGCTTTTTGCTCCTCAGAGAGCTCTTTTCTGGAAAGAGAGCCTCGGTATGCTATCTACAAATTGCCCTGTGACGTATTGCCAAAGAGACGATATAACATGTGTTATGGACTGAATGTTGATGCCCCCCCCAAAAAATTCAGGTCTTGAAACCCTACCTCACAATGGGATGGTATTAGGAAGTGGAGTCTTTGGGGGGGGGTCACTAGAATTAGGTGAGGCCATGAGAGTGCAGCCCTCATGAATGGGATTAGTGCCATTATAGAGTCAGGAGAGAGCTTGCCCCTCCCTCTGCTCGTGTAAGGCTATACCAAGAAGACAGCAGTCTGCAATCACCTGAAAGAGGGATTCACCAGAGCCTGACACGCTGGTCCCTGATCTTGGACTTCCAGCCTCCTGAACTGTGAGAACTAAATTTCTGTAGTTCATAAGCCACTCAGTCTATGGTACTCTGCCATAGCAGCTGGAACTAAGACACCATGCCCTGGCAGTGAGCACTAACCTAGCAACTCTAATATTTTCAGTATCAAATTATTCCCATTTCATAAACACTTCACTAGGGTGCAGGACTTGCAGAAAGAAACTCGAAGATCAGGTCTGAGCTTGGTATATATTGATGTCAGGTGGGGGAGGCTCGGCCCCACTGAGCTCCCTCTCGACTGCCCACCCTGCCACAGGGCCCTGAAGGGGCACAGGCTGCAGGGTATAAGCGGCTCAGTGGGTGTCTCCAGATGACACCTTCTCTGCACTCAGACCTCTCACTCGGTCTCATGGACTCACCCGTGTTGCACACTCCTTACTTTGTTATCGCTCTCCTTTTGGATTTTGGATGCAGAGTGTTTAGTATGATATTCTTCAGTTTCAGGGTCTTCTGTCATCATCAATCCATGCAAAGTCCTTCTCTTGTTTTATTTCTGTGTTTTATTATTTCTGTATTTTTCCCCATCATAACCTATCCACACACTTTTCTTCCCCCTGCCCCATAGGCATTAATTCTAATGTGTTTAATATATATCCTTGGATCTCTATGGGTCTTGGAAAGATATGTGACTGTGATTTCAATTTATATGAATGGTATTGAATTACATGTCATTCGGTTTCCTCCTCTGCATCTACATAGGTACAGTGTTGTTACCTCTGACTGCTATGGAGTATTCCACTATTTGCATCCACTGCTTATTACTAAGTACAGTCATATTGCTCTGCAGAGATTGCTCCTTTACATTCCCAGGAGAGATGCATGAGAATTTCTGTTTGCCCACACTTGGTTTTATCCAACTTTCTAACTTTTACCAATCTGATGGTTGTAAAGTGGGTCTTATTACTGTTTCCATATGCATTTCTCTGATTGCTACTAAAATTGGACATCTCTTCACATACTTGATACCCATTTACATTTCTCTTTCTGTGGGTTTCCTACTCATTTCTTTTGACCATTTTTTGTTTATTGATTTGTTCATTGTATGTCTTAGATATTAATCCCTTGTTAATATGCAGCATATATCTTCTTCAGTATGGTAGCAGAGTTCCAAGAGAGCACAGAAGTATACAAGGCTTCCTGGAGCTTTGGCTCAGAACTGGTACAGTATCACTTTTTGCTACATTCTAATGGCCAAAGTAAGTCACAAAGCCAATGCAGACTCAAGAGATGGGGAAATAGACTCCGCCTCTTGATTAAATGAGCTACAAATTCACATTGCAAAGGGCACAGACAGAGGGAGGAAAGGAAAATCAGGATCAGTTTTGCAATCAATCTACCACTCGTTTCAGTTATCTATTGGTTTATAACAAAGCACCCCCAAAATTTCGTGGCTTACAATGACAATTCATTATTATCTCTTCTCGTTCTGTATGGTGGCCAGATTTATATGAGACGTTCTCAGTTGGGGTCTCTAATGCAGTTACTGGAGTTGGATGATGGATGGCTGGGACTGGAGTGGTCTGAAGGCTCAGCTGGGCTAGACATCCAAGACGATTCCTTTCCTCCCATGTCTGGTGCCTCAGCTGAGATGACTGAAATAGCTGGGGACTTCCTCCCACGTGGCTTCTCCATGTTGCTAGCTTGGACAGTCTCAGCATGCCTTCTCAAGTTATTCACACTTCTTACACGGCTGTTCATTTTCACCAGAGAAAGCATTCCAAGAGATCAGAGCAGAAGCTTCAAGGCTTCTCACCTAGCTTCAAAAGTCACACAGTGTCTCTTCCAGAAAATTCTATTGGTTACACAGGGCCAGCCCAGGTTCAGTAGAGAAGGGGGCTGCACAAAGTTGTGAATACTGGGCATTTGTGATCACCTATATGTGTAAGTGTGTGCAGTGACATATATGCATGCGATGCAATATCATCTTCACCTTTAGTTCTGAATCTGTAGATTTTGCTTCCATGTAAATAAATATATGTGTACATGACACCGCTTTTTTAGACAATACATTTTACTTATTTATCTATTTCCTGGAGTATTGGGTTTATTTTTATTCTTCCAGAATGTATAATTCTTTCAACTGTGTTGTCAGAGTGGACACTTTTGAGGCCTCGTGTGAAATGACCTGGAAAGAATATCTTTATTGCATACTCACTTTTAATTTTTTGACATTTCCTCCCTTCAATACTTTGTGTCTAGTGTTGCTATTAAAACACTTCTTCTCTAGGGTCATTAGACAAGTTTCCTTTGTCTTCACTTTTTTTTCTAGTTTTGCTCTCCTTTTTGTCAGTCTAGGTTCAGTTATTACCCACTTCATCCACCCCCTCCCAATGTACTCATCAAGTGATGCTGTCTCTAAAGGAACTTCCAGGCATTGCTCTTTCTCAGTAGCTGCATCAGTGATAATCCAGTTCTTGAAGTGGAGAGCAAGGAAAGCAGGGAAACTTCAGGGTCCAGTTCAAGGCTGCACTTGCTTTCATCCATGCATCCTGCCAGACCACAGTGCTTGATACTATCTTGCAGCCTCCAGCTAAGGGGCTGGCCCTGCCATTGCCCCTCCTCACAGTGGCTTTGGGAAAGGCAATGTCACTCAGGGAGATGTGGGGCACAATGAAAAAACTCACCTAGGCTACTCTACTCATACTACCTACATCTCCTGCATTCCAAGTTGCCCCTTCCACCCAGCCTCTGTTATTTCCACACCTACCTCTGGCATAAAGAGACTCAACCATCTTCCACCTCCTCAGGCCGTTCTCACAATCTTTGTGTTCTGAGATATGGCATTGCCCCTGTGGGCTCCGTGTCATCCTCTGAGCAGAGATCACATTGTTTACCCATCTGATCAGGATCCACACGTCCAATGTCCCAGACCCTTCACTTCATTTTTAGATAGCACATTATTATA
This sequence comes from Globicephala melas, assembly GCF_963455315.2. Taxonomy (NCBI): domain Eukaryota; kingdom Metazoa; phylum Chordata; class Mammalia; order Artiodactyla; family Delphinidae; genus Globicephala; species Globicephala melas. The sequence goes on along the minus strand of NC_083317.1, from coordinate 108,805,742 downwards.
TTAAAATGCAGTCTTGAAATTAAAATATGCTAAACTTCAGAGCATAATCTTTGAAATAAGTTTTCTCAAACAACTCTACAATTCCATTAGATATCGCACCTTATAGAATTACCTTGTTTTTTAAAAATGAGGTTAAAATGAATAAATTAGCACACATTATACATGTTTTTTTCTAAGTTTGATTAATCAATAAGGAATAAAAATGAAAAATTATAAATATATTCATCTTGCTAAAATAAAGGACACTAGTGTTTCCTTACAAATTAATGGATATATTCCATTGTTTCCCTTTTTCCAGGACATTTGACATTCTTTATCAACTGGTACATAAAAGAATAGAAAAACAAAGGTTTCTCATGTTGTCCTTTGTACTTCTATATGAATAAATCAGAAGGATAGTCCACTAGAAATTAGTAAATGACTTCAATTATAGAAAGGAAAGGATCTGCCTTACCATTTTGATAGGGCCGAAAGCAAGTGTTTTTTATTTGGGCTCAACCTGTTTCAAACTTTGAAGTCACACACTCGTGAACATTTTAATTGCTTTTTTCCTTTGGTATGTAGAAATATAATTATTTTCAGTATGGAATCTTTTTCTTACTCAATTCACGCCAATCACAACCCTCTTATCGTTCAGGGTTTGTTTTGGGGGTTTTTGTTTGTTTGTTTTGTTGTTTGTTTTGCATTTAATACATGGTTTGTCAGGGTCATTATTTTTGCCTCTACTTTGAAGTTTTTTTTACAGATGAACATACATACCTTTTCCTGATACAGAATTGGGACCAGGTAAACCAAGCACCACATTCTAGTCTTTTTCTCCATATTCTTTTACATATATATATTACATATATATTATGTATATTATTACATATATAATATGATTATATATCTATAATATATATATTATATGTTACATATTGTATTAATTTATCATATATAATTTTATATTAATGTAATGTTATATATAATATATATATTTACATCTTTAGATTCTAAGAGTCTTGAATGTATAGCAGTACCTTTGCATCTGTTTCTTTTGGATGTTTATTGATGTGAATCAACAATAAAAATCTCACAATCTATTCTATTAGTACATTTTCAACTGGAACCTCACAGGTGTAACTGAAAACATTCTTGAACCATCACTTTGGAAATACTTTTTTTCTCACTTAGCTGAGCTTTTGGAAGAACTTCTTAAGTATAAGTTTGGAAGGGAATATTCAAAAATAATAAAGTAGTTAATTACTATTTATATTCTTTGAACTATTTTCTTTGAAAAATTTGGGTGGATGAAGAGATATTTTCCAAAGCCCACTTTTACTCTTAGCTCCCTGCTTGCTACTCTCCTGGCCTCAGCCAAGCCCATGCCATTCCCATACTTCATCTTAGTGCCTGGAAAACCAGCTATGTTCTGTGCCCTAGGTCTGTGCCCTGGGAGGGAAGTGAAACACTTAAAGCCTGTAACTGACCAATGTGAAGTGTAGCCATGATGCTCTCATGAACCTTTCTTGATAGCTGAGTATCAACATGCTTACTATTTGGGAGAAGATTGGAGAGAGGCAAGTTCATTCTTGCAAAGAATACAGCATGGTGAATTCAGTTAAATGAGAGGTTGAGAGCAACCATCTGCTTACTGTGTAAAGCAAAAAACAGACATCTGGGGAGACAGGTGATGGAGTGGAAACAGAGTTGAACTGAAAATCAGGAGGCTTGTGTGATAGCCCCAGCTTTGCCTGTGCTGGCAGCATTGTGACCTTGTATGAGGTCAATTAACCTCTGAGGACCTCCGCTTTCTCAGCAGCACATCAAGAGTATGAGACTAGATGACACCAAAGTATTTACAAACTCAAAGGATTTTTTCTTGACCCCAATTGACCTCTCCTGCTAATGCAGACACACATCAAACACAACTGTTTGTTCCTAATAGGGATTCAATATGCTAAATGGAATGTCCAGGGGCAACCTAATTAGGCAGGCAGTGGGGCTGTGGATTTATCTGATGTGACTCCAATGCCCATGAAAAGCGTCCTTTGGTCTGCCCGGCCTTGACCCTAGCTGTCAGAGTGTTAGTGTTCTTTGCTGACTTACGGAGAACAGTAGCTACACTCATGTTGAAACTCGTTGTCACCTATGCAGAATAACATTCTTACTGAGTAGTTAATATACTTTATTCCATGTGCAGAAAGCTTTGGGCTTCAGTTGGTTAGTCTGTAAGCTAAGATAGAGTCATTTTTCCCAAAATTAGTTCCTATAAATATTGGCAATGAACTGAGGCAGTGGCAGAGGGACAAAGGGGAAAGGTCATATCTCAAAGATGAACGGTGACAGGCATCCTTATTCTCACCTCAGATGGCAAGATCAAGAGGTCACTCCCAATACTTCCTGGGGTCCTTTCATTAACTTGAATATTTTCATAAGTAAGAGTTACTTTCTTCTGAACAGGAAGGCATATTAAGTACCATAAGTTCCTGTGTCTTTTTCAGAAATTATTCACTGAGGATGAACATACCAAATAGGAAAACCGCTGTTAACAAATAGGGCAAGAAATATTACTATGACCCAAGTCATAGGTTCAGAAATTGTATACACATTGCAAAGAAGTAAAATATTGAATTGCAATAACAGGCTCGTCTCATTTTTTTTATTGCCCGAATGGTTGGTGCAATGGAAACAGTGTGATTTCTATACTATATCAATAACTCAATAGTCTGAAGTGGCATTAAGGATAAAAACATTCATTTTGTTAAATTGTTTTACCACAAAATCCATGAACAAAATCAAAGCAAAAGGAGAACATCCTATGAGGAACAGTTTGCTGGAATGAGACTATTGTTTATTAATATAAATAATCTGTTAAAATAAATCCCTATTCAAAACAGTAGCACGCATCCCTTTTTCTCATTCTCCCTACATTTGACTCTCAAACTGAAATTAAGTGGTAACTTGGTTCTATTTTAGAATGATCTAAAGATACACATTTTTGGATACATTATAAAACCTTTCTTCTAGTTATTAATGGTATGTTTAATTCAAGTAAGAGCTTTTCTATCAAGTATATTTTTAAAATCTACTGTGTCTATACTTTATTGTCTTTTTTCCCAACTCTTATTATCAGAACTGTTTTGCTTCATCAATAGTCATTTATTGAAATCACTATGTGCTAGAATGATTTAGTTTTCTTCATTCTAATGGAGGCCTAGGTGTCATATAATTACGGGTCCTTCATTAGTAGTATTGCTTCTTCTTAACTCTTTTCATTGCCTTCTCCCTGATTACTTGAATCTTCAGGTTAATTGAGATTTCTCTGTACTGATGAATTGGCATCAGTCCGTGGGCTATTCTAAATAGACCAGAAAAGAGAATCCTGCCTTTTCAACTATACACTAGTTGAAGCCAAAGGATGGGGAATGTTTCTTTAAGGACTCCTCAAGCAGCTACAGTGGAAATGACAGGATGGCCGTTTCTATCCGAAGTCCTCCAAAAATTCCCATGCCATCAGTGTTAGGAGAAGGTAGGTAACACTGTAATGTCTAACAACCACAATGCCACATACATTTATTTCTTGCTCATGTTACATGAGAAAGGCAGGTCAATGCGGGGCTCTGCAGCACACCATAGCAGGGAGACTCAGACTGAAAGAGGCCTCTCTATTCCCGGGACTATTCTATTGGAAATATGTGACCTTCTCAGTCTCTGCAACAGAAAAAGAGAGTACTGGAGTGACTTGCACTTGGCAGTTAAATGCTTTGACCCACAAGTAACATGCCACTTCCATTCACAGCAAATGGCCAGAACTAATTACTTCCCCCTGCCTATCTGCCTAACTGTAATCCTCCTGTGTACCTGGAGGAAAAATAGGCAGGATATGAGTAAGCACTCAGGGTCTTTATGACACCACTCATGGATCAATGAATGCAGGATAAAGGCTTTGGGCTGGGGTGGCCAAATGGACACTTTCCCCATGCCCTCACCTGGTGCCATTTTTTCCCCATATGACACTTATTGTAACGCAGAAGAGGGAGGCCCACAAGAGTCTCATATCCATATAAGGAGCACAGCCACTAGTATTGACGGGAAGCCACTTGAGAGATTTGGCTCTTTTATCAGATGCCTGAAGATAAATGATGATTAGAAAAAAGATGGTTTACATAAACAATAGATGCCAGCTAAGGATACAACGTCCCATTTTCACCCACATAGTGGTCCACATAAGCCACCTCACCATCCACACACATAGAATTTAGATGAGATTTGAGGGAGAAAGGGAGAGATCCTGAATTTATTTGAGGATATCCCAGAAGTCACCAGTCCTGCATTATCCAAGATTATGTTTTGGCTACAAGTGGACTGAAGGTTCAAGATCGATGTTACATCATTCTGGGTAAAATCATACCCTCAACCATGGTTTGCAAGTATCATGACTGGTACATGATAATGAGTTAGTAAAATAACTAAGGCGTTATAGAAAGACATATCAGTTAGGTGTGGAACATCTTGGATGAGAAAAGTGAAAAAAAATGGGAACCCTGACACACAGGCAGAAAACAGGTGTTCCTGGACTAAGTAAGTAAAAAGTAGGTAAGAAAGATTTGACCAAGCAGGGAATTATATTTAGTCTCCTCCAATTTTAATTTAATTTGTTTTGCCTCAGTGCTTTTTTAGGATAAGAATCGGGGCTTGATGGAAAGGAAGAAGTCAAATTATCTCTGTTGGCAGATGATACGATCATATATAGAGAGAATCCTGAAGACTCCACCAAAAAACTATTAGGACTAATAAAAAAATTCAGTAGTGTTGTAGGATCCAGAATCAACATACAAAAATTAGTTGTGTTCCTGTACACTAACAGTAAATTATCTGAGAAGTAAATTAAGAAAACAGTCCCATTTAAAATAGTATCAAAAATAATAAAGTATAGGGCTTCCCTGGTGGCGCAGTGGTTGAGAGTCCACCTGCCGATGCAGGGGACAGGGGTTCGTGCCCCGTCTGGGAGGATCCCACATGCCGTGGAGCGGCTGGGCCCGTGAGCCATGGCCGCTGAGCCTGCGCATCCGGAGCCTGTGCTCCGCAATGGGAGCGGCCACAACAGTGAGAGGCCCACGTACAGAAAAAAAATAAAATAAAAAAAAAAATAATAAAGTACTTAGAAAGAAATTTAACCAAGTAGTGAAAGATCTGTGCACTGGAAACTATAAAACATTAATAAAAGAAATTGAAGATGACACAATTAAATGGAAAGTTATCCTGTGTTCACAGATTGGAAGAATTAATATTGTTAAAATGTCCATACTACCCAAAGTAGTATCCAGATCCAATGCAATACTTATCAAAATTTCAATGGCATTTTTCACAGAAATAGAACGAAAAGTCCTAAAATTCATATGGAAAAACAAAAGACCCAAATAGCTCAAGTAATCTTGAGAAAGAACAAAGCTAGAGGCATCACAGTTCCTGATTTCAAATTTTATTACAAAGCTATCAAAACAGTATGGTACTGGCATTAAAACAGGCACATAGATCAGTGGAACAGAGTAGAGGGCCTAGAAATAAACCCATACATATATGGTCAACTAATCTTTGACAGGGTGACAAGAATACATAATGGGGAAAGGACAGTCTCTTCAATAAATGCAGTGACCACATGCAAAAGAATGAAATTGCCCATCATTCTCAAAAATTAACTAAAATGGATTAAAGACTTAAACCTAAGACCTGAAACTGTAAAATTCCTAGAAGAAAACAGAGGGCAAGCTCCTTGACTATAATTTTTTTAGTCTTGACAATAATTTTCTGATTTGACACCAAAAGCACAGGCACCAAAACCAAAAATAAACAAGTGAGACTACATCAAACTAAAAATCTTCTGCCTAGTAAAGGAAATCATCAACAAAATTAAAAGAATAGGAGAAAATATTTACAAACCATGTATCTGAGAAGACATTAATTTCCAAAATATATAAGGAACTGTGACAACTCAATAACAACGGCAACATTAAAACAAATAACCCAGCTGATAAAATGGGCAAAGAACTTGAACTGACCTTTCTCCAAAGAAGACATACCAATAGCCAACGGGTATATGAAAAGGCACTCAACGTCACTAATCATCAGGGAAATGCAAATCAGAACCATGAGCAGTTATCTCATCACACCTGTTAGGATGGCTATTATTGAAAAAAAAAAAAGATAAGTGTTGGCAAAGATGTGGAGAAAAGGGAACTCTTGTACACTGTTGATGGGAGTGTAAATTGGTGCAGCCACTATGGAAAACAGAATGAAGTTTCCTCAAAAATTAAAAACTGAACTACCATATAATCCAGCAACCCCATTTCTGGGTGTATATCCAAAAGAATTGAAATCAGGGTCTTGAAGTGATACCTGTACTCTCGTGTTCACTGCAGCATTATTCACAATAACGAAGATATGGAAACAACCTAAATATCCAGAAACAGATGAATAGATAAAGAAGATGTGGTACATACACACAATGGAATATTATTGAGCCTTAGAAAGAGGAAATTCTGTCATTAGAGAAATGTAAATCAAAACCACAATGAGGTATCACCTCACACCAGTCAGAATGGCCATCATCAAAAAATCTACAAACAACAAATGCTGGAGAGGGTGTGGAGAAAAGGAAACGCTCCTGCACTATTGGTGGGAATGTAAATTGATACAGCCACCATGGAGAACAGTATGGAGGTTCCTTAGAAAACCAAAAATAGAACTACCATACAACCCAGCAATCCCACTACTGGGCATATACCCTGAGAAACCATAATTCAAAAAGAATCATGTACCACAATGTTCATTGCAGCTCTATTTACAAGAGCCATGACATGGAAGCAACCTAAATGTCCACTGACAGACGAATGGATAAAGAAGATGTGGCACATATATACAACAGAATATTACTCAGCCATAAAAAGAAATGAAATTGAGTTATTTGTAATGAGGTGGATAGACCTAGAGTCTGTCATACAGAATGAAGTAAGTCAGAAAGAGAAAAACAAATACCTTATGCTAACACATATATATGGAATCTAAAAAAAAAAAAAAAGGTTATGAAGAATTTAGGGACAGGACAGGAATAAAGATGCAGACATAGAGAATGGACTTGAGGACACAGGGAGGGGGAAGGGTAAGCTGGGATGAAGTGAGAAAGTGACTTGGACATATATACACTACCAAGTGTAAAATAGATAGCTAGTGGGAAACAACCACATATCACAGGGAGATCAGCTCGGTGCTTTGTGACCACCTAGAGGGGTGGGATAGGGAGGGTGAGAGGGAGATGCAAGAGGGAGGGGATATGGGGATATATGTATATGTATAGCTGATTCACTTTGTTGTACAGCAGAAACTAACACACCATTTTAAAGCAATTACACTCCAATAAAGATGTATATATATATAAAGAGGAAATTCTGCCATTTGCAACAACACAGGCAAACTGGAGGACATTATGCTAAGTGAAATAAGCCAGGCGCAGAAGGACAAGTACTACATGATAATACTTATACATGGAATATAAAATAGTCAGACTTATAGAAGCAGAGAGAATAATAGTAGCTGCCAGAGGTTAGGGGAAAGGAAGAAATGGGGACGTGAGGGTAAAGCAGTACAAAGTTTCAGTTATTTAAGATAAATTAAGTTTTGGAGATCTGCTATACAGCATAGTGCCTACAGCTAACAATACTGTATACATAAAATAATCTAAAAGGGTAGATCTTGTGTTCTTACAATAATAATAATGATGATAATAATAATAACAAAGGAAGTGGGAGGAAACTTTGGAAGGTGATGGATATGCCTGTGGCTTTGATGGTGGTGATGATTTCAGGAGCATATACTTATCCCCAAACTCATCTAGTTGTAAAAACTAAATATGCACAGCTTTTTACAGGTCAGTCATACCTCAATAAAATGGTTTTAAAAACAAAGAAAAAGAATTGGGGTCTGAGACAGGTCAGAATTGAGATGAAATTGCCCTATGACTAATTAAAGCATTGTTTTGACTGCATCCTATTAGCCCATTGTTGCCAGAATGACCTTTCTAACCCAAATCCCATCATTCCATCTACTACATAAAACTTTCATTAGATCACTTTATCCTTGTAGGACAAAGTGCAACTTCTTAGCATAGTGTACTATTCCCACCTTCCTCTTTATCTTCATGTTCTCCAAACAATCATGGTCTAGTTATGTTGAAAAATCTATAGTTCTCTGTCACACTCTTTTATTTCATATGTCCACATGTTCTGTCCACATGTTCATAAAATGAACACAAGCATCACCACCTCCAGCACTAGTGCTACTAGCACCACCACTACAAGCTCTACCATCACCTTTAATCCATCAATACAGTTACCACCACCACTGCCAGTATCATGTCCACTGGTACTGTCACCACCACCACCACCAGGATCACTTCCACTGCCACCACCAGCAGCCATCTGGCAAAGACCGTCTTCAACTTTTAAGACTTGGTTTTAAGTGTTAGCTATTCTACAATATTATCCTCTGTGCCATCAATGAACCCTTGTGTCATCAACATCCTTTCCTAAAATGTGATCATGGAAGCATTTGCCTCCAGATATTAATATCTGTTCCACACAATTACATTTATTAATAGCTGCTTTATGTCATTTGAACTAGGCCTTTAATATGATTTAAAATAATGTTTTTAGAGGACGAACCAAGATGGCAGAGTAGAAGGATGTGCTCTCACTCCCTCTTGCAAGAACACCAGAATCACAACTAGCTTTTGGACAATCATCAACAGGAAGACACTGGAACTCACCAGAAAAGATACCCCACATCCAAAGACAAAGGGGGAGCCACAATGAGATGGTAGGAGGGGCACAATCACAGTAAAATCAAATCCCATAACTGGTGGGTGGGTGACTCACAGACTGGCGAACACTTATACCACAGAAGTCCACCAACTGGAGTGAAGGTTCTGAGCCCCACATCATGGTTCCCAACCTGGGGGCCCGGCAATGGGAGGAGGAATTCCTAGAGAATCAGACGTTGAAGCCTAATGGGAATTGATTGCAGGACTTCAACAGGACTGGGGGAAACAGAGACTCCAAACTTGGAGGGCACACACAAAGTAGTGTGCGCATCAGGACCCAGAGGAAGGAGCAATGACCCCAGGGGAGACTGAATCAGACCTACCTGCCAGTGTTGGAGGGTCTCCTGCCGAGGTGGGGGGTGGCAGTGGCTCACCTTGGGGACAAGGACACTGGCAGCAGAAGTTCTGGGAAGTACTCCTTGGTGTGAGCCCCCCCAGAGTCTGCCATTAGCCCCAGCAAAGAGCCCCGGTAGGCTCCAGTGTTGGGTCGCATCAGGCAAAACAACCAACAGGGAGGGAACCCGCCCGCCCCCATAAGCAGTCAAGTGGATTAAAGTTTCACTGAGCTCTTTCCACCAGAGCAACAGTCAGCTCTACCCACAACCAGTCCCTCCCATCAAGCCTCTCAGATAGCCTCATCCACCAGAGGGAAGACAGCAGAAGCAAGAAGAACTACAATCCTGCAGCCTGTGGGAAAAAACCACATTCACAGAAATATAGACAAGATGAAAAGGCAGAGGGCTATGTACCAGATGGAGGAACAAAATAAAACCCCAGAAAAACAACTAAATGAAGTGGAGATAGGCAACCTTCCAGAAAAAGAATTCAGAATAATGATAGTGAAGAGGATCTAGGGCCTCAGAAAAAGAATGGAGGCAAAGCTTGAGAAGATGCAAGAAATGTTTAACAAAGACCTAGAAGAATTAAAGAACAAACAAACAGAGATGAACAATACAATAACTGAAATAAAACTACATGAGAAGGAATCAATAGCAGAATAACTGAGGCAGAAGAATGGATATGTGACCTGGAAGACAGAATGGTGGAATTTATTGCTGTGGAACACAATAAAGAAAAAAGAATGAAAAGAAATGAAGACAGCCTAAGAGACTTCTGGGACAACATTAAACGCAGCAACATTCGCATTATAGGGGTCCCAGAAGGCGAAGAAGGAGAGAAAGGACCCGAGAAAATATTTGAAGAGATTATAGTCGAAAACTCCCCTAACATGGGAAAGGACATAGCCACCCAAGTCCAGGAAGCGCAGCGAGTCCCATACAGGATAAACCCAAGGAGAAACACGCCGAGACACATAGTAATCAAATTGGCAAATATTAAAGACAAAGAAAAATTATTGAAAGCAGCAAGGGAAAATCAAAAAATAACATACAAGGGCTTCCCTGGTGGCGCAGTGGTTGAGAGTTCGCCTGCTGATGCAGGGGACACGGGTTCGTGCCCTGGTCCGGGAAGATCCCACATGCCACGGAGCGGCTGGGCCCGTGGGCCATGGCCACTGAGCCTGCACGTCCGGAGCCTGTGCTCCACAGCGGGAGAGGCCACAACAGTGAGAGGCCCGCGTACCGCAAAAAAAAAAATAAAATAAATAACATACAAGGGAAGTCCCGTAAGGTTAACAGCTGATTTCTCAGCAGAAACTCTACAAGCCAGAAGGAAGTGGCATGATACACTTAAAGTGATGAAAGGGAAGAATCTACAACCAAGATTACTCTACCCAGCAAGGATCTCATTCAGATTCGTTGGAGAAAACAAAAGCTTTACGGAAAAGCAAAAGCTAAGAGAATTCAGCACCACCAAACCAGCTCTACAACAAATGCTAAAGGAAACACAAGAGAAGAAAAGGACCTACAAAAACAAACCCAAAACAATTAAGGAAATGGTCACAGGAACATATATATTGATAATTACCTTAAACGTGAATGGATTAAATGCCCCAACTGAAAGACACAGGCTTGCTGAATGGATACAAAAACAGGACCCATATATATGCTGCCTACAAGAGACCCACTTCAGACCTAGGGACACATACAGACTGAAAGTGAGGGGGTGGAAAAAGATATTCCATGCAAATGGAAATCAAAAGAAAGCTGGAGTAGCAATACTCATATCAGATAAAATAGAGTTTAAAATAAGGAATGTTACAAGAGACAAGGAAGGCCACTACATAATGATCAAGGGATCAATCCACAAAGAAGATATAACAATTATAAATTACATGCTCCCAACATAGGAGCACCTCAATATACAAGGCAATTGCTGACAGCTATAAAAGAGGAAATCAACAGTAACACAATAAGAGTGGGGGACTATAACACCTCACTTACACCAATGGACAGATCATCCAAGTTGAAAATAAATAAGGAAACAGAAGATTTAAATGACACAATAGACCACATTGATTTAGTTGATATTTATAGGACATTCCATCCAAAAACAGCTGATTACACTTTCTTCTCAGGTGTGCATGGAACATTCTCCAGGATAGATCACATCTTTGGTCACAAATCAGGCCTCAGTAAATTTAAGAAAACTGAAATCATATCAAGCATCTTTTCTAACCACAACACTATGAGATTACAAATGAATTACAGGTAAAAAAATGTAAAAAACACAAACACAAGGAGGCTAAACACTACATTACTAAATAACCAAGAGATCACTGAAGAAATCAAAGAGGAAATCAAAAAATACCTAGAGACAAATGACAATGAAAACACGATGATCCAAAACCTATGGGATGCAGCAAAAGCAGTTCTAAGAGGGAAGTTTATAGCAATACAAGCCTACCTCAAGAAACAAGAAAAATCTCAAGTAAACAATCTAACCTTACACCTAAAGGAACTAGAGAAAGAAGAACAAACAAAACCCAAAGTTGGCAGAAGCAAAGTAATCATAAAGATCAGAGCAGAAATAAATGAAATAGAAACAAAGAAAAAATAGCAAAGATCAATAAAACTAAAAGCTGCTTCTTTGAGAAGATAAACAAAATTGATAAACCATTAGCTAGACTCATCAAGAAAAAGAGGGAAGGACTCAAATCAATAAAATGAGAAATGAAAATGGAGAAGTTAAAACAGACAACACAGAAATACAAAGCATCCTAAGAGACTACTACAAGCAACTCTATGCCAATAAAATGAACAACCTGGAAGAAATGGACAAATTCTTAGAAAGGTAAAACCTTCCAAGACTGAACCAGGAAGAAACAGAAAATATGAACATACCAATCACAAGCACTGAAATTGAAACTGTGAATAAATATCTTCCAACAAACAAAAGCCCAGGAACAGATGGTTTCACAGGTGAATTCTATCAAACATTTAGAGAAGAGCTAACACCCATCCTTCTCAAACTCTTCTAAAAAATTGCAGAGGAAGGAACACTCCCAAACTCATTCTATGAGGCTACCATCACCCTGATACCAAAACCAGACAAAGATACTACAAAAAAAGAAAATTACAGACCAAAATCACTGATGAATATAGATGCAAAAATCCTTAACAAAATACTAGCAAAGAGAACCCAACAACACGTTAAAAGGATCATAACCATGATCAAGTGGGATTTATCCCAGGGATGCAAGGATTCTTCAATATAAGCAAATCAATCAAAGTGATACACCATATTAACAAATTGAAGAATAAAAACCATATGATCATCTCAATAGATGCAGAAAAAGCTTTTGACAAAATTCAACACCCATTTATGATAAAAAAAAAAACACTCCAGAAAGTGGGCATAGAGGGAACCTACCTCAACATAATAAAGACCATATACAACAAAAGCAGAGCAAACATCATTCTCAATGGTGAAAAACTGAAAGCATTTCCTCTAAGATCAGGAAGAAGACAAGGATGTCCACTTTCACCACTATTATTCAACATAGTTTTGGAAGTCCTAGCCACGGCAATCAGAGAAGAAAAAGAAATAAAAGGAATACAAATTGGAAAAGAAGTAAAACTGTCACTGTTTGCAGATGACATGATACTATACATAGAGAATCCTAAAAATGCCACCAGAAAACTACTAGAGCTAATCAATGAATTTGGTAAAGTTGCACAGAAATTTCTTGCATTCCTATACACTGATGATGAAAAATCTGAAAGAGAAATTATGGAAACACTCCCATTTACCATTGCAACAAAAAGAATAAAATACCTAGGAATAAACCTACCTGGGGAGACAAAAGACCTGTATGCAGAAAACTGTAAGGCACTAATGAAAGAAATTAAAGATGATACCAACAGATGGAGAGATATACCATGTTCTTGGATTGGAAAAATCAATATTGTGAAAATGACTATACTACCCAAAGCAATCTATAGATTCAATGCAATCCTTATCAAGTTACCTATGGCATTTTTTATGGAACTAGTGCAAATCAGCTTAAAATTTGTATGGAGACACAAATGACCCCAAATAGCCAAAGCAGTCTTGAAGCAAAAAAACGGAGCTGGAGGAATCAGACTCCCTGACTTCAGACTCTACTACAAAGCTACAATAATCAAGACAATATGGTACTGGCACAAAAACAGAAACATAGATCAATGGAACAAGATAGAAAGCTCAGAAATAAACCCATGCACCTATGGTCAACTAATCTATGACAAAGGAGGCAAAGATATACAATGGAGAAAAGACTGTCTCTTCAATAAGTTGTGTTGGGAAAACTGAACAGCTACATGTAAAAGAATTAAATTAGAACACTCCCTAACACCATACACAAAAATGAACTCAAAATGGATTCGAGACCTAAATGTAAGACAAGACACTATAAAACTCTTAGAGGAAAACATTGGAAGGACAACCTTTGATATAAATCACAGCAAGATGTTTTTTGATCCACCACCTAGAGTAATAGAAATAAAAACAAAAATAAACAAATGAGACCTAATGAAACTTGAAAGCTTTTGCACAGCAAAGGAAACCATAAACAAGACAAAAAGACAACCCTCAGAATGGGAGAAAATATTTGCAACTGAATCAACAGACAAAGGATTAATCTCCAAAATATATAAACAGCTCATGCAGCTCAATATTAAAGAAACAAGCAACCCAATTCAAAAATGGGCAGAAGACCTAAATGGACATTTCTCCAAAGAAGATATACAGATGGCCAAGAAGCACATGAAAAGCTGCTCAACATCACTAATTATTAGAGAAATGCAAATCAAAACTACCATGAGGTATCAGCTCACACCGGTCAGAATGGCCATCATCAAAAAATCTAGAAACAATAAATGCTGGAGAGGGTGTGGAGAAAAGGGAACACTCTTGCACTATTGGTGGGAATGTAAATTGATACAGCCACTATGGAGAACAGTATGGAGGTTCCTTAAAAAACTAAAAATAGAATTACCATATGACCCAGCAATCCCACTTCTGGGCTTATACCCTGAGAAAACCATAATTCAAAAAAAGTCATGTACCAAAATGTTCATTGCAGCTCTATTTACAATAGCCAGGACATGGAAGCAACCTAAGTGTCTATCAACAGATGAATGGATAAAGAAGATGTGGCACATATATACAACGGAATATTAGTCAGCCATAAAAAGAAACGAAATTGAGGTATTTGTAGTGAGGTGGATGGACCTAGAGTCTGTCATACAGAGTGAAGTAAGTCAGAAAGAGAAAAATAAATATTGTATATATTAACGCATGTATGTGGAATCTAGAAAAATGATACAGATGAACTGGTTTGCAGGGCAGAAGTTGAGACACAGATGTAGAGAACAAACGTATGGACACCAAGGGGGGAAAACTGCGGTGGGGTGGGGATGGTGGTGTGCTGAATTGGGGGATTGGGATTGACATGTATACACTGATGTGTATAAAATTGATGACTAATAAGAACCTGCAGTATAAAAGAACAAACAAAAAAACCACAACTAATACTAAACTTTCTTTGGGTTATTTGTATGGAAATATGTTAATATAAATGTTTCATATATGACATGAAATTTCTAAAAATCTTATACGTACTTTTATAATGTTATAAGTCATAATTATAGTTATTACTTTAAAATATGTATCTCAGAAGTAACTAAATTTCCTTGTCAATTGCTTTATTATGAACTTTCATCAAATCTTTAACCGTGGTCATTTTTAAGTCTTTTGTCATTACAGACAGTTCTGGGTTTACTGTGATGCTTTTGCAAAAATGTTCCTATAAAAGGGTTTCATCTTCAAGGAATTTATGGAAAAGACTCTGACAAGTACAGGTTTCTGGTAACTGACTATACTGCTGAACTGAATGAATAAGCATTTTCAGAACTCTAATGGAAAACTGATGAATTCATAAAAGTGCTAACAAAAGATCATGCTAAAAAAAATTAATTACATGGGACTGAGTGAACTGATGA
This sequence comes from Globicephala melas, assembly GCF_963455315.2. Taxonomy (NCBI): domain Eukaryota; kingdom Metazoa; phylum Chordata; class Mammalia; order Artiodactyla; family Delphinidae; genus Globicephala; species Globicephala melas. The sequence goes on along the minus strand of NC_083317.1, from coordinate 108,790,502 downwards.
GGATGATTATAATTTGGGGGACTTTCTGTTTGAATAAAAAAAAAAATCCCACAAGGACTCAGAGGCAAAAAATATACAAATCAATTTTCACTGCAAAGTAAAGGAGCTGTTACAGTGGAGGATTACTGGACTGAATATCAATATTATGACATAGTATGAGTGTGTTTTGTGTTTGGTAATTGCAATCATTGTTGCTTTTGTTGTGGTCATCTATTTACAATGCTTGTTGTCAGTTTATTTATCTCTTGTAAAAATAAAATACAGTGTGTGTGTGTGTGTGAATAAAATAAAATAATATTTTTAGATAGTATAAATAGTAGAAAATATAGTTTTCATGCCTTTGATGTAATAATTATGAACAATTATGATAGATTTACTATCCTTTAAGTAATAATTTTAAACTTGCTGTTTGAGAGTCTTTCTGTGTTGGAATTATTTAGTTATATTTAAACCTAGTCTTTCCTCTATTTTGTGTACTAATATTTAGACTACATCATTGTTTAAGGAGGTTACATTTACATATACACATATACATATGTGTGTATATATACAACTTCCTTAAATAATGATGTAGTCATATAAATATACACACACACGCACAGGCGTGTGTGTTTGTGTGTGTGTGGTTTTTTAGATTTAAGTGGTATAAGTGTGACGTCTTTACGCAGATGAGGGGAGATGGGATTCCGTGCATAAGCAGTGTTACAGACAGAAGGTTTTTTCCCTTAAAATTCATGTGTTGAAACCCTAACCCCCCAATGTGACTGTATTTGGAGATAAGGCCAGTGAGGTGACAAAGGTTAAATGAGGTCATAAGGGTGGGGACCCAATCCGATAGAACTGGGGCACGTATAAGAGGAAGACACCCTAGAGTTCTTCTCCCTGCCATGTGAGGACACAGCTGGCCAGGAAAAGAGCCCACCAGGACCCAAATTGTCCAGCACCTTGATCTCGGACTTCCTGGCCTCTAAAACTGTGAGAAATAAATTTGGTTTTTAAGCCAAAAAAAAAAAAAAAGATTTAACTGTTTATAAAGATGTTTTTTTCTAGCCTTCTTGGTTAGAGGTGAAAAACCAAAAGCAATGTGTAGGTGGATGCTCATGTGGCATGGCACTCTCAATTCTATGCCAAAGGGGAGAAAAGTTATAAAACCCATGAGATACATTTTCTATTTTTTAAAGCTAAATCTGCAACTTAAGTGTTGAAAAATTTATTCTTTCATCCATTCATGCAAGTAGTATTTGTACAGTGCCTTTTCTGTGCCAGGCACTGAGCATCAGTGGTAAACAAGACTGACACAATCCTCATCCTCCGTGTAGATTCCGTTCTATCAGGGCAAATGGATTTTTTTAAAAAAAGTTAAACAAAATAATTACAACTTGTGTTGAGTACTGTGAAGAAAAGAGGCAGAAAGATAATTCAGGGAGGCCTGTCTGTGAATTGAAAGATGAGAAGGAAATTAGCTAAGCAAAGAAAGGAGGTTAAGGACATTGTAGGCAAAGGGTACAGTATATACAAAGGCCCTGAGGCAGAACAGGGCTTGGCATGTTTGAAGAACTCGGAAGAAACCGAAGCAGAACACAGTAAGATGACAAGACTCAAAAATCTAGGCATGCCCTGGATCTGGCAGAAGATTCTAAGCCAAGGTTGGGAGTTTGGATTTGATGACATGGCCCCAGGATTAAAAGGTTTTCAGCGGGGGGAACATGACCTGATTGATGTTTCCAGATATCCTAGCTTTTGTGAGGAGGCAGTGCTGTTGAGGGGAAAGAGTAAAGCAGGGACAGCAGTTAGGTGGTCCAGACAACAGATGATGGAGGTCTGGCCCACATGGTGCCTATGGAGATAGAGAGGGCAGTAAGGAACTTTTCTGACTTGTCACCAACCCTCAGAACTGTCCTGCCAGTGAAGTGCTGGTATCAGCACAGATGAGTGGCTTCTGTTAACTCATCTAGTCAACTGACAGCTGAGGCCAGATGGAATCCCACAACTGTCTAATTCTCAAGCACAGCTTTTTCTGCTGTACTGCCAGCCTCTTACTGCCCTTGGAGGGCTGCCCGCCCCACATCAATTTTCCTGCTCCTGATTAGAGGCTGAGATACCACTGTTATTGCCAGTAGGGGGATATCCTTTCCCTTTTTTCCTTTCTTGGAACATAGGTTCCCATCCTAGGGTACCTGTGACCATTCAGCTGGCAGATAAGGATCAGGAGAACGTCCCCCAGATTCCCTCCAGGCTTAGCCACGATGCCTGTCCCCTCTGCCCCCTGCCCTTGTTCAAATACCCCAAACACCACCAAACTGAGGGTTCAAGCTTCAAACTATGAATTTTTCAGGGGGACACAATTCAATGCATAACACCGTGTGATGCTTCAAATCTTCCCTTTCTCAATTTATATTATTCCATGATTCTGATTTGTCTCCACATTTCCACTACCCAGGAGCACTGGCAGTGTCAGTGAGGCTTTGCCTGGTACATTTAGTTAGGCTTCAGTAAGAGACAGGATTTCATAACCTCTCAAAACAAGTACCACAATCAATTCAGAGACCAAGGGAGATATCAGAGGCCCAGAACAGGTTAATTTACCCATTCCATATTTCATATGGCTGAAATTTAAGCTGTCTGCTGAGAGGCGCATGAAATCTCTGCAACTTAGGTTTCTCGTGTGTTGTTTCACACTTCTCAAATAATGAAGTGGATGTAAGAATTTAGTCTTCAGGTCTCATTATCAAAACTGGAAGTGAGTGGGGTGGAGCAGCTCTGGAGTTCTTGCCTGTCTACGGTGGGTACAGTGGTTAGCACCTGGGTTCTAGCCCTGCTTCTGCAACATATTAGCTGCGAGACCTTGGCAAGTCACTTCACTCTCCTGAGGCTGCTTCTTGATTTGCAAACAGGGATAATAAAACATCCTCTGAGCATCTGACCAGATTACTGAAAAGGACCAATACCAATGAGGCAACTTAAAATGGTGATGCTGTTATGGTCACACCTGAAATGTCACCCTCTAGAAATGGTTTAAGGTCTTGGTTTCCCAGAATTACCATAAAATCAGCATTCCAGAGCTGCTTAGTAGAAGTAACCAATCTTTTCCACTGACCTTGTGCATGTGGTTGCTCCCGGTACTTCTTTAACAGATCCTAAATATGATGAGAAGGGATAAAGTGTGTCCCTAAAATCAGAGCTCTGCTCTAAACACAGTCACTTGTCTCAAATGTCACTTAGGAGACTGTTGTCTAGAACTTCATTTAGCCTTTTTCTCTTCAAAGCAAAAGGTTCTTAAAGGATTGACTCTTTAACAGTAGCAAAACAAGCCACTGCTTTGCCTCTTCTAAAAGTTTAGGGTACTTGGACAGGCATGAAGAGAGGAAAAGTTATTAACTTAGACTTTTCCTCTTCCTCTGACTCTAGCTGCCTTGTCTCTTAACCAAACACACTTAAGTAAGCAGTGCACCAAAAATTAGGTAACCAGTCCTAGAAAGGGGATCTTTAACAGGTAGGCAGATACAACCAGTTTAGAAAAACTAGCTGGTATGGGGCAGTAAATTCTGTGTACATACAGAGTAGTGAAGCTTTGAAATGAAACCTGAGATGTTAGCCAAACCTGCAGATAGCCTGCCTGGCTCAGGAGCAAGTGGGCTGCTTGGCAGAGCAAGGGAAAGGAGGGCTGCAAGAGGGAGTGATGGGCTGTGTGGGAACCTCAGGATGTGGCAAGGAAGGGAAAGGGTTGCCAAGGTCCCACTCTGGGTAGCCAGAGCATCTAGTTCAAAAACAAAACAAACAAATCTTAAGAAAGGTCTAAGATAGTCATCAAGCTGTTTAAAGTTTCAGAAGGAAATTCCACTAACAGCTGAGTCATTCCAGAAGTCCAGACTCAGTCTCCAGCCCAGCTCAGGGCCTTTCTGCACACTAGACAATCATTATGGGCTTGTGTTGCCCTAAAATTAACATGTTGAAGTCCTAACCCTCCCCCCGCAGTACCTTAGAATGTGGCCATATTTGGAGATTAGGCCTTTAAAGTAATAATTACAGTTAAATGAAGTTTTGAGGATGGAGTTGTAATTCAATAGGACTGGTTTCCTTATAAGGAGAAGAGGAGACACCAGGGATGCACACACAGAGGAAAGACCACTCGAGGACACAGCAAGGACGCAGCCATCTGTAAGCCGAGGAGAGAAGCCCCAGGAGAAGTCAAACCTGCTAATACCTTGATCTTGGACTTCTAGTCTCCAGAACTGTGAGAAATCAATTTCTATTGTTTAAACCAGCAGTCCCCAACCTTTTTGGCACCACGGACCGGTTTTGTGGAAGACAATTTTTCTATGGCAGGCGGTGGTGTGGGGGGGATGGTTCAGGCAGTAATGTGAGTGATGGGGAGCGATGGGGAGCAATGGGGAGCAGCAGAGGAAGCTTTGCTGGCTCGCCTGCCACTCACCTCCTGCTTGCAGCCCAGTTCCTAACAGGCCATGGACTGGTACTGGTCCGCGGCCTGGGGGTTGGAGACCCCTGGTTTAAACCACCCAGTCTATGGTACTTTGTTATGGCAGTTCTAGTTCTAAGTGTAGTGGGAACTAATTGCAATCCAAAATCCATTAGTACTTTATTTTTTAATAGCTCAATTTACAAGGATTTCAGAATCTGAACCCCCATATTCGCTCTACCCCGGCAGGGAAGAATCAAACCACAGTTAGTCAGGGCATAGAGAAGAGGAGGCAAAGGCCCTATCTGGCCCTTGGGTGTTATGACATTCTTTTGTCCACATTGGTCCTTCAGGTGGGGATCTCTATAAGGCTGTAATGGTCCCATTGGCCTAGATGCACCATTACATGTTTTTGTTTTCTGGAGTCACACCACCTCCCCTTGACACTGACAGAAAGCAAGACCTGGGACCCTACTCTTATACAGCATACAGAGGATGCTGTCTCCAGTATAACAGGAAGTTCAGTTTCACTATCAACTTTTTTCTGTCTATAACTACAAATATCATTCACTGGGGTAAAATCAGAAGATGGGCCTGATACCCTGAGAAATGGGCTATCATCCTTCCATACCTTAATTATAGCTATAGGCTGGAGTGGTCTAACCTTGCTACTGACAAGCCAGTAGCACTGGCATCACTTGGGAGCCTGTTAGAACTTCAATATCAGGTCCCAACCTAGAATCAGAAACTACACTTTAACCATATCCCCAGGGGATTTTAAAATCCATATTAAAATTTGAATAGCAGCAATATTGCACAATGATTCTCAAATTTTAGCAAGCATCAGAATCGTCTGGAGGGCTTGGTGAAGTACACATGCCTCGACTGCACCTCCAGACTCTGACTGTATGGCTGGGGTGGGGCCTGAGGATTTGCATTTCTAACAATCTACCAGGTGACGATGCTGCCAGTTTGGGGATCACGATTTGAGTCAAACTGGTATAGAACATATAAAGATACATTAATGTTTTATAAGTTAAGAGATCTCAAGTAACTTTTTCTGACTATTTCATTATTAGTTGAGGCAAGCCTGTCATACATAACATTTGTGGAGTTCAGGGCAAGAGTACAAAGACACCCATGTACCATTTATATAAATATTTAACAGTTATAAATCAGGATGAAAGAAAAAGGATTTAAAAATATTCTGTCCTCTATCTTGACAGATAACTTTGCATGATGATGTGGAAGATCAGGTTCAAAGGTAGAATTCTCAGGAGTTCTCAGGATCCTCAGAATTCCGTGCCTATCCTCTTCCCAGCCTACCTGCTTTCTCTTCCTAGTCTCGCCCCCTTCCTCAACCTGGGAGAAGACTCAAGAAGTGGGCTCAGGGCCTTTGGACAAGGAATTCCAGCATCTCAGGAATTCAGAGGAATGGGTTCAGAAAGGACACACAGACTCCAGGGTGTCATATCACCTGACCTCAGGGATTCATTGCCTAATGGGGAGGAGGGAGGCCAGAGAAGGACCAAAATGCACAAAACAAAAGCACAGAACACAGAACAGGACTCAACATGGTCAAATCTAAGTGTAGTACAGATTGGAAGGCTTGAGGCAGCCTATGGTTTTCTGATAATATTCTTAGAGTCATAAAACTATTTAGTGCCACCTAGGAAGTCTGCAAGATAAAATATAACAGTTGACCTACTAAGTTCTGTGACTCTCAGTGTGGTCCCCAGACCAGCAGCATTGTTATGGACTGAATGTTATTGAATGTTTGTGTCCCTCCAAAATTCATATGTTGAACTACTGTGAACAAAATGTTGGTAGAAATATGCACAGTAAAGGCCATGCTGGTGATAGACAGAAATGAGGAAAGGATTATTGGGAAGTGGACAAGAGATGATCTTTTCTATAAAGTGGCAAAGAATTTGGCTCAACTGTGTTCTAGTGTTTTGTGGAAGACTGCACTTGTGAATGATGAAATTAGATATTTGGCTGAGATTTCTAAGCAGAGTGTTGAAGGAATGGCTTGGTTCCTCCTGACGGTTTTTAGTAAAATGTGAGGGCAAAGATTAATTGAGGAAGGAACTGTTAAGCAAAAAGGAACCAGAACTTGGAGATTTTGAAAATCCTCAGCCAATCCATTTTGCAAAAAATGAGAATGCTTGTTCTGAAAAGAACACTGAACAATCATTTAATAAAGAGATCATGTTGCAGTTCATGGACTTTATCAGTCATCTCTGAAGAAATCAGGAACAGAGGTGGGATTACACTGGCAGAAGCACTGTCAGCTGGGATGAAAAGGGCAATGGAAAAAAAATGGGACAGAATGAAAGATGGTCAGACCTCTGGGATTCTATAGAACCGGACAATAGGCATAGAGCTATCCAGCTGTAAACATGTTTTATTCTTCAAGAACAGAGAAAAATGACCCTGAAGATAATTCGGAAATCATCAGGCTACCACCTCTACCATAGACCCAAGGTCAAGGCTGCTTATTCCTTGGCTTCAAAGGGTGGGGCACTCTCAGAGAGCTGTAAGGGTGGTGCCCTCTGAAGCCAAAGGGGTGACGACCCCACTGAGCCATGCGGGTGACACTGCCACCCCAGTCAACCTAGAAGGTAGAGCATCAAACTAAAGAGGATATTCTTGAGTCTTAAAAGCTCATGGAATTTGTCCTGCTAGGTTCCAGATTTGCTCGGGACCCACCATATTTTTCTTCCTTCCAATTTCTCCTTTTGAAATGGAAATGTCGACCCCACCCTTCGACAATACAATGTCCCACCATTGTATTTTGGAAGCTTATCTGGTTTCACAGATTGCCATTGTAGAGGAATTTTGCCTCAGGCTGAATCATATCTCAAGTCTCAGCTGATTTCCATGATATTTAAATAAGACTTTGAACCCTAGACTTTAGAATTGAGGCAGGAATGAGTTAAGATGTTTGGGGGCCGTCGAGATGTTATTTCCCTAAACTGAAGAAGCTGTTATAATTATATAATTCACAGAAAGAAAAAATGCACAGCTTCCAGATCCCCCTTTTTCCGGAAGAGAGAAAACTCAAGGAACTCTGGTTGTTCAAGGTTCTACACAGGCGTGGGCCCTGATTGGCTTTCATCAGTTTCCTTGCTTCTAGTCTGCACAGGGAAGGGGTGATAGGTGGGGCTGATGAATTCAGAGGTGACCGTAATGAGCCACCGTGGTGGTCAGAGGTTAAACCTTCCTGGAAAAAAAAAAGTTGTATACATATTTTGTAGTTTCCAAGCACCCTCAAACAGCTAAAAATCTCCCTGAATCTAGCATTTTACTCAGAGTTCTTACTTCTTGGGAGAGCTGATTTTGTCTCCTAGAAAAGATAGATGAGAATTTGGCCAATGGCCTCAAAGAAACCTGCTATTTTAAGAAGGGGATGTGTATCATCAAATTTCTTTCCTGCCCTTCAGAAGTGGCACTTTGCTAGATTCAGGGCATTCCACCTTCGTAAGTGCCTACCTAGGGAAGTCCCCACCCAGGAAGTTTTACCACATAGTCTAAAACCACAGAGTTTGTCGGGCCAGTCAATTGAAGGAAGTCTAGTTGATGAGTCTAGTTGACCACTGGCTAAAAGAAGGACTAGAGAGCTCTGTGGCAGGATTCAGGAAAGAGAAAGCTTGCTTATCTTCCCCAGAATTGGAAGGGCAATGCCTGGCTATTAGAAAAACAAGCACATCCCTGGTGCTAGAAGTGCAGCTGTTGCCATGGCACCCATCCAGCCAAAGTTTCATTTGCTGTGGAGGCTCCACAGAGACCAGGTCCTCAGAGCTGACAGCAACAGTAAGATGCAGCTGCTAATTATATATTAAAGTAACAAGAAAACCCCCTCTGACATGCTGCATATGGTGTCATGTCCTGAGGTAAGCTCTTGGCAAGAACAGAGCTGCCATTGATAAATTCCCCTTGTTTGTCCATTAGAAATGCACAATGCTGGGTCATGTCTGGGGCAACCAAACCCAGTCTATGGAACATTGAGAGTATATACCTCCTTTGCTTGTCCCTACAGTTTACACTGTAAATTCTGCCCCTTTTTACTTTTAGCACATTAGGACACCTTTTATTTTCATGGTATGATCTTGGCATCCATTTATCCAACTCCTTCATTTAACAGATGAGGAAATTCATGTTCAAAGGTGTATATTCCCTTTCCCAAATCACGTAGCTAATAAATGATGGAGGCAGGATTAGAACCCAGGTCTGTCTGATTCCAAATAAAACCCATGTTTTTCCTCATCAATCTGCATTGCTTTCCTGAACTAATGGAAACTGTATTATGTCCTGTATCAATTAGGAATGATTTTGACTGCAAGTAACTACAAAACAACAAACAAACATAAACACCCAAAACAAAACCGAAAACAAATCTAAGAGTATCTTAAACTATACAGAAATTAAATCAGAACATAGGTAGTTCCAAAACTGGCTCAAAAGCAATACAGGGTCAGGACCCCAAATCAGCATCTCTGCAGTTCTCAGGCCTTCATCACATGATCACAAGACGGTCAGTGCAGATGCAGGCATCAGGTCCGCATGAGCATGTCCAAGCCAGGATCAGTGGACAGCTTTATAATAGGAGGAGGAAGATGAAGGTGAAAAGAACTATTGTGATGGTCTCTCCTTTTCTCAAGGAGTAAAATCCATCCCAGAACCCTCCCAGTGGATTTTTTCTTATGTTTCACAGGACAAAACCAGATTATATGGACAACTGTAAGCTGCAAGGGAGGCTGGAAAAGTGAGGCTTTGGCTTTTCTCAACTACTCTAATGGGAAGTAGTTAATAGAAGTGCATTGGAATGGCCATTAAGTAGCCAACACAAATTGTCTGCCACAGGTCCTCACAGGCTCCAGGGAAACTGTGCTCAGTGGCAGTTCCCTGGCTCTGTGCTCTTGATCTTTTTCTAGCACTACTCTAAGAGCCTCCTAACTGATATTCCCTGTCCAGGATTTATCCATTTAGCAGAAAGATTTGTCTGACCCTTCCACTCAGCCCTCAAGCCTTTTCCATCACAGGACCTAACTAACTATCCATACATTTAAACATAAGCATTTAGAGAACTGTTGTTTAGATTTTCTATTCCGTGCATAAGTGGAGAATATTTTCAACAAAAATACAGCAGAAGAACCTACTGTCTTTCTCTTCCCCAGACCACCTCTCTCACCCAGGGTCATTTCATACACGTTCTCCAAATGATCTCAGTCCCAGATGAACTTGAAATGTACTCTGTCTGGAGGAACACACACACACACACACACACACACACACACACACACACACACGCTATAATCAAGAGTAAAAGCAAGACAAAATCCTTACAGACTTACAAATTGACTACATGGAAATTTAGAGGTTTTCTTTCTTTCTTCCTTCCTTCCTTCCTTTCTTCCTTTCTTTCTTTCTTTCTTTCTTTCTTTCTTTCTTTCTTTCTTTCTTTCTTTCTTCCTTCCTTCCTTCCTTCCTTCCTTCCTTCCTTTCTTTCTTCCTTCCTTCCTTTCTTTCTTCCTTCCTTCCTTTCTTCCTTCCTTCCTTCCTTTCTTTCTTTCCTTCTTTCTTTCTTTCCTTCCTTCCTTCCTTTCTTTCTTTCTTCCTTCCTTTCTTTCTTTCTTTCTTTCCTTCTTCCTTCCTTCCTTCCTTTCTTTCTTTCTTTCTTTCTTTCTTTCCTTCTTTCTTTCTTTCTTTCTTTCTTTCTTTCTTTCCTTCCTTCCTTCCTTCCTTCCTTCCTTCCTTCCTTCCTTCCTTCCTTTCTTTCTTTCTTTCTTTCTTTCTTTCTTTCTTTCCTTCCTTCCTTCCTTCCTTTCTTTCTTTCCTTCTTTCTTTCTTTCCTTCCTTCCTTCCTTTCTTTCTTTCTTCCTTCCTTTCTTTCTTTCTTTCTTTCCTTCTTCCTTCCTTCCTTCCTTTCTTTCTTTCTTTCTTTCTTTCTTTCTTTCTTTCTTTCTTTCTTTCTTTCTTTCTTTCTTTCTTTCTTTCTTTCCTTCCTTCCTTCCTTCCTTCCTTCCTTCCTTCCTTCCTTCCTTCCTTTCTTTCTTTCTTTCTTTCTTTCTTTCTTTCCTTCCTTCCTTCCTTCCTTCCTTCCTTCCTTCCTTCTTTCTTTCTTTCTAATATAATCATTTCAGTATGGTTGCTGGTTTTCAGATTTATTGACTTGGAAAATTAAGGCTTTCCTATGGGACATTTTACGTTTGTCACTTGATAAAGTCCCTGCCTATCTGATTCGAAGGCCCAGACTCAAACAACTTCATCTTAAAAGGCACAGAACATTTACATTTATTTTTTATCCATAAACTAGGGCTGGAATGATGCATCCATAAGAATGCACAGCAGCATCTCCCCCAAGGAGTATAAACTCCAGGAGGAGCCATTCACATATTATATGTAAATGCAGCCCCCTGGAGCTTTGCAGCTGCCGTCCTAACAGTAGGTGCTCCAAGAAACAGCAAATGGTACACCAATTAGCCTGAGAGCTAGTCCCCCAAGGTATGTGCTCACAGCAATGAGCCAGTCCTTTCTGCTGCTGCCAGAGCACATGTGTGAAGGTTACACATAGACCTAGAGTCTGTCATACAGAGTGAAGTAAGTCAGAAAGAGAAAGACAAATACCGTATGCTAACACGTATATATGGAAATTAAGAAAAACAAAATGTCATGAAGAACCTAGGGGTAAGATAGGAATAAAGACTCAGACCTACTAGAGAACGGACTTGAGGATAAGGGGAGGGGGAAGGGTGAGCTGTGATAAAGCGAGAGAGAGGCATGGACATATATACACTACAAAACGTAAGGTAGATAGTTAGTGGGAAGCAGCCGCATTGTACAGGGAGATCAGCTCAGTGCTTTGTGACCGCCTGGAGGGGTGGGCTAGGGAGGGTGGGAGGGAGGGAGATGCAAGAGGGAAGAGATATGGGAACATATGTATATGTATAACTGATTCACTTTGTTATAAAGCAGAAACTAACACACCATTGTAAAGCAATTATACTCCAATAAAGATGTAAAAAAAAAAAAAAAGAAATGATTGTCCTGTTCAGAGCCCAGGCTGATTGCACCCCAAGAGGAGCAGTTGCTCCTTTAGTCTTTGTATACGACGCATAGCTCTTGTTTTTAAATGACAAAAAGAAAGGGGGCCCTGGTGTTTCAAGCCCTCCTCTCCTCAGAGAGAGTAAAGACAAAGGACAGAATAAGGGAATGAAGGTTAGGCAAGGGACAGAGGCAAGTGCCAGGAAGACACTGAGCAGAACTGGGAGCACACAAGCTTTTTATTCTCTGAGAGAAAGAGGCAGGTGATTTTTCAATCAGAGAACATGCCAATTTGGGGGGAGCCTGCACACACGCAGAGTGTGTTGGAGCAAAGAAGAGAAATTCCAGCTGTTAGATTAGTCCATGGGTAATCCGATTTAGCAGAAGAGAGCAGTCACAGAATTTTTATTGTGCTTTTCATTCATTCAACAAAAATGTATCGTCAAGCACAGTTCTATGCCAGGCACCGGGGCTGGGATTCAGCAGTGGAGGTACGCATGGTCCTTGCCACCAGGAAACTTATAGCCCAGTGGGTAAGGAAGACATTTAACAAATAATCACACAAATAAGTGTGCAATTTGAATTGTGACAAGTGATGGGGTTTGGGGTTCAGGATGTGCTACCCAAAATATGTCAACTTGGCATACTGAATATCTCAAGCTGAGGAAATTGGAGAAGTGGTGTATGCAGGAAGGACTTTCTTTCCCCTGAAGGAGATCATTAAATCCTCATGTGAGAGGCGCCCTCCCTATACCAGGAGTTGAAAGGAGCATCCTTATCTATCTCCAAAGATGAAGAGACAGAGAGAAATCTGAACTAACAAGCCTTGCTGGGCTTCCCCGAATTTACTACGCTTAGCTCACCTTTGTCCTATTACATCTTTCCACAACTTTCCACTCTCCATCAAAACTAGAATAAAACACTCAGGTCTGTTTCTTTGGGTCTTCATTTCCTTACAAAGTCTCCTGTGTCACATAAAACTTAAATAAACGTATATGCTTTTCTTCTGTTAATCTGTCTTTGTCAATTTAATTTTCAGATCCAGTCAGGGACATTAAGGGGGTCAAGGGAAACTTCTTCCTCTCCTACCTCAGCATTTCAAAGGAAAAATACAGGGTAACAGAAGAGTGAAAAAGAAAGGAAAGATACCCAGACAGGGCAGAGTGCACCCAAGGAAGCGATGTTTAAGCTCATGAAGGATGAGTAGGGTTCAGTCAAGTGAAGAAGAGAAGTGCTAGAGGCAAAGGGAACAGCACGTTGGGAGACCCTGAGTGTGGAAAAACTTGGCACTTTTGAGGACAGAAAAGAGACCAGCATGAGCAAGGAGAGTGGTACTGGAAAGCCGAGAGCTTGGATTGGCTCTAACGTGTGGGGACTTTTAGAGAACATTCAGGTCCTGAATCCTCCCAGGTCATATCACATCCACTGCAAAAGTGTCCCAGTCATCAGCTCATCAAACACCAGGCAGGAAGCCACCTTGCTTTGAGAACACTGCCGCCTGCTCTGAACCTTCAGCAGAGTAGAAATTTGCATCCCAGAGTAATTCAGAGGTATTAGTAGAGGAAGCACCAGGTCAGGGCAGGTCAATGGCTATTCAAATCTCTGACATTTGGGGCACTGTGTCAGGTTCCTGGGGCCTCCCTTAAATCACACATGGCAACTGCCAACGCCAACAGGTAGGGGAACTGGCTTCAGATCAAAGCAGCAGATTCTCTCAAAGAGTTCCCTCCCCTTCCTCTCTCCTCCCACTGCAGACTAGTAATAGCCCAAAGCAGCCTGGCCCCTGGCTTCAAGATCTCTTTGACTTCATTCCCTAGTGATTGAAAAAGGAAGCATTTCCATAATATGAGATTTCAGGATTCTAGTGGTTTCAGTTACCTGTTACCTGATACATCAGCAATTTCTCCACAGTAGACAGGAGAGGAGAGGAGAGCTAGAGGTGGAAGGAGGCTGTTATCCAGGCCTCCTCACAGGCACAGGCTTGGCATTCAAGGGGCCAGAAAGAATTTACCCATGCTAACTTCCACTAAAATGCTAATGTGGAAATATCTGGAGCTCTTCAGATCTGTGGACCTCAGAGAGAGGCTGCTCCAGAACTCTCCAGAACAGCGTTGGGCAAAATAGCAAAGTGAAAGGCATAACTCTAGTCTTGTTTTGTTTAAAAACAAAAAAACTAAACTAAAATCACAAAGGACTCAGTAATGAGAGACTAAATATTCAAACAGACAATGGCCAGACAATATATAAAATAGAAATCTGACTCACAGCCTGCAGCAACCAGGCCAGGAAAACAATGCTTTACCTACATTAGCCCAGCCAGGAAGTCCATCTGCTATCTAAGTCAGGCTTACAGGAAGTCAGACAACTATCTAGTACAACCCAGGAATCCAATCAATAACCCCTGTAACTATCAGGCCAAAAAGGCCAGGACTTGATTAGTAATTGACATCTTCCCTAATATTTGTCCTTGCTTCCAACTTTGGACCAATTAAAGGAAAGCCTGCCACGCACCCCCAACCAATCACATTGATGCCACCTACAGCTTCCCTGCCAACAGGCCCCAATCAGGCATGTCTGAAGCCTTCCCTCTTTTCCACGACAAAGCTTTCCCACTCCTCTGCCAGTCTTTGAGCCTCTGCCTAAACGTAAGTGACAGTGGCTGATTCCCTTGCTATAGCAAGCCCTGAATAAATAGCCTTTGCTTGCTCGCATTTGGTTGGTCTGCATTTATCTCCACATTAGGGTTCCATCTTTTGCTGGGTACCTGATACATACCTGCTCATCATCTCTGGACCTCGGTCTGCTCCTCCATAAAATAGAGTTGATATTGCTAACCTCTGTCTTCTTCATAGTATTAGGAGGAAGAAATAAGTGCTTTGGAAATGAAAACACTGAAGCAACAAAGTTATTACTTTGGGTGTCAACACTGCCCTCCATCACCTTCCTCTGCTCTCCCTGTTCCTCTTCTCATTTTTGCATCTCCATCTTAGTTCAGCACTTCAATTTTAGTATGTAACACATGGAGGAAGCCATGTAAATGTCTATCGATTTAAAATGTTAGAAATAGAAACACGGAGTGTTTTTCTCCACTGCAATGTCTCTTTTAGTCCTTCTTAGCTTCCTTCCTTACCTCTCTCTGGCTCTCCACCCCCTCCACTTTGATTTTTCTTCCCCAAAGTGTGTCTTTTGTATTGTGAACTTCTCTCTTTCTCCTTCCTTCCTTTCCTAATTATTGATGTTTTCTGTTCTCTGATGCTAGATTTGAGGATTTCTATTTAACAACTTTATTGGAGTCTAATTGCTTTACAGTGGTGTGTTAGTTTCTGCTGTATAACAAAGTGAATCAGCCATATGTATACATATGCCCCCTCGAGGATTTTTTTGATATTTTTTAAATATTGAAGTATAGTTGATTTACAATGTTTCAGGTATACAGCAAAGTGATTCCGTTTTATGTATATATGTATACACATGTATATATATATATATATATATATATCCTTTTTCAGATTTTTTTTCATTACAGGTTATTAAAGATATTGAATATAGTTCCTTGTGCTATACAGTAGATCCTTGTTTATTTTATATATAGTAGTGTGTATCTGTTAATCCCAAACTCCTAATTTATCCTAAATTATCCCTCCACCCTCTTTCCCCTTTGGTAATTCTTTGTTTTCTATGTCTGTGAGTCTATTTCTGTTTTGTAAATAAGTAGTAATAAAAAATTTTAAATTATAAAATCCTGCAAGTTTTCCCTGTTTGAGGACAAATGTCTGTCTGGAGGGTCTGACACCATTTTAAAAGAAATACAGTTTCATTACTCCCAAGGACAAAAGACAACACTGGTTGAAAAGTGAATAAGAAAGCCTTGCACTTGAACAGATCAGAGTTGTAATTAGCCTATTCATTGTTTGCATGCAAATTCAGGCTCACAAACTGAGAGTATTTCCCTTGTTTGTGCTCTTAATTCCATTAGCAAATCTTATTCTCTGAGATGCAGAAAATCCTGTTACAGAGTAATATTCATCATAAAAATTAATCCCAGGGTCTCCCATAATCACACGTATTAATCCCTAGGACTGGTCCAGTGCTTTGTTCACATGATTACAACAAATTTTCCACACGTAATAACTTCATACAATAGATGCTGTCGCAGCAAAAGGGGCTGCCTTGCTCATGCATCCAGAGTGGTGATTCCCAGGGCAGCGTTCTCAGACTTGAGGGTGATTCTGCACTGCCCGCCCCCCCTCACCTTCTTGAATTTCTGAGTCAGGAAATCTGGTGTGTGCAAGGTGTGAGCATTTCTAAGAAGTTCCCAGATTATGTTGATGCTGCCAATCCAGTGCCCACACAAGAGAACTGCTGCTTTAAGTGTCTGAGAGATTGGGCCAGACTTGAGTCCAGCCAAAACCACTCTGGTCCTCTGATGCACACTTTCAAGTTATGAACTTTCCAGCTGAGACCAAGCCTCCTGTCCTTAGAAATCAAAAGGTAACCAAGGACTTCAGTTCATGCTAAGACACAATGACTGATATCAGCTCCTACCAGATGCTACCTTGAGAGGAGATTGGAGGGAGGACAATGACAGTGAGTCAACTGAAATGACAGGGCCAGAGGGCAGAGAGGAGGCCCTGAGAGCATGGAACAAGCTGTGTCCACACCATCTGTCTAACCCCAACTGGCTTTCTCAACAAGAGCCTCTCCCCATAAGGACATGCCTATTTCTACATCTTCCAGTTGTAAGTGAAACAATAAAAGGAGAGCTGAGAGTCAGGGTGTGGTTGAATGATTCTGGGTCCTTGCTGCCCCACCTACCAGTCAACTACATTTATCTCCCGTCCTGGAGCTTTCTTACAGTTCTACCTATAGTCATCTCACTCTGGGACTTTAGAATCCTAAAGGATGGGACTCACATTTGATAGCGGGTATCTTTTGTTTAGATATAAAAGGAACAGGATAGATTTGTATTGGCTCTCTTGACTTGGAGCTCTAAGAAGGCTCTGGTTTCTAGGTATCACTAAACTGTGTGCACTGAGCATAATAAAGCAGTAGAGCCAATATGAATTAGGTTCCCACTTCTCTGAGCAGGACTGAGGGTTACATAATACAAAGCAATAAGTTCTTGCTGCTGATAGAATAGCTTGGGGTAGAAGGGCCTGTGAGGGGGATGATTCAAAATGCTTGGGATAAAGTGAGGAGCTCTGGAAGAGAACTAAGTAAGTGCAGGCAGGATACTCACCTGTTGATTATGCACTTTTTGCCTGTTCACATAATAGGCTGAGGCCACCTTGATTTCACTGACTTCTTCAGCGAGAAAACCAAGCAGTTAAAATACGTGGGGACAGAGACAAGTCTTACCCAGAGTGGAACTGCAGGAGCGTGGCCACTACTGCAGGGCACTTTCTCAATGTCAGGGACTGTTTAATAGTTTTTAGCATAATGTATGGACATGGTAATTGTTAAGACAATGATGAAAGAATTTAAAAATGAAAGCAAGGCTTCCTACATAGGCTCATTCTACTCCTGTAAGTACCTCTTAGATTCATCTGTGGGTTGGCTAAGAGTAGAATAAGAATACATGTTATAATAAGCATAGCTTGTGGTTGATTATGAAGGAAGTCCAAGGTAGTGGTGAAAAGAGCATAATTATTTTCTGAGATGCAGAAAATCCCATTACAGAGTAATACACATCATAAAATGTAATTCCTTCCATGAATACTTTTACTGAAAATAGTAGGCAAGAATCCCTCCCATCAAGCCTCTTAGATAGCCTCATCCACCAGAGGGCAGAGAGCAGAAGCAAGAAGAACTACAATCCTGCAGCCTGTGGAACAAAAACCATATTCACAGAAATATAGACAAGATGAAAAGGCAGACGGCTATGTACCAGATGAAGAAAAAAGATAAAACCCCAGAAAAACAACTAAATGAAGTGGAGATAGGAAACCTTCCAGAAAAAGAATTCAGAATAATGATAGTGAAGAGAATCTAGGGCCTCAGAAAAAGAATGGAGGCAAAGATTGAGAAGATGCAAGAAATGTTTAACAACGACCTAGAAGAATTAAAGAACAAACAAACAGAGATGAATGATACAATAACTGAAATAAAACTACATGAGAAGGAATCAATAGCAGAATAACTGAGGCAGAAGAATGGATAAGTGACCTGGAAGACAGAATGGTGAATTTACTGCTGTGGAACACAATAAAGAAAAAAGAATGAAAAGAAAGGAAGACAGCCTAAGAGACCTCTGGGACAACATTAAACGCAGCAACATTCACATTATAGGGGTCCCAGAAGGCGAAGAAGGAGAGAAAGGACCCGAGAAAATATTTGAAGAGATTATAGTCGAAAACTCCCCTAACATCGGAAAGGACATAGCCACCCAAGTCTAGGAAGCGCAGTGAGTCCCATACAGGATAAACCCAAGGAGAAACACACTGAAACACATAGCAATCAAATTGGCAAATATTAAAGACAAAGAAAAATTATTGAAAGCAGCAAGGGAAAATCAAAAAATAACATACAAGCGAACTCCTGTAAGGTTAACAGCTGATTTCTCAGCAGAAACTCTACAAGCCAGAGGGAAGTGGCATGATACACTTAAAGTGATGAAAGGGAAGAATCTACAACCAAGATTACTCTACCCGGCAAAGATCTCATTCAGATTCGATGGAGAAATCAAAAGCTTTACAGAAAAGTGAAAGCTAAGAGAATTCAGCACCACCAAACCAGCTCTACAACAAATGCTAAAAGAACTTCTCCAAGTGGGAAACACAAAGAAGAAAAGGATCTACAAAAACAAACCAAAAACAATTTAAAAAATGGTCACAGGAACATACATGTTGATAATTACCTTAAACGTGAATGGATTAAATGCCCCAACTGAAAGACACAGGCTTGCTGAATGGATACAAAAACAAGACCCATATATATGCTGTCTATATGAGACCCACTTCAGACCTAGGGACACATACAGACTGAAAGTGAGGGGATGGAAAAAGATATTCCATGCAAATGAAAATCAAAAGAAAGCTGGAGTAGCAATACTCATATCAGATAAAATAGAGTTTAAAATAAAGAATGTTACAAGAGACAAGGAAGGCCACTACATAATGATCAAGGGATCAATCCAAGAAGAAGATATAACATTATAAATATATATGCACCCAACATAGGAGCACTTCAGTACATAAGGCAACTGCTAAGAGCTATAAAAGAGGAAATCGACAGTAACAAAATAAAAGTGGGAGTATTTAACACCTCCTTTACACCAATGGACAGATCATCCAAAATGAAAATAAATAAGGAAACAAAAGCTTTAAATGACACAATAGACCAGATTGATTTAATTGATATTTATAGGACATTCCATTCAAAAACAGCTGGTTACACTTTCTTCTCAAGTGTGCACGGAACATTCTCCAGGATAGATCACATCTTCGGTCACAAATCAAGCCTCAGTAAATTTAAGAAAACTGAAATCATATCAAGCATTTTTTCTAACCACAACACTATGAGATTACAAATGAATTACAGGTAAAAAAAAGTAAAAAACACAAACACATGGAGGCTAAACAGTACATTACTAAATAACCAAGAGATCACTGAGGAAATCAAAGAGGAATTCAAAAAATACCTAGAGACAAATGACAATGAAAACACGATGATCCAAAACCTATGGGATGCAGCAAAAGCAGTTCTAAGAGGGAAGTTTATAGCAATACAAGCCTACCTCAAGAAACAAGAAAAATCTCAAGTAAACAATCTAACCTTACACCTAAAGGAACTAGAGAAAGAAGAACAAACAAAACCCAAAGTTAGTAGAAGGAAAGAAATCATAAAGATCAGAGCAGAAATAAATGAAATAGAAACAAAGAAAAAAATAGCAAAGATCAATAAAACTAAAAGCTGCTTCTTTGAGAAGATAAACAAAATTGATAAACCATTAGCCAGACTCATCAAGAAAAAGAGGGAGAGAACTCAAATCAATAAAATGAGAAATGAAAAAGGAGAAGTTACAACAGACAGCACAGAAATACAAAGCATCTTAAGAGACTACTACAAGCAACTCTATACCAATAAAATGGACAACCTGGAGGAAATGGACAAATTCTTAGAAAGGCATAACCTTCCAAGATTGAACCAGGAAGAAACAGAAAATATGAACACACCAATCACAAGCACTAAAATTGAAACTGTGATTAAAAATTTTCCAACAAACAAAAGCCCAGGACCAGATGGCTTCACAGGCGAATTCTATTAAACATTTAGAGAAGAGCTAACACCTATCCTTCTAAAACTCTTCCAAAAAATTGCAGAGGAAGGAACACTCCCAAACTCATTCTAGGAGGCCACCATCACCCTGATACCAAAACCAGACAAAGATACTACAAAAAAAGAAAATTACAGACCAAAATCACTGACGAGTATAGATGTAAAAATCCTCAACAAAATACTAGCAAACAGAACCCAACAACATGTTAAAAGGATCATACACCATGATCAAGTGGGATTTATCCCAGGGATGCAAAGATTCTTCAATATAAGCAAATCAATCAAAGTGATACACCATATTAACAAATTGAAGAATAAAAACCATATGATCATCTCAATAGATGCAGAAAAAGCTTTTGACATAATTCAACACTCACTTACGATAAAAGTTCTCCAGAAAGTGGGCATAGAGGGAACTTACCTCAACATAATAAAGGCCATATATGACAAACCCCAGCAAACATCATTCTCAATGGTGAAAAACTGAAAGCATTTCCTGTAAGATGAGGAATGAGACAAGGATGTCCACTCTCACCACTATTATTCAACATAGTTTTGGAAGTCCTAGCCATGGCAATCAGAGAAGAAAAAGAAATAAAAGGAATACAAATTAGAAAAGAAGTAAAACTGTTACTGTTTGCAGATGACATGATACTACACATAGAGAATCCTAAAAATGCCACCAGAAAACTACTAGAGCTAATCAATGAATTTGGTAAGGATGCAGGATACAAAATTAATGCACAGAAATCTCTTGCATTCCTATACACTAATGATGAAAAATCTGAAAGAGAAATTATGGAAACACTGCCATTTACCATTTCAATAAAAAGAATAAAATACCTAGGAATAAACCTACCTAGGGAAACAAAAGACCTGTATGCAGAAAACTATATGACACTGATTAAAGAAATTAAAAATGATACCAATAGATGGAGAGATATACCATGTTCTTAGATTGGAAAAATCAATATTCTGAAAATGACTATACTACCCAAAGCAATCTACAGATTCAATGCAATCCCTATCAAATTACCAATGGCATTTTTTACAGAACTAGAACATATCATCTTAAAATTTGTATGGAGACACAAAAGACCCCGAATAGCCAAAGCAGTCTTGAGGGAAAAAAATGAAGCTGGAGGAATCAGACTCCCTGACTTCAGACTATACTACAAAGCTACAGCAATCAAGGCAATATGGTACTGGCACAAAAACAGAAACATAGATCAATGGAACAAGATAGAAAGCCCAGAGATAAACCCACGCACCTATGGTCAACTAATCTATGACAAAGGAGGCAAAGATATACAATGGAGAAAAGACAGTCTCTTCAATAAGTGATGCTGGGAAAACTGGACAGTGACGTGTAAAAGATTGAAATTAGAACACTCCCTAACGCCATACACAAAAATAAACTCAAAATGGATTAGAGACCTAAATGTAAGGCAAGACACTACAAAACTCTTAGAGGAAAACATTGGAAGAACACTCTTTGACATAAATCACAGCAAGATCTTTTTTGATCCTCCTCCTAGAGTAATGGAAATAAGAACAAAAATAAACAATTGGGACCTAATGAAACTTCAAAGCTTTTGCACAGCAAAGGAAACCATAAACAAGATGAAAAGACAACCCACAGGATAGGAGAAATATTCGCAAATGAATCAACGGACAAAGGATTAATCTCCAAAATATATAAACAGCTCATGCAGCTCAATATTAAAGAAACAAACAACCCAATCCAAAAATGGGCAGAAGACCTACATGGACATTTGTCCAAAGAAGATTTACAGATGGCCAAGAAGCACATGAAAAGCTGCTCAACATCACTAATTATTAGAGAAATACAAATCAAAACTACAATGAGGTATCACCTCACACATGCTAGAATGGGCATCATCAGAAAATCTACAAACAACAAATGCTGGAGAGGGTGTGGAGAAAAGGGAACCCTCTTGCACTGTTGGTGGGAATGTAAATTGACACAGCCACTATGGAGAACAGTATGGAGGGTCCTTAAAAAACTAAAAATAGAATTACCATATGATCCAGCAATCCCACTACTGGGCATATACACAGAGAAAACCATAATTCAAAAAGACACATGCACCCCAATGTTCATTGCAACACTATTTACAATAGCCAGGTCATGGAAGCAACCTAAATGCCCATCGACAGATGAATGGATAAAGAAGATGTGGTACATATATACAATGGAATATTACTCAGCCATGAAAAAGAACAAAACTGAGTCATTTGTTGAGACATGAATGGATCTAGAGACTGTCATACAGAGTGAAGTAAGTCAGAAAGAGAAAAACAAATATCGTATATTAATGCATGTATGTGGAACCTAGAAAAATGGTACAGATGAACCAGTTTGCAGGGCAGAAGTTGAGACACAGATGTAGAGAACAAACGTATGAACACCAAAGGGGGAAAACCATGGTAGGGTGGGGATGGTGGTGTGCTGAATTCGGCGATTGGGATTGACATGTATACACTGATGTGTATAAAATTGATGACTAGGGCTTCCCTGGTGACGCAGTGGTTGAGGGTCCACCTGCCGATGCAGGGGACGCGGGTTCATGTCCCGGTCTGGGAAGATCCCACATGCTGTGGAGTGGCTGGGCCCGTGAGCCATGGCTGCTGAGCCTGCACGTCCGGAGCCTGTGCTCCACAACGGGAGAGGCCACATCAGTGAGAGGCCTGCATACCGAAAAAAAAAAAAAAAAAAGAAAAGAAAATTGATGACTAATAAGAACCTGCAGTATAGAAAAACAAACAAACAAACAAAAAACAAGTAATACTAAACTTTCTTTGGGTTATTTGTATGGAAATATGTTAATATAAATGTCTCAGACATTACATGAAATTTCTAAAAATCTTATATGTTCTGGTATAATGTTATAAGTCATAATTGTAGTTATTACTTTAAAATTTATATCTCAAAAGCTTTCACAAAAATATTCCTATAAAAGCGTTTCATCTTCAAGGAATTCATGGAAAACACTCTGACAAGTACAGGTTTCTGGTAACTGACTATACTGCTGAACTGAATGAATAAGCATTTTCAGAACTCTAATGGAAAACTGATGGATTCATAATAGTGCTAACAAAAGATGAAGTTGAAAAAAATATTAATTACATGGGACTGAGTGAATTGATGAGGATGATTATATATATATATATATTTTTTGCGGTACGCGGGCCTCTCACTGTTGCGGCCTCTCCCGTTGCGGAGCACAGGCTCTGGACGTGCAGGCTCAGCGGCCATGGCTCACGGGCCCAGCCGCTCCGCGGCATGTGGGATCTTCCCAGACCGGGGCACGAACCCGTGTCACCTGCATCGGCAGGCAGACTCTCAACCACTGCGCCACCAGGGAAGCCCTGATTATAATTTTTGTAACTTTCTGTTTGAATAAAAAAAAGAAAAGGAACTAGTAGGCAAACAGATTCTAGCGGGTCAAATTCAGATTGGTATGGGCTTTTTTGTTTGTTTGTTTGTTTGTTTGCGGTATGCGGGCCTCTCACTGCTGTGGCCTCTCCCGCTGCGGAGCACAGGCTCCGGACGCGCAGGCTCAGCGGCCATGGCTCACGGGCCCAGCCACTCCGCGGCATGTGGAATCCTCCCGGACCGGGGCACGAACCTGTGTCCCCTGCATCGGCAGGCGGACTCTCAACCACTGCACCACCAGGGAAGCCCCTGGGCTTGATTCTTCTGTGAATATGTTTAATTGTGATCATTAGATTGTGATAATTACTAATACAGAAGTGAATGGTATAACTACTAGTAGTTAATACTAGTAGTATTAACTATAAGTGACCTTTCAAATTATTTCTCTCTTGTTTCTCTCTTGGATTTATGTCAAAAGTAGCTGATTTGAAGTCAGTTGTACTATTAGTACTTGAAAAGTAGGCTCCTCATCAACAAATTAATACATAAAAGAATAGTCATATGACATTTTCCAAGGGTCAGTATCAGACAGCAGCTTCAAGCCTAAAGCACTGATTAGATGTGAAGTAAACTTTTAGTTGATGTGAAAAGTATATGATTAAGAGTTCTGTATCAATAATTATATGTGATCCATGACATCCTATTTCTCTCAACAATGCTGTCAGAAATAGTGACTCTCTTTCATAATACTGTGAAGTTTATAACTATGTAAACTCTTAGAGCAATGGTGATAAACATTGGTTGCAATATTTGTTTGTGATTTCCTTCTATTAGACAGTGGTGAACTGAGATAATAAAAATGCCAGAAGTTGGAAGGATTGAAGTGTTAAATAATGACACTTCTAGTGGATGTAATAGGTAAATACCTCTTGTTGGTCAGCAACTGCCAAGTTCTAGCATAGGTCTTATGTCTGAGTGATAGAAAACTCAGAAAAATCCGGCAAAGAAACATGCTCCTGATAGAATAAAGAGTATTTTTCCACATCAAAGTTGCTTTATACACTGATGTGTGACAACTGTGGAAAATATACTCCTATACAATGTCTCATCATCATCAGTACATTGTCAATGTATTGGTTAATAATCCTAGTATTAATGGAGTTGATGTGTTGAAATAGAATTATCAAATCAATCCTGAGATTTTTAATAGGTAATAGGAGCTATACAAGATTGAAACTAATTTTGAGGAATTTGGTTCTCAAGGGCTTGATGTTTCAAGTGTTTTGAGTATTTAACTTTTTTTTTTTTTTTTTTGGTGGTATGTGGGCCTCTCACTGTTGCGGCCTCTCCTGTTGTGGAGCACAGGCTCTGGACGCCCAGGCTCAGCGGCCATGGCTCACGGGCCCAGCCGCTCTGCAGCATGTGGGATCTTCCCGGACCGGAGCACGAACCTGTGTCCCCTGCTTTGGCAGGCAGACTCTTAACCACTGCGCCACCAGGGAAGCCCAGAGTATTTAACTTTTGTATAAGTTGGTTCTTCAAATGTCTGGTATGATGGAGGGCATACTTCTTCTTTTGAAGCAAATGCTTCTCTAGTTATAAATATTATTAGTATTACTGTTTTTAGTGAAGTAAATGACTCTATGAATGAGACAGTGTTTATGCTGTATAAACATGTAGAATCTAAATAGTCTGAGTATTTCTGTAGTATACCAGAGAAACTAAGAATATTTTGAGAGTGGGAGTTAAATTAACACCTAGTAATATCACTGTAAGGTGGGCTTTTGGCTCATGGCTTATACCCTGAAAATAATGGGAATCAGTATACAAAGCCACCTGCTTTTTATATAGAAGGACATAGTGGAAATGGGCAAAAACATAATATATATCCTTGTGATGGTCAATTTTGTGTCTCAACTTGGCTAGACAATAGTACCCAGATGTTTGATCAAACACAACTGGATGTTGCTATGAAGTTATTTTTCAGATGAGATTAACATTTAAATCAGCAGACTTTGAGTAAAGCAGCTTGCTCTCCACAATGTGGGTGGGTCTCATCCAATCAGTTGAAGACCTTAAGACCTTAAGAAAAAAGACTGATTTCCTCAAGGAAGAGGGAGTTTCTCCAGCTGACTGCCTTTGGACTCAGGCTGCAACATCAATTCTTCCCTCAGTCTCCAGACTGTCAGCCTTTAGATTTTGGACTTGTCAGTCTTCACAATTGTGTAAGCCAATTCCTTATAATCAATCTCTCTTTCTCTATTCCTCTCCCTTTCTCTCCCTCCACTTTACATATATATGTATGTAGATAGATAGATAGATAGATAGATAGATAGATAGATAGATAGATATATGACTGGAGATTATCTATTCACCTATCATCTATCTTTCTAGTCTATATCTATAAATAGAATATATATATTCAATATATAATTATAGATATGCTATATATGCATATATATCCAGGGTTCTTCAGACAAACAAAATCAATATGTTTATATATACATATAAAGAGACTAAGGAACTGGATCACCTGTTTGTGAGCACTGGCAAACCTGAAATTTGTAGGGCAGGCCAACAGGCTAGAAACTCAGGCAGGAGTTAATTCTGCAATCTTGAGAGAAAATTTCTTCTTCTATAGGAAACCTCAGTTTTTGCTCTTAAGGCCTTCCAACTGATTAGATAAGGCCAGCCACATTATCAAGGGTAATCTCCTTTACTTAAAGTCAACTGATTGTAGATGTTAACCATATCTACAAAATTCCTTCACAGCAACACCTAGATTAGTGTTTGATTGAATAACTGGTACTACAACCTATCCAAGTTGACACAAAAAACTAACCATGGCTTCCACCAACAGTGAATAAGAAAATAAAGTCTAAAACTTACAGTATATCTGGCCATCACTTAATATTTCTTCTATGTAAAGCAGCTAGTCAACTGAAGAATTTTACTCTTGTTGGGCAAGCAAAAATTATTGTAGCAGATGTGAGATATGCTTTGTGTCTAGAACTATTTCTGTGATAAATATATGATGTACTCACAATGTATCCTAAAAATCTAACTGATGGTTTTGCTCATATTATTTCTATACAACCAAAGGATTCATTTGGCTTCCTGCATAAATAATAAGTGAAATTATTCTGAATCCAGATAAAATTAGAATAAATCCTTCAGGAAGTTCAAAGAATCATAATAAATATTGATGTGAAGTTGGGTCTTCACATCCCACTTGATCAAAGAAGGCCTATTAACAGTATAATAGTTATGGCTTTAAGTACTAGAAGTAATAATAATACAACTGCAACAATTAATACATATGGAAGAGAATGTGGTGTGCTGTTTGGGGTATACTAGGTAGTTTTTTTTTTGTTTTTTGTTTTTTTTGCGGTATGTGGTCCTCTCATTGTGTGGCTTCTCCCGTTGTGGAGCACAGGCTCCGGACGCTCAGGCTTAATGGCCATGGCTCACGGGCCTAGCTGCTCCGTGGCATGTGGGATCTTCCTGGACCGGAGCACGAACCCGTGTCCCCTGCATCGGCAGGCGGACTCTCAACCACTGCACCACCAGGGAGGCCCATACTAGGTAGTTTTAAGTTAATAATTGCAGTAATGAAATTAATGGCATCTAAAATGGTAGGTACCTGCTAAAAGAAGGGAGAAGATAGTTAAATATATGAGATACCTGCCATATGTTAGATTTCCAGCTAATGGTGTACATTCTTCATCCTGTTCCAGTTCTTTAGGGAGAAAGTCAAAGGATGCAGGCTTACTCCAGTAGATGAAAAGTTATAAAAGCTTTCTGCAATTCTTTAGGCATCTCAAAAGGGCAATCCTAAGGAATATACTTAGAATCATTCCAGTGAGAATAATCTGCCCAGTATGCTCTACTTCAAGCCAGTGTTACCCCGGCCTTCAGTGAGTGCTGTCTCCACACCCCAGTTATATCTGCCCCTGGGAATCAGAGCGAGGCCGCAACCCAAACAATGAATGGACAGATCTGCGCTTCCAACCCTACCCACTCTTCTCCTCACCCCAAATCTGGTCCTGTCACTTCCCTTAGGGGCCATTTAGAATTGATGATTTTTTCAAGCTGACTCATTCTTTCTGATACATGCCCTGGGGGCGTTAAAACATTTGAATCTTTCTTTACCCCTCACCTTGAGAATGACTGCTGGGTTCAACTCTACTGACAGAGCAAGTTATCCTCATGGGTCTTGGGGAACATTATAGATTGGGAGCCCAGATTATAGTCGGGGACCCTTAGTGTATTCATTGGTATATTAGCCAGATAGAAAAGGCTCTTCATGATCTGGCATCTTCCTATACTTCTAACATCATCTCTCATCACTATCCTCCACTCCCATCACCACACACTATGTTTCCAACAATCACATCATACCTATTCACCCCTAGAAAGACTTTTCCCTTCTTGTCATTTTGGATAGTCCATACTAATTCTTCAAGACCAGCTCGGTGAACTCTGTGAAGTCTTTCCTGACCCCTGTCCTGGGCAGAAGAAATCACTTCCTTGCTGTTGCTTCTACAGCATCACTCCACTGTACTGATAGGTTTTTTTTCATGCCTCTCTCCCTACATGGTAAGCAGCCTAATGACAGGAACTATAGCCCAATCATATCTGTATCTTCCAAATTTTTGATCTCCTGGGACAGAGCAGATATTCAATGAATGCTTGTTGAAAAAATAATGAAAGGCAGCAGATTATAATCCTCAACCCCATATGTGGTGTTTGTCAAAGTGACAAACTCTCTTCCCTTCTGCCCTTCCACCACATCGTGAGTCACTGATGACACCTGTAGTAGAGCTGACAGGGATAAAGATACAGGTCTTTTTCATTGGAAACCTCTCCAGACCTCAGATAGCTCCCTTGTTGGATGATTTCCAGACCTTCCCCTGGGGTCCAGCCTTTGTCTCTTGAGGCAGGGTCGAGATGCACTGTACCTAGTCTGGATTTTGTTCTCCTCGGGTCACCTCCCACAAGCTATACTTTATAGTTATACCCCTTTCTGGCACAGTCTGCAGGCAAACTTCTATGGTACTTGGCAATAAACTCAGTCTTCATAGCATACCTCACAAGGATGAGGAGCTATTCTATTAACTCTTTCCACAGGCTGACACAGGCACCCAGCCTTCCAAAGAAGCAACTTGCTCCTTGCTAATGGCCTTCTGTTATACTGTGGAGTTCTCTGTACTTTTCAAATCTGTTTCACACATAACATTTTCATCTGACCATTACCATAGCTCCCTGTGCTAAATAAGAAGAGTAGATCTAGTATTCCAATTTTCAGATGCAGAAGAGACTCCAAGAGTTCTCAGCCACTAGGTAAGGACTCTAACCAAAACCTGATTTCAGATCTTAAGACACCTAGTGTCCTGTTCTGTGTACTATACTATACCGTATTATGTATCAATATATTCCAAGCTATCTCCAAGATCTGCTCATTCAGTACAAGTTAACTCAGCTAACCATTTCATGGACTAGTTCAAGGAATTTCCAGCACAAGAAGCAACAGTAGCAGCATAGTTGGTGAGCTAAGCTAGAAACACTAGTTAACAAAAGTATTCTCAACTACAAGTCCGTTCTTAGGTATTGCTGGAATTGGGATGTGAACATACTGAAAATATTTTTAATTATTCCTTAATCAAAAATTCCTTCCACTTACCTAACATCTATCAAGTGGCACACTGTGGCTTTCAAGAGATGGGAAGAGATTGTATGTCTCACTGACCAACAAAGGAGTTTTCAAGACTACAGCTTACCTTCGTATGAACTCACCACAGTCCTTCCCCAGAAGCTTCTGTTCTGAAATGTTAAAAGGTAGCTGAAGAGGAGAAAGGGTGAATTTTTGTTCCAGAAAGCCCTTCTCTCTCTCTCCCCTTCTCTCCCTATTTCCATGCCTTCTTCAATTTAAGTTCTTAGATAAATCATCTCATCCCATTCAAAATAAAACTAAAGGACAATTCATTCAAAGAATACTAATGACTGACATTGTCAGAGAAAAATTAAATATTCTAATGGTATTTCCTTGCTTTTGTCAAGAATTCATCTTTAAAGAAAAAAAAATAAGTATGTGCTTTGCAAAGTTGAAGTGATTCATCTTATTCCTCCAAGGTGAGGTGACCCACATCATTTCATCCTTTCAGACTAGCAGTCATATGAGGTTTCAAAATGAAATGTGACTACTCAAAGGTAAAAACCAAGCATACCACAGTGAAAAGTCAAATTTTTCATTTCTCTATTTTGCATTTTCAACTCCTCCCTGTTTACATCTCTTTCCACCTTGCCAGAATAAGACTTTTTTCTTCATAATATCAAGCATTTAGATGTGGAACTGTCTGCCTCAATTTCACTGTATATGGAAGAAGTCCAGTGAGAAAAACCTCAAATATTTCTTTGATCTCCCTAAACATCTCAGGACCTTGACTCAGTTCCCTAGGAATGGTCAGAGCCTAAATCTTATTTTCTTAATAATTATAATCCCAACATTGGGTAGGAGAATGGTAAATTTGCCTACCCTAAGAGGCATGGATTCTCCAAAACATTTCCCCTAATTTATTGGATTTTCCAACTTCCTTGCACAGATAATACAGAACTTTACAAATACTTCTTTGTTCCTCTCCTTTTACTCCTGGATAACTCCTTAATATTTACTTTAGATATAGTCTCTAAGCTTCTCTCCCTCTTTCTCTGAGATGGGTACTCCTCCTTTCTGCTCTCATGGAAAGGTATGCATAGTGGCTAAAATATCTGAAGACCAAGATTTGAACTCTGGTTTTTCCATTTATTAGTTTGTAACTTTGAGAAAAAAAGAAAAAGAAATTAGACTCTCTCAGTCTGAGTTTTCTTATCTGTAAAACCCAATGAAAGAAATTAAAGCAAACACAAATAAATGGAATGATATCTCATGTTCATAGTTTGGAAGAATTAATATTGTTAAAACGTCCATACTATCCAAAGGTGATCTACAGATTCAGTACAATTCTTTAAAAAACATCACAAAGTCTTTTTTCTAGAAATAGAAAAAAAAAATCCTAAAACTCATATGTAACTGCAAAAGACCCCAACCAGCCAAAGCAATCTTGAGTAAAAAGAACAAATCTGGAGGCATCACCCTTCCTGATTTCAAAATATGTTACAAAGCTACAGTAATAAAAACAGCACAAAAACACTGGCACAAAACAGACACATAGACAAATGGAATGAAATAGAGAGCCCAGAAATAAATCAATGCATATATGGTCAACTGATTTTTGACAAGGGTGACAAGAATACACAATGGGGGAAAGGATAGTCTCTTGAATAAATGGTTTTATAGAAACTGGATATCCACATCTAAAAGATTGAAATTGGACCTTTATCTTACACCATACATGAGAATTAACTCAAAATGAGTTAAAGACTTAAACATAAGATCTGAGACTGTAAAACCCCTAGAAGAAAACATAGGGAAAAATCTTGACATTGGTCTCAGCAATGATTTCTTGGATATGACACCAAAAGCACAAGCATCAGAAGTAAAAATAGACAAGTAGAACTACATCAAACTAAAAAGCTTCTTCACAGCAAAGGAAACCATCAAAAAGATGAAAAGGCAACCTAAAGAATGGGAGAAACTATTTGCAAACTTTACATATGAGAAGGGTTCAACTCCCAAAATATATAAGGAACTCTGACAATCAGTAGCAAAAAACA
This sequence comes from Globicephala melas, assembly GCF_963455315.2. Lineage (NCBI taxonomy): Eukaryota > Metazoa > Chordata > Mammalia > Artiodactyla > Delphinidae > Globicephala > Globicephala melas. The sequence goes on along the minus strand of NC_083317.1, from coordinate 108,759,648 downwards.
AACAAAAACTAATTTAAAAATGGGCAAAGGACTTGAGTAGACATTTCTCCAAAAAAGAGATACAAGAGGCCAACAGATACATGAAAAGGTACTCAACATTACTAGTCATCAGGGAAATGCAAATAAAAACCAGGAGATATCTCTTCATACCTGTTAGGATGGTTATTAAAAACAAAGATGAAAACAAAAGATAAGTGTTGGCAAGGTTGTGAAGAAAGGAAACTCTGGTACACCACTGGTGAGAATGTAAATTGGTACAGGTACTATGGAAAAAAGTACTGAGGTTCCTAAAAAAATTAAATAAATAACTACCATATGATCAAGCAATCCCATTTCTGAGTATATATCCAAAAGAATTGAAACCAGGATCTCGAGGAGATATCTGCACTCCCATCTTCACTGCAGCATTATTCACAACAGTCAAGATACAGAAACAAACCAAATGTTCACTGACAGATAAACTGATAAAGAAACTGTGGTGTATACATAAAATGGAATAGCATTCAGCCTTTAAAAAGAAAGAAATCCTACCATTTGCAACAATACAGATGGACCTAGAAGATATTATGCTAAGTGAAATAAGTTAGTCACAGAAGAATGAATATTACATGATTCTTCTTATATGAGGCATCTAAAATAGTCAAAAGTATAGAAGTAGAAAACAGAATAGTGGTTTCCAGGAGATGCAGGGGAGGGAAATATGGGGAGTTATTATGTAATGGTTATAAAATTAGAGTTTTACAAGATGAGTAAATTTCATAGATCTGCTGTACAACATAGTGCCTATATTTAACAATAGCTATCACGTACCAAAATTTTTGTTAAGAGGGTGAATTTCATGTTACCTTTTCTCACTGAGAAAAAGGGGAGACAGGAAACTCTTGGAAGTGATGACACTTTTATTATCTTGACTGTAACATAAATGCATACATATGTCCAAACTCACCAAATTTTATACGTTAATTATGTGTAGGGTTTTTTTCTTTTTGGATAGCAGTTATACCTTAATAAAGCTGGGGAGAAAAAAACCAATGCCTTGATTTTGATAAATGCCCAATAATGCCAGCTATCAACATAGTTATTATTCTAATATTTATGGTATTGTTGTAATTTATGTTTGTATGTCTGTCCCCAACCAGTGTCTCTTCCAAGTACTTCTTAAGGACAGGAAATATGTTTACACTTATACAATTATGCTTATAAAAATATAATACTTTTGTCTAGCAAACCATCTAGCATAGAATGGGCCTTCAAAATATAGTAGAAGAATGAATGACTAAAGAAATCAGGTTTAGTGATGTATCTGTGATAGGGCTCTACATCCTCTTAACCTAATTAGGTCAAAACAAAAATCTTTTAGACAAACCCAAAGTTCTGAGAGATTCAAGGCACTCAGAGGCCCAAACAATGTGTTTATACCAACTGTCTGATCCATCATATCCTGGACACAATTATAGTGACATAATTAAAAATATGGATTCTGAGGTCAGGGCTTGAGACCTAGCTCTGCAACTTAATTGCTGTTTGACTTTAAACTCCATAAGTCACAGCTTTCTCATACATAAAATAAGTATAGTTCTGCTTCATTGATTTGTCATGGGAATTAAGAAAAATAATTTACAAACAGTGCCTAGCATAATTCTTGGCATATAGTAGATGTTCAGTTTCCTGGCAGTGAATTTTCCTGAGTCTTGTTTGTCTAAAAGAAAATTTTATTTCATCTTCCTCTTCTCTGGTTATATATAGAAATTTAGGTGGGCAAAATTATTTTGTTGAGCACTTTAAAATTGTCATTCAATTGTTCCCTGGCTTTTATTGTTTGGGTTGAAAAATCTACTGTCAGTCCTACTGGTGATCCTTTGAAAGGAATGTGTCTTTGTTCTCTGTTTTTAAGATGTTCTTTTTGTCTTTGAATCTCAACAATATTATGTGACAATGAGATTTAAATTTCTTTTTCATTTGTAGTTTGTGACATTTTTGATTTTGTAAAACTCTTAGCCATTATATCTTCAAATATTTCTGCCCCAATATATTCCTCCTCTCCTTTTGAGACTGTAATGAATATATGTTAAACCTTTTCACTGAGTCCCACATGTTTCTAACATTTGTCTCTGTATTTTCAATTTTGTTTCCTCTATGTACTTCATTTTGGATACTTTTTATAGACTGCTTTGCAACTTGGTGTGTGTGTGTGTGTGTGTGTGTGTGTGTGTGTATTTGTGTGCATGTGTGTTGGAGCCTCCTCACTCTGGCAGGGGATAATTTATTTAATACTGAGGAGATCCCCATTATATTAAGTCCTTAAAGTGAGGGAATTTTTCTTCTTTTTCAGAAGTTCAATCTTGACAACACTCAAGATCTGAAGAAATACACCTCATTTTAATTCCTTACTGAAAAAAACTGGATGTTTGTGTTTCCCCTAAATTTGTATGTTGTAAACCTAATCCCCAGCATGAAGGTATTTGGAAGAGAGGCCTTTGGGAGGTGATTAGGTCATAATCATGACCTAATGAATGGGATTAGTGCCCTTATAAAAGAGACTGTGGAGAGCTCCCTCATCCTTCTGCCATTGTAGTTACAGCGAGAAAACAGATATCTCTGAACTAGGAAACAAGCCCTCGCCAGACAATGAATATGCTGTTTCCTTAATCTTGGACTTTCCAGTCTCCAGGACTATAAGAATTAAATCTCTGTTGTTTATAAGCCACCCAGTCTATGGTATTTTGTTATAACAGCTCTAATAGACTAAGGCACTTACTTTTTATTACATAGGTTATTATTCCTACCTGTCATTCATTAGCATTTTTCTTTCCTTCATTATTTTGGTTTCAATGTTCTCTATGCTTTTTAATCCCTTGTGGGCTTGCTTCTAAACCAGGACTAGATATTCACCATCAGTATCAGGGGTTCTGCTATAACCAACAGAAAATCTGGATGGAGATGGGCAGAGGGCTAAAATCTTTTCCAGTACACTCTAGAGCTATAGTAGGGACACTTAGACCAAACAAAAAAATCACACCATGTTTCTTTCTGGTAATAGTGAGAAAAGATTAATATGATCTAAAAGAAGAAAAATGGAGCACTGCATGAGAATTAACAGACATCTTCAATTTGGAACACTCCTTAGTGTTTATTATAAGAAACTAAACACCAAGAATCTTCTGTGCTTTTAAAAATGTAACACTGGCACACCTAAATATCATTTAAATTCTCCTGGAAGAGGAATATTTACAATATATGAACATTTAGAAACCTGAGACATGAGAGAATGTAAACCTTGCATTTTTTGGTTATAGATATTCTGAATAGAACTAGGTTCATTTCAGGTGAATAAACATGAGGAGGCAGCTACAGAAGTGTTCCATGTTTATTTAAGTAATTACTCCCCCTCAGGGAAAACACTTTATAACAGCAGTGGGGAAGTGAGGTGAAATCATGCAAGTTAAAATGCCTTCAAGCATAACCAATGGCCTGGGAATCCCAGAGAAGAAAGCCATATGCTAAGGAAATATACAGCTTTGCAACCTTTAGAAAACATTCCAGAAGCAGAAACTTTCTGGTCCTTTCAACTGCTCTAACAAGGGCTCCTGCACATCATCTGCTGCCATTGCCAGCTGCAGTATCAACCTAGAAAAAAGCATTAGATTCTGAGGAGAAAATAGATTTTATCCTCAAAACTAGAGGTAGAGTTGGCAGGGGGGGTGGGAAATGGGCAGAAATGGTTGCACAGAGAAAAATGTGAGTAAAGATAGTCCAATTCTCTTGTCACTAGCACTCCCCCTCAGAGTTTCTTGATAGTGGGCTGCATAGCCCCTTGAATATTAATATTAATCATCTTCTCAGATTATATATTAAAATAAAATAATTTGTTTTAGAATTCTTAGAAAAAATTCTATGGGTTGCACAGCTCTCAGATATCATTTACTGCACTCTGCTTTCTGCCACTAAATAAAGCATGTTAAGCAGTAACTGAGAAATGAGGAAAGCTTCCTCGTGCGTGTCCGGCAGTGTTACAACCAAGCAGAACTTTGCAAGATACAGTTGATTCAGAGACCCTTACAAATCCAAAAGAATGCCAATGTCTCCACCTCTGTAAGTGGTCAGCATTTACATTAAGAAAGAAGAAAAATTACTGAGAATCCACTTGTTAAATATGTTTATAGGCACACGATAAAATGGACAAGCAAATGAAACTCTAATCCCCTTATCAAAGGCAAGAATGGCTACTCTTGGTTTTGTTTTTTCTTTTCCTGTGATTGTAAGACCTCTGTAAAGTAACATTTTCAAAGGTTTTGTTTACCGCTGTTGACTACGGAGATTCTGAAAAGTGCAGTCAACAAAACAAGCTAAATGGCACAATATCAACTCCATCATCTTTAGCCATTTGGATTTCAATTTTCACTAAAGAGTATTTCATTCTCCCCCACCCCATCCTTACTGCAACAGACCTGGTACTATCACCTCCAGAGCTCTTTCTTTGCTCTTTGATGCAATGAAATTAGTTGTTTCCCGAATATTTTGCATGACTAAGAAGAAAGGAATTGAATAAAATATTATAATTTACAAATCTCACTTGGGAAAATATGTGCATATACATCAACATTTCTGGTAAAGGCCCCCAAATCCCTTTAGTCTCCCACTGAATTCACTCAGTGTTCCGCCTATGAATACATTCAGAGGAATAATACATTTTGAAAGTGATTCACTTGATAAAGGTGGTTAAAAAATAATTCAACAAGACAATCCCAGCTTTAAGTCTCATTTGAGTCCTCAAGGCAAAGGTGGGCATCAGTCATAACTATTTATCCTAAAGCTGCCAAGGTGAAGACCCAAAGTAGAAAGACATCTAGTCTTTAGCCATATAAGTAGGGCCATTCTACTCAATAAAAGGACTCTTTATAGGCACACACTCATACACATTCTAAGAGACACTGTGGTAAAATGAACAGAACCTAGACAGGGCTTCAGAGTTGGGAAGAACTGAATTTGAACCTGAGCTCTTCACCATGGTCAAACCACTCTTGACCTTTGTTAGATCATTTAACCTTGTTGAAATTCAAGTCCTTCATCTGGAAAATGAAGGTAATAATATCTACCTCCTGGAGTTTTGTGAGGATAAGTTCACACCCAATGGTGGTCATCACACCTTCATCCTCCCTATCTCCCAGCTATAACAGTCTGGCAAGGAATAATAAAAGCATCATAACTCAAGTAATAGTTCTTAAATTATATCCAGTCTTCCAAGCTCTATGCCGTCTGTCTAGGAAAAAAAAAAAATCACATATATTCCTGAAACCCTAGTATTTTTGGCTTCACATGGAAAGAGTGGGGTAGTAAAGTCTAGATCTAAATTGTCTTTCTGTTAGCCCATCAGACATATAGAGTCCCAAAGAATATATAAAACATTTTATTTCCTCTGATTTGACTTTTTACTGGAGTGGGACCTTAGTTCTTAACCCTTAAGACACCCACCCACATAGCCACCACCTTAGAGACAGCAGAGAAAACTCCTCTCCTATTCCATCTTTATCTTCCCCAAGGCTCCTTGGACACGAACAAAATTTCTCTTTAATTTTGCACGTTTAGAATAGTCTCTTTTTATGTGCAGGTAATCATCCCTTCACCCCACCAAATGCCATCTAGATGGTTCTTGGGTAGGGCATTCTGGGAGGGAGAGGAGACTAGGGACAGAGGGAAAGAGGCATGCATAGCTATTTTCATTGAAGATGCTATAGCTTCTTGGTGATGAGCACTTTCAATGTTCAGAAATCCTGTGGACATTTTCAATGTGTTTTTCCACCAACGAGAACAGGAAAAGGAAAAAATAGACCCATCCTGCTATGCACCCTCTCTATGGAAATTTCTCAGTCCTCACAAAGGTCAGTATCCCTCCCCAACTCCACTTGTGGGTGAAGAGGTACTGAGGTTACTCCATACATACTTTGCCTACATCATTTGGTCTCTAGACGTGTAGCTAGTCTCCCAGAACCAGCAGCTTACGTACAGCCCTCCACCACTGGTACTCCCTCTGTCACCCCCATACAGATCCTAGGTCACTCTGCTTCCAGTGAACCATTTTCAGTTCCCTTCTGGACACTGCTGGCTTCAGATTAAGTTCTTTACAAGGGGTGCACTTCTTCCCCATTTAGGAATGGTAGAAATCTCCCCACGCACCTGAGGGGAGAAATTCTGAGCCCTATGCCCACAACTCAAGTGTCACCCTCCCACGGTACATCTCTCCCTATCCCTAGGGAGGTCAGAGGGGACCCTTCTTGGCTCTGTAGTAAAAACTACTAACCTCTTTATGGAAGACAAGGTCAGCGTCCTGAAAAGCAGCAGATCCTCTCTCCACTGGCTCCCAGCTGAATAGGAGAGCATTCTGAGCCCTGGTTTGGTGCAACCTTGAAACAAACTTCATAACTTGATGGTATCCTAGCTGGCCTTTTATTAGATTGAATGGTGAGTTCAAATATGGTTTAGTACCCATCTATTAAGTATTCTGGGTTGTTGATGCCTCTGTGGGTGACAGTGGACTAGTTCCAGACGTTTTTTTTAAGATTTTTTTGATGTGGACCATTTTTAAAATCTTTATTGAATTTGTTACAATATTGCTTCTGTTTTATGTTTTTGATTTTTTGGCCACAAGTCATGTGGGATCTTAACTCCCCAGCCAGGAATCGAACCCGCACCCCCTGCATTGGAAGACAAAGTCTTAATCACTGGACCTCCAGGGAGGTCCCAGTCCTAGACTTTTTAACCCCAAACAATTGAAATACTTTGGGTGGTAAACAGCTCTCAAAATTTCTCCCTTGGGGCTTCCCTGGTGGCGCAGTGGTTGAGAGTCCGCCTGCCGATGCAGGGGACACGGGTTCATGCCCCGGTCTGGGAAGATCTCACATGCCACGGAGCAGCTGGGCCCGTGAGCCATGGCCGCTGAGCCTGCACGTCCGGAGCCTTTGCTCCGCAACGGGAGAGGCCACAACAGTGAGAGGCCCGCGTACCGCAAAAAAAATAAAAATAAAAATTTCTCCCTTGATCAGAATGCACACAAGAGAGAAATCTTTAAATTGCTAAGATTTTTTTCTGAACCTGTATGGTATGTGCCTGGGGGAAAAAGTGGGTAAACAATCCATTGCCACCAATATATTGCCAAGGATTCAGATGTCTGGCCCTCCAACAAGCAAAAAAGAAGTCAATGCGAATTAATTCTAGGGGTTTGCTGATTAAATAGTTTCTAGATGGGCTGCCTTCGGGGAAGAATATTTTCTTGAATGTAGCAAACCCAGGGGTCTCACTTTGTCACCCCATCTCCACCATCAGAGGCTGAAGAACTGTCCTAAGCACCTGTGGTGCTTCATTCCTCCCCAAGCGGCTTAAGTCATCATGCATCACCCTGGGCCTAGAAGGCACTATTTCCAAATGCTTCCCTAGCCCATGTATGGGGCACTCAAAGACTTTCAATGATATTCCACTCCTGAAGCAGAGCCTTCCTAGTCCTGGAAAAGTTGGGTAACCTTCCCTGCTGCAGGGCTCAATTTCCCCCTTCTTCCACCACCCATAGCTCTGAGGCTTCTCACTGAGCATTTTGCCAACCCCCTTCCCACAGCAGCAGTGGTGAGGAGTCTGGCCTGATAAAAATTCACCACAGAGTGTGGGCATCTCTGAGGGCTTATCTTGTCTTCCTCAGTCAGGAGTCTCTGATACAACCACTTCTCCAACATAAAACTGAAAACAGCAACCCTTTCCCAACAGTCTAAGCCATTCAGAATCTGCAGCACAGTATACTGATCCTTTTTTGCCCATTTGTTCAATATTATACTTTCTTAAAGAATGTTTCCTTCCATTATCCTAGCACTTTATATGTCCTATGCTAGGAATAGGAAGGGAAAAGAGATGTCCTTCCACTCACAAACATGCACAACCTTGTATACAATCTTGTATGCCAGCCACTGTATTAGTTTGCTAGGGCTGCTGTGACAAGTACCACAAACTGGGTGGCTTAAACAACGGAAATGTATCATCTCACAGCTCTGGAGGCTAGAAATCCAAAATCAAAGTGTCAGCAGGGTTGGTTCCTTCTGAGGACTGTGATGGAAGGATGTGTTCCAGGCCTCGCTCCTTGCCCTGTAGATGTCTATCTCTGGGTGCAAATTTCCCCTTTTTGTAAAGACACTAGTCGTATGCACTAGGACTCACCATGACCTCATTTTAATTTGATGACCTCTTTAAATGCCCTAGATATCCTTCTGGGGAGGAGGGAGTCACACAATTCAACCCACAACACCGCCCATTCATAGACTCTGTTCAAGAATGCTCGGAATAAAGCATCACCCTGGTACAAGACAGACTCTAGTGGCAATTAGAAAAGAACTCTGTCAAGTTCTCATCTTGTTGCTCAATCAACAGCAAGAAAACTGTATTCCCACCCACTGATTCATAAATCTCTCCAATTACATACGAACTATAAACATTTCTTTATTCCAAGATTCTATCTTTAACGTGAACCCTTTCTAGCGCCTTAAAGCTCAACTTTTAAATGGGTTATTTTTTAAATGCTCTTGGTGTTTTAAATTAATTTTGTTCATAATATTGTATACAATTATGAAAATATTTTTGAAATTTGTTAACTTTAATGAATTAACAATATGTGCTGAACAAGTTGCCAGAGTGAATAAGATCGCATAGAAAATTAGTTGTCCACTTGCCAATTTTCTGTGTTTCGCTGCCTGAGCAGTTATCTACTTGCTTCTGTACTCAAGCAAGACCAAGAAATTATCATTCACATATTTACTCATTTTAGCTAAGCTCAATGAAATTTGAAAATTTTCACCTACTTTAGAAGCGCGCTCTTCAAAACAATAAAAAAAACCTCCTTCCACTGTCCTTTGAACAAATGGCATCAAAAGACAAATTAAGTCAGACAGGCAATAAGGTTTTTAGAAGGCATATTGGTTTTACACAGAGTTGAAATTTCAGAATCACACCTGCCCCCTAAGCCCAGAATCTATTTCAGAAATTAAAATCACATTTTGCTTTCAGCTTTCAAGTTGGCTTTTGGGATCTTATTTCCCTGACCAGGGATTGAACCCGGGCCTTGGCAGTGAAAGCGCTGAATCCCAACCACTGGACCACCAGGGAACGCCCATCAGCTTTCAAGTGTTGATAAAACGTAAATCCCAATTTTTCCCTAAAAGTCCCATCTTAGGATGATACCATCTTTTCATAAACGTTTAAATACTCTTATATTCCCATACAAACCCCAAAAGAATTCTGGAGATTCCATCAAATAAAAAACACAATGAGAAGAATCAATACTGGGAAGCAACACGAGCTTAATTTTCTTCTTTTATATTTAGGTGAAAACGCTGAAGCACTTAGCGACTCAAAGTTTCCAGGAAGGGTGAGGTCACCTGAGCCTCAAGTACTTGAATCAGGCCAATTCTACGGTGAAACTTGGGGGTTGGGGGGAAGAGGGGAATATCCAGGACACTGTGTCATACTGAATAACGGAGACAGTTTATCAATGTCCAATACCACTTTGGAGTACAGATAGTTAATATCCTTCTACACTAACTTTATTGGACTTAGTATCTATTTTCAAAAATGTGTCCTAGGTGATCTCCCAGCCTATTCATCTACTCTCAACACTATTCAGTCTGAACATTTGAGGGGGTTAAACAAAGGGGGTTCACCCTTTAGAACTCACAGCAGGCACAACTGTGCCAGGCATGTCAGGTACAAGCCTGAGAAACTGACAGTCCAGCTTACCTGGCTCCTAAAAGAGCAGCCCTTGTTTCTGTCTCTTACATCTCTACCTCTGGGTTCCCCAACCCTGGCCAGTGTCTCCTGTATTCCTTGGGTTGACCCAATGGACACAATTATTAGCATCTCCATAGTCTGGAATTTGTGAACTAATTTGCACGTCAGTTTCTTCTGGAAAATTATGGATGATACATCAGTATTTAGAAGTTGTATAAGCAATTTCATTATTTAGATTTGTGACTTGGTGGGTAGACCCAGTTTCAGATGGAATGGCCAGCAATAATAGGATACCTCCTTTATGATCATGGCTCAAATTGTTCTGGGTTTCCACTTCAGATCTTGGAGCATTTCCTAAATGAGCAGGTTAGTTTGGGTTCTGTCCTCTTCCAGTGTTTTTCCTCAAGTCAATTATTGGAAATTGGGGATTGTTTCTCATTGATTCATGTACTGGTCAGAGTTCTCCAGAGGACCAGAACCAGTAGGAGATACATATAGAAGAAAGTTTATTATAATGTATCGGCTCACATGATTATGGGACTGAGAATTCCCACGATCTGCCATCTGCAAGCTAGAGACCCAGGAAAACTGGTGGTGTAGTTTAAAGGCCTGAGAGCTGGAGGGCTGATGGTATAGATTCCACTCTGAGTGCGAGCTAGGAGTGCTGAGGGCAGTAGAAGATTGATGCCCCAGCACGAGAAGAGAGGCAGAGAGCAAATTCAACCTTTCTCTACCTCTGTTCTATTCAGGCCCTCAACCGACTGGATGATACACACCCACACTGGGGAAGGCTATCTGCTTCACTTAGTCCAATTCAAATGTGAATCTATTCCAGAAACGCCCTCATAGACGCACCCAGAAATTATGTTTAACCAGATATCTGGGCACCCCGTGGCCTAGTCAAGCTGACACATAAAATTAACCATCAAAAGCCATAGCCCCTGGGATTGCCACATGAAAAACAGCTTACTTCCCCATTGACTTGCTTCCTTCTAAGTCATAAAAATGAGGGTTATTTCTCATTGACCCATCAGCTTAGTAATTCTTAGTAAACAGCAATTAGCAATACTAGGGACCCACACATATTTGCAGTCAACAGTTACTACTTCTTACAGATTCAATCTGCTATCTCCAAATGGTATGTGCTGCACATAAGCTAACTTAATGCTTTCTCTCATTCCTTTATCTTGTAAGGCAAGATAATAGAACAGAACAGAGAATCCCCAATACATTCAGGTTAACTTGACCTAGAATTCATTCTTAACGAAGGCGTGAGGGGGAACACCAAAACAAGAGAAATGGAATGGAATAGACAAAATAGAGAGTTGCATTCTTTCAAGCTGCAAAAAAAAAGGGATCATTGTTCTTCCACAATTGCATATAACTTAATACCACACTATAATGCACATGACTTTGGAGACATGTTCCAATTAGTTTAACAACCCTTAAATTATCTAAACAATTTATTTTATAAAAAATATATACAGTATGAAATATATCTTTTCTCCTCCTCCTCCTTTTTTTTTTTCTCTTGGTAAATGCTTAATGGTATGAGGATAGAGAGTATTCATTAGATTGCAATAAATCATCTCCCCTTATACATTTTATGTGATGGTCTGCAAATAAAAGAAATTTATGTACAGGATTTAAATCAGTAATACTCTAATGGAAATTCAGTGATATTTAAAATTTTCATGGAGAGAAGACAAAATTAAATACAGCAGTTTATAATTATAGAAAGAATTACTATCTATTAAATTGTTTTCTCATTAAAGAGTAATTTGTATTAATTGTAAAAGGTTCTATATTCAATTACATGTAAGTGAATATAGAATTCAAATATAAAAATATTCTTACTGTGTAAATAATTTTATAAATGACTTTTTCTTAACTTAGCTAAGTGATCTGAATATTTTTTCTTATCATTAATAGTTTTGGACAAATTTTTTAAATTGATCTCCACAAAGAGAGTGTTTGTTGGCAGTCTGTATATCTTCTTTGGAGAAATGTCTATTTAGGTCTTCTGCCCATTTTTGGCTTGGGTTGTTTGTTTTTTGTTATTGAGCTGCATGTAGCTCATTGTTTTGTTTTGAATTTCTTTGACTGTAGGTTGAAAAATGTGTGGTCAATTCAATGATTATTTCCTTTACAAGTTACTCATTTAGGGGTATTCACCTTGTTCTCATTGGCATGTAAGAACTCTGTATGTATTAAAGATAGTAATCCTCTGTCTTTCATAAATGTTACTAAAATCGTTTCCTTTTCTCTCACTTTATCACTTGTCTTTATATTTTTAAAGTGTTTTAAATGTCCTGAAGATTTCCATTTTCATGACATCAAATCTATATATTGTCCCTTACTGTTTCTACCTTTGGTGTCTGTCTGAGCACTGACTCTCTACCTTGAATCTTTATAAATACTCACCTATGTTTTGTTCTGCAACTTTCATGGTTTTGTTTTTTATATTTATACCTTTAATCCACCAGGAATTTATTTAGATTTAAAATGTAAGTTGGAAGCTACATGTTCCTCTGTGCCCCACCCCACATAGCAAGTTGGCCAATTTCTCCATGATTTACTAAATAAGTCATACTTTCCACATAGCTTTGACCCTCTTCGTCACTCTTCTTTACTAAAAACAAAAAAACTCCTGTATGCAGATTCTTCCTTAATGTCATTCTGCAATTTTTGTCATTTCTGTTTTCTTTTAATCTCACTGTTATGTGATTGGGATTACACTATATTCTGAATTTACGTAATAGGAAGGGGATTGACAGTTTCACAAAATTAAGCCTTCCCTTCAACAGCTCTTTCTAATCAAGTCTTTTATGCCCTTCAGTAAAATGTTTCAGCTTTCTTACAGAGGACTTGTTGAATAAGCATTTTATATTTTTATTTGTGATTTGGAATGGAATCATTTTTTCCCTTTTATTTTCTATCTGATTGTTGTTCCTGTGAAGAAGCGTTTTTTGTTTTTTTGCTTGCTTATTTGTTTTGTTTTCTTTTTCTGTCTATTACACTCCTGAAGATTTCTGGCTGAGGAGAATGGGGTGATGGTATACATCTGAATTACAAGGGATTCAAAATTATTTCTAGTTACTATGGTTTGTTGCCTATAAGGATTGAAAGTAATATTAAATGTCTGTTAGAGATTAGTGAAAATAAAGATGCAATTTTTTTTTCCATACAAGTTCACAAATCCCAGGTTACAACCCCTGATGGCTCTGGCATTTCTTAGGGTATCTTTGGAGTTTTCTGCTGGGTCCCCTATAATCAGCTGCAAGAGATGCGGAGAGGGAACATGCCCTTAACCACTATTTGCCTGGGATACATTTTTCAGTCTTTATTTTTCAGTCTTTCTAAGTCTAAGATGAAATGACTCATGTACACACCACTCTTAGACTTTAATCTGGTCTCAGTCACTCACAGTTATTATGAATACTGAACTACTTCAGACTTACTTCTGCGATCTTAATTTCCCTTGATATTTTTCTTTCATGCTTTTGTTTTGTTTGGTAATTTGTTATATTTTCTTTCCTCCATTTTTTCCTTATATAAATCTGGAAGTTGTATACAACCAATTTCTATCCTTCCAGAGTTTTAAAATATATGAGCTTACATCTTTCTATTGTTGTTACTATCAACAGTTACTTAAGACCAGAAAAGAAAAATAAAGATAGCCATATCTGAAAGGATGTTTACTTGTCTCTCTCCCACCCCACGTGCCCATTTACCTCCAAAGAACATAAAGGAGACAAGAGGAGAATGGGAGAAATCCTATCACCTACATTCTAGTCGTGGCAGGCACTGAGGGGTAGAGAACATATAGCTAATAGAACAAGACAGAGCAGTATTCCTACACTTCTTTGCGGATGACAAGTAGACATGCCCCTTATCAAATTCTGAGTTAGAAGCAGTCCAGGAAAGTGATTTCTTCTTGAGGTAGTTTGCTTACGATTGTAATGCCATTAACTGGGTGTAGACTGACAACGTAAGCATGACTAGGAGCCTGGTCTACCAGTTGCAATATTTTACCCAGGGTGAGTATCCATCTATCTCTCCACCAGGGGCTCCTCACCTATTTTCTCTGTGTTTCGGGGTCCCTGGCTTAAAAGACAGATTTCACTTCCAATGCAGGGAGTGGGGGTTCGCTCCCTGATTGGGGAAATAAGATCCCACATGCACAGCCAAAAACGTACTGAGGGAAGGAAAGGAGAGTCTCCCATATGTTGAGGAGTCCCAAAAGCCCCACTGACCTCATATATGTGTTGTCTTAGACCCCGCATGTTCGTGACACCCAGGGCAGGGGAACGTGGGGAATTTTACAGTCCCAGCAACACACTGCCACCTGGGTTCTTTCTACCCAGCCCCTTTCTCACAGTGCTTGGCCTGTGACATCCCAGCGGTGTGTTGCATTCTGGGAAATGTAGCTTTCACGATTCTGTGCTATATTCTCAGTGTAGGGGATGGGGGCAGGGATGAGACCTCTGAAATTATCTAGGAGAAGTAGGGATTGGGGAAGAATTCTTCTGGCCTTCTTAAAGAAGCGAGTGTCTCTTTTTTGGTTGATGTAGACTGGCTCCGCGATGACAACAGAGGGGATACAAAGTATCTTCCTACTGTTTTTATGCTCTCTTTGTTTCCAGGATAAAAGACAGAATAAAAATTTTTTTTCTCTCAGTCCAGCTCCATTTGGTTTAGACTTAGTGAACTTCTTCCCAGCTTATTACAATCATTTTTAAGTTATAGCTTTTAATGGCATTGCACCTTTTTTTCTTTTGCTGTCATAAGCAAGTTAACTGGAAGCTGTTAGAAAACTGTCATTTGAAACAGGAGTCTCTGCTACCGTCTTTTCCTTTTTTAACTGTTATTAAAGTCCCAGATGTGTATGATTCTAAAATATACAGTAACAGGTTACTTAGTGCTATTCATTTAATTGCCTAGAGTCAGAGAGTTGGTTCTTCGAAAAATAAGCCAAGTTATGGTTTGTCTTTCCAGAGGGAAAACTTTTGCAATCAAGCCCTAGTTTCCTACTCATTTGTAGTCTACTATTTTGAGTTCCAAAAAACTGTATAAAGGAAGCTTCTTTTACATTGCTCTGAATTATCAAGCAAGAGCCATTATTTCTCATCTGATCAGCCAAATAGACTTGTTCCCAGGAGGTTGCTTGATATTGGATCTCAGGAAATACTCAATTTTCTCAGGAGAAAGAGGACGTGATTGAACTCTGCCATCAGTGACTGTAATTCCAGGCTCCACATGGTGGGAATTCAGGAAGTTGTGTTTCGACAGCGTAGTGATCTGGGGCAAATATTTGATACTGTTGTTCTTGGACATTGAGGATGTTGTTGCCTTGTGTCTTATCCTGTTGACGTTGAACCCGAGAGCCATGAGCTACCCCCTTTTCTACACTGGCAGAGCCTGCCTCTCGTGAGACAGGTTGAAAATGTCAGATGCTTACTTTGTCAGGCTCACCTGCAGCTAGAGGTGCCATGCAAGCCAGTTCTGACTGGTGTGGTACAATGGAAAGTCTGTTGTGATGAAAGATTTTTCTTCCCTGATTGGAAGGGGAGGGGAATTGGGAGAGAGAGGCCCCACTCCATCTGATAAAGAAGCTAGGAGACGCCACCCTCCTCTTCCTGCTTTTGGATACTGACATGAGAGGATGTGACAGTTGGAGCTGCTCTAGTCATCTTGTGACAAAAAGATGTCCCTGACAAATCAGGGACAGCAGATTGGAAAGACAGGAAGCACCTAAATCTTCAATAATCGCCAAGCCACTGCAACAACCGTGGTACTGTCTACCCCCAGATTTTCTAATGGAGAGAAAAATAAACCCTTGGGAATACCTATTACCTCTGGTTGCAAATGTCTTGTTCTTCTCTACTTCTGGACACACAGGAGCACAGCACTTCTCTGCCACCAAAGTATGGCTCACACATCTATGACTTGAAATGATGTGTGACCAGAGTATTGTATTTTGTGTTCAGTGATTGATCCCTGGTGCTCTTCCCTGCAGTGGTAATCATGGGAGCATGTACATTTGTGGAGGTGCCAAAGATCCAAACAGCCTGGAATAATGAGCTAATGCCTAAAAAACCGCTGCTGTGCTGTGGACAGTTGCCTGGACCCTCAGCTGATTTTGCATGAGTAAGCAATAAACTTCTGTTGTGTTAAGCCACTGTTGGAGGCTGTTACTGCAGCATAATGCAGCCTATCATGCCAGATACAATCTCTATTCTTTTAGCCACTTGTATTTTTATATGCTCCTACTTGTAGCTGAAAGTACCTAATTGATACAACATATATAGCAATTTGACCTGCAGACAATTGTTTCTGAAAAATGAGATGGTTGCATTGGTGGGGAAATGAACATTTACGATTTTCTCCTGCCCAGACTTTAGTTTCCACCTTCTAGTAACAACATCCCAATTTTGCTTAAGGAAACCACTCTGGCAGACATATCCATTCCCTGACCATGTCTTCTCAGCACTTACTTCTACTCACAGAAAGCTGCTCAGTTCAAACTCTTACGACTCCTTGCCTGAAAACTTTTGTCTAATTGTAATAACATGCTGAATTCATAGAGAGGACAAGTCAGAATTACCTAAGAGTTAATGTCCCAGAAGGTCTCAACCAACCATGTAAAGACAGATGGTTAGAAAATAGTCTAGTTTCTTCATCTCTCAGTTGAAATAACTCTGATGTGCATTCTAAATTGTCTCCCTTTGAGAGCAAACCCCAGTTGCCAAGAGTGGGAACTGCTTTGATAACACATCTTTTATTGGCTTCTTCCCCTTCCTTGCCTCTCTTCCCCACTCTTGAGTAAACCTCCCTGGGGTCAGCTCCCAAATGAAGTGCTTGCTCCTGAATCCTTGTCTCAGAGTTAGACTCTGGCGGAACCTAAACAGACACTATCCCTCCCCAAGTGGGCCCAATCTTTCTAGGACTATCAATAAAGGTACATTACTTTCTCTGTCTTTTGTATGTGGACCTTGAATGGAATCACACAATGACTATCTTCAAGAAGTCAGAGGCTCTTCAAAAGGTCTACTTATTAGTTCCTTCTTTATAGATTCCTGCAGCCCTTCTGACACCTGCCTTTTTTGAGCCAGATGCCTTAGTTGTTTCCCCTGGTTCAATGAGTAAACCCATATTCTTTTAATAGATTCATTTTGGGATGAGATAGCTAGAATTGCTTTCTGTGATTTGTAGTCAAAGCAACCAATGGATATAGATGATGTATTAGACCTCTTTCAGCTATAAAGATTTCATGATAAAAATGAACGAGTTATAAAAAGTATAAGATCACTAAATGCTGTATGTTATTCATAAAATCAAATCCATAGAAGTCACTTTAAAATGTCAATGTTTTCATATTTCTTCACATTTTACTTGAAATAGAATCTCTAGCTTGTGAGAATGTCTTTCTAACATTTCAACACAATTCCCTTAAATAGTTACTGACCTGAAAGAGTGAAATAACTTCATAGTGGTAGGGAGGGGTCATTGCAGTTGCTGCTATTTTGTTTCTATCTGGGTGACTATTAAGTTCCCATTATCTGGTGTAAAATCTTTTGAAACATTTTTAAGAATAAAAAGTTCTTAAGAGATTTCTATGCAAAGAAATCCATAATGCTAAAATCATAGAGAAACCTTGTTTATTTACATTAATCTTACATACCTGAACATGAGAGTCACAGAGAAAAACTATTTAAATATACACTAACAACAAAAGATCAGAAAGACAAATTAAGGAAACAATCCCATTTACCACTGCATCAAAACAAATAAAAAACCCCTAGGAATAAACCTACTTGAGGAGTCAAAAGACCTGTGCTCAGAAAACTATAAGGTACTGATGAAAGAAATCAAAGATGACAAACAGATGGAGAGATATACCATGTTCTTGGATTGGAAGAATCAATATGGTCAAAATGACTATATTACCCAAAGCAATCTACAGATTCAATGTAATACCTATCAAATTGCCAATTGCATTTTTTCACAGAATTAGAACAAAAAAATTTACAATTTGTGTGGAAACATAAAAGACCCCAAATAGCCAAAGCAATCTTGAGAAAAAGAAATGGAGCTGGAGGAATCAGGCTCCCTGACTTCCTACTATACTACAAAGCTACAGTAATCAAAACAGTTTGGTACTGGCACAAAAACAGAAATATAGATCAATGGAACAGGACAGAAAGTCCAGAGATAAACTCACACACCCATGGTCAACTAATCTATGACAAATGAGGCAAGAATATACAATGGAGAAAAGACAGCCCCTTCAATAAGTGGTGCTGGAAAACTGGACAGCTACATGTAAAAGAATGAAATGAGAACACTCCCTTATGCCATACACAAAAATAAACTCAAAATGAATTAAAGACTTGAATGTAAGGCCAGATACTATAAAACTCTTAGAGGAAAACACAGGCAGAACACTCTCTGACATAAATCAAAGCAAGTTCTTTTTGATCCACCTCCTAGAGTAATGGAAATAAAAACAAAAATAAACAAATGGGACCTAATTAAACTTAAAAGCTTTTGCACAGCAAAGGAAACCATAAACAAAATGAAAATACAACCCACAGAATGGGAGAAAATATTTGCAAATGAGTGACTGACAAGGGATTAATCTCCAAAATACACAAAGAGCTCATGCAGCTCAATATCAAAAAAAACCAAACAACCCAATCAAAAAATGGACAGAAGATCTAAATAGACATTTCTCCAAAGAAGACACACAGGTGGCCAAAAAGCATATGAAAAGATGCTCAATATCATAAATTATTAGAGAAACGCAAATCAAAACTACAATGAGGTATCAGCTCACACCAGGCAGAATGGCCAACATCAAAAAACCTACAAACAATAAATGCTGGAGAGGGTGTGGAGAAAAGGGAACTCTCTTGTACTCTCGGTGGGAATGTAAACTGGTACAGCCACTATGGAGAACAGTATGCAGGTTCCTTAAAAGACTAAATATAGAACTACCATATGATCCAGCAATCCCACTCCTGGGCATACATCCAAACAAAACTCTAATTTGAAAAGATACATCCACCCTGATATTCATTGCAGCACTATTTACAATAGCTAAGACATAGAAGCAACCTAAATGTTCATCAACAGATGAATAGATAAAGAAGATGTGGTACATATGTACAATGGAATATTACTCAGCCATAAAAAAGAAAAAATAATGACATTTGCAGCAACATGGATGGACCTAGATATTCTCACACTGAGTGAAGTCAGACAGAGAAAGACAAATATCATATGATATTGCTTATTGTGGAATCTAGAAAAAGATGGTACAAATGAACTTATTTACAAAACAGAAATAGAGTCACAGACGTAGAAAACAAACTTATGGTTACCGGGGGTAAGGAGAGTGGAAAGATAAATTGGGAGATTGGGATGGACATATACACACTACTATATATAAAATAGATAACTAATAAGGACCTACTATATAGAACAGGGAACTCTACTCAATACTCTGTAATGACCTGTATGGGAAAAGAATCTAAAAAAGAGTTGATATATGTATATGTATAACTGATTCACTTTAGTGTACACCTGAAACTAATACAATTTGTATATCACCTATACTCCTATAAAAATTTAAAAATAAAAATTTAAAAATTAAAAAAAATAAATATCATCTTCCTTTAAAAAAAAAAAGTATCTCCTAATACCCAAATCTAGGACAAGATGAGAAAAAAATGTAAGAGTAATGGATTATAGCCTAGTATATAAAATATATAATTCATGAGTCCATACTGATATAATTGAGCAAATAAATGGGAGAGAATTCCAATTAATAAACGTAGAAGGAATAATGGCAATATAAAATAATCATTTGGCAACATAATAGTAATAATTATCTCAGTCAAGAATCATTAAGAGATGCTAAAATTAGCAGGAGAAAGTACAATGAGAAGCAGAATATTTACATACTCCCAAATATCTCCTCACAAGATACTTGCCAAATACAAAGAGGAAAATAGTAATGTTACAGTGGAGAAATTTAGAAGACTCTGCCTTATTCAAGCACTCCAATATCACCACTAATGAGACTAAGTGTCATCATGTGCCTCCTGATTTGATATGCTGAGAACGTGTCATGGTTAATTTTATGTGCCAACTTGACTGGGCCATGGGGTGCTCAGATATTAGATTAGACATCATATATGGGTGTATTTGTGAGAGTGTTTCTGGATGAAATTCACATTTGAATTGGTAGAATGAGTGTAGCAGATTGCCCTCCTCAATGTGAGTGGGCTTCATCTGATGTGTTGAAGGGCTGAATAGAATAAACAGGTTGAGTAAGAAAGAATTTTTTGCTCTGTGTATCTTACTAACTTCAAGCTGGGACATCAGACTTCTGCCTTCAGGCTCAGACTTGGACTCAAACTATACCATTGGCTCTCTTGGGTCTGGACTTCTCAGCCTCCATAATCACGTGAGCCAATTCCTATTTATATTTGTGTGTGTGTGTGTGTGTGTGTGTGTGTGTGTGTACACATACACATATACACACACTATTGGTTCTGTTTCTCCTGAGAAACCTGACTAATACAGATATTTTGGTACTGAGAGTGGTTCTAAAGGAACAGAATTTTAAGGATGAGTTTTCTGAATTGATTCTGGCCTTCTGGAATTGACTGTCGAATCTGATTAGATTTAAAGATGCAGAATGACTCTGCATCCAATAGTAAAGAGAGCACTTATAGTCCATGGCATGATCTGGCAATGGAGATACAGAAAATATCTGCATTGGATACTCCTAATCAATCCTTTATAAGAAGCAAGGTGTTGGGTGACTGTGTATATGATACTTTCAAACATTTTGGGAAATCTAACATACCAATATAATGAGGTTGGCTGGTTGCTCCTAATGTTGCTGGACAAAGTGATAAAAAAAAAAAAAGGATAAAAAAAAAATAAAAGTGATAAAAAAAATTGAATTCATGGGTGAATTCAATTTCCCAGCTCAGACACCACATAAATGAGCTGAAAGCTTCTATACATGCCTTGGAATACTCTTGCCTCCTGTAGCTGCAGGGCCGAGATTGCTGAAAATCAAAAGAATCTCACCCTGTGATTAACTGAATTACAGGTTAGACTCCCAGTCTCACAGAGTGTCTACCGTTAAAGTGAGGGCATTGACTGGGGAAAAAATGGGATCCTGCATGCTACCATGGGGATATGTGGGAAGAATCTGATGAAGCTGGAGACACCGAACCCTTAAATTCTGATGAGCCTTCTTTGCCGGTGGAAGAGGCCTCTGCACTCCCAACTGGAAGTGGCATTGGGTCAGGTATGTGGGATTTTTGCAACAATGCATAACCTGAATTTAATCATGAGAAAATATCAGACAGACCAAAACAGAGGGACATTCTAGAAAATAACTGGCCAGTACTCTTCAAAAAGATCAAGGCCATGCAGGACAAACAAAGGCTAAGGAACTTTCACAGATTGGGGGAGACCAAGAAGACATGTCAACTAAATGCAATATGGGATCACTGAGTGGAATCTGGTCCCCAAAAAAAGGTCATTAGTGGGACAACTGATAAAAGCTGCATAAGACTGTAGATTAGTTCATAGTACTGTATCAATATTAACTTCCTGTTTCTGATCATTGTACTGTGGTTATGTAAGATGTTAACCTTTTGGAGGGATGGGTGCAGTGTATGCAGGAATTCTTTGTGCTATTTTTACAACTGTTTTGTGTCTTAAATTATCTCAAAATGAAAAGTTCAAAAGTTAAAAAAAATAAGTTCAAAGCATTATTTAAAGTGAATTACACAAACATGCACTGAAACAGCAACTGGAGATGGAGAATATACTGAGGGAGTAAAAGTAAAAAATATCCGGAATATTGATTAGGCTCCCTGAAATCATACTGTGTTCAAAACATGCCGCGGTCACACTGTGCAAAGCAAAATGGAAATAAGAAACTAGATGTAAAAAAAAATCACAAACAGCCTGAAGAACAATGCAAAATGACCACTTATTCAACCCATGAATTGAAAGGAATTTGGAGTAAAGAACTGATTAAAGAAGGGTTTGGAAGATTTAAGAAAAATGTGACTGAACACAAGTGAGGATTTTGACATATATAAGTGATTTCCCTCCTCTACTATTTCTGATAAGAAAGTATAAATATGTATTTCTCTATAGATGAATATATTCTATTTCTTCTAATAAGTGTGCATGTGTCTATAAATTATGAATAGAAATTTATCATCACCTCTATAACTAGGAAAGAGTGAATATAAAGAATTGTGCATAAGTCAGAAAATTCTGCAAAAAAAAAAAACAAAAACGGAGTTGTACACCAGGGAGAAAGAAACTGATCAGCCCAGTGGTTACACAGGAACTAAACGGAAAGAAGATCTAATAGTATATCATCATCATTATCTTAAGGCAATTATAGTACAGCAGCAAAAATCTGAGCCTTTACTATATACCAGCCACTATTAATCAAGGACTTTATATGTCAATTCACATAATCCTCAACATATGAGGTTAGTCTACTATTCTTCCCATTTTACAGATGATGGTAAAATGTAAATGGGAAAAATGGGATTTGAGGGCAAGCAGTTTGGCCCCAAAGTAAAGTTTTTAATCACAAGGTTTAACCACTGCCATGAATTTGCAAGAAAAGACTTGACTCAACAGACTGGTTTTCCCTTCTCCTGGGAGATGAAGCTTCCAATTTATAATACTATTATGCCTTAATATGATCAATACTCAGGATTAGGATCTTCCTGTCACCAGGAGGTGATGGACTAGGGTATGTGTGGCAAGGTGAAGAGTTGAAGGCAGGGAAGGGATGACAAGAAGGCTCAGACCATAGGATGTAGAGCCCACACCCCTCACGCCAGCACTGGGGCTGGTTGTAGTTCCCTACTGGCCAGGGCTCTCAAAGGGACCAGAGGCAACTGCTCCTGCCATACAGACACTGCCTTGTTGAATAGAAAATTGTCTTTTGGGGAGAATTTGAACTGGTGATGTGAGGCCTTGTCACACCTACCACTTGACTTCAAATTGGCAGCTGGGAGGACAGTCAGCAGAGGACAGTGGACAAATGCTCCTAAGTGTGAATTTAGATTTGAAACACATCCTCAATCAGTTAATATACCCTGTGCTCAGAAAATATGGACACCAACAGTCAGGACTCACTGCGGTTAACTGACTAGGAAAAATAACATGATGAAAACATTTGAGAAACATTTGTTCTGGAAACAGAATTTGCAAATGAATTTAGAGTAGGGTCAACTCAAAAGCCTACAGAAGACAAGGAGGTAATGGATTCTAATCGAGTAAAACAGGCAGAGATGTTTCTTTTGAAGAGACTTTGTTTCCTTATTAAACACCTAGACTAGTCATCACTTCCACAGAGAAACATGCCCTCTCCAATGTTGCTCTTAAAACACACAGCTCTTTTGGGCTATCTTTTGCTTTCGTGGCTTTGATGGAGAGACGCACAGAGAAATAGTTCTCTCCTGTGGGACTTTCAGTAATGTAAGCATGACGATAAATGTGGACTGACAAGCCCTAAGAGGGAGACAAGAGGCAGTGGGTGGGAGGATGGGAGGATGGACAGCACACGCGCACTGATGAGTACAGGCTCTGTCGGCTGGCAGCTGGTTTTTGCCAAGCAGAATGTGGGCCCTGTGTTGTCAGACCTCCGCATTGTTCAAGAAAGCCTGAAAACATTTTTATAGGAAATATCTTGGCTTCCAATATTTACCTCAAGCTTTCAAATTAGGTGCAGACCTCCTTCTTAAAACACTTTCATCATCCTCTTCAATGACACTCTCCCAAGTGTCTCCCTTCTGTACTGGATGCCCCTAATCTCCTTTTCTGGGTCCTCCTCTTCCGCTCATCATCTAAAATAAGGGTGTCCCAGGTCCACTTCTCTGCTCTATCTACATTCTCTACCTGGGCAACCTCACCTGATCCCATGGCTTTCAGCCACCTGTGCCAGAGATTCCCAAACTTATATCCAGCCCTGACCTCTGCCTGGCACTCCAGACACTTGTCACCATGACTTCTCCAAATAGATGTCTAATAGAAAACTCAAATTAACATGGCCAAAATGGAACTCTCCCCTGACCTACCCATACCTTCTCCTCCCCATCTCAGGAAATGGAACACCATCCACCAAGGTGTTCAAAACAGAAAAAAAAAAAAAAAGCATTTCATGCTTTATGTCATATTTACGTGTGGTATAATTTTATGCTCATACTTGTTTATGTTATTCCCCCTTTTTAGGAGACTCTTTCAGCTCCTTCCTCATCCCTTTCACCAGGAAAAGTCCTATTTATCCTTCAAGAATCAGTTCCAGCATCATCACCTCCAGGCAGGGCCGATCACATAATTTTCTGGGCCCCGTGCAAAATGAAAGTGTGGATGAAATCAATCTACTTGTCACATGTTTGGTCGTCCCAAGCCAAGGGATCGTAGCCTCTGCACGGGACACGCTTGGCAGCTGGACTGAGGGTGAGAGAGAGGCCCTCATGATTTGCCTAGACAATGAGCCCGTGGAACTGCCAGCGCAGGATAGGGACAACTGCCACCTTGCCCCACCCCAAGACACTGCGGGGCACAAGCCTGACCTTGACCCTCCTTGCTCCTGTGCCTGGTCTCAGCCTGGGATGGAGGGTGATGGCAGTACGCGGGCCTCCCCCGGCAAGGTTCACTGCCCCATGGCTCCAGTGGCTGAGGATGGGCTGCTGAGAACCCCTCCTGTGGAGACCGGGAAGCAGAGGAAGGTGGGACTGCACGGAGCTGGGGCTCCAAGCCCCGGGTACATGCCCATTGTCCCACTGAACCGCACCTACAAAACACACATTTCAAGGATAAAGCTACAATATTGAGAATTTCGAAAGGTGACCACAGAGCATTAAACCCCAAGCATGAGCACTTCTGAGCGTGAGGCCCTGAGATACTGGTTGTATGCCCATGAAGCCGGTCCTGCCTCAGAAATTTTCTCTGACCGGTCCCCCCAAACTGAACTAGCTGCCCCTTTCTGTGCTCCTTGCTTACCCCATGTTTGCATATATCACTACATTTAGCACATTATCTTACATTATCTACTTATATGTATGTTTCACAAAATGTTTTGTAAACTTCATAAGCTCAAGGAATTTGGCTAAATCCTTTTTTCTTTTTAATTTCTAGGCCTCAGTATTGAAAGTGCTTATCAGTAGACCTTTGATAGGTGTTCAAATGGCCTGACAAATATACTAACTGGCTGAGCAGAAACCAATTTATACACCATCTCTTTTCGGCCCTGCCAACATCCCTACCAAGGTTGTCTCCCTTGTGTTCCAGCCCCAGCAATGGATCACACCTGATCCACAGTTTTACGTCCCCACTACTATAGCCACTGCCACCACCACGGACTAGGAAGTTTCCATGCACAGTTCCAGCTGACAAGGAGAGATCACCACATCTGAACATCTGAACACTTGTCAGATGGGATCCACAGAGGCTCTGGCTTCCTCTGGGGAGCTGGGAAAGGCTGCATAACATAGCTGGAAAGTGAGAAAGTTAACATCCTAAGGAGGCAGAATTCAACAATGAAAGGCACGAGATAGAAAGGAGTCAGCAGATATTTACCTGTCTTTCCTTCCCCTAATGGATTGTGCTGAAATGCAGTCATTTTATTTGGCCTCTCTGGAAATGTCCCACAAGGCTGGGCAACCAGCCATATTTATTCTGAAGTCATAGCCAGCTTGCCAATACTCCTCCTTGTAGTTTCTTACCCTACTTAGGGTAAGCTTAGGGATATCAATTCGCTACTGCAACTGATCAAATGGGGGTAATGATAATTATAGTACTTTTGCAGCCGTCAGCTACTTACGATGGCACTGAACCCCTTGATAGGTTCGGGGCAGCAAACTATCATTTTAAGGGATTCTGTGAAAGCCATAGATGGCTTTAAGGCAGGTAGTAAGTCCAGATCATGAACACATCAAGCAAGAACCAGAGGAACATCTGTGGGGGTAGATCTTGAGGGTGTTGGACCCTCAAGTGGAAATGGAATTTTAAACTAAGCAGGAGAAATTTGTTGAAATGGGCAACTCATCCATAAGTTGGAATTTAGTGTCTAGCAAGTCTTAATACTGTCCTAATAAAATTCAGTGTTTACCAGTCCTAATAGTTAGCTGGGATGACTCCATAAAGCCTGGATTCACAATGGCTCAGTTAGTTGAGGTGGATTTGCTGGAACTTAATTGGCAGAGTAATGAGAAAGGGGTGAGAAGGCTCAGGAAAAAGAGAATATTGGAATGAAGACATGCAAACCCACTACCTGAGTGTATTCTCCAGGAGGGGACACTCCCCTCGCTAAGAAATGTACCCATGATGGGAGAGCCAACATCACTGAGAAACTCACTGTTGGTTGTCTTCTTCAGGCCAGGGTTGACAGTGGAAGATCCTGGCATAGCACTGGACTTTATATCAATGGAGATATTGGGATTCTGGAAAGGCAGAAGCCAGGGGAGATATAATTACTAAACTGAGTAGTATGGTCAGAATGGCAATCAAAGTGCCTTGGCCCAAAGTGATTATTACCTCAAACTGATGATGGTTTTCCCAAAGGTAACATAGACAAACCACCATCTAAGAGCATTGTTTGTCAAAGTGTTGTCCTAAGATCAACAGCTTTAGCATCACCTAGGAACTTCTTTGAAAGGAAAATTCTCAAACCCCACTCCAGACCTACTAATATAAAAATTCTGGGGATGTGGCCCAACAATCTATCTTTTTTTTTTTTTTTTTTTTTGCGGTATGCGGGCCTCTCACTGTTGTGGCCTCTCCTGTTGCAGAGCACAGGCTCCGGACGTGCAGGCTCAGCGGCCATGGCTCACGGGCCCAGCCGCTCCGCAGCATGTGGGATCTTCCCAGACCGGGGCACGAAACCGCGTCCCCTGCATTGGCAGGCGGACTCTCAACCACTGCGCCACCAGGGAAGCCCCAATCTATCTTTTAACTAAAGTTTAAAGACCATTGACTAGGCTTTTGTTTGATTTGTACAACCAAAAGGAATTCAAAACTGATGATCATAAAGCTGATGTCAGACACTGATGGAAAACTGAAATTTCCAGTTACTAGATCCAAGCCAGTTCACAGAGCCAGAGCCCATTGATTAAAGGGAATATTGGATCGCCACAATGCCACCACAGCATGGCAAGTATCTCTCTAACCTTTCCTCAAAGCCAGAGTAATTGTGTGCTGAAGAAAAGGGAATACCCAGATTTTTTTTTTTGCTGCACCACGAGGCATGTGGGATCTTAGTTCCTCAACCAGGGATCAAACCTGTGCCCTCTGCAGTGGAAGTGCAGAGTCTTAACCACCGGACCACCAAGGAAGTCCCCAGATGTCTTGAGGATAGTTAGAATGAGATCACAGCTGACAACAATATTAGAGAACCCCAAACACCACCATGGTCCTCCAGTTAAAAGGGAGCCTTATAGATACCAGATTGTAAATGGTGTTTGGGTTCAAGTGCATCTCACAATGGATCCAATAGATCCAAGGACCCGCTCTGTTTCTGTATCTCTAGTCTCTGAATGCCTAATGGGATAGATATACTTAGAAGTTTGCCCTTGGTTTCCTGACCTATGAATTAAGGAACATTATGATTTAAAAAGGTGCAGGGCACCTTCCCTCCAAGCCAGGACAGTACATCAGAAGCAATATCACCTGCCAGACAAATTGCAGAAATTAGTACCAAAAAAAGGCTTAAAAGATTCAGGGATGGTGATTCCCATAATATACCTAGTTATTTCACCTACCTGGCCTCTGCAAAAAAATCATGTGGATCATGGTGGGTGCCAGGGGACTACTATAAACTTAAAATAGTATCCCCAATTATAGTTTCTGCGCTAGATATGAATTTTATGGGAGCAGATCAACTCAATCTCTGGCACTTCATTTGTGACTACTGTTTTGCTAAATGCTTTATTCCTGATTCTCATCAATAGAGAGGATCAAAAGCAGCTCATCTTCACATTTCAAGGACAGCAGGAAGTCTTCACTATCTTGCTCTAGGTCTGTGTTAATTTTCTGCTGTCTGTCATGGTCTATTCTATAGCGATCTCCATCATCTTGCTGTTCCACCGTGCATCATGCTAGCCTTCTACACTGATTGACCTTTTACTAATTGGACCTAATAAGGAGAACAGGTCAAGTAATTCAAATGCCGTATTAAAACACATATGTGTCAGAGGGTAGGCAGTAAGTCCTTGATGATCAAGGGGTCTGCAACATCAGTGAAATTTTTAGGGGTCCAGTGGTCTGGAACATGAAGGGCCATACACTCTGAAGTAAAGCCTGAGAGCCTGACAATGGTACACCAAGTAACTGTGCAATTGGAGCTGCCCGTCATGAGCTTAGTGTTAACAGAAACTCCCAGAAGAAGGTTGAGAGTCAAAGAAGCAAACTATTGCATGAAAGAAATGGTAGATTTAGGGAGACTCAAGTAATCCAGAAGATGCAAAAAAAATATGACTTGTTGGCCTAGACCTCCATATCGCCTGCCTCTGCTGCATTGATGCAACTCTCTCAGTCCACACCTATTCCAACTGAGGGAGAAAGAAGGACCTTGAACTCAAGTCAAAGACAGTTTTGTAGTATGCTATATTGGGTCCTATAGAAATGGATCACTGCCACATTATGCCACAAAGAGACTCCTAATAACCAGGTAGATAGAATGACTTATTTTCTAGGTGTCAGCCAGCTTCTCTCCTTGCTCAGTTCACTGCTTGCACAATGGGCTAATGAACAAAGTGGCCATGGTGGCATGTTCAGGTCCTGTACACGAATCCAAAAGCAGGGGCTCCAGGGGAAGTAGGGGTGAGAAGCGGCTGCAACTCTGGGCAGAGGAGGCAGGAACCCGAAGGCGAGCAGAGGTCGGGTGGGCACCACGGCGGGGGTCACCAATGAGGCGGTGAAGTGCGAGACCCATGTTCTGCAGCAGCAGGCCGGTGACGTGGAGGAAAGGGCTGAGCGCCTCCCACGGAAGTGGAGGGAGAAAGGTGGCCTGGGAACAGGCTGAGGCGGCCTCCTTGAACTGTAGGATCCAGCTGGTTGAAGAGGAGCTGGACCGCGCTCAACAGCGCCTGGCCACTGCCCTGCAAAAGCTGGAGGAAGCCGAGAAAGCTGCTGATGACAGCGAGAGAGCCATGAAGGTCGCTGAAAACCGAGCCTTAAAAGAGGAAGAAAAAATGGACCTCCAGGAAATCCAACTCGAAGAAGCTAAGCACATTGCAGAAGAGGCAGGTAGGAAGTACGAAGAGGTGGCTCTTAGGCTGGTGATTATTGAGGGAGACTTGGAAGGCACAGAGGAGCGAGCTGAGCTGGCAGAGTACCGTTGCCCAGAGACGGATGAGCAGATCAGATTGGTGGACCAGAAGCTGAAGTGTCTGAGTGCTGCTGAAAAAAAGGACTCTCAAAAAGAAGACAAATGTGAGGAAGAGATAGATTCTTACTGATAAACTCAAGGAGGCAGAGACCCATGCTGAGTTTGCTGAGAGATCGCAGCCAAGCTGGAAAAGACAGTTGAAGATTTGGAAGATAAACTGAAATGCACCAAAGAGGAGCACCTCTGTACACAAAGGATGCTGCACCAGACTCTGCTTGACCTGGATGAGATGTAGGGTGCCCTAGTCCCGCCCTGCGCTGCCCCTCCCTCTGACCCCGACTCCACTGAGGCCAGGCTGCGCGAAGCTGACCTTGAAACTGTTGGCTGATCTCTAACTGGAAGGCTGCTTTCTCCTTTCATCACGTCTCCCACCCCCTCCCCTGTGTCCTTTTCACCAAACTGTCTCTGAATCTGAATCTCTCCAGAGATTCCAGTTGGACTAGAGGCTGAGCACTTTTGGGAACAACCGTTTAAGGGAATGTGAGCAAAGTGTCTTCAAAAGCATGCTGTGATGTACATATTTTATAATTACCTTTTTTGTTGTTGATGTAGCAGCCATTTGTAAAACATTCCAGATAATTCCATAGTTCTGAAGCAGCAGTCTAATCCCTGTCTCACTTTTGGAAGGTAACTTTTCAGCTTAACGCATATTGCCCTCTCCGCAGAGGAGGGGAAAAGGTATGGGTCTGCCTTCCTGAGAACCAAACAGCCCAGAGAAAGGCTCCATTTTGGGAAACCTCATTGCTCTGTAAAAAGTACCCACCAAACGAGAGAGGTGATTCCAGGAGGAGTCAGCAAAAAAAAAAGTACTGTTCAGGTTTTCAGCTGAAAATGTTATCTTTGGGCAACTTTTTTTTTTTTCATCAGAACTGGCCAAAGGAAAAGAAACCATTTTGAAATATGCTAGAGGATTCTGTCTTCTCAACAACCACCCCCACCCGCCACCCCCAGGAGAAACTATTTTACCAAAACTTAACCTGCTGGGGTTTTATCAGAGCCTGACCAACTTGAGGAAAGGGAAACACCCAACTCCAGCCCCCTCTAACCATCCTGTACCACCTAAGGGGTGGGGGTGGGGGGGAATACTGAGAAGTACCAGTGAACTTCACAGTCGAGGCACACAGACTCATGAGAAAAGGGAGACCTAATCACAGAACTTTCAAATGCTGCCCTCTCCTCCTCCACATGTTACCACCACAACACTAAAGACCTACATACTTCAATTCCTGGTACATCACATCCACCTTTCAACCAAAAATTACAAGGCATACTAAAAGGCAAAAAATACTGTTTGAAGAGGAATGACAATCATCAGAACCAGAGTCAGATATGGTAGGAATGTTGGAATTATCACAACAGTAATTTGAAAAAAACTGTGATTAATATGCTAAGGGCCTTGATGGTAAATGTAGACAACATGCAAAAACAGGACATGCAAGAACACGAAGTAGAGAGACGGAAATTCTAAGAAAGTATCAGAAAGAAATACTAGAGATCAATAAAGACATTTGATGGGCTCATTAGGCGAATAGATACAGCAGAGGAAATAATCTCTGAACTTGATGACAATGGGAATTCCAAAACTGGAAAGCAAAGAGAACGACGAATTACAAAAAATAGTACAGAATATCCAAAAAATGTAGAACAATTATAAAAGGTATAACATACACATAATGGAAATAGAAGGAAAAGAGAGAAAGGAACAGAAGAACTATGTGTAACAACAATGACTGAGAATTTCCCCAGATTAAATGTCAGACACCAAACCACAGATCCAGGAAGCTCAGAGAACACCAAGCAGGATAAATGCCAGCAAAACCACTACAGATTGGTATTGAAACTTCAGAAAATCAAAGCTAAAGGAAAAATCTTGCAAGAAGCTGGAAGGAAAAAACCCTTAACTATAGAGCAACAAAGATAAGAGTCACAACCAACTTGTCCCCAGAAATCACAGAAGCAAAAAGAGAATGGAATGAAATATTTAAAGTGTTCAGAAAAACAAACAAACAACAACCAAACCCTATTATCCTAGCACTCTGTACCCTTTGAAATATACTTCAGAAGTGAAGGAGAAATAAAAACACTCTCAGACAAACAAAAATGGAGGGACTTTCTTGCCAGTAGACCTATGTTGCAAGAAATGTTAAATTCTTCAGAGAGAAGGGAAATGATATAGGTTAAACTCATATCTACATAAAGAATATCAGAGAATGAATAAGTGAAGACCAACTAAAAACTGATTTTTCATAATTCTTCTAACAGCTAGCAATTTATTCAAAATAATTACAATAACGTTTTTGATTATGTATACTTATGTGTGTACATATAAAATGTACATATATATGTGTATATATGTATATGTGCTTATATATGCATATATACAAGTGAAATGAATGACAGCAATGAAACAAGGGAAGGGAGGAATTAGGATTATTTTGCTATTATAATGTATTCACACTACCTGTGGAGTGGTACACAGGCATACCTTGTTTTATTGTGCTTTGCTTTATTGTACTTTTTACAAATTGAAGGTTTGTGGCAACGCTGAGTGAAGCAAGTCTACTGGCATCATTTTTCCAAGAGCATTTGCTTACCTCATGTCTCTATGTCACATTTTGGTAATTCTTGTAATATTTCAAATTTTTTCATTATTATATTTATTATGAAGATCTGTGATCTTTAATATTACTACTGTAATTGTTTTGGGGTACCATGAACTGCAACCATATAAGACAGCAAATTTAATAAATGTGTGTGTTCTGACCCCACCTACCAGCCATTCTCTGTTTCTCTCCCTCTCTCCTCAGGCCTCCTTATTCCCTGAGACACAACAATATTGAAATTAGGGCAATTAATAACCCTACAATGGCCTCTAGGTGTTCAAGTGAAAAAAAGAGTTGCACATCTCTCACTTTAATTAAAAGCTTACTGAGAAAGGCATGTCAACAGCTGGGATAGGCTGAAAGCTAGGCTTCTTGCGCCAAAGAGCCAAACTGTGCCAAACAGCCAAACTGAACAGCCAAAGGAAAAGTTCTTGAAGGAAACTAAAAGTGCTACTCCAGCAAGC
This sequence comes from Globicephala melas, assembly GCF_963455315.2. NCBI lineage: Eukaryota > Metazoa > Chordata > Mammalia > Artiodactyla > Delphinidae > Globicephala > Globicephala melas. The sequence continues at coordinate 108,727,369 of NC_083317.1, read as the reverse complement.
ACATGAATGATCAGAAAGCAAAACAGCCTCATTGCTGATATGGAGCAAGTTTTATTAGCCTCCAGAGAAGATCAAAATCAGCCATAACATTCCCTTAAACCAAAGTCTAATTCAGAGCAAGGTGCTAATTCTCTTCAATTCTCTGATGTCTGAGAAAGGTGAGGAAGCTGTGGAAGAAAAATTTGAAGCCAGCAGAGGTTGGCTCATGAGATTTAAAGAAAAATGCTTTCTCCATAACACAGAAGTACAAGATGAAGAAGCAGGTACTGAGGTAGAAGCTCCAGCAAGTTATTCAGAAGATCTAGCTAAGATAATTAGTGAAGGTGGCTACACTAAATAACAGGTTTTCGATGTAGATGAAACAGCGTTATATTGGAAGAAAATGCCATCTATTACCTTCATAGCTAGACAGAAGTCAATGCCTGTCTCCAAAACTTCAAAGGACAGGTTGAGTCTTGTTAAAAGCTAATGCAGCTGGTGACTTTAAGTTGAAGCTACTGCTCATTCACCATTCTGAAAATCCTAGCGCCCTTAAGAATTATGCTAAATCTATTCTGCCTGTGCTCTATAAATGGAACAACAAAGCCTGGATGACAGCACATCTGTTTCCAACATGATTTACTGAATATTTTAAGCCCACTGTTGAGACCTACTCCTCAGAAAAAAGATTCTTTTTGAAACATTATGGTTCACTGACAATGCACCTGGTCACCCAAGAGTTCTGATGGAGATGTACAATGAGATTAATGTTGTTTTCATGCCTACTGACACAACATCCATTCTGCAGCTCATGGGTCAAAGAGTAATTTTGACTTTCCAGTCTTATTCGTTAAGAAATACATTTCATAAGGCCATAGCTGCCATAGAAAGCAATTCTTCTGTTGGACCTGGGCAAAGTAAATTGAAAACCTTCTGGAAAGGATTCACCATTCTAGATGCCATTAAGAACATTTGTGATTCATGGGAAGAGGTCAAAATATAAACACTAACAGGAGTTTAGAAGAAGTCGATTCCAACCCTCATAGATGATTTTGAGGAAGTGATTCAGTAGAAGAAGTGATTCAGTAGAGGAAGTGGTAGAGATAGCAGGAGAACCAGAAGTAGAGCCTGAAGGTGTGAGTGAATTGCTGAAATCTCATGATAAACTCTAATGAATGAGTTGCTTCTTATGGATGATAAAGAAAGTGGTTTCCTGAGATGGAAACTGCTCCTGGTGAAGATGCTGTGAAGTCTGTTGAATTGACAACAAAGGATTTAGAATATTACATAAACTTAGTAGATAAAGCAGTGGCAGGGTTTGAGAGGACTGACTCCAATCTTGAAAGCAGTTCTACTGTGGGTAAAATGCTATCAAACATCATTGTACACTACAGAGAACTCATTCATGAAAGGAAGAGTTAATCAATGTGGTGAACTTCACTGTTGTCTGATTTTAAGAAACTGCCACAGCTACCTCAACTTTCAGCAAACACCACCCTGATCAGTCAACAGCCATCAACACTGAGGCAAGACCTTCCGCCAGCAAAAACATTACAACTTGGTGAAGGCTCAGGTGATGGTTACCATTTTTAGCAAGAAAATTTTTTTTTTTTCTTTAAAGCTGTGGTTTTCTTTTTTTTTTTAAGATGTTGGGGGTAGGAGTTTATTAATTAATTAATTTATTTTTGCTGTGTTGGGTCTTCGTTTCTGTGTGAGGGCTTTCTCTAGTTGTGGCAAGCGGGGGCCACTGTTCATCGCGGTGCGCGGGCCTCTCACTATCGCGGCCTCTCTTATTGCGGAGCACAGGCTGCAGACGTGCAGGCTCAGTAGTTGTGGCTCACAGGCCTAGTTGCTCCGCGGCATGTGGTATCCTCCCAGCCCAGAGCTCGAACCCATGTCCCCTGCGTTAGCAGACAGATTCTCAACCACTGCGCCACCAGGGAAGCCCAAAAGTATTTTTTTATTAAGGTATGTACATTTTTTCAGAGATAATGCTATTGCACACTTAATAGACTACACTATAGTGTAAACATAAACTTATATGCACTGGGAAATGAAAAAATTCATGTGACTCACTTTATTGTGATACTCACTTTATTGTGGAGGTCTGGAACTGAACCCTCAAAATCTCCAGGGTATGTCTGTGGGCTTGGATTAGGTGTAAAGGTATATTGCAAACTCTAGGGCACACTAAAAATGGAATCATAAAATTATCAATTAAAACCACAAAAGGCAAAAGAAGTGTGAAAGACAAAAATAGGAACAAAGAACAAGGGCAACAAATAGAAAATAGTAACAAATATGGTAGATATTAATCCAACCATATCAATAATCATTTTAAATATCAATGATCTAAATAAACCTATCAAAAGACAGATTGTCAGAGTGGATCAAAAACCAAGGCCCAATTATATGTTGTCTATAAGAAACCCACTTTAAATATAAAAACACATAGAAATCAAAAGTAAAGAGAGAAAGATATACCATGCTAACACTAATCAAAAAGAGTGAGAATAGTTACATTAATTTCAGACAGCAGACTCAGAGCAAGGAAAGTTATAGGAATAAAGATGCACATTAACATAATGATAAAGGGGTGAATCCTTAATGTGCATGTATCTAACAACAGAGTATCAAAATATATAAGGCAAAAAACTAAAATAGATGGAATACACTAATAGAGTTGGACAGTTTAATACTTCTCTGTCAGTAATGGACAGATCCAGCAGGCAGAAATTCAGTAAAGGCAGAGTTGAACTCAATAACATCATGAGTCAACTGGACATAATAGACATTTATTGATTACTTCATCCAGTAGCAGATGACACATCCTGCTCGAGCTCACATGTAACATTCAAGATAGACCACTTTCTGGGCCACAGAACATACCTTAATAAATTTAAAGAATATATATCATACAATGCCTGCTTTCAAACCACAATGTAATTAAACTAGAAATCAATAATAGAAAGCCAACTGGAAGATCCCCAAATACTTGGAGATTAAACACCACACTTCTAAATAACCTAAGAATCAAAGAAGAAATCTATATTCATTAAAGAAATTGAATTAATAACCTTCCAAAACAGAAAGCACCAGGCCCAGATTGGGTTCCCTAGTGAATTCTACCAAACATTTAAAGAAGAAATTATACCAATTCTCTACAGTCTCTTCCAGAAGATAGAAACAGGGGGAATACTTCCTAACTTGTTCTATGAGACCAGTATTACCCTAATACCAGAACCAGACAAAGACATTATTTAAAAACTACAGCCTAATATCTCTCATGAACATTGACATAAAAATCCTCAACAAAATATTAGCAAATAAAGTCCAACAATGTGTAAGAAGAATTATACACTATGACCAAGTGGGCTTTACCCCAGGTATGCAAGGTTGTTTCAACATTCAAAAATCAACTAATGTAACCCATCACATCAACAGGCTAAAGAAGAAAAATCACATGGTCATATTAATAGGTGCAAAAGAAGCATTTGACAAAAGCCGGCATGCATTTATGATAAAAACTCTCAGCAAACCAAGAATACAAGGGAACATCTTCAACTTGATAATGAACATCTACAAAACACCAACAGCTAACATCACACTTAATGGTGAGAAATTCGAAGCTTTCCTGCTAATATCAGGAATAAGGCAAGAATGTCCACTTTTATCTCTGTTTTTAAATATTGTACTGGGAGTCCTGGCTAATACAACATGACAAGAAAAGGAAACAATAAAAGGAATAAAAGGTATTCAGATTGAAAAAGAAATAAAATTGTCTTTGTTCACAGATGTCATAATTCTTTATGTAGAAAATCTAGAAGAATTGACAAAAAATTTTTAAAAACCTCCTGGAACTAATACAGACTATAGCAAGGTTGTAGGATACAAGGTTAATATGTAGAAATCAATTGCTTTCCTTATACCAGGAATGAACACGTGGAATTTGAAATTAAAAACACACTACCTTATACATTAGCACCCCCCCAAAATGAAATACTTAGGTATAAGCCTAACGAAATGTGTACAAGATCTCTATGAAGCAAACCTCAAAACTCCAATAAAATATCAATATATCTAAGGAGAATAAAATAAATGGAGAGATTGCATGTTCATGGATAGAAAGACTCCATATTGTCAAGATGTCAGTTCTTCCCAACTTGATCTATGGATTCAGCACAATTCCAATCAAAGTCCCAACATTTTGTGGACATCAACAGACTAATTCTAAAGTTTATATGAAGATTAAAAGACCCAGAACAACCAATTCAATATTGAAGGAGAAGAACAGTACTAGCGAGGACGTGGAACAATAGGAACTCTCATTCATTGCTGGTGGGAAGGCGTAATGGTACAGCTACTTTGGAAGACAGTTTGGCAGCTTCTTATGAAACTAAACACACTCTTACCATATGATCCAGTAATCATGCTCCTTGGTACTTAATTAAATGAGTTGAAAACTTATATCTATGCAAAAACCTACACATTGATATTTATTGCACCTTTATTCATAATTGCCAAAATTTAGAAGCAACCAAGATGTCCTTCAGTAGGTAAATGGATAAACTGTAGTACATTCAGACAATGGAATACTATTCACACTAAAAAGAAATGAGCTATCACACATGAAAAGACCTGGAGGACATTTAAATGAGTATTTCTAAGTGAAAGAAGCTAATATGAAAAGGCTGTATGGATCCAAGTATATGACATTATGAAAAAGGAAAAACTATGGAGACAGTAAAAAGATCAGTGGTCTCCAGGGTTTGGGGGTGGAGGGTGGAGAGATGAACATGTAGAACATAAAGGATTTTTAGGGCAGTGAAACTATTCTGTATGATATCACAATGGTGGATATATATCATTATACATTCATCAAAACCCACAGAATGTGCAATACACCAAGAGTGAACCCTAATGTTAACAATGGACTTTGGGTGATAACAATGTGTCATTGTAGCTTCATCAACTGTAGTAAATACAGCCACTGTAGCGGATGATGTCAATAGTGGAGGAAGTTGTGGATGGGGCCATATGGGCGGGAACAGAGGGCACAGTGGAAATCTCTGCCCTTCCTGCTCAGTTCTGCTATGAACCTAAAACTGCTCTAAAAAATAAAGTTTATTAACTTTCAAAAACTGGGTTATTCATGGACATCATAGGCATGGCAACATAACTTTCTAATTCTTTTTCCTTATATTTTCAACTACCACACGTAATATTGTTTCTAAATGTTTGGACATTTGGAACAAAACCAATACATTATGTCTCAGCATCTCTACCAGCTGGTGGCTCCCTAAAGACGAGTCCCTATTCTCATAATCCCAGCAGCCAGCTGAGTCTCTAGCCCAGAAAGGATGCTAACCAAATATGCACTAAAGTCTTCAGGAAAGGCAATGGTGTATAGAGGAAAGAGAACCAAAGTAGGAGTTGGATTAAACTTTCCTGGTGATTTCCTAGGCCCCATGACCTTGGGCAAATCACACGTTCACTGAGATCAATTTTCGGAAGCTATGAAATGATAATAACCTCATGTCTTCACAAAATTGTTGTAAGGACCAAGCGAGATGCACCACATATAAAACTATTTTTAAATTGCAGGATCCTTTACAAAAATCAGCTACTCTTACTCATGGGGAATGAAATAGATACTAAATTAAAAAGGAGAGAAAAAGATGGGCTGGATGGAAAAAGGGAAATGAAAAAATTAAAGGGAAACAAAGATAAATTGAGTCATCACCACACTTGAAACAAGATTCTGTGCTTCTTCCTCCTTCCCTGCACACAACAAACTGTGACAGCAGACACAGGTTTTCTCTCACATTTTCCCTAAGTTCTCATTCATCAATGTATCAAACATTTACTGAATACAAATAAGTACCAGGCCTTGAGCTAGGAAAGAGCACAAGGCCTAATCAGTGCCCTCAGAGAGGTCTACGTCTAGTGGGGGAGGCATACAAGTGAACAGACTGATACAATCGAGTGCAGTCAAAGGCTCCTAAATGGAGCTGAGGGATTCTTGATGGGTTGGGTACAACCAGGGAAGAGGAGATGACAATCAGAGAAGGCTCTCTAGAGGAAAGGACCCTCCAGGATACATCTTGGAAAAGGTAGTGGGTAAAGGAGGAAAGGGCAGTCTAAGGCAGAGGAGACCAGGCTATAGAAACAAAGGTACCGAATAGCAGACCTTATATGCAAAGGCTATGGAACCTTATTCCATAAGAGATGGGGATCCACTAAAGGGTTTTAAGTGGGAAAGATGGCTTGATCAGATTTATGTTAAGAAGCTTTACAAGAGGGAGGGGATATGGGGATATATATATATATATATATATATATATATAGCTGAGTCACTAAAAAAAGAAAAAAAAAAAGAAGCTTTACTCTGTCCTCTGTGGATACTGCCACTGCTGTAGGCAACTCTCCCAGGCACCTGTCGCTGTCCAGGCTTGGAATATTCCATTCAGCCTCTAAGAAAGGAGTCAAATGAGAGAACTATGAAACCTCACAGGGCTTGCTCTAGTCAGACTTGGCAGAGAATGGGGGCTTCCTGGACTCTCTAGCTCTCAAAAGAAAAAAATTAGAAAGCCTGTTAGTATCTTGCTTGAGATCTCACTGGCTGTGTGATTTCCTTGTGACTGAGTGAGTCCCTGATCCGTCTTCCAAACAAATGAAACCCTGGTCAGGAGTCTAACCGGAGCACTGAAAGCTTGCAGTAAAATTTAAGCTTTATTGCTTCCTCTTCATTATTAGGCAACCCCCAAATAGTAATCATGAATTCACTTTCCCTCCTCTTCCTAAGTCTATCAGTAGAAGAATACTTCATGTATGGGCGACAGACACACAGGGTACCTGGGGGATTGGTCTCATAACCCATCACTTGGCACCAACCATTTATGTTACTACTAAATCACCTTGAGATAGGGTTGACATCCATATGTAAACTCCTGGATTTTTGTAAGAATACAGATTTCTGGGACTTCCCTGGTGGCGCAGTGGTTAAGACTCCACGCTCCCAATGCAGGGGGCCTGGGTTTGATCCCTGGTCAGGGAACTAGATCCCACACGCATGCCACAACTGGAGCCTGCATGTTGCAACTAAGGAGCCCATGTGCTGCAACTAAGGAGTGGGTGAGCTGCAACTAAGGAGCCCGTGAGCTGCAACTAAGGAGCCTCTGAGCTGCAACTAAGACCTGGCGCAACCAAATAAATAAATAATCAGAATGCCTCTATATCCATTAAAAAAAAAAGAATACATATTCCATCAAATTATAAAAGGCAGATAAATTCTATACCTTTTTGCAAATGAATTTCAACAACTTTATACCGTGTTAATCTCTTTAAGACAAAGATACTTTAAAAACAAACCAAGGTCTAAGGATGGAACTTTGTGAGTTCAGAACCCCCAAGATGATGAAATATCTCAGGTTCACTAAGGGATGGAAAATGGGTCCCTCTCCTTTCATTATTACACCCCTACCCCAACCAGCGTCCCAGTGCTTGTCCAAAGAGAGGAAGACCCTCAGCACTGGGGAGAAGTTCAGGGTTGGGAACTGAGAGAAAGGGGAGTCTAACTGCTTTCCTCCCCACTCTCCCCACACACAACAAAGATTCAGGTGGCCTAATTTGCCAAATACAGCCTTTTGCCTGCATTGCCTGCGTAACCTCCACCGCCCACCCCCCGCCCACCCCCCTGTCACACGCAGGATTTGGGAAGGATTTTTAAACTAGCAACATAATCACCAAATGCGAATAAACTCATTACATTGAATTTCTTCTCAAGTCGCCTTACAAATATGGTCTTTAAAGCACAGTGAGAACACTCAAAGACATGAAACGCTGCTTAAAACTGTCCCTGTAGAAGTGATCTCTTCTGCTGCAAAGAGATGAAAAGGCAAATATTTCTGAGTGGTTCGGATTCCCTACTCAACAGTCATCACATGAGCTTCAATGGCAAAAAAAAAAAAAATTCACGAAGTGTTTAAAAATCTCCTTTAATTATATTTTCATGAACTCCAAGAACATCATCATTGCAAGTAATGTTACAAAAAAGCAAAGAGGGACATCTGAACATGCAATAAAAAATGGATTCACAGTGAAAATAATGTATGTTGGTACTAAAATATAGTTACTTGGCTCCCTGAAGGGAAAAGCTTTCTTCTAAATATCTATTCACTTGGGTTTTATCATGAGAAAATATTTTTTTTTTTGGAAAGCTTTGGGAAGTTTTCAACTTGTGCTACTGTTATTGTTAGCATCTGCTGGAAGTCCCTCATTCTGAAAGCCATTATTTGCAGTCTATAATTTAATCAGAAAATTCAAAAGTACAACAAATAGCTTGGCAACTGTGTTGTTACATACAAAGCCATTAGCAAAAATATGTAACAAAATTTATGTGAAACAAACAATTTTGTCCTTATATACAGAAGTTTGCTTTATTCCTCATACCCTCATAGCCTACTCAAAAATGAGAGGGTGTGGCAAAAAAAAAAAAAAAGAGAGGGTGTGGAAGGAGCCGGTACCAATCTCCTTTGAACTCTCCTTCTGGGTAGGGTAGAGAAATCTTAAAAGGTAAGTTAACTATTTTAATCTTCTTTTAAATGAGTTACAAAAATGCATCTGGGCTTCTTAATAAAGAACAAAAACTAGGAAAAATGATAGTGGCTTTAAAATAAAGAATTCCTCCCTTTGTCCTTTGTAAAATCTCTTAACAGACAGTAAAAATGACTACATTTGTGACTGTGATCTGAGGACAAAGAGTAAAGAGCATCTTGGTGAAACATACGGACGGTAGAAACCAAGCTGCTGAGAAGTTTCACATCTAGGGCATGCACATACATCATACCAATAGAGTTTATACCTCAGGGGAGAAAGATCAGAAAGGTACATGGGAAATGTCACCCGAAGCTATATACAAACGCATGAACAAGAAGAACACATGGAGTCAAAGGGAGACGGTAATACAAGTTTAAAAATACATTTTAAAATCATCTCAAAGCCAAGGACCGTATTTACTGAAAACTCGGACATTCTACAGAATATCTTGTAAACAGTGAAAATGCAGCTTATTTAAAATGTAAAAAAAAAAAAAAAAAATGCAGCTTTATGTAATTCACAGTCTCAAAAGAAAATAAATTTCTGGTTTATCATCACTGCTCGGTTCGGTCTGCAAAACGGAATGATGTGAACAGAACTGGTCGGCATGCCCAGAGCGCAGGGCTGCGCACGCGCCCTCGGGGATGCCGCGGCCCTCCACGCCGCAGGTGCCCTTGGCGCTCCGCAAGTAGCCCGCGATGTACGAGCCGGTGGAGTGCCGGTTCCCCACGGGCGCGGGCGCGCAGGGTTTGCTTCGAAGAACCACTCCTCCCACAGGGCTGGGGTTCACACTTTTCTGCTTGTTGGCTTCCTGCTTTTCCTTGGCGCGACTGGCAATGTTGCGCACTCTGCTCTGACTTCTGGATGACAACTTTCTGACCAGTGCCCTGGGGAACTGATTGACATCTTGCTTGGAATACAGCACTTGGCAGCCGTCTTCCTGGTCAAAGGACACAAGCTTCCGCAGCTGTTCGGTCAGGGCATCTATAGGCTCTAACGACTTTGTTTTCACAGTTACGCTCTTCTTGTCTCTGATGCCCGTTGTAACAAAGCTCTTACTAATACACTGGTACTTGCTTTCAAAATTACAGGCGATGTCCTCTGATGTTAAGTCTCCCAGACTTTTGGATTTGCAAGGACTGGGCAGCTTCAGAGCAGGCAGAGGAGGGTGTGTGGACCGCTCGGGGGCAGGGTCATGCATGTCTTGAACGCTAGACAGGGGCCCAGGGGTCTGGTTCTTTTTTGCATCTGAATTTGAGAAATGGTTATGCATAAAACCAGCACCCTGATAGGCTAGACGAGAAATATTTTGATTTTTGACATCTTGAATACTACTGTTGAATATTTCAGAGACAGAAGAGTGGAGAGTCTCTTTACAGTAGCCATTTCTCAAGCCTCTTTGAAAATGTTCCACCACATCCTGACTGTATTTCAGTTTTAAAGGAGAAGCGAGGTGACTTGTGCCCTGTCTCCTATATCCATAGGTTGTTAAAGGCAGACTTTGTGAGTCTCCATCCATTTCCACGAGACTGCTCTCCCCAGAATTTAAACAGAGAGTGGGATCCACCATTACATCTTTCAGTGTCAAGTCAGTGGAAGTGGCAGGGCTGTGGTTCTTCAGTATTTCCCAGTCTTTTTTGTGGGCGGGACTTTTTAGTAACCAGCAGTGAGGATTATTAGAGGACAGAGGCAGATGGTTTTCCATGGCCCCTGTCTTGGTCTTCCCAGCAAGGTCATCATCTGCTTTAGTTTTAGAGACAGGAGTGCAGATAGATTCACAAACAGCTGCATGTGTTGAGCATTCAGAGTTCTCGTGCCCCAAGAATGCAGTCTGCTCAGGAGATGAGCACAGGAAGGATGACTTGGGTTTTCCACTGGAAAAGCCATGCTTGAAGGGCATTTTTAGGTCCATGGTAGGCAAGGGAGGATGGCCTGCTATCACACTGGGGCTCTGAAGATGAGACAAAACTGTGGGGTTAACCTGGTCGCTGGTCTCATCAAACTGGCCAATCAGTGCTGAGATGGAACTGCCAGGCTCATTCTCATTTGTCAAAGTGACATTATCAATAAGATGGGAGATTTCACTCTCCTGGAGAATTGCAGTGGAATGTAAGTCAGGTATGTCAGAACAGAGCGTAGAGACGTCTGACAAAGAAAAGGATGTCGCAGCTCTGCCCTTATCCCAATCACCTTCCAGCTTCTTAATCTCCAGATTGCTTTGAGAAAGGATGCTTCCTGACAATGCGCTTTTCCCTACCACGAAGCCCCCAGCATTCCCATTTTCCTTGGTTTTCACACCACGTAGATCTTGTGTTAGGCTAACTGCAGGGTCACGAGCCAAATGCTGCCTTGGGGAGAGGGATTTGTTGGTACACTGGTGTTCCTGGCGATCACTTAACACATTTGATTTGGTTCTCCCACCCTTTGGACCTGGTAGCAACTGTTCTGTGATTGACAAGTTGGCGGTAGAAACAGCAGAGTCCCCGTGGCTGATGTCTTTGTGGAGGAGAGCACTGGAGGAAGCGGATAACTTTTTGTTGAAATTTGGAAAATGTTGGTCTTTTATACTTGCCTTCCCATCTCTTCTGTCATCCATATCTTCTGCTGAATGAAACAAACAATATTTTAAGTGACAGGTACCACTTTATGTAGGACCTGCAAACACTCATGTTTGTCTTCAGACAGACAAATGGAAAATGTAAATCTGTTACATCGTGACAATATAATTATGGATTGCATAGATTTGCAACAAAGTGTCTGTGTGATGGATAAATGGTAAAATTTCACTGAAACTTCCCTTTGAATAGCTATTACATCAGCTAAGGATGTAATATTCATTGTAAAAAAAAAATGTCAATGAGTTACCATACTTTTACGGTGAAGATTACCTTAAGTTGTTTCCTATTCAGATTTGTACTACACAGAAGCATGGCAATAGAAACAGAACAAGACAGCTCTGTTAAACAAAGTATTGTGGTACCTGTAAGCAAGATACTGTAAGCTTTCAAAGTTATACATGTGTTAGAAAAAAAAAACCCCACACAAATCATTTTGAAAAACATTTTGTCAAAATACTGATTTTAACCAATTAATTTCTAAAACAAATTGGAGGGTGCAATAGATGCATTAAAATATCAGTATCTGTTGACTTTAAAATGTAAAAATAAAGACTTGGTCACCAATTTTATACCATTGCTAATATCTAATTTTCCATTGATCCTATTTTTTGGTTTTAATACGTAAATTTCATATTGCATTCTCCCCTAAAAGAGGCAGATATCAGGCACAGTAAGGAAAACTATAAAAATACACAATTCAAAGTAATTTGGGGTACCCCATCCTGTTTAGAATAGTGCTAAGACAATATTGATATTAGGTGTTCAAGTGTTCTTAATCACATTATTTTAACGGATTTTATGCTTTCAGTTATGAGAATCAAGAAAATATGTTTAACTTTTTATTAAATATTTTCCTAACTAAAAAAAATCATCATAAAAATTTGATAAACCCAAAAATTATAAGGAAAAAAATAAAGATTATATGATGTTACCACTCAGATAGCCACTGTAAGCTTTTGTAGAGGGATAGAATTACATACACAATTTTTTATTCTGAATTTTTTCCACTTAATTTTTCTTCTACATGATAACTTGAATCATTGCATGGTTATGTACTACTCCATATTTATAAGTTTTATACTTAAGTATTATTAAATATATTATGCTATATATATATGAATAACTTATATAAATTTCCTGTTTTTTAAAGGGAGGAAAGAAACATAACTGTTGCTTTCTAACTCACCTTAATGGTAGTAACATCTGAATTGTGGCATTACAGGATTAATTATTACTAATTTCTTTTGCTTTATTTTCCCCCCAAAATGGAGTTATTTATATTTACATGTAGTTTACTTTCCCCCAAAATGGAGTTTTGAAATAAATTTTAAAGCATATATTTCATCTCTTCTCTGATACTGCCCTTAGCAAAATTTCAAACTTGTTAACTGCCTTTTTCTCCTTCAAATAAACCCTTCAAAAATTGGTTTGTCTCCCTACAATATCTTACAATAAAAATCAAAACAAGCAAAGTGGTGTTTGTGAGAAAATAGATCATTGAAATTAGATTGCATGATGAAAGACTTTTGCTAAAAGAAAGAGGTATCACATTCTCCTGTCTGAAGTGATTTTGATTTAATTAAAACATTTGTTGCAGAGACCTCACATGGACACAGTTTGGGTGCTTAAATTATCTAAAATAGGGTGGGGGAAGAGTCACAGACACAAGGCAAGAGCTCTTTGGTACACTGTAAACAGATATCACTCTTTATCACGTTCTTGATATGAGTGAAGCATTATGCTCAAATTAGGGGAAAAGGTGGGTAATGCCTGCTTCCTATGCCTGAGGACTCTATGAATGGACAGGAGCTGCAGACATGCTGCTTCCTTCCCTTCCAACATCCAGGGGTCAGGGAAACGAGGCCACGGGAAAACAGCTAATAAGCTACCTCTTGTGGAAGCAAAGATTTCTCAAGTGAAGAAGGTGGATTACTTTTAACATCTGGCTTTTCCTCTTTCTCCATAAACATTTCCAATTGTAGAAAACATGTTATATGGTGGGAAAGAAATATAACTAAATTCAACCTCGGAAAAGTCCATTTAATTCTATTCCTCCTCAGAAAACCAGTAAATACTGTGCCCACTTAGAAAACCATGATCTCTGCTAATATTTTGCAGGTTTCATCTCCCTCTGTTGTGCCTCATAGACCCGTAGGCTCCATTCCATCACATCTGATCCCTCACTGTCAATTTCAGATGTCAATGTTATTTTGAGGCTTTAGGTGACTAGGAGATAGCTCTTTTACCACCCACTCTCCAAAGTTTAAAATATGGTCTAAAAGGTAACACTGTAATGTACTGTAATGATTTATTTTTCAGTGTATTTTACTTTGACTACAAAATGTCATCCATGTAATAATGGTAATTAGGGACCAAAATGGACCTTAAAGGGGTGTATTCTTAGAGAAACTTAAAGCATCTTACCCAGAGAGTTTTCTTTTCCTTCTGTGTCTTTTGCAGTTTCGGATATAGGCAGCGACAGAGCCCCCAGAAGACTTCTGTCAACAGGCATGGAGACGGGGCGTGCTTGCAAACTCCGTGCGGTCCTTCTCAGGACCCCATCTTGTCCTCTTGCAGCCTCAGACACAGAATCCTTTACCTCTACCATTTCTTGGAAGCCCATTTTGCTCTTTTTTCTGCCTTTGGCTGGAGCACTGGCTGTGCGTCGCAGAATCCTATCTCCAATCGATCGCTTCCGAACATAATGGGAACTGTTTTCTGAAGAGCTGTGCCTGGGATTCTTATTGAACAGCCCCTTCAGACCTTGGAGCTGTCTGTTCTGAAGACACAAAAGGACCAAGCACAAGTTAAGCAAATACCACTGTGTCAACTGCTTGCCTTTTAAATGACAGCTCCACGAAAAATGGATACAAAACGAAATCTCACAGCCACTGAAGAATATTCAAACCAAGAAAACAGCAGCTCACAGCATGTTTGCACAACGTCATGCACTTTTTATCAACCCGACTTCGGCAGGAAGGCAGCCTCCCATTTTCACAACCAAGCTTTCCCACAAGTTTTCTGCCCGAAGATGACAAGGTGGTAGGAAGAGTTTCCACAGTGAAAAGACTGTAATGAACTTGAGCCACCTTAAAGCAACGGATGCATGTTTTAAAGTGGTAAGCAGGAAGATGGAGCGATGTGAGCGAGCATGCCGCCGTGACCACTGAAAGAGAAACGCGCCAGCAAGAACCAAGCACCATGCTGAGAAACTACCTTTGTAGCTCCTAGAAAGTGCAATATAGTGTAACTGGGGTTGAGTATTAAAGGGCTCCACTGCAAGGGGGAAAAAAGCACAACAAAACACATTTTGGGCTCATTCAAGAAGGCTGCACAAGGAAAAACAGAAGGAGATAGAACACATATGCTCTATAAACCCTTTCTCCCACTTTGGATTTTTAGTCACAAGTTCATTCATCACTCAGTTCGCCACCATCATGTTGCGGTTTACGCATATCAACCCAAACACCCCTTGAAAGTAATTAATGACTTACACATGGACATTTATTTAAGGAAAGAGAACACAAGTCCTACAGAACACCTTCTTGGCTCAAGTTTTTAACAAACTGATTTTTATTATTTCCCTCAAGCATGTTAAGTGCTAGAGATGCTGCTTTGTTCACCTGGGATTCCTAGAAATTCAAGAATCATTTTTCGATCATTTACATTTGTGTATGTTTAGGCCAGAGGAGAGAGCCCAACAAGCACAAATAGAAACCCAGGACTAAACACAGAAAGTCGTAAAACTTTATCACTCTTAGAAATTAGGATCCTTAGCACCTCACCCCTCCCAACTGATGGATGTGAGAATAAACACATACCTCCTATTTCAGGCCAAACTGGTCCACTACCTGCCAGTTGGATTATAGTCTCTAATAATATTAATATTAGCCAACATTTTTGAGCATTTACTATGTGCCAGGCAGCTTTTTAAAAATAAAGTATTTGTTTATGAAGTAGGTACTATTTTTACCCCACATGTACAAATAAGGAAACGGAAGCACAGAGAATGTATATACCTCTGGAGGAGGAGCTCCAGGCAATGCAGACCTTCTGATAAAGAGCACTGGACATTCCCGGGCCCTGGTCAATGCTACAGTCCCTCCAAATCACATCTAGTCCTGAAAATTGATTCCAGTGGCCAAGTCCCCAATTACTTGGCATTACCAGAGGACAGCCTATTGATTTGTAAATCTCAAGTGAGCTCTGCAATGAAGAAATTGGCATCAGCAAAGAGCTAGAATACACTTTTATGGTCCCTTCCTTTTAAGTCCTGTGGGTGGCTTTTAATTCATTCATGATTTTCAGGTTTCCAGTTGAATACAATGGCACTGAATGAATGCATCCTGCCTAGAACTGGCTGGGATCATAGCCCAGTTAGTACAGGTAATTCAAACATCTGAGACTACATTTCCCACTGCAGTCAGCTGGGTCTTTTTAAGGATTATAATAAAATTCAAATATGTAAGTCTATCTTTCCTGTTTTAGTCAAACAAATGATTGCCCTAGAGAGTAATAGTTTTCTCAATTCTTTTAAGCCCAGAGAGGGCCCCTAGGTGGAGGGAAGGAGTACACACCCCTAAAAAGAGGAAGGAGCGCACACGGATGGAGACCTGTGGGCAGGAGAGCACACTGAGCACAGTGTGGGCTGGGCTTCGCTAGAGTTTTCTGTTGAAAAAACAGCTTGTCAAGATACACGTTCCCTTTTATGAAATGAATTAGAAAACTTTATTAAGGACCATATTACTGTTGCATGTGGCTTTAAGCCCTGTGATCTTTCTTACCTTTCCATAGATTTCATTGATTGTTATGTGGACAAAAATGGATGCTTCTGTCAGTCCTTCCAAATAGACATGCCGGTAGCCTGATAAAAGTAGAGAAAGTAGTTTCCTTTGAGTTGAACTTGTGTTTGGCTTTCCCACGGGTGCAACAGAATTAAATACCTGACTTTACTATAGTTCTTTATGTTAACACTCACATTATCATATAACACATTTTATATATCATATATGCCATGTATCATGTATGTCACATATCATATATTAAATCTTCCAAAGAAAAGGAATGGTCAGTCTAGAGAGAAAAGGCCAGCCAGACTTACCAGGCACTAAGCTGCTAAAGGTGACAGTTCTTTGCCCAACAAAATCTCGTCCAATCGGATCGTGATCCCACACAAGGAACCGAACCAAAGCTATTTCTGGCATGTGTACTGTAAATGTGAGGGTTTCTTCCCACACAGGATTAAATCCTCAGAGAAACAGGAAAAGACAAATTAGAAAAGCAAAGGGGTTGGCTAAAAATGATTTAGCAGCAACATCTGCAAAGCAGACAGTGAAAATTGCTTGCCATGGTTATTAAACTCGTGAAGACAACTGAGCCACCCCGGGATGCCTTAGTGAAATAAAGCCTTGGAATTTACCCCATTGCTAGAAAATAATTGGTAAGAAATTGCCTGTAAATTATTACATCAATTCTAATAATCTTTGATGCCACATTGCATTGTAGAGAAAGCTCTTTTAGACAATATCTAGAATGTTTCAATAAGCTCAAAAAGTATCTACAGTAGCGATCTAAGAATAATGTTTTAGCAAAAGCAATAAAGAATGACTCCTCTCCTCCACCCCCATCCCACCCCAGTAGAATGATGCTTCTCACCCAGCAAAGATTCTGCTGCTGTAAGCATCACCAGCAAGCATTTTGTAAGGTTTCAATGCTATGGTACATATACCATCCTATTTAATTCTTATGGTAATCCTCTAAGGGTGGCAGGGCAGAGGTTTTTTTCTAATTAAGAAAAAATATGTATTACTGACTTTCAAAAATATATAACACTTAAAAATTACACAAGTAACCCATGCTCACTTTTCAACATAGGAAATATAATGCTCATTTTATAGTTGAGAAAACTGATGTTCAGAGAAAATAACATGCCTAACATCATGCACCTAGTGACAGAGCCAAAGGAGACGAGGCACTGCTGATTTCCAGTGGCTTCTCATGAAGCAAGACCTTAATACATGAAAGATGACATATTTTCATAGCTACTGAAAATAAATAGAAAGGCATATAATTCAACTCAAATTCTAAAAGGCAAAACCACGTTTATTTCTTGGTAAAATTCTCTCAGATAAAATAATTAAACTGATAAAAATTCAAGCACTCTGTAAGTTTGTTTTTCTTTTCTAAAAATGAAAATTCATGTTATTAAATGTATGCATTCAGAAGGCATCAGCCACTTAACCCTAATGCCTTAGCTAATGAAATAATTATGGACTGAAAATCATTGAGACGTCCCTCCTGAACAAGAGAAGGGATACTTTTTGTTGACTTAGTGATGACATCTCAATTATTTCTGAGACCAAAAATAATATATTGAGCATTGGTAGGAAAATGCAGTATGGGAAGTTTGCTTATTTTAAGCATGTTATTTCCTAAGTAACAGGTTTGTGCTACTCTTGAACCCTCAAATTCCTTTCCTTAAACTCCTCTTAAGGTCTCTCTAGGAACCTCTAACTTCCCAAGCATTTTGAGGATTGGGGTTTAGATTTTTTACACTATTAAGGACTAGAGATTGAGAAAAACAGGCATGCAATAATGTCTGTCATATGTATGAATAAATGCAACCTTAGAAGATTACTAAGAAAAAGACATGAGGCTTGAGTAAAGAAAGTTTTCTTTACATGATGGCCAAAACAGAAGAAGAACGCTGCCCACGCACCACAAGTACATATTCAAGAAGTGAACTTGCCAGAGCACGCTGCACTTGCCTTTACAGTTGTACATGCTCCAGAAAAAAATGAGAAATCATTGGGACGTGGGCTTCACAAATGAGAACTTTGAAGCAACTCATGTCATGAAAACAATATAAAAATATAACGAGTCATTTTCCTACATGAAGTTTTAACCCAGATCTTTAAAATATCATTCATTTCACTAGAAAAAAACATTTGCTTCAAAAGCACAAGTCTTGAGAGCCTAGATTACAACATCCATCAAAATATACCATGCATCAATACCATATTTACTTAGTTTTATGTGTTGAAAAATCTTAACAAAACTCAGATGGCAGTTACAGATTTTAGAAATTTGTTTCTCTTCCATGTAGACAAATTCTCTTTTTCAGTGCAAACTCTATTTCTAGAGCATCCTTATTAAAAGTGAACACAGATTATTATAATCTTACCATTGTCATCTACCACACGAGTCTGATCTTTACAACAATCTACTGGCAATCCGATAATTTCAACTTCTACAAAAGGATCAATGATCTATATAGATAAAGAAAGTATTACTACAACTGATAAATTTCTACACATGTTAATTTAAGAATATTGGCCAAAATATCACATATCAACAGCAACCCATTTATTTAGGTGCTTACTAAGAAAGAGAAATTGTACCAGATTCAACAGAGTCAACAATGAAGCAGGAATAAAAAAAAGATTACATTGTTATTTGCCAATATCTACTAATGCTACAAAAACTTAACCCAATGAACCTTCAACTCCAGTTGGAGGTATATACCCAACAGAAATGAGAGTGTCTATCTATGCAGAAATGCTCAGAGCAGGTGAATTCATAATAGTCACACATTGGAAGCAACCTCAATGTCCATTATGAGTAAGATGGATAAACTGCAGAATATTCATCTAATGAATACTACACAGCAATGAAAAAATAACAAAGTTGTGCTACACAGCCATAATGTGGAACAAGCCAGACACGAAAGAGTGTATACCGTCAGAGTCCATTTACATAAAGTTTGAGCACAGACTAAATTAATCTGTTTTGACAGGGACTGGTATTTGATGGGGGGAGGGGAGGGCTGGGAGTAGATATTGACTGGGAGGGTGGACGGAAGCCTTCTGGGGGTTCTGGATATGTTCTACCTTGATCTGCTTACACAATAATTAATCAAGTTATCCACATTTGATTGGTGCACTTTAAGGTAGTTAAATCAATTGTGTACTATGATGTAAATTTAGAAGTATTTAAAAATAAAAAGATGAAAAGGTAATCAAAAGAAAAAGATGAGTGTTTAGTTCCCCTCTTCCTCACCTTTACCTCCCCCATATCCCCTGCCCTCTGGGAGAGGGATCCCCCTTTGTTTGTCATCTGTAAGCTCTCCTTTGTAGTGCCAGTACTGGATAAGTAGCAAAGAAGGAATAAAATCCTAAGGAACCCAGAAAGGAGAGAATTATGAAGTCTGGGAAAACATATTTTTAGGAGCTTGGAGACTAAGGAGAATACAGTTTTGGAGGGAGCTTCATGGAATATGAGCTAGAGGTATGATAGAAAAACATTTTGAGACAGTTAGGTGGATAGACACGCTTTTTGTTCACTAAATAAATCACAGCTAAAGTTTACTAGTTTTCCATTAATTCTTTGATGCTAAAAGTTTTTCCTTAGAATAGAACACTGTGGTAAAACTGTACCATTGGGAGTCCTGGATTTGGGGACAGCTAATAAATATGACTAAGGAAAATAAAATTCCTTAATTTTAAGGAATTTAAGAGGATTAATTTAAGTCTAAATTAAGGAATTTAAGAAGCCACAGGCTTGAAGAACAACTTCTTGCTTCGACACTTGGTTCCTGTGCTGGACTTTGGCAAGTCGTGTAACTGTCTGTGCTTCAGTTTCCTCATCTGTAAACCTAAGATAACAGTGTACACTTCATCATGCTGTAATCCACGTGACATGCTGGGAGAATGGAACTTGATAGTGGTAGCAAGATTAGGGAGAGATTTGGGAGGTAGAATGTCCAAGAGATGCTAACTGAGTAGATGTGGAGAGCAAAGAAAAGGTGAAAATTAAAGATGACAATCAATTTTCTGATTAGGAGCAAGAAAAATTATTCTTTCATTCTCAGAGATATGAACAATGTGAGAGATCACAGGTTGAGAATTCAGGGGGACTAGAGGGGGGAGAAACTATATTTTCATTAGCCTCTGACTAAAGCACAAATAGTAGAGTATTAGTACTGTAATTTTGTGCCTGGCAGAAATCACAGATGTTTTCAAGTCACAGCATAGTTGCTGCAGAAATCTCCGTGTATCACCCATACTTATCACAATTTCAAAATTCTAATAGTTATTCAACCCCCTTCTAGAACCTGCTATTTATTGCATACATATTTGTATGTCACAGTTTGTTTTTAATATACTGATAAGTGAATTTCAATATGATTTGTCCTGTGTACCTTTATCTATTTTATTTTACGCAAACACATTATTCTGAGAAGGGGTCCAAAGGCCTCATCAGATGCCAATGGGTTCTATGGCTCAAAAAAGAGTTAAAATCTCCTGACAGAGAACCTCATAAACCACAATAAGGAGGTTGGATTTTATTTTAATTATAAAAGAAGATAATCCTCATACATTTAAATGATTACTCTAACCCCAAAGACTATGTATTACAAAGATAAAGAAATACCGATGCAGTGAAAAACACCTGGAAGAAAGCTCCTTATCCAAGTAACATTATCAATCCTGGGATAAACTGACATAATATGGCCCCGGATATGATACACTGAGAAGGATACACATTGCCCATGTAGTATTCCTGCCAAATATGTTTAGTCTGATTCTAATCATGAACAATCAGGTAATCCCAACCGAAGGACACTCTGGACACAGCTGGCTTGGACATTTTTAAAAATATCAATATAATGAAAACAAAAGCTGGAGAACTGTTTTATATTTTAAAAGACCAAAGAGAAATGACAACTATAAGCTATGTGTGACTCTTAATTGGATTCTGAATCTAAAAAGAAAAAAAGAAGATGTAAGAACAATTTGGGGACAATGGGGGAAAATTGAATATAGATTTTATATTAGGTAACATTCTTGTACCAACAAACTATTGGGTATAAGATAGGCTCAAGGATGTATTGTACAACGTGGGAAATACAGCCAATATTTTGTAATAACTGTAAATGGAAAGTAACCTGTAAAAATTGTATAAAATTTTTTTAAATAAAATTTTAAAAAATGAATAAAGTTCTGATGGTCTAAAAAAATAAAATAAAATAGAAAACAATATATTATTGTACCAATATTAAATGTCATGGGTGTAACGACTGTATTGTGGCTATACAGGAGGGGTCATGATGTTAACTTACTCTCAAATGACTCTCCAAAGAAAAGAAAATGCATATATATACACACATATATATAATTAAATTTTGTTATATTTGCTTTATTTCTCCCTTTCATGTGGATAAGTATATATGTATGTGTATATGTATATTTATGCACACATTTACACATGAAAGGAAGATAAAGCAAAAGTAACAAAATTTAATGAGTTAATTGGTGAATCTAGGTGCTGGAGATCCTGTGTTCATTTTATTCTTATTGCAACTTTCCTGAGGTTTGAAATATTTCAAAATAAAAAGTTTGGGGGAAAATATAGGAAGTGAGTCTTCCTTTTTGCAGACAATAAAGAAAAATGGAAAGAAGAGGAAGTAAGGATAAACTTTCTGATACTACCAAAATAACTATTCTTGCTGCTGAGAGAACAGAACTGGAAGCAGGGAGGCCAGTGAGCTGGGAGGCTACTGCAGCAGAACTGCCAAGAGATGATGGTGGCTTGGATTAGGCTGAAGGCAATGCAGATGAAAGACATGGTCCCATCTGAAGCTCCTACTTTCTGAGAAGGAGGACATGGCGCCATCTACTGGAGAAAGTGATGAGAATAAATGTTTGAGGAGAGACGAGGTTGAAAATAGCCACTGTGGAGAATAGGATAGAGGACTGATCAGGTGGAGTTGGGATGGCAGTGCAGCACTACGTGTGGGTCAGTGGAGATTTGAGACAGAGTTGATGGTGGGACCACTGCAGAGCTGCATGGTTTCACCATCGACATTCAAGATCCAGAAAGGATAGTTTAACAGGTGGGAGTGGCAAAGAGCCTGAAGTGATGGACCACTCCTGAGAGGAGGGACATGAACAGAGGAGGGGCTGACAGGTAGGGAGAAAATGGAGGCCAAGGAGGCCAAGAGCAGGTGGAATGGGAATAACGGAATGAAAGCTCTGGAAAGAGCGGAGGCTGTGGTCACAGAGGGAGACATTTTAAAATCACGCAACAGAAATGCATCAAGGCAAGAGCCAGTCTGTGGCCAGGGAGCAGGTGGCTGATGTGCAGCAGAGATGAGGGTCACAGTGGATGAGAAAGGCGGATGGAAGGTTAAGATGCTCTCCTAGGCAATGTGTCTATTAATAACAAAACTGCTCCTTGCATCTCAGTTTAGCATTGCCCGTGTCAGTCTCGAATCATGAATTGAACTGTATTGCACTCGTGCCTCCAAAATAGATGATGCACTGCACTCCAGAAAGAATTGCGTGTGCTTTGCCAATAAGTCAGTTAATATCTATGAGCTGAGGTCAGTGCTCATTTACACACACACACACACACACACACAGCCCTTAAGACATTTCAGATGAAATGTAAACACAATAAAATAAATCACATAATTAACCACTTGGTCGTATACAGCTTACCTCGCCTCGGTCTCCAAACATGGAATCTGGAGGTTTGGGGAGTTGTTGTCCACTAATTACTTTCAGGATGAACTGCTTCTTAGGGTTGGCAGGAAGTGGATCACCAGAGAAAGGGTTGAAAGTACCTAAGCCAGGTAAAGCTGAGGTTAAAAATCTAGGTTTGGTAGCATGGAAACCTAGATACCCACATACCCCCACATACCTTAAGCTTGTAGAACAAAGAAACAATAAATGCTGGATTACTATAGTGTTTCTTAAAACAAAGAAATTATCACCTAACTATCAGCGTGGCTTTTGCCTGAAGGCAATGCCAGCTGGCATTTCCATAGCTGTGTTTTTTTGTTAGAATCTATGCTCCCAAAGGCCAGAAGAATGGACCAATTTAAAACAAGCGTCTGCGATGCAATTATCAACCAAGGCAGGGGGTAAGAGGAACATTTTATTTGAATGTCCATAGTATAGAGAAGGGGAGCAGCTGTCAGATTCACATAATTTTCTATCCTAAACTATTGCAGGTATAGAGTGAATATAATAAACAGAAAGAAGACCTGAAATTAAGTAAACAGCATAGCAAGAAAACACGCAAAGCACAAAATTCTGAAGACACATCTGTCAACAGTTTTGTACCTGAACTGTTAAAAATCCAACTTGGAAAATTTAAAAAGAATTTTGATAAGCAGAACCAAAAGGAAGTGTTTTTGATATAACATTGCATTACCTTTTGTTGTTGTTGTTGTTAGCACTGTTTTGTAATTGGAATAAACTGACTAAAAGGGCTTGATAAAATGGTTTCAGGTGTTATTACAATTTTGCCAGCAGGTCTCAGACCCATACTCCCTTAGAGAGTTTCTGAAAGCATTCAGTTTACAAATAATGCCTAGTGAATATAACGCTGGACCACCGGATTTCAGGTGACAATCCATGCTATTATCCATGTCCCTGTTTAAGTGCATAACATCACAAGGAACATTGTAAACATCATGCTACCCAAATATTAAACAGTTGTGACAAGAGTTCTTTATTTACATTTCAATACCGAATTTACCTCTTTTTTAAAAATCATGTTGCAAAACAGAGGCATCACACTTTCCACAGAGCTCCTTCAATAGAGGCTATGACTATGAAATTAACACACACCTTTGCACATCTGCTGGGGTTTGAGGACATAGCCGCAATTGCCATTTGTCTTGAATTTGGCTCGATTTAACTGCATCATTCGCCCTTCAGACTGGTAGTTCAATGCCACTGTGCAAGTTCAAAGTTTAAGAGAATTAGGCAAGACAGCAGCATAGAGTCAAGACACACGGAGAACCGCTCCTCCCCGAGGCATACACACCTAGCTGGCAACCTGCGTTCCAGTAGGGCAGAGGGTTGAAATTACTGGAATCGATGCGGTAGGCAGAGGGATAAATCCTCGTGAGCTGCTTCTGATTATAAGTCATGAACTGCTCAGATTTCTGCTGAACCACCTGATGTGCTCTTGTTTCACTGAAAGATAACACATTTCCTGTGGTTCCTACAAGTTTTTAACAAAGAAAACAGAAATGTGAGAACTGCTGCAAAGAAAACACCACTCATAAAAGATCTTATAATGCTGTCCGTTTACACCCATAATAAAAGGCAGAGCAAAAGAGTGAATTCAACCAGAGCAGGCACAGCTCCTAAGTAAGAAAGGTCTAATAAAGTTCCACTCTCGGGACTCTTTTGCCATTTCAGATCAGAGCTGTGCATCTTGCTCAGATAACTGCCTGTTTCTGGATCCCATATTCTCCCAAGAATTCAATCATCTCACTACTTCATGTCTATCTGACTAGTATGAAGAGGACAGAGAGGAAAATTATTTTCTAGGTGCATGATTCAAGCAGAATAGCTTTGCCAGAGATCAAGACACCTATGGATAAATAAAACTATCTTTGTAACTCATTCCTGATAAAAGGGAGACATTCGTTGAAGGCATTCATCTAAAAAGCATACATATGAAACACATTAAGTGACAGCTTTCAGAGTCGAAGAAAATAAAGGGAAAAGACCAATTCCAAAGCAGGAAAATTGGGTTTTAAAGTTACTTTGAATAGAATTATGAAACCAGTCAAAACCTATTTGGGAGAAAGGAATCATAATGGAAAAAGAATTCAAAAGAACATCATAAAGAAATAAAAGTTTCAGAAACAAGAACAGCCATCCCCCTAGCCAGATTTATAAATAATGGAAAAGTAAAGGGAGGTAAAAAACAGGAAGCCTATCATCAGAAAGGGTTAATCCAGGACCGACGAAGCTACAAGTTAGGGGGTCATGATGGAGTAAACCTCCAATTATTTAATATCTTACCCTTTTCTCCCAGTACTACCTTTTGTACCACATCTAAAATGCTCCCACTACTCCCACTCCTTCACCAAACATCCATACCCCACCCCCCAAATGACCACCCCATGTCATCTGGTACCTGTTGGAATAGACCAGCCTAGATAAAGATCCAAATGTGCCCAGAGTCTCATTCTCATTCCAAGGTGTGCTCTGAACCCAGACTGAGGGACATGGCCCATGAAACAAAGGAGGTGAATTATAATCTTACTGAGCCTGAATGGTATCCAGACTCTGCACGTTTATTCATGCACACAGTCTCCCAGGGCCCTTGCTGTCCTTAGGATTGTACAGCCTTAGTTATTAAACACTGGCCAAATGACTAGCAACTACACTCTACAACATGGAACAGTCATAAACACAAGTGGAAGGCAAAGAAATTAGAGAATTACAGTGCTTAATCTGATGATTTCCCTCAAATAGACTCTTTCCTTATCACATATATCAATATCTTACTGACATAACTTAGCATAGTTTACATATCTCAAGCATACTAAAAATGACCATATTTGTAGATTTTGATGAGGAATACTTTGAACAGGGTAAGAGAAAATATAGTCTTTTTGACAAACCACATTCAGGTAGAGTAGCACTAAAATTAGTACCACTATTTTCTCTGTCTCTCTACATAAATTATGCACACCACATTATCAATAAGATGACCTTGCTAATTAGGTACATGTCAATTAGTATATTAATAGAGTTGAGCTGCTTTGCATTAGGATGAGCCATGCATTCATTATCTATTGCTTATTTTGTGGCTAACACATACACACACAAAAGACAAAAACAGATAAAGTTCAAGAACTAAACAGTCCTCAATATTATTTTCCATTAAGCTAATAGGATGATGATTATCTAAGGCATGTAGTAGAAATATTTCTATGAACCAAATATACCTTTAACTCCATTAAAATACTTCCTGAGTTTATTTTCTAGCTGTGGGCAGATATTATAAGAATGTGATGTTTAGGTACCACCTCACACTGGTCAGACAGTCATCTCAAAAAGTCTACAAATAATAAACGCTGGAGAGGGTATGGAGAAAAGGAAACCCTCCTACAAGGTTGGTGGGAATGTAAATTGGTGCAGCCACTATGGAGAACAGTATGGAGGTTCCTTAAAAAACTAAAAATAGAACTACTATATGATCCTGCAATCCCACTCCTGGGCACATATCCAGAAAAGATGAAAGCTCTAATTCGAAAAGATACACACCCCCCAACGTTCACTGCAGCACTATTTACAATAGCCAAAACATGGAAGCAACCTAAATGCCCATTAGAGGGATGGATAAAGAAGATGTGATACATATATACAATGGAATATTACTCAACCATAAAAAAGAATGAAATAATGCCATTTGCAGCAACATGGATGGACCTGGAGATTATCATACTAGCTAAGTCAGACAGAGAAAGACAAATATCATATGCTATCACTTACATATGGGATCTAAAATATGACACAAATGAACTTATTTACAAAACAGAAATAGACTCACAGACATAGAAAACAAGCCTATGGTTACAAAAGAGGAAAGGGGAGGGATAAATTAGGAGTTTGGGATTAATATATACACACTACTATATATAAAATAAAGAACAAGGTCCTACTGTGTAGCACAGGGAACTAAATTCAATACCTTGTAATAACTTATAATGGAAAAGAATCTGGAAAAAAAAAAAGAATGTGATGTTCACTTGCTGAGAATCCTATAGGGTCTCATGTTCTCACATGTGAAATTAATTTTTTTTAATAACTGTCACCATCTAAAGAAAGAATCAACACCAAAGGGAAGAAAATCTGCAGATAGAAAAAGATACACTTGTGGAATGGGGGGGGGAATAAAGATCTGAGGAAAGAATACTGGAGGTTGTAAGGACATAAGACTCAGCACAGGCAGTCAACAAAAACAAAGATTGAGAGGGGGAAGATGGCGGAAGAGTAAGACGCGGAGATCACCCTCCTCCCCACAGATACATCAGAAATACATCTACACGTGGAACAACTACTACAGAACACCTACTGAAGGCTGGCAGAAGACCTCAGACCTCCCAAAAGGCAAGAAACTCCCCACGTACCTGGGTAGGGCAAAAGAAAAAAAAGAATAAACAGAGACAAAAGGATAGGGACGGGACCTGCACCAGTGGGAGGGAGCTGTGAAGGAGGAAAGGTTTTCACACAGCAGAAGCCCCTTCGCGGGCGGAGACTGTGGGTGGCAGAGTGGGGAAGCTTCACAGCCACGGAGGAGAGCACAGCAACAGGGGTGCGGAGGGCAAAGCGGTAAGATTCCCGCACAGAGGATCAGAGCCGACCAGCACTCACCAGCCCGAGAGGCTTGTCTGCTCACCCGCCAGAGCAGGCAGGGCTGGGAGCTGAGGCTCGGGCTTCGGGCTGTCGGAGCGCGCAGGGAGAGGACTGGGGTTGGTGGCGTGAACACAGCCTGAAGGGGTTAGGGCACCACGGCTAGCCGGGAATGAGTCCGGGAAAAAGTCTGGAGCTGCCGAAGAGGCAACAGACTTTTTCTTCCCTCTTTGTTATCTGGTGCGCGAGGAGAGGGGTTTAAGAGCGCTGCTTAAAGGAGCTCCAGAGATGGGCGCGAGCCGTGGCTAAAAGCGCGGACCCCAGAGACAGGCAGGAGACGCTAAGGCTGCTGCTACCGCCACCAAGAAGCCTGTGCGCGAGCACAGGTCACTCTCCACACCTCCCTTCCGGGGAGCCTGTGCAGCCCGCCACTGCCAGGGTCCCAGGATCCGGGAACAACTTCCCCTGGAGAACGCACGCACGGCGCGCCTCAGGCTGGTGCAACGTCACACTGTCCTCTGCCGCTGCAAGCCCGCCCCGCACTCCGTGCCCCTCCCGCCCGCCCGGCCTGAGTGAGCCGGAGCCTCCGAATCAGCGGCTCCTTTAACCCCGTCCTGTCTGAACGAAGAAGAGACGCCTTCCGGGGACCCACACGCAGAGGCGGGGCCAAATCCAAAACTGAAACCCGGGAGCTGTGCGAACAAAGAAGAGAAAGGGAAATCTCTCCCAGCAGCCTCAGGAGCAGCGGATTAAATCTTCACAATCAACTTGATGTACCCTGCATCTGTGGAATACCTGAATAGACAACGAATCATCCCAAATTGAGGAGGTGGACTTTGAGAGCAAGATTGATTATTTTTTTCCCCTTTTCCTCTTTTTGTGAGTGTGTATGTGTATGCTTCTGTGTGAGATTTTGTCTGTATAGCTTTGCTTTCATCATTTGTCCTAGGGATGCATCCGTCCGTTTTTTTGTTTGTTTTAATACTTAAACAAATTGTTTTTCCTAAATTATTTTTTATTTTAATAACTTTATTTTATTTTACCTTACTTTATTTTATTTTCTTTTATCCTCTTTCTTTCTTTCTACTTTTTCTCACTTTTATTCTGAGCTGTGTGGATGAAAGTCTCTGGGTGCTGCTGCCAGGAGTCAATGCTGTGCCTCTGACATGGGAGAGCCAACTTCAGGACACTGGTCAACAAGAGACCTCCCAGCTCCACGTAATATCAAACAGTGAAAATCTCCCAGAGATCTCAATCTCAACACCAACACCCAGCTGCACTCAACGACCAGCAAGCTACAGTGCTAGACACCCTATGCCAAACAACTAGCAAGACAGGAATACAACCCCAGCCATTAGCAGAGAGGCTGCCTAAAATCATAATGAGTCCACAGACACCCCAAAACACACCACCAGACATGGACCTGCCCACCAGAAACACAAGATCCAGCCTCATCCACCAGAACACAGGCACTAGTCCCCTCCGCCAGGAAGCCTACACAACCCACTGAACCAACTTTAGCCACAGGGGACAGACACCAAAAATAACGGAAACTATAAACCTGCAGCCTGCAAAAAGAAGACCCCAAACACAGTAAGATAAGCAAAATGAGAAGACAGAAAAACACACAGCAGATGAAGGAGCAAGATAAAAACCCACCAGACCTAACAAATGAAGAGGAAATAGGCAGTCTACCTGAAAAAGAATTCAGAATAATGATAGTAAAGATGATCCAAAATCTTGGAAATAGAATAGAGAAAATGCAAAAAACATTTAACAAGGACCTAGAAGAACTAAAGATGAAACAAGCAACAATGAACAACACAATAAATGAAATAAAAAATACTCTAGATGGGATCAATAGCAGAAAAACTGATGTAGAAGAACGGATAAGTGACCTGGAAGATAAAATAGTGGAAATAACTACTGCAGAGCAAAATAAAGAGAAAAGAATGAAAAGAACTGAGGACAGTCTCAGACACCGCTGGGACAACATTAAATGCACCAACATTCGAATTAGAGGGGTTCCAGAAGAAGAAGAGAAAAAGAAAGGGACTGAGAAAATATTTCAAGAGATTATAGTTGAAAACTTCCCTAATATGGGAAAGGAAAAAGTTAATCAAGTCCAGGAAGCACAGAGAATCCCATACAGGATAAATCCAAGGAGAAACACGCCAAAACATATTAATCAAACTGTCAAAAATTAAATACAAAGAAAACATATTAAAAGCAGCAAGGGAAAAACAACAAATAACACACAAGGGAATCCCCATGAGGTTAACAGCTGATTTTTCAGCAAAAACTCTGCAAGCCAGAAGGGACTGGCAGGACATATTTAAAGTGATGAAGGAGAAAAACGTACAACCAAGACTACTCTACCCAGCAAGGATCTCATTCAGATTTGATGGAGAAATTAAAACCTTTAAAGACAAGCAAAAGCTGAGAGAGTTCAGCACCACCAAACCAGCTTTACAACAAATGCTAAAGGATATTCTCTAGGCAAGAAACACAAGAGAAGGAAAAGACCTACAATAACAAACGAAAAACAATTAAGAAAATGGGAATAGGAACATACATATCAATAATTACCTTAAATGTAAATGGATTAAATGCTCCCACCAAAAGACACAGACTGGCTGAATGGATACAAAAACAAGACCCATATATATGCTGTCTACAAGAGACTCACTTCAGACCTAGAGACACATACAAACTGAAAGTGAGGGGATGGAAAAAGATATTCCATGCAAATGGAAACCAAAAGAAAGCTGGAGTAGCAATTCTCATATCAGACAAAGTAGACTTTAAAATGACTATTAGAAGAGACAAAGAAGGACACTACATAATGATCAAGGGATCGATCCAAGAAGAAGATATAACAATTGTAAATATTTATGCACCCAACATAGGACACCTCAATACATAAGGCAAATGCTAACAGCCATAAAAGGAGAAATCGACAGTAACGCATTCATAGTAGGGGACTTTAACACCCCACTTTCACCAATGGACAGCTCATCCAAAATGAAAATAAATAAGGAAACAAAAGCTTTAAATGATACATTAAACAAGATGGACTTAATTGATATTTATAGGACATTCCCTCCAAAAACAACAGAATACACCTTTTTCTCAAGTGCTCATGGAATATTCTCCAGGATAGATCATATCTTGGGTCACAAATCAAGCCTTGGTAAATTTAAGAGAACTGAAATTGTATCAAGTATCTTTTTCTTTTCCGAGCACAACGCTATGAGACTACATATCAATTACAGGAAAAGATCTGTAAAAAATACAAACACATGGAGTCTAAAAAATACATGACTTAATAACAAAGTGATCACTGAAGAAATCAAAGAGGAAACCAAAAAATACCTAGAAACAAATGACAATGTAGACACGACGACCCAAAACCTATGGGATGCAGCAAAAGCAGTTCTAAGAGGGAAGTTTATAGCAATACAATCCTACCTTAAGAAACAGGAAACATCTCGAATAAACAACCTAAACTTGCACCTAAAGCAATTAGAGAAAGAAGAACAAAAAAAACCCAAAGTTAGCAGAAGGAAAGACATCATAAAGATCAGATCAGAAATAAATGAAAAAGAAATGAAGGAAATTATAACAAAGATAAATAAAACTAAAAGGTGGTTCTTTAAGAAGATAAACAAAATAGATACACTGTTAGGCAGACTCATCAAGAAAAAAAGGGAGAAGACTCAAATCAATAGAATTAGAAATGAAAAAGTCACATATTAATCAAACTGTCAACATACACTGCAGAAATACAAAAGATCATGAGAGATTACTACAAGCAACTCTATGCCAATAAAATGGACAAACTCTTAGGAATGCACAACTTGCCAAGACTGAATCAGGAAGAAATAGAAAATATAAACAGACCAATCACAAGCACTGAAATTGAGACTGTGATTAAAAATCTTCCAACAAACAAAAGCCCAGGACCAGATGGCTTCACAGGCGAATTCTATCAAACATTTAGAGAAGAGCTAACACCTATCCTTCTCAAACTCTTCTAATATATAGCAGAGGGAGGAACACTCCCAAACTCATTCTACGAGGCCACCATCACCCTGATACCAAAACCAGACAAGGATGTCACAAAGAAAGAAAACTACAGGCCAATATCACTGATGAACAGAGAGGCAAAAATCCTCAACAAATACTAGCAAACAGAATCCAACAGCACATTAAAAGGATCATACACCATCATCAAGTGGGGTTTATTCCAGGAATGCAAGGATTCTTCAATATACGCAAATCAATCAATGTGATAAACCATATTAACAAATTGAAGGAGAAAAACCATATGATCGTCTCAATAGATGCAGAGAAAGCTTTCGACAAAATTCAACACCCATTTACGATACAAACCCTCCAGAAAGTAAACATAGAGGGAACTTTCCTCAACATAATAAAGGCCATATATGACAAACCCACAGCCAACATCATCCTCAATGGTGAAAAACTGAAAGTATTTCCACTACGATCAGGAGCAAGACAAGGTGGCCCACTCTTACCACTCTTATTCAACATAGTTTTGGAGTTTTAGCCACAGCAGTCAGAGAAGAAAAGGAAATAAAAGGAATCCAAATCAGAAAAGAAGAAGTAAAGCTGTCACTGTTTGCAGATGACATGATACTATACATAGAGAATCCTAAAGATGCTACCAGAAAACTACTAGAGCTAGTCAATGAATTTGGTAAAGTAGCAGGATACAAAATTAATGCACAGAAATCTCTGGCATTCCTATACACTAATGATGAAAAATCTCAAAGTGAAATTAAGAAAACACTCCCATTTACCATTGCAACAAAAAGAATAAAATATCTAGGAATAAACCTACCTAAGGAGACAAAAGACCTGTATGCAGAAAATTATAAGACACTGATGAAAGAAATTAAAGATGATACAAACAGATGGAGAGATATACCATGTTCTTGGATTGGAAGAATCAATATTGTGAAAATGACTCTACTACCCAAAGCAATCTACAGATTCAATGCAATCCCTATCAAACTACCACTGGCAGTTTTCACAGAACTAGAACAAAAAATTTCACAATTTGTATGGAAACACAAAAGACCCCGAATAGCCAAAGCAATCTTGAGAACGAAAAACGGAGCTGGAGGAATCAGGCTCCCTGACTTCAGACTATACTACAAAGCTACAGTAATCAAGACAGTATGGTACTGGCACAAAAACAGAAAGATAGATCAATGGAACAGGATAGAAAGTCCAGAGATAAACCCACACACATATGACCACCTTATCTTTGGTAAAGGAGGCAGGAATGTACAGTGGATAAAGGACAGCCTCTTCAATAAGTGGTGCTGGGAAAACTGGACAGGTACACGTAAAAGTATGAGATTTGATCACTCCCTAACACCATACACAAAAATAGGCTAAAAATGGATTCAAGACCTAAATGTAAGGCCAGAAACCATCAAACTCTTAGAGGAAAACACAGGCAGAACACTCTATGACATAAATCACAGCAAGATCCTTTTTGACCCAACTCCTAGAGAAATGGAAATAAAAACAAAAATATACAAATGGGACCTAATGAAACTTCAAAGCTTTTGCACAGCAAAGGAAACCATAAACAAGACCAAAAGACAACCCTCAGAATGGGAGAAAATATTTGCAAATGAAGCAACTGACAAAGGATTAATCTCCAAAATTTACAAGCAGCTCATACAGCTCAACAACAAAAAAACAAACAACCCAATCCAAAAATGGGCAGAAGACCTAAATAGACATTTCTCCAAAGAAGATATACAGACTGCCAACAAACACATGAAAGAATGCTCAACATCATTAATCATTAGAGAAATGCAAATCAAAACTACAGTGAGATATCATCTCACACTGGTCAGAATGGCCATCATCAAAAAATCTAGACACAATAAATGCTGGAGAGAGTGTGTAGAAAAGGGAACACTCTTGCACTGCTGGTTGGAATGTGAATTGGTACAGCCACTATGGAGAACAGTATGGAGCTTCCTTAAAAAACTACAAATAGGGCTTCCCTGGTGGCACAGTGGTTGAGAGTCCACCTGCCGATGCAGGGGACACGGGTTCATGCCCCGGTCCGGGAAGATCCCACATGCTGCGGAGCGGCTAGGCCCGTGAGCCATGGCTGCTGGGCCTGTGCGTCTGGAGCCTGTGCTCTGCAACAGGAGAGGCCACAACAGTGAGAGGCCCGTGTACCGCAAAAAAAAACAAAACAAAACAAAAAAACTACAAATAGAACTACCATATGACCCAGCAATCCCACTACTGGGCATATACCCTGAGAAAACCAAAATTCAAAAAGAGTCATGTACCAAAATGTTCATTGCAGCTCTATTTACAATAGCCCGGTGATGGAAACAACCTAAGTGCCCATCATCGGATGAATGGATAAAGAAGATGTGGCACATATATACAATGGAATATTACTCAGCCATAAAAAGAAACGAAATTGAGCTATTTGTAGTGAGGTGGATGAGCCTAGAGTCTGTCATACAGAGTGAAGTAAGTCAGAAAGAGAAAGACAAATACTGTATGCTAACACATATATATGGAATTTAAGAAAAACAAAATGTCATGAAGAACCTAGGGGTAAGACAGGAATAAAGACACAGACCTACTAGAGAATGGACTTGAGGATATGGGGAGGGGGAAGGGTGAGCTCTGACAAAGTGAGAGAGTGCCATGGACATATGTAAAATAGATAGCTAGGGGGAAGCAGCCGCATAGCACAGGGAGATCAGCTCGGTGCTTTGTGACCACCTAGAGGGCTGGGATAGGGAGGGTGGGAGGGAGAGAGACACAAGAGGGAAGAGATATGGGATCATATGTATAACTGATTCACTTTGTTATAAAGCAGAAACTAACACACCATTGTAAAGCAATTATACTCCAATAAAGATTAAAAAAAAAAAAAGCAAAAAAACCAGACTCAACACAATGTTGTTTTCCCTTCACTGAGACATGAGAAAATGGGAGATTCTGACGTACATTTCTCTTCCACTAAAATTACAATTAGATTGAAAACCCATATGACCGCAGTTTATTTTCATAAGCACCCATTAACTGAACAAAATACAAGTGAGAAAGGAAGAGGATAAAGAGAAAGAGCAGCTAGCAGGAAACTCAGGGTAAGAACAGTTGTAACTAGAATTTCTCAACTCCACATATGGCAACTGATGGGTAAGAAACTGTGAAAGAGTCAATGCTTCTGAAATTTCTGCTCTTGTTGTTAAAATTGCAATCTGTGGATTAAATTATTTTCATCAAGGTCAAAATTTTCAATGAGAAAATACAGGGCGTTTCAAGATGTTATATTTGTCAATTAATTTCCTCTTTCTTCTAGTCATTCACACTTGGAACAGCCATCTGTGATCTGGCCATCAAACTAAGTCAAGTCTCCATAGTTTGAAGACTGGGAAGACCTTGCTCTGATACATTTGTGTTTTTAATAATAATAAAGTCTTCCTCTGACCTCTAGCCAATTAGGCAAAGTAATCAAAAGAGCCCTCCCTGTGAGCTAAGCATTGTACCAGCCATCAGTTTCCTGACACTCAAGCTGGATTCTCCACAGTTCCAGAAATGT
Organism: Globicephala melas; assembly: GCF_963455315.2. Taxonomy (NCBI): domain Eukaryota; kingdom Metazoa; phylum Chordata; class Mammalia; order Artiodactyla; family Delphinidae; genus Globicephala; species Globicephala melas. The sequence continues at coordinate 108,692,384 of NC_083317.1, read as the reverse complement.
GTGCTGATGATCTGATTAACAAAAGTTTAATTAACAATTGACAAAGAAAGGTCAGGAGTGTGTATCCAGAAGAAAAAACCCTCAGGCCTTACCATCATCCACAATGTCCTGGGCTGCCACGGAGTTTGTGTACACAACCAAATCAGAGAGCTCTCGACAGAGCTTCATGGTTTTCCTTCGGCGGCCCAACCTGTAAAATACACACCAGGACTCATGACATTTTAGAGCTGGAAGAGGTTTGGGCTTCTGGTTACTCCACCTTCCCTACCTGCTCCTGATGGAGCCAGGATTAGAAACCAAGTGTGATTTTTAGTTCAGCATTCTCTCCACCACAACACCATACTCTTGTGGCTTTTTTCACCGCTCAGCCAGACTTTATTCACAGTCTCTTCTCCTGAATTTGTGAGTTCTATTGTGAAGGGCTTGATTCCCACCATTACCCAACTGTGGAGTAAACCAGAATTTAGCAGGGAATCACTCTGCTTTGTCAGAAGGAGAACCTGGACTAAAAAGCAGTAGGGATACTGTACTGTCAGTCACAAGAATCCTATACCTAAAGATAAATACACCAAACTTTCCATAGTCATTATCTTCTAGAGGTATAAGTACAGTGAATTTTGATTTCTTCTTTATGCTTTTTCTATATTCTTCAACTTCTTAAGACAAATATCCATTACTTACTCTCTCTGTACATCTATATCTTCTGTATCCCATAAACCACTCCTAGGATCTGCTGTACAACTTTACAAATTCTGCCACTTACTCTTTGCCACAGTAAAATTCTCCATAGATTATCACATTCTCCTCACAGACACACTTTTCTCCTCTAGGAAAACATATAATCATTAAAAACTTCAATCCCCACCAAAGGAGATACACAAATGGCCAATAAGAACATGAAAAGAAGCTCAACATTAGTCATTTAGGAAATGCAAACCAAACTACAGTGAGATACCACTGCATATCTACTAGGTTGGCTATAACCAAAAAGGCAGGCAATAATGAGTGTTGGCAAGGATAAGGAGAAACTGGAATGCTCATATATTGCTGGGGAATTTTCAATGGTACAACTGCTTTGCCAACATAGTTTGGCAGTTCCTCAAAAAATTAAACAGTTACCATGTGACTCAGGAATTCCACTTTTAAGTATATACCCAAGAGAAATAAAAACCTATGTCCACATAAAAACTTAGAAATGAATGTTCATAACAGTATTATTCATAATAGCCAGAAAGTGAAAACAACCTAAATATCCTATAGCTAATTAATAGATAAATGAAATGCAATATATTCATACAATGGAATATTATTCAACAATAAAAAGGAATGAAGTACTGATACATTCTACAACATGGATGAATCTTGGAAATATTATACTAAGTGAAAGGAGCCAGACAAAAAAGGCCAAATATTGTAGGATTCCATTTATATGTAATGTCCAGAAAAGGCAAATCTATAGAGACAAAAAGTTGGTACCAGAGACCGGGGGAGAGAGAGATGGAAAGCCGCTGCTAATGGTAGAGTTTCTTTTTGGTGTGATGAAAATGTTCTGGACTTAGATAGTGATGATATAGATTTATTCACTCAGTGAATATTTATTGAGCACCTATTGGAGATAAAATAGTGAACAAATCAGACAAAAATTCTTACTGTAATGATACTTATATACATTCAACAAAAGAATTAAGGCCAAAATGTGTCAACAACTCATTTTGCCAAGAAAGAAGACAGGCACATAGACAGGTATAAAAACCAATGGGGGCTTCCCTGGTGGCGCAGTGGTTGAGAGTCCGCCTGCCGATGCAGGGGACACGGGTTCGTGCCCCGGTCTGGGAAGATCCCATATGCCGCGGAGCGGCTGCGCCCGTGAGCCATGGCCACTGAGCCTGCGCATCCGGAACCTGTGCTCCGCAACGGGAGAGGCCACAACAGTGAGAGGCCCGCATACCGCAAAAACAAACAAACAAACAAACAAAAAAACAATGGGAAGAAGAATCCATGTTCCTCCTCCACCACGTAATTAGGAAATTCTCTAGCCATCGGTAAAAATCTGGTTTTGTGAAAGCAAATGATTATAAATCAATGTGAGAGAGGTAATGCCTAGAAATGACAAGTAAAACTCCCAGGACACTCCATAACACAGACGACTTCTGTATAAAGTTAGCCCTTTTAATCCTTATCTTAAAATTGAATTAGTTTACTGAAGTCCCGAAAGGACACCGTCATCAATGCTTGAGCCTCGATAGCTATTACGGGCAAATCTCTAATTGACTCAAGAGCAGCATGCAACATGATTTCACGTGACAGCTTCCCTGGCTATATGATTCAGAGCCAAGCCTTTCTCAAACTTATATTTGAGAAAATTCACAGCAGAGGTCTCCTGGAAGGTAATTCTATTTCTCTTATATCCTTTACTGTAACTACATATTGAATTTTCTGTACTCTAAGGGTAGGAACCATACACATCTCCTTTGCCCTCACTAATTAGTTACTATTTTATGTATGGACATTCTGTTGGAGTGAAGCTCAAATATAAAATTTAAGTGAACACTAAATGTGATTTATTCCTATAGGACCTCTGTGCCTCCAATTTCGTTTAGTTTCAGTCTTATGATAAAGTCACAGAGCGGTGTGTGTGTACATGTGCACGTGTTTGTATATTTATCTGTCTATGAAGGATATAATTTACTTTCCTTTGCGAGACTTACTGTATACATAATTTGCCAGAAAATCCTTTATCAAATCATGTGTCACAATTTGGGTTCTACAGTTTTGGCCATTTTACTCATTCCAAATTCTACTGGCAATAATAAAGACAACAGCAGCTAATATTTTTGAGCACTTAGTTAATTGGAGTAGGGCTCATCAAGCCAAATAGTTTAATTCCTTTAATCCTTACAATGACCCTAAGAAATAGATACAAATGAGGAGCCTAACTTGCCCCCATCTTAAAGTTGGAGGAACAAGAGTTTGAAGTCTGGCTGATTTCAGATCCCTGACTCTTCACATGTTCTCATAATCTATCTTCTCCTTCAGTCTCCTGTGAGAGCCCCTCTGTACTAGTTCATGTGGTCCCTCTCTCTTCTCTGAAGATATCTTTTACCTGACAACTGCTACAGCCAGCATTTATTAAGAGCTCACTGTGTGCCAGGCAGCACAAGTGCCCTACATGTATTATAATCTCACATCCTGTTGATCTTCACATGTCCCACTGCAGAGCTCTCTACCTTGCAATCTGATTTCCTAGACATGTACAACTAAAACAGCCAAGCTGATGTGGATGGAGGGGCCCCAGGAGCCTGAGCAGGAAACATGGAGAGCTTTCTTACCTGTACAGCTGGCCGGTCTCCTTGCCAGGGTTCTGCTGTGCGTCCTCCTCTTCATCAGCACTACAAGATTTGGACCGTGATTTTGTGGTTTTCTGCCGGAAGAATCAGAGTTCACTTAACACAAACTCAGCACATCAGGTACATCTACAACATACAGAGGAATGAGCTTTAAAATAGACACACACACACACACACAAGGACAATTACTTGGAAAAAAAACAACTGACCAAATATTGCAGCTTGCCTCACCATCAATAATAAGCATGTCTGTGGCCAAAATTATCTTAAAATATCAAGGCAAAACGGAGGGTTTCATGCTCTAACATTGACTTCTAAGCTACATAAAATGTAGGTCTTAGACTATTAGTCATGCATTGAAGGTCTCTGTGAGGGGTAGGGTTAAAGTTGTAATATCTATTTAAACGATTATAAGGGATAAAGGGTCCTTTTATATAGGAAGCTCACTATTCCCTTTGACTTACTTATAAAAGGCAGATTTGATAAAAAAGACAAGTAGTAATTTTTAAATGAATAACTACCACTCCTGCTTTTGTTCAGTATGCATTCAAAAACCCATCTAAATCAAACTGTTCATTTGAGACTTTGACCCATCTTAATTTCTAGAGCAGAATGAAAATTGTTACCTACAGGAGTCAGGCTGAAAGACTGTAGGACTAACCTGGTGTCTTTGGACAGATTAGCTGTTAGACATAAAACCTCTTAGGAATGATACACTTTCAGCCCCACCACATTGGAGATAACCCCAATATTTGGCAACACACACGTCAACGATACAAATGATGGGGAGGGGCCCTAGTAACTGCAGAAAAACTTGCCACCAAAATTACAGCTTCTACAAACAAAGGTAAGACCTTTAGACAGAGTACCCTGGACATTTTGGGAACATGGCTTAGAAAAGGAAAGGGACTCCATCCCCACATTACCATGGGACCAAATCAACTTCTAGATTTTCTCATTCTCAACAAATAAAAAAATTCAAACTACCCTGTTGGCATAAACACATTCAACTCTACTGCACTGACGGCAAGGCGCCAATTTAGTCTAGAACATTTTTACATCTTATTTATGCCTTGAGAACTTCAGTGCACATGGCGTGGACCCAGGCATCTGATGATCTCATGTTCCAGATTGGCCTCTCACCAAGCTGATAAATTGGCTAATCTCTCAAGCTTTCTATTGTGCTTTTTTAAAGGGTAGGACAAAAACATCTGTCCTAAAGGATTATTATTTTTGTGATGATTAAATGAGATGACATGGAAAGTCATTCTGTAAACCACATAATATTAACTTTCAATTTAAAATACTATTAATACTTATTTAAATAACCTGTAAATAGTCTTGTAAACATTCACTCTTATGACTTGAGACATAATAAATTCTAATGCTATACTAGCAAAGGTACTCCCTAAAAGCTTTACTTTGGAAAATAATTTTAATTTAAATGAGTGGTTGTAATCAAGAAAAGAAATATTCTCCAATTCTGCATATAGTTAGTAATTTGAGGTGTTACAATAATAAATCTGTCTTTCCCAGGTTCATTTTAAAATATAAAATGCAGAAAGTAGAAATAAGTAATGAATCGCCAATGATAGATATTTGGAGAAATGATGATATATTTTCTTTACATACAGTTTTGATACATCTTATCATACTTAACATATGACATAATCAGTTTTTCATCTTATTTTTTTATTTAATGTTTTGCATGTTGAGCTCGTCAGAGTGATCATCTTTCTTTCTTTCTTTCTTTCTTTTTTTTTTTGCGGTACGCGGGCCTCTCACTGTTGTGGCCTCTCCCGCTGTGGAGCACAGGCTCCGGACGCACAGGCTCAGCGGCCATGGCTCACAGGCCCAGCCGCTCCGCGGCATGTGGGATCTTCCCGGACCGGGGCACGAACCCGCGTCCCCTGCATTGGCAGGCGGACTCTCAACCACTGTGCCACCAGGGAAGCCCAGAGTGATCATCTTTTAATGGCTGCATAATTGTCCATTGTGTGAATGAATCATGATTTACTCAAGCAGTCTTTATGGGAGAACATTTTGGTTGTTTTCAGTTTATTATGGCTATTTTGTCCAACCTTTCAATAAATTATCCTATTGATGGGGCAGGAAATTCCAGATACAACATTCATTAAAGTACAAGAAATGGCCTTGGAGAAACCTCATGCATAAAGTTCATCACCCAATAATTGACTTGTTTAACATGTTTTACCTTTTTATTGAAGGTAAAGCATACACTTAGAAAAGCACAGGAATCGTAAGTGCACAGCATGATGGCTTTCCACAAAGTGAAACCACCCAAGTGAGGAAATGGAATATTATCTGCCCCAAAGCCTTCAGGTTCTCCCGTTCGGTCATCACCTTCTCCCCAAAGGTAACTACTATCTTGACTTTTATCCCATAGATTTTTTTTTGCCTGTTTTTGAGCTTCATATAAATGGACTCAAACTGTATGTACTCTCTTGGGTCTGGCTTCTTTTGCTCAATGTCATGTTTACAAAGATCACACTATTGCATGTAGTTGTAATTTTGTCATTCTCATTGCTGATAAATATTCCCTTATGTGAATACGCCACAATTTTTATCCTTTCTAATGCTGATGGACGTTTGAACTGTCTCCTGTTTGTAGTATTGCAACTAATGCCCCTGTAAATATCGTTGTTTGTCTCGTGACACACACCTAACAATGGAACTGATAAGACATGGTTCATAGAGTGGCTTTAGTTGGTACTGTGAAACAGTGTGTGGAAGTAGCTGCACAAAGGCAGGTTCCCATTAGCAGTTGATGAGAGCTCAAGTTGCCCAGCATCCTCACTAACACATGCTGTTGTCAATCTCTTTATGTTTGCTGTTGTGGTGGGTGTACACGGAATCTCATCATCATTTTAGTTTGCATTTCCCAGAGGACTGATAAGGGGGAGAACCTTTTCCATATTAGCCACTTGGATATCTTCTGTTGTGAAGTTCATTTAAGCCTTTTGCTTGTTTTTTAAAAATTAGTGTGCCTTCTTTATTGATTTATAGGAATTCTTTATATATTCAGGAAAGAAATCCTTTGTGGACTTGTACAGAATATTGAAAATATTCTTTCCCAGTATGTTATTTGCTCTTTGATACTTCTGATGAACAGGAGTTCTTAAATTATAAAATAGTTTAATTATCAACTTTTTCCTTTTCTGGGGTCCTCATTGAGAAATCTGCAGTTATTCCAAGGTCATGATGATAGTCTCCTATCACCCTCTAGACTCTTTAAATTACCTGAATTATGCACACTTATCTTCCTTAATTCGTACCTTATGTTTTCCGAAGTTGGTCATGAGGGATCGTCCATGTGTTTTCTTTCCACTTTCCTTCACATCTGGATGCTGAGTAAATAAAGCATAATATGACTACTTTTCTTCTTTGCTTTTGTTTTCTCCTTAGTTCTGGTGGAAGGGCATGGAGTCCCTCTCTCCTTCCATCTCTTGGTGGGCAGCCGGAAGGTCCTGCTCATTTCCTCCTGCTCTACCCTCCACTTCCCTGAAGGTGGCTGTGTCTGCCTTGAGAGAGGGGGGGGATGCTGCAGAGAGAGACCTGGGCACCATCAGGAGATGGCAGCTGCCAACAGCTCCCCAAAGCTGGGGTCAAGGACCTCTCAGTAATGCCCAGGTGTGCAGGCCTCTCTACTGCCTGTTCACAAGGCTCTCTAGAGCACAGGATGTATTCCTATCAATGCCCTGAGGGGGAATAAATCATCTTCAGTTAAAAGTAGATTTAATTTTGAAAAATGGCCACAAGTCATTAACAGCCAATTCAGTTGACTAAAAAAAACTAATCAGACTGATCACTTAATTACTATTTAGAATTTGGAAACATTAAAAACAAATAAAATCCAAGTATATCTATGAGGCAATAAGATTGTTTTTCTTTAAGTAAACTGCAGCAGAGCTTATCTGTTCATTAAAATCATTCCCTCTGTGGTAAGCACAGGAAAGATGTATTGTAGATTCTGAATTCCTCCTCATGTGAATTAATTTTCCAGGCTAGAGATCTCTTTACTCTAGGGGACAGGAAAAAAAAAAAAAAAGACCACTCTGCTAAAAGGGTTTAGACTCTTTTTCCAATTGTCATCCCTAAAAATATGTATTAGGTGATTCACTGCTAATTACATGATGTAAGAGGAGACCAAGAGGCCCCGCCCTCCCGGGACTTTCAGCTGAACAGAGATTATCTCATAAATGGAATAAATGTAGGTGAGCAAAACCACCCGAAATCAAAAGGTCAGGAAGAGCATCTACATATATCCATAGAAACTAATCAAAGATACAATGCAGGATGGGGAGGGGGAACTGTGAGAACTCGGTTGGGGAAAAGGCAGTTCAGAAAATAGTGGAGGAGGGTGGGTGGCAGGTTTACAGGGTAATTTTAGTTGCCTGGTTTATATACATTGACTGCCTTTGAAGATCAATTAAAGCTGATCATTAACTATTCAAAAACCCTAGAATTAAGAAAGTAGTAAGATATGGTAATAGAAGTAACACTGCTCTTCAAGTTAGGAGACCCAGTTCTGCCACCATGTAGCCTCAGGTCCCCCATCTCTTTTTTTTTTTTTTTTTTAAGGTGATTTAAAAGATCATTTTTAACCTATTAGAAAAGTTTTACAGAACTAGGCTTATTCAGTCTGAAGAACAGAGAATTGAAACGGTGTTTTAAGGTGAATGAGAGTCTCTCTGATGGATTTAAGTCTAAGCAGGAAATTATATACATCAATACATTGATGGGAAACAGAAGCTGAACACATAAGAAATACCCTGGGACTCAGAATCAGATGGAAAGAGAGGGATTAATAGGTGAAGCAAAACATAGGAGATTCCAGCACACACTCTGTGCTAAAGACTTGCTCCTCTGGGGTAAACACCCACCTCTTGACCTCAGTCCTCTTATCTGTGACATGGGGGAGGAATGGACCAATTAACCTCTGAGTTCCTCTCCAGTTCTAGTAGCTCATCTATTAGTAGGGAGACCATGTCATCTATTGTCCAAAACAGGACTCTTAAGAGTGAAATGGGGACTTCCCTGGTGGCTCAGTGGTTAAGAATCCGCCTGCCAATGCAGGGGACACGTGTTCGAGCCCTGGTCCGGGAAGATCCCACATGCCATGGAGCAACTAAGCCCATGCACCACAACTACTGAGCCTGTACTCTAGAGCCCGTGAGCCACAACTACTGAACCCGTGTGCCACAACTACTGAAGCCCGAGCGCCTAGAGCCCGCGCTCCACAACAAGAGAAGTCACCGCAATGAGAAGCCTGCACACTGCAATGAAGAGTAGCCCCCGCTCACCACAACTAGAGAAAGCCCGCTAGCAGCAACGAAGACCCAATGCAGCCAAAAATAAATAGATAAATAAATTTATTTTTTTAAAAAAGAGTGAAATCGGGCACCTTTAATAATTACGCTGGGACAATAGGTATAAAGCGAGGTTGCCCCAAGCAAGTTGAGGTATAAGGTCATCCATTTTAATAGGCACCTGCTATGCCCCAAGGATTATGCTAAGTGTATTACATATATTCTCACTTAATACATACAACCATCCCTGGAGATAAGTATAATTAAAATCCTAGTTTTGCAGATAAGAAAAACAGAAGTATAGTGAAGTTAGATAATATGCCCAAAGTTACGAAGCTAGTTGGTGATAAAACAGGGATTCTGTGTAGTTCTGTCTCCTCCCTGGCTTTCTCTCCCTCCCCCACTCTACACTCCTTCTTTATGTACCAGAGGAATACACACAGATATCTCTCCCCAACTTGACCTCTCCTTGAGCATCAGCACTGCATCTTTCATTGAATCCATGGATCAAACACTGTGCTAGGAACTCAACATGAATACAAGGGAGACAGCAAGCAAGAGAGATGTAGACTTTGTCCTCCCTGGGCTTGCACTCTTATGATGGAGACAAATGATCATAACACACTATAATAAGACTATGATGGGGAAAGTTCAGGGTACTGCCTGAGGGCACGGGAAGGCCATCTACCTAGACTTGAGGATCGAGGAGGACTTCTAAGGGGACATGTTACAAAAGCTGAAGCCAGAAGACAGGTAGACATTATCTACGTGAAGTGAGGAAGAGGAAGTGTGCAAGGAAAAAGCAAACACAAAGGCCAAATGCCAGGAACATGGCACTTTCCAGGAAACAAAGAAAGGCAGGGGTTGGGTTGTGTATTTGTACTGTACACACGCACATTAATGAACAAATCAGAGCTGGGGTCAGATGATGGAGAAAGGATCTTTTGGGCTATAGCTTTCAATTTGAGCTTTATCCTCCAAACTATGAAGAGCATTTGAATGGTTTAAAATAGGAGAATGATGTGATCAGATGCATGTTTCTGAAATATCGCTATGGTAGTGGTATAAATGAGAGACTGGAGGGAGCGGGACAGCAGGGAGAGGTGCAAAAGTTCATGTAAGGAATAATTAAGGCTACCCAGATGGCTGTAGCTGGGATGTAAACAAAGAAGTGAATTCAGAACTCTAAAGAAGGCAGGCATCCTTCTACTAAGTGCTTCCAGCGTGAAGGATGAGAATTTCATTTTTGTTTTACTTCGGAGATCTCCAGGAAAAAGCTGGCACCAGTAGCACACAGTACTGCACTTCTGAGTGACGATCCAGGAGGGAAGGGAGCTGAAGTGATGAGCTGTCCTGAACCCCACAGCACATTCTCAGCCTTGGCTCTACATGTGTATATGTATCTGACACAGATGGACTTGTCTCTACAGTAACTTGTCTTTGCTTGCCACTGAACCAAAACCATACTTTAAAAACTAACACAACAGCAGGGTTAAAAACCTTAACACTTCATAGTCCAGTTTATTAAAGTTGCAGCCTCCATTTACTTTCTGCAAGTCTGATACATTCTTGCAGTCACCCAGGTTTAAGGGAAAGTAAAAAATAAAAAAGAGGAGGAGTTTTGTCCTACTACTTCTCTGAAATTTGAAGTCCCTTACCATCTTACCTGATGGGGAAATTACCATTAGGATCTCTTCCATAAAAAGAAAGATGGGCTTGATTTGTTTCTTCAAAAATCTCCAAGACCTGCTGTTGTCTTTCCAGTTGGAATGATCTACGACGGAACAAGAAAAGACTTCTCCAAAAGCATAAGGGGAAGTGACTGGCCCAGATTAGCCAAAGAGAGTTCACCAGGGACAAGAAGCAGAAATCAAGCCGGGTTAACCGAATGTGATTTTACAGACGTTTGTGTAGTTTAAACTAAGAGGCTGGAGGGTCAGGGAGGAAAGGGAGAGGCTAACTGGTATTTATAGAAATGTTCAAGAAAATTCAAAATTGTATGATAAACTGTAAGGGCAGTAATGCTGTAAATGACATTTTGGTTGTCTCCCAACATTCCATTCTGCCCCTCCAGCATGCAGGGGCAGAATGCATTTTCAGAGGGGCAGACCTTGGTGCCAGTTCCAGGGGTAAGTTCTCAGTGGCATCAGCAAGCCAATGGTATCCTACGTCCTTGCCAAACTACTGTTCCAAGAAGGACACATATGCAAGGCCACCATGGGGATCAACTCAGGAGTGGGCACATGAGCTAAGATGCTCAACCAGAGCTCAGCACAAACTCTGGTTTGTTGGATGAGGCACATACACTGTCTCACTCTCTCTGTACTTGGACCAAGAAACACATAGCTCAGGGGCCTGTTGGCAGTCACCCTGCAACCACCAGGAGAGGGGGAACCAACATGGGATGATGCTAATCACGTGGTAGGTAGAACAGAAAGACAGGTCTTTGATGACCCTGCTGAGCCTCTGAATTAAGCCCACCTTGAAGGCCACTCTGCAAATGAACTTGCCACTTACCTAACCCAACGCCTTTCTTCATTATTTAAGCCATTTTGAATTAGGTTTTCTATGTTTGGAAACTAAACAGACCTGAGAAACAGCCAGGCGTTTGAATGGCTGGACTTCTGTAGAGTCTAGAAAGTAACCACCAAAGCTGAGTGGTTGCTCACATCCAAAAGTGATGATCTTCCCTCTGCCTAGGGAGCTCTGAGCTCTGGAGGGTAGGCAGCAGTAGCAGGGGAAGCTGCTATCAGCTAAGCCAGGGACCACATGGATCTCCTCTGGTCCAGAATAAATGCCCTCAATGTCCTGCCGTGATAACATCAGCAAACCCACTATCCCTCTTCTTTGCCCATTTATGATATTTTTATTAGAAAGCAGAATAAAAGCCTCAGTCAGAGCCCAAACCATTCATTCACTCAGCAACTATATATGAAGGTCATACTAAGGTCCAGGCACTATACAAGTCAGGAAAACAATGGTTATCAAGACTGACATGGTTCCTGCCTTCACAGAATCTACAGTCTAGTTGAGAAGACAGATATTGAACAAATAAATGCAAATGTGTAGGAAAAAAAGAACTTCTTGAAAAAAGAAGATATAACAGGCTACCATCAACAATATAAAAGGGATAGCTAACCTAACCTAGGGGTCAAGGCAGGACTCATTTAGAATACCACATGGTTGCTGGAATTTAAAAGCCTAAGTAGGAGTTAGCTAGCGTAGATGTGGAAATGGAGTGTTCCAGGGAGAGGAAATGGAATGTGAGGAAGACCATGGCATTTAGATGGTTGTGGCTGGTGTGACGTCGTGGGTGGTGGTGTGACAGGGAAAATGGGGAGATCTGAGACAGGAGAGGTAGGCAAAGATGGAATTATGCAGTTCCTTGAAAGCCCAGTTAGTTTGTAATTTATCCCAAGCATAATAGGAAGCCACTGAAAAATTTTGAACAGTGGAGTGACACAATCAGATTTGCATTTTTAAAACATCATGCTGATTTCAGAGTGAAGGTTAGATTTAAAGAGGGCAAGAGAAGTCTAAGTGAGAGTTAACATTGGCCTGAATTAGGACACAGCCGTGGAGAAGAAGTGGACAGACATACACATTCAGAAGGTGTGATCAACAGGGCATGGAGGCCACCTGAATGAGTCCCCACCCTCACCTGAACACAAGTGGGGAAGATGAATGCAGGGGCACTGGGCTTTGTCCTGAGGGTGCCAGTGAAGGAGCATATGAATCATTTCTACACCCACCCATGCACTTTAATCTATTATTCACTATTTCTCTCCATTTTTCAGGAGGAGATTCTCATTTTTCCAGCAATATAAGGATAGAAATGGAAGAAACTGGAGAAGCCTTCCACAAATGACAAATGATAAGAAACAAAGCATGAGGTGCTTTCTTTTTCCTGTTGAAGGACAAGTACAAGAGGGAAATGTATACCTGCTTCAGGTGTGCATTTAAGCCTTCATGCGTGGCCTTCAGTAGTGCCCTCACTGTGAAACTATCAGGATCTTCCTTGTCTCGAATTTGAGATTCTTTTAACAGCGACTCCAGTTTTTTCCTTATGAAAGATTCCACCTGATGCTCAGTGGTCCCGTTATTCTGCGAAGAATTAAACAGTGGAAATAATTTCCCTTAAGGAACACAGAATCACTTAGAACACAGCCTTCACTCAAGCCAATATTGCTGCTATAATTTCTCTCTCAATTACCTGTAAAAAGTTAAGCTTATTGTACAATTTTTTGTCCTTCTCCCACCAGCCCTCCACCAATCCCATAAAATAATGATGACTGTGACTGCATTCAACCTTTAACAACCCTATAGTCTTATTATCATTCCCATTTCAGAGACACAGAATCTGATGTTTAGAGAAATAAGTTGATCAAGGTTGCAAAGCTAGCAAAGAACTGAGGCAGGATTCCAACTCAGGGCTCCTAAGTTCTTCTCCCCACACTACTTTATACTTTCACTAGAGGGAAGGCCAAGGAAAGTTTTGGGAGAATAAGTTTTCTGTACCTACATAGGGAAATTTGAACAAGACTATACTATTTAAAACAAATCACTTCCTTCACTGAAGGGAAAAAAGTGCTATGGAAATCTTTGTAAAGGAGGATTATTCTGAGATAAAATGTCTTTCCTATCTCTGCCCCACTATGTAATTGGAGGGAATTCACTACTGACTTGTGCCATGACTCAGCACTGTAATTACCTTAAGATCACAACTAATTTCAAGTGTTTTGGATAACAAAGCTCTGCCTGTGTCCAGGAGATAATTTACACAATGTTTAAGTGATCAAGGGACCCAGATTTCCTAGAAGTCTGCTTAGTGCAGGTTTTTGACTCCCTTGTTCTACCTGAAACTAACGGCCCAGGCTCTGTTCACTGCTTCTCCCCTTCTCAACTCCCTCCCCCTCCCGCTATGTCCAACACCCTTCCATAAACTCTTCAGCCACTTGCCAAAGGCCAACCCACCCAAAGGCAAGGAAGGGGCGCTCCTCCACCAGAACAATGCCCCTAGTCCTCACCAAAAGTTTAAGATCCATTTTTCCACTTGCAAATTTGTTACTAAGAGGTCATTATATTTAAACAAGAGAATGGGCAGTTTTTCAGTAATGCATTCATTTTCACAAAATCTTATAAGAGCAAAGCAATATAAATACAAAGGGAAACTGGAAAAAAAAAAGGCTACATCAGAACAGGTTACTGAATTTCCCTGTATTAATATCACATGCACGAATATCTTTAATATACCCAGTGAATGAGGCACTCCACTTCACTGGAGGCCCTCAGGTCCTGCAGGAGATGCAAAGGTGGAAAAGAGCTGGCCTTTGACATCAGGAGCAAAGATCCCATCAGGCTAACAAAGGCATGTCCCCAAATATCCTACCCAGGTCCACACAGCTGCCTGCAAAAGCACAAATGACCAGCACAACAGTGGTTCTGAGAAGGAACACGGCATTCCTGCCTGAGTGACCAGGAAGACCTCAAAGAACAGGGGGGACTCTGTATGGTAACTAAAACTTCAACAGTGATGAAGAGATGTCATCCATCACTCTAGCAAAGATTTTTACATTAGCAAAGCGTGTTTTATAAACATATGAACAGATTCGTTTTCCTGGAGCAGAAGTTCATGAAGGGGGGTAGTGGCAGATAAAGTTGGAAAAGTACTTTGGGAATGGGTTGTGGAGGTTCCTGAAAGCAAGAAGTCAAGAGGTGTGGAGTTGCTGAGAGTCTCTGGGTAGACAAGTGCCTGAGTTGCATTTTAGAAATAACAGTAACCAGGCAGCATATACAGAAAGAGAAAAGATACCTTACAAATGAAAAGCCAGATGCGAGGATTGGTTCAAGATGGCGGAGTAGAAGGACGTGCTCTCACTCCCTCTTGTGAGAGCAGAGAGCACCGGAAGCACAACTAACTGCTGAAAAATCAACGACAGGAAGACACTGGAACTCACCAAAAAAGATATCCCACATCCAAAGACAAAGGAGAAGGCACAATGAGATGGTAGGAGGGGCTCAATCACAATAAAATCAACTCCTATAACTGCTGGGTGGGTGACTCACAAACTGGAGAACACTTATACCGCAGAAGTCCAACCACTGGAGTGAAGGTTCTGAGCCCCACGTAAGGCTTCATAACCTGGTGGTCTGGCAACAGGAGGAGGAATTCTTAGAGAATCAGACTTTGAAGGCTAGCAGGATTTGATTGCAGGACTTCGACAGGACTGGGGGAAACAGAGACTCCACTCTTGGAGGGCACACACAAAGTAGTGTGCGTATCAGGACCCAGAGGAAGGAGCAGTGACCCCATAGGAGACTGAACCAGACCAACCTGCTAGTGTTGGAGGGTCTCCTGCAGAGTCAGCGGGTGGCTGTGTCTCACTGTGGGGACAAGGACACTGGCAGCAGAAGTTCTGGGAAATACTCCTTGGTGTGAGCCCTCCCAGAGTCCACCATTAGCCCCACCAAAGAGCCCACGTAGGCTCCAGTGTTGGGTGGCCTCAGGCCAAACAACCAACAGGGAGGGAACCCAGCCCCATGCCTCAGCAGACAAGTGGATTAAAGTTTTACTGAGCTCTGCCCACCAGAGCAACAGTCAGCTCTACCCACCACCAGTCCCTCACATCAGGAAAATTTCACAAGCCTCTTAGATAGTCTCATCCACCAGAGGGCAGACAGCAGAAGCAAGAAGAACTATAACCCTGCAGCCTGTGGAACAAAAACCACATTCACAGAAAGACAGACAAGATGAAAAGACAGAGTGCTATGTACCAGATGAAGGAACAAGACAAAACCCCAGAAAAAGAACTAAATGAAGTGGAGATAGGCAAACTTCTAGAAAAAGAATTCAGAATAATGACAGTGAAGATAATCCAGGACCTTGGAAAAAGAATGGAGGAAAAGATCGAGAAGATGAAAGAAATGTTTAACAAAGACCTAGAAGAATTAAAGAAAAAACAAACAGAGATGAACAATATAATAATGGAAATGAAAAATACACTAGAAGGAACCAATAGCAGAATAACTGAGGCAGAAGACCGGATAAGTGACCTGGAAGACAGAATGATGGAATACACTGCTGTGGAGAAGAATAAAGAAAAAAGAATGAAAAGAAATGAAGACAGCCTAAGAGACCTCTGGGACAACATTAAACGCAACAACATTCGCATTATAGGGGTCCCAGGAGGAGAAGAAAGAGAGAACGGACCTGAGAAAATATGTGAAAAGATTATAGTTGAAAACTTCCCAACATGGGAAAGGAAATAGACACCCAAGTCCAGGAAGTCCAGAGAGACCCATACAGGATAAACCCAAGGAGAAACATGCCAAGACACACAGTAATCAAACTGGCAAAACTTAAAGACAAAGAAAAATTGTTGAAAGCAACAAGGGAAAAACAATTAATAACATACAAGGGAACTCCCATAAGGTTGACAGCTGATTTCTGAGCAGAAAGTCTACAAGCCAGAAGGGAGTGGCATGACATATTTAAAGTGATGAAAGGGAAGAACCTACCACCAGGATTTCTCTAGCTGGCAAGTATGTCATTCAGATTCAATAGAGAAATTAAAAGCTTTACAGACAAGCAAAAGCTAAGAGAATTCAGCACCACCAAACCAGCTCTACAACAAATGCTAAAAGAACTTCTCCAAGTGGGAAACACAAGAGAAGAAAAGGATCTTCAAAAACAAACCCAAAACAATTAAGAAAATGGTAACAGGAACATACATATCAATAATTACCTTAAACATGAATGGATTAAATACTCCAACCAAAAGACACAGGCTTGCTGAATGGATACAAAAACAAGACCCATATATATGCTGTCTAGAAGAGACCCACTTCAGACCTAGGGACACATACAGACTGAAAGCGATGGGATGAAAAAAGGTATTCCATGCAAATGGAAATCAAAAGAAAGCTGGAGTAGCAATACTCATATCAGATAAAATAGACTTTAAAATAAAGACTATTACAAGAGACAAGGAAGGACACTACATAATGATCAAGGGATCAATCCAAGAAGAAGATATAACAATTATAAATATATATGCACCCAACATAGGAGCACCTCAATACATAAGGCAACTACTAACAGCTATAAGAGAGGAAATTGACAGTAACACAATAAGAGTGAGGGAATTTAACACCTCACTTACACCAATGGACAGATCATCCAAACAGAAAATTAATAAGGAAACACAAGCTTTAAATGACACAATAGACCAGATAGATTTAATTGATATTTCTAAGACATTCCATCCAAAAACAGCAGATTACACTTTCTTCTCAAGTGCACACAGAACACTCTCCAGGATAGATCCCATCTTGGGTCACAAATCAAGCCTCAGTAAATTTAAGAAAACTGAAATCTTATCAAGCAACTTTTCTGACCACAACACTATGAGACTAGATATGAATTACAGGGAAAAAACGTAAAAAACACTAACACATGGAGGCTAAACAATACGTTACTAAATAACCAAGAGATCACTGAAGAAATCAAAGAGGAAATAAAAAAATACCTAGAGATAAACGACAATGAAAACACGATGATCCAAAACCTATGGGGTGCAGCAAACCCAGTTCTAAGAGGGAAGTTTATAGCAATACAAGTCTACCTAAAGAAACAAGAAAAACCTCAAATAAACAATCTAAAGTTGGTTTTTTGAGAAGATAAACAAAATTGATAAACCATTAGCTAGACTCATTAAAAAAAGAGGGAGTGGACTCAAATCAATAAAATTAGAAATGAAAAAGGAGAAGTTACAACAGACACAGCAGAAATGCAAACTATCCTAGGAGACTACTACAAGCACCTCTATGGGAAAAAAATGGACAACCCCGAAGAAATGGACAAATTTTTGGAAAGGTATAACCGTCCAAGGCTGAACCAGGAAGAAACAGAAAATATAAACACACCAATCACAAGTAATGAAATTGAAACTGTGATTAAAAATCTTCCAACAAACAAAAGCCCAGGAACAGATGGCTTCACAGGTGAATTCTATCAAACATTTAGAGAAGAGCTAACACCCATCCTTCTCAAACTCTTCCAAAAAACTGAAGAGGAAGGAACACTCCCAAACTCATTCTAGGAGGCCACCATCACCCTGATACCAAAACCAGACAAAGATACTACAAAAAAAGAAAATTACAGACCAATATCACTGATGAATATGGATGCAAAAATCCTCAACAAAATACTAGCAAACAGAACCCAACAACATGTTAAAAGGATCATACACCATGATCAAGTGGGATTTTTCCCAGGGATGCAAGGATTCTTCAATATAAGCAAATCAAAGTGACACACCATATTAACAAATTGAAGAAGAAAAACCATATGATCACCTCAATAGATGCAGAAAAAGCTTTTGACAAAATTCAACACCCATTTATGATAAAAACTCTCCAGAAAGTGGGCATAGAGCAAACTTACCTGAACACAGTAAAGGCCATATATGACAAACCCACAGCAAACATCATTCTTAACAGTGAAAAACTGAAAGCATTTCCTCTAAGATCACGAAGAAGACAAGGATACCCACTCTCACCACTATTATTGAACATAGTTTTGGAAGTACTAGCCATGGCAATCAGAGAAGAAAAAGAAATAAAAGGAATACAAATTGGAAAAGAAGAAGTAAAAGTGTCAGTTTTTGCAGATGCCATGATACTATACATAGAGAATCCTAAAGATGCCACCAGAAAACTACTAGAGCTAATCAATGAATTTGGTAAAGTAGCAGGATAAAAAATTAATGCACAGAAATCTCTTGCATTCCTATACACTAATGACGAAAAATCTGAAAGAAAAGTTATGGAAACACTCCCATTTACCATTGCAACAAAAAGAATAAAATACCTAGGAATAAACCTACCTGGGGAGACAAAAGACCTGTATGCAGAAAACTATAAGACACTGATGAAAGAAATTAAAGATGATACAAACAGATGGAGAGATATACCACGTTCTTGGATTGGAAGAATCAGTATTGTGAAAATGACTCTACTACCCAAAGCAATCTACAGGTTCAGTGCAATCCCTATCAAATTACCAATGGCATTTTTTACAGAACTAGAACAAAAAATCTTAAAATTTGTATGGAGACACAAAAGACCCCGAATAGCCAAAGCAGTCTTAAGGGAATAAAAACGTAGCTGGAGGAATCAGACTCCCTGACTTCAGACTCTACTACAAAGCTACAGTAATCAAGACAATATGGTACTGGCACAAAAACAGAAATATAGATCAATGGAACAGGATAGAAAGCCCAGAGATAAACCCACACACCTATGGTCAACTAATCTATGACAAAGGAGGCAAAGATATTTAAGAGACTGTCTTTTCTCCACTGTATAAGTGGTGTTGGGAAAACTTGACAGATCCATGTAAAAGAATGAAATTAGAACACTCCCTAACACCATACACAAAAATAAACTCAAAATGGATTAGAGGCCTAAATGTAAGACCAGACACTATAAAACTCTTAAAGAAAGACATAGGAAGACTACTCTTTGACATAAATCACAGCAAGATCTTTTTTGATCCACCTCCTAGAGTAATGGAAATAAAAACAAAAATAAACAAATGGGACCTAATGAAACTTCAAAGCTTTTGCAAAGCAAAGGAAACTACAAGCAAGATGAAAGGACAATCCTCAGAATGGGAGAAAATATTTGCAAACAAATCAACAAAGGATTAATCTCCAAAATATATAAACACTTCAAGCAGCTCAATAATAAAAAAACAAACAACCCAATCCAAAAATGGGCAGAAGACCTAAATAGACATTTCTCCAAAGAAGACATACAGATGGCCAAGAGGCACATGAAAAGCTGCTCAACATCACTAATTATTAGAGAAATGCAAATCAAAACTACAATGAGGTATCACCTCACACCA
Organism: Globicephala melas; assembly: GCF_963455315.2. Taxonomy (NCBI): domain Eukaryota; kingdom Metazoa; phylum Chordata; class Mammalia; order Artiodactyla; family Delphinidae; genus Globicephala; species Globicephala melas. The sequence goes on along the minus strand of NC_083317.1, from coordinate 108,672,795 downwards.
ATTAGAATGGGCATCATCAGAAAATCTACAAACAACAAATTCTGGAGAGACTGTGGAGAAAAGGGAACACTCTTGCATTGTTGGTGAGAATGTAAATTGATACAGCCACTATGGAGAACACTATGGAGGTTACTTAAAAAACTAAAAATAGAATTACCATGTGACCCAGCAATCCCACTACTGGGCATACACCCAGAGAAAACCATAATTCAGAACGACACATGCACCCCGATGTTCACTGCAGCACTATTTACAATAGCCAGGTCATGGAAGCAACCTAAATGCCTATTGACAGACGACTGGATAAAGAAGATGTGGTACATATATACAATGGAATATTACTCAGCCATAAAAAGGAACGAAATTGGGTCATTTGTAGAGCCGTCGATGGATCTAGAGACTGTCATACAGAGTGAAGTAAGTCAGAAAGAGAAAAACAAATATTGTGTATTAACGCATATATGTGGAACCTAGAAAAATGGTACAGATGAACCAGTTTACAGGGCAGAAACTGAGACACTGATATAGAGAACAAACGTAAGGACACCAAGGGGGGAAAGCGGCTGGGGTGTGTGTGTGTGATGAATTGGGAGATTGGGATTGACATATATACACTAATATGTATAAAATGGAAAACTAATGAGAACTTGCTATATAAAAAAATAAATGAAATAAAATTCAAAAATTCGAAGAAAAAAAAAAGAAAAGCCAGACGCATTGGTTTCCACTACGAGCACTAAGACCAAAGTGCTGGTGGGGGAGTTAATACAGGTGAGAGAGAGTTTGAGAGCATTCTGCATAAAACAAATATATATTGAGCTGTTATATGCAAGGTGAAAACATTGTTAAGGTACAACCCCACTGTCATAGAACTCTCAGTGTCACAGAGGAGGCAGACACATCAGTGCATAATTACACAACAGGTGCATGTAGGGTGACAGATGGGCACACAGAGGAGGGGCACCTCGCCCAGCCTTGGGAATGCAGGAGACTTCCAGGATCAGAGGACGCTTGAGCCGAGCCTTAAAAGAGGCGTGTATTAGGTTCCTGTGGCTGCTACAATAAGTTACCACAAACCTGGTAGCTTAAAATGAAGAGCTATTTATTTTTTCACAGTTCTAGAGGCCAGAAGTATAAAGTCAAGCTGTTGTCAGTGCTACATTCAGCCTCCCCAAGGCTCTCAGGGAAAAACCTTTCCTTGCTTCTTCCAGTTTATGGTGGCACCAAGCACTCCTTGGCTTGTGGCAACATAACTCTTGTCTCTGCCTGTCCTTGCATGGCCTTCTCCCGTTGTCCCCACTCCTAACATTAATAAAGGATGAGTTGCTCCCACAAAATAAGAGCACTTGTCATTGGATTTTTAAGGCTCACCCGGTTAATCCAGAATGATCTCATCTCAAGATTCTTAACCTAATTACATCTACAAAGAGTCTTTTTCCAAATAAGGTCAAACTCATAGGTACCAGATGGTAGGCCTTGGACATATCTTTCGCCGGCCACAATCAACCTTCTACAATGGGCTGTATGAATAAGAGCTGATAATCTGGCAAAGAGTGGGGTAAAGGCATTCCAACATGAGCAACACTTAGCAAAGCACTATCTATGAGAACGAGTAACCTATATGAACATGGAGAAAAGAGCACCGGGAAACACAGAAAAAGCAACTAAGACTTTATATGCTGTGCTAAGGCTTACAAAGCACTGTCATGTAACAACACTTTGAACCACCCAAGACCCTTTAAGGCAGTAGGAATAGCCAAATTATGATGCTTCTCTTTTTAAAAAAAAAAAAAAAAACTTTTTATTTATTAATAAACTATAGAGAAAATTGAAAAAATAAAATAAAATAAAACGGATAACCAACAAGGACCTACTGTATAGCACAGGGAGCTCTGCTCCATGTTATGTAACAACTTAAATGGGAAAAGAATTTGAAAAAGAATAGCTACATGTATATGTATAACTGAATCACTTTACTGTATGCCTGAAACTAATACAACATTGTTAATCATCTATACTCCAATATAAAATAAAAAGTTAAAAAGACTAGCCAAATTTTACTCATAATGATGCAGAGGCAGAAAGATTCAACACCTTGTCCAGACACACATGCCTATGAAGTGGATGAGGTGGGACCTAAGACTTCCAATTCAAAATTCTGTGTCTACTTCACCATACAGTGCTGCAGTCATCCCTTTTCTACTGTTACAGAAAAAGATAAATTCCTAAGTCAAATTAATCATATTTTAAATAATCTTTATTCCTACAGGACATCTGGGAAATAAAGCATCACAATCCCTCTGTAGAAAAATATACAATAGTAGGTTTCACTTAAGGTCAGAAGTGAATCCAAGAGGGACTTCCCTGGCGGTCCAGTGGGTAAGACTCCACGCTTCCAATGCTGGGGGCGAGGGTTTGATCCCTGGTCGGGGAACTAAGATCCCACGGGCCATGCAGCCAAAAGTAAATAAATAAATAAAATTCTTTAAAAAAGAAGTGAATCCGAGAAAGGAAGTCCAGGTCTCAAACTCCCAACACGTTTCAAGTGACCCAGAGCCTGGCAGGGAGCACGTGTGTTGAAAGATCCAAAAGAGAAAGTGTGTAAGAGCACCTAGCATGCCTGGTGTCGCACAAATGCCCCAAATAAGTAAGCATCAGTTTCCTTGCCTGGCTCAGGGCCACATGAGGAGTCAGAGACAGTGAGGAAATGAACCGTGGCAGTTATGCCCAAACACTTTCAGCGTCAGCAAAACAAGGCTAAAGATACAAAGCCGGACCCACTGGTGCTGGTGAAATAATGAATGCTTAACACAAAGGCTATAATTATTCACCTTACATCCTCTCAACTCTGGGAGTTGCTGAAGGAATGATATTTCTGCCTGTTGATCTTTTTCTTCCTTGTGATTTACAGCACAAGAATAAATAAATGTGTGGCTGAGGTTTCATTAATATATTATCGTTTGGCCCTGGAACCCAATAGCACTACTGAAAAAAAGCTGCGACACACTTAACCTGGCAAGAGTCAGCCACCGTGCAGCTGCAGCAGGGACCACAGTTGAAAGCCATAAGCATCTTGCTCTTTTGTTCCCTGAGCGGTGGGAGAGGGAGGATATTGCAGCTGGAGTTGGGGGGAGGGGACAGCAGCCCTTCAATATGGTCTGGAGTAGTTTCCACCTGAGCCGCAATCAGGCTTCCTAATTCCCATTTCTGAGACGCAAATATGATCTAGGAATATCAACCACAAATAAATAAGTCAAACACAAAACACATTCTTGTTTTGTCTCCAGCGTGAAATGAAAAGATCACTGGAAACAGAGAGGGCTGACCACTTCCAGGCTGGGAAGCAGCAGGAAAGGGGAGGGAGTGGGCTGGAGGGGCTGCCCCTTAATGAGGGACTCTCTCTACCACCATGCAGAGTGGTGCTCTACCTGGGCTGCACACTGGAATCACCAGGGGCATGTGGCAAAATTCCAGGCCCCATCCCAGACCAATTACATGGGATCTCTGGGTGAGGACCAGGGCATTGGGATTTTTGAAAGCTCCCCTGTCATTCCAATGTGCAGCCACAGTTGGGGCCTTTGCTTTAAAAACGAAAAACAAAACACTGGAATATCTCACTGTCCCAAAATGTCTTTTTTCCCCCTCTGGGTTAGAGTTGCAGACAGGAAGGATAATATATTAGCTGCCCTTTGTGAGTGCCTTAGAGCTCTCCAAGCTGGCCACCTGAGTGTCTTGGGCTGAAGAGCAGCTGCTTCTCAGCCATCCGAGGCTGTGCATTTACTCCTGTCCTCTCCTGTCTCCTGCCTGCTCCTTTAGCTCCCTTAAAACACCTTCTTCTGCTCAAGGACCAGCTCAGGACTTACATTAGCGATAATCATGCTGCAGCTGCTATTCTTCTTATAGATCGTATCTAACATTTACTGAGTACAAATTATGTGCCAGGCATTGTTCTGAGTTCTTTACAGAGTATGAACTTAACTTAACCCTTATGATAATCATTTTCCTTTGTTTTCTTCAGTTAAATAATGATTTCATTCCTTTACTACATAATAAGTCAAATTTATACAACTATGGCAGAGGATGAGAATGGCTTATATTTCCAACCAGGAGAAGTCACTATTCCTTTTTGTAAAACTGAAGTATAGTTGATTTAAAATATTATATTAGTTTCAGAATGGGAGAAAATATTTGCAGACGATGCAACTGACAAGAGATTAATCTCCAAAATATACAAACAGCTCATGCAGCTCAGTATCAAAAAAAACAAACACCTCAATCAAAATAGGGACAGAGGGCTTCCCTGGTGGCGCAGTGGTTGAGAGTCCGCCTGCCAGTGCAGGGGACATGGGTTCGTGCCCCGGTCTGGAAAGATCCCACATGCCGCAGAGCGGCTGGGCCCGTGAGCCATGGCCGCTGAGCCTGCGTGTCCGGAGCCTGTGCTCCGCAACGGGAGAGGCCCACGTACCGCAAAAAAAAAAAAAAAAAAAAAAGGGACAGAACCACTGTGGAAAATGGTATGGAGGTTCCTCTGAAAACTAAAAATACAATTACCACGTGACCCAGCAATCCCACTCCAGACAAAACTATAATTCAAAAAGATACATGGACCCTTATGTTCATAGCAGCACTATTCACAATAGCCAAGACATGGAAACAACCTAAATGTCCATCGACAGATGAATGGATAAAGAAGATGTGGTACATATATACAGTGAAATACTACTCAGGCATAAAAAAGAATGAAATAATGCCATTTGCAGCAGCATGGATGCAACTAGAGATTATCATACTAAGTGAAGAAAGTCAGAAAGAGAAAGACAAATACCGTATGATATCACTCATAAAATATGACACATATGAAACTATCTATGAAACAGAAACAGAATCAGGAACACAGAGAACAGACTGGTGGTTGCCAAGGGGGAGGGGGGTGGGAGACGGTTGGACTGGGAGTTTGGGATTAGCAGATGCAAACTGGAATATACAGAATAAACAAAAATGTTTTACTGTATAGCACAGGGAACTATATTCAATATCCTCTGATAAACCATAATGGAAAATATGAAAAAAAGTGTATATATATATATATATATGTATAACTGAGTCACTTTGCTGTACAGCAGTAATTAACACAATACTGTAATTCAACTATAAATCAATAAAAAATATATTTTAAAAAAATGGGCAGAAGATCTAAATAGACATTTCTCCAAAGAAGACATACAGATGGCCAAAAAGCACATTAAAAGATGTTCAACATCACTAATTATTAGAGAAATGCAAATCAAAACTACAATGAGGTATCACCTCACACCGGTCAGAATGGCCATCATCAAAAAATCTACAGACAATAAATGCTGGAGAGGGTGTGGAGAAAAGGAAACCCTCCTACACTGTTGCTGAAAATGTAAATTGGTACAATCATTATGGAGAGCAGTATGGAGGTTCCTTAAAAAACTAAAAATAGAGCTACCATATGATTCAGTTATACATATACATATATCTATTCTTTTTCAGATTCTTTTCCCTTATAGGTTATTACAGAGTATTGAGTAGAATTCTCCATGCTATACAGTAGGTCCTTGCAGATTATCTATTTTATATATAGTAGTGCATATGTGTTAATCTCAACCTCCTAATTTATCCCTCTCCCCTACCTTTGCCCTTTTGTAACCATAAGTTTATCTTCTATGTCTGTGAGTCTGTTTCCGTTTTGTCAATAAGTTCATTTGTGTCATTTTTTTAGACTCCACACATAAGTGATGTAAGATATTTGTCTTTCTCTGACTTTACTTAGTATGATAATCTCTAGGTCCACCCATGTTGCTGCAAATGGCATTATTTTGTTCTTTTTTAAGGCTGAGTAATATTTTATTATATATACACCACATCTTCTTTATCCATTCCTCTGTTGATGGACATTTAGGTTGCTTCCATGTCTTGGCTATTGTAAATAGTGCTGCTATGAACATTGAGGTGCATGTATCTTTTCAAATTATAGTTTTCTCTGGATATATGTCCAGGAGTGGGATTGCTGGCTCATATGGTAGCTCTATTTTTAGTTTTTTTAAGGAATCTCCATACTATTTTATCCAGAGATAAACCTATGCACCTATGGTCACCTAATCTATGACAAAGGAGGCAGAATATACAATGGAAGAAAAACAGTCTCTTCAATAAGTGGTACTGGGAAAACTGGACAGCTACATGTAAAAGAATGAAATTAGAACACTCTCTAACACCATACACAAAAATAAACTCAAAATGGATTAAAGATCTAAACATAAGCCTGGGATACTATAAAACTCTTAGAGGAAAACATAGGCAGAACACTCTCTGACATAAATTGCCTTAAGATATTTTTTGATCCACCTCCTAGGGTAATGACAATAAAAGCAAAAATAAACAAATGGGACCTAATTAAACTTAAAAGCTTTTGCACAGCAAAGGAAACCATAAACAAAATGAAAAAACGCACAGAATGGGCGAAAATATTTGCAAATGAATCAACCAACAGGGGATTAATCTCCAAAATATACGAGGAGCTTATGCAGCTCAATATCAGAAAAACAACCCAATCAAAAATTGGGCAGAAGATCTAAACAGAAGATTGGGCAGAAGATCTAAATGTCTTACTGTATAGCACAGGGAACTATATTCAATATCCTCTGATAAACCGTAATGGAAAATATGAAAAAGAGTGTGTGTGTGTGTGTGTGTGTATATATATATATATATATATATATATATATATATATATCCTGTTCTCCTATCCTGTTCCATTGATCTATATTTCTGTTTCTGTTCCAATATCATATTGTTTTGATTACTGTAGCTTTGTAGTATAGTCTGAAGTCAGGGAGCCTGATTTCTCCAGCTCCGTTTTTCTTTCTCAAAATTGCTTTGGCTATTCAGGGTCTTTTGCATTTCCATACAAGTTGTAAAAATTTTTGTTCTAATTCTGTGAAATGAATCACTTTGCAGTACACCTGAAACTAACACAACATTGTGAATCAACTGTACTCCAAGATAAAATAAAAATTAAAAATAAATTGCTTATTCTTACAATATAGAGCCTATTAATTTAGTTGCTATCAGTAAGAATCAGAATTTAGAACCCTTATTCTTTCTGTCTCAAGATTTTTTCATGTAGTAATAGCTTTTTTAAAGAGTAGAGATCCCTAGGAAGATAAGGAGATAAAATGGATGACTTCAAGATTCTCAAGATATTATGGCCAGTCACACAATGTATTTGTGCAAGGTCATGAGAGTCCCGTAGGTTTGTAGACCTGCTCCTTCTCCAGGTCAGAGGTCAATGTCAGCCAGGAGAGGACACTCCTACAACAGTTCAGAGCCAACTGGGACAACCCCTTCCCAGGAGTGTGAACGCAACTTATGAAGGTGGTAGGCAGGTCAGAGAGCCAGAAAAAGATTTTGACGTATTATTTTGATGTCCATTTAGAAGATGAAGATAAAGAAACAGGTCTAGAGTGGCAGAGCCAGGCTTTGACCTAGGCTCCAAAGCCTGTGTGTTTGATGACTGCTACCCAGTATGTCATCTGACCTACTCTGGGTATTCCAGGCTACCCTCAGCTCTCTTTCCTCTGAATTCACATTTTCTTAAGTCAATTCCACATGACATAACAATTTGTCAAGTTTGTTATTATTTGTTGCCAGTGTGATAAGTGTGTCTCTCCAGCTATATGAACTCCCCAAAAGACATAAATCTGAGAGGTCATATAAAATATCATGCTTGAGAGCAAGGATGGCCCATATAATTTTCCTCCTCTAAATTAATCACTAGATTAATTACTTTATCTAGCACAACCCCATTTTCCTAATCTGTAAAACATCAGAAATGATAGTTTCAACTCCATCCCCATGGCTATAGGAATAAAATGAAATTCTATAAGTATAAAGTCCTTAGCATAGTGCTGGTGCTAGTAAGGGTTCAACAAGTGTTTCATATTTAAAAGCTGATTTTAGCTCAGGTATAAAAAAATAATAGTACAATGTCAAAAAAAATAGCAAAAGGTAATGTTTCTTCAGAGCTGTTAAGTATACACTTTTTTTTTTTTTTTTTTTTTTGCGGTACGCAGGCCTCTCACTGTTGTGGCTTCTCCCGTTGTGGAGCACAGGTTCCAGACGCGCAGGCCCAGCGGCCATGGCTCACAGGCCCAGCCACTCTGTCGCATGTGGGATCTTCCTGGACCAGGGCACAAACCCGTGTCCCCTGCATCGGCAGGCAGACTCTCACCCACTGCGCCACCAGGGAAGCCCAAGCATACACTTTTAAATGTTATTAGAGCAACCATTCTTCATATACATTAAAACAAAAAAAATACTGTCCAAAATGAATGTAAGTCTGGGTTTGTGCATCTGTACATACATGTGGGTTTATATATGACAATGTACATTCATGCTTTAAAGTCCCCCACTGCTGCAATGACAGAAGAACTAACAAAGAGAAAAATCATAATCTTGGTCGAAATAAAATAAACAAGATCACTGCAGATCATAAATGTAGTTGAGCTCCATATTCACAGAGGGCACAGGTGGCCAAGAATTTATATCTTTTAGTACAATAGAAACTAAAAGTGTTCCACATGCTGTGGGAGATTAGAGCTGGTCTCTCAACATGAAACCAAGGTGGTGAAGAAAGCTGGAATGGGATCCTTGCTTATAATAGGAAACACTAAAAAAAAAAAAACTATTGTGAGGAAGATTCAAAATTTAATATCAAAAGAGGTAAGAATGAATAAGAAGACAAACAAAGTGCTGGTTTGCTTGGTGACTGAATGGGTAATATCTTCAACATCTCTAGTGGCAGAGAACTCTCAATCAATGTAAGGTCTGGTTAGGAACCTGGGGCACAGGTGGGCTGTGTGTATATGTGTGGGTGCCATGGGGGTGGGGGTGCTTAGTGTTCAAGTAGAAGCAATCCCAAAACCACTAGATAAGAAGGTTAAATATAGAAAGAAGGAGAATGGAAGGGGAAAAAACATTCCACTCAAAACTGAATATTCAACCCAAAATTCTAAAACCCATGTGGAAAAACTAATGCTAAGATGGAGTGCTAAAAACATCAACACATGGAAAGGAAACTCACTCTTTCACTTTGAAATAAGTATGTTTAGATGCTCAAAGATATAAAGAAATAGCTCCATAAAAAGAACAAGAAACTAAGAAGCCAAACAGTAAAATAAGAACAGGTGTCTACGAAAAAAAAAACAATAAAAATTTTGTAAATCAAGTATATAGTCATTGAAATTAAAAGAATAGCTGGGATAAACTCTAGACCAGATGTAGTCAAAGAGATAATTAATGAATTGGAAAATAATACTGTAAACATATAGTACCCAGAATCCCCTGCCTGCCGACACAGGGGACATGGGTTCTTGCCCCGGTCCGGGAAGATCCCACATGCCGCGGAGCGGCTGGGCCTGTGAGCCATGGCCGCTAAGCCTGTGCGTCCGGAGCCTGTGCTCCGCAACGGGAGAGGCCACGTCAGTGAGAGGCCTGCATACCGAAAAAAAAGAAAACATTAAAGAATTAAGAGATATAGAAAATAAAGTAAGATTCTAACCTAAATCTAATAGTACTTCCAGAAAAAGAAGACTGATGAAATGGCATAAAAACATATTTAAAGAACAAAACTGTTGAGAATTTTCTAGAATGAAAGAAAACATGAGTTCTCCAGTAGGAAGTGAATATGGAGTGCTAAGAAAAATAAACCTACTTCTAGTCATTTAATAGTGAAGTCACAGAACAGCTAGAATAGAAAGGAAAGACATATTACCAACAAGAAATAGTTGTAGAAAACAAACTTATGGTTACCAAGGGGGAAAGAGGGAGGGATAAATTGGGAGACTGGGATTGATATAGACACACTACTATATACAAAACAGATAACTAGTAAGAACCTACTGTATAGCACAGGGAACTCTACTCAATACTCTGTGATGACCTATATGGGAAAAGAATCTAAAAAAGAGTGGATATATGTGTATGTATAGCTGATTCACCTTGCTATACAGCACAAACTGATACAACACTGTAAATTAACTACACTCCAATAAAAATTAATTTAAAAAAACAACAGGGATAGTTGAGTTCTCGGCAATAATTCTCAGAGGATAATAACTTTGAAATATAAGGGAAATATGTACATACACATATCAATAATACATACAGTACATTAGACCTTAAATGTTCATTACCTTAACTCTCTGGCAGGGCAGGGAGGAAGAAATTGTATCATATACTAGAAAACAACTGGAATCTTCAGCTCACCTTCCACTCCTCACCCCTTGTCACCAGGATGAAACAGCATGCCCGGCACGTGGGTGTTTACCGAGGAACAGGACCTCACAACATCATGAGGTAACTCATCCTTTCCATGAGTGCTGACAAGTCTTAAACCAACAAGATTCATAATCGTCCTTAAAATGGCTCAAATCATAAAATGAATAACTTAGGAAAGAAGGTTAATCTAAGGTAATAGGGAGGGAGGAAACTATTAAAGTATTTAGTATGAGACATGCAGAGTGAATAATGGTTTTAGGGTACTAACATAACACAAAAAGTGGTTACATGTTACTCTACTAGGGCTTGTTTAAACTTGTTGGAAGGCTTGGTGTTCACGGGATGAGCTTCATATAGGAGACAGACAGCTTGATATTTGTGCCTAAGAAGCTGGCTGAACCCAGATTCAGAGAGTGCAAGGAACAAGATACTGAATAGCTCAGCAGAAGAGGAAAAAATCAGTGAGGTTGAACCAGTGGGGTGGAAAGTCTGTAAGGCACACTGACATTAGAGGACCCCATAAAAATGAATAATGGTGAGCTGGCCCCACTGAATCAAATTTGTTAGATTACTGTGCTGTGGTTGAAAGGAAGCTGTCCCCGAAGTCTTTGAGTTGTGTGATTCTTGGGTCATTGAACACACCGGCTTTACCTATGGCTTATTACAGTATGAGCCAGATTTTCTCTATGGCTGAAGCCTCAGATTAATGAGGTAGAAGCTTAAAGGATTCAATTAATTCAAAAGAAAGCATTTCTTAAAAGAGCAAAAGCTTTCGGTGTGGTTTGAATCCCTCAGCTTGATGGTAGACTAGGAGGAGTAAGAAGGCCAGCGTGAGGGTCCTGCCTCCCTCTCTGTTCTAACGTAAAGAACAGAGTAAAGAACAGGGTAAAGCTGGGCGAGCCACAGATCCTGCTTCTGACCTCTGCATCTGCTGTTCCCTCTGCCTGGAACAACCTCCCACCCCACCCCAGACATGAGCATGGCTAACCTCGCCTCTTTCCGGTCTTTGCTCAGGTGTTACCTTCTCTGTGAGACCTTTCCTGACCATCCCATCTAAAACGTCAACAGACTCTTTACACACACACTTTCTACACTTCTTCCCTCCCTTTTTCCCTTTAGCGCTTATCACTGCCTAGTACACTACACGTTACTTATTGTCTATCCTTCCTTCTCCCACCAATGCAGAGACTCCACGAAGGCAAAGATTTTTGTCTGTTTTGTTTACTGATATATGCCCCAACATCTACAGCATGTTGGTGCATCTCCAACAGGAGTTCCTCCATAAAAATCTTTTGAATGTGCCAATGAATCTTGCATAAGCCCCATGACAGCTAGCATTCCAGTGTTCGCGAATGCTAAGCTGAAAATCTTTATTTATTGCAATAATTATTGCAATATCTATAACTTATAAATCTAACCACATTCTGTTAACTTAAAACTGAGGTTAAGAACTTCCTCTAAGGTAATTATTGGTTTCATACAAACTATGCACAGTACATCCGCCTTTGCAGAAATATGATCAGACACTCGATTTAGATCAGACAATTTACGTTCAACACTCAGATAAGGCATCTGAGCCCTCTGCTGACAACAGAACTAGAAATTGACTGATTACGGGATAACACTTTGGCTTTCTAAATACAGCACTGCCTTTTCTCAGAAGAGCTCAAAAATAGACAAAAAAGATTTGAAAAAGATGAGTAAAAACCTTATATATTTCCACTAGAATGTTGATTTCTTTATATATTTTCTCTCCTAAAGTCTAACAAAGAGACACCTGTAAAATGTTACAGGTAAGGTGCTCTCCACTTTCACTTAGGCCCAAATCAAAGAATCCAAATGAAAGATCATGGCTATCTTTATGGAATCACATTGTAACCTCTCAACCTATATGGGTTCCTAGACATCAACCAAGAGACTTTGAAGACTGAGAGGAACCCAGTTGGATATTTTCACAGGTGAATTTATTGGTTTGTTTCCATAAAACTATACCTAATTCTCTTTTATAATTGTAGATATTTAACTTAGAAAGTTAGGAGGCTCACTGATATCAGAAGAAATTTTATATTACTGGGTGGATTTAGAAACTAGAATAACTTGGGTTTTACTCAGAGCAACAAATGACTATTGTGATAGTATCAATAGCTAAATTTCCACCACTCATTTTCACTAAAAACTACATTCGCTAAACACATAACTTAGTCAAGACTCTCTGCTCCTTGCTTCTAAATGATAGACTACTCTGAGGCTGGCAACCAAGAGTTTTGGGAAACAAGAGGCAAAGATATTGAAATTCAGAGACAAAAATCTGGCTTATAAAATAAAGCTTAAAGAACGAAATTACCTATAATAGCAAGTAATTAATTATAAAAATAGCAATTAGCTGGAAGAGCAAAAAAGAAACAAAAATATTAATTATATTTTCACTTATGTAAATCTCTTGAGATTTTCTGTAACCATAGCCCTATTAGTGGTATTTAATTGAGCTAATAAAAACTATTAAAAGGCAATGGATTAATACAGATGGTAATTTTTCCTTTTCACTTCAAGGCTGAGTCTTCTCCACTTCATCCCTTCTAAAATGCATCAAAGCCAAGAAAGAACTATCTACTGAGACTTCAGCTGTCATTAAGCCCTTGCCCTCTTTGAAAATAATACCAGCTCTCTTTAATACCTATAGGAAGTCACACAGTTACTATTATTTCAAAGAGAGTAGACTTTTTTTAATGATGTAGTAATTGAATTCAGGGCAATAATGTAAATTAGCAGATTTTATACAATATTTCTCTTTTTTTAGAGGGTAGAATAATTGTCCAGACATCTAGAGGAATACTACTTTTCTGTAGAAATGAAATTGTAAACCTTATAACAAGTTACCATGAGCAGGTGCTACTCTCAGATTGTCATATGTTCCTGGAAATCATGTGAGTTATAGAAGGTGGGGGAAGTCAAGAAGTCCTAGTCCCCCATAGTGATGGGGGGTGGGGGAGGTCTTTAAGCCTTACATTTCTCCCAGGTTTGCATTTCCATTGGATTACCAGGCTAAATGGTGCTTTTCTACAAAGGCAACTCCTTGATCTAGGACAGAGGTCTGAAGCACCATGCAGGTGGCAAACTATTCTATGCCATTTTATCTGAAATGTGGCAAATGTAAGATTTAGCCAAGAGATCCATGTCTGGAAGAGCTTGGAAATCTTCTGGTCCAAGGTACATTCTCTTACGGAGGGGATGAGCATTCTAGAGAAGCATACACACTTGCAGCTGGGTTCTGTGAGCCAGCCTTGACAGGCAGCATGGTGGGGCTTAAAGCCCATTTATGTCAGCAGACAGCAACATTTCCAACCGCAATTTGAGTTTTGACCAAGCTGTAATAGGAGGGAATTTGTCCCTGGAGAGAGGGTCAGATGGGTTAATCACTAACATTCCTTCCAACTCTAGGACACAAGAATCCTTGACTCACTCACTCAATAAACATTTGGGAGTTTTTGTGCCAGCACACAAAGTAATTTTCAATAAATATCCTTTTTACACTACAGCCACCATATCTGTGAAGATTCCAACACAGCAGCAATTTTTACTGTAGCACACAGAGGGTAAAAATTATGGCCAAGCCTGTAACTTACATAGTGGAGCTTGAACTTGCACTCATCTTCAATTTCATCTGCGCTGTCTTCATCAGAAACTTCCCCTTCCTCTGCATCATCTCCAAGGTGATAAGGTAACTTCTTGCCCTGAAATGAAACAAAACACTCAATTTAAAGATGAAAATTCAGCAAGATAGGGGTATGGGAATTAAGAGGTACAAACTACTATGTATAAAGTAAGCTACAAGGATATATTGTACAGCACAGGGAAATACAGCAATTATTTTATAATAACTTTAAATTGAGTCTAATCTATAAAAATATTGAATCACTGTTATACACCTGAAACTAATATTAGTCAACTATACTTCAGTTAAAAAATAAAATAGGAAATGAAAAATGAAAATTCACAATAGCCAAAAGGTGGAAATAACCCAGTGTCTACCAACAGGTGAATGGATAAACAAAATGTGGTATATGCATACACTAAAATGTTATTCAGCTTTTAAAAGTAAGGAAATTCTGACTCATGTTACAACATGGATGAACCTTGAGGACATTAGGCTAAAGGAAATAAGCCGGTCACAAACGACGACTGTTGTATGATTCCACTTATATAAGGTACTCAGAGTAGCCAAATTCATAGAGACAGGAAGTAAAACAGTGGTATCCAGGGGCTGGAGGAAGCGGGTGGTGGGGAAGATGGGAGCTGTTTAATGAGTATGGAGTTTTGGTTTTGCAGGAAAATGAGTTCTGTACGTGGCAATGCGAATGTACTTGACACAGCTGAACTGTACACTTAAAAATGGTTAAGATGGTAGGTAAGTTTTATGTATGTTGTATTTTACCACCATTAAAAATAATTTTTAAAAAATGAAAATAGACTGTCATACTGAGTGAAGTAAGTCAGACAGAGAAAGAGAAATACTGTATGATATCAATGTGGAATCTAAAAAGAAATGATACAAATGAACTTATATAAAACAGAAACATCTCATAGACTTAGAGAACAAACTTATGGTTATGGGGATCGGGGAGCAGGGGAAGAGATAGTTAGGGAGTGTGGGATTGACGTGTACACACTAATACATTTAAAATGGATAAGCAACAAGGACCTACTGTATAGCACAGGGACACAGGGAACTCTGCTCATATTATGTAACAACCTAAATGGGAAAAGAATTTGAAAAAGAATAGATACATGTATATGTATAAATGATTCACTCTGCTGTACACCTGAAACTATCACAACATTGTTAATCAACTATTCTCCAGTATAAAGTAAAAAGGTTTTTTTAAAATAAAAGAAAAATGAAAATAAAATTTGTTATCTCCTTGCCAATCATTACTTCAGACTGACTTGAAGGCAGATCGCTTGAATTAGAGGCAAAGCAAAGGGAGAAGAGACTTTCACGAAAAGGCAGTTTTATGACTTCCAATTAAATACAATTAATTAGGGATACTATATTTACAAGTAAAAATCAGACCAGGCTTCTGTTCGAGAATATACGACTCGTCATAAACAGGCATCACCCCATCCCATGTCCTTAGAGCAGCTTGTTCTCCTGAGCAGGTTAAATGCGCCCTCCTCTCCTGCTGGTTGTGTCCTCTGCACTGACCAGACCTGCTTTTATGGACAATGCAATGACACTCCTGACCAGCCAGAACATGCCCCTCGCAACCACTCACCAACACACTTTAGGAATCAGGGGCTTTTGGACAACAAGGGGGAATTCTTATAACAAAATGGTAGAAAACCCAAGTTATACAATTATATGCACATTATGATCTCAATGATATATAAAAATTCAGGGAAAAAAATCTGGCAAGAAATATGGTCAATTATTAGGAGTACGAATGTCTGGGTAACAGCATTATGGGTGATAGTTATTTTCTCCTTTTCTACATTTCCCAA
This sequence comes from Globicephala melas, assembly GCF_963455315.2. Classification (NCBI taxonomy): domain Eukaryota; kingdom Metazoa; phylum Chordata; class Mammalia; order Artiodactyla; family Delphinidae; genus Globicephala; species Globicephala melas. The sequence goes on along the minus strand of NC_083317.1, from coordinate 108,656,991 downwards.
TTCATATTCAGAAAAAGTAAAACTAAATAAAAAGCAGAAGAAGGAGGCATGGCCCAGGAGCCTGATAAGGGCTTCCAGGACGGCTAATCATCTGTACCAGTAAAAGCATCTTACTTGTAAGCAGAAAGGAATATTAATAGGAAATTGACTCACTCCCAGAATCTTGGGGAGCAGAGAGGGCAGAACCAGACTCTGTGGCTAAGGGACCAAGGTCACTGTGGTAGACAGCCTCTAAAATACCCACAACGGTTCCTACCTCTTGGTATTCATGTACTTCTATAATCCCTTCCCGTTGAGTGTGGGCTGGACCTAGTGACCCCACTGAATGAATGGAATACAGCAAAAGCATGAAGATGGGGGAAATTCTTTAAACGTGGAAGGTTGTTCATGTGCTTGGCAGCCAAATATAATGATAAATTTCTAAACATCATCCCAGACTACTACCCAGGCTGATCTTCTCTAAACTAGAGCTCCAGTGACTTCTGTTACATATTCCTGCTCTTCACACCATGACTGGCCCACCTTCAGCACTCTGGATCTTCCCCTCATCCACTTCTCCTCCCTCCACAAGGCCACCAGCACAGTCAGATTTTCAGAGAACTCTCCCTCCCAGTTTCCTGTATCTTCCCTGATACCCAAAGCTCTTGACCTAAAGGGCTTGGCAAAGAGATAAATTTAAAGCTGGTTAAATCATTTATGTAATGAAAACAAAATCTATATTAAGAATCCAAACTCTTAGAATTTGAATACTTAAATATTTTTTTCAACTTACAAAAGGATGGTTATAGGTTTAAAAAGGTGGTATTTAATTTGCCTTCATATCCCTATGTAATATACTTCTTATTTGTATGTGCTATCTGCAAAGTGAAAACTACATTCTTTTCCACAGGAATATATATAGCTATAGATATATAAATATGGCACTAAGCTTCAAATCCCCTTTACTTAAGTGTGGCAGTAGGTGGGGAAGCAAGGAGAGAAAGTTGCCATCTAGAGTATTCACAAGGCGCCCTCATTTTCAGTCCTTTCAAAATCCCATTAAAAGATATCAGGCGGCTTCCCTGGTGGCGCAGTGGTTGAGAGTCTGCCTGCTGATGCAGGGGACATGGGTTCGTGCCCCGGTCCGGGAAGATCCCACATGCCGCGGGGCGGCTAGGCCCGTGAGCCATGGCCGCTGAGCCTGCGCGTCCGGAGCCTGTGCTCCGCAACGGGAGAGGCCACAACAGTGAGCGGCCCGTGTACCGAAAAAAAAAAAAAAAAAGATATCAAGGCCATATCTTCTGCCAGCTTTTTCCACATTCATGGTCTTTGAAAGATACCTTATACAGGCAGATAGGAAGAAAAGCAACACCACAGAACATTGTTTCTTAACGTCTCTTATGAAGAGTGTTACACCTGAGGAAAATTATAGAATAAACTTAGGTAGAATTTTATGAACTTAACAGTGGCCCAGTGTAAACAAAGAATGACCTAGGAGTCCCCTTCTGATCTACATACTATTTCATGTGGGAGTCACACTCAAGAATTAGATTAATTTCTCCATGGTACTGAAAATATTTCTAGAGACTGGAACCATAGCCATCTCTTAGCTTTTAGCTGCCTGGCCCCAGGACCGCGGTAACTGCTCTATGACACATCTGTAAAAGTAAAATGCTTGGACCAGATAAGTTTTCTTTCAGTAATGAGCCTATGGAAAATTACTAAGTTCGTTATTATTTTTGTTCAAAAGCAAATTTTTGTTTAATTTTTAGGAGATACGTACACACACAGTTGGCCCTCCGTACCCAAGGGTTGGTTGAATCCGCAGATGTGAGGAGCCAACTGTACTAGGCCATTTCATACGAGGGGCTTGAGCACTGTGGATTTGGAACCAATCCTGTGGGTAATGAGGGACTAGTGTATATATCTGTGTGTGTGTGTGTGTGTGTGTGTGTGTGTGTGTGTGTGTACACACAAGGTTGGAAAGTTTGTGTGTTACAGTTATAATAATAAACAACTTACCCATCTCCAAAGTGGTAAGTAGCCATTCAAATGCTGCCTTTTGGATCACAGATTGCTCTGATGCTAAAGGAACTTAGGAAAATCAGTTCCCTTTTTGTTGTTTCAAATGGGAGTGTGTTGGTCTAGAGATCTAAGAAATCTCCTTAAAGTTTGGAGAAGGTTACTACCAGCAAATGGACTGCAGCTGCTTTGAAACACCCACAGCCCACATTGCTGCCACTCCTTCCAACGAGTGCCTCAGGTCTTCTGGCTTCAATTCATCCTGGTGCCCATTAGCCCTAGGACATTCTATGCCCAATGATCCAAAGCCCAGTTATGCACAAGGGATTCAATGAGTTCATATCAAATATTCCTTAAGTTCCACTGTCCAAATGAGAAGTCTTTCAATCAGATGGACTCATTCTGCATTTAACCTTCTGACGCTTGGCTAAAGACCATTTGGGAACATGGAAATATTTACAAGGCTATAAAGCTGACACTGAGCTTTCTAACCTAGCAATCAGTTTTCACCACAAGAGACTGCGTTAGCAAGACTTCAGGAAAACTGACCTTAACGTTATTTCTCACATTATATAATTGGAGCTTTTATTCAAAATGCTTTCACACGTACAAATGCCCAATGACACCCCTTTGATGGATTCAGCCTATAACTCTCATTTAACTGATAGAAAAACAGGTTTTGACCCATTCTAAAGATGAATACTTTACATCTTCCCCATGTGCTGTCCTCTCTTAAAGCCCCAGTTAAAGTCTTGCTATGAAATTACACTATCTGACTTTCCTGCGCCTCCTCTGTGATATTTGGTTTTTGTACACACCCTTTTTAAGTAAAATATAACCCCATTTGATCATTAATACTCTGCTGCTTTTCCTTAGGTATTTAGTCTCAAAACAATACAACTATCCAAGATGCTTTTAGTCCAAATACACAAAATTAACTGGAATTAAATAAAATCACATCAGCAATCTGAGAACACAAGGAGCTGTCTTTCTGGCTATTCCTTGCATTAATAATATTCATTTCAGGTAGTAAGTTTTCTCCCTCAGAAGATCTGTTTATGAAATGCCACTCTATTCACCTACTGCTCCTCTGCCTACACACGAATCCTCTGGGGCACAGTGTCTGAACGTGTGCTCCACTTTGAAGTGAGCTCTTCTCACTTACATAACCAAGGCTGACCAACCATGAAGACTTTTTTTGACAGACAGTTATTGGAGCTTGAAATGGCAGAGAAGAATCTGAAAGAAATGCTTTTGGATACGGACACATGTAATCCAGGCCTCCCATACACAGACCCCTCTCCAGCGTCAACTACTACAGACTAAAATATTCAGTATTTGATTTACAGTACTGAGGTCCTCACTTCATAAAAACAAATCCCAGAATACATGACCAGTCAGTAAAAAGCTTTTTCTGAAGGTATGACTATAAGTAAGTTGGAACAAGGTGCATGCACAAATCTAGACAGCCCTTCATATATTGACTATTATTCTCTTGATAAACCAGTTTTCAGTCCTTAAGGGAGGGAGGGCTTAGCAGGTCATTAGTGCCTTTTATTGCATTCCTGAGGTAATTACCTTCACTAGGATTTTGCCTTTCAAACTTTGAGGGCTTGGAAGCTGCTTGGTCTCTCCTGTGTCTACAGATGACAGGTCGAGTTTGTCTCGGAATATTCCTTTCAGGTACTGAGCAATTTTCCTTTGCTGCTGGACACTGCAGTGATTCTCAATAGACAGTATGACCGGGAACCTGAGAGAACAGCAGTACATTGTAAAGGTGTCGAGTACAGCAACTCACAGGGACTTTTGAAAATTATTCTGTATTCATTATGTTCTTACAAGCCTAGTGACAGTATTTGTGAGCGAGGTGATAATTAAAATGCTTCTAAAATGAAAAAGATGAGAGATGCATTAAAAAAAAAAAACTCCTCTGGCCAAATATATTTTACCAGGCATAAGGGGTGAACAAAATACCAATCCATATGAGATGACTTAGTCTAATATTTTGTAGCTCTCTCTCTCCCGCACACACACAGTACATATATTTTGTCTCTTTTACAAGAAAAAATAAAAGAGAAAATTTTGAGAGATAAGAAACCTAAAGAAAGAAAACTCATAAGGTAATTTTGTCTTGTTTATTCAAAAGTCTAGAAACATCTAGGAGACCACTATCATTAAATGAAGCTATTTACTCTAAAAATATATATTCAACACACAGCTTGAAAATTACTATTGAGGATAAAATAACACAATGGAATTTTGTGTTTTATAGTGTCCTATGTCAGGCATTTCAAAATCATTTGTATAGAATTACATACTAGTCTTTACTTTCAGAAAGGAAAAAACAAAGTCAAGCATTCACTCTCCTCCAGCACTCAGGGATCTGTGCAGAGAATGTGAGACCCCAATGGAGCAATTAGTACAGACAGCCTTAGGAACCAGCAAAGATTCCATGACCTTACTCCTCTTTTGACTTTGTTTTTTCCTCAGAAAAACAAATTAAGGCTTATTTTCATTTTTTTTCTAGTTTCCATCACATATCTTCTGAAGTACTAGGCAATATATTTTTTTCTGGAATAGACAAACCAATATTTAACTTGCGTAATATGTCTACATGGAGAAAAAAATTTATTTATGCACTTGTATGAGAAGCACAAACTCCACAATACAGGCTGTGACCTCCTGAAATTACATTCTATCCTCATTAGTAAACCTGATGCCAGAGGTAACACGAGAGATGAACCTTTGTGACTGAGGTTGGTTTGGTTACCGGACTATAATCTGTTTGCTCCTGGGTCCTCACATGGGTTTTACCCCAGAGTGTTAGAAAGAGAAAAACAGCAGACTAGCAACCCTGAGTTGTCTGCGCAGTCACATCAGGGAGTTCTAGCAATGGATTTTTAAATTATCAATCTGTTTATAAAAAGGCTATCAGTGTCTAATGATGCTTGGTGTATTAAGCAGCGCTTCTCGACAGGGGCTGGGGTGACTGTGTGGCACTCCTTCCAAAGGGACATTTGTCAATGTCTGAAGACATTTTTGGTGGTCACAATGTTGGGGATGGGGGCTGCTACTGGTGTTTAGTGAGTAGAAGTCACAAATTTGCTCACCATCCTGCAATGCACAAGACAGTTCCCCATAACAAAGAATTATCTGATCCAAAATGTCAATAGTGCCAAGGTTGAGAAACCCTGGTGTAAATATGCAACTAAGGACTTCCCTGGTGGTCCAGTGGTTAAGACGCTGCCCTTCCACTCAGGGGTCGTGGGTTCGATCCCTGGTCAGGGGAGTTCCACGTGTGGTGTGTTGAAGCCAAAAAATAACCACACGTGAAACAAAACAAAACATTTTCAGTTTGGGACTTCCCTGGCAGTCCAGTGGTTAAGACTCTGCGTGTCCACTGTAGGGGGTTGCGAGTTCAATCCCTGGTTGGGGAACTAAGATACTACATGCTGGGCGGCACGGCCAGAAAAAAAAAAAAAAAAAGATGCAACTAGATCTTAAAGCTGCACTTTTAAAATGTGCTAAACAAGCTTATTAATTGTTTTAATTTGAAGTGCTTTTCTCCTAAGGATCCCCAGACTTTAAGTAAGCATAGTCAAGTCACCAGAGGGTCCTCCAAAGTACATAGACAGCAGGTCTTCTCAATGCCCTACTTCACATGTTGGAAAATAACGGCAAATCACTTCATCAACTTGGCTAAGATTAGTAGCAATCAGGGTAAAAAGACCCATCAGAATTTAGTACTCGGATTCTTCCATGTGCAAGTCACCACAAACCAAACCTGCTATGCAGCAAGTGTCTCTTAACAGAACAGCATTTTAACTTCATATTTAATTAATGAGAAGACGAAATGTTAGAAATTTTAAAGGCTACTAATGTCTATAAAATGAATTTTATGCAATTGTAATTTTAATTTGCCTTTTTTAATGCAAAAATCATTTCTTGAATGTCTGGTATATTGCAGGCACTGGCTAGGCAATAAAGAATGAATAAGGGGGAGTTCTCTAGTGGCCTCATGGTTAGGATCCTGAGCTTTCACTGCTGGGGCCCGGGTTCAGTGCCTGGCTGGGGAACTGAGATCCTGTAAGACGCACATAGCAGCCAAAAAAAAAAAAAAGCGGTGGGGGGGGTGGGAATAAAGTTTTATTTTTAATTTCTCTTAAAAATGAATGAATAAGACATAGCCACATATTTTCAAGGAGCTCATGGTCCTAACTACTTAAAAGGAGGCAAGTCACCAACAATTGCAAGAAGGTGCTGTATGATATGATAGAAATATGTTGAGTGCTAAGGACAGCGAAAAGAAGCATTTAAATCAGTTGTAGTATTGGTAAGTTTGCCAGAGGGACAATGCCTAAGCAGTCTTCTAGGATGAGCAAGAATTGGGCAGGTGGAATAATGGAGATGAGTGTTTCAGACAGAGAGAACGGCACAAGCGAGGGTAGGGTCTGTGAAAGCACTGAGATCCCCAGGGACTCCGGAAGACAGTCAGTGATGGCAGAAGCCCAAGTCTCTGTGGAGCAACAGTGGAAGATGACACTGGAAGAGCAGGAAGAGGCCAGGCCTTGAAGGGCACGGAATGCATGACCATGAACAACAGGGAGTCTTTGAAGGACTTTAAGAATTACAACATCAGGGCTTCCCTGGTGGCGCAGTGGTTGAGAGTCTGCCTGCCGATGCAGGGGGACACGGGTTCGTGCCCCGGTCCGGGAAGATCCCACATGCCGTGGGGTGGCTAGGCCCGTGAGCCATGGCCGCTGAGCCTGCATGTCTGGAGCCTGTGCCCCGCAACGGGAGAGGCCACAACAGTGAGAGGCCCGTGTACCGCAAAAAAAAAAAAAAGAATTACAACATCAGCTTATATTTTCAGAAAGAAACATACTGCACCAGCGTGGAGGATAAACCAAAGAGAAATGAAAATGAAGAGAAGGCAGTGGAGTCAAAAGATACTTTAGCAACTAGAATTGAAAAGATTGGCTGAATCGAGAGTGGACTCCCAGTTTCTAGGTAAAGCCATTGGTAAACAGTGCTACCCTCCTAACTAGAAGGAAATAGAGTAAGAGGAAGCTTGGCAGAATGAAATGCTGAGTTCAGTTTGGGGTGGAGGCCCCGTGCTGGTAGGAGTCTTATCCTCGCTCAGTGTTGAGGCTCCCCAAACCTATTATAGTATGCCTGGCTTAGAGTGGGCAACTTTAAATATCTAAGTAAATGTCTGAATAAATAATGAAATTTGTTAATTTTCAGGTACCTATGGGATACTCAGATGAATTTGTAGTAAGAATTTTTCAATATATCTCTGAAACTTAGGGAAAACATTCTGGATATATAATGGGCAAAAAACCAAAAAGTAGACCAAGGACAACAACTTAGGAAATAGTGACTATTAAAGGAGTGAGGAAATGGACTAGAAGACCGTAGGCTAAAGAAAGAGGTCGAGAAGCAATGGCAGCAATAGAGGAGAGAAAGCTATGATAGAGGCCCCCCAAAAGCAAGTATTAAGGAGAAAATTTTCACCATTATCAAATGCCAAGGAGAGGTCAAGTAACATAAGGACCCCAGGCACTTCAGTATACATAGGACATCCAGCAAGTCTGGAAACCAAGATATTATTATTTTATTGTATTGCAATATAATCCCAATAAGCTATTTATTATGTATAGTAACCTGTGTTTCTAAACTTCATAGACACTCTGTACACCCTGGCTTTAGAAATTTTGAGGTCACTCTTTATAAGAACGTGCTTCGAGGAGGCAACATCTTGAGAGAGAATGGGGTAAGGAATAAAGAGAGCACAAGAAAGTATGTACATGCGGCCCTTGTTTGTTCAGTGTTTTGTTGGGAAGGAAGGAGAGAACCAGGGCAGGAGAAAGCGAGATGTAGACTCCAGGGAAGTGTGTGGCTTGGTGGCCGTGTTACGTCAGGCAGTGCTGCATGTGCCAGCTGAGCCTGGCTCCCAGCTGCTGCTCTGCTTACTCGTTCTTCACAAAGGCATGCTTGTTGATGGTCTCCACAACATCTCTGAAGAGGATCTTTGAAGTGAGCGTGTAACCGTGGTGTACGACCGGCTCTCCGTCGGGGCCATCCCAACAGTCAACTGCCAAAAACAGAATGTCACATCAACAACTCAAAGTTTCTGGTGTGTCCTGATAGTTCTGGAAATAGCAGACAAGTATTAAGTTTATTGTTTGAGCTTATACGTATTATGATCGTGACAAAGATGTCAGACCGAAAAGAGTGTTCTGGCATATTTATCAGAATAAGGAATTAGAGATTATAAATGATTTACTGCAAGTAAATCTGCTTATAGTTAACAAAGAAGTCATATACACAAGCAGCTTAGCCTTTACCAAGAACTCTCATTAGAAACTGCTCTGAATCCAACCGAGTATGCCTGAGCATAGTGATATTTCTTAACAGGTTGTTTCTCTATTTTACTTCTTCTTATGCAGTTTACTATAGTCTTTTAATGTTTCAACGACCCTCTCAAATCAGTAACAGGGTTTTTCATCATTGTCCTCCTAAACTCATTATGTTTCCATTAGGTTTATTTCCATTTGATTAATTCGACAGTAGTTCTAAAATAGCATTGACTTCTTAACTTCGAATCTTCAGGCCCTGATAAGATTTATGTGCATATGGGCAAATGATTTAATAATTTAAAGTATTGCTTCCCCATGCATAAAAGGAACACTAAGAACAGGACTTGAATCATAAGTTTGAGTGATTTATAAGTACATGAGAAGTTGATTATAAACCTGCATGGCACACAGTAATCATTATTGTTATTAATACTATTGATACTGTTATGTGTATGGACAACCTCACTGACCCCCAGCTGGAGAAAGACAACAGCTTCCTCACCATCCTCCCCAACTTAGAGTTTGCCTTCCCTTGTTTTACACTTTGCCACCAGACTAATTTCTCAAAACACTGCTTTCTCCATGTCACTACTTTGCTCAAAAGCCTACTCAGTGCATAACATAGCATCCGACACACAGTATGCACTCAGTAGGTCTATGTTAAATTTATTAATAAACAACTTATAGCAGCTCCTGCCTGCTTAACCCCAGGGTCCCTATCTCTGGCACTAGAGACTGGCTAGCCATTCAACTAAGCCTGTTATCTCTCTCGCCCTAGCTCACAGCTAGACTACAGTTCCCAGCCTTCCCTTTCAGTAGGACATGGCCATTGAAATGTGGGCAGAAATGATGTGCACCACTTCCAGGTCTGCATTATGAAACCCTGCCTTCACAGTTATCCATGCCCTCTCTTCTGCTGTGAGTTTGGAAGTCATGTGCTGAAGATGGCACAGACACAGAAGGAAAGAGCCTGTACCCCTAAATCACTGCTTGAAAGAGTCACCCATTAAGAACAGCTATTTCGGACTTCACATAAGAAATAAACTTCAGTTGTTTTAGGGCACAGAGATTTAGGCTTAACTGTTAAAGAAACTAGTTAACTAATATCTTAGCTCCTGTTTGACAAGTCAAACTTATTTTCTCCTACTTCCAAACTCACAGACTTATTCTGCCAGTTAGGCAAGCTTCCTCACATACGATCCTACTTCCATGCCTTTGCTTCTTTCATTTAAGGTCAACTGAAGTGCCCTCTTTCACTTTGCTTATCTTAATCTCAACCAAGGGTCAAATCCTTGATTAAGGATTTAGATCCTAAACCAGGATCCCCCATAGAATTTTGCCAGCTCTCATGACATTGCCCTTCCTTATGACAGGGGGTCACAAATTCAAATACCAACAAGAACCTAGCAGGTCACATAAATAAATGTAGCAGCCCAACAGGGAATGTGTGTCTAAATGAGGTAACTATTTCTCACTGTCAGTCAATCATTCTTAAGTAGGAATAAGGACCCAGTTACCAGATCTGAGAAAAGTCAAAGGTCTCTTTCCTCTCTCTTTCTGTCTCTCTCTCTCTAGATAGATGAGAGTTGGGGGGGGGGGTGTTCTGTTCCCTAACTAATACAGTTACATACATCAATTAAATACTGCCTATTAAAATATCCTTGGGGCGGGAATGGAAAAAGGAAAAGGAGAAAGTACTTTCAAGGTTAAAACCATAGGAATACTGGAAACAAATTTTAAGAACAAATATTTTGGGATGCTATCATACAGTGTTATACTGTTCCTTTGGGCCTGTAAATGAGGTCAAACATATAAAGGCATCTTCTCAGGAGAGAGGCTCAATCCCTCTTTTGACATGTGCTTGACATTCTTTAATTTGCCTTTGGATATAAGTGTGAAAAGAATAAACAGATGTTTCAAAAGTATGTAACTTAAACAATATACCCCAATTTATACCCCATTTTGGAAGAAAAAGGGCTTAGGAGGGTTTCTCATAAATGAGCTCATATATTTTCAAAAAGAATGCAAAGCAGACGAGGCAATGCCACAGCTGACTTGATGATCATGTACACATAAAAATATCTCTTCATAAGAAACTACTTTGGTAATGAAAGAAGGAGCCCTTTTGCTAACATTTATAACACAGGCAGAATATGCATATTTGAGGATGGTTCTCCTAACGTTCACTTTTTAGGCCTATTTTATCACTTGTCTGTTAAATGAGGATAGCAACATCCCCAAATGGTGCTGCCATCTGAGCGTGTGGCATCCACAGTCAAGTTCAAATGGCCATGAAGAGCTCCTGTAAGAGCTAGCGCTATGATGAGAATGTTGGCAAAGTAGAAATCCTCTAACCAATTTCCTAGCCACAAAATAGCCAGGCCCATTTTTTCAATCAGACCACATGTTAGAAGCCCCCAAAAGCACCCTGACAAACAGCTGGTCAGATGTGAAGGCCAGCTGAGAGACTAACATGACAGCTTTTCATAGTGGAACTCAAAATGTTTCACCCTGATAGTGCTCCCAGAGATAACAGGAAAAGTTGTGAACCGATTACAACAGCAGTGCAACGTCAGTTCCATAATGAAAGTGAAAATCCCCTGGACAGAACATCCATATTTATAAAGCAACTAGGGCTGATAATCAAGGGAAAAGAAAGGCCGTGTAAAAAATGTCATCAATCTGATTTGCTGGCAAACCCACTTCACCAACAAAAGACTTACTCATTTTCCCCAAGACACCATATATATCCTGACCGAGGACATTGTTGCAGCTGAACTAATGGAGATGGAAAACACAGTATTATCAAAATAGAAGCTTGAAAGTGGAGAGATTCTTCAGGTCACAATACCATGAAAGAACTGTCCAGAATCATTACTCTCCATCTCTAAGAACTATACTTGGCAAAAGCTGCTTCAGAAAATTACCTGTGGGACCTGAAATTTTTAATCCATGACCTGCTACATTCTATAAATCAGGTTCTTTAACTCCTAGCTGCAGCTGTTTAAGAATAAAAACAACTTCATCCAGAAGCAAGGTAGATAAAGCACCACTGGGTGTGTATAGATTGGTGCCTCCAGGTCCAAGCTTGAAGTGTAAACTAAGATCTTCAAATTACAGGGCTGGCAGAAATTGTCAGGAGAGCACGAAAAATCACGTTATCAAGTTCTAAAGTCTTCAGGAACATCTAGATATTTAGATGCCAAGCCTAATCACAAGTCAAGCAAATGCCTCCTGTTAAAGCCAACCTCCTCTCTGTGCTGCACACTGTTCTTCCTAGTCTTCCTTATGTGACCAGATGGCCCTTATTTGATCCCTCGCTTGGGTTGGTCATGTCATTCAATGCGTGTTCTTCCAAAAACCCCAAAGGCTTCCTGGAGAAGCAAAGTGGGGGAGTCAGACAACTTGCGTTCAAATACCAGCTTCCAAGCTTCCTAGCTATGGGACCTTGAGCCACCAACCCTACCCCAAATTGGGGTGCCTTCTTAAGGAGATTATTCCATCTTCCTTAGTGTTGTAAGAATTAAAGAAGGATGCATGGAAAGCACTTAACCAGAACCTAGCCCACAAAAGGGGACGAAATCATGGTGGTTTCCCTGTTCCTTCCCAGTATATTCAAAGCCAAGGTGACAACCATAGTTTCAGACAGGAAATAGAGCAAGTACAAAGCTGACCAAGTCTCCTAGATAAACACAGTATAATGCTTCTTCTCAACAAAACCTTCCAGAAATAGCAGCTTGACTTTCACTGTCCAGTCATAGATTTTTCCAATAGTGAAAACTTCAAGCCAAACAACAGAGGAGAAGTTTGCTGATGCAGGCTTGGCGAGGGAGATATTTGAGAGATTGCACGTCCTTTGAAATTATATACAAGCTGTGCATCTTCTCAGTTTGTGTGAATGTCTGGAGCAAGCAACACCTTTTACACAAGGAGGGCAAAGATCAATAGCTTCTATTACTTTGGTGACTGGCAAAGAGGAAGAAAGAAGGTACAAGGGAAGGCCCATGTTCAATGTCATCTGCTGCACACAATTTCTAAAAGCTAATTTTAAAATTAAAAGATCCCTGAAAAACTAAAAATTATTTGTGTCTGACTATAAATTATCTTAATCAGATAACTTTCCTTCTTAATAGCCCAAGGAATGCCAGAGAATTAGAAGATCTGATTGAGTAAGGAGTTGATCATTAGAACATGGTTAAGCTTGGGTAAGACACTGATTTTGGACAGAGAAATCCAAAAAGAAATGATTGGGCACCTGAAAGACCTGAAAAGCAAAGGAAACAGTACAGGGCACAGAAGTAACAAAATTGCAAAACTGCCTGGAGTTGACTTTCACTTCATGGAGTCACCAGAAGTCATTTTCCATATTTGGCCTCCAAGAAAATGTCACCATTTAAAATGATAGGCAACCATCACTCTCTGAAGCCAATAAGGGTGTGGGCCCTGGCATCTCTATGCATGACAGACTTGTAAAACCGCTTGAGTGCTGAGTGAACAAATGGTTGAATAATGGCTGAGAACAGAATGTCACCTCAAGACCTTCTGTTGCTCGAAAGGTTTTCCTTTATGCTAATATTTTATAAGCATCTTCATTATCCAGTTGCTTAAGCTACTCAATTATCAGTCACTACTGTCAGTAGGTGTTCTCTGCATCTACTGCAAAAATGCCATGTCTTAAATCATACACTTCCAGAGCGCTAAATTGGTAGTGGTCCTAATGGTTCTGTATGCAGATAGTTTTTAATACCTGTCCATTTTCAAAATATGTCAATTTGCCTTTATAACATTACTACTACTATTACTGTAACATTACATCTGCTACTTTTGCAGCAGAAAATTCTTCAAGCCAGAAACTCTCTGACAAAGAAGCGTTCCTCTACTCACCCGTATTATCTCACTGCCCTACTGCTTTATTCATCTCCTTACACTATTCCACCACCCCAAGAACAACTTGCTACCTACTGCTGACTCCCATATGCTCCCACCAAAAAGCAATTCCCCTTTGCTCCATGGAATCTCCATTCCAGTGTAAACAAACCCCCTTTCATCATCAGACTCTCTAACAAACCCCCTTTCGTCATTAGACTCTCTAGAATTCTTCCTCAACCTCCTTATCTTGGTTAACAACCAGTTTACCTGGGAGGATACTACTTCCTTTCTCCACAGATGCTTTTTTTGTATAAATCACAAAATGAGGATGCTACTTTTAAACAATTGTTGTTCTACATTCATTTAAAAAATCCCCCCACTTTTAAACCTCACTTTATCCATCTCTGCCTTCCAGGAATCTTCCAAGTGCCTTTTCCGTAGCATTCTTCTTCTACTTAAGTATGTGGTTTACAGTTTTTAATATCCAATTTTTGATCTTTTAATTTTTTAGCTTTGAATCGCCCTGTCAGCATCCTTTGACTTAAAAGTCCATGTGGGCAATCTACCCAATCACTTAACCTTGACCTCAGTGCCAACAGCTCCCTGCTTCACTCTAATCATGCTCACCCACCACACGCCCTGCATATAGTCATTACCTCAACTATATCCAAAATCCCACCTTGTGATAATAATTCTCTGTTCTTGTTTACGGTATGCGTGATGCCGACATTCTCAGTATTTCTGTTTCTTTGAGTCTTCTAGTCTCTTAACCTCATTTTGTGGCCCCTTCATTTCCTTTCCTAGTTCATGGACCCACTGTCACTTACTTAAAAGAACTCTCACCAACATCTTGAAGATATTTTATACGACCTGGAAATCCAGAGGCTTGGATCAATTCTAGAATCTGTCTTCACTGCTCTTATACCTAGTCTGTTGGGAATGGGGTGGGGAGCAGTCTGAGCATGCAGACTTTGTATAACAAAAAGACTGTTCTGTTAAAGACTGTTTTTGAAATTAGCTAGGCCTTCCCCAGTTTATCTTGTCAACTCCTTACTCATTATTTGCTGATCTTTTTAAGCCTCCCATCCCCCAGCCAACCTCCACCCACTCTACACTTAGTGGATGGTGTTCTCTCCTACTATCCTGAGAAAAGAGAGGGTAACAGGCATGAACCATTTCAAAATTTCTTGTCCCCTACCCCATCTAAAAGCAAAATGAACGAATCCTCATTTCCCCCTCTTCCAAGTCTCAAAACCTCCCCAACCCTGTATCAAGTCTTCCCCTAATGCAGAAAAATGCCAAGTGACTAACTCACAGCAGATTATCTACCTGACCTTCCCACTGAAAGGCCACCAAAACTATATAGCAAAAGACACTAATAACCTCCCAGCTGTCAAATGCAACCGGACTAGACACTTAGTCTTTATTTTACTTTTCTATCGCATGGGACATTTTTGACCATTTCATCCCTTAGGTCCAAGTGACTGCTTTGCGTTAGTTGTCTTCGTCAGTTCCCCTTGTTCTTTCTGCTTCGAAAGGTTGGAATGCATAAGTCCTCAGGCCTTGTTCTCTTTGCCACTCCTCTAAGTGATCTTGTCCACTGTGATGTACATTTACACACGAAGGTCTCTGTAAGTGATCTTGTACGCTAACACACAGAAAACTCGGAATTGTGGAATCTTTATCTTTTCTGGATCCTTCTGTTGAGTTCACATATTGTTATTTAATTGACTAATAAAAATGTCCATGTATATATTACAAAGTCACTATAAACTCAACCGATGGAAAGCTGAACTCATTAATGCTCAGTCCCCACAGTAGATGATGGCTCCATCATTCATTCTAGCTCTCCCCTTCAAGCCTTACATCCTTTGCTTTGCTCACCAGGTCCTGTAAGTTTCCTTCTTTAATATCTGTATAAGCATCTCTCTCACCTAGTCTAAGTTTTTATGATCCTTCCTTTCAATCATTTCAATAGCCTTCCCACCATTCTCCTTGCTCTAGTTTCACCTCCCTTCCCCCACCACAAACATACATCTTAAAGAAAAATTATCTTCCTACACTGCTGCCCAAGCAATTTTTCTAAACTGCAAGTCTGACCGTATCACCCTAGGTATTAAAACAATCCACCGGACCCTCGTTACCAAAAGCTAAAGCTGAAATTCCTTATCACAGCACTCAGAACCCTTTATCGCTGACCCAAGTCTACCTTCCAGGCTGATTTCTCATCATATTTTACGTCACCCCTCACTTTCTGTATCACCTCTCAACCACGTTTGATTCAACTGGTGGAATTCTCACACCATACTATGATTTTTACCGTCCACCCCTTCTAATGACTGTGAGCGCCTGAAAGATAGAAGCCACATCTTACATCTGTGTCCTAACCCCCAGGAACCTCCTAGAAATTTAATAAGTGTTGGATGATTGATAGACCATGAAGTACCTTAAAAATAAATATTTATCCTGAACCATCTTTACCATTGTTTAATCAAAAAAAAAATCTTTCTAGGAAAAACTTTCACATTCATCACAATTTTTCAGCACCTGAAGGTGTGCCTCCCAAATGCTAGTACACATCTCTCTCCCTGTTTGAAGTGTCAGGAGGAACCGGAGAGGATTATGAGTTAAGAATAACTTTACAGTGAGTGGGAAAATAGTTCTGATTAGCATGAGTGCATTTTTTTAGGTCTCCATTATTTACACTAGACGTGCCTGACTAAAGCACGTGTGCACCCACACACACTCGCGCTCAAAGCACGCACCTTCCACGCAGCGACAGCCCTCCTGCAGCACCCGTGCATACATGTCCACTTTGGACTGAGACAGGAGCTGGTCCCCGGTCAGGTATGTATTGTGGGAGGAAGCGATGTAGTAGTGGCACAGGGGCTGGTCCATGTCCTGGTACACTTCATGGTGCAGTGGGTTAAATATGTCACAAGCAGGACTACGCATGAAGTTCGTGAAGCCTTTGGAAATGAGAGAGAGTGAAGTACTATAGCTTTGAAGCATATATACTTAACCAACTCTAACAAGGACAAAAGAGATCAAAGTTTGTTCATACTGATTACCTCATTTACCTTCAGGACAGCCTTTGCAGGGAATACCGGGGCAATGAGAGATGTGCTTCAGATCAAATAGACAGTGTCAAAAACTGAAATATGACTTTGGGGAGTAGCAGTTTAAATATAACCTACAGAAAAACAGACTTTTTAAGAGTTTTGATTGAGGGAGGGAGGGGGCTTATTGCAAAGCTCTTCAGTAACTGCTGAACTCAAGCTATGATTATTCAGTGTGACCTAATGGGTAGCTCATGCAGTGTTCAAACCATATTTATCCTAAGTGATATACTGATCAACAGCAACCTGATAGGTTATTAAGTTGATTTGAAAAATAGTATTGTCAGTGCCATAGCTGAGGTAACAGGTCAGAAGTTAGGCATAGCTTAAAATCAGGGTATGATTATTTGACTATGAAACTGGTTTGGCAAGATGCTACTAATGGCTAGCACATTTGAGAAATGTGAAAAAGTATTTCAAGATTATGTAGAAAACCCTATCAGTTTTTCAAAAACATAGTCCCTGGGTAGGAAAGGCATTCATTAACATATTAACAGATATGTGAATGTCCTACAAGTACCTACATGGAATGATTATTAGGGTAAATTATTTCAAGTCTTCAAGAATCCTGTGGTAAAACTACTGGTAAATATCCTCTGGAACTCTGGAGAATTTCTTCAGGCTCATCTTTATGGTCATAACTTAGAAATCAGGTTTAACTCCATCTTTTAAGGCCCCACCAAAGAAAAGATTCATTTATTGGTAAAGAAAGGTCCAAATTAGTTTATCTTCTTTGGTTGTTTTTAAAATAGCTTTTAATTATATAAATATTAAATAATTTCTCTTCATTTTAATTAGCCTCTATCCCTGGAAGTAAACATAAAATGTCATACCCCCTTGTCCACACTAAGCCTGTTTGGGAGAATAGGAGGCCAACAATCAAAATTGGTAAGATAAGCCATGGTATCATATGCTCTTGCAGGAAGTGGGATGCCCCAGTAGTTTTTTAATTAAGATTATCTATTCTGCCTGGCACATGTTCTCTTTTGGAGAGCAGCCTACAAATTTCTTTCCCTACATATTTTAAATACATATGACTTATAGATACATGTAGCTATATTCATGTCATATCATTTATACGTAATATCCTAGGAGCTAGATTCTAAATATATATTCAGAATCTAATATATATAACTGTGGGCAAGTTACTTATTTCTTTTTTTTAAAAATTTATTCATTCATTCATTTATTTTTGGCTGCATTGGGTCCTCATTGCTGCGTGCGGGCCCTCTCTAGTTGCAGAGAGCGGGGGCCACTCCTCATTGTGGTGCGCGGGCAGCCTCTCCCATTGTGAAGCACGGGCTCCAGGCACACGGGCCCCAGCAGTTGCGGCACACAGGCTCAGTAGCCGTGGTGCAAGGGCCTAGCCACTCCAGTGTATGTGGGATCCCCCAGACCAGGGCTCCAACCCATGACCCCTGCATTGGCAGGCGGACTCTCAAGCACTGCACCAGGAGGGAAGTCCCAAATTACTTAGTTTCTTTAAGCCTCACTTTCTTCAGTTATAAAATGAGATAGTCATGTTAACAAAATTTGTGGTCCCTACAACCTCTCTACCACTACCAACTAGGGAAAACAAATTAGTTGCCAACATTTAAAAAAAGAAAACAAAAAAACATGTTTACTTATTTTAGGGCCAAATTTCCCATCATGAGATTATCTGGTTAAAACTATTTCTAAAAATTAACCATTTGAGAAAAGTCAAAATATTTCTTGGCATCTATCATACATAGTGGCATCAAGTTGACTTGCTTGAGTGGAAAATGCTACTGTCCTTGCAAAAGTAAAAGAAACAGCAAAAAAAAAAAAAAAAAGAAAGAAACAGCAAAATCATGGCATCTGTTTTGTAGGAAAATATGTGTGTCGTGGGTTTTATTTGAATCATCTGTAATTCCAAGATTATCTCCCTATTTCTTTTCCTAAAAATTTTGCTAGAATGTAACTTAGCAAACTAAACTGAGAAATGAGAAATTAAGGATATTGGTTATTTTACCTTCTATGCCAAGGACATTTTTTGCCTTATTTTCTTCAGAAACTTCAAATTTTCTTATGACGTCAATACAATAGTCTGTTGTCACATTCGTCATCTAAACAAAACAGAACAATAGTACAGTACCTGCAATTTCATGAGATATGTTCCTCTATGCTAAAAGGGCATACTGATTTTTTTAAGCATTCGTGATATAGTGCAAAATGGTTAAATGAGCCATATTTGAGGTTACTAGTGTCATAACTACTTAACCTTTGGAAAACGATCAAGATCTCAGTATTCCTTGTATCTTTCAGATTTAATCAGTGAAAACAGTCCTTCAACTACTAGACAAATATTTTCTATGAAGCAACAAGATTAATAAAACCAAGTCAATAATCACTGCAAATGCATTGCCAAGCATCCACTCACTGTAAGCTAGTAGTTATCTGCAAAAGTAATGCTTTCTACACAGACACTGAGGTTTGCTAATCATAAATTGTATGCGAAAAGAAAATGACTCTCTACCAAAGAAGCGTATGCTAGGTAAACCACCTGTGTGTTTATAGCTACAGATCCTTCAACCGATTCATGAGAGCAGTCGGCCATGGTGACTCAAGAACGCAAAGGTTAGCAAAAGAAAATAAAAAGGTAGGTGAGAATTCTGGAGTGAGAATTCTTGTATTCAAATCAGCTGGCTCATACTATTAACAGTGTGGTCTTAAATAAGTCACTCACCTTCTCTGTGGCTACCTTATAATGTAGTTGTGGGGATTAAATGGATTAATATTTGTAAGAAAAATGTATGGTACCAAAAAAGCAGTATATGCTAACATTACTGAGTTAGTCTCAAGTTTGCTGCATGTACATTTCATGCTTAGTATCACTGGGAAAAGCAAACTCTTTGAGAATAATTTCTTTAATACTAATAAAGGATGCAATATTTTTATCAAAAATCCATTCAGCCCCAAAATCTCACAATGATATTTAAATATGCTAATAAGCACCAGAGAGCAGACAGCAGAAGCAAGAAGAACTAAAATCTTGCAGCCTGTGGAACGAAAACCACATTCACAGAAAGACAGACAAAATGAAAAGGCAGAGGACTATGTACCAGATGAAGGAACAAGATAAAACCCCAGAAAAACAACTAAATAAAATGGAGAAAGGTAACCTTCCAGAAAAAGAGTTCAGAATAATGATAGTGAAGATGATCCAGGATACTGGAAAAAGAATGGAGGCAAAGATCGAAAAGATGCAAGACATGTTTAACAAAGACCTAGAAGAATTAAAGAACACCTAAAAGAAGTAAAGAACAAACAGAGATGAGCAATACAATAAATGAAATGAAAAATAGAAGGTATTTCTACTTTTTTTTTTATTATTCTAGAAGGAATCAATAGCAGAATAACTGAGGCAGAAAACGGATAAGTGATCTGGAAGACAGAATGGAAGAATTCACTGCCACGGAAAACAATACAGAAAAATGAATGAAAGGAAATGAAGACAGCCTAAGAGACCTCTGGGACAACATTAAATGCACCAACATTCACATTATAGGGGTCTCAGAAGGAGAAGAGAGAGAGAAAGAACATAGAGAAAATATTTGAAATGATTATACTTGAAAACTTCCCTAGCATGGGAAAGGAAATAGCCACCCAAGTCCAGGAAGCACAGAGAGTCCCAGGCAGGATAAACCCAAGGAGAAACACACTGAGACATATAGTAATCAAACTGACAAAAATTAAAGACAAAGAAAAATTATTAAAAGCAACAAGGGAAAAACAACAAATACCATAAAAGGGAACTCCCGTAAGGTTAAGAGCTGATTTCTCAGCAGAAACTACAAGCCAGAAGGGAGTGGCACAATATATTTAAGTGATGAAAAGGAAGAAACTACAACCAACATTACTCTACCCGGCAAGGATCTCATTCAGATTCGATGGAGAAATCAAAAGTTTTACAGACAAGCAAAAGCTAAGAGAATTCACCACCACCAAACCAGCTCTACAACAAACGCTAAAGGAACTTCTCTAAGTGGGAAACACAAGAGAAGAAAAGAACCTACAAAAAGAAACCCAAAACAATTAAGAAAATGGTAATAGGAACATACATATCAATAATTACCTGAAATGTGAATGGATTGAATGCTCCAACCAAAAGACACAGGCTCGCTGAATGGATACAAAAGCAAGACCCATATATATGCTGTCTACAAGAGACCTACTTCAGACCTAGGGACACACACAGACTGAAAGTGAGGGGATGGAAAAAGATATTCCATGCAAATGGAAATCAAAAGGAAGCTGGAGTAGCAATACTCATAACAGATAAAATAGACTTGAAAATAAAAAATGCTGCAAGAGACAGGAAGGACACTACATAATGATCAAGGGATCAGTCCAAGAAGAAGATATAACAATTATAAATATATATGCACCCAACATAGGAGCACCTCAATACATAATGCAAATGCTAACAGCTATAAAAGAGGAAATCGAAAGTAACAGAATAATAGTGGGGGACTTTAACACCTCACCTACACCAATGGACAGATCATCCAGACAGAAAATTAATAAGGAAACACAAGCTTTAAATGACACAAGAGACCAGATAGATTTAATTGATATTTATAGCACATTCCATCTGAAAACAGCAGATTACACTTTCTTCTCAAGTGCACATGGAACATTCTTCAGGATATATCACATCTTGGGTGATAAATCAAGCCTCAGTAAATTTAAGAAAACTGAAATCACACCAAGCGTCCTTTTTGATGACAACACTATGAGATTAGAAATCAATTACAAGGAAAAAAAAATAAAAAGGAAAAAACACAAACACATGGAGGATAAACAATACATTACTAAATAACCAAGAGATCACTGAAGAAATCAGAGGAAATCAAAAAATACCCAGAGACAAATTACAATGAGAACATGACAATCTAAAACCTATGGGATGCAGAAAAAGCAGTGCTAAGAGGGAAGTTTATAGCAATACATTCCTACCTCAAGAAACAAGAAAAATCTCAAATAAACAATCTAAACTTACACCTAAAGAAACCAGAGAAAGAACAAACAAAACCGAAAGTTAATAGAAGAAATCATAAAGATCATAGCAGAAATAAATGAAATAGAAAAAAGAAAAACATTGCAAAGATCAATAAAACTAAAAGCTGGTTCTTTCAGAAGATAAACAAAATTGATAAATCTTTAGCCAGACTCATCAAAAAAATGAGGGAGAAGACTCAAATCAATAAAATTAGAAATGAAAAGGAGAAGTTACAGTGGACACCAGAGAAACACAAAGCATCGTAAGAGACTACTACAAGCAGCTCTATGCCAATAAAATGGACAACCTGGAAGAAATGCACAAATTCTTAGAAAGGTATATAACCTTCCAAGACTGAACCAGGAGGAAATAGAAAATATGAACAATCCAATCACAAGTAATGAAATTGGAACTGTGATTAAAAATCTTCCAACAAGGCTTCCCTGTTGGCGCAGTGGTTGAGAGTCGCCTACTGATGCCGGGGCCACAGGTTTGTGCTCCGGACTGGGAAGATCCCACATGCTGTGGAGTGGCTGGGCCCGTGAGGCATGGCCGCTGAGCCAGCGTATCCGGAGCCTGTGCTCCACAATGGGAGAGGCCACAACACTGAGAGGCCCACATACCGCAAAAAAAAAAAAAAAAAAAAAAAAAATCTTCCAACAAACAAAAGCCCAGGACCAGATGGTTTCACAGGGGAATTCTATCAAACATTTAGAGAAGAGCTAACACCCATCCTTCTCAAACTCTTCCAAAAAATTGCAGAGGAAGGAACACTCCCAAACTCATTCTATGAGGCCACCATCACCAAAACCAGACAAAGATACCAAAACCAGACGAAGATACCACAAATAAAGAAAATTATAAACCAATATCACGATGAATAGATGCAAAAATCTTCAACAAAATACTAGCAGACAGAATCCAACAACACATTAAAAGGATCATACACCATGATCAAGTGGGATTTATCCCAGCAATGCAAGGATTCTTCAGTATATGCAAATCAACCAATGTGATACACTATATTAATAAGTTGAAGAATAAAAACCATATGATCATCTCAATAGACACAGGAAAATCTTCTGACAATATTCAACACCGATTTCTGATAAAAACTCTCCAGAAAGTGGGCAGAGAGGGAACCTACCTCAACATAATAAGGCCATATACAACAAACCCACAGCAAACACCATTCTCAATGGTGAAAACATGAAAGCATTTCCTCTAAGGTCAGGAGCAAGACAAGGATGTCCACTCTTACCACTTTTATTCAACATAGTTTTGGAAGTCCTAGCCACAGCAGTCAGAGAAGAAAAAGAAATAAAAGGAACACAAATTGGAAAAGAAGAAGTAAAATTGTCACTGTTTGGAGATGACATGATACTATACATAGAAAATCCTGAAGATGCCAGCAGAAAACTACTAGAGCTAATCAATGAATTTGGTAAGCTGCAGGATACAAAATCAATGCACAGAAATCTCTTGCATTCCTATACACTAACAACGAAAGATCAGAAAGAGAAATTAAGGAAACAATCCCATTCACCACTGCAACAAAAAGAATAAAATACCTAGGAATAAACCTACCTAAGGAGGTAAAAGACCTATATGCAGAAAACTATAAGACACTGATGAAAGAAATTAAAGATGACACAAACAGATGGAGAGATATACCATGTTCTTGGATTGGAAGAATCAATATTGTGAAAATGACTATACTACCCAAAGCAATCTACAGATTCAATGCAATCCCTATCAAATTACCAATGGCATTTTTTACAGAACTAGAACAAAAAATCTTAAAAATTTGTATGCAGATACAAAGGACCCCAAAGAGCCAAAGTAATCTTGTGGGAAAAAAACGGAGCTGGAGGAATGAGACTCCCTGACTTCAGACTACACTACAAAGCTACAGTAATCAAGACAATATGGTACTGGCACAAAAACAGAAATATAGATCAGTGGAACAGGATAGAAAGCCCAGAGATAAACCCACACACATATGGACAACTAATCTATGACAAAGGAGGCAAGGATATACAATGGAGAAAAGACAGTCTCTTCAATAATGGTGCTGGGAAAACTGGACAGCTACATGTACAAGTATGAAATTACAACACACCCTAACACCATACACAAGAATAAACTCAAAATGGATTAAAGACCTAAATGTAAGACCGGACACTATAAAACTTTTACAGTAAAACATAGGAAGAACACTCTTTGACATAAATCACAACAACATTTTTTTGACCCACCTCTTAGAGAAATGGAAATAAAAACAAAAATAAACAAATGGGACTGAATGAAACTTAAAAGCTTTTGCACAGCAAAGGAAACTATAAACAAGATGAAAAGACAACCCTCAGAATGGGAGAAAACATTTGCAAACTAATCAATGGACAAAGGATTAATCTCCAAAATATATAAACAGCTCATGCAGCTCAATATTAAAAAAACAAACAATCCAATCCAAAGATGGGCAGAAGACCTAAATAGACATTTCTCCAAAGACATATAGATGGCCAAGAGGCACATGAAAAGCTGCTCAACATCACTAATTATTAGAGAAATGCAAATCAAAACTACAATGAGGTATCACCTCACACCAGTCAGAATGGGCATCATCGGGCTTCCCTGGTGGCGCAGTGGTTAAGAATCCGCCTGCCAATGCAGAGGACATGGGTTTGATCCCCGGTCCGGGAAGACCCCACATGCCGTGCAGTAACTAAGCCCGTGCACCACAACTACTGAGCCTGTGCTCTAGAGCCAGCAAGCCACAACTCCTGAAGCCCACGAGCCACAACTACTGAAGCCCACGCACCTAGAGCCCGTGCTCTGCAACAAGAGAAGCCACTGCAACGAGAAGCCCGCGCATCGCAACGAAGAGTAGCCCCTGCTCCCTGCAACTAGAGAAAGCCCGCATGCAGCAACGAAGACCCAACGCAGCCAAAAATAATAAATAAATAAAAGTTAAATAAATTAATTTTAAAAAATAGAATTGGCATCATCAGAAAATCTACAAACAACAAGTGTGGAGTGGGTGTGGAGAAAAGGGAACCCTCTTGCACTGTTGGTGGAAATGTAAATTGATACAGACACTGTAGAGAACAGTATGGAGGTTCCTTAAAAAACTAAAAATAGAACTACCATATGACCCAGCAATCCCACTACTGGGCATATACCCTGAGAAAACCATAATTCAAAAATAGTCATGTACCACAATGTTCATTGCAGCACTATTTACAATAGCCAGGTCACGGAAGCAACTTAAATGCCCATCGACGGATGGATAAAGAAGATGTGGTACCTATGTACGATGCAATGTTACTCAGCCATAAAAAGGAATGAAACTGGGTCATTTGTCAAGATGTGGATGGACCTAGAGACTGTCATACAGAGTGAAGTAAGTCAGAAAGACAAAAACAAATATCGTATATTAATGCATATATGTGGAACCTAGAAAAATTGTACAGATGAAAAGGCAGGAATAGAGACACAGATGTAGAAAAAACATATGGACACCAAAGGGGGAAAGTGGGGGTGGGGGTGGGGTGGTGGGATGAATTGGGAGATTGGGATTGACATGTACACACTGATGTGTATAAAATAGACAGTAAGAGCCTGCTGTATTAAAAAAAATTTTAATAAAATAAAAAAAGATCAATCAATAAAATATACTAATGAATAATGATAGAGGAAGCTAACTTGCGAGCCAGTATTTTATATTTCAACGATATTCTCAAAAATTCTATTACCTCTTAGGTTCAATACCTATGCTTTAGTGAAATCTAATTCAAGCTGTCTATTTAATAGCATTTAACTTATTGCAGGGGGAAAAAAAGCTCTGTTATGCAACCATTTTTTGCATGTTTGAAAGAGCACAGAATGCTTTTTTTCCCCTAAAACTAGCTGCATAATGGCTAACACATTCTTTGAGTAAATTTTATAACCTTTACTCCACGCAGAGGCCTACATTACTAGACACCACCCGAAAATACCATAAATAAATGAAACCATGCTGCCTGCGAGGAACTCATCTGACCAAGTCTGGCTTTAAGCAGCTCATTAATTTGTCTGCTATAAGCTAGAGAGGCTTATCACGTGCAGTCTAAAAGATAAATAATTTCTCACAAAATAGAACCAAATTGATAAAAATTGTATGTGCCATTGGAAGACTGAATTCACATTGCAATTATTTGGTTTACGAGGCCATTTGTCCAGAGATGTTGGGGACTTGCACTAGACTCAGGTAGTCTACCAGGAGACAATGAGATCTAAAAAAATTCAAGCAAACAAACAAAAAAACCCCCAGCATCCTGGGATGGAGCTAATTGCTGATGAGAACATGTTACTAGCTCAAAATACAAAGCAGGATGTGTTAACAAAAATCATCGTATTTGAAAAGTATTCATTAAATTGATGAAAATATCAGTAGGCATTCTAGGAAGCCCAAAATTTCCTGGGCACCATGTAAGAATTAATGGGAGCTAATCCAAAATTCAAGTATTAAGGATTAACTCAGTGAAATACATTAAAACCTCATAACAATGAGAATTGAAATGTAAGTCAATCTGCTCTCATCCTTCCTCCATCCCTGCTTTCATTTAATTAACTTCCCAATAGCAAAATCTTGCATTTTACACAATTGACTTTTTCAGACCTCACTTTGAAAGTTACATTGGGATTTTACTGTATGAATGAAGGTTTAACATAGTTTAGTTTAGCTCTTTATTGTTCTTTTTCCCCTTGCTTTGCTTTCTATTTGACATGGCTGATAAGATGAAATAGAAACATTTTCTCCCTGTTTCCCATGGAGTTTACTTGAAAGTCTTGTTTGCTATCAATATCTGAGCCACTCACTGTCTCTTAACACTAGTGATTGTTTTTTCTATACAGAGTAATTTGTGCTAAAAGAAGAACTTGAGGAAAACTTGATTACGTTTATATAATGTAGTCAATGTTATGCAGTTTATAAAAAGTTTTTACATCCATAATCTTAAACAGTTCTTGTAAACTTAGTATCTTTATCCCCATCCTGTAGGTAGGAAAACTGACACTGAGAATGGTTATCACAACCAAAGTCATAAAATCATTAGAAGGCAGCACCAAAGTTCAAATTTCAACCTTCTCAATTCAACTCCAAAGCTTTTTCTTTTACCTTGTATCTACTGTCTGGGTGTTTTCTTTATTTCTGCTAAGAAATTGAAATACTTACTTTTAAAAGTGATTATTTTTTTCAGTATAGCTGAAACTCCTGGATCTTAACTTTTGAAATTTTTGCAACTTTCAAATCAGTTATCATAATTTGACCTCTTTGATGATTCCAGATTGGAATGACTCCCAAAACACACGAAACACAAAATCATAATATAATTTGCAAAGAATTTTAAGGTTCCTAAACTCTTTTCCATTTATTTTTACTGAAGTAACATATCCATAATTAAGTCAGTCAAAACAGAGACGCTTATGACTAAAAGCAGAATTCCCCCTTTATACGCAGAGCCACTGTCCAGAGGTAATAATGCCAACATCTCTAGATATTTCTTGTGGAATGAGTCTTTATACTCCTAATTATTATGTTAATGATGTTATTTTATATTTCATATACTTTAAATATTATCTCTTAACTTTTTATTGTTTTTAAATAAAGACAACTCTTCTGGGCCAGCAAAACTAACTTTCGCCCTCCATCAATCCTCCCAATACAGTTATATCTTAACTTTTATTAAACTACAATTCAGTGTGTAAATTGTCCTGAATATGCAAATGTTAACATTAGGTCTATTGTATAATCTGATTGTGTTTCTATTCTTACAGAATTTTCTTCTGATTTAACTGCTGGAATTCCCATCCATTCATTTAATTTGTAATGTCCCTATCCAAATTCTTCCCAATGACTCTAATGGTCTCTTGGTATAATTTTCCACATCAAAGGCAAGAGGGCATCCATGAATTCCATTTTTTCCACTATAAAAGTCCTCCTTTTTCCAGGCTGGTTAAGTTCTAAAATTTCACTCCGTTTTTTGTCCCAATTTCATTCTGTCACTCTTATCAAAGAGCACTTGAGAGGTAAAATATTTATTTCTTGCACATATTTTTGTGTGTGTTTTTTATTCTGTGCCCACATTTGGTTGACAAATTGACCAGGTAGAAAGTTCTAGGTCGGAAATCATTGCTTCATGATTTTTGGCTTCCAGAGTTGCTGTTGAGAAGTCTGATGCCATTCTGATTCCAATCCTTTTTACAGGACCTGTCTTTGTTCATTAATTTGATAAGGCTTTTTTTCCCCCTTTCTGCAAGTCTTTAGGGTTTCATTTTATCCTTGGCATTGCAAAATTTCACTTTGATTTGTCTCTGCGTGGATCTTTTCTACATTCACTGTGTTTGGCACTCAGTGGACCCTACCAATTTAGACATTCCTCCCTTTGGGCTCTAATCATTTTTTGTATTACTTATTTGATAATATCCTCCCTTCTATTTTTTCTTATCTTTTTCTGTAACTCTTGTTATTCAGATAGCGGAACTTCAGGATCGATCTACTAATGTCCTTATATTTTTTCCATTTCTTTCCTGTTTGTTCTCCTTTAGGGACAATTTTCTCAACTTTATCTTCTAAGCCAACTAATGAATTTAGTTCTCTGCTCTCTTCTTCCTCTGAATCTTCTTTTCTCATAGCATCTTTCTCTTGTTCATGGCTGAAATTTTTTTAATCGCTCTGCTGTATTAATGTCAGTTTTTAAAGTTTCCTTCTCCCTGCATTGCCTCTATTTCCTCCAAGATTCTTGATTCTATTTGTTTGCCTTTGTCTCTTTTTTATAGCAAAGAATTTCCTCAAACGTGGTAAGCTTTGGTTATTCAAAACCCATTTTTTAAACTGACTATTTAAAAACCTATTTCAAACTAAGGCAAGAAAAAATTGGCTGGAAGCTCTGTATTCATGAGCAGAGGTTACTGACTAGTGGGCTTCACTGTAGAATTCTCTGGCTGGACTCAGGAAATTTCTGATGTAAATATCTTTAGGGTTTTTTTTTCCTTGGGTTGGTGTGTTAGTTTCCTAGGACTGCTATAATAAAGTACCACAAACTCAGGGCTGAAAACAACAGAAACTTATTCTCTCTCAGTCCTGGAAGACAGAAGTCCAAAATCAAGCTGTTAAAAGGGATGATTCCCTCTGGAGACTTGGACGGAGAATCTATTCCATACCCCTCCCCTTGCTTCTGATGGCTGCTGGCAAATCTTGGCATTCCTTGGCTTGGAGCTTCATAACTGCAATCTCTGCTTCCATCTTCACACAGCCACCTTCCCTCTGTGTGTCTATGTCCTCTTTTCTGTTGCTTATAAGAACACTCATCATTGGATTTAGGGTCCACACAAAATGTAGGATAATTTCATCTTAACATCCTTAAGTACATCTACAAAGACCCTACTTCCAAATAAGGTCACATTTACGGATACTGGGAGTTAGGACTTGGACATATATTTTCAGGCTACTATTCAACCCACTATAGTCTGTAATATGCCTCCAAGGAAAATTTTCCAATGTCCTACTTGTAAGGGATAAACCTGGGATCTGAACCTTGGAAGAGGGTTATGGCTCTCACACTTCAATGCATAAATGTTCATTTAATCTTTGTATTCATATCTATTTTTGTGAAACAAACCTCCCAAAACTTAGAAACTTAAAACCACCAGCACTTATCAATACTTGTTCACAATTGTGTAGGATGGTAAGTGGGACTGAGTCCAGCCACACGGTTATTGTGTTTTCACCTAGGGGTTACTCATGTGACTGCAGGCATCTAGTCAGGTGACTACAGTCAGATGGTCCAAAATGGCCTCACCAACATGACTGTGGCTCGTGCTGGCTGTTGGCTGGGCCTCTTCACATCATCTCTCCTCCTCAGAGAAACTACCTGGCTTCCTCACATGACAGTCTCACAGCCCCAACAGGGCAAGAGTGGAACTGCCAAGGCTCCCTGAAGCCTACGTTCCTTGTACATCTAGTGTGCTACAATCCATTAGTCAAACCAGGTCACAAAGCCAGCCCAGATTCAAGGGGCAGAAAAACAGACTCCACTTCTTGATGGGAGGAGAGGCAATGTCACGCTGCAAAGCCACACACATACAGGGATGTGGGAGCTACTGTAGCCATCTTTATAAACCATCTGCCACGCTCCCCATGTTCCAGTGCCCACACTCAGGTGTGCCTGGTATGCCTCAGTCCAGATTCTTCTGGTCCATCCTCCTCCAGCTCTTATTTTCAGTTTTATGCCAGGGTGGAGAAGGGACAGCTGTCCTGCTGCAAGAGGTAGGGGAGAGAATCTGGAGCCCTAACTACATCTGGATCAGACTTCCAACCAGTGCTTGTGTTTTCAACCCCTGCTCTTCTGTTTTCAGAGTATCATGTAAATTTCATTTTTGATCTTCCTTGGGTTCTTCTGGGCAAATGAACATGCTTTGTGGTTTCCTGCTCCGTGGGCTTGAGTTTCAGTGCTCTGGGGTCTCCTTTGGATCAGACAAGTTTTAAGATTTTGTTGTTTCTGTTTCCTCTCCCATTCTCTTTGTCCTTGTGGTTTTACAGGGGGGGAGAGGTCTTTTTACTGTATTTTTGGGTAATTTCAGCAGGGAGTAGAGAAACATCTCTAAATGAATGGTCATTCAGTTTCCAGCTGAATAAGACAACCATGAGAGCTATTTATCTCCCCAAAATGGCTACTCTCACTCATCCAAAAATTAATCCACAAATTTCAAAGCATTTAAATACATGACTATTTCACAGAAAAATGTCATTTGGGAACTATATTCAAGGGAGAAAAAATATTACATGACATAATTACTCTGAACAGTCTCTCACTGCTTTAACTGTGAATAATTAAGAAAAATGAAACAAAGTCAGGAAAGCTTCTTAAAGAACTGCTTTTATGACGAGGAGAAT
Organism: Globicephala melas; assembly: GCF_963455315.2. Lineage (NCBI taxonomy): Eukaryota > Metazoa > Chordata > Mammalia > Artiodactyla > Delphinidae > Globicephala > Globicephala melas. The sequence goes on along the minus strand of NC_083317.1, from coordinate 108,626,679 downwards.
GATTTTAAAAAAAAAAAAAGAAGATAAAGGTACACTAGCACCAGAAAGGGGTAGTTATAGCAAAGAAGAATTTATAATTATTTCTCACAAGAGAGGTAAGATTAGAATGACCACGACTCTCACCAAACCAGTCTGGATTCAGTAAAGGGCAGTGAAGGGAGAGGGAACAAATGACACCTATAATTGGATCAGAAGAATCAAGGGAATATTTCAGCAGAAAGAATAAAAAAGCAAAATGAGCAACTGTTAGAACCACCACAAAGGGATAATGTATAGGTCTATGTCATAAAGTTCAGCAAGAAGAGGGCGCGCTAGCATGGGATCAGAAAAGTTCTGAAAACTCCCCTGGAATTAACCATCCACATGCATATTTCAGAGAAAAACACTACATAAATAGAAATCTGCTTTTGACTTATCTATGGAAGTAGCTTTTGCTCTTGGCTAACAGCTAGAAGGGTTTGAAAACTATAAGGACTCTTCAATATTCCTGCCTTCTCTTCCTCACTCTTCAATCCATGAGAAACAAAAAGATAAAGAGAAGGTAGAGGCTTGCTAAGAAAGGTTGTCAAGGAGAGTGGGGGGAATGAAATCAATTTCTCACTCCTGAACCAAAACTCTGAAAAGAATTGAACTCAAAACACATTCAGTGCCAGTGCCAAAAAATGGATAGGAACTCTGGAAGAGATGAAGGTTGCTTTTTGGCAAACAGGGGAAAAAAATGAAACAAAGAGCCTCAACCAACCCACGTACTCTGGAATCACAGACTAGTGGACATCTGTGATCTTGATCTGTGGATGCAAGGAAGCAACGGAAGAGAAACCTCAGCCAACTGGCTTCTTCCTTAACTGGCACTTCTTCACAGATATAAAAGACAGTAAGAATTTACCTTAGCACATCACATTTTAAGGATGAAAGTCCTAATCAAACAGCAGTTGGACCTGTCAAAGGCATAAATTCATTGTGCAAAGAGCTTCAGTGGAATAAAAATCTGACTCACGGGCCAATATTTGAACTCCCATAATCCCGGACAGCATATGTGGCCGGCAGTGATATTTCATTTCACAACTCAGTAAATCTGTAAAATCGGAATACTCTGGTGTCTACACCAATCTTACACCATCAGAAACGAATGAATTACTGCCATATGGATCATCAAATTGCCTCAGGTTCGTTCCACTGTGAAAATCCCATTTTGAAACTCAAAACCCCACAAAACTCTTGACTAATGACTCTCCTGCTGCACTTTTAGATCATGTCCAATTTCTCTCTGTTTTAAAGAATGCTGAAATGCACAACTTTATAACTTTTTTTTCTATACACAATTATTTCCTTAGGATGAACTACTAGATGTAAAATGGATTGGTAAAAATTTTATATATTATATACAATTTAATGATAAAACTGCCCATAGAAAGATTGTACCATTCCACAGCTTCACCAGAAATATAAGAAATGGACACCATGTTTGGTAGTATATTTTTTTAACCTTTACTAATTTGATGGGTGATATATGGTCTCTTAACATTGTAAATCAACTATACTCCAATTAAAAAAAAATTTAAAAATGGAAATAATACAGAAGCATATTAAAATAAAAAGTAAAATTCAAAAAGTCTTGGTTTTATTTCACATTTTTAAATTACTAGTGAAGGATGAACATTTTTAATAGATCATTGACATTGTGCAAATTTTTTTATATGTTTCAAATGTTTTGCACATTTTTCTATTGGGTAGTCATCTTTTCCCTCAATTGTCTGTGGAAGTACTTTCCATATTAAGGAAATTCACTATTTCTCTCTTTTGTATATTATAAATATTTTCCAAGTTTGCACTTGACATTCATTTTATGATGTTTGATATATTGGACCACATATAAAGTTTCAGGACATTAATATTTTCCTCTTGATATATGATAATTTAAAAAAATTTCTTTCATGTTATACCCATATGTAGCTTCAAGCTAGTTTAGAAAATTAAACTGGAAACGCGTAATCATTTGCCAGGAGCAGATGTCACAGAACACTGGCTTCTGTTTTCCCCAACTAAAATTTACTGGTTGAATGTCAATATAACAATAGGAGGGAAGAAACATATGCCCCTTAGCAAGTGACATCCACTATTGCTATTCAAATGGATTGGGTAAATTCCACTAGCACAAATGAATTTGAAGTCGCTTTCTTTGAACATTTTAATTTCTCACACTGCTGTGCTTCTGAATATCTCTGTCAAAGGGCTTTCACATTCATCATCCCAATCAATTTTCAATCTGACATTGTGAGATAAGAAAGGTAGGTATCAGCTCCCCTTTGTACAGATCAGGAAACCAAGGCTCAGAAACAGTACTGATTGGCCTGCCCAAGATTCTCCAACTGATAAAGCTTGCAGGATATGAAATGCAGATTTTCTGTACTCCTGGTCTAAGGTTCTTTCCACTATACTGTGAAGAGTTCTTCTGATGACAATGCAGGAGTAGTTATAATTGCAGGAAACAGGGAATAATGATTTAGAAAGGGCATGTTCTCTGGGGAAAATAATTCTTCTATTACCCCATTCCCATTTTCTGCCTGCCTTAACAGCTAACTTTGTTAATGGAGAATCTCTGCCTTTGCCAAATTATCAAACTAAAATAACTGATTTTGATAAAACATTTTGCTAACACTATCTGGCTTAATCCTTAAAGCAACAACAAAATGTATAAAATCTGGATCTGTAATTCCTAAAATGTATGTGATTGTGGTAATGGGATAAAGTAAAATATTACCAGGTCTAGTGTCTTTTTTCTGACACCACCAACACTGACTCTCCGACACTAGCTGGGTATCCAGCAATGCAATTCAGTCATGACGCTTACCATCTGGAGTCAGCATTAGACCCTGCAGGGCTCAGTCCCACAGGCTAACCCTGCTTCAGATGCCGCAGATGAGGTCTCAGGCTACCCCCACTTCTGCCTGGCCTACTACAAATTTGGGAGTTCTGGACATTACTTAAAACAGTAAAAATAGATTTTAATAAGTAACTGTTGCAAAACGGAAAAAGAGAGCTCAGTATAGAACTGGCTTATTTGCGAATACAAGTGGGGATTTATAGCCCAGGAGCAAGGTAGGGGTCAGTGGAGGCGTAAGAGGGGATTCTGGCTAACCCGACCTAACAGGATTCTTCCTGAAATGCAGGCCAGGCTGATCAAATATCACCCAGGGAATAGTGATAGGCGAGGAATTTTATCAGATATTGAGGACGATTAGATATCGAGGATGGAGACTGGTTAAACTGACAGGATTCTTGCTACAGCTGGACTCTTAAGGACAAGGCCAAAGGATGGACCCTTCGAAAAACTGGCTCAAAAGAGCCTGCTTAGAGTTTGTTTCATTAAGGAGAAAGTCTTTGTCAATTCCCACAACTCAGTTTCCAAGATTCGCCAGAATGACTCACAGAATTCAGAAAAGTGCTTTACTTACTATTACTGGTTAATTATAAAGTATACAGCACAGCCAAAATGGAAGAGATGCACAGGGCAAGGTATGAAGGAAGATATTTACCAATGAATTACTATACTGCTAGTTAAGAATTATGTCATAGTTAATAAATGTCTAGCTATGTTATTACTATAAAGAAAACATTACCATGGTATCTGAAAGGAAACACATGAGTTAATTGCCACTACTCTGTGGAAAAATATGCATATTTAAGGTTAAAAATTGTATAAGTGTTCAATTTGTCACTCCCTCTTTAAAGATGCTGGAAACACATTTTAAATAACTCATAGATAAGATTTTTGTGGAATTGTGATATTTACCCCTCTATTCTAAATTTAAAGTATACCTACACCCAACCTCAAGAAAAACTCATGTATCTTTCACAAGTATTTTTAAGTAAACATTCAGTTTAACAGTCTAATGATACCTTTTGCTCCACCTTCAAAAACTGAGCCAGTTCTTCCACAGTTAGGTGATCTTTCTTGTCACTGTAGCTCAAAAGCAACAAATAAAGGTCCCGTCTCAATGACATCATTTTGTAAAAAACACAGAACTCTTCAAATGTCAAAGTTCCCTGATTCTCATCTGTATCAGCTTCCTGAAAGACGCATAGAAAATAACAAGGCAGTGTGAGAGTTTGAAATAGGAAATTCAGTAGCCGGAAATAATATTTACTATAAAAAAGGCTAATACACATTTCACAAATGGTAAATAAGTTCTTTTCAAGCACGCATGGATCAATTTAAAAACTGACTATATATTAGGCCACAAAAAAGTTTCAAATTATAAAGAATCAACCTTATAAAAACTAATTTCTCTGATCACAGTAAATTTAAAAAGCAACAAACAAAGCTTAAAAAAAACTGTGTCCGGAAAAAACACATTTCTAAATAGGAAATGAAACGTACAGAAGTAAACGCATGTACCACGTGTTACAACTTGTGTGATGCAGTAGTTAGAAGGAAACTTGAAGTTTTCAATGTATAAGCAATGTAGATTAAAATCAGAGAAGCTAATAATTCAACTCCAAAAGCTAGAAAAAAGTTAAGCTAAAGAAAATAGAAGGAAATAAATTATAAGCAAAAGCAGAAAGCAATGAAATAGAAAACAAGCAGATATAACATCAAAGGTGAGCAATTAAACCCAAAGCTGGTCTTTTGACAAAACTAATAAAAGAAATTTTGGACAAGACTAATCAAGAACAAAAGAGAGAAAATACATTTAATACATGATGAAAATTCTAGTCTCTCATCAGCTTCTGACCTGCGATTCAATCAAATATAATTTTTACCTATAATAGAATCTCTCTTAATTCTGCATAGGTAGCTTATTGCTCTTACAGCCATCAGCATCATTGGTACCTTTTCCTCCATAAAAGCCTGAAAAATCCATCTGGACTGATCACTAGTTGAAATTATTTGCTCCTAGTAATTATTGAGCAAGGATCTTTCGCCACGTACCTGCTTTCGGATTGGCTGAATTTGTCATAAAACCATAAAACTGTTGGGGATATATAATGAAAAACCAATCCATTTACATGATCTCCTTTATTTTTAGTGAACACAGCTGTAGCTGAGCAAAAACTGACAGGGACTGAATGGCATTTTGAAATTCATAGATGTTGTGACATATAGTCAGCTGGTATGTGGTTTTAAATACAGTTTTGAAAGTCAAAGTGTGTATAAAAATATACTTTTTTAAACTTTGCTAACTTTGGGTCAATTCTGAGCAACCACTTAGACCAATATTTAAATCATACACTGTTTCTCTGTGATGCTGTTGCTTTCTGTCATTTTAAAGGCAGAGACAGATTGGTCTAGAGAATACCAACATTTTTGGTGTTTGAGGCTCTTGGTTGTAGAGTCTTTGCATCCAAAGAAAGTAGGTCTAATGTTCATATTTCTGCCATAAGTTTGTTTCAAAATATCTAGACCTGGATAGAGAGATGATACATTTTTCAAGACTTCCTTGGAAATGCCTAAACCATTAAGAACAGTAAACTCTAAGGTTTAAGCAATAGCATCAAAGACTTCAAAAGAAGCTATCCATACCTTAAAAGACTATTTTTAAAAGAAACCAGCTGAATCTTGTACTGCAACAAAAAGGCAAAGAAAATTCCAGGAAGGCTTTAATGTCTTTACCAGCAACTCAGAAAAAAAAGTTCCTTAAAATAATACTAAGATCTTTGTTTCCATCACTCCACCCTGAGCACTCACAGAACTCTGCTACATGCAAGACCTATGATAGAAATATTCTACATACAATAGAAGTCCAGCTGCTTCTCTAGTCACTGCCGGCTTGAGAAGTCTTTCAGTCTTTAAATCCAAGGTCATAAAAAGAGACCTTACTGTTTTCTTAAAACTTCTCTAAAGCATTAACTTTGAACTTACGAGACTTTTGACATAAATATTTCCCGGTTTACCCTCTAAAATACTCAGTGTATTAGAGATAAAATGTGTCTGAAGGAGGAAAAAATACAGAAGTAAAAATAGTTTAATATCTTATGTTACTTCTCTTATTTCCAAAAAGTACCCCCCAAATCATTATTTTTGTAGGTATAGATTTTGCCCTCCTATTTAAGCGTGGCCTCTCTGATTTAATCAGAGCTATCTCTCCAGTACTATGAATATCTCCTATGGAAAGGAATGCATGGGGAGGTGGGACTCGAAATAGAACAAAAGTAAGATGTCACAGGGAGTGCCAAGAACATGGCAAACCTTTCCATATAACTTAAAAACAATTCACTCTGTGACAACTCATTTCCCCTCCAAAGTCCCTCATTCCATCTCTGGTTCCTTTTATAGACTATCTCATTCCTTCCTCTTCTTTCCATTCTCTTCAGTGCAATGGGACCCAGTTCCCCCAGTGCAAACCACCTCCAGCTTCCAAGGACAAGACCACAGGACCTGTGACCGTAAGAGGTCACAGATCGAAGCCATCCTCCATCTTCCATTCATTGTTGCAACTCACCCCTCATGCTGTTTCTGCCCTTACCATCTCTGATAACACGAGGTTAGAAAACAAAGGAAGCACAAAACATTAAACATCATAAAATATAACGCTTATACTTAATTTTACATATTAAAAATATCACCTACCTAGTCACTTAGAAAATCACTGCAAAACATGGATTATACATATGACTTATCTCCAAATAAGAGCATTTCCTGAATTAGTAGTCTACTAATTACTAATAATCTAACATGTCTTTGCACCAACTTTAACTTAACAGAACTCACTTTTGCACCTTAGGTGGAAGACTGAGTACAATCCCAGCTGGGGGCCACAGAATAAGTTTGGGCCCATGGATTTTCCTCCAGAACTTACCAACAGGGAAAGAGCATCTCATCTAACACCAACAAGCAGCTGGAGTGAACTTCTGGAGGGCTCCCTAAATGGTAGAAGTGATACAGCGCTTCTAAGCCTTAAGGATTCTAAATCTTAAACTCCTCTGTAACAAAATAGAGGGCTCTTGAGGATTTCCACGCGTGCTATTTTGTCGTGTTACTCAGTCTTTATTCTGATCCTCACAACAGACCATGAGGTTGGTAGATGAGATCTTATCATCCTCTCCAAGTGACTTGATCCCATTTACCCCATTATTTAAGTACCAGGTTAAATGCTTAGAATTACTCTCTGAAAATGGCAACAACAACAATAAAGCACTTTAGGAAGTGAAACTGTGGATGCATGTTAAGTTTTGGAAGTTTTCCTTGATGAAATAAAATGCCTCTGTCTTCAAAGAAAAACAAAACAATACAGAGTAGTAATATTAGCTTCCAACAAGGCAAAATAGCCTTTTGAAATACCTCAGTATATCGATAACCTCCAACGTGTATTTTACATAAGACCAATCCAATTGTGAAAATATACCTGAAACATTTGTCTGACTTTTCTTCGGGGCAGATTGACATTTAGTTTGTGCATCAATTGGTGTATCTCTTCAATGTTCAATAAGCCATCACCATTCTTATCAGCTTCCTCAAAGGTCTGCTTCACCCACTTGCAGAAAGGTCAAGAAAAACACTTGCATTTTCATCAAAATAAAAATGCTTTCACAGAATACTCACAAGGACATTTATCATTCACACCAAACTTGAGAAGAAATTCTTTTGAGGAGGACCTGCAATCCACAGGCTCTTAGTGAGCTACTAACAGTGACAACAAAAGGAACTGGGGGAAGGAGAGCACATATAGGTGATTCCCTTCACTGGGAAATGAGAGTCAAACCATATTACTCTGGGAGCTTCTTTAAGATTTTATCCAAACTGTTAAAGCATCTCTATGATGTGATGAGACCCCATGTATACCAAATTTAGGCCTTATCTTCTCCATCTATGACCTTTCATCCAGCATTTTTTTTTTTACCTTCACAATATCCCTACACAACATGATCTTTTCAATTCCCTTTTCTCAGTCCCCCTCTTACAGTTAGAAGCTTAGACCATCTCATTCAATCTCCTCATTGTTCAGATGAGGATATAAAACTAGAAGAGAGGGAGAAATTTGGTAAGAATTAGTAAGAGAACCAGGTCTCAACCCCAGGTCTCCTTCAACTTGGTCTAGCACTGTTTTCTCCTGCACAGAAGGCCTGTCTCTACACTGCTCCTTTTCCTATGACTAACTTTGACAATTCTTACCTAATATCCTCAACTTCTAAATCAAGGGCATTAATAGGAACTGCAAGCCTGATATGATAGAGGTTGCTTCAAAGCTCAGGTATGATACTAGGTGCTTGAGGATATGAGTTTAGATACAAAGGATTTACATCATGTGAACTGAGATTTTAAAAGGCCCCGCCTCTCACTGCCGTGGCCTCTCCCGTTGCGGAGCACAGGCTCCGGACGCGCAGGCTCAGCGGCCATGGCTCACGGGCCCAGCCGCCCCGCGGCACGCGGGATCCTCCCGGACCGGGGCACGAACCCGCGTCCCCTGCATCGGCAGGCAGACTCTCAACCACTGCGCCACCAGGGAAGCCCGCAGAGGGCTTTTTTAAAATGTATGATTCACAGTTGTTAGGGGGTAGATAACAGAAGGTAGGAATGGTATGTACATTTAGAAAACCAAATTGAGCTTCAAAATTCAAAGGGTAATGAAGAGGAAAATAATGAAGATGATGGGAGAAAAACAGAATCAAAGTAAGGGAAAGACTTAGGTTTAAATCTAAGAAATGGGAGAGTGGGAGTAGGTCAAAGGAAGGTGTCAAAGAATAACGTTTGCTTATCAAACAGGTGACATCAAACTGAAAATTTTTCATTTAAGACGAAATATTAACTAACCTCCCAGTAGTAACTCAGAACACTTATACTTCTTAGGTGATTCAAACTACGATTATAGGAGATTATACCTTAGAAAGTAAAAACTGGAAAATTAGTCTTATTTCTCCTAAAGTTAAATAGAAGTGATTTTTCAATCGTAAATATCTGTTTCACATTTTGTTCCCTTTATAACATTTGAATATAACCAGCCCAGTTCTTTCAAATTCAATTGTTCCTCATAGAGTTCAGGAAGGACCTCATTATATATGATACCTGGGAATTAAAGGGTGACCCAGGACCAGGGGAAAAATAACTGAAGAATCAAAGGAGTGAAATATTTGGGCCAATTACTAGTAAGTACCTGAATCTCATTTTTTTCTGTTTTCTGGGAATACAGCACCCATTGCATGAGCTCTATTTCTTTTGACTGTGAACACTGCTCTGTGCCCCACAAAATATTTGGCCAGAGTTCAAAGAAATGAAAAAATGAGTCCAAGGATGGCAGCATTTTCATCCTTTTATTTTATACTTCTTTATCAAAGCATCTCAAAGACTTCTCCAGAGAAGAAGCAGATACAAGCAGACACTAAGCAGGAATATTCTGCAGAAACAAACCCTTTTGGGTGAGCCTGTGTCTGCAAGGCCTTCAGTGTCAACACACAAGCTGGCCTTGACAATTGGTTTAGGGGATCTGGGATTGGTAAGACAGAAACAGAGGCTGACTCAGACCAAGAAATATACACTACTTCTGATTCCATGCTGACCTGGCCCTGTGACAGTGGGTCACTTACATTACCTCTTGGGGCTTCCATTTCTTCCTGTATAATGTCAGTGAGCACAACTAGATGACCCTGAAGCCCCTTCCAACTGTAAGATTCTATGAAAGGAAATACCATTCTCTCTCAGTAACAGTACACATGGTATAAGATATAATTGCAGGTAAAAGTATTCTGATACCTCAAAGTTGTTGTTCATAATTGAGACATGAGTGCCCAAGAAAACCCTGAATTAATGATTCATAGCCAATACATGATAAATTTAAGAAAAGAAATAGTATTTCTGCAAAGAAAAACTAGGAGAGTAAAAACTGAATGAAAAGTTACGGCCTAGTATTGTCTAATCAAAAAACTTTAGAAGAGGGCTTCCCTGGTGGCGCAGTGGTTGAGAGTCTGCCTGCCGATGCAGGGGACGCAGGTTCGTGCCCTGGTCCGGGAAGATCCCACATGCCGTGGAGCAGCTGGGCCCGTGAGCCATGGCCGCTGAGCCTGCGCGTCCGGAGCCTGTGCTCCGCAATGGGAGAGGCCACAGCAGTGAGAGGCCCGTGTACTGCAAAAAAAAAAAAGAAAAAAAACCAAAACACTTTAGGAGAATGTAAAGCATTGAACGGTATTATTTAGTGCAGGGGTGGGCAAATTTTTTCTGAAGAGGGCCTGATAATAAATATTTTAGGTTTTGCAGGCCATTTGGTCTCAATTGCAACTACTCTACTATGCCATTGTTACACAGAAACTACCATAGACAATACATAAATTAATTGGCTAAAATTTCATGTCACAAAACTTTATAATTCTTTCGATTTTTTCAACCATTGAAAACCCATTGTTAGCTTAGGAGCCCATATAAAAATGTGGTGGGTCAGATTTACCTATAGGCTGCAGTTTTCAGGACCCCTGATTTATATGGAAGGTGTAAGGCTTCAGTTTACAACACCCATAAAGTCTTCTACAGGTAATAATTTCCCAAGTGGCATTAAGAGGTAAGGTGGGGACACCAAGGAGGAGAATGATCTGATGGAGGAATATGCCAGCATCATCATCTTTGCATGCTGGGACCATCGAGTTTTCAGACATCAATCGATCTGAACAGGAAAAGCAAAAGATTTGCCAATCCTTATCTCTCTTTAGCAATAACAACAGCAGCTACTGTTTATAAAATGCTTAATATGAGCTGGACAGTGTTCAAAGTACTTTGTGTATAATCAACTCATTTGATGGTCACACAATGACATAGGGCAGACACCATCATTATCGTCATCACCATGTTACAGATAAAGACTCTGAAGTAAAAGAGTTTAAGTAAGTCCCCCAAAGTTACATAGTACACGGCAGAGCTGGGGCTGGACCCAGACAGGGCAGCACTGTCTTGCTCCTTAACCACAATACTGTATTGCTTCTGATAGACCCGAGTACTTCATCTACCTCCATTCAACATAGCTACACTGCAGAAATAACTTGAATTTCACTTTACACTGGATGGATTTTTTTCACACAACTATTTAAGATTCATTATTCTCATTATTCATTCACAGTTGAAATTTTCAGGCCCAATTGAAATGTAATGATAATGAACATATCAGCTCTGTTCTCCTCAATTAATGTTATTAAATTTACATCCAATCAAGGATGTCATTTTGATATTAAGACATTATCTAAACCCCTATCCAATTCTGACAAATCTGTATGAGAATGGTTCTCTGACTCAATGTAACATTCCCTATTTTTGACATCAGCTTCCTCTTCATTATTCATTAATTTCCTATTTCCTTTTCTTTCCTCACTGACATAAACATCAACTCTTCAATATTTCTTGTAAAATTGTTCCCCTGTGTGGTTCTGGGGTACACTTGGTTTCCAGATAGCATATTTTCAGAATATGAAATTCCTCAACTGTCAATCTGATTAATTCAAATATGAAAACTTTCTACTGCCAGTAAACATGGACAAACAAATCATGTTAAAAAAACTATTCACCTAAGCTGGTAAAAATTCAAACTACAGTATTGTAACTTTAGGACATTAAATGTAATCCCCAAGGTAACCACAAAGAAAACAGCTATAGAATTTATATAAATGGGATTTAACTATTTTAATACAAAAAAAAGAAGACATAATGCAAGAAATAAGAGACAAAGAAAGCTATAAGGCATAAAGAAAACAAATAGCACAATAACAGATATTAATCCTTAACAATAATTATTTTAATGTAAATGAATTAAACTCCCCAATCAAAAGACAGATTGACAGAATAGATAAAAACTCATGACCTTACTATATGCTGTCTACAAGAGACTCACTCGAGATCCAAAAACACAAACAGGTTGAAAATGAAAGGATGGAAAAAGATATTCGATGCAAATCATAACAAAAAGAGAGCTGGGGTGGCTATATTAACATCAAACAATAGACTTTAAATCAAAAAAGGCTGTAAGAGACAAAGAAGGATATTATGTATTAATAGAAGTCTCAGTACAGCAGGAAGATATAACAGTTATAGACATTTATGCATCTAATGACAGATCATCAAAATATATAAGGCAAAAATAGTGAAAATTGAAGAGAGAAATAATTCTACAATAATACTTGGAGACTTCAGTACCTCACTAACAAAAGTGGATAGAACAACTAGACAGAACTAAGGAAATAAAGAATTTAAACAACACAATAAACCAACTAGATCTAACAGACATATACAGACACTCTACCCAAAAATAACAGCATATACAGTCTTCTCAAGTGCACATGGTACATTTTCAGAATAGACCACATTTGAGGGCAGCAATTAAGTCTCAATAGATTTAAAAAGATAGATAGCAGAAAGAAGGAAATAAGAAAGATGAGAACAGATATGAAGTAGAAAAACAACTGAGAAAAATCAATGAAACCAAAAGTAGTTTTATCAAAAAGATCAGTAAAATTGACAAAACTTTTGTTAGATGGACGAAGAGAAAAAAAGACTCAAAGTACTAAAATCAGAAGTGAAAGTGGGGACATTATTACTGATTCTACAGAAACATAAAGGACTATAAGATACTACTATAAAAAATTATACACCAAAAAATTGAATAACCTAGATGAAATGGACAAATTCCTAGAAATATAAAACGTACCAAGACTATATCACAAATAGAAAATATGAATAGATCTATAACTAATAAGAAGATTGAATCAGTAATCAAAAATCTCTCAACAAAGAAAATCCCTGGACTTGATGGTTTCACTGGTGAATTCTATCAAATATTTAAAGAACAAATACCAAAATCCTCAAATTTTTCCAAAAACAATTAAAGTGGAGGGAACACTTCCTAACTCATTCTATGAGGTCACCAAAGGCAGACAAAGACACTACAAGATAACTACAGACCATTATCTCTTATTTACACTGATGCAAAAATCCTCAACAGGGGCTTCCCTGGTGGTGCAGCGGTTGAGAATCTGCCTACTAATGCAGGGGACATGGGTTCGAGCCCTGGTCTGGGAGGATCCCACATGCCGTGGAGCAACTAGGCCCGTGAGCCACAAGCACTGAGGCTGCGCGTCTGGAGCCTGTGCTCCGCAACAAGAGAGGCCGTGATAGTGAGAGGCCCGTGCACCGTGATGAAGAGTGGCCCCCGCTTGCCACAGCTAGAGGAAGGCCTCACAAAGAAACGAAGACCCAACACAGCAAAAATAAATAAAAATTAATTAATATATATTTAGCCTGAAATTTTTAAAAAAAAAAAGAAAAATCCTCAACAATATATAGTTGATCCTTGAACACCAGGGGTTTGAATTGTGTGGGTCCACTTATATGGGAAATTTTTTTCATTAAATAAGTACTACAGTACTACACAATCTGCAGCTGGTTGAATCCACAGATGCAGAACCTCAGATACAGAGGGCCAACTATAAAGTTATACTCAGATTTTCAACTGCTCAGGAGGTCTGCACCCCAACTCCTGCATTATTCAAGGGTCAGCTGTACTAGCAATACAATTCAGCAGCATATTAAAAGGATTATACACCATGACCAAGTGAGATTTAGTCCTGGAATACAAGGATGGTTCAACATATAAGAATTGATCAAAGTAATATGCTGCATCAACATAATGAAGAGAAAAACCACAATCATCTCAATTGATACAGAAAAAGCATCTGACAAAATTCAACACCCTTTCACGATAAAAACACTCAACAAAATAGAAATAGAAGAAAACTACCTCAATATAATAAAAGCAATATATGAAAAAACCACAGCAAATATTATATTCAATAGTTAGAGACTGAAAGCTTTTCCTCTAAGATCAGGAACAAGACAAGGATGCCTGCCTTCACCACTTCTTCTCAGCATAGTACTAGAAGTTCTAGCCAGAGCAACTAGGCAAGAAAAAGAAATAAAAGGCATCCAAATCTGAAAGGAAGAAGTATAATTATCTGTTTGCAGATGATATGATCTTACACATAGAAAACCTTAAAGACTTGCAGAAGAGTAGAGCAATACCACACTTCTCACTAATTTCTTTTACTTTGAAAAAGTTATTTTTCATAAAAATACATTAACATGTAATAGTTTATTATAATTTTTAGTGAGATATTTTTGAAATTCTCACATTTAATGTCTTATATGACAAATATCAATAGATTGAACCCACATAAAAACTCTTTGGGGTCTTCAGTTTTTAAAAATGCAAAAAGGGTCCTGAGATCAAAGTCCAATTATGTTAATTTCTCTTGTCAGAGGTTGGTTTAGGAATGGGCCTGTAATAGCATTTCTGGCCACTGATGAGAGGTAGTCTTTTGTGGAGCTCCTGGGAAGTTTTTCTTTGCTCTTAAAAAAAAATGGGGGGACCTTTATGAGAAGAAACTTTGTTCCCTCTGGGCAGGACTTCTCTGTGTTTAGAGCTGCTGCACTTCTCTTTGACCAAAGGGTAGCCAGCTAAAGGACCAAGCCAACATGCTGAGAATGGCAGAGCCTAGGTCTCTAATGACATTACCTACGTCTCTAATGAGCCACTGAATTAACTAACCCTGAAACCGCTCTATCTCAGATCTCTTGTTCATGAGAAAATGAATATTCTTTATTGTTTGAGGCACTGTTAGTATGGTTCTGTGGCTTGCACCAGAAAGAATTCTCAATGATTCAGTATTTGTTTTTTATCAAATGTAAAGGAGTTAGGAACCAAACTAGCAGGAAAAAGCACAGAAAGTTAATTCCTATGTTTATGTTTTGTTCATTTATGAATCCCAGTTGCATTTATCTGCATGCTGTGAATACTGATGAAAACATCATGGCTCATCAGCTTAGACCTTTACACTGTCAACATCCTTTCAGGGGCTGAATATTTCCAGTCTGCTCCAACAATGTCCTTGGTGAGGGATTATAGCTAAAGCAGCACAAATTTACCACCACTCTGGGAAAAACTTAGGGTGCACATTCCAATGACACCCAAGGAAGGAACTGGTACTATTTCCTACGTGGAGAGGGGGAACATGTATTCTTAAGACCATTCAAAATGTGAGGAAGGGAACCAAAGCAGTCAACGAACCTAACACTCTCACTTTACAGATAAGGAAACTGAGCTCGGAAAGGCCATACATGTCACAGATTGTGAAAGTAAGTCCAGTCCCCTCAGAAGAAGTCTGCACCTCAGTTCACGCAAGCTTAAGTTTCTACGTGTTCTATGCATTCATTTACTTGGGGTGGGAGTGAGGAGGGGACAGAAAGATACTAAGGGTAAAGAAAAAAACAGCAATGGGGGGCTTCCCTGGTGGCACAGTGGTTAAGAATACGCCTGCCAATGCAGGGGACACGGGTTTGAGCCCTGGTCCAGGGAGATCCCACATGCCGCGGAGCAAATGAGCCCATGCGTCACAACTACTGAGCCTGTGCTCTAGAGCCTGTGAGCCACAGCTACTGAAGCCCACACACCTAGAGTCCGTGCTCTGCAACAAGAGAAGCCACCGCAATGAGAAGCCCATACACCACAACGAAGAGTAGGCCCCACTCGCTGCAACTAGAGAAAGCCCACACGCAGCAACAAAGACACAACACAACCAAAAATAAATAAATAAAAATTAAATTAAATTTAAAAAACAGCAAGGAAAGTGGATTTAAGCCTCAAAATTATGGGGGAAAAAATATAGTCTAATACACACACACACACACACACATTCACACACACACTCACACACAGTTTAGAATTAAAGTTCTAGGGAGGATATTGGTCGTGGGTCCTCTGCCTTTTGGCAAGGGAATCTTCATCACTGATGCCGGCCATCAGGTACTTGAGGCCTGTGATCCAGGTGCGGGCCTCCTCAGGGTTGGAGGTGATGAGGTCCAGGGACTCCATGTGGTTGCCATGGTAGATGGTGAAGCAGCAGCTGGGATCAAAGTTCCCCTCAGCCTGTCTGTGGAATATTTCAGACTGCCGACCCTCGGTGACTTTGTAAATGGAGTCAATAAGTACTGTGAGGAAAGAGATACACAGTTATGTGGCAGGTGAAGATATGTAGGGAAAGCAAAATCATCTTAAAATTTAAAAATAAAATTCATTGTCTGTGACTTGTGATATTAAGCCCGAATGTGAAATACAAGCTCTGTCATTTCCTGCTAGTAACCTTCTCCATGTACCACTTTACTCTCCTGGACAGCCAGACAACACCCTCCTGGGTGTTGCGTCAGGGTATTGAAATTTATGATAGGAAGACAGATATGCCCAGCAGGACAAGAAGGTTGGTAGAAAAGGGGGCTACGAATATGTCAAATGTATAGTTTATACGTTTATGCCAGGAAAACATACAAAGACCTAGAGCCAACTTTGACGTTTTACAATATGCATAAAACAGCCATTAAAAATTGAAGGGAAAAAAAAATTTGGTGGTAACCAAATAGCATAGCTAAATGTGATTGGGATTTATAGAGAGAAAGCTATGAGGGTAAAGGCAGAGCGGGGCTTAGAGAGGCGGAGGGGAAAACACAGTGGCAGCCCAGGGAAAGAGACATAAAGATACAGAAACATGAGGCCCGCTCCACAGATGTTAAACAGGCCATTTACACTGGACTGAAAAGCTCAAGAGGGAGAGTAATGGGAGATAAAGCTGGAAAGAGATAAATCGAGCTGGAGGCTAGATTATGAGGAGCTGAAGTAACAGACCAGAGATTAGTATTATTTAGGTAGTGGAGCAATGCTGCCAGTGTGTGTCACAGAAGCACTTGCAGAGGGGATTACTTTAGACTAAGACAGTATTTTTTGTTTTTTTGCTTGCTTGTTTGGGGGCATGAATCAGAAGGGTTGCAATCTTACTGATTGCCCATATACACCGTCCACGCCTCTGCTCTGCCTTAATGGCACGTTCCCAATTTGTCTTTCTAACTCGTTCTCCACATGACTCACAGGGAAATGAGCCTATGCCCAGCCCCCGGGGAAGTTCTAGTGGGTCCAAGCCAGTGGGGTGGCCCCACTTCTATGTCCTATGATTGCTTTAGGTTTGGGAACATAACCCAGTTCTAACCAAGGAGACATGGGCACCCTGCTTTGAGAGAAGGGTGTGGAAAGGGGTTCTTCGCTCTTGAAAAGGAAGCACTGAAGAGAAGGTCCCTTTCTGCATCTTCACCATCCTATCAGTTGTGAAGCCAGGTTGCTGCTGCCTCGATTACAATGTCAACACGCAAGGGACAGAGCCAAGGGCACTCAGGGAAAACAGAACTAGAGACTCAATGTCCCATGCCTGAGGCCGGCCAATCTGAGTTTCTTGTTATGTGAGAGAATACATTTGTGTATCACGAAAGCCTAATTAGTCGAGGTTGTCTATGAGCTAAAGAGGAAAGCATCTTATCTGACAGGGGCAGAAGAAACTAGCAAAATGGAGCTTGGTTAGGAGACTTTGCAATAGGCCACCGGAAAGGTGAAGAGACCCTAGACGAAGGAGACCCCTGTGAAAACAGGAGGGAGGGAGCAGATGAGAGAGACACTACAGGGGACTCAGCAAGGACTGGGTGCTGAGTGTAGAAGGTGTGGGAGAGAGGCTTTACAGAGGAGACAGATCAACGCTATTTTACTTGATATCACTGAAACAATTTTGTTAATTCATTCATCAGTTAACTGTGCTCAGAATATGTCAAAACACTTTAAATCCTACTGGATTTATGATGTCCTTTACTTTTCATAGGAAAATAAAAGACGTCAAGTTATAAAACCTCATATCCCAACTACAAAAATATGTCTCCAACACAGGGGAAATATTACCGTTTACAGCACTCGTGGATAAGAAAACTTTTTATGGATTTAAATTCCTCCAAAGAATTAACAAAAGTAAAAATGGTCATCACTTATTCTGTCTCTTCACATTCTCTAACAACTGACCCTAAAACTTGCAGAAATATGAAAAGTCTACAGATCTGAAGCTTCAGAGCCCACCCAATAGAAGCCATGTGTTACTCTGTCAAGCCGAACAGAGAATTCAAAAGTTAGTCTTACTTTTTGCCTTCTCGCTCTTCCTAGAGGGTCTCCATCGGAGGCGGGTCCTGTGCTCATCCAGGTAAAAGAGCCGGACGAGCCCTTTGGTCCCACGCTTCAGTTTGATCATCTGTGTCCCGGACTGCATGACACTCATGCATCTTTCAACTGCAAACAAGATTAGAGTACATTCAGCTCTCACACAATGCAGGTGAGTCCTGGTGTTCAGAAACCTTACTGTCAAATAAAACTTCTGATCACACCCTAAAGGCTCAAGACCCAGAAGACAAATTCAGAAGAGGTAATCTGAAGAGACAGGTGTTAAAGCATTGATTCGTCAGGCTTAAACCAGTAAAAAGCCTTACTGATAGAAAGAAAATGCTACTTCTAGATAAACAATGCATTACTGTTGAACAAAGCGTCTTTTGCTCTAGCTGGCAACATGCCTTTTGGTATAAGATCGATGATAATTTGGTGCTTGAATTTATGTTCATAAAGCAAGTTCTCAGGCTTCATGTTAAAACTTGTGAATTTTTATATAGCCAGCAGTAAAAACATCTTATGATAATGCTTCAAAATGCAATTAGCAAAAACACGACTGGCAAAATGTTTTACCAATTGTTGAAGTTGTATATGGGTTCACATTATAATTTTGGGTATGCTTGAAAACAGCTAAATAAATGTTTTAAAATGTGATGAGGGGCTTCCCTGGTGGCGCAGTGGTTGAGAGTCCGCCTGCCAATGCAGGGGACACAGGTTTGTGGCCCGGTCTGGGAAGATCCCACATGCCGTGGAGCGGCTGGGCCCGCGAGCCATGGCCACTGAGCCTGCGCGTCCGGAGCCTGTGCTCCGCAACGGGAGAGGCCACAACAGTGAGAGGCCTGCGTACCGCAAAAAAAAAAAAAAAAAAAAAAAAAAGTGATGAGGAAAAAAATCAAGTTTTCACAATTAAACATAAAATATTTGTTAATGAATTTAGTTGCTAGGATTTTCTAAGTAGAGAAATAACTTGGTGATTGAACTCAGATAAAATCCAAATCACTTATTATCCAAGTTAATGCTATCATTTAAATTCTCCTCTTTGAGATGAACCTTGATGGAAGTGAGCATCTGTATCTGTTGGTGTTGTCTGTTTCCCTTTCTTTGTTAATTGCACCCACTTTTCCTTTGGAAATACTTCTTTCCCATTCCATGTGCCTTTGGTGGCCCGTCAATCACCCCAAGCAAGAAATGGCCACCTGAGTTAAGCTGAGAGCAAATCTGACTCCCTTTCAAGGAACATGCACCCTGAGTAAAGCACTGAATGAAAACAGAACTGAGTCATTTCAAAGTACAAGATTTAAGAGACACTCCTGGTTGGCCATCCCAAGATGTTACAGTTGTCACAGTTACTCTTCCTGAAGCTGGCAAATGATTCCATTTTCCCCTTGGTTCTCCAAGTTATACAATACTCTTCCAAACGCCCTTTTCTCATTGCATCAGCCAGAAACAGCTTCTGTTTCACCGACTAATATACATAGGACAGATGCAACCATTAAAGCACTAGGAACAACTGGCTCTGAGTACCTACCTGATCAAGCAGCCTACCATTAGATAAAAGAAACGCAGTAAGTCAACTCCAACAATGTTAGCCTTCGGCTTCTTTGGCTAATTTGTTTTTACTAGGAAAAAACCTGATCCCAAAGCTTAACATTGTATGCACAGAGTACTCAAGGTAACTTCAACATAACCAACTTCCACTATTTCCTCCATGCAGAGTCTTTCCTTCTCCCAAAGAAATCAAGGAAGAACTGCACAAAATCAAGCATGGTTTTGGGATTTGATTCTGCAAGATAGGTGAAGTGTAGGTTGCTCTTACCCATTTCATATGACATACCAAATATACAAGTAATAAAATACTGCTTAAGAAAAAAAACACGCAAACTTAAAATGTTTACTTTGAAGACCAGAACAAAATCTGAGATTTGGTTTCGTGCACATTAGTAAATTTACCTACCACTGAGCACCATTCATTTAGGTAATGAGAGCCACAGATTTGAATTCTTGACAGTCACCCTGACCATCTCACACCAGTAATTAGAGGGAGAACAGAAGACAGCCAGTGTATCAAGATTAAATCATCAAGTCTAACCACACAAGCCAAAACTCCCAGAAAATTCTATTAGAACTTCTTTGGCCACTGACCTTAGGTCACATCAGTAAGCAGATATTCACAGTCACCCCCTGCACCATGCACAGGGCTATATAATGAGGTGAAGCAGAGAACAAGGAGACTTTGACTTAAAGAGGTTAACTTTCAAGAGCATGAAACCTTTAAAAAGACAACTTATAAATGGTAGTTTAGAGCTATGATTCAGAACAGTGTTTGGATCTAGACAGCCTGGGATAGAACTCCATATCTGCCACTTATTAGCTGTAGGAGGTTAGGCACATTATTTAATCCCTCTGTGCCTCTATGTCTTTGTGTATAAAATGGCAATAATGTTACCCCTTGAAATGTTGTTGAAGACTGAATGAGTTAATTCATGTAAAGTACTGAAAATGGTGCCTGGAACAATATAAACACTATAAATGGTAGCTATTATTACAGTTTTATTACCGATATTTTAAAAAATAAATGCCAAGACAAAAATACATGAGAGTCCATAGTAAAAAGAGAATACAGTGTGCTGGGATGGGGTTGAGTGTAGTAATAAAACAGTGTCAATGGAGGCTTGGGGACAGGAAAGAGCAGGGGTATGATCAGAGGATAGGAAAAGATGGTCCTCTGTCTACAGTGACCTAAAAGGGGATTAACAGGATATTTGATTCTTTGGGCCAGATAAGACTAGGTGTCGGGGGTTAGGAATGCTGGCCTAAGATTGAAATCCAACAGCAATAAGAGAGAGACTCACTCGATATTTCTGAGCAAAGGAGTAGTGGGATAAAAAAACATAATTCAGGAAGATGTCTGTTTGGGAAGAAAGAATAAAATGAACTGTTTATACCAGAACAGAAAATTGAATTAACTGTACTATCAGAGATCTAAAGCAAAGACTACAGACCTATGGAAAGGACCCTCTATATATCTGGCATGGTGCCCTCTACTTTATTCACACTGCCCCTTCCTTCCCTTTACTTTTCACAGTCACATTTCTTTTCCCTGAAATGGAACTGCTATGGCTACAATATTCTCAGCATTTTAACAGGAAAAGCACAGCGATATAAAAGTTTAATCACTTACTTGAGCTAATAAATACCGCCTATCACTTAGCATCGTCCAAAGAAACCCAAACATTTTAGAAAGTGGAATCCAACCCCTTAGAGAGGGAGTGTGTTTGAATAATATATTAAATATTCGCTAGCTTCACATTTATCCCACCAACTCATCCATGGGCTAAAACTCCAGCATTATCCGTTGCCATGAACAAGTACATATGGTCAAAATATACTTGGCAGAGCTAGGGTATGAATCAATGTCCTGCTTAAAGTGTTTATGTAGTCGCTTTATGCTTTCTCCATGATGTTCCCTATCACACAAAAAAAGCCACATAGTCAGTCACCTTGAAAAAAATCAAGTCTAGTGAAGTCTTGAAAGTCATCTAAACCCATTTCTCCCTTCCTCAAACGAGACAGTCCATTGGAGCTGTACAGCTAACCAGAGAAGGAGAACGCTCCTTCTTTCTAACTCATTCCCACTGGGTAATAATCACCCATGTTAGAGACAAAATATTCTTCCAGTGTCAGCTAAACTACTTAAGGGTCAGCATAATCTCTTCATGTTCTACCTTCAGTTGAGATAGGTAACAGTACCCACTATAAAAGTCATTCACCAGCCAAGCCAGATCAGTAGATTCCGTAAAATAGGGTGAGAAACAAGGAGACAAAGGCAAAATTCCAGGGGCAGGAAAACAAAGGAAGAGTGCCAGAGGCTTAGGATGATGTAACCTCATCACACACATTTCCACTGCTGCAAGGTATCTGGGGAAAGTCTGCAAATGCAGGTTACAGATTCAGGCAGCTACAAACTATGTCTCTGATATCACATTCTCCCTGTGGTAGCCTTAATATTTTTAGAAAAGAAGTTTATTTGGATACAATGCAGCAATGTTCAAGAATATTAAGGGAGAAACGCCCATGAGCCCATTACGTAACACACATACTGTTTTTGTCTATTGTGCTCCAGGCTTCAATATGAATACATAACTGACATATTTGTTGCAATCATGATATTTCAGCCATTTGGCACCCTGCTTTTTTTTCATTTGTATTGTAAACAGCTTTCCATGTTTTTACAGACTCTTAATAATTATTATTTTAATCGCTGCATAACAGAATAGCATAAATATTTAAAGAGCAGAACAGATGAGTAGAGGACTACATTTCTAACTTTACTACATAATTAGAGTTTTAAAACTCTCAGTCTCATCTGTAAAATAAAAGGCATAACAAAGTGGTCTATAAGGTCCTTTAGAATTCATCTCTTTAAAGGGATTAAATCAATCATTTCTGCCACAGTTAGTTTAAAATAAGTAAATTTCCTTAGGGTTTATCATTTCACTAATTCCCTCAAGCAGAAAATGCTGTTAAAAAATACATTTCCTATTTGAAGCATTGTAGTAGAAAGTATCATTTGGGGGGAGAGATGCCTAACATTGCCACTAAGTCTATATGGCATCCAAGTGGGTTCAAGTCTTTAAGCCAAGGTCGAATCAGAGAAAATCACATTCTGTTAGGAATGCCATACATGCCACCTGATGACAGCTTTGAGATATAACTTACATACATTAAAATTCAAATGTTTTAAATGTACAGTTCCATGGCTTCGGCAATTTAGAGTTGTGTGATGATCTAATTTTATTTTACTTTTTTTTTTTTTTAACTTTTTTGGGGTGCGTTGGGCCTTTGTTGCTGCACGTGGGCTTTCTCTGGTTGTGGTGCGCAGGCTTCTCATTGTGGTAGCTTCTATTGTTGCTGAGCATGGGCTGTAGGCGTGCAGGCTTCAGTAGTTGCAACACATGGGCTTAGTAGCACGTGGTGCCCTAGAACACATGGGCTTCAGTAGTTGCGGCATGTGTGCTCAGTAGTTGTGCCTCGTGGCTTTAGAGCACAGGCTCAGTAGTCGTGACGCACGGGCTTAGTTGCTCCACAGCATGTGGGATCTTCCTGGACCAGGGATCGAACTCATGTCCCCTGAATTGGCAAGCAGATTCTTAACCACTGTGCCACCAGGGAAGTCCCTGATGATCTAATTTTAGAAAATTTCCATCACCCCAAGAAGAAACCTCATGCCCATTTGCAGTCACTTCCCATTTTCACTCACAGTCCTAGACAACCACCAACCTACTTTCTGTCTCTACAGATGGGTCTTTTGCAGATATTTCATATAAATGAAAATCATACAATATGCAGCCTTTTATGTCTGGCTTCTTTCACTCAGCATAATGTTTCTGAAGTTCCTATGATGACTGTGTTCATTTGCTTTGTCTTCTCTTTCGCCTTCTTCCCTGACATCACACGAAACTCTTCCACTGTCACTTAGGGTAAAAATGATGCAGAATGGGAGACTGGCTGAATAAAATAATATAAACATAACACAAGGCAGTACTATGCAACTATAAAAAATAATAAGATCTCTATGAACTGATACAGGGTTTCCAGGAGATAATACTAAGTGAAAAAGGCAAAGCGTTAAGTAAGCATATATACATTTATAGTATGCTACTTCTTGTGTAATAAAAAAGGATGGGAATTTTTTAATATACAAATATTGTTTATCATTACAAAAAGAAATATAAGAAGGATAGCCCAGAAAACAGTGAAGCTGGTTACCTATAAGGGTGGGAGAGAATTGAGTGAAGAGGGTAAGGAAGGGACTGATACCGCTCGTAGGATCCTACATGTTCAAAGTTAAAATTGAATCAGTGAGAATGAGAGGAGTGGAAACAAACACAAAAAGTAAACAAATTCATACACACATAGACACGAGTATTCGTGTATGTATTTGTATGCTTGTGTGTACATATACACAAGCATACAGATCTTCTATTTCCTAGATCTGTTCTCTAAAAGGCCAAGAAGCAAAATCCCCTCCAATAGTAATGAGCACACCTGGTGCCCTGCTCATTCTCTGCTCTAAAGGTCACCTTGAGACAGTTTCTCACATACAGCCTCATCCATGCCTGTGCTGAGACCATACAAAAATATCACTTGCACTCTCTTGTAAACACATCTATTCTGGGACACTGACCAACAAAAACTGTGCAGAGCGGGCAAAAAAAAAAAAGTCCAGATCCTCTGCAAGAGAATCTTTTCAGCCAAAAGGTACATGAAAAATGTGAATTGATTTCTTGTCAGCTTCCACAGATCAGAGTAAATCTGTGTGGCTGAAAGGGATTAGTTTCTGAAAACAATTTCATTTCTATGTGGAAACGGTACCAAACAATGCAGGTAATGTTTCTGTCAAAGGAAGGAAAGGGAGATTTCCTAAAATCATCAGAGCAGAAGTAAAGGGTATACTTAAGTCTCAGCATAGACCAAAAACATATTTTGGGACCTGGTACATAGTGAATCCTGAGACACCTTGTTGATGGGCTGGATGACAGAGTCAGTCCAGATTTAGGGACAGAAGGAGGGGTAGCAAAAAGAGCTCTGGTTTGGGTTCCGTCACTAGCTGTGTGGACTTCAGAAGGTCACTGAGTATTGCTGATTATCCTACTTCCCTCAACCTAAAAATACATTTTTCTCTAAGTTCTGTGATCTGGCTGATCTGGCTTTCACAAATATTATTTTACCTTTCGATAAGCTGAAAGCCTAGTTCAATCCAAATGCCTATTAGAATAACTTTAAAGGGAAAAAAAAAGCTGATTAACATCTGGATCTCTTACTACAGATATGAATTTTCAAAATGATCTTTATATAAAATATAACTGCTCTCACAGGGAATGGCTTCCACTTGAAATGCTCTTTCATGCCAGTAATAAGGCCTTAAAGGCAAATAATATCAGCTTATAAGTGTGCTTACAAACAGCCGTGGAGACTCCACTCTTATTAAGTCATGATTCTTCCCAGTGAAGAGCAAACAATGTGAAGTTCATTGATTTTTTTTTTCCATTGCCTAAATCACTCTTGAGTAGAAGATAAGATTATTTGAAAGGCTTTTAGAAATTAATTGATTAGCAGTAACATTCTAGAACTTGTTTGCAAACTCTATATACACATAATCACTATGTTTGCAAAGTTGATAAATACATATGGGAGGATTTAGGTCAAAGAAAGGGTGAAATGAATTAATCAGTAATTTTTTAAATGTTAGAACCTGTTTTCTATTTTATTACAGCCTTTAACATGATACTTTCTTTTTTAACAAGACCTGTCTAGGCTGCTAACTGGCTCATCATTGATAAGTCTTTCCAACAGCTTTGCCTCCAATTTTCTCATCTATAAAAACAAGGAATCTGTTTGCTGGTTCCTTAGACCCTTTCTAGCAAATACTAAAAATCTATAATACACCAGGTCTAGCTTTTGTAAACTTTATCACAGTGATACTACAACTTCATGGGAATGACAGCTCTAGTAAGTAGTATGTAAAAATAACAATAAAATAGGGGTGGGATGCAAGAATAAATAGGGACAATAAGGAATGGGGATGGGGAACGTGGCATGGATCAGGTGAACTCCAGAGAAGACAGAGTTTGAGCCTGACCCCTGATGAAAATAATAAGAGCACTTGGTGCATTTTTTACGTTGTTCTTGTTCTAGGTCTGTGCACATTTTTTCTTCCCACTTAGAGTATGCAAACAGTAGCTGTGATTACTTTAAATGAATGACAAATACTCTGTTTACCACAGTAAAAATTAGACCTTGACATTTCTTTTTAGTAACTAGAAAGCCAGTTTCATTTATTGCTTACTCCTCAACTTAGTTGTTTCCTTGGTGACACTGGACAAGGGGACTTAGTGAGGCTTAACCTTCCCTAAAACCAGTAAAATATTTTCCCTTAGTTCTACAAAAACTGCCATGTCAAAGCACAAAAGCATCTCTACTGGGCATATTAAAAAAATAAAAAGTTTACTATACCATGTATTAATTTCAAAATGCTAGCTTGTTGTTTGACTGATGGTTAGGTCAAAATGGAAGGGTACACAGCTTTTAGGAGACGGAAGTCAAGTGTGATCCTTGGACAAATCCAACTTCTCTTAAGGCAGCAACTGGTCCCCGAGCTTGGCTTTCTTTGAGATAACAGACTCCCAGCCCATGTCTCCAGAAATCCTTGTTGCTTAAGAATCTGTATTTTAAAAGCTCTTGCAGGTAATTCTGAGGCCCATTTAAGTTTGGAAAACAGTTCCAGGCACCATTACTGCTCACCATACCTGTTGAGCATGTGGTTATTGGGAGCCAATCAGCTTCCCAGGTACAGCACTTAATTCAGAGTCACTTAAATGAAAGAAGCAAAGGCTTACTAGCTCGGTTGTATATTAGGATGTTAGCACAAAGTCTCATCCCCTACTGAAAAAATATGAAATATCCCAGTTAAAGCAAGTGTTAAAAGATATGAAAATTCTGATTTTCAAATAATCGTTATTGATTATGTCTCTATAACTTCTTGTCCCCTTGGGAGCTGCTCAGCACCTCACAATGTCAGATCTACTCTAACTTGTAATTAGCTGCTAAGTAGGGCAGAGGTGCTTTCTTAGTTCGGAGCCTTATGACCAGTCCGCATTTTATCTGATCTCACCTACACCCCAACCAGAGACACTTCTTTGAAAAGCAAGATACCTCGACAGGAAACTTACACAGTTGGCTACACACACTAACACAGAATAAGTGTCTGTTGAGGTTGTTAGTGTCTCATTTATTTCTTTTCTTTCTTTTTTTTTTTTTTTTTTTGCGGTACGCGCGGGCCTCTCACTGTTGTGGCCTCTCCCTTAGCGGAGCACAGGCTCCGGGCGCGCAGGCTCAGCAGCCATGGCTCACGGGCCTAGCCGCTCTGCGGCATGTGGGATCTTCCCGGACCGGGGCACGAACCCGTGTCCCCTGCATCGGCAGGCGGACTCTCAACTACTGCGCCACCAGGGAAGCCCTCATTTATTTCTTAAAGTCACTGTACACACTTTCCACTTACCTCCTGTTTTATTTTAATTGCATTTTAAAAGAATGTCTATTTTGTACTCTAACAAATTCATAAACCCCCAGCAGTTCCCAGTTCTTACACTTAAGCCTCTATATCCCTCAGCAACCACTGGTTTGCGGAGTCGATCCTTTTTTGCCAAAAACAGCAACAAGAACAACAAAGTCAAGAAAGTTTAACTGATTTCATGCAAACTGTCCTAATTTTGTCCACAGAAGTCCTACTTCTGTGTGCCTGTAAGGCTTTCTGTCTGTGAGTCAAAGAACAGAGAATGGAGAAAGAGATCGCATTTTCTCTAGAAAACAAAGAGCTTCCCTACCCCCAAGTCTTTTTGCTTTCAGGCCAATGGTCTCCCAAGGGCTGAAGGAGTCAGAGACCACCTGCTGAGCTGAAGCAGGCCTGGCACCTTCCAGCCACAGCCAGTTGGAAACCAAGTTGTACGGCATTTAAAGCAGGGACCTTATTTCTGCGGCAGGTGGTTTTGTGCGGGGCGGGGGTCGGGGGGGGGGGGGAGAAAAAAAATCCATGATAAAAAAAAAAAAGATCTCCCTGTGGTAAGGAAAATGCTTCAGCATATCCCCTCAGGTTTATTTTTCAAAAATCATTTGCCCCTCACCCCAACCCTGGTCCTAATATCATAAGCTTTTCCTTTTTTGTTTTTTTAATACTACGTAAACATCACTAAGTAACTGAGCATTCACCATAGCTTATTTGTGGCATTTTGATTAGAGTTGTTATCCCAAATCACTGACTACAGATCTTAAAATCATTTTTTTAAGTAGAAAAATCTAAAAATGGGAGAAAGATGAAAAAACCCGAAAACTTCTTTTAAGCAAAATTTGCATGTATAATCAGAGCAGATGTGCTATAAAGTTTTCTAAATAGTCAGTCCCCCCCCCCACCAAAAAGGCCAGCATTAAAACCGAAACTAACTGGTTACAAGACTCCTTGAGTCTCTCTGCATTCAGAAATAATTACACACACTAACACATGCATGTGCATGTGAACACAAACATTCTCACACTTCTTCAGCAGTATAAGGATGTCCACCAAGCAGGAACAAACAGGGCTGAGAAGTGTCCATGATCACCCTATGACTGGTGGGGTAAATCTTGGGAAGCATACAGGAATTGACAAGGGACAGACAAAATGTCAGAGAGGGTCGGGAGAATGTCAGGGATGGATCAAGAAAGAATAGGAAATATTAAACACAATGGTGGCAGGGACAAGAAGAAGCAACTGGAAGCAAAACTTTCAATGGTGAAGAAGAGAGTCAGTGAGAAAGAACCAAAAGATAAGAAAGAGCTGTGGCCCAGGAAAAAAGTAGGAGGTAGGCAGAAAGTTGATGAACACCTGACAGCTGTCTTAATGTCAGAAACATAGGACGCTGGCAGAGTCATATATGACATCAGTAGTCAATGGAATGCAGGACCTATTTCAGCCACTATCGTCTACACAATTTTAAGCACGTAAGCAACGCCATATGACTCAGTCTGTCCTCATAGAAGCTTTTCCAGAGTAAGGATTCTACACTTTCTATAACATAGGCAAAGGATAGAAGTCCTAATGGAAAAGGATGACAAACTTAACTACATGTAAAAATATCTATATAAACCATAAACATAATTCAAAATTAGCAAAAGATTAGGAGAAAACATTTGCAAAGAGACATAACAGAAAAAAGGATTAATATCCATGATCTAAAGGGTTCCTGCAAGTCAACAGGCAAAAGGATAAGAAGAGACAATTCACAGAAGAAATGACCAATAAATAGAAGAAAATGCTTAACCTTACTCATGGTTAAAAGCTTAAAGTAAAAAGTGAAATGATATTTCACTTGATAAGCACAAATTTTAATGTGAAGAAAGCTATTGTGGATGAAGTTGCAGGGCTAATAATAAGATTATAAATTAGGTAACATTATTTGAATCAATTTAGCAATATTTACCTATCTTTAAAATAAACATGCATTTTGACCTTGCAATCATAGTACCAGGGCTTTATCCTGAACAAATACTGGCATAATAAAGCAAGAAATAGAGGTAATATGGCTGATCACTATCACCTTGTTCGTAATTGTCTAAAAACAAACTAGAAACCACCTAAGTGTCGATGAGGCCTGATTAAATTATGAGTTAATCATAAAATATTATGATGTCATTTAAAATAATACAATAGGTCTAAATTTGACAAAAGAGAAAGCTGTCCAAGATACAGTATTAAGTGAATAAAAAGTTACAAAGCAATATTTAGACAACTGCATGACAATTCTACTTGAGTTTTGTAACATACATAAATATATGTTATATAGTCTTGGAAAATTTCTGGAATTTGTGGAAAAGGAATGGTACTTAAAGAGGAAGAGAAAAGTGCACTTCAATTCCTACCTTAAAGCCTTCTGTACTGCTACAGGATTTTCTTGTCTTTGTTGTAAGCCAGTACTGCTTTGAAAAAAAAATTTTTTAACGTATGGGAAGTGTTATATTTACTTTAAAATTGCATGTAGTTTGCAAGAGCAAGCAAAATAAAATATTGCCACTCCTTTGCAATTCTGCCAACTGCAAACATGATGAAGCAAAAAAAAAAAAAAAAACTCCAAAGACATGCATTCAAATCCTGGGTTCATTTCTCAGTCACATTGTCACCTGGCCTACCTAGCTGACTCTGAGCCAGTCACCTCACATGTTAAACACAATAATCATGGTAAAGATTCAATGAGATGAAGTATAATAAGTGTCATGCTCAATTCTCAGCACACATTGCACCTTCAACAAACACTAGTTTCTCTCCTTCCTAAATGATATCAAAGCTCAGAGAAACTAGCAGCTCAGGGTATTGTCAGCAGACTCTGAATCACTGAAAACTCTATGGCAGGACAATACAACTGCTTCCAAATACTGAAGGAACATTTGGTTTCTATACCACCCTATGCAATGTGGCCTAATCCTGGGGTATTGATTCCAGTCCACACACAGATGACTCCAAGTGTAGATCTCCAGCACCATTCTCCACCTTCAGTTGCAGGCATCTACGTACAACTGCCGGATGACAGCGCTGGGATATCTAAGAATCTTAAACATCATATCAATCCTAAACCTGCTCCTGCCCCAGCCTCTCCATCTCAGTAAGTGGCTTCACTAACCCCTAAATTGTTTACGCCCAAAACCAAGAAGTCATCATTGTTTCCTTTCTCCATCCTTCACAAAATCTTGACTCTTCATCGAAAGCACAACCCAAATTCACCATTTCTCTCTGTCAGTATGGCAACCTGGTGATTCAAACCCCACCATCATCTCTCTCCTAGATGTCTAAGCATTCCAACTGACCTCTCTGCTAAAAGTTCTCCATGTCATGACTTCTCTGCCAAAAGTTCTCCAGAGTCCTCTCCTCATAAAAGTTCTCCATGTCATAGCTATTGTGGTATTCTTTTTCTTGTTTTTTTTTCTGTAGGTCCTTGTTGTTTATCCATTTTATATACAGTAGTGTGTATCTGCTAATCACAAACTCCTAATTTATCCCTCCCCTAACCCCTTTTCCCTTTGGTAACCATAAGTTTGTTTTCTATGTCTGTGAGTGTGTTTCTGTTTTTTATATAAGTTCATTTGTATATGTTTTTTTCTTTTCAGCTGCATTGGGTCTTTGTTGCTGCGTGAGGGCTTTCTCTAGTTGTGGCGAGCGGGGGCTACCCTTTGTTGAGGTGTGCAGGCTTCTCACTGCAGGGGCTTCTCTTGTTGCAGAGCATGGGCTCTAGGCACGCGGGCTTCAGTAGTTGTGGCACGCCAGCTCAGTAGTTGTGGCTCGCGGGCTCTAGAGCACAGGCTCAGTAGCTGTGGCGCACGGGCTTAGTTGCTCCATGGCATGTGGGATCTTCCTGGACCAGGGATTGAACCCGTGTCCCCTGCACTGTCAGGCGGATTCTTAACCACTGCACTACCAGGGAAATCCCTGTATCATATTTTAGATTCCACAAATAAGTGATATCATATGGTATTTGTCTTTGTCTGACTTTCTTCACTTAGTATGATAATCTCTAGGTCCATCCACGTTGCTGCAAGTGGCATTATTTCATTCTTTTTATGGCTGAGTAGTATTCCATTGTATATATGTACCACACCTTCTTTATCCATTCCTCTGTCGATACACATTTAGGTTGCTTCCATGTCTTGGCTATTGTGAATAGTGCTGCTGTGAACATTGAGGTGCATGTATCTTTTCAAATTAGAGTTTTCTCCAGATATAGGCCCAGGGGAGGGACTGCAGGATCATATATCTCTATTTTTAGCTTTTTAAGGAACCTCCATACCGTTCTCCATAGTGTCTTTACATTCCCACCAACAGTGTAGGAGGGTTCCCTTTTCTCCACTCTCTCTCCAGCATTTATTATTTGTAGACTTTTTAATGATGGCCATTCTGACCAATGTGAGGTGATACCTCGTAGTTTTGATTTGCATTTCTCTATTTAGGTCTTCTGCCCGTTTTGTGATTGGGTTGGGTTATTTTGTTGTTGTTGTTGTTATCAATGTGATATTTTTTAAAGGTCAAGTAGACTTTTCGGAAAACTCCAACAGCTCATTTGGTATCTACCGTCTAGATTTGCTTTTTTCTGACTCCTGCACTTTAGTGAATCACACAAAAGTAAGGCTCCAACATTACATCTGTATACTGTACATGACAAGAAAAGGAAAAAAGACTAGAAGACTTTATACCAAAATGCCAACTGCAGTCATTTCTGGATTACAGGGTTATGGATGATTTATCATTTTCTTCATTTTCTTCTGTGTTTTCCACTGTTTACAGTTAACAAGCAATATTTTAAAAATAACTTTTTTGTTTAAATATCTAATATGCTATTTGCCCATATAGAATAAGAACTGAAAAAGATTTGAAAATTAAAAGACAAATACTAAAATGCCTTAATATGATGGAGAAAGTTTTTAGAACTTAAAATATTCTTTTTCAGTTACCACAAAAACTACTTCTAATCTTTAATTTTGAAGAGAAAAATATCTGCCTTATTCCTAAAAGTCATTTCTCTTAACCCTAAAATTTGATCCAAATTTATTATTAAAAATTTTACTGATCCATATTTAAGTCACATTTGCCTGACTTAGAGCCATAGCAAAGCATAAGACAGAAAACAATTCTGGTAATTTTGGTAAATTCAGAAAAGCATAGTAGTAGATCCAACAAACAAATCACAAGCCTTAAAAATGGGATGAGGCTTCCCTGGTGGCGCAGTGGTTGAGAGTCCGCCTGGCGATGCAGGGGACACGGGCTGGTGCCCCGGTCCGGGAAGGATCCCACATGCCGCAGAGCGGCTGGGCCCGTGAGCCATGGCCGCTGAGCCTGCGTGTCCGGAGCCTGTGCTCCGCAACGGGAGAGGCCACAACAGTGAGAGGCCCAAGTACCGAAAAAAAAAAAAAAAAAAATTGGATGGTGTACTTGCACATAAGTGATTGTATAAGCCTCAGTATAATGCTAGGATCATTGCCAAATTCAAGCTATGCTATGTTTAAACATAATGCATGTACCAGGAGCAATAGGACTTCAGTCCAAAAAAAACCAGTGAGGCAGCAGCATAAGTCAACACCCAGGAGATGCACAAGCCTTCCCAGGATGTCTGCTCACCCTGCCCTGGGTCACAACATTCATAGGGGATTCAACAAGCTATAGACCCTCATCCCATTAGGCTGCTTCCCTAAAGATCTATTCACAGGACAATTACGTCCCAGTCTGCATGCTCTTTTAAATTTTTGCAACTGACTCAGCACTGCAATTGCTAATAAGTGCTGTAATCAGAAATTCTTTTCCTCTAGCAGAACAAGAGCAATTCAAACATCGGAGTTTATCCTCACAATCCAGATCTGAAAGCGAAAAAAGCACCAACTAGGCCTACATCTTCTTTAAATCTCAGAAAACATTTGCAGCACTGTGAAAGCAGTGTGATTCTAATGATAGAAAACACTTTTGATGAATAATGCAAAAGCATCTGTCAGTGTTTAGGAAACAATCACCACTACTGGCCATTTGAACAAGTCCATTCTAGGTGAACGAATAACCGGAAGGACTCTTCTTTGTTTTTAAGTATTCAATTCAGGAACACAAAAATAATCAACAAGGTTCATTTAACTGGAATCATATTTCCAACCAATGTACCCTTCCTTCTGTTCTTGAAATGTGGGGATCCAAGGTTTAAGCCGTTCAAGCCAGCTTGACTCATCTAAAGCAGCTTTCAGTAGTTTCACAGTGACCATCAGCTCTGTCAGAGGGTGGATGTGGCTTCAGAGGGTCATACCAGCAAATGATAATTACTGTGTTAAAAGAGCTATTCTCAGTGGCATAAGTGTCCCAGCTACCAAAAAGCTACAAGTGGAAACCCTACAAAACCAGCTGATTTGTTGTTATAAAGTATCCTATTCCAATGCATTGCAAGCACTCACTACTCCCTGTATCTCTATCAAAACCAAAAAGTCAGATCTCCTTTAAATCAATTACCATGCTCTAGTCCAGAATTTGGAATTATTCAGGACAACTGAATCAAGTATCTATTACCTTCCAGAGCCATCATCATATCCATGAACAAACCAGCTATAAAGCAGTGTATCATTAGAGACAAAATATTTCCCAGTCCAAGCTGCAGGTTTTTTTTGTTGTTGTTGTTGGGGGTAGGAGTTTATTAATTAAGTTATTTATTTTTGGTTGTGTTGGGTCTTCGTTTCTGTGCGAGGGCTTTCTCTAGTTGTGGCAAGCGGGGGCCACTCTTCATCGTGGTGCGCGGGCCTCTCACTATCGCCGCCTCTCTCGCTGTGGAGCACAGTCTCCAGATGTGCAGGCTCAGCAGTTGTGGCTCACGGGCATAGTTGCTCCGCAGCATGTGGGATCTTCCTAGACCAGGGCTTGAACCCGTGTCCCCTGCATTAGCAGGCAGATTCTCAACCACTGCGCCTCAAGGGAAGCCCCAAGCTGCAGTTTTTATAACACAATTTTCTGCCTTCCTCATCTGTATTCTGAGATGACTGGGCCTAAGTCAATTTAACTGTCTCTATATAGCCATGCCCATGTAAGCACTTTAAAGTGCTTGATCACAGAAGATTGTTAAGGGCTCTGCTTAAAGGAAGATCTTACAAAAGGGGGGAAAAAAATTCCCTGGTGCAGTTAATTTAAAATGAGAAAGACAGGGAAGGAGAAAGGGAGAAAGAGAGAGAGAGGAAGCAAGGAGGGAAAGGAAGAATTTCTTAAAGTTTCATCTGATTTATGGGAATCTTACTAGTAAACGAAAGAGGACAGCCTGCACATGACCTGTAATAGTAATATTATGAATGCTCATGGCATTCACATTAGGGAAGTAACCCCCATTTGAGTTTGTGATCTTAATAAAAAACTTTTTTCTAACTTGCCAGATTCCTAGGCTGACCTCCTTGCCCTATCCCTCTTAGACGAGACATCAAAATTCTTTCCTGGAAAGAAACATTGCCTGCTAACATTGCCAATGATGACAACAAGCTACCATAAAATATTTTTTATGACTCTGTTTCCCCTCCCTTAAGTGTGAAGAACTCCTAAGTACAATATCTCCCTTTTTACGATGGTCAGTTTTACTGACAGGGCCAGAGGAGAGAAAGGGCAGAAGATGTGGTAGAACGTGAAGAACGCCACTCTTGAGAGTTGAGAGGGGTCTATAGCTCCCCTGGTGGAGTTATCAAGAGTTTCCTACTGTCAAGATGCCCACCTTCTCAAATGTGTCATAGTCCAAAAATGTAAATGTCCTAAGAGGCTACATATTTTAAATGTTATAATCTTCCTGTTTTACTTATAATGTCTGCCTCTCCCACTAGAAATAAGTTCCATGAGGTTAAGAATTTTTATCTGGAAATGCAAATCAAAACTACAATGAGGTATCACTTCACACTGGTCAGAATGGCCATCATCAAAAAATCTACAAACAATAAATGCTGGAGAGGGAGTGGAGAAAAGGGAATCCTGTTACACTGTTGGTAGGGATGTAAATTGATACAGCCACTATGGAGAACAGTATGGAGGTTCCTTTAAAAACTAAAACTGGGCATATACTGCCACTCCTGGGCATATACTCGGAGAAAGCCATAATTCAAAACCATACATGCACTCCGATGTTTACTGCAGCACTATTTACAATAGCCAGGACACAGAAGCAACCTAAATGTCCATCAGGAGAGGAATGGATAAAGAAGATGTGGTACATATATGCAATGGAATATTACTCAGCCATAAAAAGGAATGAAATTGTGCCATTTGCAGAGATGTGGACAGACCTAGAGACTGCCATACAGAGTGAAGTCAGAAAGAGAAAAACAAACATCATATAATATCACTTATATGTGGAATCTAGAAAAATGATACAGATGAATTTATATGCAAAGCAGAAATACAGACACAGATGTAGAGAACAAACATATGGATACCAAGGGGGGAAGGGGTGTGTGGGATGAATTGGGACATTGGGATTGACATATGTACACTACTATGTATAAAACAGATAACTAATGAGAACCTACTGTAGACCACAGGGAACTCTACTCAGTGCTCTGTGGTGACCTAAATGGGAAGGAATTCCAAAAAGGAGGGGATATATGTATACATATAGCTGATTCACTTTGCTGTATAGCAGAAACTAACACAACACTGTAAAGCAACTATACTCCAATAAAAATTTTAAAAAAGAAACATGAAAAGTCAAAAAAAAAGAATTTTTATCTGTTTTATTAGTGCTTTATCCCCCACCCCATACCTGTCAGTAAACACTCTGTAACTAATTAATGAGTAAATCAAAGGATAAATTATACCAAAATCTCCATGCTGATGCATTCCTGACTCAAACATTTTTTAACTTAAGGTAAACATACATTTAGGGGGTTATGGGCTTAAATCCGTGACTTCTCCGAATTCCTGTGAGTTGTCTAACCATATCAGTAATTAAGCCTTAAGCAGACCTATAACACTCTGCTGCTTATCACCCTGGGATGGCAAGAAAAGTTTCATTTCAATATAAAATTAACTGTTAAACTAATCTCACAAATCCTTCTGAAATGATCAAATGAATTTCTTGGAATCAAAACAGCTCAGAGGAAACAGGACATTCATGACCAGAAGAGGGATGCAAGGAGGCTGGCCATCTCCCCTCCATCGAAAAAACACGCACTGTGTTGTGCTAGGATGGTGCAACTGTGCTGTAAGCAGAGGAAAAACAGTGCTCATTTGCACCACCTACTGATGACTGGCGAATAGGAATAAGCACTGTCCAGGGTAACAATGAAAAAGATAGCTTTTCTCCCAAACCACGAGGCCCTTTCTGTTTTCCCATAAGGCTCGCAGTGGTGAGAGGGGCTGAAATGTTGGGGCAGCTGGTCACCAGGACCAACAGTGGGCAGTGGGGTGTTACTGAGCACTGGCAGGGAAATGAGGACTAAATGAAGGCTAAAAGGATCCACCCTATGTGGTCCAGAGCTAGGCTCATTGTCTAGGATGCAGAGCTGAGGTGTGGCTCTGGGCTACAGAAAGAAGGCTCAAGAAAATGACTTCCAGTAGCCTTCAGAACTGCTGCTTAATTAAGGGCCCAGGAGGTATGAGAAAGTAGACCCAGCTCCTCTAGCAAAAACTGACCCAAACTTCATGCCAGAGAAAGAAAGATCACAGAAAGAGAGGGAGGGGGGGACTTCCCTAGTGGTCCAGTGGGTAAGACTCTGAGCTCCCAATGCAGGGGGCCCAGGTTTAATCCCTGGTTGGGGAACGAGATCCAGTGTGCATGCCACAACTAAGAGTCTGCATGCCACAGCTAAGAAGTCTACATGTCGCAACTAAGAAAAGATCCCGTGTGCCACAACTAAGACCCAGCACAGCCTAAATAAATAAATATTTTTAAAAATTAAAATTTTTTAAAAAAGAGAGGGAGGGGTAGGAGCAGGGAGAGGTGCTCAAGGACCAACTATGTCGGTAACATTGAATCTCTCTAAATGACAGAGTGGAGCACTGGATATCCGGGTGAGTCTTAAACTATTCTGTGTACTTGTCCATGCAGCTGAAATATTCCACGTGGAGAGAGTGTAGTTCAATGGTAAAGAGCACGGACTGTGGAATGTGTGGGCCTTGGGCAAATTACCTAACTTGCCTGGAATCACTTTGTTCATTGTAATAGAGCATGATAATGGTATCTGTTCTGCGGATTTGTTGTGAGGATTAAATGAATAAGTGCCTAGAATAATACCTGCCACATAATGTCAGACTCTTACATGCCATTTATTTCATAATTTTAAAAATTAAAATCTCCCAGCTCTATTGCCACTCCTCAAACACTCCAACTCCCAAAATGCCTGGTAATGGTGCTTTTTACACCACAAGGTGTTTCTCAAGCTGTGCAGCTTCTATCTTCCTCCATCTGAGCATTTCAGTAAACTTTAAAGGATAAGAGCAGAGTGCCCGGTGCGGGGAGAGAATGTGCAACCCTTCAGTCAGAGCTTCCAGCAGTTATTGATAATCCAAATCCTATAGCCTGTTCTGAGAGTACCATGTACACTGTGCGCTTTCCTTCACACTCTGAACAAAAGATGAAGACTTGATTTTAACCTATCCCACTCCAAAGATTAGAAATGCCCTGTATCTGAAAACAAAAACATCAGCTGTGATGCATCTTGTTTTTATGACATATGCTAGTGCTGAAACGTATGGCTTGCAGAGCAAATCCTACAGAGATCTATTCAGCTGTTGGAGGCTTTTTGCTTGCAACTCTAGGAGCTTCCACGTGATGAAAAAACAGGCCGAGGGGTAGAGCACTACTTGGAAAACTGATTTTTAAACATCAATCAATTTTTGCTTTTCCTTAAAAGTTAACTCATTATTAAAATATACTCATTGAAGTTGGGATTCTCCTTGTGAAAATCTTACTATTTTTTTTTTGCAGGGATGGGAATTTCTCATAGTGTTGTTTTAAAAATGTCAGCTAACGTTGCATTTAGTACATAATTTCAAAAATAAAATGATCAAAAAAATTTATAGAAAAGAAATATATATGCATTCAACTACTCCTAAATTACTCTGTGTAGATGCTTTGGGCTGCAAGCAAGAGAAAGACCAACTATTACAAATTGCTTAAATAATAAAGAGGATTTTTTAATTCCACATAGTAAGTTTGAAAGGTAATAACATGGTTAGTTCATTTAGCAGTTCAGTAATTCATTATAAAATCCAAGTTTCTTCCTAAACTGATCGGTTACACCAAATGTATAATAGCATCTCCAGGCATCATGTCTTCCTATCATAACACTACGTCATTTTTAATAGGAAAGAAAACTTTCTCCAAAGTGCCCTGATTTTCTTCACATCTAATTGGCTGGAATTGTGTCATGTGTCCCTGCCTACAACCAATTATTCACAGGAAACTGGAATAACCAATCTGATCAACATTCACCCAGACTGGGCAGATGCTCAGATTTCCCTTGAATAGGACTGATTAACCTGACTGAGGTTCTGTCAGAAAAAAGGAAGCTGTTTTAGGCAACAATATTAATATAACAAATTTAAGTCAAGATACAATTCTCAGAAATTTCTTAAAAAGGAACATATAGGCACGATGTAACTTTTTCAACTTCAGCTATATAATTACATTCAATGTCTCAAAACTAACCCCAGGACCCATGTTGGATGTGATGGGTCCAAAAACTGAAAGAATATAGTACTTTTATAACACTGAACAGATTAATTTTATATGTTAAATCTAATAAAAATTTGGAGCTTGTCTTTTTTATGTCTTGGTTTTTATTTCTGGTAATTTATTTTTATAGTATTCCACAAAATTATCAGTCCATGATGGCCTAAAAACTGAAAGAAAAAAAAAAAACCAAAATAGAAGCCTCAAAGATAGCCTCATCCACCAGAGGGCAGACAGCAGAAGTAAGAAGAACTACAATCCTGCAGCCTGTGGAACAAAAACCACATGCACAGAAAGACAGACAAGATGAAAAGGCAGAGGGCTATGTACCAGAGGAAGGAACAAGATAAAACCACAGAAAAACAACTAAATGAAGTGGAGAAAGGCAACCTTCCAGAAAAAGACTTCAGAATAATGATAGTGAAGATGATCCAGGACATCAGAAAAAGAATGGAGGCAAAGATCGAAAAGATGCAAGAAATGTTTAACAAAGACCTAGAAGAATTAAAGAAACAGAGATGAACAACACAATAACTGAAATGAAAACTACAATAGAAGGAATCAATAGCAGAATAACTGAGGCAGAAGAATGGATAAGTGACTTGGAAGACAGAACTGTGGAATTCACTGTTGCAGAGCAGAATAAAGAGAAAAGAATGAAAAGCAATAAAGACAGCCTAAGAGACCTCTGGGACAACATTAAATGCAACAACATTCACATTATAGGGTTCCCAGAAGGAGGAGAGAGAGAGAAAGGACCAGAGAAAATATATGAAGAGATTATAGTTGAAAACTTCCCTAACATGGGAAAGGAAATAGCCACCAAAGTCCAGGAAGCACAGAGAGTCCCATACAGGATAAATCCAAAGAGAAACATGCCAAGACGCATAGTAATCAAACTGGCAAAAATTAAAGAAAAATTATTGAAAGCAGCAAGGAAAAAATGACAAAAAACATACAAGGCAACTCCCATAACGTTAACAGCTGATTTCTCAGCAGAAACTCTACAAGCCAGAAGGGAGTGGCATGACATATTTAAGGTGATGAAAGGGAAGAAACTACAACCAAGATTACTCTCCCCGGCAAGGATCTCATTCAGATTCAAGGGAGAAATCAAAAGCTTTACAGAAAAGCAAAGCTAAGGGAATTCAGCACCACCAAACCAGCTCTACAACAAATGCTAAAGGAAATTCTCTAAGTGGGAAACACAAGAGAAGAAAAGGACCTACAAAAACAAACCCAAAACAATTAAGAAAATGGTCATAGGAACATACATATCGATAATTACCTTAAACGTGAATGGATTAAATGCTCCAACCAAAAGACACAGGCTTGCTGAATGGATACAAAAGCAAGACCCATCTATATGCTGTCTACAAGAGACCCACTTCACACCTAGCGACACATACAGACTGAAAGTGAGGGTAGGAAAAAGATATGCCATGCAAATGGAAATCAAAAGAAAGCTGGAGTAGCTATACTCATATGAGATAAAATAGAATTTAAAATAAAGAATGTTACAAGAGACAAGGAAGGACACTACATAATGATCAAGGGATCAATTCAAGAAGAAGATATAACAATTATAAATATATATGTACCCAACATAGGAGCACCTCTATACATAGGGCAACTGCTAACAGTTATAAAAGAGGAAATCGACAGGAACACAATAATAGTGGGGGACTTTAACACCTCACTTACACCAATGGACAGAGCAACCAAACAGAAAATTAAAGAAACACAGGGCTTCCCCGGTGGCGCAGTGGTTGAGAGTCCGCCTGCCAATGCAGGGGACACGGGTTCGTGCCCCGGTCCAGGAAGATCCCACATGCCACAGAGCAGCTGGGCCCATGAGCCATGGCCACTGAGCCTGCGCTTCTGGAGCCTGTGCTCTGCAAAGGGAGAGGCCACAACAGTGAGAGGCCTCTGTATCACAAAAATAAATAAAGAAAGAAAGAAACACAAGCTTTAAATGAAACAATATACCAGATAGATTTAATTGATATTTATAGGACATTCCATCCAAAACCAGCAGATTACACTTTCTTCTCAAGTGCACATGGAACATTCTCCAGGAGAGATCACATCTTGGGTCACAAATCAAGCCTCAGTAAATTTAAGAAAATTGAAATCATATCAAGCATCTTTTCTGACCACAATGCTATGAGATTAAAAATGAATAACAGGAAAAAAAAACGTAAAAAACAGAAACACATGGAGGCTAAACACTACGTTACTAAATAACCAAGAGATCACTTAAGAAATCAAAGAGGAAATCAAAAAATACCTACAGACAAATGACAATGAAAACATGATGGTCCAAAACCTATGGGATGCAGCAAAAGCAGTTCTAAGAGGGAAGTTTATAGCTATACCTCAAGAAAGAAGAAAAATATCAAGTAAACAATCTAACCTTACACCTAAAGGAATAGAGAAAGAAGAACAAACAAAACCCCAAGTTAGCCGAAGGAAAGAAATCATAAAGATCAGAGCAGAAATAAATGAAATAGAAGCAAAGATCAATAAAACTAAAAGCTGCTTCTTTAAGAAGATAAACAAAATTGATAAACCATTAGCCAGACTCATCAAGAAACAAGGGAGACGACTCAACTAAATAAAATAAGAAATGAAAAAGGAGAAGTTACAAGAGACACCTCAGAAATATAAAGCATCCTAAGAGACTACTACAAGCAACTCTATGCCAATAAAATGGACAAGCTGGAAGATATGGACAAATTCTTAGAAAGGTATAACCTTCCAAGACTGAACCAGGAAATAGAAAATATGAACAAACCAATCACAAGTTATGAAATTGAAACTGTGATGAAAAATCTTCCAACAAACAAAAGTCCAGGGCCAGATGGCTTCACAGGTGAATTCTATCAAACATTTAGAGAAGAGCTAACACCCATCCTTCTCAAACTCTTCCAAAAAATTGCAGAGGAAGGAACATTCCCAGACTCATTCTAGGAGGCCACCATCACCCTGATACCAAAACAAGACAAAGATACTACAAAAAAAGAAAATTACAAATGAATATCACTCATGAATATAGATGTAAAAATCCTCAACAAAATACTAGCAAACAGAATCCAACAGCACATTAAAAGGATGATACACCATGATGAAGTGGGATTTATTCCAGGGATGCAAGTATTCTTCAATATAAGCAGATCAATTAATGTGATACACCATCTTAACAAATTGAAGAATAAACACCATATGATCATCTCAATAGATGCAGAAAAAGCTTTTGACAAAATGCAACACCGATTTATGATAAAAACTCTCCAGAAAGTGGGCAAGGAGGGAACCGACCTCAACATAATAAAGGCCATATATGACGAACCCACAGCCAACATCATTCTCAATGGTGAAAAACTGAAACCATCTCCCCTAAGATCAGGAATGAGACAAGGATGTCCACCCTCACCAGTATTATTCAACATAGTTTTGGAAGTCCTAGCCACAGCAATCAGAAAAGAAAAAGAAATTAAAGGAATACAAATTCAGAAAAGAAGAAGTAAAACTGTCACTATTTGCACATAACATGATATTATACATAGAGAATCCTAAAAATGCTAACAGAAAACTACTAGAGCTAATCAATGAATGTGGTAAAGTTGCAGGATACAAAATTAATGCACAGAAATCTCTTGCATTCCTATACACTAATGATGAAATATCTGAAAGAGAAATTAAGGAAACACTCCCATTTACCACTGTAACAAAAAGAATAAAATACCTAGGAATAAACCTACCTAGGGAAACAAAAGACCTGTATGCAGAAAACTATAACACACTGATGAAAGAAATTAAAG
Organism: Globicephala melas; assembly: GCF_963455315.2. Lineage (NCBI taxonomy): Eukaryota > Metazoa > Chordata > Mammalia > Artiodactyla > Delphinidae > Globicephala > Globicephala melas. The sequence continues at coordinate 108,584,124 of NC_083317.1, read as the reverse complement.
ATGATACCAACAGATGGAGAGATATACCATGTTCTTGGATTGGAAGAATCAATATTGTGAAAGTGACTATACTACCCAAAGCAATCTACAGATTCATTGCAATCCCTATCAAATTACCAATGGCATTTTTTATAGAACTAGAACAAATTATTGTAAAATTTGTATGGAGACACAAAAGACCCCGAATAGCCAAAGCAGCCTAGAGGGAAAAAAATGGAACTGGAGGAATCAGGCTCCCTGACTTCAGACTATACTACAAAGCTACAGCAATCAAGGCAATATGGTACTGGCACAAAAACAGAAACATAGATCAATGGAACAAGATACAAAGCCCAGAGATAAACCCACGCACCTATGGTCAACTAATCTATGACAAAGGAGGCAAAGGTATACAATGAAGAAAAGACAGTCTCTTCAATAAGTGGTGCTGGGAAAACAGGACAGCCACATGTAAAAGAATGAAATTAGAACACTCCCTAACACCACACACAAAAATAAACTCAAAATGGATTAGAGACCTAAATGTAAGACCAGACACTATAAAACTCTTAGAGGAAAACAGAGAAAGAACACTCTTTGACGTAAATCACAAAAAAGCAAAGACAAAAGCAAGATCTTTTTTTTTTTTTTTTTGCGGTAAGTGGACCTCTCACTGTGTGGCCTCTCCCGTTGTGGAGCACAGACTCCAAACGCGCAGGCTCAATGGCCATTGCTCACAGGCCTAGCCGCTCCGCGGCATGTGGGAACTACCCAGACTGGGGCACGAACCCGTGTCCCCTGCATTGGCAGGCAGACTCTCAACCACTGCGCCACCAGAGAAGCCCGCAAGATCTTTTTTGATCCACCTCCTAGAGTAATGGAAATAAAAACAAAAATAAACAAATGGGACCTAATGAAACTTCAAAGCTTTTGCACAGCAAAGGAAACCATAAACAATATGAAAACACAATCCTCAGAATGGGAGAAAATATTTGCAAACGAATCAATGGACAAAGGATTAATCTCCAAAATATATAAACAGCCCACGCAGCTCAATATTAAAAAAAACAACCCAATCCAAAAATGGGCAGAAGACCTAAATAGACATTTCTCCAAAGAAGACATACAGATGGCCACGAAGCACATGAAAAGCTGCTCAACATCACTAGTTATTAGAGAAATGCAAATCAAAACTACAATGAGGTACCACCTCACACCAGTCAGAATGGGCATCATCAGAAAATCTACAAACAATAAATGCTGGAGAGGGTGTGGAGAAAAGGGAACCCTCTTGCACTGTTGGTGGGAATGTAAATTGATACCACTATGGAGAACAGTGTGGAGGGTCCTTAAAAAACTAAAAATAGAATTACCATATGATCCAGCAATCCCACTACTGGGCATATACCCAGAGAAAACCATAATTCAAAAAGACACATGCACCCCAATGTTCATTGCAGCACTATTTTTAATAGCCAGGTCATGGAAGCAACCTAAATGCCCATCGACAGATGAATGCATAAATAGGTTGTGGTACATATATACAATGGAATATTACTCAGACATAAAGAGGAACGAAATTCAGTCATTTGTTGAGACGTGGATGGATGTAGAGACTGTCATACAGAGTAAGTCAGAAAGAGAAAAACAAGTATTGTATATTAACGCATGTATGTGGAACCTAGAAAAATGGTACAGATGAACTGGTTTGTAGGGCAGAAGTTAAGAACCAGATGTAGAGAACAAACGTATGGACACCAAGGGGGGAAAACTGAGGTGGGGTGGGGATAGTGGTGTGCTGAATTGAGTGATTGGGATTGACATGTATACATTGATGTGTATAAAATTGATGACTAATAAGAACCTGCAGTATAAAAAAACAAACAAGCAAACAAAAACAACTAATACTAAACTTTCTTTGGGTTATTTGTATGGAAATATGTTAATATAAATATTTCAGACATTACATGAAATTTCTAAAAATCTTATATGTTCTGGTATAATGTTATAAGTCATAATTCTAGTTATTACTTTAAAATTTATATCTCAGAAATAACTAAATTTCCTTGTCAATTGCATTATTATGAACTTTCATCAAATCTTTAACCATGGTCATTTTTGAGTCTTTTGTTATTTACAGACAGTTCTCGGTGTACTCTGATGCTTTTGCAAATATGTTCCTATAAAAGGGTTTCATTGGGCTTCCCTGGTGGCTCAGTGGTTGGGAGTCCACCTGCTGATTCAGGGGACACGGGTTCGTGCCCCGGTCCGGGAAGATCCCACATGCCGCGGAGCGGCTGGGCCCGTGATGGGCCCGTGAGCCATGGCCGCTGAGGCTGTGCATCCGGAGCCTATGCTCCGCAACGGGAGAGGTCACAGCAGTGAGAGGCCCGCATACAGCAAAAAAAAAAAAAAAAAAGGGTTTCATCTTCAAGGAATTCGTGGAAAAGACTCTGAGGAGTACAGGTTTCTGGTAACTGACTATACTGCTGAACTGAATGAATAAGCATTTTCAGAACTCTAATGGAAAACTGATGAATTCATAAAAGTGCTAACAAAAGATCAAGATGAAAAAATAATTAATTACATGGGACTGAGTGAACTGATGAGGATGATTATAATTCTGGGGACTTTCCGTTTGAATTAAAAAAAAGAAAAATCCCACAAGGACTCAGAGGCAAAAAATATACAAATCAATTTTCACTGCAAAGTAAAGGAGCTGTTACAGTGGAGGATTCCTGGACTGAATGTCAATATTATGACATAGTATGAGTGTGTTTCATGTTTGGTAATTGCAATCGTTGTTGCTTTTGTTGTGGTCATCCATTTACAATGGTTGGTGTCAGTTTATTTATCTCTTGTAAAAATAAAATACAGTCTGTGTGTGTGAAAAAAAACACAAAAAAACAAAATAGTCATTCAACAGAGATCGATTACCCCATGCAATGCATCTAAGTTTAGTTTAAATGCTATACATAGAACAACTTAAATTTTTCCTTTAATTGTCATAAAAAAATCTCAGCTTTTTCCTCCCAACCTGATTAAGGTCTAGGACTTTGAGACCTAAATTTGTGGTCTGAACATTGTAAAATATATTTGAATGTAAAAATTGCATTAAAAAATAAAACTGGCTAGGACTATTGAGCCCTAGGTCAGAGGTCCATTACTCAGTTGGCTAGTCAGTTCCAGAAGAAACTAGACCTTTAACTTTGGCCAGCCCCTGGACACATCAAGTAAAAAGGGAGTAGAAGAGAGCTGTGTATGCATTTGAGCAGGCCACTAATACTAGAAAAACCTGTTAGGTTCCCTCCTAACACAAGATGAGAAAAGTCCTTAGGATAAGCAAAATGCCATTGTTGGTAAGGACTGGTTTCAAAGTTCACATCCCTTTTTCCTTCAAATGAGAAAATCACCTACATTCAATTAGCACTTGAGCTCGTCTGCTGTGGAAAATGTATTTTGTAAAGAGTCCCACATCTTATCATATTTATTTTCTCAGACAGAAATCATATTAATTAATTCTTGCACCTCTCCATAAAGGACAGGACAGACCTGTAGTTAATACTGAAGATTAGGAGATTACCTTTGCCATAATTAGTGTACGTCAAGAGCACATTTTCATAACCAAAGAACCTTTCCACCTACTTGAGTATGTTTATTCAGTAGATTTAAAGTAAACTTTCAAATCACCAACTGCAGAGAAAACATTCCATTTCAAAATGTATTCAAATTGGGCTCTTGTATGGTGTTTTTACGAAATTATTAACATACTGTCTTCTTATGAAAAGCTCTCCGACATCCCTGAGAGCACTAACCAGGGCATAAAGGAAGCAAGGTGCTCAACAGTTAAGAATTCTACACTGATTCTCAGACAGAAACTTGAGAGCAAGGATCATCCTGAGCTTTAGCACATCTACTGATAGCATTTATTAGTGGGTTACACTTTCTTCTCCTTATTTATTTCTCATTGCTTATCCTGGCACAGCTCTCCAAGTGATTTTTTTAAGGTATTCAATTTTAAGAATGCAAGTTCAAGTACACTCCCTCCTTTACTGCAGGAGAAGGTAATTTCGAATATTCAACAAATAGGTTTACCAACAGTCTTTTTGTAAGGGTTCCCTACTTTTCATCCACTATCATTCTAAGAAATATTCCCATGAAATAATCCCTTCAACAGTTCCCACATTAAGCCTTAAAATTACAATGCCATACCTTCAACCACACACAAGCCCTCCCACAAGTACCAGTTCCCACAAAGAGCTAAATTTAAGCCTGATAGGAGAGACAAAACTCCACTCCTCTTAGACTCTGGGACCTACACTTTGGACATGAATGGCTGACTTTGCCGTCAAAGCCCATCCTGCTTTTCTCCAAGTCGCCAGCTGTGACTTCATTTTGGGCTTTAGGCTATGATTTTTCTCTTTGCATGTAAATGTTTATTTGTGAAGTCTTGAACTTTGAGCTACCTGCAAATCTAGAAATGATTTGTGCAAATTGTCATGTTCATAATCATAAAGGCTCCAGCTTCCCGGATTATAAAAAATCTCTTGTTATTTAATTAATCTCAAACTCATAATGTCCTGTAACATTGCTATTGGAAAATTTGTTTTTCCAACATGTCTATTCTCTTACACATAACTAGAATGAGTAAAATTTCTGAATAAATCAGAGGCATCTGTACAGGCAAATGATTAAAGAGTTTGGCTGCCTGCCACAATATTGGAACAAGATCTGGGAGAAAATATTACTGAATAAAGGATTATAAACTTGGACATGCAAGTAAATGCAGCTTAAATATATACCATTAGTTTCCTCAAAAAATAGACTTTAGACATGCTTATATTCCATGCATCTCTGTATTACAGCACTTTAAATAATCTAGGTAATGAATAAATATTTATTAAAACGAATACATCTTAAAAACCACAAGATATACCACCTGGTTGAAAAGGCAACTTTTTGGTGGCATTAGGCTCCCCCATAAATAAACCACACATAAGGCAATCACAGTCCTTGATACCAAAGACAAAAGCCCAAGTGTATTTGAAGATGTCTGAGGATAACTGGGGGAGGGGACTCAAAGGTGGAATATCTAAAAGAGTTCCCTGTGTTTTCACCTGGGAGCCTTTTGAACAGTCCCACCCAGCAAATGGCAGCCTGTTTTCACAACCACTACTACCCATGTGAACATCTCCCAGGCTCAGTGCACCAATGAGCCCATCTTACTCTCGTCCATTAGATTCACTTCCCCAAGAACTTGTAGTAGGGCCTGAGAAATTAGTTTCCATCTCTGCTGATCACTTGCAGGAAAGATCTAAATCAGGAGTTGTGAGATGGCCATTTCCTAGCATGCCAAAGCAGAGAAAAGCAGTCTACAAAAAAAGAGACGGGCTTCCCTGGTGGCGCAGTGGTTGAGAGTCCGCCTGCCGATGCAGGGGACGCGGGTTCGTGCCCCGGTCCGGGAGGATCCCACATGCCGCGGAGCCGCTGGGCCCGTGAGCCATGGCCGCTGAGCCTGCGCGTCCGGAGCCTGTGCTCCGCAACGGGAGAGGCCACAACAGTGAGAGGCCCGCATACCGCAAAAAAAAAAAAAAAAGAGAATGAGGCAGGTAGTAGGGAGAGCCATGGAGATCAGAGTTGGGCATCGAGGACTGCCTATGCTCCCAGTTCCAGTCTCCTGTGAAGCCTGGCCATCCATGTGGTTCCTTGAGTTGACTCAATATCCAAGATGTCTGCAGAGTAAAATGGTGGGGTAGAATAAGAGAAAGGATGCAATGATAGTCTGGGCTTCCTTTGAGGGCTCTGGGAGCCACTGAAGGGCTTTAAACAGAGTGACCCATATTTGGGAATCATCTTTACAAGTGCCACCCTGACTGAGAATGGGCTGAAATGGAGCAAGATTGTAGTGAGGAGGTTGCGTGGTAATTCAACAGCCTATGGTCCCAGGGAAGTATCTGTTGCTAATGTTTAATGCTGCCTGCTGGCATAATTTAAACAGATGGTCTATTTCTCTTCAAAGGAGCATGTTTTATGTAAGATCTCTAAACATTACACAAAACTCATTCTTTGTCACCCCAGCACAATGAATTATTAGATTGTTAGTCTAAACCTTCATGAGTATGTAACTAAATCATTAGCATTAGAGATTAAGTCACTAGAGAGTTTCCATTATTTAATAGCACTGTAGTTTGGAATCGCCCAGGGAGAATATCACTCTACTGCTTTTAGCATATGGTCTCTAACATTTTTTCCTCAATGTTGTCATTCCTTTCTTTCCTAAGCCTCTCAAAGTAAATTTCAACACATGAATTCATACAGTATTACTTGGTAGCAGATACTTTTGCTAATTTCACAGAATCTTTCTAAATACCTTAAGATTGGGTGCTTTTCTAAACATAATTGATTTTTAAGTTGGCTAAAGAGAGGGAGAGCACAAGCTGGGTATTGAAACGGGGACCAACTTCGCATGCTACAACTACTCAAGATCTACAGCAGATGCAGCTCTTGGAACACATTTTAAAAACTGATTTTCATTCTAGAAAATAAACCACAAAAACAAATACTTTTTAAGATTATTTCACTGGCACTGACATTTATCTTTTTTTAAATTAAAAATGTTGAGAATTTAAGTCAATATTTTCTATAAGCTGTCTTTATAGTTTTTTTTTTTTTAAGAGTTAAATGGTCAGGAACATTATACTGACTTGTATTTCTATCTGTATAATAAGCCCAAATTTTCCCTAACTATGCTTGATCCATTTTGTGGTCAAAATTTGGGGCATCAAAACTCAAGTTTAGGGCACCTGAATCCTGCTAGTAGAAAATTCAACTAAACCTTCCAAAAAAACCTGTTTTATTCTGGCAGAGACGTTATCAAACACTATCAGCCCAAAATCTTAACAAAACCACTAATTCAAAGACTCACCAGCTACTGAAGGGTGGCATATTAAAAAATGGGTCAAGTGTAATTTTTTCCAGTTCTAAGAATAGTGAAAACATTAATACAATAATAAAAAAGAAGAGCTAAACTTTATCAAGCACTTAATATGTACCCACAATGCACTATTCACAGTGCTTGGCATGCTTCCGATCATTTAATAATCAAAATAACCCTGTGAGTAGTACTATCATTATCCCTATATTACAGCAGAGGATACCGAGGCATAAATAAACTAATTTCCCCAAGGTCACGCAACCAAGAAGTGGTAGAATAGGATTCGAGCAGCCATACTGAACTACTTTCCAAGACCCACATATTACCTTGGGTTAAAAAAAAAAATCACTGCATTCTTTAGTATAATGAAAGCAGAAAGAAAAAATATTCAGGGTAAATTGCAGACTCTTCCACGATGCTTCTACCATCACTTTCATTGAAAGAAGCCTAAGGGACTCCACTCTGCAGTAGTTTCTACAGCCAATTTTAAATAACCAATTTTAAAAAGACAAATGTATAAACAAGTGGCAACCTCAAGACTTTATATATTAAAATTACATTTAGTAGAACAATCCTATGGCACCCAGAGGTGAAGTGCATTTCCCAAGTAAGGATCTTCCCAAAGCCAGGAGGTCAATAGAAGGTCACAGTTCTTTTGGGGACATGACCGAGGCTCTTCAAGGAGTACCCATACACTTAACTCTATCATGCATACCAGTGACAATCACACAGCAAACAACCAAAATGTCAAAGAAATCAACCAAGTATGATCAGCTATTTGGATTTTCCCCATTAGTATTATTGTTCCCTTTAGAATAACAAGTGTTCCTTTATCAATGGTCTATATTCACATGGAAACAGATACCAAAAAAAATTTTTTTTAATGCATGAGAATATCCTTCCACTAACTTAAGATTTTTCTATAGTTTGTGTAGTGGAGGTTGGGGGAAACTGCACTGACCAAATTTTAACTAACTAAGTTGAATTTAGCTCACCAAATTTTGTTTTATGGGACTATGGTTTAAGAATCACTGATCCAAAGCCCTTCTTATCCTTTGTGATTAATCTATTTATTCTAAATAACTGTCTGCCATGCTAACTAGTAGAAAATTTTGCCTTTTCCCTCATCTCTTCTAGACATTAAATTTAGGTTTGGGCTTTTTAAATAAGCAGGGAATTAGAACTAAATGTAGAACTAAGACCAAACATTCCTATTTTCTGGTTCAGGGAGATAAGGCTTTAGGCAAACAAGCAAAAAAAAAAAAAAAAAAAGCCATGATAATTAGCTAACCCAATTACCAAATATAGAACAGAATGCACAAGTACCCTCTGTCCATTCTGGATGACGTCAAGCACTTGAATGAACAACAGCAGAAAATTTGCCTGAAAAGCTGCTCATATACAGGAACTTTATCTACAGTATTTGAATTTCTGTGGGCATATTAGGAAAACAAATTCTCCTGGTAAAATGGTTCTCAAACATTGGGGCCCTAGAAATCATCTCATTCATAAAAATAAACATTTTAGCTTTATTTTGTTAGGTATTTTCCTAAAAATAATAACCCTTGTGATCAAAAACACACATTTGCAAATTGTTTGTTACTGAAAACAAGTGGGTTTAATGGTCCACAATCAATGTACACAAGAAGCAAAAGAGCATGAGTTGTTTTTTTTTATTTAACCTCAGGCAGATGCTGCCCATTATGTATTCAGGCATGCTTTGGCCTTGTGCCTAGCTTAAAAATATTCCCCAGCCTCCTTTGCACATATGGGATACCAAGTCATGTTACTAATTTCTGGCCAGTGTGATGTAAGTGCAAGTTCATGAGTGGATTTCTATGAAAAGTATTCTAAAAGGGGACTAATTCAGTTAATGGGTACCCTTTTGTTATTGATCCTTCCTGCTATCTGAATGTAGATTATGATGGCTGGTACTGCAGCAATCATCTTGTAATTACAAGGTTTCCTTGAACAAGGAACCAAGAGCTTTCCCTTTTCCCTTCTCTCTCCCCCTTCTTCTCCCTTGTATCACACAGCATAATAATTACAAAAGTCCTAACAATGTGGGGAAGACAGAAGAAACCTGAAAGCTGGAAGGGCACAGAGTTGCCACGACAGTCCTGCACTGCCTAGCCTCAAGATTTTTACATGTAGAAAAATGAATTCTTGTTTAAGGCACTGTTATTTAGATTTCATGTTATATACCTGGCTTTAATCCAAAAACAGTACCTGTGGGAGCCAGCATCCAAGAGAACTCACCCTGCCAGAGAGTCAAGGTATCTGACTATACCCGATATCTTTGTAGAGTCTCCTCCCACATTGAATCAGGCAGCCTATAGCATATGGCAAAAGGGACCTGTGATTTCCAAAGCTAGGTCATAAAGGGCCTTGCAGCTTCCAAGCTGGTTTCACAGATCATTCCACTCTGGGGTTAATGTCACAACATCATAAGGAAATTCAAGCAGCCCTGTGGAGATGCCCACATGAAGAGAAACTGAGGTCTCCCACCAGCAACCACTTGAGAAGCACACGAGGAAGCCATCTTGAAAGAGGATCCTCCCTCCTCAGTCAAACCTTCAGATTACTGCAGTCTCATCCGATATCTGATTGTATTCTCATAAGACACCCCAAGCCAGAACCAGACATTCTTGAATTCCAGACTCAAAGAAACTATGAAAGGTAATAAGTGGTTATTCATTTGGGGGTAATCTGTTATTGGTGATGGATAATAAAATGTGTGTCTGTTGGCATTAATCCTCCAGAACGCCCTGGTATTATAATGTAACACCCATGAAATTAACCTTGAACTGCTCAAAATTATTTCATTAGTTATACTCAGTATTCACAGGGGATTGGTTTCAGGACCCCTGGTGGACACCAAATCCATGGATGCTTAAGTCCCTTATATAAAATGGTGTAGCACAGTCAGCTCTCCATACCTGCAGGTTCCACATCTGCAGATTCAACCAACCCTGAATCAAACTCCATTGGTACAGAGGTCCGAGTGTATTCTGCATTATCCTTTTATTAGACCTGCCAACATCATGCCCTGTAGCACATAAGCTCTATGAGATTAAGGATCATGTCTGGTTTTGCTCATCATTGTATTTCCCCAATATATGCAACAGAACTTGGTATGTTCAGTAAGCATTTGTTGAATAAATGAACAAATAAATGTATGACTGAAGAATGAAGGAATAGTGGCAGTCAGGTAATAAGGTTATTTAGTTGTGTGATTTTTATTTTCTTCTCTCTTTGTTGGCTAGTCCTGCCTGACCAGTGGCATGTTGTACAATACATGAAAGAGCCTGCCCAGTCCTTGATTGTTATCAGGCCCAGAAAAGAAAATTAACTTGAGATCACATCCTGAATTGGTTTCCATTCCATTTTGTTTTGAATTCCAAATAAAAAACAGAGCGACTGAGATGAAGGGTCAGTGATGTTAACAGACAGGTATAATCACAGAGGTAGCACCTTGTAGCAGAGAAGGTGACAAACACAAAGCTATGGGAAGATGAAGGGATGTGAAGGGTGGGGTTACATGGTCCCACTCTCCAGAGTCACAGCCCTAGTCACTCTCTGTGATCTCTGGGACCCAGAGCTATTTAATCCCCAATTTAAGAAGCACTTGAGTTGAATTCAACAAGTCTAAAACTACTAAATCCAAAAAGTATACCATAAAAGAAATAATTTTTTGAAGGAGAAAGAAAACAATTCCCAAGAAAGGAAATTCAAATCTTGATTTTATGCTAAATCATATTTTTTTATTCTTATTTTAGTCCTCCAATTACTATCTCTAGATCAGAACAAAGGAAAATACAGCCATCTCTCAGTGGATACCAAAATCTGCAGTTGCTCAAGTCCCATAGTTGGCCAACTCTCTGTATTCGCGGTTCTGTATCCACAGAAACAACCAACCAATCAACCAACTACATGTAGTACTGTAGTATTTATTGAAAAAAATCTGCATATAAGTCAACTCATACAGTTCAAATCCATATTGTTCAAGGGTCAACTGTATTCACTTCCTAATACTCCCCTTTTCTGCTGTTAGGACAGGTTGCCCTTTTATTTATTTATTTTTAATTTATTTATTTAATTTATTTATTTTTGGCTGCATTGGGTCTTCGTTGCTGCGCGTGGGCTTTCTCTTGTTGCAGCAAGCGGGGGCTACCCTTCATTGCAATGCATGGGCTTCTCATTGCGGTGGCTTCTCTTGTTGAGGAGCACAGGCTCTAGGCGCACAGGCTCAGTAGTTGTGGCTCGCGGGCTCTAGAGCGCAGGCTCAGTAGTTGTGGCACATGAGCTTAGTTCCTCCGTGGCATGTGGGATCTTCCCAGACCAAGGCTCGAACCCGTGTCCCCTGTACTGGCAGGCGGATTCTTAACCACTGCGCCACCAGGGAAGCCCAGGTTGCTCTTTTAAATATCAAACCCAAGCCAGTATAGTGGTAGCAACATTCCTGCCAGGGAACTCCTATAAAAGTTTCTGTCTAAATAGAGATTGACAAAATAATTTTTGTCAAATTTGATAAGGCAAAAATTCCTTTTTCACTTATTCTCGGCAAGGTACATCTATGTCAACAGTATATAGCCCTAGACTCTAAAGGAAAGTGATAAAATAAGAATTTTTTTATTGACATAGCACTTCATAATTTTCAAAGGCCTCCTCCTACATTATCTTACCTATTTCCCACAGCAACACTATGAGGCATAATGAGAAGCAAATATTGAGATTTCTTCCCTAAAGCCCAAAACCCATATGTCCAAATGCTCCTAGACCTCTCCATACAGATATCCCAGTACCCCAGACCACTTCAAACTCAACAAGTATAAAACCAAACTCTCCATCTACCCCACTGTTTTAAGGATATCTGGAGTGTTTTAAAATTCCAGTATGTTTGGTAGGACACATAGATACAGAAATGACTGTCATGTAGGAACAAGTTTTGTACACTCTCAGCTCCCTACAAACAGGAGGCACTGCAGTGCAGAGCAGGGGGCACAGAGGGAAGACCAGGGTCAGTCAAGGCAGAGGGGGGGTTGGGGTGGGGCGAGGGTGAAATGAGGGCAAGAGCCTTTCCTGTGGCTTCCACAGGAAGGACCAGGTGAGGCCAGGTGAATGAGCTGAGGATTCACTAGTTTAAATAATTTTAGCAGGCTGTGGGACTTAGGGGCTATCTCTAGTTAGCTGGTACCCGGGTGTTGGGTGATTAGGGCAGGTGAATAGTGACCTGGGTATAAGAGACTGATAAATGAGGCAGTTGGGGTGACAACTCTGGATTGCTTGGTTTGAATATATAAAAAGTATGCTCACAGGTGAGTTTTTAGCTCCAGGAATTAGCTAACCCCGGGAGGGTCAGTCCCCCAGGGTCAGTAAGATCCCAGATGTGAAGCATCAGAGTACAGAAAATAAAAAAAGAAACGGTTAATACACCTACCTACTCATCGTTCCCCATCTGGTTTCAGTCTCATGAATGGGTGGCATCACCAACCTCCCACGGGCCCAAGCCAGACACCTTGTTACTACTGACTCTTCCACTCTCCTACACCACACATCTTCCCTTCTGTCTCCTGGATATCTCCCCTCAGACCCCACCCTGCTCAGCCCTTCATCTCTAACCTTGGCTATTGCACCACACCTTTGGAATGCTATCCTGGAAAAGCTAGCCAGTGTCATGTCCTAGCTCACCCACCCCCCTCCTCAGTACTGACAATAGTGACCTTTCAATGTGCAGCTCTAATCACTTAACTCCCATACTCAAATCCTTTGAAGACTTTTATCTTTATACGTGAAACTGTATCCTCAACTCCTTAATAAGAATCACCCAAAATCCTTGAGTAAAACTAGCTCTTTTGTCCTGACACTCCCCTAAATAACCCAGAGAGTGAGGTCACCACAATTTGGGGAACACAGGACTAAGCAGAGAACCTAAATCAAGGTCTTTCTGGAGCAGCCTCCTAACCAGCCAGCCTCATTTCCCACACAGCCTGCCTCCTGCCCCAAGTTCACGCCCTTGACTCGACACTAACTCTGAAAATGTAAACCCTGAACACATCATGCCTCTCACAGTCTTTGACCTGATTTTGCTGGGCTCTCTTTCTTTTTGCACTACACAGGCCTCTCACTGTTGTGGCCTCTCCCGTTGCGGAGCACAGGCTCCGGACGCGCAGGCTCAGCGGCCATGGCTCACGGGCCTAGCCGCTCCACGGCATGTGGGATCCTCCCGGACCGGGGCACGAACCCGTGTCCCCTGCATCGGCAGGCGGACTCTCAACCACTGCGCCACCAGGGAAGCCCTGGGCTGGCTCTTGATAAAAGAGTTCAGTGAAGCAATGGAGTGTGGACATTACAATACATAACTGTGGTGATTTAAGACATATCCACAAATTCTTTGTCACTCCTGTCAGTGAGAGATCAAGTCCAATTCCCCAACTCTTGGATATGGCTTCACCTTAGTGACTCATCTGACAATCAGAACGCAACACCAGAACAAACACCAATATAGACTCAAGACTTCTTGCAGCTGTGCAAAATTAACCACCACCTTCATTCTTGATTTCCAGCTCTCCCCAGAGAGTGAGACAATTTTATATAAATGCAGTATCATGCAGGGCAAACCCCATTTGCTTTTCCTATTCAGTAGGCTGAAGATACGAAAGCTTAGCTAATGCATGTATTCTTAACCTGAGAGTCAATGAGGAAAATGAATGTGCTCTCCTATCCAGCATAACAAGAAGCATTTGGGCTCCTAACAATTTAAATAACTCCCTGCACACACTTTAACAGTCCCAGGATGAAAGATGCTTGAAGGCTTCATTCAAAAGTACTCTAACAACGTTCCTGGGACAGCACTAACAGCCAAGGCACATTTCCTAAACTGCTTTCTCTCAAACTTGCAGAATCTTTTAGATAGATCAAAGGACACAATTAACAGGAAATTGCATTTTCTTTGCAGATCAACAAAGCAGCCAATTTAGGAGATCAGAGAGAAAAAAAGTTGTACACAGAGCTTTAGGAAAAATATAGAATCCAGAGGCTCCTGGTAAAACAATGCCCACACAATTTTTGACACGGAAAAGGTTTTAACCGATGACTAGCAAACACTTAAATTAATCCCATGCCTGCCCTCTAAAATTTAACGAGAACTTCCAATGCCTTTAAAAAATAAAGAAAAAATTTAACATTTAAAACTCCTGAGATAAGAGAAAAAGAGATGATTGTCTGAAGAGTAAACATTAATTCTTTTATGCACTCAATAAGTAGTTTTAAGCATCTATGGAATATCTAATCCAGTACTAACAATTTCTAAGCCTAAATCAGAGGTACAGTCTTAAATCCTGGGCACGTAACCTGTTCTCTTCCGTTTCCTTAGTATTGACTGTCCTCACTATATGTAGTAGAGGAATTTTGGCAGGGTTTTTGGAAGGAGCGATTTGTGTCTTCAATCTGCCAAGTTTACCCACAGGCGGTAAAAGAGGAATTTGTACATGTTTTCAAACAGAAAGCTTGAAAATTTGACTCTTGGATCAAATGAGAGAAAAAGCATAACAATCAGTGATATAGTCATATAAAAATCCCCCAGCCTTAAGAGTATAGCTCTACTATACTGGCTCAGGAGATCGTATCCAGAGGGTCACAGCTCAGGAATTTAAATTCTTCCTCAACCCCAGGGGGCAGGGGTGGTGCTGTTGGAGATTTCCCGATATCTAACCTCAACCCTCTTACATTCATCAAGTCAGATTAAAAACCAAGAAACAAACAAAAAGAGGCAGAGGAACCATCACCATAAGATGTTGATAGTCTCGAAAGGGAAAAGAAGTCACTAAAAGGCAGCTTAAGAGCAGGTGGGACCATTTATAGCCTAGGTACGTTACAGGTCTCTGGTCTTGGTATCCTGCCCAGAAAAAGGAGGATCCTCCTTTGCAAAGGCCCCTCCTTCTCTGGCAAATGTCAGCTTCCAACAGGGAGAAAGGCCTGGTCACATTTAAATTTCCCTAAGTGCCAAATTATTTATGTAGTCATTCATTCTATCTTTCAACAAATAAATAGTGTCTACTGTGTACAAGATGTATTTCGAGGTGCTAAGGGTATAATAATGAACATGACACACAGAATTAAGCAAGCGTGACTGACAGTACACAACAAATTAGACAACAAACTATTTCATAATATTTGTCATAAGTGCTATGAAAAGAGCAGGATATAAAGAGAAAGCAAATGACAGAGGACCTGACAGAGCCTGGGCTTCCAGGGAAGGGAAGGCTTCTCTGTGGAGGTAGCTTTTCATCTGAGCCCAGACTGAGCATCAGCTAACAGGGAACAGGTAGGAGGGATCAGCGCATTACAGGAATGGACACGGGCGGGGCGCTGGGACGTGGCGGGAAGGGGAGAAGGACAGATCTTGTAGGGTCTCCTAGGCCACACTAAGGATCTCGGCTTTCATAATAAGAGCAACAGAAATCCACTGGAGGCTTTTAAGCAGGGAAGTGACATGATGAGGTTCATCTTTTCTAAAGATCAGGACAGTCTGGGAGGACAACAGTGAGGCTGAGAGGACAATTGGAGAAATACAGCTACATTAAGGGGTGACTCAGACCAGGGCAGAGCTGAGCTATGTGGGCTCATAATTTGAGGTCTTCATCACTGATTTAAAGACATGTCTGCAACTGCCCGAAGAAAGTAAGGCAAAGAAGCCTCTCCTCCGGAGCCCCCAAATAATACCTTGATTAACAGAACAAACGCTACCACTCAGCAGGCCTTGTCCTCCTTACAGGGAGGTCAGGGACCATCTGATGAGCACATACCCTTCAGGCAGGGCCAGCACATGTGGTGGGATGGCTGTGTAGACCACAAGTAGCACAGTACACATCCTATGCAACAGTACAGAACAAACCTGCTATGGGGGGGTGGAGGGGGCAGGGGTCTCACCTCCTACCCTGTAACAAGTTCCAACTCATTTTCCCCATCTCAACTTTCTAGTGATTACATCACTCCCTTATCCCAGAGCTACCCAGCTGACCCATCTTTAATCCAGCTTTGATTTGGACTCAGATGATTGTAGTGGGAATGGAGGGAAAGAGAACAATTCCAAAGTCTATTAAGAAGTAGAATTAGAGGGCTTCCCTGGTGGCGCAGTGGTTGAGAGTCCGCCTGCCGACGCAGGGGACACGAGTTCGTGCCCCGGTCCGGGAAGATTCCACATGCCGCGGAGCGGCTGGGCCCGTGAGCCATGGCCGCTGAGCCTGCACGTCCGGAGACTGTGCTCCGTAACAGGAGAGGCCACAGCAGTGACAGGCCCGCGTACCGCAAAAAAAAAAAAGTAGAATTAGGGACTTCCCTGGTGGTCCAGTGGGTAAGACTGGGCACTCCCCATGCAGGGGACCTGGGTTTGATCCCTGGTCGGGGAATTAGATCCCACACGCATGCCGCAACCAAGAGTCCGCATGCCACAACTACGAAGTCCACACGCCACAACTAAGAGTCTGTGTGCCACAACTGAAGATCTCACATGCCACAACTAAGATCTCACGTGCCACAACTAAGACCTGTTGCAGCCTAAATAAATGAATAAATAATTTTAAAAAAAGAAGTAGAATTAGTAAGACTCAGTGAGTGTGTGACATAGGGAGGCATGGAAGAGGGAAGAGTCACACTTTTACAACTTCCTGGGGTCTTCCTCAAACGGTTCCTTACTAGTCCCCCCCCAAAAAAAACCCTGTCACATGACTAATAAAAACTTGTATAGAGCCCTTTATAACTTATACTAATTTATTTTGGGTATATCATGTGACTACCACAACAGTCCTGTGAGACGTGACAGGCATAATCCTTGTTTCAAAAGTGAAGCTCACAGAAGACCACACAATTAGGTACAGCAGGAAAAAAAACCCAAACCAAGAACTTCTGAATCCAAATACACACTCTTGCTACTAAAATACATTGCCTGTAAGTGATACAATAATCTAACAGTGCCACAGACAAGCACTCGGTGGGCTTCTGTTATCTTGGAGAGGCTGCCACAGGAGATAAGCTGGCAGGCCTTCAGTGGGGACTGCTCTGGCCAGGGGGCTGGAGGCTTCACAGTCTAATGTTACTTGGGAGCCTGGAATTAGCCTCAAGTCACCAAACTAGAACATTTCTTCTTTTTTTTCTTTAATTAATTTAATTTAATTTAATTTTGGCTGCATTGGGTATTTGTTGCTGCGCGAGCTTTCTCTAGTTGCGGCGAGCAGGGGCTACTCTTTGTTGCAGTGCTTGGGCTTCTCATTGCAGTGGCTTCTCTTGTGCAGCACGGGCTCTAGGCACGCAGGCTTCAGTAGTTGTGGCTTGCGGGCTCTAGAGCGCAGGCCCAGTAGTTGTGGCGCACGGGCTTAGTTGCTCCGTGGCATGTGGGATCTTCCTGGACCAGGGCTAGAAACCGTGTCCCCTGCATTGGCAGGCAGATTCTTAACCACTGCGCCACCAGGGAAGTCCCTAGAATGTTTCTTTTAAACTAAAGAAGAAACAGTAAAACACACCAAAGTCAGAACTTAAAAGAAAATGGGTAAATATGTTTTCAATATATACGACAGATATTCCATTTGCCTCACTCAATGAGTTATTACAAGTCAATAAGAAAAATATAAACCAATACAAAAATGGTTATAGGACAGACAATATATAGAAGAGGAAATTACCAGTACACATGGAAAGATGCTCAACAATGCTAATGATTCCAGAAATGCAGATTAAAACAAAAATATTCTACTGTTGGCTGGTATCATCCAGTGTTGGCTAGAGTGTGGGTAAGCAGGCACTCCCATAGACTGAGGAAATTTAGCCACATCTAAAAATTTTCCTATTCTTTAAACCTGCAACTTCAAAGCTTGGAGTTTACATACTGTACAAGGGTACAAAGGCAAATGTAAGTGAATGTTTGTCATAGCATTATTAGTAAGAACAAAAAACTTAAACGACCATCAATAGAAAACTAGTTTCTTAAAATATGGTACAGCCGTCATTACTGAAAACAATACAGTTGTTAAAAAGAATGAGGTGGATGTGTATTTAACGACATGAGTGTGTGTGTGGGTGTGTGTGTGTGGGTGTGTCTAGAGAAGGAAGTAAAACAAAACCAATTAAACAGAATGTATAAGGTCATACATTTTTATTGTTAAGATAATGTATGTTTGCATGTGCACAGGTAAAGTTGGGGAAGATACACAAAATTGTCAATTGCGAATACCTACAAAGGTTGGAATAGCTCGTGAGGAACAGAGAAGTATAGCTCAAAAAAGGACTTTTACATTTTATTTCCTATACTTCTGTATCATTAAAATTTCCAGTGATAAGCATATATTAATAATTTTTAAACTAATAAGAATATCTTAATATGAAAAAAAATCTCTGGAGTTTAATGTTCTTCAGTAAGTGAACTAAAATATTGAGCAAGGTACTCTCTTCTTATTCCCTTTACTTCTGGATCACTTTGTTTCAGTATGAAATTACTTACCAGTCAATCTCACATGAAACAAGAAATAGCTGTTTTCTTCTTCCACTTTTATCGTTAGGCAGATTAGATGTTCCAATTATCTTCTCCGAAGAGCCGCTCTTTCTAAATCAGTCCTCGGAAATGATCAATTCTTAGCTAAGATAAACTAAAAGGAAACCTGAGTATCTACCTCTTGGCCTCCATTTTTCAAGTCTCAACTTCCTAGGCTTTCCTCCCTCCAGGAATCTCTAAAAATATGTAAGTTATGCCTCAGAGCCTTTAGACCCATGCAGTTAACCATGCAGAACAAGCTGGTTAATTTGACTTTCTCGGCGAACATAATGATCAAATCATCCTAAATGAGCAGGAAGACAGAGCAAAGTCCAAGTGGGATGTTAGCGTTTATTTGACTTTACATCTAACCCTAGGTCTCACTTTTCCAAGCATTCCAGGAGTATTTAGGCCACGAGAGCCAGTTAGCTTTAATCACTCATGCTGCTCTATCCCTCAAACGGCTAGAACGTTTAAAAAGCACCACATTAAACTTCTTACACGTGATCATTTTATAACTTGCTAATAATCTACATTTGCACAGCATCATTTATCTAATGCACACAAAGAAGCCAGCATGGCCTAGATGGCTAGACTCAGACTATTACCCACCAGAGCTCTGCAGAGTCAGTAGGACAAATCCACACTCAGTTCTGGGAGGCCAGAATTTCCCTTCAGGTTAGCAAAGGGAGAGGGTTCTGTTTTGTTTTTTGTTTGGGACTCTGTTGAACACATTCACATTTTCTGAGCCCACTCTGAACACAGTACAACATTTTCAAGATCATTCATTCACCAAACATTTAGGGCTAGATACCATCTGCGTTTCAGAGTGCTTATTACACGCAGGAAGATCTTTAAGCGCTTGATCTCATTTACTTCTCCTCACTGCTGCTTTCAGACCACGCTCCCTCTCACGCCTAAAACTGAAGCACATACCTCCGCTTATGACACCCGCTCCCTCGCCTTGCTGAGGACACAGGCACCCCCCCCCCATTCACTGACAGTTTCTGCACCCAGCTCCACTTCTACTCCTGTCCTCATTCCTGTTGACACTGACTTAGAGCTGGAAGACACACCCAAGGCTCTGACATTTTTGTTCCTGGATCTTCTCACTTCCAAAAATCTTGTCATCAAACCACCTTGGCCCCGCCACTTCAGTGGTGTCACCCTAGACCTCTAATTATACAATTACCACTAATTGTTTCATTCCTAAAATCTCCACTTCAAACTTTCCACTAGACTATCACCACCAGTTCTGTTTTGTTTTGTTTTCTCCCTTCCTCTGTTATCCCAATTACTTGACCCCATCATTAGTTTTTGGCTTTTGCTTTTAAACTGTCCATACGCCTTCCTCATAGCCCTCTTCACCCAGCGTTGGTTGGACAGGCTTGCACGCACACAAAATTCCTTCCCCCTACTCTCCCTCACCCACGTCAGCGCCTGTCTCCACTTCTTCCGTGCCTGCACTCGGTTGGCAAGAACAAAACATAGGAACAAGTCTCATTTTTAAAGTTACACTGTCGGTTTTCAAACGAGCCCTCATTTCCCTTCTCAGTTCATTCCCTCACACTCCAAAATGACTTCTGTATAACATTTTACCAATATGAGAAATAGGTAGAGAAATTACCCATTCCACCTGCCATCTTTATCTACTGTCCACGTGCACTGTTTCCTCTCTCTCCTGCATCATCAATTTGTTTTCTCTCTACTAGATGATACGTAATAGTTTTCAAATGTGCCATAGAAAGTCCCTTAAATACTCCACACCTTGATGCCACACTCCTCAATGGGTGACCACCCCATGTCTCTATATATCTTTAGTGAAAAAACTCCTCAAAAACCGTTATCTGTCTCTCTCCACTTCTTTCCCTCCCATTTTCTCTTTAATCCATTCCAACCAGCCCTTTCTCTCTACCTCTCCACTGAAACCATGCTAATTAAGCATGCCCATGACCTCCATGATACCAAATCCAATGGCCATTTCTTAGTATTCATTGTACTCTACTCCACAGTGGCATTTGACCCAGATGACCACACCTTCTCCTTGAAAGGCTGCCCCGCAATGGTTCCTGCAACACCATATTCCCCTAATGTTTCTCATATCATACTGGCCAGCCCTCCTTGGTTTCTTTTGTTTGGTTCCTTCTTTCCTTGAGCTCCAAATCTGGAGAAATCCATCTTCTTTCACTCATTCCTTACAGAGCTAAGCAAGTTACTGTGACTTTAAATATGCTGACAATTTCAAAAATGTGTATCTACAAAGCTACACTCTCTCACCTATCAACATCTCCACCTAGAGGTCTAATAAACATCTCAATCCTAACATGTCCAGAGAAAAATTCTGGACACCCACCACCACCACCACGACCTGCTCTTCAGTCAAACCTTTCCATCTCAGAAAAAGGCATCACCATCACCCTATTTATTCTGGATGGTTCTCTGGCACATCCCATATCCAGCCAATCAGGAAGCCCCATCCAGTAAACCCTTCAAACATATTTTGAGACTGATCACTTCTTGTAACATGCCCAGTTATCACTCCAGTTTAGACATCATCATCTCATACAATAACTGTAATTAGTCTCCCAGTTTCTCTCAACTCATCAAGTCCATCTTCTGTGGTGCAGTCCAAGAGGTCCCTCTAAAGAGAATTCTGTCACTTCCCCCTTAACGTCCTCCAATGGCTTCCAGTTACCCTTAGGAAAAAATCTAAATACCACGGTTGGATACACAAAAAAAAATTCAAAATGGATTAAAGACCTAAATGTAAGGCCAGACACTATAAAATTCTTAGAGGAAATCACAGGCAGAACACTCTTTGACATAAATCACAGCAGATCTTTTTTGACCCACCTACTAGAGTAATGGAAATAAAAACCAAAAATAAACAAATGGGACCTAATGAAACTTAAAAGCTTTTGCACAGCAAAGGAAACTACAAACAAGACGAAAAGGCAACCCTCAGAATAGGAGAAAATATTTGCAAACGAAGCCACTGACAAAGGATCAAAAATATACAAGCAGCTCATGCAACTCAATATCAAAACAAGAAACCAATCCAAAGATGGGCAGAAGACCTAAATAGACATTTCTTCAAAGAAGACATACAGAATGCCAACAAACACATGAAAAGATGCTCAACATCACTAATAATTAGAGAAATGCAAATCAAAACCACAATGAGGTGTGACCGCACACCAGTCAGAATGGCCATCAGCAAAAAATCTACAAACAATAAATGCTGGAGAGGGTGTGGAGAAAAGGGAACCCTCCTGCACTGTTGGTGGGAATGCAAATTGATACAGCCAGTATGGAGAACAGTATGGAGGGTCCTTAAAAAACTAAAAATAGAACTACCATATGACCCAGCAATCCCACTACTGGGCATATACCCTGAGAAAACCACAACTCAAAAAGATACATGTACCACAGTGTTCATTGCAGCTCTATTTACAATTGCCAGGACATGGAAACAACCTAAGTGTCCATCGACAGATGACTGGATAAAGAAGATGTGGCACATATATACAATGGAATATTACTCAGCCATAAAAAGGAATGAAATTGAGTTATTTGTAATGGGTGGATGGACCTAGAGTCTGTCATACAGAGTGAAGTCAGAAAGAGAAAAACAATTACTGTATGCTAACGCACGTATATGGAATCTAAAAAAAAAAAAAACGGTACTGATGAACCTAGTGGCAGGGCAGGAATAAAGACGAAGACATAGAGAATGGACTTGAGGACATGGGGGTGGTGGGGGAAAGGAGGGAAGCTGGGGCGAAGTGAGAGAGTAGCACTGACATATATACACTACCAAACGCAAAATAGATAGCTAGTGGGAAGCAGCGGCATGGCACAGGGAGATCAGCTCGGGGCTTTGTGACCACCTAGAGGGGTGGAATAGGGAGGGTGAGAGGGAGGCTCAAGAGGAAGGGAAGATGGGGATATATGTATATGTATAGCTGATTCACTTTGTTGTACAACAGAAACTAACAAAACATTGTAAAGCAATTATATGCCAATAAAGATACTTCTAAAAAGTAAAAAAAAAAAAAAAAATACATACATACATACATACCATGATCGGACCTGTGGCTACTTCTCTGACTCCATGTCCTAATATTCTTTTAGCTCTTATACAGTCACTTTCTCACATTATTCAGGATTCTGCTCAAATGTCACCTCTTATAAAGGTCTTCTTGGAACCTTCTATCTAAAATATTCCCGTTTCGTAGCTATTTCTCTCTGGTACTTGGATCCCTCTTGTACTTTCAGAATCTTTGCAGATAAAAGAAACTGCCTGAATCCAGATCTATCCATACATCCACAAAAGAAGAGCAAATAATATTGATACCATCTATAACCCATTCCCAGAGCATAGCTAGGAGTCAGAGTACACTACAGAGTTTGATTTACATAAAAGCAATCAAATACATGGCATAACCAAACATAGCAAGTCCCAGAATCAGATAGCTATTGCATGAAAAAGAGAAGAGGACAGTAGTAGGGACCTGGAGATGGTAGAAAACAGACAAAAATCTCTCTCAGAAAGAAAAGGAACCATCTGAAAGGCTAGTAAACCCTAAAAAAACAGAAAGGAAAGAAGAAAATTTTTGAGTAAGATTACTAAATAAATTTTAAAATGCAGATTCCTTGGTAGAAAACACCAACAAAACAGACCAAAAAACAACCAAAAACCAATAACAAACGTACTCAAGAAAAAAAAAAAAAGAAAGCAAAATAAAAAACTTCAAAAGGGAAAAAATATTGATACAGAGGTTATGTTTAAAATACCAAAAAACAATCTTTCACCAACTCTAAGCAAATAAATCTGAAAACCTAGATAAAAGGGATACTTTCCTTAAAACAATGCGTTTTCTGCATTTCCAACACAAACTTAAACATCAATTTTCATAGAAGAAATAGAGAAAATTATTCCCTCATATAAACTACTGCCATAAAGCACCACAGACCCATGTAGTTTTATGGGGGAAATTCTACCAAACCTTCAAGGAATTGATAGTCCCTATGGTAATAAAACTGCTCCAGAGAAAACAAAAGAAGCATAAATTGCCAAATTCATTTTATGAAGCAGATATAATACTGATACCTAAACTTAACTTTTAAAAAGACTGCCAAAAAAACCCTACAAATCTCACTTATGAATACTGATGTAAAACCATATATAAAAAGTGAGTAACAAAAAATACAAATATTGCATTAACAAGTGCATTTTTTTTTCCAGGTATGCAAGAATGATTCACTTTTACACATTACACATTCATTAATGTAATTTACCATCTTAATAGATTTAAGGAGAAAAACCATATGATTTTCTCTAGAAATACTAAAAGGGCCTCTGAGAGAATTCAATACCATTCCTGATGTCAAAAAAGAAAAAAAAAAAAACACTCAAAAATTAATGGAAGTGTATCCTTCAGTCCTAAAGCCAGCATCTTATTTAATGGGGAAACACTAGAGTCACTTGACTAACATCTGAAATAAGGCAAGGATGCTCATTATCTTTATATAATATTGTATTAGAAGAGGCATTACCCAATGTAATCAGACAAGAAAAAAGCAACTAAAGACATGAAAATTAGATATAATTGCATTTCCTTTCTATTTGTAGATTATGCAACAGTATACCTATAAAACCCAAGATAATTAAAGATAAAATTTTAAATAATTTAGTAAAGCAGAGAGTTATAAACTTAACATACATATAGTCATATGTCATACAGTCACATAATTATGCAGTAACCAGTTAGAAGATATAATGGGAAAGGAAACACCATAAGCAGAAACAAAAAACCTTTTTTTTTTTTTTTTGGTGTTTCTGCAGGTAAACAAGTTGATTCTTAGTACAAAGAAAAATAAACAAGCGGAAGCTCAGAAAAGGGATTTCTGCTTCTGACCAAGACAGAGTAACCCACCATAAAAAAAAAAAAAAAAAAAACTGAACAAAATATATGAAAAAATAACTTTCAAGACTTCAGTATAGGGGAGAATTTACAAGGGTATTTTTCCTCTACTCTTGTAAATTCTCAACTGGGAACTCAATAAAAGGCAGATTAGCAAGAGAGAAACATACAAATTTATTTAATATAAGTTTTACATGACACAGGAGGCTTCATAAGGAAATGAAGACCCAAAGAAATTAAATCAGTTAAAACTGATTGTTTTTAATGCTAGGTTTCGTGAAGAGTGGAAAGTTATGCAGCAATATGATAGGACAGAGTAAGAAGTAAGTTCATTTAATGGGGGGAAACCTAGCAAGGCCTGTTTGTTCATATTCCTCTCTGTACCCTTTTGTCTTCAGAGATAAAGAAACTCTTTTCCTCTGGTTATATGGGCACCTCTTACATAAAAACTTCATAACTTGTTTCAGGGGAAGGTCAGAAAGTCCTTCTTACAAAACACTCCCAAACTCATTTTAAAAGACTAGCATTACCCTGATATTAAAACTAGATAAGGACACTATAAGCAAAGAAAACTATAGACCAATATCCCTGATAAATATAGATGCAAAAATTCTCAACAAAATATTAGGAAACCGAATTCAACAGCACATTAAAAGGATCACACACCACAATCAAGAGGGATTTATTCCTGGGATGCAGCTAGTTCAACATACACAAATAAATGTGATACACCACATTAATACAATGAAAGATAAAAAAATCATATGGTCACTTCAGTAGATGGAGAAAAAGCAATTGACAAAATACAAGATCCGTTCATGATAAAAAAAATCCTCAACAAATTGGGTATACAAGGAACAAACCTCAACACAATAAAATCCATATACGATAAACCCGCAGCCAACATCATAACTCAATGGCAAAATGCTGAAAGCTTTTCTTCTAAGACCAGGAACAAGACGAGGATGCCCACTCTCACTACTCCTATTTAAAACAGTATTGTTAAGTCCTAGACAGAGCAATCAGACAAGAAATAAAAGGCATCCAAATCAGAAAGGAAAAAGTAAAACTATCTGTTTGCAGATGATATGATCTTACACATAAAAAATCCTAGGGACTTCCCTGGTGGCGCAGTGGTTAAGAATCCGCCTGCCAATGCAGGGGACATGGGTTCGAGCCCTGGTCCGGGAAGATCCCATATGCTGCAGAGCAACCAAGCCCATGTGCCACAACTACTGAGCTCGCATGCCACAACTACTGAAGCCCGTGCACCTAGAGCCCATGCTCCACAACAAGAGAAGCCACCACAATGAGAAGTCTGTGCACCACCATGAAGAGTAGCCACCACTCACCATAACTAGAGAAAGCCCACACACAGCAACAAAGACCCAACGCAGACAAAAATAAATTAATTTAAAAAAATTTTTTAAGAAATATATATTTTTTTAATCCTAAAGATGCCACCAAAAAGTGGCTAGAACTAATCAAAGAATTTAGTAAAGTTGCAGGATAAAAATTCAACATAGAGAAATTAGTTGTGTTTCTAGGGACTTCCCTGGCAGCCCAGTGATTAAGATTCCCCCTTCCAGTGCAGGGGGCGCTGGCTTGATCCCTAGTCAGGGAGCTAAGATCCCACATGCCTCGTGGCCCAAAAAACCAAAACATAAAACAGAAGCAATACTGTAATAAATTTAATGAAGACTTTAAAAATGGTCCACATCCAAAGAAAGATCTTTAAGAAAAGAAGAAGAAATTAGTCGTGTTTCTATACACCAACAAAAAAAAAAAAATTGGAAAAGAAATTAAAACAAAAAAAAACCAATTCCATTTGCAATAGCATCAAAAACAATAAAAATACTCAGGAATAATTTAATCAAGGAAGTGAAAAATCTGTACACTGAAAACTACATTACATTGATGAAAAATACACAAACAAATGGAAAGATATCCCATATTCATGGATAGAATTAGTATTATTAAAATACCCATACTTCCCAAAAAAGTCTACAGATTCAATTCAATCTCTAACAAAAGTCCAATGACTTTTTCTCACAGACATAAGAAAAACAATCCTAAAATGTGTATAGAACCACAAAGGATCCAAAGTAGCCAAAGCAATCTTGAGAAACCACAACAAAGCTAGAGGCATCACATTTCATGATTTCAAAATATATTACAAAGCTATAGTAACCAAAACAGTATGGTACTGGCATAAAACTAGACATATAAACCAATGGAACATAATTGAGACCCCAGAAATAAATCCTCACATATATGATCAACTAATATTTGACCAGGGAGCAAAGAATACTAAACAGGGAAAGTATCCTCTTCAATAAATGGTACTGGGAAAACTGGATAACCATATGCAGAAGAAAGAAATTGGACCCCTATCTTATACCCCCTCACAAAAATTAAATCAAAATGGATTAAAAACTTAAACATAATAACTGAAAATGTAAAACTCCTAGGATAAAACAAAGGGGAAAAGCAATGATTTTTTTGAATTTAACACCAAAGAATAAGCAACAAAAGCAAGTATTAGTAAGTGGAACTATACCAGACTAGAAAATACAGCCAAAGGAAAAAAATATATATATCAATGAAAAGGTAACCCATGGAAGGGGATAAAATATTTTCAGATCATATATCTGATACAGGGTTAATCTCCAAAATATATAAAGAACTCATTTAACATAATAGCCACCAAAAAAACTCTGATTAAAAAATGGGCAAAGCGGGCTTCCCTGGTGGTGCAATGGTTGAGAGTCTGCCTGCCGATGCAGGGGACACAGGTTCGTGCCCCGGTCCGGGAAGATCCCACATGCCGCGGAGCAGCTGGGCCCGTGAGCCATGGCTGCTGAGCCTGCGCGTCCGGAGCCTGTGGTCCACAATGGGAGAGGCCACAGCAGTGAGAGGCCCACGTACCACAAAAAAAAAAAAAAAAAAAAAAAAAAAAAAAAACGGGCAAAGGA
This sequence comes from Globicephala melas, assembly GCF_963455315.2. NCBI lineage: Eukaryota > Metazoa > Chordata > Mammalia > Artiodactyla > Delphinidae > Globicephala > Globicephala melas. The sequence goes on along the minus strand of NC_083317.1, from coordinate 108,556,785 downwards.
ATACATACAAATGACCAACAGGTACATGAAATCATCAGGGAAATGCAAATCAAAATCACAGTGAGATATTGCCTCACACCTATTTAAAATGCTATCATCAAAAAGTTAAGAGACAGCAAGTATTGGCTAGAATGTAGGGGGGAAAAAGGATCCAAATAGGGCTTCCCTGGTGGCACAGTGGTTAAGAACCACCTGCCAAAGCAGAGGACACGGGTTCGAGCCCTGGTCCGGGAAGATCCCACATGCTGCGGAGCAACTAAGCCCGTGCACCACAACTACTGAGCCTGCGCTCTAGAGCCCATGAGCCACAGCTACTGAGCCAGCATGCCACAACTACTGAAGCCCACGAGCCTAGAGCCCGTGCTCTGCAACAAGAGAAGCCACCGCAACGAAGAGTAGCCCCCGCTGGCTGCAACTAGAGAAAGCCTACATGCAGCAATGAAGACCCAATGCAGAAAAAAAATAATAATAAATAATAAAATAAAAAAGAAATTTAAAACAGAACTACCATATGATCCATCGATCCCACCTCTAGGTATATACCCAAAGGAAATGAAAATAGGATCTCGAAGTATGTGCACTCCCATGTTCACTTCAGCATTATTCACAATAGCCAAGACATGGAAACGACCCAAGTGTGCATCAGTGGAAGAATGGATAAAGAAGATGTGGCATATATATCCAATGGAACATTATTCAGACATGAGAAAGAAGGAAATTCTGCCATTTGCAACAACATGGATGAACCTTGAAGGCGTTATGCTAAGGGAAGTAAATCAACCAGGAAAAACGAATACAGTATGATATCGTTTATATGTGGAATCTATAAAAGCTGAACTCCAGGTCCTCAAGGCAAAGATGGGCGTAGATATCAGTGGCCAGGACAGCGATCAACCACTCTGGACAAAGGCTACCACCAGTAGCATGGGGGCAAGGAGGCCCCAAAGTGCAGAATAAAAGATGCTCAAGTCAGAAAAAAAAAAAAAAGCTGAACTCATAGAAACAGAGTGGAGTGGTGGTTACAAGGGGATTGCTAGACAGAGGGATGTCAAGAGGAATCCAAATACACGGGCCTTGCTAAATTTCCCCCAGTTTGCTACCCTTAGCTCATACCCTTTTTTCCTATCACATTTTCCCACTCTTCATCAAACCTAAAAACGCTCTGGCTAAACCAGTACTTCAGGTCTTCATTTCCTTATGAAGGCTCCTGTGTCATATAAAACTTTTATTAATTTGTATGCTATTTTTGGCAGTCCAATTTACAGGGCCCTCTGCCAGAGAACCTAGGAGGGTTGTAGGAAATATAATTTTTCCTCACCTATATTATTTCAAAAATATTTATTGAATTATAAAATCTGAAACTATACTTTTGATAAAAAGCTAAGATATTCCCCATTATTTCCTATTTTTTACTCCTTAAGTTTTATTACTAGAGTATTAAATGTCATTTAGTAAAGAATATTTCTTAAAAAATAAAACTTGCTTTTAAAGAAGTATGTTTCCATAGTTAGTCTCTATTCATCTTTGATGCAACAACTTAAGTCTGTTTTTATCTAATGGTTAAATAATTCTACTGAGAAGTATGCCTTTCATACTTGGAAAGAAGTAGTCACACATTTAGCTGCATTCTTTTTCCCTTGGCTGCCTGCCAAAAACAATCACAGTTTGATATTACAGCTTCTCCTTCAGAAGTAATTAAGAAGTTAATCTTACTTAGAAAACATAATTACCCAGCAGCCCATAGAACTAACCTATCTACTTGTCAAAGCAGTAGTACCGGGCTTCCCTGGTGGGGCAGTGGTTGAGAGTCCGCCTGCCGATGCAGGGGACATGGGTTCGTGCCCCGGTCCGGGAAGATCCCACATGCCGCGGAGCGGCTGGGCCCGTGAGCCATGGCCGCCGAGCCTGCACGTCCGGAGCCTGTGCTCCGCAACGGGAGAGGCCACAAGAGTGAGAGGCCCGCGTACCGCAAAAAAAAAAAAAAAAGCAGTAGTACCACACTCACAAAGACAAACCCAAATTTTCTCCCTAGCTATCCCATCACCACTGTTTGGAGCTGGACAGAGCCCATTACAATGCATCAGTCACTGGAAACCAAGCCTCCTCAGCTTCTTTGAAGCATGAAGAAGCAATGGAGCTGAAGATGGTGAAGGACATTAGGCACAGGTCAGTTAAGTTCCTAGTCATCAGGATAAGAGATATGTCTCAACAACCAAGGAGACTTCCCTAACTCAAAATTGCAAAATACTCCTTTATTGTTCCTGACCACCTGACAGCAGTGAGATGTTCACTCACCCTTAATCTTCTTCCAACATCAGTCGATCATGAGAGAACGAGGCCTTCTGCTTCATTTGACATTGGTATATCAAGTGCCAACTATGTGATTTCTCTTATTTAACATGGAAAGCATTTCTATCTCTAAATTCATTACCTATACCCATGAAAGGGGGAGCCAGATGTCTTCTAGAATGGAAGGATCTTTTGAAACGGCATCCACACCTGAATTATAAAGGCACTGCCCCCTCTGTGTGGCAGTCTTCATTGCCTAACAGGCTGAACACAATTAAACACTTTTCCCAATAGTGCAGATCCCATGGCCACCTGTGCACATCACCTTTAGAACTGTATTCTTTGCACAAGTCAACAGCCACTTTTACCAGCCTCTTCTCTCTCTAAGCTAGCTCTCAGAGCAAATTCTGAAATTCTTAAGAATGCTACAGAAGCTGAAGGCATGTGAAATTGAGATTGCAGCAGCAGACCAACTCCAAGGCTATTTCCAGCCAGCTACAGTAGGTCATACACAATAAGGATGTTTCAACAGTTAATAGCCCTTAAAAACCTGCTATGTGCACAGCACTATACTAAAAAGCATAGGGATTTACATGGAAAACAGCATCCCTTAGAAACATATACTCCTCCTAATATCTTAATATTAGAAGTGATCTAACTACAGCTACACCTGAACTTTCGTTAAATTATTTCAACTACTGCAGGAATGGGAAGGTGGGGAAGGGGACATAAAATAATTCTTCTACCCATTTACCCATATCAGTCTCATGAGTTTTGCTTCATCTTTTGTGCATTTGGATTTTACATTATTAAAAGAAAATCAACATGCTCCTTTTAAAAAGAAATCCCTTTAAAAAAAAATGGTTCTGAAGAACCTAGGGGCAGGACAGGAATAAAGACACAGACATAGAGAATGGACTTGAGGACACAGGGAGGGGTAAGGGTAAGCTGGGACGACGTGAGAGAGTGGCATGGACATATATACGCTACCAAATGTAAAATACATAGCTAACAGGAAGCAGCCACATAGCACAGGGAGATCAGCTCGGTGCTTTGTGACCACCTAGAGGAGTGGGATAGGGAGGGTGGGAGGGAGATGCAAGACGGAGGGCATATGGGGATATATGTATATGTATAGCTGATCCACTTTGTTATACAGCAGAAACTAACACACCATTGTAAAGTAATTATACTCCAATAAAGATGTTTTAAAAAAAAAAGTAAGAAATCCCTTGTTGGAAAATGAATTGACAATTTTCCTTTTCCTATGTACCCTAGGATGAGCGGCTCCCCTAGAGTGACTTCATAGGTAATTGAATTTCATATGAAATTTACCAAGTAACAAAGGTCTGCTGTGCTCTGCAGAACATTCCATATAGCCCAAATCCCCACCTGCCTGAGGCTTTCAAACATAATGTCACATGGAAAACTGGCATATTGAGGAACAGGGGAGTACTGTCCCCTTGATAGGCCAGCAGAATCAATACAGAAAGCCCCAAAACTGACCCAAGATGGAGCTATCATCTCCATATCCTGGCTGGGGGCCCATCACCCACATAGTTCAATAAAAGGCCTTGAAGGTGCAACTTTGTACAAGCTTATCATGGGGACATTCATAATTATATAGAGGAACTACCATGATCTAAAAGCAATATATATTTTTTTTACCATAAGCCTGAGACTAGAAAATAAGAGACCAGTGAGAGCGGAGAATGCATTACAGCCAAATAGCCCCAGTCCCAATGAGAACTCTGAATTGTTCAGTGATTGATCTTTGCCTCCTGTGTCTATGTATTTGCTTTTTCAATAATTAAAAGGATTATTAAATTAAAATTCCCAATATTAAAACAGTAAACAATTATTAAGGACCAACTCCCACTGTTGTAGATTCTAGGGGGCCAAGTGAAATGAGACTCTATCCTTTTTCTGCTAGTTTCTTAGGAGTAATATATCTGAGTAGTTTCCTTTTTTTCCCCATTTTATTTTTTGAATTTTATTTATTCTTTTGTACAGCAGGTTATTAGTTATCTATTTTATACAAATTAGTGTATATATGTCAATCCCAATCTCCCATTTCCTCCCACAACCACCACCTCACCCACTTTGCCCCCTTGGTATTCATACATTTCTTCTCTACATCTGTGTCTCAATTTCTGCCCTACAAACCAGTTCATCTCTACCATTTTTCTAGGTTCAACATATACGCATTAATACCCAATATTTGTATTTCTCTTTCTGACTTACTTCACTCTGTATGACAGTCTCTAGGTCCATCCACGTCTCTACAAATGACCCAATTCCATTCCTTTTTATGTGTGAGTAATATACCATTGTATATATATACCACATCTTCTTTAACCATTCGTCGATGAACACTTAGGTTGCTTCCATGACCTGGCTATTATAAATAGTGCTGCAATGAACATTGGGGTGCATGTGTCTTTTTGAATTATGGTTTTCTCTGGGTATATGCCCAGTAGTGGGATTGCTGGATCATATGGTAATTCTATTTTTAGTTTTTTAAGGACCCTCCATACTGTTCTCCATAGTGGTATCAATTTATATTCCCACCAACAGTGCAAGAGGGTTCCCTTTTCTCCACACCCTCTCCAGCATTTGTTGTTTGTAGATTTTCTGATGATGCCCATTCTAACTGGTGTGAGGTGATACCTCATTGTAGTTTTGATTTGCATTTCTCTAATAATTAGTGATGTTGAGCAGCTTTTCATGTGCCTCTTGGCCATCTGTATGTCTTCTTTGGAGAAATGTCTATTTAGGTCTTCTGCCCATTTCTGGATGGGATTGTTTTTTTTAATATTGAGCTGCATGAGCTGTTTATATATTTTGGAGACTAATCCTTTGTCAGTTGCTTCGTTTGCAAGTATTTTTTCCCATTCTGAGGGTTGCCTTTTCGTCTTGTTTGTAGTTTCCTTTGCTGTGCAAAAGCTTTTAAGTCTCATTAGGTCCCATTTGTTTCTTTTTGTTTTTACTTCCATTACTCTAGGAGGTGGATCAAAAAAGATCTTGCCGTGATTTAAGTCAAAGAGTGTTCTTCCTATGTTTTCCTCTAAGAGTTTTATAGTGTCCAGTCTTACGTTTAGGTCTCTAATCCATTTTGAGTTTATTTTTGTGTATGGTGTTAAGGAGTGTTCTAATTTCATTCTTTTACATTAGCTGTCCAGTTTTTCCCAGAACCACTTATTGAAGAGACTGTGTTTTCTCCACTGTATATCCTTGCCTCCTTTGTCATAGATTAGTTGACCACAGGTGCGTGTGTTTACCTCTGGGCTTTCTATCCATTTCCATTGATCTGTATTTCTGTTTTTGTGCCAGTACCATATTGCCTTGATTACAGTAGCTTTGTAGTATAGTCTGAAGTCAGGGAGCCTGATTCCTCCAGCTCCGTTTTTTTCCCTCAAGACTGCTGTGGCTATTCTGGGCCCTTTGTGTCTCCATACAAATTTTAAGATTTTTTGTTCTAGTTCTGTGAAAAATACCATTGGTAGTTTGATTGGGATTGCATTGAATCTATAGATTGCTTTGGGTAGTAGAGTCATTTTCACAATATTGATTCTTCCAATCCAAGAACATGGTATATCTCTCCATCTGTTGGTGTCATCTTTAATTTCTTTCATCAGTGTCTTATAGTTTTCTGCATACAGGTCCTCTGTCTCCCTAGGCAGGTTTATTCCTAGGTATTTTATGCTTTTTGTTGCAGTGGTAAATGGGAGTGTTTCCTTAATTTCTCTTTCAGATTTTTCATCATTAGTGTATAGGAATGCAAGAGATTTCTGTGCATTAATTTTGTATCTTGCTACTTTACCAAATTCATTGATTAGCTCTAGTAGTTTTCTGGTGGCATCTTTAGGATTCCCTATGTATAGTATCATGTCATCTGCAAACAGTGAAAGTTTTACTTCTTTTCTAATCTGTATTCCTTTTATTCTTTTTCTTCTCTGACTGCCATAGCTAGGACTTCCAAAACTATGTTGAATAACAGTGGTGAGAATGGACATCTTTGTCTTGTTTCTTATCTTACAGGAAATGCTTTCAGTTTTTCACTATTAAGAATGATGTTTGCAGGCTTCCCTGGTGGAGCAGTGGTTGAGAGTCCGCCTGTCAATGCAGGGGACACAGGTTTGTGCCCCGTCTGGGAAGATCCCACGTCGTGGAGCGGCTGGGCCCGTGAGCCATGGCCGCTGAGGCTGCGCGTCCAGAGCCTGTGCTCCGCAACAGGAGAGGCCACAAGAGTGAGAGGCCCGCATACTGCAAAAAAAAAAAAAAAAAAAAAAATGATGTTTGCTGTGGGTTTGTCGTATATGGCCTTTATTATGTTGAGGTAGGTTCCCTCTATGCCCACTTTCTGAAGAGTTTTTATCATAAATCAGTGTTGAATTTTGTCAAAAGCATTTTCTGCATCTATTGAGATGATCATATGGTTTTCATTTTTCAATTTGTTAATATGGTGTATCACATTGACTGATTTACATATATTGAAGAATTCTGGCATCCCAGGGATAAATCCCACTTCATCATGGTGTATGACCCTTTTAATATGTTGTTGAATTCTGTTTGCTAGTATTTTGTTGAGGATTTTTGCATCTATATTCATCAGTGATACTGGTCTGTAATTTTCTTTTTTTGTAGTATCTTTGTCTGGTTTTGTTATGAGGGTGATGGTGGCCTCCTAGAATGAGTTTGGAAGTGTTCCTTCCTCTGCAATTTTTTGGAAGAGTTTGAGAAGGATCGGTGTTAGTTCTTCTCTAAATGTTTGATAGAATTCACCTGTGAAGCCATCTGGTCCTGGACTTTTGTTTGTTGGAAGATTTTTAATCTTTAATCTTGTGATTGGTCTGTTCACATTTTCTATTTCTTCCTGCTTCTGTCTTGGATGGTTATACCTTTCTAAGAACTTGTCCATTTCTTCCAGGTTGTCCATTTTATTGGCATAGAGTTGCCTGTAGTAGTCTCTTAGGATACTTTGTATATCTGTGGTGTCTGCTGTAACTTCTCCATTTTCATTTCTAGTTTTATTGATTTGAGTCCTCTTTCTCTTTTTTTGATGAGTCTGGCTAATGGTTTATCAATTTTGTTTATCTTCTCAAAGAACCAGCTGTTAGTTTTATTGATCTTTGCTTTTGTTTTCTTTGTTTCTATTTCATTTATTTCTGCTCTGATCTTGATTTCTTTCCTTCTACTAACTTTGGGTTTTCTTTGTTCTTCGTTCTGTAGTTCCTTTAGGTGTAAGGTTAGATTGTTTTCTTGAGATGTTTGTTGTTTCTTGAGGTAGGATTGTATTGCTATAAACTTCTCTCTTAGAACTGCTTTTGCTGCATCCCATAGGTTTTGGATCATCATGTTTTCATTGTCATTTGTCTCTAGGTATTTTTTGATTTTCTCTTTGATTTCTTCAGTGATTTCTTGGTTATTTAGTAATGTATTATTTAGCTTCCATGTGTTTGTGTTTTTTGTTTTTTTCCCTGTAATTGATTTCTTACCTCATAGCGTTATGGTCAGAAAAGATGCTTGATACGATTTCAATTTTCTTAAACGTACTGAGGCTTGATTTGTGACCCAAGATGTGATCTATCCTGGAGAATGTTCTGTGTGCACTTGAGAAGAAAGTGTAATCTGCTGTTTTGGAATGGAATGTCTTAGAAATATCAATTAAATCTATCTGGTCTATTGTATCATTTAAAGCTTGTGTTTCCTTATTAATTTTGTTTGGATGATCTGTCCATTGGTGTAAGTGAGGTGTTAAAGTCCCTCACTCTTATTGTGTTACTTTCGATTTCCTCTCATAGCTGTTAGTAGTTGCCTTATGTATTGAGGTGCTCCTATGTTGGGTGCATATATATTTATAATTGTTATATCTTCTTCTTGGATTGATCACTGTGTAGTGTCCTTCCTTGTCTCTTGTAACATTCTTTTTTTTAAAGTCTATTTTATCTGATATGAGTATTGCTACTCCAGCTTTCTTTTGATTTCCACTTGCATGGAATATCTTTTTCCATTCCCTCACTTTCAGTCTGTATGTGTCTCTAGGTCTGAAATGGGTCTCTTGTAGACAGCATATAGATGGGTCTTGCTTTTGTATCCATTTAGCGAGACTGTGTCTTTTGGTTGGAGCATTTAATCCACTCACGTTTAAGGTAATTATCGATATGTATGTTCCTGTGAGCATTTTCTTAATTGTTTTGGGTTTGTTTTTGTAGGTCCTTTTCTTCTCTTGTGTTTCCCACTTAGAGAATTTCCTTTAGCATTTGTTGTAGAGCTGGTTTGGTGGTGCTGAATTCTCTTAGCTTTGCTTTTCTGTAAAGCTTTTGATTTCTCCATTGAATCTGAATGAGATCCTTGCTGGGGAGAGTAATCTTGGTTGTAGTTTCTTCCCTTTCATCACCTTAAATATGTCATGCCACTCCCTTCTGGCTTGTAGAGTTTCTGCTGAGAAATCAGCTCTTAACCTTATGGGAGTTGCCTTGTATGTTTTTTGTCGTTTTTCCCTTGCGGCTTTCGATAATTTTTCTTTAATTTTTGCCAATTCGATTACTAAGCGTCTTGGCGTGTTTCTCTTTGGGTTTATCCTGCCTAGGACTCTCTGCCCTTCCTGGACTTGGGTGGCTATTTCCTTTCCTATGTTAGGGAAGTTTTCGACTATAATCTCTTCAATTATTTTCTCAGGTCCTTTATCTCTCTCTTCTCCTTCTGGGACCTGTATAATGCGAATATTGTTGTGTTTAATGTTGTCCCAGAGGTTTCTTAGGCTGTCTTCATTTCTTTTCATTCTTTTTTCTTTATTCTGTTCTGCAGCAGTGAATTCCACCATTCTGTCTTCCAGGTCACTTATCCGTTCTTCTGCCTCAGTTATTCTGCTACTGATTCCTCCTAGTGTATTTTTCATTTCAGTTATTGTATTGTTCATCTCTTTGTTTGTTAATTCTTCTAGGTCTTTGTTAAACATTTCTTTCAACTTCTCAAGCTTTGCCTCTATTCTTTTTCCGAGGTCCTGGATCATCTTCACTATCATTATTCTGAATTATATTTCTGGAAGATTGCCTATCTCTACTTCATTTAGTTGTTTTTCTGGGGTTTTGTCTTGTTCCTTCATTTGGTACATAGCTCTCTGCCTTTTCATCTTGTCTATCTTTCTATGAATGTGGTTTTTGTTCCACAGGCTTCAGGATTGTAGTTTTTCTTGCTTCTGCTGTCTGCCCTCTGGAGGATGAGGCTATCTAAAAGGCTTGTGCAAGTTTCCTGATGGGAGGGACTGGTGGTGGGTAGAGCTGGCTGTTGCTCTGGTGGGCAGAGCTCAGTAAAACTTTAATCTGCTTGCCTGCTGATGGGTGAGGCTGGGTTCCCTCCCTGTTGGTTGTCTGGCCTGAGGCCACCCAACACTGGAGCCTACCCGGGCTCTTTGGTGGGGCTAATGGTGGACTCTAGGAGTGCTCATGCTAAGGAGTACTTCGCAGAACTTCTGCTGCCAGTGTCCTTGTCCTCACGGTGAGACACAGCCACACCCCAACTCTGTAGGAGACCTGCCAACACTAGCAGGTAGGTCTGGTCCAGTCTCCTATGGGGTCACTGCTCCTTCCCCTGGGTCCCAATGCGCACACTACTTTGTGTGTGCCCTCCAAGAGTGGAGTCTCTGTCTGCCCCAGTCCTGTCGAAGTCCTGCAGTCAAATCCTGCTGGCCTTCAAAGTCTGATTCTCTACGAATTCCTCCTCCCATTGCCAGACCGCCAGGTTGGGAAGCCTGACGTGGGGCTCAGAACCTTCACTCCAGTGGGTGGACTTCTGTGGTATAAGTGTTCTCCAGTTTTGGGGTTTGTTTTTATTGTGATTGCACCCCTCCTACCGTCTCATTGTGGCTTCTCCTTAGTCTTTGGATGTGGGGTATCTTTTTTGGTGAGTTCCAGTGTCTTCCTGTTGATGATTGTTCAGCAGTTAGTTGTGATTCCGGTCCTCTCGCAAGAGGGAGTGAGAGCACGTCCTTCTACTCTGCCATCTTGAACCAATCTCCTATCCTCGTATTTTCAATGGCCAAGTTTTACAAAGATTATACTTTAAAATACAACTGTGCAAAACAAAAATGAGAAAAAGCTACAAATACATATGTACTATACATAGCTGTAAAAACATCCCTTTTGTAACATGTGATTTAATCAACTTAGACAAGTGCCTTTGGTTAGGTTTGGGTAACTAAGAATATGCATGGAGAAGTAAAACTTGACCCAGTTCTATCACTAACTAACTGATGAAATCTTATACTTTTTTTTCTCTTTCCTCTTCTGCCCCTCTCCTTCACTGTCCATAACCTAGCCAAAGTTTTCCACCTCCTGATTATTCCAGTTGCACAGACTGCTGCTCCAGATATTGATGTCTATAAAAATATCATCTCCCAGGAAAATTCTCCCTATCTCTCAAAGGTAAGGAGATCTGCCAATTCTTTGTGTATCTTCTCCCACTAAGCTGTATGTGCCTCAAGCAGAGACTCTGGCTTATTTATCCTACTATTCTTGGCACCTAGTCCAATGCATGGTGCATAACAGCTACTCGGCAGTTAATAAATGTTAGTTCAGTGAACTACCTCTCCATTACCTAGAGTAATATCTCTATGTGCTAAATGCTGAATTTGTACTGACTGACTGATATATATCTATATCTATATCTATCTATCTATCTATCTATATATATATATATATATTTGGCTGCTCCAGGTCTTAGTTGCGGCATGCGGGATCTTTTTAGTTGTGGCATGAGGGATCTAGTTCCCTGACCAGGGATCGAAGCCGGGCCCCCTGCATTAGGAGTGCAGTCTTAACCACTGGACCACCAGGGAAGTCCCTTATATATACTGTTAATTTGCCAATCATTAGAAGAAAAGAGTTATTATCAACTTTGCACTACCATTGTTCAGGCTGTCATGTCTTCAAACTTGCAAAAGTCAGGCTTCATAATAAGCAAAAGCAAACATTCATGAGACAGTGCACTTGTAAAATAAAAGCATTCCTCAGTCAACTCCCTTATTCTGCCTTTTACTCCCTACAATAATCACTCACTTAATATTTGCCAGCGATAATGCGTTGAATAGTGATGCACCATAAACAGTTTGATGATTGGACCAATTATAATGATGAGAAAGAGCATTTGCTTCTGTTCAGAAAAGAGCCTGGCAAAGGCAGCATAGTAGAGGGGATTCAGCTGGGCCTGCACTCAGGGTGCCTAATTATTTTTGCTCTTTGGCTATTCAGAGAGTGCAAAGGAACGTACAGTGCTCATCCACGCTGACAGACAGGCATCTTTCCTCCTAAAGTTGCCTTCCGGCTGCATAATCTGAGCTGCAGGGCTCTAAAAAGAGATTTCAGACGCTCGGTAAAGATTCCCTGAGCATCTGCTACATCTCAGACACTACACTGAATAGCAAATGAGTGAGACCTCAGACACTCACAGTCTAGTCCAAAGGTCAGCAGACATTTTCTGTAAAGAGCCGTATAGTAAATGTTTTAGGCTTTGTGGGCCATACAGTCTCTGTGGCAATCACTCAACTTTGCTTGTAGTACAAATGCATCCTTAGAAAATATGTACACTATTGAACATGGCTGTGTTCCAATAAAGCTTTATTTACAAAAACAGGCAGCAGGTCAGATTGGCCCACAGGACGTAGTTTGCTAATTCGTGGTCTAATCCACAGGTCGGGTACATTCTTTAATGCAAAACAGAGATATCTGTGTTGGTGAAATCTCCCCCCTTGTATCTGTGTAACATTTCAGAAATAATGAAGCTATTTCATATATAATGACTCAAAGTTTAATCCTCATACCAACTCTTTGCAGTGGGTAGGTCTTATTATCCTCATTTTATAAGTGAGAAAACTGAAGCTCAAATAAAGAACTTTAAGTCATCCCACAACAAGGAGTGGAGGTAGGATCTGAGTTTCTGCATAATAGGCAGAGATTACTATGTGTTCACCAAAAGTAATTTCCTCTTCTACCAGGGCACACACCAGATTACATTTCCCAGGCTCCTCTGCAGTTAGGTATGTCCATGTGCTTGGGTTCCGGCCAGTAGAATTTCCACCTTGCCCCTTAAAACTTCCTCATAAAAATCTCCTGTACACGATTCTCTACTTCCTTTACACTTTTCAGTTGTCTGAGAAGGAGACACCCCTAAGGCAACCTTGTAAGTCACATGTTGACAAAAGCAGAACCACAAAATTGAAAGAGTCTGAGTCCATGAACCACCACCTGGAAAAGAGCCACCCAACCAGAAACATCTGCATTATTAGACTATGAAGGCTGCAGGAAATTTGCATTAAGGCACTGAGATACAGAGCTTTATCTGTTACAGGAACTCCCTTAACAAACGCAGCCTGTGCCCAGGTCCAGTGCTGTTTGCACTCAGCTATAGAAGAGATGCAAATGCTGTGTTTATCAGGCTGATGAAGCAGAAGAGATCATATTTCAGGCAAGAGAGATATCAGAATAAGCAAGGGGTGCATTTAAGAAAGTACAAATTGTTCTAAATGGTTACATAGCAAATTAGCAAAGCAGTGGAAGGAGAGCCAGCAAAGATAAGCACTGGAGGGGCTTCCCTGGTGGCGCAGTGGTTGAGAGTCCGCCTGCCGATGCAGGGGACACGAGTTCGTGCCCCGGTCTGGGAAGATCCCACATGCCGCGGAGCGGCTAGGCCCGTGAGCCATGGCCGCTGAGCCTGCGCTTCCGGAGCCTGTGCTCCACAACGGGAGAGGCCACAACAGTGAGAGGCCCGCGTACCGCAAAAAAAAAAAAAAAAAAAAGATAAGCACTGGGAAGGGACTTGTCTACAACCCTAAAGAAGGACTTAGAGAGAAAAAGAGACAGCCCAAAATAAGAGAAGTGCCATTAGTACACCCAACCAGAGGAAGAATAGGCTCGAGGCGGTGAGACCAACTCAAGAGTCTCAGGATAGTCCTGGCATAATCAGAGCAGAGCTGTGAGCTAGCAGAAGATTGTTCTTCTCATAACTTGATTTTTAGGGTCTTTTTCTGATTATAAATGTAATATGTGCTAATCATAAATGTATGAAGAACTGAGAAGAAAATAAAACATACATAATCCCATAGTCAAAGGTAACTAGTATTGTAACTTTGAGGCATAAACTTCTGAACTTATTTTGCCTTTTTTATGCACATATATGTAGGCATTAAGAAAAATAGGAATATAATATTTTCCAATGAATATAACCATGGGAAATCTCCTCACATCAAAAGGTCTTCACATCATTGTGAGTAGCTGCACTGCCCCACGATATATGGTGTTATTTTTCAAAAACCAGTTATTTCCTAGTGCACACTTAGGTTGTTCCCCTTTTCTTGCTATTACAAAAAAATTACTGTAATACATTCCTATTGATAGATATATCTATGAAAATGTGCAAGTACTTTTACAAAGTTAAAAAAAAACAAGGACTCTTTACCAAGGGTCAAACTGCCCTCCAGAAATACTAATTCAGATTGCCACTAGCTATGTATAAAAATGTCCATTTTCCCACACCTCTACTGACACTGGATATCTTTTTTTTTATCCTTTGCCAGTCAGGTTAGGCAAAAACAAAAAACAAACCTCTCATTTAATTTTTGAAAACACAGTTAAACAATTTTTTAGTTCCCTTCCTTGTATTTTTTAAAAAACATCCTGTTTCATCTGTGGAAGATGCTAAATGCATAACATTTAGAAGTTATCTTTAAGGTGACAGTATGCTTAATTTATACAATTGGTCTTAGTGACTAGGAGCAGAGCAACTTCTGGATTTGAAAGACTTAACATGAAGAAATCAGCACGAACAATCAAATATTAATTTTTCTCAGGGGATACTTCCCAAGTGATACTGTATACTGTAGCTGAGCTATGACTATCAGAATTGAGTGGGTAATCTGTTTCTAAATTAAAAAGCTGTTTTGCTAATTACAATCAACTTTATTTAACTTATTGCTTCCTTAGGTTTTTTCTTTCATACTTTTATCAACGCTTGACTTATTTTTGGTTTTGGTTATATAGTAGGTACCTAAAAGGGTAAGTACCCAAGAATGAGTGGAAAAATACAAATAGAAACTGATAAAGGTTGTCAACACTGAGAGAAAGGAAGGAGGGGACACAGATGAGGGGTGTGTAGAACACAGGTACTGAAATGAGCAGGCGTGTATTATTAGAGGAGGGATGCGACATTCACCGAAGCCCTAGGTACCAAGCACTGGGCAAGACTAGTTGCACACATCTTCTCATTTAATCCTCACAACTCTTTGAAATGCATGGAATCCGTATTTGTTAAATGAGGAAAAAAGTGCCAGAGAAATTGACCCAGGTGATTACCTAAAAGGCTAAGCTGCTATTAGAACTTTTGGTTGTTTTTTGCTACTTTTTGTGTGTGTGTGTGTGGTACGCGGGCCTCTCACTGCTGTGGCCTCTCCCGTTGCGGAGCACAGGCTCCGGACGCGCAGGCTCAGCGGTCATGGCTCACGGGCCTAGCCGCTCCGCGGCATGTGGGATCTTCCCAGACCCGGGCATGAACCCGTGTCCCCTGCATCGGCAGGCGGACTCTCAACCACTGCGCCACCAGGGAAGCCCATCTTGCTGCTATTTTGTTCCAGATCCCACATTCTCCCCCAGTGTACCACTGCACTGGAGAAATCCTGTGGTCTCCCTGCCACCAGTTTCCCTTGTGTCTCATTAAAGCGTACAAAGAAACAAAGAAATGGTAAAGTTAAAAATGTGAGAATGGGGGAAGGTCCCAGCAATACGAATAAAAGAACAAGGAAAATAAATTATGCATTGAATAAATGAGAAAATAAAGAAATTGAAGAAAGGAGTGTAAACGTGGAATTGTGTCCACAAGAATAAAGGAGTAGCACAAAACAATGGCATTAAAAAAACCCACATTAACATATGCACACTACTATATGTAAAATAATCAACAAGGACCTAATGTATAGCACAGGGAACTCTACTCAATATTCTGTGATGACCTATATGGGAAAAGAATCGGAAAAAGAATGGATATATGAATATGTATAACTGAATCACTTTGCTGTACACCTGAAACTAACACATTTTAAACCAACTATACTCCAATAT
This sequence comes from Globicephala melas, assembly GCF_963455315.2. Lineage (NCBI taxonomy): Eukaryota > Metazoa > Chordata > Mammalia > Artiodactyla > Delphinidae > Globicephala > Globicephala melas. The sequence continues at coordinate 108,541,387 of NC_083317.1, read as the reverse complement.
AAAATAAAAATTAAACTTAAATTTAATAAAATAAGATTACAGATAGAAGAAAACACACATTAGTCAAATGAAGAAGTTAAGAAGTATAAAAAGGTAAATAAATAGCTAGTAACCGCAGAATTACAAAACTGAATTGTTCAACCAAGAAACAGTATGTTCAGCCCCTTAATCTTGACCTGTTCCTAAAGGAACCCATTTTCCATTCTGTTACTATCCATTACCATACACCAATTTCCACCCTTTTTAAATGCAGTGACCAAAATTGAACTGGCTCTTCAAATAAGGGCCACGTCCACCCAGTAAATCCCAAGAGAACGTCAGCCATGGCCTGCTGACACTATTTGTACTAATGGTTGATAACTTTAGAACTTTCATCAGTTTGTTGCTCTCCAAGATCCTTATGGCTTCTGCCAAGCCTGCCAATGTTTTTGTTGCTTTGTTTTTGTTCTTAACAACACTTCTGAGCTCAGAATGAGAAAAATCACAGAAAGCATCTTAGAAAGATCCCCTAACTCAACGTAACGGGTAGGTAACTGCTCCAAGATCTTACAGCTAACTGTGTCTGAACCAGAATAATACCAACCACTGATTCTGATCTTCATGGACTTGCATGTGGCTTTATAAATCAAATACATTCGAAATTTTATTTCTATGGAAAAAAAAGAACAAAAGGAAATTAGAAAACTAGGGCAGGGACGTTTAAAAACAAAAAAGAAGACTTTGTGGAAGAGAGGTCACAAGCAACAAGAGTGAGTGCTCAGAGTAGAAAAAGAAAGAAATGCAAGCCTAAGAAGAATGGGATAGCTTCATTCTTCATTCATTTTATTCTTCCTTTGTTCCTTTCTGCCTATCTTTCTTCCATCTGCCACATCTTCAGGGGAAAATAGGCATATATTTGAGACAGAAAAAAAAGTAAATAGTGAAAGAATATGAACTAAAGTTCAGAATGACTACACACCATGATTAAATAAGATTGGTCAACCAAACTTTTTAAATAAGATGAAAATAAAGTGGTAAATAATATGAAACACGATTCCCCCCTTCCCCCCACTGCACCACCAAAATTTGTATATTCCTATTTATTACGCTCCCCATGCCTGCTTTCTTTCATTTTCCTACTAGATTTCCGGTTTTTGTGGGGGTTTTTTGCGGTAAGCGGGCCTCTCACTGCTGTGGCCTCTCCCGTTGCGGAGCACAGGCTCCGGACGCGCAGGCTCAGCGGCCATGGCTCACGGGCCCAGCCGTTCCGCAGCATGTGGGATCTTCCCGGACCGGGGCACGAACCTGTGTCCTCTGCATCGGCAGGCGGACTCTCAACCACTGCGCCACCAGGGAAGTCCTCTACTTGATTTTCTGAGCTTCATTTTTCGAAATATCAGTGAGAACCCGAGAAAAGAAATGAGTAAATAAAAAGTACAAAAATGAGAGAATAAGGATGAAATAATACAAATTAACCTTAAAACCCCAGTATCAGGAGAATGCTAATTGTATGAGAGGAATTTAGTTACTAAATCTAGCTTAGTAACTAAGTAATTCTAGCTAAATAATAGCTGAGGTCCTACCTCATGTTCATACTGGGGCTCAACAAGTAAAGATGGGAAGGTAAGTTACGAACGGTCCACACAATTTATATTTTTCATCCTCCTTGCTGATTACATAAAAATTTAATTCCCCAGGAAACCTTCCCTACTGATGTAACACCTTTCTGTATATGTGTGCACACACATAACACACACTCCTGGAAGGATGCAAACCCACAGGCCAAAATACCAAGCACAATTATATCTGAGGAGTGAGAAAAGCAAGGGGAAATTTCACTTAGCACTTAATATAAAATCAATATTTTGTTTTTTTAAACAGTCTTTGGACATAACTTTGGACATTCAAAATAAACAATAAAGAAAAGGGCAGGGCTTCCCTGGTGGCGCGGTGGTTGGGAATCTGCCTGCCGATGCAAGGGACGTGGGTTTGTGCCCCAGTCCGGGAAGATCCCACATGCCGCAGAGCGGCTGGGCCCATGAGCCATGGCCGCTGAGCCTGCGCGTCCGGAGCTTGTGCTCCGCAACGGGAGAGGCCACAGCAGTGAAAGGCCCGCGTACCGCAAAAAAAAAAAAGAAAAGAAAAAAGAAAAGAAAAAAAGAAAAGGGCAAATGAAGAACTTAGACATGAGGGGAAAATGTGCAAAGAGAAACTATGCAAGGGAAAGTAACAAAATTGTTCTTCACAGCTTTTACATCATTCCTTCTTATCTCTTCTCCTGATTTTGTACATTTGAAGGGGGGGGGTGCCTCAGACCCCTCCTTGTATATTTTCTCAAATTTTATTTTTTCATACCCTCCCTTGGGGGAAAGACAGACAATACTGACATCAATTTTAAAGAAAAGTGAGAAGCAACAGGTCACTGGATTAGACGGAAACCTTATGTTACACACATCGACCACTGTGGCTTATTCTTTAAACAGATCAGTAGAAACAATCATTCACCTTTCTTCAAAGAGACAGCTGAAGTAACTCTAGCTCACTCATGGTAGCTTCTGTTTTGCTGACAAGTAATTAGAGACAGTAACAGATCATTCGTCAAAACCTCAGTGACAAGTGTTCATGGCCTTGAAATACCTGAACCAATTTCTCAAGTAGACTGAAGGACTCTTTATCTTTGGCTGTTGAATCAATCCTTCACAGCACTTCTTTCCTCCTTAAATATCCTATTTTTTCCTAAAATACCATTTTTTTCTGTAAAATACCACTTTTATATCATCCATTCACTCCAAAGCTTACCATCCTCTCCCCTTCTTTGTTAGATCCAGCCCAAACTCCTCATGGGCGTATCAAAAACCTTGTGTGATCTGGTCCCACGCTAACCATTATTATCCCACTGCTTCCCTATACCAACCCCCATGTAATCTACCACACATTATTCTTTCTGTTTCTTACTCAGGAAGTACTCATTTGCAGGTCCCTTTACTCAAGGTAATGTCAGGCCAGGCTGATGGCTGGGGAAAGACATCTGCAGAAAGCAGAAGTTAAACCAAGTTGTCTGTAGAGATACAGTAGAGAACCCTGTACAGAGAAGGCAAGCGATTGCTTCCTGCCTACATATCTTACCACCTACAGGACAATAAATATCATCACTAAGAGAGGGAACACGACTGCAAGTCGAGCTCCAAAGTCAGCCAACAGGATTCAAATGTCAGCTGTACCCATTACACTATGACCTAGGGCAAGTTACAATATTTTTCTCTCTCCGCACCTCAAATTCCTCACCCCAATAACGGAGATACCTATACTTGCCTCATTGAGCTATGATCAAGACTGCTAGTTGTCAAACTATCAGGTTCTCAATTTTCTCTAATGAATTTGATACCATCATGTGATAAAGAAATCTCCACAATCTGTCCTTTTCCTCATATACCAACTTCTGAAGTAGTACCCTTAAGTAAAGTTAACTTAGGCAATTACCTTGCTCTGGTGAGCATTCATATAGTGAAAATTGTGTAAACGTATGTAATCAGAGTATATAAACTTTGCTTACTGATAATAAACTTTCTAGGACTTCCCTGGTGGCGCAGTGGTTAAGAATCCACCTGCCGATTCAGGGGACACGGGTTTGATCCCTGGTCTGGGAAGATCCCACATGCCGCAGAGCAACTCAGCCCATGCACCACAACTACTGAGCCTGCGCTCTAGAGCCTGCGATCCACAACTACTGAGCCCACACGCCAAGAGCCTGTGCTCCGCAACAAGAGAATCTACCACAACGAGAAGCCCACGCACCACAACGAAGAGTAGCCCCCACTCGCCACAACTAGAGAAAGCCCACGTGCAGCAACGAAGACCCAATGCAGCCAACAAAAATAATAAACTTTTAAAATCAACCTATTATTGAAACATGGAATGAGTATTTATAAATACAGAACAAGAATGGAAAAATTATTATACGTGAGAAAAGTTAGGAGGGATAACCGAGAGAAAGGACTGGTAAAAGGGAGTGCTATGATCACTGAATAGAGTATTTCTTTCTTTTTTTTAAAAAATTTACTTATTTATTTATTTATGGCTGCTTTGGGTCTTTGTTGCCGCATGCGGGCTTTCTCTAGTTGCAGCGAGCAGGGGCTACTCTTCATGGCAGTGCACGGGCTTCTCATTGTGGTGGCTTCTCTTGTTGTGGAGCACAGGCCCTAGGCGCATGGGCTTCAGTAGCTGTGGCACATGGGCTCAGTAGTTGTGGCACACGGGCTTAGTTGCTCTGCGGCATGTGGGATCTTCCCAGACCAGGGCTCGAACCCGTGTCCCTTGCATTGGCAGGTAGATTCTTAACCACTGTGCCACCAGGGAAGCGCCCTGAATAGAGTATTTCTATTTGGCAGGGCAAGGAACACGAAAGTATAAAAGAATTGTTAAAGTTAGAAAGGTAAGCAACGGGGTAACTAAGAGACAGGGGTTATAAGTGAGTTAATTCCTCATCTACCATAGAATAAAATCAATAGACAATATCAAAAATCAGTAAATAGTATAGTACATCATTTAGAGATATGAAAGTAACACTAAAACTCTACAAAAAAGGATAGTAAAAGTAGTTTATTTAGGAAAGAGGTGAAGAGGGCTAAGAGAGGGAACTATACTTTTTGTGCCAATTCTTCTATACTACTATGTTTAAATTTTAACTATTTTCAAAAATAAGAAAATGTAACTGAAAAAAATCTATTCACAGTACCAACTAAAACCACAAGAATAAACCTAAAAAGAAATGTAGACAACCTGCATGAGAAGAAAACTCTAAATCTTCAGACATAAAAGAAGACCTAAATATGGTGCCTTCTACTGTGTTCCTGAAAAGGAGGACTCAATATCTTAATGTTGATGGTTCTCCACAGTTAATTTATAAATGTAATGCAATTCCAATAAAAAAGTCCCAACAAAATTACTCTTGGGACTAGAGAGGCTATTTCTAAAATTCATCTGGAATAGAAAATACATGAAAAGAGCCAAAATTTTTTGAATAAGGACAATGTTAGAGAACTTGCCCTAACAGATAGTTCAAGAAACAGACTCAGAGAATGAACTTGTGGTTATCAGGGGGGAAGGATGCGGGGAAGGGATAGTCAGGGAGTTTGGGATCAACATGTACACACTGTTATATTTTAAATGGATAACCAACAAGGACCTACTGTATAGCACAGGGACCTCTGCTCAATGTTGTGTGGCAGCCGGGATGGGAGGGGAGTTTGGAGGAGAATGGATACATGTATATGTATGGCTGAGTTGCTTTGCTGTGCACCTGAAACTATCACAACATTGTTAATTGGCTATACTCCAATATAAAATAAAAAGTTAAAAAAAAAACGTTTGCCCCAGTTGATGCTGCAGTTCCATTTCTTGGAGTTTATCCTGAAGGAGAGAGGCAAGTTTGACAAGATGTGCATAACTGCTAATAAAAAATATAAAAAGTAAAAAAAAAAAAAATTGACTGACAGATCTGTGGATCAGAATAAAGTACACAGCATCATGAGCGCCATCATCTTCATTAAATAAGGAAATAGCCATTTTCAACAAAAACAAAATTAAGTACCAAGAAATGGCCACCGACCTCCCAACTCTAACGTTTTAGTTGGAGTGATTATGCAAGCAACATGACAACACTGAAACCAATGTCCTACAACCTACAAAAGGTGGAGTTGGGGTTCTCTGAGCTTCTTGAGGAAATAGGTTTCTGTTCTCTGTAAAAGAAGAGCAGAGATACTCATTATTAGGCACAATTCTGTCTAATGGGCAAGAGGTTGCAAACTTAGTAAGAACAGAAATGTTAAATTTCGTATAAGGCAAATACCTACTTGTAGTTAATTTAGTTCAACTACAAGACAGTGACTGGATACAAAGCATATGCAGAGGAAGCAGCAGTGTGGGTTCTAGGGCAGCTGTGACCAGGGCAAAGGACACCAATGTGGACTTGAGAGCCTAGTGGTTTCTCCTGAAAGAACATCTAAGCTAAGAAACCCAAGTTGAGGCCACTGTATTCTCACCTGTTTACTTCAACAGACTTCTGGTCTCCCTTGCTCAAGCCTCATCCCTCCCATCATTCCCTAAACTGTTGTCAGAGAGATCTGAAATTCAAATCAGTCACTCTCTCCCCAGTTTAAAACCATCTGCTTTTTTTTCTTGGATAATGCCTACATTTCTTAACCTGGATTATGAGGCCTTTTATTGGCCCTTGCCTACTTCATCTGCAATCTTTGCCTATCCACCTGATATAATCCTTCTTATCCTTCAAGGCTCAGTTCAAATGTCACCTCCAGAAATCCTTTGTTGACTTCTCCATGCTCAAGTTACCACTGGAATGCTCCTCTGCTACAGTGCTACCATAGTTACAATGATATGAGCATGTCTTTGCACTAGGTCATGAGTTACTGCAAAAGAGGTTAATACTTTTATTCACTTTCATACCCCCAATTGGCACCTTGTAAATAAAGTATATATTTGATATATTTGGTTATTCATTTTCAGCAGTTAAGAATTCCACAAGAGGGCTTCCCTGGTGGCGCAGTGGTTGAGAGTCCGCTTGCCGATGCAGGGGACACGGGTTCGTGCCCTGGTCCGGGAAGATCCCACATGCTGCAGAGCGGCTGGGCCCGTGAGCCATGGCCGCTGAGTCTGCACGTCCGGAGCCTGTGCTCCGCAACGGGAGAGGCCACAGCAGTGAGAGGCCCGCATACCGCAAAAAAAAAAAAAAAAAAGAATTCCACAAGAAACTCTGTTTTCCTCTCCTTAAAAATGGCCTTGAACAAAGAATTCAAATGACACAAGATGAGAGAGATCACAAATATCTAAAGGTTTAGCATCTGCTAAAAGCAAAAATCTGTATTTGAAGAGAGTGGGTCCAACCATCATGATCCGGGAATTGGAGGGCCTGATTCCAGTCACAGATCTGCTCCATGTCTTAAGAGAAAATTGCACAGTCTATGTTTTTTTCTCCTTGAAAAAGAGAAGGATTAATATGGTTTCTTCCTGCTCCAGGAATCTAGGACTCACTCCTACGTTGACATCAGCCCTTCCATAAGGCATTCATACACAGCACGCACACTGCTGGCATGTAGGTTATACTAAGCCAAGGGGAAAATTAGTAGCAGATGGTACCAAGGTTCTAGGTCAAAGTGCTTTTGATTTGCACTCCAGAACAAATGCAAATTCTTTTCAACTAAAGTAGACAGAACATGCCTTATCCTTATTTTCATGACTGTATCATTTTCCACTTCTGTCGTCCTTTTCCATCTTCCAAATGCTTTCAGAGACATTATACCAGTAATTCTTATAACAACCTTGTCAAGTAAAGCAAGAAAGCAGTGTTCTCTCTTGTTACTAAAAAGGAAACTGGGGTTCCTAGACATGATGAGATTATAAAACACTTGCCTTACATGCCTGAAGCTTGCTCTGACTTCTGTTTTTATGCTGCAAATCAAGTCCCTTACATATTCAGTGTCGTTTTAAGAATCAATAAAGATGCCTTCTAATTTGGAGGTTTATAGTACATTGCATTAAATTATAAGGCAAATGATGACAATAAGAATAATTCCCTAAAGATATGCACAAATACAAAATGCAGGAGCAAACATGAGTTTTACACTTAATAGATGTTTTAAGACTAAAGATATACCATCAAAGCTCAGGTTTCTTCTTTCTGGTCTTCCTGTCTCTGAATGAACATTTTTGAACTTCGTACCCGCATATATTAGAATCACTTCCACTGACATTACTGTTAAATAATGCAACTCAGATTTCAAGAGAATTCAGAATCTATTAATTTCACACACTTGGAAATGGAGTTGATCTGTATAATTTAAAAGGTTCCACTTAATAGTGATTTGGAATTCAGAAGAAAGATTTATTCTTAAAAAGTCTTGCTACCCACTAAGATGATTTTAATACCAAGATGGACAGTCCATAAAGAAAATTTTTCACTCAGCAAAATAAATCATTAAAATGAATAAATGAAAATCTATTAAGTAAACTATGAAGTATATGCCCATTTAAAAAATCTCTAGTAAGACCATCTCTTTGTGACTACATCTACCTTCAAACAAGACACCTTACATTTGTCAACTTTAAGAGCTTATCTGACTAGAAAAATTCATTCAAATTTCCATTAGGTTTAAGAATCAAAGCTTAATTTTAACTTTAATCCTAAAGATTACTTTATGTGGTAAAAGTAATAGAAGTCATTTTCATCATTACTTCCATGATGTGTAAAGCAAGACAATTCTGATGCTATGCTATGCCATTCAATTGACTCCCACATTCAGCATACCAAAGAGTTTCCAAACATATTAAAAGATAAAACTAACGGAAAACCATTCTGACAAACTGCATACTGAGTAAACCAAATCCTACCCCATTTCTGTATAAAAGCTCCTTCCTAAGTCTTAGAAAAAAACCTCAACCATGGTTTAATTTATATTTTGAATAAAAAGCAAGCATCCCTGCTGGTACTGCAAACATGGCACATTGAAGTTGCTATCATCAACTAGCAACAACCTCGAGACAGGCTCTCAGAGGGTGCATTCACATGATAAAGTTACATTTGAGTAGACGCACATGAATCATCTAAATAGCTGACAAATTTCAGTTTGAAGATAAGTTCAGAAGACATTTCTTGACATGTCATTGATTCTGTCTGACCAGGCAGGAACATTTCTTATAATTCAAAAACAATCTCCATATATTTCAAATTTCCGATCTCCTAACCCATACTTTAAAATGTTTCTTTCATGCAGGGGAGCTGACAGATAGGCTCTGAGAACATGATACGTGGATTCTGCCTCCATTTTATCCATGCTGAATACTTATGCCATTTCATTTTCAAAAGCTACTTATTTTCACTCTTCATGACTTTCTTTAATTGATACAAATTGGGAATGATTTTGTCCAGATTACTGGACAAAGTAGGAAGTTAAAATAGAGTTTTATCCATCATTATACAAACTGAGTAAGACTAGACAATGTTTAAATTAAAACCCACTGTTTATAAGTATCAGACAAATGAGATTTTCAAGCACGTCTGTATCCTTGACTTATATCCTAAGAATACAAATGGTTTTGTCACTGACCACTTTACTATAATGATACACTTCCAATTTGTCAGCATGCAAATTCTACCATTATAAAAGCACACATTGGCAAGGAGAAAGACTAATCAAAAATACTTTGTTACCTTTTCATCTCATATTGAAATACAATACCTCAAATATGTTGTCAAGAGTTCAAATAAATCTTTAACTTAACTCAACATGAAATAAAATGACATGTATAGCATCTTTTACTAGGACTATTACACTTACCTTAAAATTGGTAGTATGACTCTTACCTTTTTCTGGACTTAAGTTTTTATACACTTCAAGGTCTGCCATTAAATCTAATATTGTTAAACATTATTGGCAAGAGCAGTAAAATTTCTCTCTAAAGGCAAAGCCTTTTCCTGATACACATCTCCAAAAGGGAAAACGAAAAAAAAAAAGGCAAAGAAATCCTTAGCAGCCCCAAGAACTTGACTCATGTGGCCCTTTATGGCATGATGAGGTCTTCACAATTCAGGCTTTACAGTGTGGAAAAAATAAATCCATGAGCTATGATTACAGAACTTTGTCCCAAAGTGAAAAGCACAGCCAGATAAGAACACTAGAAGCATCTGCTCAGGGCTGCCGCTATTGTGGGAATGCAGGCACTGTGGCTACTTTGGGTATGAGACATGCATGCTTAGTGCAGCGCTGAAAGCCCTCAAGGCATTATGCACATTTAATATCTGGGAAGTGTACGTCTTTAACCATCAAAGAAACCTCCTCACCTACAGAGGCCATTGAGAAACACTGATTACCATGGTAGTGACGCAGGCTGAATGCAGAAAATGAATGCACACACAGAGACACACAGAAGCACACACAGACGCGCACACACTCTCGGAAGCAAACATCACTCCATTTGAGGCAAAAACAATCCACTGAAAATAAGCTACGTGTGGTCCTCTACACTGCACACTGCGTTTGTGCCAGTCAGGTTAAGCACGTATGTACTGACAGTGTTGAAGCTTTTCCTTGATTTTTGTTCTGATTCCACACACAAACATAGCAACGATCACAGAAAAGACTCTGGCATGTTTCCAACTTAGAATGAATGAGGTTACAGTAACAAAACACTTAGGCAGTGAGGGTTACTTCTCAGGTAAAAAGCATATCCCTGTGGGCAATGTAAGTAGCATGAATGGGTCTGAAACAGCCAGTTTTTAGTGAATGAACCAGCATGTTACCAGAGGACAATTTTCCCTCAAGTATACAAAAGCATTATTTACATGTTTTAATCCACTTCTTCATAGAGACAGGTAGACAGACAGGTAGATATTTCAAAAACAATTTACTATAGTCTTGTATTTAAGCGCTGTAACTAGGTCTCTTCATCTTGAGCATTAACACCCTTACTCCCAGAATTCTGTATCTAGTATCAACCCCTCTTAACATTTTCTTCTTCCTGGCTTCAGATGTGGCCCCTGAGACTCCCAGCACCTCCCATGCCAGTGTCAACCCCTTTACTCCATTCCCATCAGGACCACCCAGTCCAGACTCCTAACCGTCCCCCTCTCCTCTAAGATGCAAAGCTCTACCCCAATTCCCATTCACCTGTTTCCCAATTGGCCTACCTCTCAGCCAATTTGCAAACCCCACTATTTACTCTTAAATACTCCTGAGAAATTTGAATTTCAAAGGTGTGTGTGTGGGTACAAACAATTAAAACATCCTTCTGGCCAGACTTTATCTGACATACATATATATACAACTATACAAAACAGCAGTTAAGAGTTTAAGAGCCTATGGGGACTTCCCTCGTGGCACAGTGGTTAAGACTTCGCGCTCCCAATGCAGGGCACCTGGGTTCGATCCCTGATCCAGGAACTAGATCCCACATGCATGCCTCAACTAAGAGTTTGCATGCCACAACTAAGGAGCCCCCCAGCCGCAACTAAGACCAAACGCAACCAAATAAATAAATACTTTTTTTTAAAAAAAAAAAAAAAGGAGTTTAAGACCCCAGGTTTGCCTGGGTTCAAATACTGACTCTGCCACCAACTAGCTGTGTGACCTTGGGCAAGTTACTTAAATTCTTTGCTCCTTGGTTTCCTTATTTGTACAATAGGCATATTAATAGTTCCCACTTCAAAGTGTTACTGCAAAATTTTAATACATATAAAGCGCTTAGACTCACAATTATTTTATATTATCATTGTTATGCTATTATTATTAGTCTTGAAATCCTTTACATAAGCCCAGAAAAGAAGTGGATTTTATTGTTTAATCTGAACTAACCAGGACTTTGAACACACAGTAGCACCCTGTTTTTGAGATATCTCAGTAGCACCCTGATATTTGAGATATCTCAGAAATACTCCTGTTAAATAATTCAAATAATTAATACTCCTAGATAATCTTTTACAAAAAGACAGTGGTTTCCGAAACACAAAATTGGTGTCAAGTGACGGATTTCTAGTTCCTTTAGCTTCCCAGAACCAAAGCTACCTGAAAAGCAAAAGGCATCTTTGGGTCAATTTCCCACTCAATCCGGAAAAGAGATGGAAACCAAAGTGGCCCCAAGGAAGGCTTGGAAAACCTCTCTTCTTTTTTCCTTACAAACACCCCCCACCACAACCTTGTGATGTCAAGAGAAGGGGGTGTGAGGGGAGGGAACAAACTGTTCCTCACCCTCCTCATACACAGGGGAGTCTTTTCCTCCCCAAAAAGTTCTCCAGCCCTCTCGCCCTAGGCTCCTCCCTGGAAAAGCTTGTGTACATGTTAGATATGGAGCCCAACACCACAGCAATGGGCAGTGCCTTGCGTTTATCCTGAATGGCTTTGAGGCATCCTCAAGGGCCAAGCCAGATACCCAGTGTGAGCACTCAGTGGCTCCACAGGGCAGGTAGATGACTCTTAAAAAGCAGGCATGGCCCATGAGTATGCATTTGACCACCAAGGAACACTCATGGATTTTTTGAGAGCCCAGAAATATCTACCCCTTATTAAATACTCAATGTCTCAGCAGCAGTAAATAACCTTCTGTGCAGCCCATTCAAAAAATATCATAAAACAAACACCAATTCTGAAGTCAGCAGGGGCACTGGATGACACAAACATGGCAGCCACGTCACTTAATGAGTCAATGATTATAAAAGCTACCATTTACCAAAGACCACTAAACAAACATGCCCTTCTCTAAATCTTCATGAAACTTCTGCAAGGAGATATATTAAGATCCAAGAAAAATATTCAAGTGGACAAGATGTGCTAGAACAAAAATTCAAACTCAGGCCAACTCTAGATCCGGGCCCTTCCCACCAGCTCCATGTTTCAGGTCAGGGGAACCATCTGCAAGATTTCAGGCCTGATTTCAGAATTCCTTGCTTTTCCCAGTTAGAGAATATTCCCACACAATGCCAGAGCTGTTAGGGCCTCTGGCACAGGAGCTTAAAAAGAAAAATAGCCTGTAAAACCCAAAATAATCCCAAATTACCCATTCAATTTTTTAAAGTATATTCACAATTTTGTTTACAACATGCAAAGTAGCACAAAAGTAAGTGGAGAGCAGCAGTAGCTTCGCAGTGTAAGAGCCTCCAGGTGGCGCCCAGCCTGGACCTTCCACAGACCCTGTCCTCTGGCCCTTCATTCAAAGCACCTAGGTAACTTGGTGAGGGGTGGATTTCACAGGAACTCCCACACACTGCTAATGTATTATAAACTGAGATCATGAATCGTAACAAATTTAATAAGAAGTCAGTCATCAGGCAAGATGCAGCAAGTTCCGTAAAAATGTTTGTACTTATTTTAGTCAATAATCATTATAGCTAGAAAGCTATCATAAAGCAATCACCAGCAATATAAAAATCTATGTACGAGGATATTTCCTTAGTATTAGTTATAATAGTAAATAACTAAAGCTAAATGCCTATCAACAAGGGAATGATTAAATAAAATATATATTCATGCTTGGGAATACTATCTAGCCATTAACAATGTTTTTAAGACACTGCAACTACCTAGAGAATGTTTGACAAGCTATGTGAAAAAAGGATCCAAACTAAATATACGAGTTTAATTATGTAAAATACATGTGTATAGAATCACAGAAAAAAGGACTAGAAAAAACAGGTGAAAAAGATTAACAACGGAACCTCCAAGTGTTCTTATTTTCTTCTGAAACTTAACTATATTGTAATTTTTTAGAACCAGCATTTCTTTCTTTTATTCAGGGGAAAAAAATTTTTTTTTTTACAGTGTAGCCAGTTTAGTAACACTCAACTAGGGAGGAGATAATCCTTTCCCACTGCTGTGTTGAAACAATGGAGAATTTTGAGGATTACTAACATGTCTGAAGCACTTTACTATGTTTCAGACACTGCTCCTAGCATGGCACACACCTTATTTAATCCTTACAGTGTCCCTGTGAGTGAATTCGGTATAATCCTTTCTTCAGCTTCAGATGTGGAAACTGAAGCAGAGATAAGTAACTTCGCTGAGCTGGCACAGCAAATGAGTGATAGACATAGGCTTTGAATGCCCACAGTCTGTCTCCAGGGCCAGTACTCTTCACCAGATAAGGTAACACGGATATCTTGAGCATGTCATATATATCCTGCTAACTGTTTTATTCATCTGAAAGCCCCGTGGAACAATAAAAAGAGCTACTAGAGCTTAAATCCTTTCAGAAAATTCCACCGTGCACTCAACTACAGAGGAAACCCAAAGTCCTCAAAATAAGTCATATAGCAAAATCACCAGTGTAACTACACAAACACATGAAACCCCAAAACAAGAATCCTACACATAGGTACAAACCAAAAGAGCTAGATGTGGGGAAATTCCCACATAGATGCTTCAGGGAGGTATTCCCAGGATGAGCAAACACATTTGCTTCCAGAAAACAGAGGGTACCTACCACTGCAGCACTGTCCTGTGTGAGCCCCCCTGCTTAGCCCCAAGCTGTTCCAGGTCATTCTGAGGACTCTGGGCACCAGTCCTTCATCAAAATCCCCTGACTACTCAGGGCCTTCTGTACTCAACTAGCTGTCCTGAGCAATATCTGGCTTTTAAGTAGAGGCACCACCATCCCGTTACTTGGCCTATGTGAATCACAGAAATTAAAAAAAAAAAAAGGCAGGGCTTCCCTGGTGGCGCAGTGGTTGAGAGTCCGCCTGCCGATGCAGGGGACACGGGTTCGTGCCCCCGTCCGGGAAGAACCCACATGCTGCGGAGCGGCTGGGCCCGTGAGCCATGGCCGCTGAGCCTGTGCGTCCGGAGCCTGTGCTCCACAACGGGAGAGGCCACAACAGTGAGAAGCCAGCGTACCACAAAAAAAAAAAAAAAAAAAAAAAAAAGAAGCAGCTAACTGAAGGGTAGAGACTTTAGCCTGTGAGTGTCTATTAATCTATGGGTTGGCACTGAAAATCTGCTCTCAGTTTATATTTACAATGGACTCAACTCACTAAATTAAAGCTGGGCAGTCACTGCAAATTTGGAGTTAAATGAATTAAAAAGAGTAGAGATGATATATCAATTCAAACAAACCAGCACAGTACATGCCTGTGGCCTATTCATCATCAGTGCATTTGAGGGAATCGCCATTATGTAAAGCTCAGAAACCCCTGTCAGGAATATGCTGAAAAACTGCTAGAACTTTTCCATCCAGTCCCATGGAACAAAATGAAATACTACCATGAGTTCATTTTCAAAGGAAGAGTTAAGGTGCTCCAGAGACAAAGGTGTACACGAAGTACCGATATATTCAATAGCAATGATAATGATAACCTCATGCTCTTCCTGCATACCGTGCATATGTGCTTAATAGATTATTGCCAGCAATCAGCAATTGCTAGACAACAGAGTATAACCAAAAACTTAAGTTGCGGGCTTCCCTGGTGGCACAGTAGTTGGGAGTCCGCCTGCCGATACAGGGGACACGGGTTTGTGCCCTGGTCCGGGAGGATTCCACATGCCGCGGAGCGGCGGGGCCCGTGAGCCGTGGCCGCTGAGCCTGCGCGAACAGAGCCTGTGCTCCGCAACGGGAGAGGCCACAACACTGAGAGGCCGGCGTACCGCAAAAAAAAAAATTAAAAAAATAATAAATAAATAAAAAAAAAACTTAAATTGCAAGCCCAGTATACAACAAAAATTTCAGCTGAGAGCAGAGGTAGAACTGTAGGTTTACATCCAGTGCCTGTTAAACTAATACTGAGAAGGGCAGAAACAAGGGTTTTATTTAGACAGCAGGATTAACATGGCGGTTTATACAACATCGGAGAGAATAACTATACATTCTAATGATATAGAACATGCCCTATAGATCACACATGCTTGTCAAGTAAACCAATTTGGACTTCCCTTGTTAGAAACCTGACACACATCAGCAGGCCGCAACTGCTGCACATTTTTAAGCATCTGAATTCCCAAACAAACTGAGTATTACCCATATTTAATTTTGCTATGTTCCACGGGACAGAGAGGAGCCACACTTTAGGTCGACAGTTCTTTGAAATGAGTCCTCCTTGATGATTTATTGATCTCCCCTTCAAGACTCCTGGCTTTAAAATAAAATTCTCATATTTTTTGAAAGACTTGACTATTTGTTGGTCACGTCACTTTAAATTTTATGGGTTAGGGCTTCCCTGGTGGCGCAGTGGCTGAGTCCACCTGCCGATGCAGGGGACACGGGTTCGTGCCCCGGTCCGGGAAGATCCCACATGCTACAGAGAGGCTGGGCCCATGAGCCATGGCCGCTGAGCCTGCGCGTCCGGAGCCTGTGCTCCGCAACGGGAGAGGCCACAACAGTGAGAGGCCCGCGTACCGCAAAAAAAAAAAAAATTATGGGTTAGCATAAAAATTTATACGCACATCACTATCAGTTTGATGATGATGTCAATATAATTCAAAATAAAATCCCTAGTAGGCTCAGAGCTTGATTTCAGCTTAAGCTATCCACGAAAACAACTGAGACCTCAAGGGCAGGATCTTATTCACAGGCCCTGAAAGAAACCCAAGAGCTTACAGCCAGTGATCATATACAGCACTTGAACTGGTTTTGGTAGAGACTTGAGAAATGTGAAAATTCAATTGACACTTGGGTTTCATGAACTCATACCCAGATATAAATAAAGGTAGCCAGACTTTATAAATCAGCATCAACTGTTTGGCTATCTACCATCAGTTCTGATCAGTGTTAATTATAACGTTAATAGAGGGGAATTAACTAGAGATAGGTAGGCACGTGGGAATCGCTAATGGTTGTTGACAGTGACATATATTAAAACAAGTATCTACCCTGAGGGCTAACGCTTTAATTAAATTCTCAAGATTGAAGTAGTGACATATTCAACCTCCCCCACAGCACTCAGGAGGCACTTGTACCTTGAACAGAGAAGCCCCTTAAACTTCTCCCCTGGGAGGAGGAGCTGGACAGCTTGAGTGTAAAAGTCCGGAAGAAACCCTAAGTGTTTGTACTCTCCAGCTAAAGGAGGACTGTTTTCTTATACAATAACCATGCTTGTGCGTATCTGATATATTTTTTAAATACATTTATTTTATTTATTTATTTTTGGCTGTGTTGGGTCTTCATTGCTGTACACAGACTTTCTCTAGTTGTGGCGAGCAGGGGCCGTTATTTGTTGCGGCACGCGGGCTTTTCATTGCGGTGGCTTCTCTTGTTGCAGAGCACGGGCTCTAGGCATGCGGGCTTCAGTAGTTGTGGCACTTGGGCTCAGTAGTTGTGGCTCGCAGGCTCTAGAGCATAGGCTCAGTAGTTGTGGTGCATGGGCTTAGTTGCTCCGCGGCATGTGGGATCTTCCCGGACCAGGGCTGGAACCTGTGTCGCCTGCACTGGCAGGCAGATTCTTAGCCACTGCGCCACCAGGGAAGTCCCCATATCTGATATTTTAATAGAGGAAATTTTTCCATGCTTTAACCTGACATCCCTGGGTCTAATAAAAGGTAAATGATATTATGTGCCAGGCCTTGCTTGGCTTACAGCCAGTTAAAGAAGGATTACAATATGTGCATTCAAATGGGAGGCACATGCGCTCATAACGCAACCCCCTTATCTGGTGATACTGAACCCCTGAACACTATATATACAGACTGATCCCATGAGGAATGCAAACATAAAGATAACTATGAGGATAGAGGAGTGAGGAAAAGGAGATTCTAGATTAAGAAACAACCTCCTTCTATACAAAGCTCTTCTGAGTACAAACAGTTGAGAACAACTCAGGTGCCCAGAATACAGAGTCAGTAGCCACAGAAGTTCAGGCCCAAGAGACAGAAGCCACACTTCTGTAAAGTCTCTCACAGGCCAGCCCAAGCCAAGGCCTGGCTAAGGAGGGGCCAGACCCCAAGGCTCCTTCAACATAGCAATCTGGCTTCAGGGCTGTTGACCTTTGCACAGCTGACCAGAGACTCTCCAGAGAATAGGAAGCTGGTCTGAAGGAGAGCTGGGTGGACATTAACCCCCCTGAAGGACAGAAAAAGAGATGCACTCCTCTGAATATCGAATCCTGTAATGGCTGAGGAGGACATTTTCATAACACAACATGACCTTTAAGGAAGGGATGACCTTAAATGACCTAGGCAGAGAGACATCACCCCTCTTTCTGGAAGAAAACCAAAGTAAGAGATGGTACTGACTCCTCTGATAACAATTTTCATTATGTCACAGCACACAGAACTATCACAACAGTCTAAATTCCTAATGTAGATCACTCTACAGAAATGAAAAATCGACTCCTTTGTCTCCTTCTTGATGAAATAGAAAGTGAATGTTCTCCCAACTTCAGCGGCGCATTTTTCACACGTATTAATATTTTGTGGTCTCTCTTCCCCAAGTCAAACAACTTCACTTCTTCAGCCTTTCTCCTTATTTTCCTCAACAATGATCTTGATTTATTCTTTTTATGCCTAATAGCCATCCCAACAGGTAGATGGGACACAGCAAACAGAGCACCATAATGTAAGCTCCATGACAGCAGGAATGGTGACTACCTTGTTCACTGATGTATCTCTGGGCCTAGAATGGATCAGGCCTTAGTGACACCAAGAAGGTCTGAGCAGGAAGACCCAACCGAACACAGGAACTCAGATTCCAAACAGTTCTCCAATTCTCAGACAGACACTGGGAATAAAGCAGGACCTGGACCCCAAATGCTGACAGAGGGACTCCAAAAGCTAGGAGCATGAAGGAAACCAGTAGCTGGAATTGTGATATACAGTAAGGGCGAAAGAGGGAGCGACCACAGGCAGCCTTTTTCTACAAATATAGGAGAAGATTAATACAGAAACTACTCACAGGCAGTTCCTTTGAGACAAAAATTACTGATTCATTAAAGTTTCCCAAATGGCTTTCTAGTTAACACTTTACTCCAGGAATTTAGGACGAAAGAGAGCCAGCCTCTGGTACCAAAAAGAAGGTAGAATTCTTAAGGAGAAAAACAGAAAGGACAGGTCAAGTCCAAATCCGGAAATAATTAAACACAGTGCAGGGAGAGTTGCAGGCATGGAATAATAATTGGAAGCGATGTGACGGCCACTGGATATGGGATCAAAAAGACCTGAGGTCAAATCTGGGTTCCACCAGGTAGCTCAGCAATCTAAGCCAAGTTGTTTTAAGTCCCTTGAAGCCTCAGTTTCCTCATCTCCAACGGTACCTACAATAACACATGCAAAAGCTCCTAGCCCAGTACAGAAAGACTCTAATCAGGACCAGCTACATAATCTGCAAGTTCAGTGTGAAATGGAAATATGGGGCTTTCCCCCAAAAATAAAGAATTTTAAGACAGCAACAGCAGAGCATTAAACTAAGCACAGGGTCCTTCTAAGGCACAGATCACACACAAGTGAAGCTTGCCTTCACCCTAAGAACTTGGTAGGTTTTGTGATGCTGTAACATTTTCTCCATGTTTGTTACTCTCCTTCTCCCTTCTCTGTTTCCCGATAGATATCGGTTGAAAAAAAGTTCTTTCAAAAATAAAGGACCTTAGGGCTTCCCTGGTGGCACAGTGGTTGAGAGTCCGCCTGACGATGCAGGGGACACGGGTTCGTGCCCCGGTCCGGGAAGATCCCACATGCCGCGGAGCGGCTGGGCCCCTGAGCCATGGCTGCTGAGCCTGCGCAGCCGGAGCCTGCGCTCCGCAACGGGAGAGGCCACAACAGTGAGAGGCCCGCGTAACGCAAAAAAAATAAATAAAGGACCTTAAAAAGAAATTAAACAGACTTATCGATGTTGAATTTACTTAGGTTAATAACTGTACCCTGCTTATGTAAGAGAATATCCCTATTGTTAGGAAATTCACAATGAGGTATTTGGGGCAAAGAGCTATGAGGTAGGCAACATATTCTCAAATTATTCAGAAAACATAAGTGTGTGTGTGTGGAAAGAGAAGGTGTGCAAGCATACAGTGATAAAGCAAATGGGGTAAAATTCAACAGTAAATAAATCTGGGTAAAGGATATATGGAGGTTCTTCATTGCATATTCTTGCAACTTTTCTATGAAGATAAAATTGTTTCCAAAGAAAAAGCTAATGTAACATAAAGGTCCCGTGTGAGCTCTGGGGGAGAAGAGGGAAGAAGAGGGTAACAGCAAAGAGAGGCAAGATTGAAACCTCTGTTTAGATAGGGGCCGTTTCTTCTTTGTTAACTGCTAAATCCGCAGCACAGAACCTAGGTCAATAAATATTTAAGGCAGGAAGAAGAAAAGGGCGACATCCCATGGGGAATAAGGGCTCAGGGCAAGGACAAATGATTGATGGTTACACCAGCACTTGGAAATCAGTGAACTGCCTCTGTTTAGAATGAGACCAAGGAATCTCAACCAGAGGCACATGGTGTGACATGGTGTATACCGCACACTGCACTACCAGGGCCTTGGTTCTCACTGCTTACTAAGAGTTCGGTTAGACCCAGCTTGGGCCCACCATTTAAACTTCCCAGGCTTCAGGGTGCTCACTGATGAAATGTGGAAGGTTACTAACTCATTCACCAAGTACTTACCGGATGTCTCCCATAGGCCAGGCCCTCAAGTCATGTTCCCTGATCTCTAGAGCTTTCATTCTAGAAGGGATCTCACAACTGACTGCATTAAATAATTTCTTGATGTCTCTTCCAGCCCTGAAAATTCTATGCAAAAATTCTGGGGCTTTTTACTTCAAATATGAGAATGAATATTATAGTTTAACCACTCTCTAAAGTACTCATAATAAATGCATACTCAAAGGTGAAAATATACTCAGATGCCCTATGTTCATAACTTAAAAGAAGTCTGTATACACAGGCAGGGAAATGCCTAAGAGCATATATAATTAAGCCTTCTGCAAATGATCAAGTTGATTTTAGTTGCCAAAATTCTCCTTCCTTGACAAGTTATATAAATAGCAAGAATTTCAAAAATCTAACTGAGCTCTGTAGATAGAAAAAACATTATAAAGATAGAAATACATTTTTAAAAGCAATAAATTTATCAATGAGAAAAACAACTTTGTAGTGTAGATTAATGATTAGTATTAAAATTACAGCATCGAAAGTATTTTAATTTTCTGCTTCATCAGTCCTCCTCATTCAGTCAACTAGCACAAAAATGGTTACAAAGGCTAATTGTGTTAAAGACTTTGGAGAAAAGAGGAAAGAATTGCTCCTTCATGAATACTAAAGATGATAAAATAGGAAACCAATAACATTTTATCACTTTATATAAATTAATCTAATTTAGAAATAATTTAGTACTATGATTTATGCAGAACTTATCTAGCCAAGAAAAATTTTTATATTACCAGTATCAGAAAACATGGTATGTACACTTGCCAGATATTAAACATCTGCACTGCTTTATACAATTTAGGAGAAATGGCAAGGGTAGAGGATCAAAAAATATAATTATGAGATTCAAAGAGATCAAAATAAGAGGCATATGAGAATATTATTTCCCAGATGGGTTCTCAGGAGCTAAAATAGGAGTACACATCTATGAAAGATGGTTGCAATCACAGGCTGCAAGTTGAGACAACTGAAACTGAGTATTTGTCCTTGAAA
The DNA here is from genome assembly GCF_963455315.2 of Globicephala melas. Taxonomy (NCBI): domain Eukaryota; kingdom Metazoa; phylum Chordata; class Mammalia; order Artiodactyla; family Delphinidae; genus Globicephala; species Globicephala melas. The sequence goes on along the minus strand of NC_083317.1, from coordinate 108,520,293 downwards.
AACAACCATTCTCCTGACACTAACATAATTCACAAAGATATGGACACTCTTACTATTTCTTGGTAGATGCAAAGAGGGACCACTAAAGAGTTAACTTCCACAACTAAAGGCTATTCATCTGTGGTTTTACAAAGCAGCGGCTTTCAATGTTTTATTACTAGAAATGAAAAATGTTCTAAATGTCCTTTGGATTCATGGAGTCAACACTTTACCAGATAGTGAAATCATTACTTGATCTAAATGCTACATGGATTATATGACTTTATTTGTAAAGTTCAGCACCTGGTTCCCTACAGAGAGTTAATAATCATTTATTAGCCATGAAGACAAAAAAAGTCAGTTGGATGCCACCAGGTGAGGAGAGCCCTGTCTCACAGAGCCCTGCTGCCCTCAGTGATGGAGAAACCAGGGCGATGCTCAGTATGCCCCCTCCTCCAGCAGCTCTGCAATGAATATTTCACACTCACTTGGCCAACACACAGAGGCTTTAAAATGCTTTCATTGCTTTTATGTCACAATAGTCCAATGCTATAAAGATGTAACCATTTCCAATAATCAGAAAATGCAGAGATTTGTGAGATCGATCCCACAGAAATCCACTTACCATTTCATAATATTTAGCTCAGATCACAAAGACCAGCTGAGTGGGAAAGGCAGAATGTTGGCTTTTAGAATTAACCCTGCAGCTAGCTGGTTGAATACGAATATGCTTTCTCATCTATAAGAGGAGAGTGGTTTTAGTCAAAGGTTTATAATGTTCCAAAGGGACAAGTAACAGATTGCTTTGAAATATGATGAAAGCTAAGGACTTTGTTCATAGGAGGGGGGTGAACAAATATATATGCATATATACACAGAGTGTTTGGAATGATATTTTCAGAGATTACACAGCTTCCTGAAGCCTAGCTAGAGGTTCTGTTCAGAATTCCCCAATCAGATGGCTTCTCAAGTTCTTTCTAGTTCTGCTATGCCATGCACACTGCAGACCAGGGTGTTGCTTACATCCTTAACTATATACAAAGTTTCCATCCTCTAAATGTGTTGGTTTGTGGGAGTTATTCTCTTCCCTCTAACCCCATTCCTCTTCCACCAGTTCCTTGAAGAATAAGGACTAATCCCTCACTCATGAGGACTCACACCCAAGCCCAGTGGGTCTCTCAGAGCAGCACTGTCCACACTTTACTATACACTCAATCACCTGGAGATCTGGGGAAAATGCAGATTCCAATTCAGCAGGTCCCAGGTGGGGCTGTGAGTCTGCATTTCTAACAAGCTCCCAGGGACCACTCCAGTAGATACCAGCTCTCAGCCCCTACCCCAGTTCCCTAAGCTCCCTTCTCAGCCTGAGGGCAGCTCACCGTGGTGTTTCTGTGGAGTTCTCTAGTGACCTCTAAAAGGTCTGAAGTTCTTTTAAAACATTCGAATCCATCCTACCCATCCCCAAATCCGAACTGCTTTAAAAGAAAAAACTTCGTGTAATACATCATTGTGTCACAATAGTGGAAAAACTCTGGATATAAGAGTATGACAAACCTGGGTTTGAACACCATAACCTAACAATGTGGTTTTTGGCAAAATGTTTACCTCTCTGAGTTTCATCCCTAAAACTGTCCTGATGAAAGACTTAAAAGAGAGAACGCTGGATGCAAACTATTATATATAGGATGGATAAACAACAAGGTCCTATTGTATAGCACAGGGAACTATATTCAATATCCTGTGATAAACCATAATGGAAAAGAATATGAAAAAGAATATATATATTTATAACTGAGTCACTTTGCTGTACAGCAGAAATTAACACATTTTAAATCTTCAATAAAATTTTTTTAAAAGAGATAATGTTAGTAAAGCAACCAGCATCGCCAGTCCTAATGATAACCTTGATTCAGCATCAGCCCGAACATTTCCTGATGGTGCCCCAAGAATACTGGAATACAGAATCCACCGATTCCTCCTGACAAGGTCTAAACTTAGTTATCTTAACATTGACCCCAGATTCCTCTTTGTGTTCCCCATATGACTCCAATGTGCAAAGAAGGAACTATCATGCAAAACAAGAGTGACCTGAGAAGACAAGATTTTTCCTTCACAACTCTGAACTTCTAGGAATAACATAGGGACACTGAGAATCGGTCTTCTCGCATGTGAAGTGATGAAGGCAGAACATATGTCTACAGGGGCTGACAAAGTTTGCCTTAGTTTTCCAGGGTAGACAGACAAACACAATTCTAATAATACTCAAGATTAAACTGATGTACTCCATATGATGGTACTGTTCTCCCAATTCCTGTGTTTCATATTTATTTCTGCATCCCTCCTTTAATTTATCCTGTTGTGAACTGTATAGTCCTCATTATGGATTAATCAAAACAAAACACTTGGGCTTCCCTGGTGGTGCAGTGGTTGAGAGTCCGCCTGCAGATGCAGGGAACATGGGTTTGTGCCCCGCTCCGGGAAGATCCCACATGCCCGTGAGCCATGGCCGCTGAGCCTGCGCGTCCGGAGCCTGTGCTCCGCAACAGGAGAGACCACAACAGTGAGAGGCCCGCATACCTCAAAAAAAAAAAAACAAAAAATAGAACACTTAATACATTCTGCTTCCTGTTGTTAAGAATCTTCTCAAAGTATTTCTGTTTACCATCAGGAGGCTATGGATAACCCTGTGAGGTCAGTTAAGGCTAAAAGGTATATATTTGTATCATGCAACAAATATATCAGCTGTAATGTTAAGACAAGTCATACTTAAAGGGCACTAAGAAAGCATGATATTAAAAGGAATATGAAATAAATCTGTTGGAAGAAAATGACCATATGAAGGTGAGCATATCACTTGCCCCTCCCACTCCTCTGCATAAAATCAAGTTTCATACATCACTTTTGCTCAAACTAGCAAATAATTACATACTGTTCTAAATCAGTAAATTAATTCGATTTAGCTTACTGATTAGATCAATATTTTAGTAAGTCAACAATTTTAGCCCAGTAATTCTCACCCCTCACAGTGCATCAAAATCACCTGAAGTTAAACAGAAAGATACAGATATAAGGAATAAAAGGATGAACACACAGGCCACCCACTCCCACCCGCCTAGAGATGATTTAAGTAGGATCGGGTAGAACCCAACCACCAGTATTTTTTAAGCACCCCAGCAGATTCTAATATATAACTAGAGTTAAGAATCACTACTTAGGACTTCCCTGGTGGAGCAGTGGTTAAGAATCCTCCTGCCAGTGCGGGGGACACGGGTCCGATCCCTGGTCTGGGAAGATCCCATGTGCCGCGGAGCAACTAAACCCGTGTACCACAACTACTGAGCCCGGGCGACACAACTACTGAAGCGGGCATGCCTAGAGCCCGAGCTCCTCAACAAGAGAAGTTACTGTAATGAGAAGCCCGCGCACCGCAATGAAGAGTAGCCCCCGCTCACAGCAACTAAAGAAAACCCACGCGCAATGAAGACCCAACGCAGCCTAAATAAATAAATTAATTATTTTTTAAAAAAGGATCACTACTTAGTCTTTGGTTTTTTGTTTGTTTTTTTGTGTGGGTGGTACGCGGGCCTCTCACTGTTGGGGCCTCTCCCGTTGCGGAGCACAGGCTCCGGCTGCGCAGGCTCAGTGGCCATGGCTCACGGGCCCAGCCGCTCCGCGGCATGTGGGATCTTCCCGGACGGGGGCACGAACCCGTGTCCCCTGCATCGGCAGGCGGACTCTCAACCACTGCGCCACCAGGGAAGCCCAGTCTTTGGTTTTTAAATCACTTTAAGAAAGTACAGACTTAAAACACATACTGAGATTATAGATTATTTCTTTAGTCTTTTCTATACTCTCCAACTTTTCAGTGGTGAACTTGTATTGCTATCAGAAAAAAATTAAGTGAAAAAAAATTTTATAGAAAACCAGCATCCACAAAATGCCAAGCATAAACCTTTAAGATTCAGTATAAAATAGGCTATCATCACAGAAAAATAACCATTATCAAATTCATGAATTCTATAGTTCCGTTGAGAGAATATGTATTTGCCACCTTAAGTCTGGAGTATTCAACACACCAGAATCTAATTGGTTGCCAACTGGAATTACCTGCAGAGTTCTAAAAATTCCCCCAGGCCCTAACCATAACCCAGACCAATTAATCAGACCCTCTGGGCTGGGACACGCACAACAGTTTTTTTTAATACCCCCAGGTGATTCCAACATGCAACCAAGGCTGGGAACCATTGGCTAAAAGAGTTCATTAATACAAGCCTCTAGAGATAAGCCTCTGCTGAAAGGTATTAAAATTCTGACACTGATATAATTTCAAAAAATGGTCATTTGTGGAAATGTATTGATATTCAATTTCCAGTTGCCAAGGAATAAAATAGGACACTAAACAATAAATGTGTGCACTGTTCTCCCTTTAAATTGGGAATAAGTCACCACCTTCTACATTTAAATACAAGAAGTTCTGAGATCACTGTTATATGTCAGTCACATATGCTGACCAAGAAAGGAATACTGACAAGACAAAATTGGACAAAAAATGTTTTCACAGATTCTACATTTATTCTACCCAAGTAGGTATTATTCTTGGGGTAACTTTGCTACCTAGAAGTCAGAAATGTACTCTGCTGTTGCTTGAGATTCTTAGATGAAAGGCCTAGATGCTCACCATTTTTCTTGTTTGTAAATCTGAAATAAAAGTGCATCTTCTTAACTTTTAAAGAAGCTGTTTGGTTATTCTCTTCATGCACCCCCAGGCCTCCTTTCCACCTCTCTTACTGAGAAAGCTGGTGCTTTTGTTTTGGTGCAGGTCTCTTCTGCTCTCTGGGGTAAGAATTACCCTACAGATGACAACTCACTTCTGTGCCTGAAGATTTTCAGACTCAAGCAGCAGAGAATTTTAATAGTATGCAAAATACTGCAACTAAACATCTTTTATTAAGAGGGTTATTTTAACAGGCAAAACCTCCATTTTCAGAGTTGAATAAAATAAACCCATATATAACCAACATGGAAATTCTGGAAAGTATTATTAAATGAATTCAAAAAGTCTAAGAAATTCTTTTAAAGAAATGGGTTTGTCCTTTTCCACTTTGAGGCATTATACATTTGTAATCATCTTTTCTAAAGCACACTAGGATTCTCAGCAAAGTGGGCTTTCCCTTCTCAATCTCAGGAAGGAATGGTTTAGGTGCATTCTTCTGTTCTCCAAGGCAAAAGCATGAGTGAAGGGAAGAAGAGGGTCTGCAGCCAAGGAACTGATGTATTCCACAGCACAAAGATGAAAGGCCAAGAGGCACAGGAAAAGATGCTCAACATCACTGATTATCAGAGAAATGCAATACAATGAGGTGTCACCTCACACCAGTCAGAATGGCCAAAGTCAAAAAACCTACAAACAATAAACGCTGGAGAGGGTGTGGAGAAAAGGGAAACCTCTTGCACTGTTGGTGGGAATGTAAATCGGTACAGCCACTATGGAGAACAGTATGGAGGTCCCTTAAAAAACTAAAAATAGAGCTACCATATGATCCAGCAACCCCACTCCTGGGCAAATATCCAGAGAAAAGCATAATTTGAAAAGATACATGCACCCCAATATTCATTGCAGCGCTATTTACAATAGCCAGGGCATGGAAGCAACCTAAATGTCTATCAATAGAGGAATGGATAAAGAAGATGTGGTATATAGAGAGAATGGAATATTACTCAGCCATAAAAAAGAATGAAATAATGTCATTTGCAGCAATGGATGGACCTAGAGATTATCATACTAAGTGAAGGAATTCAGACAGAGAAAGACAAATATCATGATATAGTTTATATGTGGAATCTAAAAACTTGGTACAAATGAAACTACTTACAAAACAGAAATAGAGTCACAGATGTAGAAAACAAACTTATGGTTACCAAGGTTAGGGGGAGGGATAAATTGGGAGATTGGGATTGACATATACACACTACTATATATTAAATAGAAAATCAACAAGGACCTACTGTATAGCACAGGGAACTCTACTCAATATTGTGTAATGACCTATATAGGAAAAGAATCTGAAAAAGAATGGATATATGTATAACTGATTCACTTTGCTGTACAGCAGAAACTAACACAACATTGTAAATCAACTACACTCCAATAACAATTAATTAAAAAAAAAAGATTAAAGGCCAAACTTGAGAGTGCAAAAATAATGAAACAGTAGGTGGTTCTTATCTCCACTGTAATTAAGATGAGTATATGCAATGCACTCTGCTATGTACTGGAGATACGAGTGAGAACAGTCTCTACTCCCCTGGAACTTAGAAGTACAAGGAGGACAAAAATTAAACTGGTTATCACAAAATTAATTGTTTTATTACAACAGTGATAATACAATGAGGCAGCAATGCAGGGTGATAGGAGAGTATAAAAAGGGAACTGACCCAGTCTGGGAAGTCAGTATAAGCTTCTCTGCAGAGGGGACCCTTATTCTGGTGTCTGAAGGATGGGGTAGCAGCCAGCTAAGCAAAAAAGGGGTAAGTTTTGTGGGCAAGGAACGGGAAGGTCAGTGTAGCTGTGGTGCAAAGAGGGAGGGGAAGCAAGAGATAAGGCTGGCAAGGCAGCCGGGTACTGGTGCGGAAGAGGGAATTCTGCTCCAGACATGCTGAGTCTGAGGACCTGCAGGCATCAGTGGAGCTGTCAGGTAGGAGGACGGACATCTGGGTATGGTGCTAAGCCAGGAATACACTGTTGGGAGCTATCGGCACACAGATGGGAGTTGAAGCTGCTGGAATGGGTGAAAAACACACTAGGCTATGGGCTTTAAATTTTTTAAAAATCTGACTATCCCTTTGAAACCAACAGTTTGCATCTGTAACAAGCCCAAACATACCTGCTGAAAGGAATGAGCCCTAAAAATATATAAACTATCACAGGTCCACTGGGATGACTTTTCATGTACACAGTGTAAAGGACCAAACTGGAATTTTTAATCTTTGTTTTGATAGATGGGAGACAAGAGGGTTTTGTGATTACAAATACAATCACTAATAATTATTACTGTGGTCCAAGAAAAAAATCTGGATCTTTTGTATAACTAAATTAAATAATTATGCTGCTGTGGAAGAACCCTGAATCTACCCATGGAAAGACATTTCATCCTCGCATCAATCTCTGTGCATACGTTAGGCACAGAGTAGAAAAGACAACTGGGAAAATGAGAGAGCAGAGGAAAATTAATTATAATTATGGAAATGCAGATTAAAGAACAAAGGCTTAAATTTGTAACACAGGTCTAAGGGGACATAACGCTCTTATGTAACCACTTAAAACGTGAGAAGTCTGCAAATCTGAAGGAAAAGTTGACTCTTTATTAGGTATATTTCTTCTAACTTAGTAACCAGAAAATTGGTATTCCCAAGCATAAGGAATAAAATAATCAAGGGCCCTTCTGCTTGACTGGACTCCCAATGGCCACAGGTTTGAGAGAATTTGAGAGTCTATCGGGAAAGGCCAGCCAAGGTTATCACTTAACACAACAGGCTTGTTTCAAACAACGACTAAAGCTAAAGCTTCAGAGACTGACCACTGTTAACTTCTCATCCATCTGGGCTTCCCAGGTACCCAGATCTTCAATTTGTCATTTTGCTACGCATTCCACCGGGATCTTTTTATACCCTCCATCGTTACAGAATGTGAATGACCTCAACACGGAAAGCATGACAAAAGAGAACACTGTGGGTTCTCTTTTGTCAGCAAAATCCCATCAAATTAGATTCCCGATGTGGAAAAGAGGCCAAGACATCTCACCATGGATTTTTATAAATCTAGATCGCTGTTTGGCTCTGATCGATCCAGCTACACAACCTTGCAAGAAGCAAGCACAATAAAGAACACTAGTACCTTTGGGGAAAGGAAGTCTCTCTAATCCAAAATGTTCACGGACAAGGACCAGCCTGGAGTGGCTCTAGAGAGGTCCAAGGAGAACTGTCAGGGGTGAAGAGGGTGGGATTCCATCCATTCAAAATCACATGACCTGAGCCCCTGTTATGTGCACAGCCTAGGCACCTGGAGTGGCACAAACAGTACTCTGAGGATTAAAATCGGAGCACCCCTCATTCCCAGAGACAAGCAGGGGAAGGGCTACAAAAGAATAATTCAGAGGCTTCCTAAGGCTTGTGGGAGTAGCCCCCATAACAGCGAGAGTAGGTCTGGGAGGAAGACAGGAACAGCTTCATAACCAGCCCATCCTCCACAGCCTGCGGCAGCCTGCAGAACTCCACGTGCAGAAACATGGAGATAAGAGAAAAGGCAGGGACCAGGCAGCTGCCCAAGAGTCCTCAGGGCAAGGGCAGCCAGGCTTCAGCCAGAGGGAATAAGAAATGGACAATGGGTGGGGCTGAAGGGAGACAGTGGGTCCTCTCTGCAGAGTCCTTGGTGACAGAGGGGTCAGGGTGAAACCGAACATCCACAGGAGAACAGGAGAGAGAGTCTTGATCATCTCACTGCCACTAACATACAAACTGGCCGGGGTGAAGCTCAAAGACCTTTGCTTTCCCCCATCTCTCTTCCTTGTACCAAAATCTGAGGACCTAGGCCTTGAATTCCTCTTCAAGGAGAAGAACTATAGCAGAGCCAAATGAACGCCCCCCCTCACCCCTGACAGACAGGTCAGGCCCACGCTGCAGGTAAGGGAGGAGATGGGATTTAGATGAGTTTGAGATTAACCTTTTAAACTGGATTTGACCCTCAGTAACCAAAAGTAGCCAGAAAGTAATAGAATCTGCCCAAGATGTTGCAAAGAGTATTTTTAAAAGTAGTAACTGGTGAAAAATAAAACAATTTTGTTTATATGCTACACTAAGTTGAGAATGTTCAATAAACCAGTTTGGTCATCATGGAGAAAGACCAAAAAAAGAAAAAAAAAAAAGGAAATGAACTTTGGATTTTGATATAAATAGCATTTCACTGAGACTTTCCTTGACAATTTTCTCTGTCTCCTAGGGATGAAGGAAGAACACACGTTACCAAAAAGTTATAGAATAAGATTGTTTCATACTAGCTCACGTTAAGGTTTGTGTTCTAACTAGATAGAAGTATCTACTTTTGCAAGGCCTGAATGGCTGGCTCTAATTTGTCTCAGGCAAGGGAAGAAGTACATAAATCAATTTGGTCAGTTAATTCACTGCAAATTCCCCAGCTGGCCTCTGTTTACAAGTGGCCTGAGGTGGGGAAGTGGAGAAACAAGCATTTCTCGAAATTTTACCACTTAGGAAGAAGTTTAGATGTCATTTGTCCTAAATTGAAGCATTTTGCTGACATGGAAACTTAGTCCCAAAGGAACAACTCATACAAAGCAGCCCAGAGGGAGGGTGGCCCCTGCAAGATGCCACACCTGGGACAGGCCTTGCTCCCTTTGCTGAGCCTTCACTGCCTCTGGCATGTTCACGAGATGCCCCTGAACATCACAGACCTGAAAGTATACCTGCCCTCCGTGCTTTCTGCCTGGTGGCCATGGAAGGGGGAGGGGGAGACTTGAGTGTGGGGCTAAAGAGGAATCTTCTGGGCAAGGCTGCTTCCAGAATTAGTTCTATTCCATCATTTAAATGACTCAAGTACATTCTCTCCATTTAAGGCCTATCTTTTTTTTTTTTTTATACTTTCTCTCAACTGTCTTTGAAATTTTTTCCATTCAGTGTTCCTCTAAGAGATAATACTTTTGATCTTAATGATGTTCACAATATCTTGACTATCATTGCATTAGCAGGAATTCTCTGTGTGCTGGTGTTTTTCTGGACCTAGAAGAGGATGTATATACAGTCATTGGCTGGAAAAGCTAGGGTTTGACTCAGTTAAGAAATGACACTCTGATAAAAAAATCCAGTAATGCCCCAAACCGCTAAAGCAGACAGGCTGCCAAAGTCATACCTTGCTAATAAACTGGCCTAAATGAATGAGAACCGAAATTCATGCCTGCATAATTTCATTCTCCTTTCACATTTACCAGGCCGGATCTGGCATTCTTCTTTTTTTACAACGAGGATGGAATTCCAGTGAGAACTTCTCCACTCTTCTTTGAGTATAATGACATTTGTCCTGAAAGCTTGTCAGTCCTAGCTACTGGTCCCTCCATGTTTGGGAGGGACTCAAGAACAACCCTACACACACACACACACACACACACACACACACACATACACACACACGAGGGACTCAAGAACAACCTACACACACACACACACACACACACGAGGGACTCAAGAACAACCCTACACACACACACACACACACACACACACACACACACACACACACACACACACACACACACACACACACACAAAGGGAAATGCAGCTTTTTGCCAGTGCAAAGGTAACTACAAAGTTTACAATCAAACAAGAATCTTCCTCCTCTTCATTGCCATCTTGTCAGCCCTCTCTTCCCATGTTCTGGCCTGTAAGACACTCCCGTTCACCACACATCCTGTTTGACTACACAGAGACCACAATGTTGCTGCTAGAAGGGAACTTTGGAATCTGGAAAAACCCTCATTTTAGAAAGAGGGAAACTGAGGGTCACCTAGGTGACAAAGGCTACACAAGTGAGTCATAAAAATGGAGCTAAAACTAGTCTCTGGGATCCAATTCAAACCTACTTTGCTTTACAAACTGGCAGTCCAGTTTCTGTCCTACATCACCAATTAGGCCTCTGGCCAGGAAGGGGTGGCTGGCTAAAAACTAATTATTTAATAAGCTAATTAGTTTGATTAGAAGTTTTTTGTGAGGCAAAGTCAAAGTACATATAAAGCACTTTTTAAAAAACATACTACATAAATATTTAATACCAGAACTATCCTTAATTTTATCCCTAGATAGTAAGAGACACTCGTAATTCAATTCAAAACGTTTCTAGTCTAGATTTGTCTTGGTCATTCAGAAACATTCATATAACAACATGAGAGCAACAGAAGTAAATTTCAATATAGTAAGTAGGGGTGATACCATATAACTTACAGGAAAGCAACATCACAATTTTTTCAACATCACAATTATAACTAGCAATGCATGAAAACAAAAATTAAGTCACCTCCAAGTAGGAACTCAAATGTTTGAAAAAAGCTTGTGTGCATTAGAAATTGGATATATATAAATTGTAAATACACTGATAACAGGTTTAAGAATGTGTGTCCCAGGTCAGAAAAAAATGCTGCAATTCACGACAGCCAAGAGAAAGAGCTGAGGGTACAGGTAATTTTCAAATAAAAATAATTCATGAAAATATAAGCCATTAAAGCAAGGTTCATACTACACAAATTATTCTTTGCCCAAGTTTTTTCTCTATATCAAACATGTTAAAACAAAAGCCAACTAGAGGAAACCTCTAGCAATTGGCTTCTTTGATAGGCTCAAAATCCCTTTGGATTCAAGATTCCCTAAAAATCTGGGCAAAGGCCAGGACAAGTGGGAACAAAAACAGCTCATCATAATGCCTACCAGGGGTCCTCTCCTGACTGACACAGAATTGTCAATTCAATCAGCTCATTTCTGTTGCCTAGTACCCACCGTTTCCTACCTTTTCCAGGTATTCCATTCCTACATCAGGACTGTTGCGAAGATGAGAGGAGATAAAAGACCGGGTAGAAACATACAATTAGTGTTATTTCTGTTACTCCAATTTGGGTTGGGAGATTGTGGGTAATTTTCTACATTGTTTCCAATGAGAACCTACCTCCTCTATACTCAGAAAGGGAGGCTATGAATGTGCTTTATGAACTGTGAAACAGTATACAAATATTACATTTTTATTTTTACTTTTATTGACCCCCTACTGCCCACCTAGTCCTCTTTTTAAGGTGGTTCCTTTCTCCTGGGAATACTGCTTAAGTCTGGCTAGCACAATTTGCACATCTGAGTCTGCATATTCTAAAAGTCTATTATCTTGCAGAGGAAATGGTTCTTTTCTGTTTATAATGGAGGTGTTTTGTTTCTTTTTGTTTGGCTTGATTTGGTTATGTAAGGAGAGTTACCAGCAGACCAGGAGAATCCCCTCTAAAAGAAATCTGACCTTTCTAACTCAACATGTCCTGTCTTTTCTCATAAATGTTCAGAAATCATCTACAAAGATGTTATCACTAGTGCCCCCTTGGCTTAAAATATACCAAGACTCCTCACAATCCTCCATAAAGTTAAATAAATTCCTGTCTTCACAGACATTACTTTTCTGCAGAAGTAAATACAGTGGAAGAGCAGAGGCATCGTTCTTTCCTGAATTACATATCCTTTGGCATAGAGATCCAAAATGATATTTTAACTATCAGAAATACTTAAAGCTACTGCTTTATTATAAATGACCAGAATCATAATTCTCACTGGCTTTAGTCCTTTTAATCTTGGGAAGATTTGATATCTCTAAATCTTCTCAAATGAGTAATTCTTCAACGTAAGTAACCAAGTCATATTTTAAGTATTCTACTGCCCTCTTGTGAATCTCATGTTCAGAGACAAGATAGCTCACAAAATACATACAGCAACTGGAATTCTCAGAAATACTTCAGTGGAATCTCAGAGACTAGAACTAGGAAGAACCTAAAAAATCATCGAGACCAGTACACTCATTTCACAGACGAGAAAACTGAGATCCTGAAGGATTATATAACGTAGTCAAGATCAGACATGGCTGGTTAATAGCAGAGAGAATACTGTTGAATAGAACTTAAACCTCTCAGAGTGTTAATTTTGCTATTAAAATGGAGGTGCATCCTGGAAAAAAAAAATAGTGGGGTTTTGGAGTTGAGCAGACACGAGTTTGATTTTAGATCACCACTTCAACAACCTCCCCAAACCTCTGTTTCCCTATCCATAAGATGGGATGAATAATAACTATTGCAAAGGTGTTGAAAGGATTCAATAGGATCATGTTCCTCAAGCCCTCAGCAATACAGTAATTCACTAAGTGGTAACACAGTTTTAACAATACATAGGAAATTGTTTTTAAGTTGTTATAGCCTTTGAGATCTCTGGACAAAGGTATTCTAAAGTAATGAATAAATAAAATCTGAACTTTTTCAAAATTGGCACAAAACTTGGAAAAAATAAAGCTAATTTTTCTAACTCCTGTGTTTATCATATTTATTCTTTTTTTTTTTTTTAATACAAGTAAATTTGTAACAGAAAGCACCACACAGCAAACACCGTGTGAGAGATGAAGCAACGAACAGGGTCCTTAGATGAGGTTCACAGGAAAACAAAGCAGAACTCAGTGCCAGCGTGTTAAGTCACCATATCTTAGTCTCCTTTGCTAAGAGGCTGTCGCCGCTGCAATGCCAAGAGAGCCAGCCTGGAAGGGTAGAGGCTAGAATTTTAGATCTGACCTTGCTAATAGCTGACTATGCCAACTTGGGCTGGTCATTTCATCTCTGCTTCCCTTTCTTGACCTGTAAATGAAGGCATCCTCTACGGAGTAAAGTCCGATAGTGAGGTGGCATAATGAACGTGAAAAAACATTGTAAGATGTGCTTTAACAAAGTAAGTAGGGTTAAGTTTGTTATCTTAAACTTAATCTAAAGCAATAAAAAAACAGTAAGTCTGCACTAAATTGGGGAAGAAAAACCAAACTTAGAAAGTTGAAGGTAGCTTAGATCAAGGATTCTGTTCAGTAGCACTCCACTTCTCATGAAATCTCTCTTCCCTCTACAATTCCACCAGCTCTTAATGGAGATTACTCCAAAAATTCTGCCAACACATGAATCTCTGACTCTTAAGTAAATTTCACTCAAGGGCACCCTGATATCAGGATTGACAGAGCTTATCCCTGGCTGTATAACACAAAACAAATATGCCAGCAGGGTAAAGGCAATTCATCTTAGTTTGCCATGAAAATGACTAATGTTGATTATTCTCTGATTTACGGCTGCAGTCATCCAACCTGATCGTTATGGTTAAGTGCCCTCACCTGCTCTGTTTTTATATGGAGCCTGATAGAAGGCACACACCATGCTGGTTATAAGCCCTGATTGATGATCCACCGATATTAACCGAGAACTACCTAATGGGTCTAGCTCCCCCAATTTCAAACATCGGAAAGGGATATTACTGGAGTTGACAGTGTAGTAGAAGAGGAAAGGCACTGACATAAACTAACCTGAGAGGTAGAAAGTAACGATGCTGTTATGGCTGCTGAGGGGTGGCACACAGCTTGCAACTCTGCGGAATGAGTCCAGTGGGGATTCTTGGGTAATTTTTCAGCAACAAGTTAACTCAGGCTCTTGGTTCAACCCAACAATCATACCACATTTGCATCCAGAGTGCTGGAATAAAAGTGCTCTCAGAAACAAAAGATCCGCCTACAGGAGTAGAAAAGGCAACTCACCGTGAAACAGACTGTTGTCCACCAGAAAATGCCTGCGGTACTGCACACAGTTCCTTTTCTCCAAGTTCCAGTAACTCATTGTCAGAAGATTTCTGGCACAGCATCAAAACAAAATTGCTCTGTCAAGGGAAAAGGAAGGAGACAAAAATGAAGAAGGCGGAAGCCACACGCTCATGCTGGCCGCCTGACACCATTAGTCCCCGGGCCTTAGCGGGCAGCACGCAGGCCTCACACCTTCCCCACGTGGGGAGCTGGAATGCCCCAGGGCCCAAGAAATTCCCCACAAGTCTTCCCACTGGATAGAAGGTCACTTAACATACCACAACAGGAGCTTTTTCTAATAGCACCTGAAGGGGCTCAAAGTTACCGTTGTCCTGGGGGTGGGGGGGAATCAATCCACCAATGGAGAACAAGTTTCAGAACTGGTTTATGTGCTCTAGGCTTCGCCCGCACTCAGCCAGGACTCAAACCAGTCAATGCTGGTAGCTTTTCAGGAAATCTCAGTTGCAGGCGGGGAGGGGACTAACAGGAGGGTGACTGACATTCCCAGTTTCCAACTTTTGTGTCAGCACCAGTCTGGTGGACTGCGTACCTGACCAATCCAGGGAAATCTTGGAAATTATAATGGCATCCATGTAGCCATGGGCCAGGCAAACACAGCAACAAAGGCCGCCTCCCTCTCTTGGACTCACTGTGGGTGCCCATTTAGGGCCCCTAGGACCTGACTCTGCCCCCTGTAACCAGAGCCGGGTGAACAAGCAGTGGGCCTGCTCCTCCAGAAGGCTTGCCCCTCCACGGACAGAGAAACACAGTGCTAACCAGAGCAAGGACTTGAAAAGCAGAGATGCCAGCTGATGAATTAGACTCCTCCAAAAGCTGGTGTGCATAACCCTAAACAAGGCTCCCTTTGTTCACAGGATCTGGCTAAAGCAACTTTTCAGAATTCCATCTTCTTTTCTGGTCACAGAATAAAGCCAGGCAAAACCAAGCAAGGCTGGCATGAAGGAAAATCCACAGGTGGGAAACAATTTGTCATCTGTCCTATTAAAGCAATCTAGACTTTTGTGAAGGCACTCCAGGATGGAGTCAGTACTGAAAACAACAAATGATCAGAGCTGTGCCTATTCGTTAATGGAACCACAATTGGTGTAGGTTCCTAAAGCTTCTGCCAGAGCTTCTCCTTGGCTCCCTAAGCCTCATTCTTCCACCCTCCCCTACCTGTAACCTATTCTACCTTTTCTCAGGCTCCAGGAGACCTGACCCCCCCTTCTTCTTACCCCACCCCCACCTGGCTAAATCTGGCTGCTTCTCCCACTCCCTGGGGCTGAGGGTGAGTCCCATCACGCCAAGATACAATCACTCACGGAAAAAACTGTAAAATAAGATAGAAAACAGGTGATTATGGAGACAACCCTCTCTGCCCCCTCCCCACCCAGTATTCCATACTACAAGGATTTCTCTCAAAAAGTATTTTAGGTATACAGTTAGATATGCTCAGTTTTAAAAAAACTCAAAACTGAAACTCGAAAAAAAATTTTTCATTGAAAATCCCCTCTTCCCTCATTTCATGTCTCTCTCCTGGAATGACCACTTTTGCTTGGTGTGAATCATTCCAGTCTTTTTTATGCATTTATTTATACATGTATTCGATTTTGAAGACACGTTTTTAATAAGAATACCTTTTTTCAAGAATTGGAAATAATTTTCAGTAATATCAGTAGTAACTATTTCCTACAAAAGTATATTCATGATTTATATTAGAAATATTTTACAAAGAAAAATATTTTAGGTTACACAGAATTAAGGAGAACTGTCTGTATTCATGCTAACTTTTCCTTAGTAACTTGATCTTATGGTTTCATGTGTCATTCTTCTTTTTTTTAACATCTTTATTGGAGTATAATTTATTTACAATGGTGTGTTAGTTTCTGCTGTACAACAAAGTGAATCAGCTATATGTATACATATATCCCCATATCCCCTCCCTCTTGTGTCTCCCTCCCAGCCTCCCTATCTCACCCCTCTAGGTGGTCACAAAGCACCAGCTGATCTCCCTGTGCTATGCAGGTGCTTCCCACTAGCTAGCTATTTTACATTTGGTAGTGTATATATGTCATTGTTACTCTCTCACTTTGTCCCAGCTTACCCTTCCCCCTCCCCGTGTCCTCAAGTCCATTCTCTACGTCTGCGTCTTTATTCCTGTCCTGCCCCTAGGTTCATCAGAACCATTTTTTTTTTTAGATTCCATATATATATATATATATATATATATATATATATATGTTAGCATATGGTATTTGTTTTCCTCTTTCTGACTTACTTCACTCTGTATGACAGACTCTAGGTCCATCCACCTCACGACAAATAACTCAATTTCGTTTCTTTGTATGGCTGAGTAATATTCCATTGTATATATGTGCCACATCTTCTTTATCCATTCATCTGTCGATGGACACTTAGGTTGCTTCTCATGTGTCATTCTTTATTTTGCCCTCTCTGTTCATTCTCAATCCAAGGAAGGTTAGCGGAATCAGAAGATGAAAGAATAAGGTGCTTTTGTGTATAGTCAACAAAACACAAGCACATACCTGACTCTCATTTGGCCCTTCCTTTTAACCAGATGAAAGGAGAGAAGAGGATGTTAGAGTCTGTGACTCACCCATGCTGCTAGGAAAAAGCAGCAGTGGGACTTGAAATCGTACCTTTGGATTACAAACTCTTCTGGGTAGGTGTTTTTAAGAAGAGGGGACTCAGTTTAAATGGTTGAACTAGAACACAAAGGTATATGTAATTGAACCCTATGGTCTCCAGGCTGTGTGCCCCTATTTTGGTTAATCATGGGCATGTCTTACCTCCCCTGGCATCTGTTTGCTGCTGAAGGGCAGACAGTAAGCCACCCCTGGGTGCCAGACCTGAGCTGGGCACACACTACAGGCCCTCAGTAAACGTCAGTGATGTCCTCGTTCTATGCCGCATTTCCTGGATTCCCTCCAGTATGAGACTGAAGGAAGGAAGTGCCCACTCTGGCCTCCAGAATCACAGCAAATGATTTCAAAATTGAGAGATACCGGAGGTGGAGGTAATGAATGGAGTCAGTAGGGCTGAGGCAGGGGAAGAGACAGCTGTGCAATAAAGCCAATCTCAGCCACAACCAGATTTAGATGAACCAGCAGCCCAGCACTCACTAAGGGGAAGCAACTGAAAGGGACCTTAGAAACGAGCTCAAACCCCACATGGTGTAGCCAGAAGGAAACTGAGGCCCAGAAAGTAGGTGTAACTTGCAAGATAGCACTGCTAGGTAGCTATTCGAGAAAGCTGGCAGGAACCCCAGGCTCAGCAGTACCAAAGCAGGGATCTTTTGAGTGTTTCATGATCCCATTTGTGTGAACATAATGGGTGAAAATATCCACTAAAATATACTTTCATTGATTTAATATTTGCTATTTAATATATGTTACATTTGGAACTCTTTATAGAACATACGGATCCCCAATCCTTGTAAATTAATAACTGACAGTGACTAAGGAACATCGGGTAGAGAAACAACTCATTATTAAGACTAGTTTCAAATTCTGCCTTCAGAACAAGGTTAATATGAACTTTTTTCGTGGATGATAAAGTTATAGGAAATGTTATATGTATGTATTTTACTTATCTTTAACAATTTCTTTTTATCCATTTTTAGAACTTGAAACATGCAGAAAAGCTAAAAAACAAAAAACAAAAAACTTATATAGTGATATCACTTACCACCCAAAGACAACTACCATGGATACTATGGTCTTTTTTTTAAACAAACTAGATCCTATTAATTTGAAGCCTTTTTTCTTTTCATATAACTTACTAATATATGGTGACATTCTAGCCGTATCAATAAACATACTTCTACAGAATACATATGTGATTTGAAAAAGTGTAATCAGCTCTACTCAAAACCTCCAAACTCCAAAAACTCTAAAGCAGCAACAAGAAATAAAAGAAGACAAGCAAGTATGCAGAGGATTCATCAGATGAACTAAAAATATCTAAAAAGTTGAAATGTTCCTAAGCCCATTTTTTAAAAATTTTATTTATTTATTTTTGACTGTGTTGGGTCCTCATTGCTGCGCATGGGCTTTCTTCTACTTGCGGAGAGCAGGGTCCACTCCTTGCCACGGTGCCCGGGTTGCTCACTATGGTGGCCTCTCCCACCGTGGAGCACGGGCTCCAGGCGCGTGGGCCCCAGCAGCCGTGGCACACGGGCTCAGCAGCTGCGGCTCGCAGGTTCCAGAGCACAGGTTCAGCAGCTGTGGTGCACGGGCCTAGCCACTCCACAGCATGTAGGATCTTCCTGGACCAGGGCCTGAACCCTTGTCCCCTGCATTGGCAGGCGAACTCCCAACCACTGCACCACCAGGGAAGCCCCCTTAAGCCCATTTTATAAGCGATTAGTAACTTTTATAACATTCCACATTTCTTTATTTTTGCCATTTTTTTCTATAGATACATGACCAAAGTTGCCAGTGTCAAACTACAGACCAGACATAAACCTGTGGTGGCAGGACACCATGAAGAAAGAAAATATTAGAAATTCGAGGACACTTTTCACTAAGAAAAGCAGGAACAATTTTGATTAATAAGCATTTGTCAATGCGTTTAAAATGCCACAAAGGAAAGAGAAATCCTTCACAGCAACACCCACTCATTTTAACTAAAGCCCCCTAAGAAAAAACACACAATGGCAGCCACCTACTGGTTGTTCCCCTGCTTCCTCTGGTTTTCCTCTAGGAAACACCTTCTCCCACTTTCTTTCCATGAGACTTAGCTGGTGTCAACTCCATCCCTATTCAGGTGAGGACGTGGTTTAGGTCTGACAAAGCTGAGCACTGCCTCCCCCAGGCCATACTAGTACAGATGGTGCACATAGCCCACCTAATTCAGACCACTGAGAGTCAGGCATGGATGTCTGTCTGAACTGTTGGAGAAAAGAAATTTTCTTTTCTGTTGGACTCAAGGTTGTGAGGCTGTGAAGTTGTGAAGCCTAGAAACCTAGAACTCCTGGCAGCCATCTTGTTACTACAAGAGAAGAAAAAATCTATGTGGGACTGGATTCAACCCAGAGGAATGAAGATAAACTTGGTCCTACTGATATCGTTTAAGGCACACCTGAAGCCAGATCTCTCCCTGTACTTTTTAGTTAAATGAGCCAGTACATTCCCTTCCTTGCTTTGTTTAGTTTTGTTTAAACCATATTGAGCTGGGTTTACTGTCACTTGCAACCAAAGAGTTCTGACTGATGAAATGTGTCAGCAAATCAGAGTAAAGAGAGCCCACAGGGCAGTCATGAGCTCTCTTTTTTGGTTTCATCTCTAACAGTTGACTCACTGGGGGACCTTGGGCCAGGTTTTTTAGCTGGTCCTCTGAGTTTCAAAATATGACTCCCTATTTACTTGGGCTTTCCCTAGGGACATGCCGCATTCAAGTCCTTTGTTTTGGTAGTAAAGGATTCCCTCACACCCCTTGAAGGTGTATTTAAGCAGAGCAAACCCTGAAATCTTTTCTTCTTTAGAATTCTCTTAACTGTTTTTACATGTGAGGCAAATCTATATCACTGCTTTAACATGAGTTTTATGGAACACTACAAATCTGCTCAAGCCACTTGAATGGCTTAATAAAAGACAAACTATTCAAGCTCATATATGGAAATCAGAGTTCTAACAAAGGAAAAGGAAGAATAGGAGAGTCTTAAAAGAGAACTTTGGGGAAGGGGGAATATATTCATATATGTGTATGTATGTGTATATACACACACAAACACACTTTTTTTTTTTAAGTACAGGGATTTGTTACTACATGCTATCTCCACCTCTTCACCTACTGTGACTGCTACTACCACAGCCAATTCTTCTCTGGCACCCCTCTTCCATAAAAACCAACACTCCCACTCCCACTCTTTTATATTCTTTCTTTCTTAAAAATAATATATTATTTGGGCTTCCCTGGTGGCGCAGTGGTTGAGAGTCCGCCTGCCGATGCAGGGGACATGGGTTCGTGCCCCGGTCCGGGAGGATCCCACATGCCGCGGAGCGGCTGGGCCCGTGAGCCATGGCCGCTGAGCCTGCGTGTCCGGAGCCTGTGCTCCCCAACGGGAGAGGCCACAACAGTGAGAGGCCCACGTACCGCAAAAAAAAAAAAAATAATAATAATATATTATTATTTGTAAATCATTTTATGGTTCATACAATATTTCCATTTCTATCTTGTATTTTTTAAAAAAAAGATCCTTACAATAGCCCTATAAGTCATGCATCATTAAGCATGAGTTCAAAGAGGCTAATAGGAAATAGTAGGTTGCAAATTCATGTCTTCTGACTCCAAATCCACTGTCCCAGTCCCAGGGCTATACTCTGTCCAGCCGTGTTTCCTCCCTGACACTCCTTCCCTATGGAAAGAACCTAGAGTTGTATTACTCATAATATACAAGGTATAATTCTTCTCATATCCACCACTCAATCCAACTCCACTATGGGTCAATGAAGGGGAAGAGCCAGAAGGAGGAGAAGAGATGACTAAATGAAACATTACTTATTCAAAATATACCTACCTTGTCCCTCCAGCCAGGAGACTTTGGAGTATACAGACTGGAGGGGATCCAAGCAAAGTGTCAGTTCTTTGAGAATCAAATGGTGGGAGGTTTCTTTGCAATGAAATTTGAGTGAGCTATTTGGACAAAGCTCAGAAACACCAAGGCCAAATTTTCGAGCCAGAAATCATTGTGAGAACTATCTGAGGGGTTCATGTGCTTTCCAAATTGCTAACAACAGGGAGGAAGGCTATAGCCAGAAATTAAAACAATGCATAAACTCACCCTGCTGTTGGAAAAGGAGTAACTGCTTCATGGGATGCGGTAAGGCATCAAGGGACAATGGGAAAATGTCTGACTGGATGTCAAGAGGCCAGAGTTGCAGCCCAGTCCGCCCTCTGACTAAACAGTGTCAGGTAAATCTCTTCACTCCCCTGTGCTCGGGCTGCCTCATCTTTGGAACAAAAGACGAGTGGTGGTGAATGAGATGCTCTCTCAGAGCTTCCAAACTTAATATTCTACAATAATAAGGACTATGGGCAACCCGTACCCCCGACTAATATCCCCATCATTCAGCTGTAATTATAAATTAAAATAGCCCTGAGAAACCACAGAGTTAATTCCCATTAGTATACCCTTTAACTCATATGGAGAAGTGATTTCCTTCTCCTTAAGCCTCGCTGAGAGACAAAAGACATAACTAATATGCTCTGACAGCAATATTCATACAACAGCAAGTGCTTAGAAAGAGGAAGGCAGAGGGGAAAAGTCCCCAAACTGTGTCCTGCACCTCACAGCCTCTGACACAACACGTTTAGGAATTTCTGCACCAAGTTCTCTTTAATGGTTGAGAATTCAAACTCAGTCCAGTTAAAAGCTAAGATTTCAAAGACAGCTGCTCTTCTCTCATTTCTCCACTAATTTTAAGACAAACAAATCAAGAGACTTACACAGCACAGGGATGGGATGGGAGGGCCCACGGCTCCTGTCCCTGGACCAGGCCTAGACTAACAGGTTCTAAAGCAGCTCAGACGCCTGGGTCAGAAGGCCCTGGTCAGAGGGGCCCCACTCCACTCCGCAGATGGCAGGTCACTATCCTCCCCTCCCCCTTCATAAACTCCCTCCCTCACTTCCCACAGGTTTCCAAGCACTGCCAAACTGGTTGTTAAAGGGCTCTGCAAACAGCTTAATTCCATAGCTAGCCCCCTCCCAGCTATGTACACACAGGGAAAGAAATAAAAGGGTACTTTGTTCATTTTTTAAGGCTCACAGGGGACACCACTAAACCCCAAGTTCCCTGTGTGTTTTCTTTAAACCATCAGGAGCTGAAAATATTCTGAGCTAAGTTGAGCAGTGAGATACAATCACCCTCCAAAGACACATGGATGCTTCATTTGAAAGGGCTGGTTTCAAGTATATAATAATAGGTATCCAGTGCTTGAAAGAGTTCATACCTTTTGGTTCAGTAATTCAGCTGCTGGAAATATATCAAAAAGAAATCTTTAAAGATACAAAAATGTATACACAAAAAATATTCACTGCATCATTTTTTATGATGCAGAAGAATTAGAGCACTAAACAGTCAGCTACTGGGGTAGCACTGACTGTAGGTTAGATATTAACAATTGTGTTCTGCAAAAACTTTGTAAGTGAACATGGAAAATGCTCATGATACGATGCTATGTGAAAAAATAGGATACAGTATGTATCAACCATCAAAAGCAGTATTGCATAGAATAATGGATCTTCATCTTAAGAAACAAAGTGCTTTTAATATTTTACCACTAAGTGTAATGTTTGCCATAGGTTATTTGTAAATATTCTTTATGTTAAGAAAACTGGCTCTATTCTGATTTTCTGAACAGCTTTTTGCATAATTTGATATTAAACATTATAAGACATTTTCTCTGCATCTACTTAGATCATAAGATATGTCTCCATTAATCTGTTAATATGAATTTTCTAATGTTAAATCAACGCTGCAATCCCAAGATAATACATTGTGAACAAATTGGATTTATCTTTTTAACACATTGCTAGATTTGGCCTGCTCAGGTTTTATGATTGTTACATGTATATTTCTAAGTAAGTCTGGCCTATAATTTCCATTTCTCATATCGTTCTTGACACGTTTTTATACTGAGGTTATCACAGCTTCAAAAAATGTATCTCTATTCCCTGGAATGATTTATGCAAGTTTGAAATTACTTTTTCCTTGAGTGCTTGGTAGAACTTGCTCATAAACCCATCTAAACCTAGACCTTGCTTTATGGAGAAATATTTGACTAATGGTTTATTTAATTTAAAAATTATAGAATTATTCAGCCTAGTTTTTCTAATTTAGTTTCAATAAGTTATACTTGTCTAGAAAGGTATTCACTTCCTCTAAGCTTTCAAATGTTTTAGCATAATGTATTTCATAACTTTTTTTTACTATCTACATCTGCTTTTCCACTCCTAATATTGTTTAGGAATATTGTGCCTCTCCCTTCTTTTGAAATCGGCCTCACCAGGTGTTCATCAACATTACTAGCTTTTACCAAGAGCCAAACTGTATCATTTTTGATCCTCTCCATTGAATAATATGGAATTATTATTATTTCCCTCCATCTATTTTCTCTGGGTCTACTTTGCATCTTTTTCTAACTCTTCAACTTCAACATCTAGCTAATTTTCAGGCTTTCTTCTTTTCTAATATAAGCATTTATACATGCTTTAGCTGCTTATCCCCACCCCAAGTCTTGACCCAAAATATTTTTGTTATCATTCAGTTAAAAATATGTTCTGATTTCCACTGCAACTTCTTTGATCCAAGGGTCATTTTGAAATATATTTCTATAATTATTCAGTCATCTTTTGTGATCAGTTTCTAGCTTAACTGCACTGTGATCACAGATCTGGTCTGGATGATACCAATCATTGTTTGCTGTTAAGACTTGCTTGATGACATAGTTTGAGGTCATTTTTTGTAATGTTCTATGTATGTTTGAAAATAATGTGTATTCTGCAGTTTTGAGATGCAGTGACCTTCACATGTCTATCAGCTCAAACTTACTAACTGTATTGCTCAAATCTTGTGTGTGGTAGCTGACCTTTTCCCCTCTTTATCAAGTACTGATGAAGTATATTAAAATATCACTAGGAAGGGAATTCCCTGGTGATCCAGTGATTAGGATTCCATGCTGTCACTGCCGAGGGCCTAGGTTCAATCCCTGGTTGGGGAACTAAGATCCCACAAGCCACGCGGCACGGTAAAAAAAAAAAAAAATCACTGGGAATATATGTTTCCCATTGTAGTTCTCTCAATTTTTGCGTAATATATGTTGAGACCACGTATTAGAGACCACGTTTTGCGTTATATTGAGACCATGTTTAAAAACCACAAAAGGTTTTTCTCTGATGAGTTCCAACTTTTGAACCAATATGACCTTCTTTTATCTCTAAAAATGCTTTTGACATTTAAAGTCTATTTCATCTGATATCAATACTGCCAGCTTTTAGTTTTTGATGTTAATAGTGACAGCTTTTAGTTTGTAATCACTCATTTATCTTTTTCTATTATTTTACCTTCACCTTTCTGTATCCTTATGTTTTAGACATGTCTTTTATAAACAGCAAATAGCCGAATTTTCATTTTTCATCTAGTCTAACAATCTTTGGTTTCTTTATATTTGCTAATACATTGGATTTTATTTCTACATCTTATTTTGTGTTTGCTACTAGTCGCCTATTCTATATTTCTTTTCTCAACTTTCTTGACTTCAGATTTAATAGTTTTCTCATTTCAATTTTCCCTGTTGGAAAGTTATTCATTCATTCTTTTACTAAATTTTAGTGGTTGCCCTAGAAATTTTAACAGGTACACTTTACTTATCAAAGTATAAATTTAATCTGTATCTTTAACTTCCTCCCAAACTATACAGGAACTTTAGAAGATATTGACTCCTTCTGCTTCTCCAATTTATTTATGTCACTTATTTTACTTAGTTCCCACTGAAGACATGATTACTACTTTATACAGTCAATGTGTGTTTTACTTACAAATTTTCCTTTTCTTTGTTCATTTTTTTGTTTCTGAGACATTCCATCTGGTAATAATTTTCTTCTGCCTGAAATGTATCCTTTTTGTGAGGATCTGCTAGAATTCTAGGGTTTGTTGTGGTTTTTTTGTTTGTTGGTTGGTTGGTTTTAAGTCTGAGAGTCTTTGTCTTTGCTTTTTAAAGATATTCTTAACGAAAACTGAATCCTAAGCTGATAGTTAATTTCTATCAGGGCATGAAATTTAATATTCTACTGTCTTCTGGCTTCTATTGTCACACCGTCAGGATAATTTGTCATGTCTTTGAAAATAAGCTGCCTCTTCTCTCTGACCTTGCTTAAGATCTTCTCTTTACATTTTGTGTTCTGCAATTTAATTATATTTTGTCTGTGTGGATTTTTCCTTATCCCGAATGGAATTCAGATAACTTCATGAATATGGAAAGTGATACTTTTTATCAGTCCTTGAGAACTGTCAGTCATTATCTTTTTAAATGTTGCCTCTTCCCATTTTCTCTCTTCTTCTGAAATTATAATTAAACTTATATTGAGTCTGAATTCTCTGTCTTCCACATTGATTAACCTTTATTTTGGGGTTTTCATTGTCTTGCCTCTCTGTTGCTATCTGAAAATTTTCTTCAGATCTATCATTCAGTTGACAATTTCCCTGTTCAGCTTGGGTTAATCTGTTCACTGAGTTCTTTTTTTTTCCCCCAAGTTCTATAATATTTGGTTCTTTCTCAAATCAGCTTGGTTAGTCTTCAGAGTTTCTGGTTCTCAGCTTAAATCTTGTGTTTAGTGATTTTTTTCAAACTATGAGATGCTAGTTTTCCTTCTATTGGGTAGGACAAAAGGTTCATTCAGTTTTTTCCGTAAGATGGCTCTAGTAGCACTTAGCTGCCTTTAACTTCATTTGAAACAATTTTGTTAAACTGTATGCGATAGCTGTCATATCAGTGTGCATTTAAAAAAAGACATCTAATAAATTAGTGATGTTGAGCATCTTTTCATGTGCCTCTTGGCCATCTGTATGTCTTCCTTGGTGAAACGTCTATTTAGGTCTTCTGCCCATTTATTTATTTTTTTTTGCCGTATGCGGGCCTCTCACTGTTGTGGCCTCTCCCGTTGCGGAGCACAGGCTCTGGACACGCAGGCTTAACGGCCATGGCTCACGGGCCCAGCTGCTCCGCGGCATGTGGGATTTTCCCGGACCGGGGCACGAACCCGTGTCCCCTGCATCGGCAGGCAGACTCTCAACCACTGTGCCACCAGGGAAGCCCCTGCCCATTTTTTAATTGGATTAGTTTTTTTTGATATTGAGCTCCATGAGCTGGGTGTATATTTTGATGATAAATCCCTTGTCGTTTCATTTGCAAATATTTTCTCCCATTCTGAGGGTTGTCTTTTCATCTTGTTTATGGTTTCCTTTGCTGTGCAAAAGCTTTTAAGTTTAATTAAGTCTCATTTGTTTATTTTTGTTTTTATTTCCATTACTCTAGGAGGTGGGTCAAAAAAGAGAGAAATGCAAATCAAAACTACAATGAGGTATCAACTCACACCAGTCAGAATGGCCATCATCAAGTCTAGAAACAATAAATGCTGGAAAGGGTGTGGTGAAAAGGGAACCCTCCTGCACCATATGTGGGAATGTAAATTGATACAACCACTATGAAAAATACTATGGAGGTTCCTTAAAAAACTAAAAATAGAACTACCATATGACCCAGCAATCCCACTACTGGGCATATACCCTGAGGAAACCATAATTCAAAAAGAGACATGTACCACAATGTTCGTTGCAGCACTATTTACAGTAGCCAGGACATGGAAGCAACCTAAGTATCCATCGACAGATGACTGGATAAAGAAGATGTGGCACATATATACAATGGACTATTACACAGCCATAAAAAGAAATGAAATTGAGTTATTTGTAGTGAGGTGGATGGACCTAGTCTGTCACACAGAGTGAAGTAAGTCAAAAGGAGAAAAACAAATACCGTATGCTAACGCATATATATGGAACCTAAAAAAAAAAAAAAGGTACTAATGAAACTAGTTGCAGGGTAGGAATAAAGATGTAGACAGAGAATGGACTTGAGGACACGGGGTGGGAGGGGGAAGCTGGGGCAAAGTGAGCTTAGCATCGACATATAAACACTACTGAATGTAAAATGGTTAGCTAGTGGGAAGCAGCAGCATAGCACATGGAGGTCAGCTCGGTGCTTTGCAATGACCTAGAGGGGTGGGATAGGGAGGACGGGATGGAGGCTCAAGGAGGGGATATGGGGACATATGTATGCATATGGCTGATTCACTCTGGTGTACGACAGAAACTAATGCAGTATTGTGAAGCAATTATACTCCAATAAAGATCTATTAAAAAATAAAAATTTTAAAAGGCATCAAAATTGAATTTTTATAGCCATTTTAATATTGAAGATGGCAGAAAAAAGCAACATTTTCCATATATTATGCTTTATTATTTCAAGAAAGGTAAAAATGCAACTGAAATGCACAAAAAGATTTGTGCAGTGTATGGAAAAGGTGCTGTGACTGATCAAATATGTCAAAAGTGGTTTGTGAAGATTTCTCACTGAACGATGCTCCATGGTCGGGTAGACCAGTTGAAGTTGATAGCGATCAAATTGAGACATTAATTGAGAACAATCAACGTTATACCACGAGGGAGATAGCCGACATACTCAAACTATCCAAATCAAGAACTGAAAATCATTTGCACCAGCTTGTTTATGTTCATCGCTTTGATGTTTGGGTTCCACATAAGTTAAGCGAAAAAAACCTTCTTGACCGTATTTCCTCATGCGATTCTCTACTGAAACGTAATGAAAACGTTCCACTTTTAAAACAAATTGATGGGCGATGAAAAGTGGATACTATACAACAATGTGGAATGGAAGAGATCGTGGGGCAAGTGAAATGAACCACCACCAACCACAACAAAGGCCAGTCTTCATACAAAGAAGGTAATGTTGTGTATATGGTGGGATTGGAAGGGAGTCCTCTATTATGAGCTCCTTCTGGAAAACCAAGCGATTAATTCCAACAAGTACTGTTCCCAATTAGACCAACTGAAAGCAGCACTCAATGAAAATCGCCCAGAATTAGTCAACAGAAAACGCATAATCTTCCATCAGGATAACGCAAGACCGCATGTTTCTTTGATGACCAGGCAAAAACCGTTACAGCTTGGCTGGGAAGTTCTGATTCATCCGCCATATTCACCAGACGTTGCACCTTCAGATTTCAATTTATTTCGGTCTTTAAAAATTCTCTTAATGGAAAAAATTTCAGTTCCCTGGAAGACTGTAAAAGGCACCTAGAACAGTTCTTTGATCAAAAAGATAAAAAGTTTTGGGAAGAAGGAATTATGAAGTTTCATGAAAAATGGTAGAAGGTAGTGGAACAAAAGGGTGAATACATTGTTTAATAAAGTTCTTGGTGAAAATGAAAAATGTGTCTTATTTTTACTTAAAAAACAGAAGGCATATTTTGGCCCACCCAGTAATTTCATTGGTGGGGATTCTTTGAAGTCTAGGATAAAAATAGATTCTTCCAAAAGAAGGGGGAAAATTGGTGTTCGCTCAGTACCAGGGACACTTGCAATGTTGGAACTCTTTAAATCAAATTTCCATTTTGAGGTTTTTCTGACCACCTAGTTATTATGATTCCAGATGCAAATCTGTATTAAAGCTGGCTCAGGATCACAAATTCTCAGGACCAAATAATCAGGGTCTGCTCAGAACCAATATTTTTGAAAGGTGATTTTCCTTACAATATTATAGGGTTAGAAAGAAGGTAGATAATTATTTTTATTTTTGTTTTTATTCTAATTCACCCTTACAATGAGGGAGAAGCCCTTTGAAGTCCTAGCTTTATGACCAAATGGTCCCTTCTCAGATGTTTTAACTTTATCTCTTGTCCCTTGTGCCCTCAGGCCATGAAAGCAGAAGTTCAAGTTAACCTGGTTTGGCAAATGTCCTCAAGGCAAAAAGCCAGCTTCATTGCTCAGTAGACCCTTCTTCACTTAGCATTTAAAGCCTGAATATTCATTACTTTCTTACAGGTTACTGCACTTAAGAAAATAATCTTTCTACTGTACCCAACATGTTCAAACTGTTTCATCGGGAGTATCAGTGAACTATATTGCTAGAAACAGAATTCAAGCCTGGGAATTCACATTCAAAGCCACAGAACCTTGCAATCTGACAGTCAAATCAGGACCTGATCTAACCCAAAAGCTTATTAGGCTCAGTGCCTGCTAATTTGTAATAACGGCTGGTACTTTTTAGCACTTCCTATGTGCCAAGTATTGTGGTATATATTTTACGAAACATTATTTTTTTCATCTTTACAGTGATCCTAAGGGCTAGGTATAATTATTATCCCCATTTTACAGATAGAGAAACTGAAGCACAGAGAGAAACTGAAGCACAGAGAGGTTAAGTAACTACCTAAGGTCCACAGCTATCAAGTGACAGCACTGGTACTTGAACTAAATAAAAATTAACTTCAGTGATTACACTCTTAAGATCTATGTAATTTTGCTCCCTAATAAATAATGAATATAAGACAGGGAAAGAGAAAAAAGACAATAAAAGAAAGAGAAAGGGAGCGAACACACTACTAGGTATGGCAAACTCAGTAATGAGATCCAGACTTTTCAATGTACAATCTTTTCCAATTCCCTATGTTCATGTAAGGGTTGAGATATTTTTCATCTTCTAAAAATATATTCCTTCACTTTCAAAGTGGGCACGAAGTGCAGATTGGAAATTAAAACTACATTGAGAAAAAAAACACTCAAAGGAATGACTGTTTGGTAATTAGATTTCAACTCTCAGTGGCCATCAGTCTTGAAATCCAGTCCAATATTAACACCTTTGATCATATATGAAGACTATTCCTGATGACACACTGACATCCAAAAAATCCTTGATTTATACTAGTTGTCTCTAAACCAGTGATTTCCATACTTTTTGAATATTAGAAATGGACTTCGGAATAGCTCCACCCACAATTCCCTCATATATAAGGATGCCCAAAATTCAGTCTCAGAAATGTCAACCCCCAGAGAAGGGCAGATCCCCCAGCTTTCCCAAGTTCATCTTACCCCCTCTCCTGTCCACTTCCCTACCCACCAGTGAGAGAAGGGAGCTTATCACAAGGAATGTGTTGGACTCCCAACTTTGCCTGCTTTCCCTAACCCTTCCACCGAGCAATACGCGCGGCTCCAACAGGAGATCTGCCTTGAGCTGGGCAACTAAACCTCCAGGCAATACCTTCTCTCCTTCCCAACCACAGCAGGGTGAGTAGGGGAAGTGTCCCCCTTTTTGTGTTCAAAAATAGGATCTCAGGACCCCTTAATGTGCAAAAAGCTATAATCAAATCAATTTATGAATCAAATAACCCACAAGTATGCTCTGGGCTCTACTATACGTACTGAGGGGATGGAGAGATGCCTAAACACTGTCCCAAGTCATCAAGAAGCCAACGATCTAGATGGGAGAATAGTGCATAGATAGAAACAAAAGATTTATATAAAACTTGCACAGGAAAAGGCAGAATGTATGATTGGTGGCAAATGAAGCATATTGTAAAGGTTCAAAGAAAAGAAACCAAGGCTGTCAGGAAAGAGTTCCTGGACGGTGGGAGCATAGAGCTAGATCTCAAAAGATCAGTAGGTTTAAAAGAGGGAAGATGAGATGGGGGGGAACAGGAAGGGCAGTTTAGTAGGAAGGCACTGTGAATGCTCAAAATACTGCTCAGTTATCAAGGTAAAAATTACTAATTTACATTGTTAATATGATGTTTAAATACATTGTGATAGGGAATTCCCTGGCTGTCCAGTGGTTAAGACTCTCCCCTTTCACTTCTGAGAGCACAGGTTCGATTCCCTGGCCAGAGAACTAAGATCCCACAAGCTGCATGGTACAGCCAAAAAAATAAAAAAATACATTGTGATATAACAAAGTATATATAAGGAAATTGGCAAAAATAACATTTCACCAAGAATGCCTAAACATAACTTATTCAGAATATAAATCCCGCAATAGGCCTCTCTTTAAAAGGATGGTAGGGATCAAAGACAATTTTGCAAACATTTCAGCCTAAGACAATGGTGGTAAAATTAAGAATTAAAGTTTAGTTTCTCTAAACCAGCAGAGATGTTAACTTTCTAACTGTTCAACAGAGAACTTATATCAATGCAAACATAAGAATGTCAGAAATTATAAAAAGGACAAGTAAAATGTCCTAAAAGCAATACAGAAGGAGATAGGATATTAAACTTAATTTGCTCATATAAATTCTCAAGTTCAAAAGAACAGCAAAAAAATCTAGTCAAATATTTTTTTTTTTTTAGATGTTGGGGGTAGGAGTTTATTAATTTATTTATTTTTGCAGTGTTGGGTCTTCGTTTCTGTGCGAGGGCTTTCTCTAGTTGTGGCAAGCGGGGGCCACTCTTCATCGCGGTGCACGGGCCCCTCACTATCGCCGCCTCTCTTGTTGCGGAGCACAGGCTCCAGACGCGCAGGCTCAGTAGTTGTGGCGCACGGGCTCACTTGCTCTGCGGCATGTGGGATCTTCCCAGACCAGGGCTCGAACCCCTGTCCCCTGCATTAGCAGGCAGATTCTCAACCACTGCGCCACCAGGGAAGCCCTAGTCAAATATTTTGAATTGTGGAAACTCAGCTTTGTTTTTCATGTGCCGTATCCTTAATCTTTAAGAAGCTCTGGGGAAAAAAAAATCCGAAGCTGATGGAGGAAGCCCAAGTTAAATGCATCTAACACATTTCGTGTTAACTTACTCTTTTCAAGCTTATAAGTTCTTGATTCTTTAAGTCTAGGTAATAAACAGCCTGTTTGAAGTTGCCATCTGACGAAAGGTGTCATAGAAAGCATTAATGAGAAAAAATAGGGAAATAAAACCCAAGCAGTATTACAAATTCCTCAAATGAAATTTATAGTGTGGATTTGATGTTTTCTTCTTAAAGTAGAACAAAATAGATTATAGACACAGAAACTAACTCCTGGTTATTTGTCACTGGCCTATATGTTTTCTATTATATTCTCTTGCATAGTTTCCTTCCATTGAATATCTAATATGCTCGCACTAAAATCATGGGAACCAGACTGAGACACTATTCTAGTGGCCAGGTCTTGGTTCATGGCCACCCTCAGAATCCTCCATTATTCCAAAAGAATCTTGTCCACATTCAAGGAAGAGCAGCATTCTCCTGAGTGTCCAAACAAACAGAATCAGAACCCACCAAAGTCTGAACGCTCAACATTTCTTCTTTCCTTCGGTAATGCTAGGGCACAAGAACCTATGCAGCCACAAGAGACAATAAGGAATTCAAGTTAGCTTTGATCCCAGGCAGTGGGAACCAAGCAGTGCTACAGCCAAGCCCAGTGTTGACACCATCCTGCCAGGACTGGAGATACTTTTGGATTCCAAAGACACCAACTCTCCCAGACCTGGGGAGATGAGTGAAATATTTGAGACTTGGAAGGAAGTGTGAAAAGCAACTAAATGCTTATCATATAAGAAAAGTAAGTGTGCTGACTCTGATCCTCTATCAGGCAGTGATCTGAAACCTATTCATTTGTCTCTTCAAAACTGATTTTTTAATCTATAATAGAAAGAATGAAGTGACACCTTCTACTCTGAGGCTCTGCTCAAAATGGAAATTTGTAAAGTTAGCCGTAAGTGAATATGAGGAAAGCAAGTTTTATCTATATCAAGATGCTAATTTTTTACCTATCAGGTTAGCAAAAATCAAGAAGTTTAATGACAAATGGTGTTGGTGAGGGTGTGGAGAAATCGTCATGTAATACATTTCTGATAAGGGTAAAAATTGTACAAATTCTATTGAAGTCAATTTGACGATATTTAGCAAAATTACAAACGTACATACCTTTGACTTAGCAATCCCACTTCCAAAAATATATTCTATAGCCATACTTGAACATGCAAACAGTGTATATATAGAGTTATTTACTGTACCATTGTTTTCAAAAGATCAGAAGCAACCTAATTGTCCATTAATCTGGTTAAATTTTAGTATATCCATACATTGGAAAATAGGTGGCCCTTAAAAAGAAATCCAGAAGAGCCAACATAATATTGAACAAAGTTGGGAGACTGAAACTATCCTACTCAAGACTTACTCTAAAGCTACAGTAATCAAGACAGTGTGGTATTGAAGAAAGAGTAGATAAATAGGTCAATGGAACAGAATACACAGCCTGGAAATAGACCCACATAAATGGAATCACTGATCTTTTACAAACAAGCAAAGGCAATACTATGGAACAAAGACAGTTCTTTTCAAAAAAATGGTGCTGGAACAACTGGACATCCACATGCAAAGAAACGAATCTAAACATAGTCCTTATACCCTTCACAAAGATTAACTCAAAATGAATCACAAACCTAAATTTAAAACACGAAACTATAAAACTCCTAGAAGATAACATAGGAAAAATATCTAGATGACCTTGGGCATGGTGGTGACTTTTTAGATACAACACCAAAGGGATGATCCATGAAACAAAGAATTGGTAAGCTAAACTTCATTACACCTTAAACCTTCTGCTCTGTGAAAAACAATGTCAAGAGAACGAAAAGACAAGCCACAGCCTGGCACAGAATATTTGCAAAAGACACATCTGATAAAAGACTATTAGTCAAAGTACACACAGAATTCTTAAAACACAAAAAAAAACACCTGATTTAAAAATGGGCCAGAAACCTTAACAGACACCTCACCAAAGATACAGAGACGGCAAAGAAGCATACGAAAAGCTGCTCTACGTGATAAATCATCAGGAAATGCAAATTAAAACGAGATACGATTACACACCTATTAGAATGGCCAAAATCCAGAACACTCACACCACAAAATGTCGGTGGGGATGTAGAGCAACAGGAGTGCTCCTTCCTTGCTGGTGGGGATGTAAAATGGCACAGCCTCCTTGGCAGACAGTTTGGCAGTTTCTTACAAAACTAAACATATTCTTACCACACGATCCGGCAGTTGTGCTCCTTGGTATTTACACAAAGGAGTTGACAACATATGTCCACACAGAAACCTCCACATGAATGTTTATAGCAACTTGATTCATAATGGCCAAAACTTGGAAGTAATCGAGATATCCTGCAGTAGGTGAAGGCAGAACACAGGATGTTTAGGGCAGTGAAAACACAGTGTATGATATCACAATGATGGATACAGGTCATTACACATTTGCCCAAACCCACAGAATGCACAACACCAAGAGTTAACTGTAATGTAAACCATGTAATCTAGGTGATTATCATGTGTCAAAGTGGGT
Organism: Globicephala melas; assembly: GCF_963455315.2. Classification (NCBI taxonomy): domain Eukaryota; kingdom Metazoa; phylum Chordata; class Mammalia; order Artiodactyla; family Delphinidae; genus Globicephala; species Globicephala melas. Next base: position 108,485,994 of record NC_083317.1, on the reverse strand, counting down.
CATCAATTGTAACAAATGCACCATTCTGCTGGGGGTTGTTGGTAATGGGGCGTCTACGAACGGGTGGGGCAGGGAGCACATGGGAAAGTCTGCACCTTCCCTTCAATTTTGCTGTGTACCTACAACTGCTTTTTTCAAATTAAGGAAAAAGAAAAAAGAATTAAGAAGCTCTATGTGCTAATATGGAATGATATAAAAATATATTGTTACAAGAAAAAATGCAGAATCACATGGATGGTGCATTACCATTTGATTCTTAAAAGGAAGAAAGCATCCATATGTATTTGCTTGTATATATATATCTTTTTGAAAAAATACATAAGAAACTAATAACACTATTGGTCTATTAAAGAACTGGATGGCTGAAGAACAGAGGTGAGAGAATTTTCACTCAATGCCCTTTTAGCTTTAAAAAAAATTTACACATGAGAATGTATGATCTATTCAGTTATTCTTTGCTAGCAAAAGTTACAGAGTAATAAGAAGAATTCTGTGAGGAAAGAATGTTTTATTTACTTCACCAAATTTGAGATGAGAAATTTTCAAGAAAGTGCTGAGAGCTGACCCTGACTTGAGTTTTTGCTTTTGATTGAAACTGGACACTAAATAGTAGATTTCACATTTCTCTTTTGACGAGTAAAAAAGAAGTTGGTACACAGTTTGTGTTCACTCTCTTCCAAGACTGTATTTTAATGATTTACTCAGTAAACAGAAAACTACTTCCAATTCACAACCTATTTCAAACAAGAAAAGCTGTGGTTCACAATAAAACATTTGTACACAAGTTTTTTTTTTTTCCTTGTTCAATTTGAGAAGGATTCCTCTGACATTCACATTCAGACACTGCTCAGCAAAATAAAATCATCACATTATAGGGATTTCTCTATGGGTAAAAAAAATGGGGCGGGGTGTGGGGGGCTTTCTGGGCTTCACTCCATAAACACACTGCCAGCATAAGACAGGTTTAGTGACTCAGGAGTGGGACAGGTCTGATTCCCATTGGCCCACTGAGTCTGGGGGCAGCCAATACCTGATGCTCTATGAGAGGGAAGAAAACCATGAAAATTCAAAACAAACCTCCCCAAGCCCTGTTATTGAAATCCAGTGTTAAAAAAAATTTAAAAATGACTAAAAAAAAAAAAATTACTAAACGTGAAATTTGAGACTTAAGATAGTGAAAAAGAGAATTTCTCTTCTTTGAAATCACTTCCCATTTTCCTACTTCTACCACTTAGGACCCAGGAGGTGGTTACTTATTTCTTTATTATTGAAACCCAAGTATTGTTTTTCTTACTTTAATTTTACTTACTAAGTTTCAAAATCTAAAGGCACAATAAAGGTATACAATGAAGAGTTTACCTCTGGTATCTGTCTCGCAACTAACATTAGTTTCTAGTGTACCCTTCAAGAAATATTCTATATGCATGGAAGAAAATCCTCCCTTCTTTTCTCAACCCTCCCTTTCTGTTTTACACAAATGGTTGTAAGGAACCAACAGTCTTTACATTGAAATAAAAATCAAAGGATCTTTTCATAATACTAACTCCTTTTTCTATAAAGAAATCTTTTTTTAAAAAAATTTCTTTTCAATCCCATATCACTCAAAGTTAAGAAACAGTTGCTTGGCAAAAAGAAACAGGAGGTCTAGAGAACTAAATAACATACAATTACACAGCAAATCAACTCACTTAACTTCTGGTCCAGGATTCTGACCCCTGAAAAAAAACATACAGGTCTTCAAAGTTCCCACCAGAGGTTCCGCTAGCACTCCACGGAGACCTGTTCCAAGATCCAGATGCTCCTTCAGTTAAATTGAAGAGGGAGAGAAGAGGAAGTGGGAAGCTAAATTCAAATGTTTGGTTCTGGCGGACTAGCAACAAGGAAGTGAAGGCAGATCTAAGAGAAACCATGATTGCCTTAGATCAGTTAATCAGTAACTCACATGCGATAGCACCAAACTAGATCTTTCTGCCTTCCAGTGGCAATTTAAAGCTAAGGCATGGGCACCTGAATGGTTGGACAGGTTCTTAAGTCCCTTGCTAAATTCAGAAGACAGAGCCACAGAGAAAAGAGGCTGCTAGTAGGATAAGACACAGAAAAACTCATGAAGGAGGAAACTCAGAGCGCTCCAGGGCCCTATGTGTTGCCTCAAGCGAGGCTGGCATCCAGTCTTCTGAAACCCTCCACCTTTTCTTCTCCCCTGCAGTCAGACATAGGGAGAAAAGAAGGCCCAGGATAGAGGTGTGCTTTTAAGGTGTGGTGTACTAATAAGGTCAGTAGACCGGGTGTGTGCTGGCAATGTCAAGGTTCAAGTCCCATTTCAGCTCTGTGAGTGTGGACATTCCTGAGCCTCAGTTTACTCATGGGTAAACCCACTCAAAAATGCTGCAAATCTGAAACCAGCTTAGTACAGTCTCAATACCACAGCCAGTGTGGTTTTAGAAGCACCAAAACTCCAGATTCTAGCCTAAATTTAGAAATTTTCAGCAACTGTGTAAGTTGATTCAGGTCTCCAATTTGAAAAGCATTACAGAAAGACACCATCTGATTCTACCCAGCAGTAAAGTTTATGCAAGATAAAAATTAACATCTAAGTCTTGGGATGCCAGAAAATACACATTAAAATCATGAGGGGTCCTCTTAGACCCAGCACAATTTGACAACACAATCTCAAAGTGATAAGTGGGCCACTTTGATGTGAAAAAGCATCGGCAGAAGAGAATCTAAACACCACTCACTTCTAAACAAATAGCCAACACAGTTTATAAACAAAGTCTTGAATGTGTTTCTGGAACCAGGCCTGAATTTATAACCTCCTAAACTCCATAGAGGGAATGCAGCTTCTCCACTCACCAAAAAGCTGAACAGAAAAACCTCTAAATGTCTATTTTGATTGGCATGGTGAGTTTGAAATGAAAACTCAGTATTTTTCATAAATTAAGCCTTGCCTTTCTGAGTGGGAACATGATGTAATAGAGCACGTAGGCAGACAGACCTGGGTTCAAATTCCAAGACTATTCCATACTCACTTAGATCTTGGGCAAGAAACAAATCTCCAGGTCTCACTAGTAACATGGGATAATAACTCCTCCGTCTTTTTATGAATTTTAAAGTGACCTAAAATAAATGCCCAGGCACATGATTGGAATAAATCAATGTTTATTTCCTCCTTTACTTCCAGAGTCCCTTGTTTAAGATATTTACTGGACAATAACGAGAAAAGCTGCTCTACCATGTATTAAATCCTAATCATGACAGAATTCCTCAGGCCAAAATACATACTGAAAAATATCTCTTTTGCGTTTATGCATGTGAACCATATACATTCTCATGACATACACGTGGTTATAACCAAATATCAGAAGGTGCCCACTGTCAATTCCACTCAGTGAAATTAGATTAAGTCATAAAACATTGCTGGTGTTTGAACATTTTATAACTACAACTATAGCAAGTTCATACGGTTACAAATACCCAGTCTAGAGCAAGGATTTCATATCTGTCCTCCCTAGATTTCCTAGAAACAGCAGGATCATTAGAAATCAGAACATTTTCACCTGGGTTCTTTCATTTATTAGCTGTATGACTTTAAGAAAATCCTGTGGCAACCTTAGGCCCTGGTGTCCTGATTCACATAATAGTAGACGTATTTTTCTGCTCTGTAATTTCATGATGATCATGAGGTACAAGCATTTAGTTTAGTGCATCTAAAATGCATACTTGATGAGAATTTTTTTTAACTTTGCTATAAAAGTTTTCTTAGTTGTCCCTCTGTGTTCATCCTGTCCTCTTTTACTTTGAAGCATGGAAGACAGAGACCCTGAGGATAATAACACAAAGCTGTGTAAACTTCTTCATGGGCTTCTTAAAATGCACTTCTAATTCGGCACACCCTACCACAGCAGTCCTGGATTTCTCCTTAAACAAAAATCGTCACGGGTGTCAAAGAGATGTGAGTGAGTGTCCACTGAACTGTGTCTAAATGATTTTCCTTGTGAGCAAAGCTGGCCTGGAATAAGCCCCTACCAGTGAGGAAAGAGAACATGCTTCCCAGGCTGAGGAGGCATTGTTCAAAGTAATGAGTTCTGCACCACTTGGGCCACAATTCACAGCTGAGTCTGATTTTCCAAGACAGAGAGCAATAACCAAATGGGGATGATCTTCAGCAAGCTTCTCTGAGCTAATAAAAGACTCATGAGGTGGTGAAGGAAAGGAGGCTATAGTCTCCCTAATCTTCTGTGTCCTAAGAGTGACAATAGGAAATGTTGGTCAACCTTGGTCAATATTATGCCAGAGGTTTGTCACTGCTGTAATGGATTTCAATAGAGTCTGAACTCATGAAGAATGCCTAGAAATTATTCCAGTTCAAAAGTTAAAACGTTCAAATGCCCTACTGTATTCCTTTTATCCGTCTACCAAAATTTTGTATCCTTTTATTTTTTTCTGCTCAGAGAAATGATAGTCATGATCCTTCAAGCATGCAGACCAACACTATTCTTAGAAGGGAGCTGCAGGAGGTTTATTATGTCGTGAAACACGGAGCCAGAACAAAGGACTACTGAATCACTCACCTTATCTTCATCTAAGAAACCTGAGAATTACAGGATTCCTCTGTTGCTCCCAAACTCAGAGCTGCACTTGCCAAGAAAGAAGGTTTTAGGGCCGAGACTACATTACAAAAATGTAAAAAGATAGGTGCACACGATGCTTCTTACCATATATATAAGATTCTTATCTAAACTGCTCAAAAACAATGTTCAGGGTTTTTTTAAATCAGAATTTAAGCATTTGTTTCTGAATCTAGACATCTGATTACTTGGCACTTAATTAAGTGCTCCCCCCTTAAGAATACCAGATAGTATCTGTACCCTGAAAACCTGAAACAGGATTAGAATTATTGCAGAAGTCACGAGTCTCAGTTCATTGAGGACAGAAATCTAGGTTTATTTGTCTATATCATATATAACTAGCTTTCAATAAATATCTGTTGACTAAATGAATAAATTAAGTAGAAAGCATGTAACAGTTTTCCTAGTATATTACATCAAAGCACCCTAACATAAAGCACCTTTATCATATTCTATTTCTATAATTCTATCCTTATATTTAGAAGACTGATTCTAAAAATAAGTTTAACTGATGTTGATGTGGGAAAATGTTATCAAACAGAAGCAATGACTGTAACAGCTTTTATGAAGAATCTGGTGCAGCAATAAATCCTGGCTCTGCCCATCAACCTTCCCTCCCTTTGTCTCATCCCATCGCCACCCCCCAGCCTTCCCCCAAGCACTCCCAATCTCATTATCCCATGATCTGCTAAACTGCAGTTTATACCTCCTGGAACCAGCAGACACACATGTCACTGAGAATTAGGGAACTGGAGGCAGTTACGAGCCACTAAATAGGGTCACAAAGTATCTGAACCTGGAAATTAAGAGGTTTTCTATTTTTTTAATTATAAAAAGAAAAGAAAAATTTAATTGGACATTTTTAAACACTTGAGCTAAATGGAATGCATAATGTCTCGGCATTTATAATGATTGCGATGGGAGAGAGAATTTTAACAGCACGTTATTTGCTAATCATCTGAAAAATATTACCGTTGACTACATTTGCTGATGGTGGAAGGATATTGTCTGAAAACTTCTACCACTAATAAACATTTGCTATTCTTGAAGGCAGATTATTTAAAAATAGGATACTGCAAGACAGTACTCATGTGTTACTTCATCTAAGGTAGTTTTATGCCACACTTTATCCCAGGAAGAGTAACTTCATTTTAAAACTTTTACTAGCAGTTAATTCTAACCAATGTTTAGTTAACAACAACTAGGTATACCAACCATGCTGCCAAATATTGATGCAACCTAAGAAACAGTGAGCCACAGGAAGCTACAGCTCATTCTACATACCCCTTAAGATGTGTACCCTTGCCAAATGCTAACCTGTGTGTAAACAAATGAAACTTTTAAAAGGGGATGGAGCTGTCAAGACTTAGAATTTTAAGGAAAATGACTCTCAATCTCTTAACAGAAAGCTTGAGGAATCTGACTGGTTCGTATTAAGGCTTCTTGAACATTCCCTGAAGATTAAACCCAGAAGTGACCAAAACGCCGGAGCAACTGGAAAAACAATCACTTCTTCTGGGAAAGCCCTTGTTTCTTTTCTTTGGCATTTTACTTTGGTCCATTTTGGAACGCATCTCGTTCTCGTTAACAAGCCAAAAGGAAGACACAGGTGCTGCCCGTTTGTGCGCGCCCGGCTCTCCACCTGCGGAAAGCCGGCACAGGTCTGTCCCCTTAATGCTCAAGAGCAAACACCTGACCAATTTTTTTTTTTTAAACTGCTTAACCAGTAAGTAAAAATATTTTATTGGTCTCCACTTTCATGGGCTAGAAGGGGGGGGGGGGAATCTCAAATACTACCCTAAAAAGCAATTCCTCGCCTCTTCAGTCTAACATCAAAGTGGTATTGCCGTGGGAGGTGGGAGTCCTCTTTTAAATTTTAACTGGTTATTGTTTGAATGCTGAACTCCTACCGTCAAAATGAGATCATAAACTTATTCCGAGTTACAAACAACAAAGAATAAGTCTGAGGGAGCGCGAAAGAGGGCGCCGCAGACGCCCAACAGGGAACAGGGCTTGGGGGCACGCGGGCTGGCGTCTCGGACTCGCGGCGCGGTCGCCATGGGAACCCCGCGCAGGCGCAGAGCGCGCTGCTGTGTGGCCCGGACTTGCCTCTACCGCTCAGCGCTGCGCCGCTCCGGTGCCCCTGGTTTATTCCAGGAAGGGGCAATGGAGTAAATCCTCCTCGCGCTGAGAGCACCAGGTCTTCTCCGAAAACGCCCTGAGTGGGGTCACCGGGCGCAGGAAGAACCGTGAGACTCCAAGTGTAATGGACACCGCACTCCCCTTGCTGGGAAAAGCGGACCTGCTCTTTTTGCGGCGTCTGGCGGTCAGAGACAGGTCCCGGGGGTCCCGCGTAGGGGTGAAGCATCCTGCAACGAGCGATGCTTTACCGTCCACGGGGCGTAAACCCCACTCACCACAAGAGACCCGAGAATGAAATTCTGGCGCGGGCTCACACACCCATTCTGCCGAATTACGGAACCCCAAGACCAGCCGAGGTCCAGTTCTCCGCACAGGGTTTGGGGGATCCCCACTCACACCACCACTCACACTGTCCTAAAGAGCGTGTCCCGGCTGGAACTGCCACGAGAGGAACTCGAGCCACCTGCTCACTTGCACACGGGGACTGCTGTAACAGTCCTCTTTTTCTTGTCCCCCCCCCATTCCCCCCCCAAAGCACTGACCTGCTCAACTTCTGACTGTTCGGGAGATGAAGGACTTCTCGGAGTCGCCGGCAGAGCAGCAGCCTCCAAAGTGCTGGCGTGATGAGTTACTGGCCCCTGTGACTCCAACTTCAAAACCCTGTCGAGGAGCAGAAGAGCCCCCAACAAGGGCCCTTCTCCACACCGGCCTGCAGAACCCCCGAGACGGGCTGGGCAGAGTGGGGCGCCGCTGCCACAACCTGCTTTCTCATTCAAATGCTCACGCTCACTCCGGCGTCCCCACCCTCCCAGCCCCGCAGCTCCCGCGGAAATCAGGAACTGGAGCTCGGGAGAGCGGACTGGAGCTCCCGCCGCCACCACTGGGCCCAGCCGGCTGGGTGGAGGGGGTAGAGCGCCGGACCTGGAACCCTGGGCCTACACCTCCTTGCGGGTCTCGCCGGCAGGCAAGGGCCAGAAGCACTGGGGATGAAGTCTTTTTCTTCTTCTTCCTCAAGTTTCAAAGGTTCCCAAACCCAGAACAACCCCCTTGATACTCATTTTGGGGCTGTGCTGCGGAGAGCGGTGGTGGGAAAGTACAGGAGTTTGGCGAAATGAAGTTGGAGAGGAAGGGCGCAGGGACTGTGTGCAGGTTGTACCAAAGTAAAAAGTGTCAGAAGCACATCTGAAATTCCGAACTGCCCATTTTCTCTCCCCTCGCGTTTTGTACCATTCTAAGAAAAATAGCATCTATTATGCTACTATATAACCAACGAGATCTCTTGTGAGTCAAGTCCAGCTAAGACTGAGGAAGAGAGAGGGTAGTTAACACTGCTTTTATTCTCTCCCGCCCCCACCCCTCCGGCCCCATCTCTTCTTCCAGATGCTTCTCCTAAGTGCTAACAGGCCAATTATTCAATCAGATCAAATTGATGGCAGGTGGACTCAAGCGGTGAATGAGAGCACGGCCCTGGCGGAGGAAAGCTTGCACACAGTAGGCACTCAAATGGTGCTGAAACGATGAAGTCTAGTGAGCATCCTGACGTGGTGAGTGACCAGGTGGCTGCAGCTGTTGGAACGCTGACCACCGCTGGCCCGGGCAGCAGCAGTGTGATCCGGCTTCGGGATTCCAGGATTTGCATTTACCAGCCTTCATTCAACCTGCCCTATTGTTAGTTCAAAGCCTGGCTGGGAGGGACTGGGAGACGCTGCTCCTCACTCACCTTCAGTTTAAAATTCTCCACCAATAAGAAGGTCCTAGAAAAGCTGGCAGCTTGGGGTTGGCAGGGATTTTCTGGGCTTAGTGACAACATAAACTAAAGTCATTTTCTTTTTCAAGCGTGAATTTGCTCAGGAAGTTACAAATGAGTGCCGGAGCTCGGAGAGCTTGGCTGCCCGTCAGCTTTGACGGACAGTTAGTGTGAGGGGTGGTAGCACCGTGACCTCTCAGCGCAAGATCTAAGGTTTCACCTTTTCATCCCACTTAGCCGATACCATAGAAACAACCCATTTGTATTATTCAATTCAACAGAGGCAATTACAATGTCACAGCAAAGCACCATGGGCAAGAAGAAACTTTATCCCGAAAGCAATCCTGGACTTTCAGAAAAAAGGCAAAAGCCACCAGAATAGTCACTTGGATTTCTTCCTGCCAGGGTACCAGGAAGAAATGAGTCTGGGAAAAGATGTATAAGGTCCTTTGGCTCCATAGAAAGAAACCTTCCCAAATTTTCTGGCCCAGCTGCAAATTCCCAGTTTATAAGAAATTAAACAGATATCCCTTCTACCCCTAGATTGCTTTTTGGAGATTTGACTGGTAATCTCCATGGTGAGTAGGAAGTCCCCCCACCCCCGCCAAAAAAAAAAAAAAAGAGAGAGAGAGAGAGAAAGATACCAAGACACCCCCTCACACAACCACGGAAGTTATCCACCCCCCAACCTCCTGTGTTTGTCTTTCTCATATCAAAAACTGTAGATGCAAATGGTGAAATAAACTCATACAAAGTTCACAACAAGAGCACTTGTTTGCTGTGCATTCTTTATTTTGATAGTTTTAATCGATTTCCATATTTTGAGAACTTAAATTTTTAAAAAAATTATGCAGTATTTCAAACCTACCAAAAACAAGGCAAACATGCATATCATACTCTCCCTCCCCCACCCCTTCTTTTTTAAATAAAGTGTTACAGATACAGGTAAAACCCCATCTCCTTGGCCCTTCTCCCTCCCTTTCTCCTCAAAGGCAACCATTCTGAAGTTGGTGTGAATCATACTTCATCATGGTCCTAACGTATATTTCCATAAATCTTTTAATGTAGCTTTTCCCTCTGAGTCCTTTTTTCACCATTAATCAGAGAAAAATTACTAACTAAAACCAAGAAAAATGTTGTTGTTTCATTGCTAAGTTTTTAGAAGCAGGACAGACCCGTTTTTCCCTGCTTGTGACAATCAGAGGGAACAATAACAAAGGGATTAGACACTGGGTAGGACAGTGGGTAGTAAACAGCCTCTCTAGGTTACACAAACCCTTCCATGGTTACTGAACAGTCAATAGGAAAACAAAACAAATAATACCCCCTTCTGCATTCACTGGTTACAAGGGAATTGGAGAAAATGGGACCTAGGTTAACACTTCTTTAGGCAGGTAAAACGAAAGTCCTACATGGTAATAAAGTACTTTTTTGACTGGTCTCTTGGTCACGTAAGCTATAATCTTTTAGTAAGGATTTCCAAGTGTAAGGAACTCCTGCTGCTAGCTCAATTCAAGGTTGAAATCAGCCCTGCTGAAAAATCTGGGGTTTAATTCTCTCAGCTTCCCCATACACAGGGACCTCCATCCATGCAGTGAGTTACAGAAAGCCCTTTATAGCACTCCTTTGACTTAACCTCCTCCCAGCAGTAAAAAGGCTATGAAAGCACCAATTTTTCTTAAATGCCATTGACTGGTGAAAGACATCCTTCCCAACCCCCCTCTCCTCTTGCTTCCAGAGCGATGACTCTCATTAATTATACTGGCACAGCACTGCCTGGCCTCCCTTCTAAATAGCTGCCAGATTCCTACATATCACCTCTGCCTTGATACAGAATGTGCACTGACACCAAGATCACAGAAAATCCTGTAAAAGGCGCCTGATACACGGTAGATGATTGATGTGCCTCGTGGTGGGCCTGCTGTGCTGCATATCGTAAGGAGTTCTTAGAAAACTGCACTAGAAATCTGTGTTGGAAATAGCTTTTTCTAGCTGTACAAAAATCATGCTTTCAGTTGCAAAAATAGCTATATTTGAGACACTCAAATTTAGCCAGCAGTAATATGCGTGAAACGAGAGTGAAGGAGATGAATGTTATCCCTGTTTTAATCAATGCACCAAGAAATCAAGAGAATGACCAAAGAGCTTAACAACTGTCAAGGAGGAGTTACTGCTCTTTCAACACATATGTCTTAAGCACTTGCCAGGTACCAGGCACTGCTTAAGTCTTAGCTGGAATATAGATAGTACTCCTGAAATACAGAGCAGTAGCTGTCCTTGTGGCTTATTTAGATAAAAATCCCAAATCAAACTAGCTTGAGGGAAAAAGGCAACGTGCTGACTCCTACCTTAAGACAAGAGAAAGGATAAGGGCTTCAGTAATGACTGGATCCAGGCATTCAGAGTCATCATCACACTCATTCTCACTTTTGCTCCTACTCTTTTTCTCTCTCTGCTTTTTTTCAGTATTTTGATCGTATTCTCTCTTACTACACACTAGCGTCCTCTACAGGCTGGTGGGGATGGAGCATGACCAGGGACAGCTCCAGACTTCAGTGGTCTCAGCTAATGATCACAGGGGAAGAGAGGGCTTCTTGCTTTTACCATCTGTAAATAAGATTGAAAGGGGGGCTTCCCTGGTGGCGCAATGGTTAAGAATCCACCTGCCAACGCAGGAGACACGGGTTTGAGCCCTGGTCCGGGAAGATCCCACATGACGCCGAGAAACTAAGCCTGTGCACCACAACTACTGAGCCCGTGTGCCACAACTACTGAGCCCGTGTGCCACGACTACTGAAGCCTGCCCGCCTAGAGCCCATGCTCCCAACAAAAGAATCCACTCCAATGAGAAGCCCGAGCACTGCAACAAAGAGTAGCCCCCGCTCACAACTAGAAAAAAGCCTGCATGCCGCATCGAAGACCCGATGCAGCCAAAAATAAATAGATAAATAAATAAATTTATAAAAGAAAAAAGATTGAAAGGGATTCTAATTGACCTGGTTCAAGTCACGTGTCCATCCCTAGGTCAATTAATGTGGTCAGCAACAAATAGAGTATATATGTGACCAGTTCCTGATTATATACCCACCCCTATAGGCAGGAAGGTGGGATACTATGAGTAGCAGCCCCACCAGACTTGGTGGAGTCAGGGAGGATTTGCTCACCATAGTAAGGGGGTTGCTCTTCCCAAATGAGGATAGGAAGGGAATCTGGCAGATGAAAAAAGCAGGTGTTCCCTGCAGTGCCCTCTCCTGAATGTGCCACTAAAGAAAGACAGGAACACCTTTTGTACAGATTCATATGTGTATGACAGAGAGAAAAGTGAGAAGAGAAACTTCCTGAGTCCATCAGGAAGGATGGGGGGTAGGGGACTAGACCAGTGTAAGTGCCACCAATCTTTCCCTCCCCCGCTGGAGAGTCATGTGTCCACACATGTGGCCAACCGTCATGCTGAGATGGAAATGGAGAGAAAGCAACATAAGCAAAATGGATGATCTTGGGAAGGGTTGCTTGGGTTTATGTTTTTTACTTTTTATCATGGAAATTTTCACACATACACAGAAGTAGAATAGTATAATGAAGCTCTATGTATTACTCAGTTTCAACAATTATAAATACTTTGCCAATCTTTTATCTATTCAGGAATGTGGGAAATCCACTGGAATACTTAAATTCATAATGGAAGAAATGCAGGCCTCCAAAATAACTAAACTGAATAAGACCAGTACATGTGAAGCTTCTTAGCAAAGTGTCTGGTACAAAATGAGCTCTCAAAAATGTCGGTTATCTTTACTGCTATTATTGGCAACCTGTTTCAAGCTTTTAAATGCTAACAAAGTCTACACATTGAAATGTACTTGGCCTACAAAAGAAAAAAAATTTTAAGGCCAAACTCTTTACCAATAGACAATAAATAACATTTTAAAATGATCCATTTTTAAATAGGCTATTCATATGCTTTTTTCTAAAAAGTCTTTATAATTGTTTCCCCTTTTATATGGAAATGTCAAAAATATTACAAGCAAATGCAATTTTCACCTTACAAATAAGGAGAAAATATAGGTTAAACTGTTTGTCAAGATCAGGAATGAGTTTGGAATAGATATCCAAATTCAGTTGTGGCTGCCTAAGTTCTTCAATTCAACTAAGATTTTCTTATACACCAGTTATACATCTCAAGAGAGTTTCAGTTCCCAGCATAGAATGAATACTTTAAAAGGCAGAAAGTATGCTAATTAAAGTGAACTTTTCCCATTTTCTATTTTGTCCCAACTTATTTCATTGTTTTTTCCCAACTTATTTCGTTGTTTTTTTCTCTTGGGGGTTGGGGGAGGGAATGAAGTATTTTATAGGAAACAATAGTGTCAGAGAAGGACACAGCCCCTTTTCCTTCCTCCTGAAAGCTTCACAACTCAGCTCTGTGTGTTTTGTTTCCAAGAAGACCTCCCACAGAGCCAATATCTACAACTTTCAAGATGGCCAGAGCCTGAGGGTCAGGACAGGCATATAACTGAAGTTTCCTACAGCTTCCTACAGCATAGGAAATAATATTAAAACTTTGAGATTACATGTTCCCATTACGGAATATACTGGGTTTCTCCCTCCTGTACCACACCATTAGAAATTCCTGCAGAATCCCATAATATAATCAAAAGAAAAATGAATCTTCTTAAACTAATTGCAGACCAGTCATCTAATACAGCAATCATTTTTATAGACATTGAACAAAAGTTTAGACAAATGAGCAAACTGTATTGCAGAGAGAAAATGTAGAAAGAAACTGGTAAGACAATATAAATTCTAAAACTTTGAAAGCTGGGGGCTGGACGAGGCAATTTACACCCTGAGGAACATTCTATTTGGAACCCTAATGAGGCATGTACTCTCTATTACTAACACTTGTTTATTTAAACCAGACAACAAGTGGTTAGGTTTTCCCATACAAACACAGTGAAAGGGAAAACTGCATTTTAAAAACCATATGTTACTTTTTGTTTTATTTGCATATTTAAACTAAATATATACTTAGGGGGCTTGATTTGTCCAAAATAAATATCATGTTCAAATTTGACAAGTTTAAAAAATGTTCTTTCAGACTATTTAAGGCAAATTAATCTTCTTGGTGTAGGATCATGAGATGTATAGGGGAAAATTAGACTGGGAAAATAGGTTTTGGTCAAACCGAGAAGGCAATGCTGTAATGGTCCACTTCATTCCTTATTTGATTCCTCTATTTAACAAATATTTATAGAGTTCCCCAGTGAGCAAGAAACTGAGCTAAATGCTGTGGAGGGAGCGGAAATGATCCAAAATTTATAAGGTATCATTTGAGTAACAGGACCCACTATACCTTGGATGTGAAAGAAGACAGGCAGATCTGCACATAATGTGTCAAGGGCTAAAATAGATATGTGTAGTGTTGTTGAAGAACAGAAGAGGGCGCTAATTACTCAATTTCATTGATGGTTAAAGTCTCTACAAGATGTGTTTTGATAACCAAAACAAACGACCCCAGTGAACTCAATTTTTGTAAAACCTCATTTCTGTCTGAATTAGCTGTGGTCCTAAATTTAGTTACATAAATCTGTTGATGAGGCTTCTTCAAAACAGTGTGTGGAGAATGACAGCTTCTGTCGTGACTTTCAGTAACCCAAATATTTTTGTATTCCAAGCCAGTACACACATTCGAATATATTTGTAACAAAAAAATGTAACAAACCAACACTTATCTTTGCTATGTGCAATGCACTCTTATATATTATCTTCTGTTCTTTTATCTTTTTTAATTGCTAGTGGCAACCCAATAAATTGATTCTCCATCTCACTAGTTATAGTTCATGGCCTACAGCTGAAAAACACAGTTCCAACATGTCCTTTAAAAGTGAAAAGGAGGCAAAGCAGTAGTGTTCAGTACACTGATAGATATCAAAGCCATACAGAATTAAATCTCTGGGAGAAAAGAAAAAAGGCATGTGATTGCTCAACCCTTTGGCCATGAACCCACATCAACAGAAAGGGGCTTCTAAAGTTGTCCAGCCCTCCAAGGGTGGGTCCTCCCCAATGCCTACTTGTGAAGAGGCTATGGAAGATAAGGGCAATCTTCCGGATAGCAGAACTGGGCACCCAGAATGACTGAGAAATTCACACACTGCCAGGACTGGGAGTCATCATTATCACTGTCCAGCAGGGTGAGACATATGCTATAAACCACTGACATTCTATTTTCCCTCCAGGTTGTAGATTGGATGCACTGACATTTGGCCTTAGGCTTCCAGATCATGAGGAACTACCTTGGGACCTAAGCAAAAGGAATTCGTACCAGTCAGAGATTCCAAACTAGGGTATGGACTTACTTCCTAAATGAACTCACCTTCTTTCCTGAGGAATACTGAACCCTAGAATCATCAGTATCTTAATCAAATTCTTTTCATCACAGTTTGCAAAACTTCAAAATATCTAGCTAATTAATGGCATTATTGATACACTGTTTTCCAACTCTGATACCATTTTTTTCCATTCTAATATTTGTTTGATATTTTGACATAATTTGAATAGAAGTTAAACGAGTGAGCTCAACAACCATCTTGAAATAGAAATATGGTTCATTTTTAAGCTTTTTTTACTATTTTACTTTTAAATTTCTGTTAACATTTTAATTTTTAATCCTGGGTTTCTTTATTTTCTTCACTCTTTTCATAAATTTGCATTACTTTCTTCCTGCAATTTGCCTTCAATGAAATCGCTACTTTGGTAATGGCATTAGAAAAGTTCCAAACCAATGGTGGGGTTTGGGACATGCTACCCCCAAATATGGCACTTTATTATATTGAATATTTAAGCTGAAGGAGTTTGAGAAAACAGCAGAAGGAGGAAGTTCACTTTGACCTCCTCCTTCCCTCACACTTCTTCCCTGAAACAGGCCATAAAATCCTCACATGAGAAGTGCTGGAGGAAAGGAGCATCCTTATCTCCAAAGACAAAGGGATACCCAGAGGAATGCTAACAAACAGGGCTTGCTAAATTTCCCCCAGTTTACAATTACCTCAGACTCCTTTCCCTATCATATTCCTCCATGACTGTGTTCTCCTCACCAAGCCTACCATAAAGTACTCAGGTCTAACTATTTCTTTGGGTCTTTATTTCCTTATGAAGGCTCTTGTGTCATATAAAACTTGTATTAAATAAATATGTGTGCTTTTCTCCTGTTACTCTTTGTCACTTTAATTTTCAAACCCAGCCAGGGACGCTCAGAAGGTCAAGGAAAACTTTTCCCTCCTTACATCACAAAAAAGAGCCAGAAAATCATCTCCACCCCAGCTACCCAGCAGCAGTTGCTTCTCCTTAGTATGTCTGCCATCTTTTTTAATGGTGACTTAAGCAATAATGACTCTGTTGGTGCCTTGAACTTCTGAAATGCTGCTGTTTCTTGGCTTTTAGAAATATGCTGTCTCTTTATGAAAAGTCACTGTCTTCAAACCAATGCCATATGCAACCACTGAATTTTAGGACAGATGGTCAACAACATGCCCCTTGACAGCACATGGAATTACATTTCTCCAGGGAGAGACTCATATCTCAAAGATGTAAACTTCACCTTGGTGAGGAATCAAATGATGCTGGAGACCCTTCCACACTGTTAGAGGGAATGTAAATTGGTACAGCCACTATGGAGAACAGTATGGAGGCTCCTAAAAAGCTAAAACTAGACCTACCATATGATACTGCAATCCCACTCCATGGCATATACCCAGACAAAACTATTACAATTCGAAAAGATACATGCACCCCAATGTTCACTGCAGCACTATTTACAAAAGCCAAGACATGGAAACAACCTAAATGTCCATCGACAGATGAATGGATAAATAAGATGTGGTACATATATACACAATGGAATACTACTCAGCCATAAAAAAGAATGAAATAATGCCACATGCAGCAACATGGGTGGACCTAGAGATTATCACACTAAGTGAAGTCAGACAGAGAAAGACAAATATCATATGGTATCACTTATATGTAGAATCTGAAGAAGAAGAAAAAAGACATACAAATGATGCTAGAGAAATCCAGAAGAGGATACAACTCTTGGCACACCACCGCCTGCCTGCTTCAGACGTAGTTCACTCTCCTAAAGCAGGTTTTGCAAGTATACCAGCTTGGTATGAGGTACTGACTGGGATCTTTACCATGCTCGGAGTTACCAGATATGAGAGACAGCAAAACTGTTGGGATCAGTGGCCCTCATTTTTCTTTGACTCCAGTTTTTAAAAGATGGCATTTCAGGCAGCAGATTCCCCAGGCTTTCCCAGGGGTGGGAAAGGTCAAGCCAATTTAGAAGGTTCCATGACCAGGAGATATAAGAGGTCTTGGAGTAAGGAGGAGTTGGGCAGTTAGTTTTGTCAGGCAGCAACCATCCCTGCCCTCTCCTATTTACATAGGGGAGAAAGACTTGACATTAGCACTGCACTCTCCTTTCTACAAGACTGAAGGTGCCAAGTATCCTGTTTCCACTAAGTTTGGAAATAGTGATTATCTCTTTCCTGACATTTACTAAGCCACTGGACCTCATTTTCCTAAGGAGAAAGAAGCATGATAAACAGTGGGAAGCAAAAGAGGAAATGCCTGGGTGGTCAGTTTGTGACTACAGGAGTTTCCTATAAGTGGGGCTGACATCATAGAAAGTGGCAGGAATGATCAGGCTTGCTAGTACACTCCCCAACATACACAGTGAGTGGAGTAACTAAGCCCAGTCACCTACCACAAGCAAACTCAAGTGTCCTTCCCATCCCAGATGATGAGAATCCAGCAGTCAAAGGCTGTGGACTAAACTGCTTTGGGAGTCAAGCAGGTGGGGAAAGAAGAGTTAAGAATCTCCCAAGCCTGAGGACTATGATAGCGAGCCTATGGAGCCCTCACTGAACAGTAATTGTCCCATGCGCTAGAGAAGAGCCAGTATTTGTCCATCTGTCTCATGGATGGAGCTAACAGAAACACCAACACAACAAACAGAAAGCAACATGTAAGGAGCCCTTAGTTGTCTGTTTTCTTCCTTTGGATGTGGCTGGAATATGCTTTTAGCTGCCAGTAATGACAGTGCTGAATGATATACGTATGGGCATAGTTTTCACTCTTCTCCCAAGTTTTGTTCACCATTAATTATGATAAAGCTGGTATTGCTGTCAACATGGCATATATAAGAAGTATGATTGAAAAATGAAAAACAAATAAAACCCCCAAAAGGAAATGTGGTTCTAAGACAAAATAGATTTGAAAGGGCCATAAAAATTCAACCTTTTAGAAATACAATAAGAACTAAACTCATTTGATAGAAATATATTTAAAAAGTAAAGGGTTCTAAATACCCAAGATACCAAAAAGAAAAAAGGTCAAGGAGAAAACGGTGGTCATAGACCCTGTTGCTTTGAAGATAAGAGACTAAGAAGTAGTAAATCCTCTATTTGAAAAAGGTAAAGAACCTGGGCTTTAGTCAAAAATTCAGCCTAAAAGGCCTTTTCCACTTTTTTCAGATGGCCCTGTTATAACCAGCTCCAGTGACAAAGATCTAGCCTCTCTGTAATTATCTAGTTCACCTTGCCCTTGGACCATCAAACAAACTGGTCTAATCAGGGTACCCTACTACGTCTTCAAGGGAAAGATTAGACCAGGTCACCTAGTCCCCAGAAAGACCTGCACCAGCCCCACATTCACACAGCTTAACTGGAAAGACAAAAATACACTGGCAGAGCTGGTAGAGGCCATCAGTGATAACTGTGATGAGATCTGACATCATTCGGAGGCAAACTGAGAAAAAAAAAAAAGGCTCAAGAGCTTGCCACAAAACTAGTTTAACATCCTTAAATAAAAATCTTGTTAAAATCTCTAAATAAAAATAAAACATCCTCTTAAAACAAAACAAAAAGCTATTGAGGCACTAGACCCAGGGAATAAAAACTACCACATAACTTCCTATCCTACCCCAAAGATGATGAAATAAAGTCACACACACAAAAAGTATCTTTGGAAGATTTGAGACCTCACTAAAAATTAATGTTGTTTAATTAGAAAATGTTGAGAAATCTACTTTGCAATGTTTTAAATAGGAAAGCAACAGTTTCCTGTTTTAATCAGGTAGCAGCAGTAAACTTTTCATTCTATATTACTGATTCTGACAGGAGTCAACTATTTAGACCAGATGATACCTCTGACTTTGGTCAGTGTCACAAATCATTAAGAAAAACTTCTGGAGGGTCTTCCCTGATGGTCCAGTGGCAAAGAATCTGCCTTCCAATGCAGGGGACACAGGTTCGATCCCTGGTCAGGGAACTAAGATCCCAAATGCTGCAGGGGAACTAAGCTCACACGCCACAACTACTGACCCCACGCACCTCAACTAGAGAGAAGCCTGCACACTGCAAGAAAGAGCCCGTGTGCTGCAACTAAGACCCGACACAGCCATAAATAAATAAATAAATAAATAAAATAATTATAAAAAAAGAAAAACTTCTGGAGACATTGTGGGTGGATTATTGCTGGTGTTGTGAAAAAAGCTTATACTGTCAGGAGGATTTTGCAGCAAGTATGTGTGTATATCACATCCTCAAACCAACTAAAACTGGCTTTAAAAATAAAGAAATTTACTATCTTGCGTGGTAAGAAATTGGGAAGCAAGAGGGTTCAAGCCCTTAGGGTCTCGACAATGTCAGAAGGCATCCCTATTCTTTTTATCCTGTGTGCTGCCATCCTCGGCTCATTCATGATTTTGTCCTCAGGATTATCCCCCTCATCTAACAACAGGTAGAAATAAGCCACTCTTTTTTTTTTTTGCCGTACGCGGGCCTCTCACTGTTATGGCCTCTCCCGTTGCGGAGCACAGGCTCCGGACGCGCAGGCTCAGCGGCCATGGCTCACGGGCCTAGCCGCTCCGCGGCATGTGGGATCCTCCCGGACCGGGGCACGAACCCATGTCCCCTGCATCGGCAGGCAGACTCTCAACCACTGAGCCACCAGGGAAGCCCATGTCACTCTTTACTAGTAGAAAATGGTCTAAGTGACCTTCTCTTGTAGCTCTGCCTCAAATTCACAAGCAGTTATAAAGTAGTGGAGAGAAAAGAGCAGCCTCAGACATGATGCATAAAGAGTCCCTTTATTATAAGTAATCAAAAGTAAACAAATACTCTCTTTAAACAAAAGTTAAATACGGCTGCCCAAAATGACTAAAATAATACAATGGCCAATAGTTAAACTCTCTCTTCATATATTATCACTACATGTATATCGCCCTCAACCTGATAACTTTTTACAGAGCGTTTCATTTTTCCTAAAAGGATATTACATTAATCACAATTTATTTAAATTATTCTGATATTACATTTATAAGAATCATCTCTTAAATATTTAAATACATTAGAATCATTTGGGGAAATTTCCCATTTCAACTCAATGAAAAATATTCATTATATTTATCCATTATATTTTATTCTTTTGGGAGTAAGTCACCTCCAGATCTCTTGGAATATTTCATCCTTTTCTACGAAAGTGTATGCGACTCAGAAGTTCTCTGAACTTCAGTATTAAGGAGTAGTTATTCATGTTTTCTTTCCATGTTTCATAAGTCCTTCTAAATTTGTCATAATAACTTTCTTTTTTCAAGTTGAAATCTGATCCAATTTTTTTTAAATAACTGTCTTTTTTCCATATTTCTCTCCAGGAGCCTTTGAATTTTTCCAAATAACTTTCTTTTTCAGATTCTTCCTTCCATATTCCTTCTCCTTTTTTTAAGGCTATTAATTCAGCTTTAAGTAAGTTTCTGTGAATTCTCCAATAGATTTTAGAATCATAATTTAGCCCTTTAACGAGAACAGTTTTGCCAAGGCCTCTTCTCAAAATTTCTTCATTCAGACTCACACTAAAATATCTACCCTTGAATAAAAAAATAACACAAGCCAATTATTTAATAAAGTTACTAGCATACCTGTAACACTTCATTTACTTTAAAATCAGTCATTCTGCAACTTGAGTCCTCCAAATAAAAGTCAAAAATATAAATGCAAAAGGGTCCTTAAGAGCTTAAAACAGTTAATGCTAAATCCAAGAATTTCATTACTAGAAGAGACCATTGCTCAAAGACAATTCACTCTTTTATAACATATAGTTCTCCACAGGCTCACTGGTCTCCTACCCAAAAATGTGCAGAAGCAATAAAGCACGAAAAGGGTTTTTTGGTTTTATTGTTGTCGTTTGGAGGGGAAATGGAGCACACACCAGATAGGTAAAATGACAGGAGGCCATAGCAAAAGAGAAACCAAAGAAAAGTAACGAAACTAAAAAGTAGACAAATGCAAAATGAAATGAATCATCACTGAACTGTTAATTTAGGTTCAGAAGTCCAGTGTTTGAGGAAGGCACTGGCATGTAAATACATTTTTAAAAGATGTCCCATAAAATAATGAACATAAAAATAGTCCTGGCCCTTGAATCTTCACCCTTCAGGAAATTTCATTCATACCTCACTGCCTAATGAAACCAGATGAATGGGATTTTTCTTTTCTCGCTAATTTACAGTGTAAAGGAGATCCTGCTTAGCTATTTCCATAGTCCTTGTGGGATTTTAACTTAACAAGGTTAATTTTAACAAAGTATTAGTAATTTTATAGCTTCATTAGACAAGTAATTCACAGTTAAATTTTTTTAATGTGAAAACTAAAAATTTAAAGTAGGAAACATTTTCTAAGACTATATAAAGGAATAAAGTAACCTTTTGTTCCTTTAAATGCAGTAACTTTTGGTACATGATGATAAGCGGCTAAGAAATACAGTTTTAAAGGGATTATCATATTTGTCTCAATGTTTTAAATTTAATGAGCTGAACCAAAATAAAAATAATTAAAATTCAACCTCACACTACAGTAAAATTCAACAGAAGTAAATTACCGAAATTGCATAAAACATAATTTGGTCACCTTCTAGGAAAGAGTATAAGGTAAAGACAGATAAGGTAAAGTGTGGGCTCAGAAGCCAGGAAGAGCTGGGCTTGAATACCGGTTCTTCTACTTGGTTACCCGGAGTCCCCCCTGTAAAAGGGAATAAAATGATTCCATAGCGGGGTTTTGAGGATAAATAATATATACTCCTCAACTGAAAAGAGAAGTTAATATTTTCGTAAGGCCTTTGGGATCTTTTATATACTTCTGTATTATCAACTTAGTCAAGTGTAAGATGCTTTAACCAATCAGTATTGGATAATTCTTATTTTGAAAGAACTGAATGTGATCTGGACATGCAAAAATTAATGGATTTCACTAGGTGTTCTCTTAATAATTCACAAAGCTTTAATAATTAAAATAGTTATAATTCTAATCACTTTAATGTGAGGTTATTTTTCTCTTCAGATTATTCTTGTTTGTTACATAATAAGGAACTTTAAAAGTAAGAAAAATTACCCTTAATCCTGTTATAATAACATTTCAACTATTTTATTTTTCCATGTTCTTTTTTCAGTAATCGTCCACCAAAAGAAATTTGGAAGAAGGCACATCGAAGGACTCAAGACAGTGACAGGGCAACAGTAATGAAGCTCTCAGGCATCCGCAGTTACAGAATGGCTAATGGCCAGTCATAAAGGTAAGGAAACTCTGAGGCAATGTCTTCAGATGACTGACTACTGATCATGAATAGTATTTAAATAGGCTCAATTTAAATATGCCCAGTAGTATTAAATATGCTCAATGTTTTTAGAGTTCAAAGACTTATATGTTAAGGCATACCTATCTACAAGGTACTGGAGCAGAATGAGCAATATTTACCTTCGGAAAACACCCTTGCTCTTTGCAATTTTCAGTTGACAAGTCGCACTCAACAAGTGGTTTATAATAACAAGTGTGATATAATGTCCATAAATAAATGTATAAGATACTCCTTAAACTGGCAATGTCCAGAGTCAATAATAATTCGAAGTTTTTTAACTTTTTTAAAATTTTCTATTTTTTTCTATAATAAACATATAAACACAATTTTTTCTATAATAAACAAATTTTATAGCAAAATTTATATATGAAACATCTAGTTCTCTATACATAATCACTGTGAGTCATACTTTAAAAAGACAAAAAAATTCAGTCTCATTATATATTCAAGGCTCTGATTAATGACGAGTTTATGTATTAAATAATAAGAATAAAATATTGCTAGTTATTTCTTCACACTACTTACCTTATTCACTAAAAGGTAGCAAAAGAGTGCTGAATTCTCCTTTCCAAGAAGTTGGAACCATACTACTTGGGAAGGTTTTAGCTCTTTTTGTAACCACACCTTCCCAGTTTCAGTGAGTTCTACTCCAGCCAACTTAACCAGCAAAGCACCACACGGCTCTTCTAAAAGGGTTAGGTAGAAGAGAGTTTTAGCTTTAATACCACGTTGCAAAAGCAAATTCCAAAGTCATTTGGGCTCCAAAAAACAACTGGATATATTATGTTTATTTATAAATACCCAGACTATCTAGATATAGATCCATTCATTTCTATAGTCAACCTGTCTTTTAAAACAATACAAGTATGTAACAGATGGAAATTTCAAAAACTCATTTCAGTAAGATCCAGAACAGGATGTGGGGTTTAACCAATTTACCTTTTTAAAAAAAATCTGCCAGATTTGGGCTTCCCTGGTGGCGCAGTGGTTGGGAGTCCGCCTGCCGACGCAGGGGACGCGGGTTCGTGCCCTGGTCTGGGAAGATCCCACGTGCCGCGTAGCGGCTGGTCCCGTGGGACGTGGCCGCTGGGCCTGCGCGTCCGGAGCCTGTGCTCCGCGGCGGGAGAGCCCACAGCAGTGAGAGGCCCGCGTACCGCAAAAAAAAAAAAAAAAAAAAAAAAAAAAAATCTGCCAGATTTATTTCTCTGCACACATACACGTAATGCTACAAGATATGTCGTTCAATGATATAAGCTCCTACGACCAATAGGACTGTATAAACTGCGTTTTCACTTAATGTACTGAGGATATTTTCCCATCTCAATAAATATTGATTAATATCAACATTATTTTTTTTAATATACATTTTACAAAACTGACTTCCAGACAGGATTTTATCAATTTATTACCCAAGTAACATAGTGATAAGAAAGTCTGGGCAAACTCTTGATAAAATTTTAACCAATTAAACTTTAATAACAGGATTTTATTGCAGAAAAAGTTTATAACTTTCCATAAAGGATAATGGCTGACAAAAAAAAATCTTAATGACTTTTTTTTGAAAGAAATTATATATTTAACATATGTTAAACTCTTATACAAGTAGCTGAAAGTATAAAGTTAAGTTCATTTAATTACTAGGGAAAAAGTAATACTTGAGTTCAGGAAGATATCCTAGAAGTTTGCCACAATATTATTTGATGATAGAAAAACATTTTCTTTAGGGCATGGGTTCTTGAAACCTGTCCTAGAGTTTCAGTTAGATAAGTATCAAAAGGTGTAAGTAGGATTATGTCCTTAGAAAAATCTGTGGCACAGTAAATACACAAATTAGATTAAGGCAGAACATATAATAAAGACTAGATGAATTTAAATCATTGGTACGTAATGAGTTAAGGGAAGCTTGAAGATTCTGCGGTCTCTCTTCAATCCTTTAATGCTGCCATCAACACCAGCTGTCTTCCAATAAAACATCCTCTAGTCTTTAAGGCCAAAATTTGGGGGACCAAAAACATGAATCTAAGTCAACACTATCAACCTGAAGTATTAATGTCCTAATTCTTCACTTCACAAAAGGTCATTGGGATTCCTTTAAAATTAGCAATTCCCCATTAAGCATTTAAAATATGATGCGGCCAATAAAAATTTAAAAATAAATCTTCCAAGAACTAATCTACTGAATAAGGATATACATCATATATTTTTGCCCAAACAGTTGAGATTTTTTTGAAAAAGGAGATGCAACTTTTAATGCTTATGATGTCTAATTTTAGCTTTATGTGAATCCCTCTATCTTACCAGCTCTTCAACAAATCTTTTATGCACATATTTTAAAAAAGCCTAATTCATACTGTATTGGATGACACAGATGATGCCAAAGGTTATAAGGGGACAGCAACATGGGCTCCAGTGGAAGAGCCCAAGAGCAGGACTTGGGTTTTGCAGAATGAACAGAGAGGCAGGAGGAGGAAGAGGAAGTGAGTATGTCAAGTAAGGGAAAGACCATGGGAACCTGGAAAAAACGGCAGACGTAAGATGAATATGGAAGCAAATCACCACTAAGGAGTTTGCTATATTTCTTTTTTTTTTTTTTTTTTTTGCGGTACGCGGGCCTCTCACTGTTGTGGCCTCTCCCATTGTGGAGCACAGGCTCCGGACATGCAGGCTTAGCAGCCATGGCTCACGGGCCCAGCCGCTCCGCGGCATGTGGGATCTTCCCGGACCGGAGCACGAACCCGTGTCCCCTGCATCGGCAGGCGGACTCTCAACCACTGCGCCACCAGGGAAGCCCAGAGTTTGCTATATTTCTGTTCCATCAGATGGGTCGGAAACTTCATAACTAAATATTCTTAAGGTTTTTATAAAGATAGTACATGATAGAAAAACAACTGATTTATACCCTCAATTTAGAAAACATTATAAGTGAATTCATGACAATGGACAATTTCACGAGACAGGAGTATCACATACGTCAAAAAGGTTATTTTTTACCATCCCCGGATAGAAGAAGCTTTGAGTAATATCCTCATTAGACTGCAGGTTTTGTGACTACTGTAGGATCACATCCATTGTTTGCCACTATATACTGAGACTGTGACAAAACAGCAGGCATTCAGTAAACATTTATTGAAGAAATGAAGTGTCCTAAGAGTTCCGCTTCATAAAAATTTTCAGCTCTGTGTGTGTTTGCCTCCTCATCATACACACCAAAGATAAGAGCATGGAAGGAAGGGATATTACAGAATACTCATGAGGAAGGAGTCTTGGAAATATTATAATTCTCTTCTTTGATGGTGGTGGAAACCATAAGCCAAAACTAGAAATAGAACACAAGCTCTCCATGCCAATACACATTCTACTACACCACACAGACTCTACTCTGATGTAGTTTTCTGAGCTAAATCTTTTTGGTTAGAATGGCCTTAACTTGGGGAGCCTGAATCCTAGCCTTCCTTACAATAAAATCAAAAGTCCATCCCTGGGACCTCCCTGGTGGCGCCGTGGTTAAGAATCCTCCTGCCAATGCAGGGGACACGGGTTCGATCCCTGGCCCAGGAAGATCCCACATGCTGCAGAGCAACTAAGCCCATGCACCACAACTACTGAGCCTGCGCACCACAACTACTGAAGCCCGCACTCCCCAGAGCCCACGTGCTGCAACTATTGAGCCCATGCACCACAGCTACTGAAGCCCACATGCTCTAGGGCCAACGTGCCACAACTTCTGAGCCCATGTGCTGCAACTACTGAAGCCTGCGCACCTCGAGCCTGTGCTCCGCAACAAGAGAAGCCACCGCAATGAGAAGCCCGCGTACCGCAATGAAGAGTAGCCCCTGTGTGCAGCAACAAAGACCAACGCAGCCAAAAAAATAAATTAATTAAAAAAATTAAAAAAAATAAAAGTCCATCTCTATCTTACAGGCCAGGTAGTAAAAATAGTGAAAGGAACATAAGGAGCTTTCAATTAACAGCTATTTTTAAATGAAAAAGATTATGCTGTAACATCTTATTATATCAGTCAAAATAGTGCTTGGAAAGCAACCTTCTAGTTCTACAACCATTTTATAAGTAAACAGGTTTAACAAATGAAAATGCAAAATGATCTCTTTAACATCAACAATTTATGTCAGTTACAAAAAGTATTAACACTACCGTTACATTTGTACTGGTTATCATCTGTTGGGACGAATAAGACATGTCTGTTTCTTTAACTTTTGCATCTGTATACATAAAGTTGTGGACTGGGTAGCAGAAAATCTGTTTTCTACCTTTGATTTCATCAACTGTTAGGTAGATGGCTTCATACATGGCCTTTAACTTCTATAGAAAATATTTAAATAAGTGGGGGAGAAAAGTAAGTTTCCTTTCAGCTCTAAAATTTTGATTGTTTGTACCAACTTGATAAACATTTTTATTTGATATGAAACCCATTAATAACAATATGTGTATATGGCAATTAGAGTGCTGTGGCATTGCTCGACTTCTGGGGCAGATTCCCACTGAATACCATCCCTGAAGTTGTACGATGTACAGCCTGGACAATCACAAGTGATGACCTTGCTGTCTAAGCACTAAAGAATCATCACTATTTCAGACAGGAGAGATTTAAATTATTGTAGCATTATTACAACAACTGAGAAGGTAGAGGACTTATGAAGTATAAACCATGCTTAGAGCTGAAATGGCCATTAAATGGCCATTAAATGGCCAAATAAACATCTCAGGTATCTTTCTTTAGGGAAAAATACTGTTTGATTTGTTAAAGAAGTCAATCATTTCAGGTATGTCTGGGGAAAAAAAATTAATCTTATTCCTTTGCAGCCCTATCTAATTGAACAGAGTGATATTCATTCATCTGAGGCTAAAGAAATAAGAATCCCTTTCTTCAAAACAGTAAAATAATATTAAGAAGATCTTTAAATATAACTCAGTTAATTCATTTGACAAATTTTGCCAAGTCTCTGCTGGCTAACAATTATTTTTCTAGGGACTGTAAATAATGAGATAGATAAGAAAAGTTCCCTGCCCACCAGGGGCTCACAGTTTAATAGAAGAATATAAACCTAGATATATAATTACAGGAAAATGTGTTTCAGTACTTTAATTGCAGTGTGTATAAATTGCTTGGGGGACAGGAAAGAAAGAGGCTAATTCTGCTTGGGAGTTAAGGAGAGCTTCACAGAAGAGCTGACATTTGAGCTAGATCCTAAAGAATCCACAGGAGCCAAGTCACTCTGGGCAAAGAACTATGCCCAGGGCATGAGAACACATGGAAGCAGCAGGCATGTCTGTGTGGCTGGGGGCTTTGCCATGAAGCAGGGAGAAATGGGAATTGCAGCAGCAAAGCTATGGACTCTGCCCAGCTCTCCAGCCTCCTTTGGTGTCTCTTGTCCCCTTCTTCCCTATGCCCTGGCCAGACGAGCCTTCACGTGCTTACCAAAAGAGCCAACTCATCCCCACACATATTCTTCCTAGCCAGCCCCCGCCCATTCTTCGGGTATCTGATTAAATAGCAACTCCTCAGTGAGGCCTTCTCTGACTACTATATATGTAGGTTCGCCCTTCATACAACCTCCTATAATTCTCATCCTATACCCTGACCCTCTTCTTCAGCGCTCTCAGGACAATTTTTCATTTGTCTGTTGCCCATCTTCCACCTGTACTATAAGCTCCAAGGGGTAGAGTGGTCTTGTTTATTTCACTCCCCACGTACGGCTAGCATAGGACCTAGAACATAACATGTGCTCAATATTTGTGGAATAAATGCTTGAATGCCTGAATGAACCACTGAGTGGTTGAATGAGAAAAGGAGGGAAGGAAGA
The DNA here is from genome assembly GCF_963455315.2 of Globicephala melas. NCBI lineage: Eukaryota > Metazoa > Chordata > Mammalia > Artiodactyla > Delphinidae > Globicephala > Globicephala melas. Next base: position 108,457,969 of record NC_083317.1, on the reverse strand, counting down.
AAAGAAATCTAGAGCCAAATTAAATAGTTCTTGTATGTAAGTCAAGAATTTGGACTTTCCCTCATAGACAATGGAAAGTTACTAAAAATTAAAATGACTTTTTTTTGCTATTTTTAAAATAACTTCTAATAAAGGAACATTAAAATAGTTATTTAGTGTTATTATTTTTGCACCTTACTTACTTCTCCATGAAGATATAATAGGTAAAGTAATGGGAATATGTTCAATCTCTAAACCATTCTCGGTTATTCGGCGTAGTCGTCCTCGTAGTTTAACATTCCTTCTTATAAATTCTACTGGAATATCTGAAGGACTTGTGAATTTTGATGTCTGTTGATTTACAAGGAGAAAAATATAACATTTTACTACCATTTTCATGTTAAAATTAAGCATGTCAAATTCTCTAAACATTTTAAAGAAGATATAACCACTGGAAATTTTTAATTTGGTTCTTAATTTTATATTAAAATTTTAATAAGATTTAACACAAAGTGTTTATGGGAACATTATTTAGAAATATTTAGTCATTATTTTACTATTTCAAGCTACTCTATAGAGAACATTAAACAGACTCCTAATTTCTAAAAGCCTACATCCTCGAAATATGACACAATCCATCAAAAAGCAGTGAGTCTAAACATGGTACCACACAAATCTGGCTAAAGAGTCACTATCCTACACTATAGATGTACCATCTATTCATGCAGGTACTGCTGGGAGAACCTAACCAAAACTGAGGCAAGTTAAATTTGACTACTAATCAACAAGGTTTTTTCCCTTGTTTTTTATCTCATAGGAGAAAAAGGCCCCTCCCAAAAGGCCAACATTAGGAATTTATTTAAATACCTAACACCTTGGAGTTAGTCAACATTTTATACCTGTGTCTTCCATATTAACAGTACTATAGAGATAACCTTAACTCATAATCATGGCTGGGTGAGAACCTCATACAGGCAGAAGGATAGTAAGATAGATACTATCTTACTTCCTAAGATAGTGAAGTTGGTCTAAACATTAAAAAAAATTTTTTTCAAACAAGAAAAATATTGTAGCAGACAAATCCAGAATGTGGAACGTTAAAAATGGGATAAATGACTTGGTTACTCTAACAAATCAATGGCGTAAAGGGGAAAAAATGGGGGTGGGGTTCTAGACTGTTATAAAATAAATGAGTCATAAGAGATATAACAAACAAACGCAATATATGGACCATTTGAATCCTGATTCGAACAGATCATCTATTGAAAAAAGACACCACTGAGACAATCAAGGAACTCTTAATATGGTCTGGGTATTAGATGATGCTAAGGGGTTATTAATTATCTTAGATGTGATAACGTTCTAGGACAGACGGACACTGTGAGTCTCCTGATGTGGCACAACAGGAAGCAGTATACACCGTCACCTTCTTGTTCACACTAAATCTACCAAGGAAACACAAATCTAGACTGTGGGACATTCTCTAAGACAAGTGGCTTGGGCTCTTCAAAAATGGCAGTGTCATGACAGACAAAAATTAAACATAAAGTGGGATAAAAGTCTAGATTAAAGGAGACTAAAGAGACATGACAACTAAATACAGTGTGTGATCCTGGGCTGAACCTTAGACTGGGGAAAAAACAGCTACAAAGGATATTTTCAGAAGATAAATATGAATATGAACTGGATTTTAGATATTACTGCAAAAATATTAAATTTATTAGCTGTGATATTAATGTGACTATGTAGGAAAATATCCCTGCTCTTAGGAAGTACACTATGAAGTCCTTATGGGACAAGTTCCATCATGTCTGCAACTTGCTTTCAAATGGTTTCACTGAGGGAGAGAGAGAAAGCACAACCATGGCAAAAATGTTAACAACTGGTGAATCTAGATAAAAAGGAGGTGACTGCTTTTTCTGGGGAAAACACTGTGAGGAAAAAGATTCTGAAGGTATGTATTGTCAGCATTCATTCAAGAATGTGGAATATGCAGAACATAAACAAAAGGGAAGAGAAATCCTAAATCAAACACACATGAAAAGTTTGAGTGAGTCACCTGACAGAAGTTGTCTATGAAAAGTTTATGGGAAAGACACAGAAATGTGGGCTAAACATCCACATAGATGGCTCCCAATATGGTTCTGTGACATCCCTAGGGTAGCACTGATGAGTTAATGTCAATGGGAGGGGAACTCTAGGAGTAAGCCACAGGGCTCTGACCTGGATCCTCTCCTGTTTAATACGATCACCAGTGACTTGAATGAGAGCGTAAGGATCGAACATCAGCAGGTCTGATGCTTGGAAGGGTATGAATACTAAGTCGGAGTTAGTATTTTAAAAGATCCTGACAGGGCTTCCCTGGTGGCGCAGTGGTTGAGAGTCCGCCTGCCGATGCAGGGGACATGGGTTTGTGCCCTGGTCCGGGAAGATCCCACATGCCGCGGAGCGGCTGGGCCCGTGAGCCATGGCCGCTGAGCCTGCGCGTCCGGAGCCTGTGCTCTGCAACAGGAGAGGCCACAACAGTGAGAGGCCCGCGTACCGCAAAAAAAAAAAAAAAAAAAAAAAAAGATCCTGACAATTAGAATGAATGGCTACAACATAAAAGTCTGCCCCTGTATCCTCCCAAACTAAAGGATAGAAGAGAATAAAGCAGCATATATGGAAAAGATTTACAGGTTTTAGTTAATTGTGAACTCAAGATGAGTGAAAATGTGACAAGGCTGCCAAAAACAAAAAGTGCAAACTCCCTCTCCTCTTTGCCCAGCCCCCCCACAACTCCCCTCTGCAAAGTTCCACCCAAAGCAACATTATTAGAAGCAGGATCCAGAACAAGAGAGGTGAGGGAGCGAATACTCTAAATCAGGCTCTAAGTGGAATCTATCTGGCTGTTCTGGGTGTCATATTTCATAAAAGACTTCATCGAACTGGAACAAAGCCAGAAGAGGAGAAAAAAGATGGTAAAGAGCCTGGAAACTACATCACCTGAGAAAACCAAGAGTATTTTGCCCAAGGAAGCAAGACTTAGAAGGAGTAGAGAGGGACATTAAAGATGTCTTCAACTACTACAGGTCCATCCTTTAAATTGAGGTGTTTTCGTTAAAGGATACACATAAAAGGGCAAAAGTGTGCCCTGATGTTTGGAGTTTTGGAAGTTATTAAGGAGCTAGGGGAGGAAATGGAAAAACGTAGAACCCAATGTTCTACTTTCACGAAGCTCACAGTCTATGTGAAGAACCTCTAAAGGCAGATCCCACTGCATCTACCTCATGATGGGAGGAATCCAATAATCCCTCAACAGCCAAAAGTTCAGTGCAGCATTTCTGTGACACAGAACGCATCATCTGGAAGAGGAAAAGACAATATGCATAAAACCAGAATACAACTATAGAGCAACACATGAATAGGTTTAATATAAAGTGTAAGTGCTAAAGGGTCAAAATGGAAAGGATAGGAACACCTGAGGAAGACATCTTTCAACAAAAAAATCCTGAGTTTGTGATAAACACAGCCTGCTCTCCGGAGCAGGCAGAAAGATGATCCCACTAACAAGGGTGCTAGGCCCAAGCTTCAGAGGGTGAAGGGCAGTCCTAAAGGCAAACAGACAAAAGCTGGAAGCATCGCAGTGAAGAGAAAATAATAAGGGTTTTAAATTCAGGAAGATGTCATATGAAATCCAGTTCTGCCATGTACTAGCCGGATGATCTTGTCAGAGTTATTTCTCTGACCATCCATCTCCTCATCTATAAAAGTTAGGCATAAGAATACCTCTATCACAGAATTATTTTACCTATTAAATGAAATTATATATATAAAGGGCTCAGCACAGTACCAAACTTAATAATCTTTTTTATTTTTTAAATACGAAATTTGGAATTGTCAATCTGTAACTGAAAGAATATGAGAAACTGATAAACTCTCAAAGGGAAGAAGAAGGAGAGAAAACCAGCAATCCAAAAAGAAAGCTGGAGAGGAATTATCAAGGCTCCTTGTGGCAAGATATCAATGCAACATCCATTCCCAAACCCATTCTCCCTTGCCAACATGCTCTGTATGGGGTGGAAAAGCCAAACGGCCACTTGCCCAGCCTACTTTCCCCAGCTAGAGGTGGCCATGTGACAAAAGGATGTGAGCAAAGGTCTACAGAGGGCTTCCAGGAACATTTTTGCTTTTTGCACAAAAGGAAAAGATGCGGCTTGCACCTTCCTTCCTTTTTCCTCTCCTCCTGCCTTGAGCAGCCTGCTATAGCAGCCATCTGTGCCATGAGGAAAGGCAAGGAAAATCAGACAGACCTAAATTCTATGTTACTGAGTCGGGGAAGCAATGCTAGCAGCCTCTAACCTCCAAACTTCTTGTGACATGAGAAAAATCAACTTTTTAATTGGTTAAGCCACTGTTGATTGGGGTTTCTCTTATTTCTAGCTAAACATCTCCAACTGTTCTATAACAGAGTTTTTTATCCCCTAATGTTCCAATGTTCTTTTTCTCTTCCTTAGTCTGCTCTTCTCATCACTATTATCAAAAACCATAAAATCTAAGAAAAAGACACCAAACTTAAGTCTAAAATAAATAACGTCATAACTACATATATATATATATATATATATATAAAATTGAATAACTTGCATAAGTCAATGACGTACCTAACATAAGCAGGATTAGGACATGAAAGTCAATGAGAAAAAAAAAAAGAATTAAAGTCAGTGAGAATAAAAGTGAACATAATAAACAGTAACACACTCTGCTTTTTTTTTTTTTTGCGGTACGCGGGCCTCACTGTTGTGGCCTCTCCCGTTGCGAAGCACAGGCTCCAGACGCGCAGGCTCAGGGTCCACGGCTCACGGGCCTAGCCACTCCGCGGCATGTGGGATCTTCCCGGACCGGGGCACGAACCCATGTCCCCTGCATCGGCAGGCGGACTCTCAACCACTGCGCCACCAGGGAAGTCCGTCACACGCTGCTTTTAATATTACCAAAGTGAAGTACTGAACTATATACTAAAAATAACGAAAAACTTACAATGATCTCTAATTGATTCATGTGTTTTTTTAAGGGCTAATAAGAGAAATGATCCCTCAGCACTATTTTCCCCTTAACTCTTAATCAGATAATTTAATATTTTGGCAATTTTGGAAACTTCAAAATACAGATATGTCATGGAATGTAGAAATATAAGAAAATGAAAAAAGTAGAACAAAAAGAACTAAAGTTTCAAAAGCTCCATTCTAGAAGAATATACATAGGCTAAAAATGAATGACTTACAAAATCATGGAGGTGTTATAAGAAAGAGCCTATTAAATATAAGATTAAAAATGAGTTCAAGACCCCCCCCACCCCAAAAAAGACAGCCACTTCAATAAATGGTGCTGGGAAAACCGGACAGCTACATGTCAAAGAGTGAAACTGGACTACACTCCATGCACAAAAATAAATTCAAAATGGATTAAAGACTTAAACGTAAGGCCTGAAACCATAAACCTTCTAGAATAAAACACAGGCAGTATGCTCTTTGCCATCAGTCTTATTAGTACTTTTTTGGATATGCCTCCTCAGGCAAAGGAAACAAAAGTGAAAATAAACAAATCGGACATCAAACTAAAAAGCTTTTGCACAGTGAAGGAAACTGTCAACAAAACAAATAGGCAGCCTACTGAATTCGAGAAGATATTTACAAGTGATATATCCAATAAGAGCTTAATTTCCAAAATATACACAGAAGTTATACAATTCAGCAACAAAAAAACAAACAACCCAATTAAAATATGGGCAGAAGACCTAAAGATATATTTTTCCAAAGAAGGTATACAGATGGTCAACAGGCACACGAAAAGATGCTCGACATCACTAATCATCAGGGAAATGCAAATCAAAACCACAATGAGATATCACCTCACACTTGTCCGAATGGCTATTATCATAAAGACAACAAATAACAAGTGTTGGTGAGGATGTGGAGAAAAGGGAACCCTCGTGAACTGTTGGTGGGAATATAAATTGGTTTTGCCACTATGCAGAACAGTATGGAGGTTCCTCAAAAAATTAAAAATACAACTACCATATAATTGAGCAATTCCACTCCTGGGTATTTGTCCAAAGAAAACGAAAACACTAATTTGAAAAGATATATGTACTCACATGTTCACTGCAGCATCATTTACAGTGGCCAAGATATGGAAGCAACCTAAATGCCTATCGATAGATGAATGGATAAAGAAGATGTGGTATGTATATATACAATGGAGTATTACTCAGCCATAAAAAGAATGGAATCTTGCCACTTGCAACAACATGGATGGACCTAGAGAGTATTATGCTAAATGAATAAGTCAGACAGAGAAAGACAAATACTGTATGATTTCACTTATACGTGGACCCTGAAACATAAATGAACAAATGCAACAAAACAGAAACACAGTCATACATACAGAGAACAAACAGGTGGTTGCCAGAGGGGAGGGGAGTGAGGGAAGGAAAGAAATAGGTAAGGGAGATAGGACTAGGAGATAAACTTCTAGTTACAAAATAAATGAGTCACAGGTATGACGTGTACAGCATGGGGAATTTAGTCAGTAATTATGCAATATCTTTGTATGGTGACATGGTAACTAGACTCGTGGTGATCATTTTGAAATGTATTGAAATATCAAATCACTACGTTGTGTAACAGGAAGTAACCCAGTGTTGTAGGTCAATTTTACTTCAAAAACAAACTCATAGAAAAAGATCAGATTTATGGTTAGGAGAGGTGGGGGTAGGGGAAGGGGGAACTTGGAAGGTACAAACTTCTAGTTATAAGATAAACAAGTACTAGGGATGTAATGTTCAACATGATTAATATGAACATTAAAATGAACACTGCTGTAAGTTATCTATGAAAGTGGTTGAGAGAGGAAATTCTAAGACTTCTCATCACAAGGAAAAAAATTTTTTTCTATTTATTTAATTTCATATCTATATGAGATGATGGATGTTCACTAAATTTACTGTGGTGATCATTTCATGAGGTATGTAAGTCAAATCATTATGCTGTACATCTTAAACTTATACTTTCACTGTATGTCAATTACCTCTCAGTTTAAAAAGATGAGTGCAAGGCACTAAAACAAAAAGAAGGGAAAAGAGAGACAAAAGTTTTGAAATTGGTGTCTGGGTGAAAAGGCAACAGTTGGAAAAGATATAGTATGATAAAGTAATGGGGTGTAGTCAATGATAATACAAAACAATATAGAGATAAGTGTAGGAAATAAATATATATAGAAGCAATATATCCATCGCAGTTGGATGACACATGACACTGACACCGAACATGACACTGAAATTACATCCTATGATAAAAATAAAGTGTATTAAAAAAATACTTGTAAATCTTGAATTATCAAATGGATCTCCACAATGTCTATTATTAATACATTATTGAAAGGGCAAAAAAATACACTAAATGAAAGCATAAATTATTTAGTTCTAAGGGACATAATTCAACGGCGATTTAAATTTAATACCACCATAGGAAACACTTTTGACTGTTTTCAACATCTGAAATGCAAATTTAGTGGTTACACCATTCTAGCAAATTAAATCCTTTTCAGATTCCTTTTTAAGCAGGAAGAAAAATGATTATGGAAATACAGGCTGTGCAATTACTTTCCATAAAATCCTGTGGATGTGTTACTTTCAAACCAACATCTTAAAATATGTTCATTGTTCTAAAATACTATTTAAAAGCTTCTAATATGAATAACAAAATGATACACTGCTTGAGATATCATCTTTCTCGTTTGAAGTGAGAAAAATTAACTGTCTGGTGCTTATCATAATGTCTCCTTCATTTTTTTAACTTACCAGTCGAACACTTCTTAGAAGTAACATTACTCCAGCTATGGCCATTACGGTGCTGATGTTCTTCAAAAAGAGATTTAATGATTAATCCTAATTATTATTCACAATAGTGAAAGTACTAATTAGAAGGCAGAAAAAAAAATCCTCTCTGTACCTAACTGCCCAAATAAGGCATATCCTTCAACTAAAGGTCCACTTCTTCCAAAAAAACTAACTACCCACCCGCCCATTAATCTTCCCCTTTTTCTCCAACCAAACTGGCACACACAGTAGTAATATACATAATATGGTACTGCTCTCTATTGATTGTATTGCTTTAACCATGAGTTCCCTGAATGCATGAATTAGTCTAATACTTACTTCTTCTGCAAGACCCACAGGAACTCTATAACCCTGAGTCTGCAGGCAGAATTTAAGTATCTGGTAGAAAACTTTATCACCAAAACCTTAAAATATAGCACTTGGGAAATACATGTTGCAAACAGTTGGGAAAAACTTAGCGATACCTTTGAAGTGCTTCGTTTAAACTGAAACAGACCTAAGGGAGTTTAATTAATTTAATAAGGATACTGTAATTCCCTCAACAGTGGTAATCTAACATGCTTTCCTTCAATAAATACAACTAAGCATATAAGAGATGAAGTTGAAAATATACACAAGGGTACATTCCATGATTGGATTATTTGGAATGAACTATCCATGTGCTTGCTAACTTAACACTGTTTCCTCCCCAATACTGATGAGGTTATTTTTTAATTTGTAATAATCAATGCATCTCTTCCTGCTTACCTGGAAGAACCAAGGCCTTGTCAATTAACATATATGTGTGTGCATATTCACATATATATATTGCATTAATGCTACCAATATTTATCTAGCACTTACTAAGTGGTATTTACTACTCTAAGGACTGGGCTGCACTGGTGAGTGAAAACAGATACGGTCCTGGCTCTTGTGCTGCTTGGCTGCAAAGTATTTGCAAAGCTGATGATCCTACTCAATTTCCCAGCAGAATTCAACAAAGTTAATCACTCCATCTGAACACATACTCTTCACTTGGCTTCCAGGACACCTGGTTTTCCCGATTTTCCTCCTCCTCCCTGTCTGTTCCTTCCTAGTCTTTGCTGACCTCCTTTTCAGGCCCCAAATTCTAAATGTTAGAGAGGTCCCCAGGTCTCAGTTCTAGGGCTTCTTCAGGAGCTTTTCTGACTGGCTCCAAGACGTCATCCAAGCTTTAAATACTACTCAAGGTTTATGCAGCCCATTCCCAAAGTTATATGCCCAGTTCTGATTTCCCTTCAATACATGACTCCTGTCTCCAGTTGCCTAGAACATCTACAGCTACGTTTAGAAGTCTAATGACCATCTTCAAGTTCACTCATCTCCATCTAGAGGTCTCATAGGCATCCTCAAGTTCACACGTGCAAAAAGCTCCCTAGATTTCCCTAACAATTCATTTATCCCAACTCCTCTATATCAGCAATTTCCAACACCATTCACGAAGCAGGCAGCCCCCTTTATTCCTCTCTTTGTTAGAAATAAAGGAATCACCACAATCCTCTCTTGTCTAGTCGCCGAAAGTGCAGCCTCCCTCCCCCCCGCCCCCGCCCTTTGTTGGAACTCCAATGGCCTCTCACTGCATTAAAGAAATAAACTCCTCCATTCTCCCCAGGCCTATGGAGTTACATGCCCTGCTTTGGTGTCTGCCCGGCCCTTCCCAACCGCCCCCGCGGCCCCGCACACGCTGCCCTGACCGGGCGGCCCCCGAGCTGCTCCCCCGCGGCCTTCCATGCCTCCCCGGCCCGGCGGGTCCGCTGCCCGGGCCTCCCCAGGACGCGTCTCCCTCAGGCCCGCGCCCACCACCTGCCCGGCCGGCGGGTCTGCGGTACCCGGACGAGACGCAGGTGGTCGTCTGCCCATTGCGAGATCCACGCCACCACATTGGGCGCCGCTCGGTCCCGGTCCGGCGGCGGGGTGCCGGTGGCCGCGGGCCTCCCCGCCATGTTCCCAGCCTCCCGCGAGCCCGCGCCGCCTCTTTGACCGGGCGACAGGGGGCGCCGCTCTCCGCGAGAGGGCGAACGTGTTCGCGTTCCTCCGGCTGGAGGGGAAGCCGTCCAAGCGGACCGCCGGGTCCCCTTCTCCGCAGCCTAGGAGTGGCCGGGGGCAGGCCTCCCAACCCATAATGAGATATCTTCACAGTGACCCCAGCATTTATGCAGGGTTTTCCCACAGCGCAGGAGCTCTCTGTGATACGGGGACAGGAGCTACAGAATTCCTGGCCATGCTGATGGGAGATGATCACTTTCAACTCGCTTAACTCACATCTGTGGGTAGCATGTGCCACACAAGAAAGAAAACTGAAGTAGATCATTCCTTACACCTGCTCCCAAATATAACAAGATGCGTATTTCTTATAGTTGAATTGTTGCTTCCTAAGCCAAATATGCTCTAAATCTTTGAACTGTTAATTGATTAAATGTAGGGAGCTGACATATTCCAAAAATCAATACATGGATATTAACTTATTGCGGTAATCATTTTGCAGTATATGCTTATATCAGATCATTATGGTGTACACCTAAAACTAGGAAGTGTTATGTCAATTATATATCAATAAAAAATCAATACAGTTAGTGTATTTTAAAACAAACAAAAATAAGTCACAGTACAGTGCAAATTATATAATATTTATGTAAAAAAAAATTGTGTGTCTGAACCATGAAAAGCTGTGCAAGAAACCTGTAACAGGGATTACCCCTGGGAGGAAGGATTTGGGGGTAGGAATGGGAGGGAAGTTTCACTATCTGCCGGCTCTAACAGAACATTTTGCAAAGACAGAAATGTTCTGTATCTGCACACATGTGGCTATTGTGTGCTTGAGATGTAGCTAGTGCAACTAAGGAATTGAATTTTTAATTTTATTAATTTTGATTAATTTACATCATCACAACTGGCTAGTGGCTACCATATTGGACAGTTTTGTTTTACCGTATGCATATATTCCCTGTAAAAGTCAAAATAGAGTATGCTGTATTCCTAATAACACATATTATAAGGATTGCTTCAAGGAATGTATTGTCTGAGTACTACAGTCAATGCAAAGTAAATACAATAGCTAACACTTAGATCTTGCTTACTATGTGCCAGGCGCTGTCCTAAATACTTTTCATATATTAACACCTTTGATCCTCATAGCAACTTTATGAAGTAGACACTATTATTAATCTCAGTTTTAAAGAGGAAGTATTTACAGAGTGATTAAGTCAGTAGCCAAGGTCACCCAGCCAAAAAGTGGTGAGCTGGGACGTAGTGCTGGGATTCAACTCAGCCAATTGGCTCAGTCTGTGCACTTAACAACACGGACTCCCACAAAGGCAATCAGCTAAATCACATAAATCCTTATAAATTTCCAGTGATGGTACAACCCAAATGATATTGGGGAAAATCCAAAAAAAAGATACACTACAACCAAAATCTTTAATCACTATTTCAAGTAAAAACAAAAGTTCTGTATATTAATAGATTTTGAATAGCTTTAGTTAATAAATGAAAAAATAAGATTATGGGCAATTATGTGCCTAATTCTGCTTCCTTTGCTTTTCTAATGTCCTGTATCTCTTAACTCCTTTCTGCTCCCACTCTCACTGTCCTAGTTGAAGATAACTAGTCTGTTCTCCCTACTTTCCATCCAGTCTTTTTTTCTGTACCCCAAATATCAGTCACCTGGGTGTCTCTAAGACTTCTCAAAAGGTCCTTCTCAATAATATTTCAGCATCATCCCACTAACCATTGATGTGAGAAGTATAGTGCCTGCCCCAGGATTTCTGCAGATTAACCAGCAATTTAACATTCTCCTGGGGTAGCTCCACCAAGGAACCCTGCTCCTTTTACTGCTGGTGACCTCTGAGAACTCACTGGATATGTTGCTTAGGCGAGTAGAGAGGTAGGCAGAAAAAGGCACACTTAGATTCTCTGCCCATCCCTGAATTGCCCACAATACCATGGACGCAAAGACTGTGTCTATAATGATTTATTGAGGAAAGTTTGATATTAACTAGGTACAATTAGATTTTTAAAAAATCAACTAGATATTAAAGTGAATGTTCCTAGAATCCAGAGAAAAAGGGGAAAAAAACTGAATGGGACCACTTACAAAAACCCCCCAGTTTCTATCCTTGGCTTCTGAAATCAGGAAATGAGGTAGTAAAACTCTGAAATGTTTGCCTCCTGGGGTTATCACTACAGTCCTTAGCTCTTATTATATGTACATGCACCGTTTACTTTCACTTCAGGGCATTAATCTGGCAATTAAGTCTATGTAAGGAATTTCTGGCAGATCATTGCAAATTATATACAGACAAAATCTTTAATATATTAATATATATTCCTAATTTTAGTCTTTGCGGTAGAACCATATTTATTTTATTGAGCTCTTTTGTTGGCCAAGAACAGAGATTTACTTTGTCTACCTCAAATAAAAGAAATCAGGAATTCTCTTACTGCGGTTGGTATGTAGATTATACAGTGAACAGAGACTGTTGGAAAATGTGACAAGATCATGAAGATAATATGGATTTTATCACTTAGGGGAAGCAATTTACTCTAAAGAAGATTTCATAATTTCTGATTGCATTTTGGAAGAACACTATAATATCTGTAGTGAGGAATATACACATAGTAGAACTGAGAGTAAGAAGAACCATCAGAAGGCTACTGCACAATCCTAGACTGATAAGCACCTCAAAAAATACTATGATATTCACCATGAGGAGTATGAGTTTTGATAACAAAATTCCAACTCATAATTTTTTTTCTTATTTTTATCAGGACTGGAATAATGAAGAGGGTGTACCATTAGATATTTTTACAGTAATAAATGTTAATTTTTAAAAAGAAAACTATGATCTTCATCCTGCCTTCTCCAGAACTTTGTCCTGCAAATTTCCCCCTTTCTCCTTTGCATCCTTAATGGGTTCATTTCCCTGGCTCACTCACTGAACTCAAGAGAATGCTCAAGTCTCAATTCCTTCGGAAAAAAATGTTCGAAACAAGTCCCTGTTTACACTCATACTACCATCTTTTGATTAAAACTGCCTTCTCTTTCAAAGTTGCTCCCCCATCCACATTTCCTACATCATCTACACTCAAAAGTTCATGTCCTTGCTTCCTATAGTATCCAACTGTCCTTGCAATTCACCTTCACAATCACTGGAATCCATTTCCTCTTTAATACTACTATTCTAGTTTGGTCTCTGTCTATTCTGAAGGCCTTTAACTGATCTCCCCTCCAATTTCATTTTATTAGAAATTGGCAAAAAAGAAAAGAAAAACATCACTAATAAACCAATGCTTATAGCCTGCAAAATCTTAGCTTTTGCATTCTCCGACTATATATATACCTTATGGTCCATGTATATATACATCAATCTCAGTGTGGGCAGTATCTGATTAGCAATTTAAAAAAAATTTGAGGACTGAAAAGAAATGAATTTTTAAAAAACACTCTGCTTTTGGTGTGGAGAAAAGGGGACCCTCCTACACTGTCGGTAGGAATGTAAACTGGTGCAGCCACTATGGCGAACAGTATGCAGGTTCCTTAAAAAACTAAAAATAGAGCTACCATACGATCAAGCAATCCCACTCCTGGGCATATATCCAGAGAAAACCATACTTGGAAAAGATACATGCACCCCAATGTTCACTGCAGCACTATTTACAATAGCCAAGGCATGGAAGCAACCTAAATGTCCATCGACAGATGAATGGATAAAGAAGTTGTGGTTCATATATATACAATGGAATACTACTCAGCCATAAAAAAGAATGAAATAATATCACTTGTAGTAACATGGATGGACCTAGAAATAATCATACTAAGTGAAGTAAGTCAGACAGAGAAAGACAAATATCACATATCACTTATATGTGGAATCTAAAAAAGTTATACAAATGAGCTTATTTACAAAACAGAAACAGACTCACAGACTTAGAAAATAAACTTATGGTTACCAAAGGGGAAAGGTGGGTTGGATGGAGGGATAAATTAGGAGGTTGGGATTAACATATACACACTACTATACACAAAATAGATAATCAACAAGGACCTACTATATAGCACACGGAACTCTACTCAATACTCTGTAATAACCTATATGGGAAAAGAATGTGAAAAATAATAGATATATGTATAACTAAATCACTTTACTGTACACCTGAAACTAACACAACATTGTAAATCAACTATATGCCAACATAAAATAAAAATTTTTAAAAACTCTACTTTTTCTTTTATCAGAAGTTATTAACCTAGCAAACAAAAAAGTTCAAAAAACTGTAAAAGTTCAATTTTGAAAGGGCTTCACCATTTCTTTTTTCTTTTTAACCCAGAGTTAGTTGTTTCTGCTTTTGTAATAATTTTCATTTCCTGACTTACAGGGTCTGGTTTCTTCACATATAACTTCCAATTTTTGCCTCAGCTCATACCTCACTACTGAACTACTAGATTTACAATTTCCTCTACCCACAGGAGTGGACTTTTTTATTATCACCTTAAGTTGAATTACTTAGATAATTTGCCCCATTTAGGCTAGGAGAAAATATAAAAGGAAACATCTAATCACTTGAGACTGAACTCTGGCTTCTAAGACACAGGTTTTCATAACCCCAGGCCTCTGACCATAATATAACCAAAAAATGTGAACTAAACAATTCAGTTTCAAGAAACATCAGCTAATACATGTCTGTTAAGTTATATTTATCCACATTGTACTGAAAGTACACACAGTTTCTGGAGCAGCGACAGATTTAATTATTACTTTTAATAACCACACTGGTTTCCCATACTCTAATTCTCAATTCTTACCTGTGCAGTGACTAATAAGAGCCAGACTGATAACAGCTTATCAGACTGATAACAGCCTACATATACTAGGTTTAGTACTATCGATGAGGAACCTCAAAATATGAATCTGGGGCCCTATATAGGACAGCTGTTATCAGTCCTATATGGAAGCCCTCCTCTCTTCCGGAGAAGGAAAGATAAACCTTACCTCCTTAATTTAAATAAATTCTCCTTGGAAAGGATCCTGTACTCTTACCCTTTGGAATGTAAATATATGTCTTTAGGGGCAAGACAAGACTTGTGTCTCCAGATTTACAGCCCAGAGATGTCTCCATGGTCTCCAGTCTCATACCCTCTTGAATTGTGCATAACAGAGATGTGAACATCTGTGTTATGCACTGAATTGTGTCTTTCCAAAATTCTTATGTTGAAGCCCTAACTTCCAATATGACTGCATTTAGAGATAGGACCTTTACAGTGGTAAATAAAGTTAAGTGAAGTCATAAGGGTGGGTGCCTTATTCAATAGAACTGGTGTCCTTGTAAGAGGAAGAGACACCTCGGATGTGCACGCACAGAGGAAAGGTCATGTGAAGACAGCAAGAAGGTGGCAGTTTCCAAAACAAGGAGAGACCTCAAGAGAAACCAAACCTACTGCCACCTTGATCTTGGACTTCCAGCCTCCATAACTGTGAGAAAATCATTTCCGTTGTTTAAGCCTGTAGTCTGTAGTATTTTGTTATGGCAGCCCTAGCAAACTAATATATACTCAGGATGGTTTTTCACTATCTATTCAGTCACAATTTAACTTTGAAGGCTTCTCTTTGAGCCCAGGTTCCAAGTCTGAGTAAAATTTGCTCAGAAAGCTCTAACTCTGCAGAAACAAAATATTTTATCTACAGTCCCAAATTGTCCTTTAAAGAAATTTTCAAAACTGTAACTACTGAAGAAGCCATATCCAAACACAAATGTTTCAAGGGAAATTCTTTATAATCCCAAACTATCCATACATCATTTCCTCTTGAAGGAGAAATGTTGTGCCTCCACCTATTCTCCATTTTGCCCAGGTTACTAATAGTACAACCAATAATTCATAAAAACAGACAAAAGATTTGGTGGAAAGCGTACATCTCTTGAAATTACTGAATTTGTTTTTAATTATATAATGCCAAGCTAGTATAATTTTGATATGAATGATTTGAAGGTAAACTTGGTTATTATGTAATAAAAATAAGAATCTTTCATTAATGTTTTTTTTTAGAGATTAATTGTTAAGTAATCATTTTGAGCATTTAAATAATCCTTTATACAAAAATCTGGAGAATTTATTTCAAATATACTCTATATATTTAAATACTGCATAAATATCAAGCTTTAACACACATCTTTTAATAAATTAGCCAAATAAACATTTCACATATACTAATGCTAAACTATCAAAGCTAATGCTAGATCTTCCAAAAATGATAACAGAAATGATTTTGGACTGTGCATTTTTAATTCAAAACTGGACACAGGTACAATGATTACATAAAAACCTCAACAATGACAGTTTTCAACATTGAGTATTTTTTTCAATTTTACACTAATCTTTGCAAAGGCTCTATCTGAGGACAACAATAGATATAGACTCACCAATAAAACTTGACAGTGGTAATCTATCAATTTATCAGATATGCCAAACTAACTTTTTAAGTTAATCAAATTTCCCAATTTTATATTTTCCTAATTGTATAGTTGCATGTGATAAAAAAATTTCAATTTCATTAACTATAAGGCTATAAAAAGTAAACTTTTCCCAACATTTAAAGTCATTTTGGGGACTTCCCTGGCAGTCCATTGGTTAAGACTCCACACTCCCAATGCAGGGAGTTATGGGTTTGATTCCTGGTCAGGGAATTAAGAATTACTGCACGCCACACAGCACGGCCAAAAAAAAAAGATAAAGTCATTTTGATGAAAATAAGAAGAGTCTTTAATACTCATATTTTATAATATTGACTGATTTAATTGTAACTAAGGTGCTAAATTTTAGATACTTAGGATAACTCCCTAAGAATTATACCAAAATCTTGTTCATTTCAATCACACTATTTACTCATTATTCTTTACACAAAATTGTTATAAAAAGTTATGTGTATATTGACAAAAAACTATTAAAATGTAGCAACATTTTTCTCTATGCTTCAAGACTTCTTATAAACTATGCAAATTAATATTGCTGATATTTTAAGATGATCTTTTAAACTATACCCCGCAACATTTTTTAAAAAAAGGAACAGTGATTAATCATACAATTTTCATCCTGTTATATAAAACTACTTTCTCCTACAAAACGTCTGCCCCCCCAAGGTAAAAAACAAACAAAACAACAAACAAACAAACAGACCTCCTTAAAAGCAGTCTTTATAATCCAACAGTCAAAGTTTCTCTTAGTTTAGGGGAGAGGACATGAGTCCTGTACATTAACTATTCTGCCCTGATACAGGACTTGCTTCTACCAAAACGGAATTCCAGGAAGGAATATTAGCTCTCTATGGCCATTTTACCTTGCTAACAATTTAGAGGACTAAAATGAAGACTCTAATAGTAGTTTTGACAAGTAGGAAATGTAAAGGCTCTCCATCCCAAACTAAATAGTGATTACATTAAAAAATTGGCACTGTCAGGGCTTCCCTGGTGGCGCAGTGGTTGAGAGTCCGCCTGCCGATGCAGGGTACACGGGTTCGTGCCCCAGTCCGGGAAGATCTCACATGCCGCGGAGCGGTTGGGCCCGTGAGCCATGGCCGCTGAGACTGCGCACCCGGAGCCTGTGCTCCGCTAAGGGAGAGGTCACAACAGTGAGAGGCCCGCGTACCGCAAAAAAAAAAAAAAAAAAAAAAAAAAAAAATTGGCACTGTCAAATCAGGCAGAGATTAAACTGAAGTGGAAAAGTACCTATTATAGATACTTTAAATCTTCTAAGATAAAATCAAATAATTATGCCTTACTACCTACCAAAGACATTGGTTAAAAAAAGTTACAAGGCGCTATACTACCTTCCCTTCTGTAACTAAAATGGCTGTCAAATATATTAATCCTATTTATTATGAAATTATTTTTAAAATTTATTTTCTTTCTTTAATACTAAAGTAAAATACATTTTGGAAATCTGCATGGAATGTTCCCAACAGGTTGGTTCTTTATTTTTAGCAGGGTGTGAGTTATATAGGGTCATTATTTCAAATACATGAAAAGACATCATCCCCCAAAATACAAAAACAAACCTGGTCTTGTGTTATATTAAATAATGATCTCAACCATTTAATACAAAACAACATACTTTTTGGGGGTGTATGTTAACAAGGCAAAATACAAGTTGTTTATAGGAGGAAAAGGATTTAATGACTAAGATATGTCTTTTGTGGAATACCATTCACCCTTATGTCCCTCTTTCACCAGTAATGTCTTATCTGATCTAATCCCTTCAAGATTCAAGTTCAGTACTACAAACGCAGAGATTTTCTAGTTTTCAGCATAGATTTTTCTTTTAACATTGTTTTCAGAATGCTTTAAACAATTAGTTTTACAACTATTATCTCAAATATATGTTTAAAATTCACAGTACAGCCCATATTCAATAAGGCCATAGCTTTTACATCTTTTTGGATCACAGACCATTTAATATTTTAATAAGAACTCTCTCCAGAAAAATTAAAAATTACATATCCAGAGTTTTGCAAGTAGTACAGGGGTTTCAAGGCTCCACTGACAACCGTTTAGTATAAAAACCCTTGTCATAAAAGGATGAAATCAAACAATAGGTTTAGATTTCAAAGGTTTAATTTTTTTTTTTTTTTTTTTTTTTGGGCCGTGCTGCGCAGCTTACAGAATATTAGTTCCCCAAGCAGGGATTGAACCCAGGCCCTCCGCAGTGAAAGCGCAGACTCCTAACCACTGGACCACCAGGGAATTCTCTCAAAGGTTTAATATTTTTAAAAATAGAGAATTAGGGACTTCCCTGCCGGTCCAGTGGTTAAGACTTTGAGCTCCCACTGTAGGGGAGCTCCCTACAGCTCCCACTATAGTTCCCACTGTCCCTGGTCGGGGAACTAAGATCCCACACGCTGTGCTGCGTGGCCAAAAAAATAAATTAAAAAAAATTTTTTTAATAAAAATAAAAAATAGAGAAATCTATTTCAGGTGTTGAACAAATTTTTTATGATTGATCAGGCAAAATTAAAATATTTACAAAGGAGTACCACGCAGCTTGCAGGATCTTCCCCAACCAGGGATTGAACCCAGGTGACCACTGTGAAAGCCCAGAATCCTAACCACTAGGCCACCAGGGAAGTCCAAGGAGGGAGTTTTTAGTTTTAGTCTCAGCTAATCTTAGCTAATCTTATAAGAGCTTTTCAAACTCATCTTTTGATTTAAACGGGTTGCAACCAATGTGCAAATGGAAATACTGATATAAAGAGATGTATATATATATATGTATTTATAAACGTATATATGTATTTATATTCAATATTAGCTAGTAAATATATAATTCATTAACTGGAGGAGTTAATGTTCATACTTGAGGGTAGAGTTTATCAGGATCTGTTAGTAAGGAAAAACACACACAAAAATAGGCAGTGTTTTCTAGCAGATTTACAACAAACAGATCCTCACATTCAGGTAGATCATTTATAAGATGCCAACAGTGATCAGTGTATGCAACATTGATATTAACAAGTCATTCTTTTGGCAAACCTTACAAGCATGTATCCAAATAACCAAATGACTACGATTCAAAGCAAGTGTTCATTTCTAGAGCAAGTGTAATTAATGGAATGGCTTTCACCTTACCGTTAAGGCTTAAAATACATTTTAAAACTTCAAGTCATCAATGATTTATAAACTTAAAGTACGTTTGAAAGTATGTATAATTTGTAATAATATGGGGAAAAGATAAAGGTAATTATGGCAATGTGAGCTTCTTAATACAAAAGTTAAAAATCAAAATACAGGGCTGCCCTGCTGGCGCAGCGGTTGAGAGTCCGCCTGCCGATACAGGAGAGACGGGTTTGTGCCCCGGTCCGGGAAGATCCCACGTGCCGCAGAGCGGCTGGGCCCGTGAGCCATGGCCACTGAGCCTGCGCGTCCGGAGCCTGGGCTCCGCAACGGGAGAGGCCGCAGCGGTGAGAGGCTCGCGTACCGCAAAAAAAAAAAAAAAACAAAATTAAAATACATTTCACATATGAGAGTTAGTAGGTTTTCTTTATTCATGTAAATATTTTGATTATAATACATGACAAAGGACAACACACGTTACAAAGTACTGTAGTCTATGGTTTGGGATGTCTCTAGGACGATTTTCCAGGTGATTCTTCAGGATCTGACAGTGATGCCCAACACAGGCTTTCCAATGGCAATGCATGAGTTCTAGAAGCCACTGCCTCTATCTTTCTTCAGACGCTGAGTGCCATTTTTTCCCACCCATTTTATCCTCCATTACTTATAAAAACCCCACTCTAAAATTCAACCTATGTTATAAAATTAACAAAATCAAACATTAGTATGTATTTTCCCACAAAGATAATAATTATTAAATAAGAGTCAACTGATATGGGGACATATGTATAACTGATTCACTTTTGTTATAAAGCAGAAACTAATACACCATTGTAAAGCAATTATACTCCAATAAAGATGTTAAAAAAAAATAAGAGTCAACTTAATATCTCTTTTTCTCTAACTTTTGAAGGCTTTATGTAATCTCTAAAGAGTCTGAGTACCATACAACACAAAATATGCAAAGAACCTTATTACCAGGTACACATAATATGTTGGAAATTGCTAAAGTACTCAAAAGCTTAATTCTCCTGGGATAGCAATTCCCCACCAGAAACTATAGTTTACAAACAGAAGGATGTGTTTTAATAAGAGGAAACATAGTACCTGATTTGGTATAATTGTGAGAGCTTTTCTCATTAGTACAGTGCTTAATTAAGAAATCTTTTCCCAACACATTATTTGTCAAAGGCACAAAATGTCTTTGTCTCTCTCTTCAAAACAGTTTCTAAAATTACACTATTATTCATTTAAATTTTTCTTAATCAGTAAGTTTTACTGTTTTTCTCTCAATAATAAAAAGAAGACTACTTGAAGAAAAACGTTTAATTTTTATTTTCAAAACTTTGCCATGAACATACATACAACATTAAATTTGAACCACTTGTGAGCTGTCCATGTGCCATGAAGCACTTATGACAAAAAACCATATGTAAGCTTTACGGTAAAATTAACAAGTAATCAAAATATCTTTCAAAAGGGGGAAGGGGGAGGGGAACCAATAAAAGTCATAGCTTTCATTTTATAAAAAATAGTTTGAATAATCTTCCTATAAGTCTTTAATGCTTACAAAAGCAGGAAATACATTTAAAATAGTCTTTTTAACACAGATTCATTAGCACAATGTGGTTATGGTCAGAAAAGTTAAAACTAAAATGGTTTTTCAGTAGTTTATATTCTCTTCTCAACAAATTCCACAACAAATTTAACCAATTTACAATTCAAAATAAGATTTAACTGCCAACAAGGCCAAACTAGTTGTAGTTAGTACCTGAATATCAAGCTCTGTTCCATTTAATATATTTTACCAAACATTTTAATATAGCTCAATGATAGGTACTGATAACAATACTTGACTGCATGGTTACCACCCATGACTACTGCATTGCAGCTTAAAACATGCTTTGGTCAGTAAATTAAAAAGACATAAATCAAATAACAAGATCAGAAAAGTTGTTTTAGTACCAATTTCCTGACCTTAAGTAAACTTTAAATACATTGACAAGGCAAGGAAAAGTATATTTAAATATACAGAGAGGTCTCTATATTTTTAACCATTTGACATTTTATATTAATAATTTCCTGTTTAAAATAATATTTTATACTCCTATACACTGATTATCATAACTCTCTGAGTTAAAACTAAACTAGAGTTACCTTTCTAGAATGTCCAGTAGTGAATGCATTACTTGCTTCTTTTGCACTTCCATGAAGATGGTCCTTCATCCTGTAACTTTTTAAGTTTTGGACCAAGACAGAACCACCAACCAAATCCAATAAAAACACAAATAATGGACTCCACATAATAACCATCCAGTGCTGTAACACATGAGCCACCGAGTTTTTTGCAAAGCTGTAAAAATAAAATTATAATATCAATAAATACTCCACAATTTCAAAATGGAAGTATTCAGCAATTACGTTTCTGCTTTGTTATTTAAAGGATTAATCAAAATATGCTTTTGTTAAAACATTTCATTCACTCCAAGTGACAAAACAAGTTAATGCATCTTAATCTCTCTAATGCTACTAACAGTATTAAAAAGAATTTTCAGCTCTTGCTGTAAACAATATTCATTTTCAAGATACAGCTTTTCATATTTGGAAATGTGAGGAAATTTCCAAGGAATTTACTCCAGAAGTGGGTTATTGTTACTTTGAAATAATTTATCAACAAACTACTAACCATTCAGTTTTAACACCATTTGTTATATGAATAGCCAATGGAACTCTCCTTCTTATATCATTATATACCTTAGCTATTAATCATGCATTTATTAAATGCCTAGTGTATAAGGACAATGGTACACAAGGTGAAGGAGAGAGAGACTGCTCCTCCCTTGCTGAGAAGCAACTTCAAGTGAGCTTCACTTACTGATGTGAGTGTGTTTATACCCTCAGTTATGATGGGAAAGAAAAAGCTATTAGAAACTATGGGCAGATACAATTTTAAAAAGATGTAGTACTTCTAGAGGCAAAAACGAGGAAATTAATATCTTAATATTACCTTAACATTATCTAAAATTGCAACATACTTACCTCAACAGCATCATGTGTTCGGCAATTCTGGTTTGATGCTCCTACACACTCTTTCACTGTGAGGGGATCTACCAGCCAAAGAGCTACCGTAGAAGGCCAGTTTCCTCCCAGGTTAGACACAGTATTTAAAAGGGTCATATATGTTCCGCCAATAAGTGGATCACTAACCTTCGCATTGAAAGCCATTATGGAAACATACATGCTATACAATGTAACCTACAGGGAAAATGTAAAACATCTTCAGTACAATTAGACTTTAAAAAGCTATGGTCTAAATTAAGAACATTGAAAGCATAAACCAGAAAATTAATTTTCATGACTCTTATTAAACTCAATCAACAAACATTTATTGAGCACCTACTACAAGCCAGGCTTTAATGTCTGGTCATGGCAATACAAAGATGAATAAGACACAGTCCCTCTGTGCCCTTGAAGAATTTATTCTAAGATGGGAAAATAGGGAATAAATAGTTATGATGAAATGTGGTAAGTATTGAAAAAAGAAGTACACACATTGTGCTATCAGAGCCTAAATATATGGGAGATTAATTTTATCACAAGTAGTCAAGGAAGGCTCAACTGAGAATGACAGATGAGGTAGTATTGAAAGATCCATATAGTAATAAGCAAAACACTATATTTACACTATACCTAAATATATCATATGTGTGTATAGTATATATGTATTATACATATAAGCACTCAAATATTCAAAGGGAATATGAATATATAATTTTATGTATATAATTCAAAATTTATGTGACAAACTAAAGAGAAAAATCTCCTTGAGAGGTAAGAATTAACCCTTCATTTAGGAACATGAAAACAACCCATGTTTCTAAAATAGAATTCCTTTGAATACTGTTCCATGGGATGTTCATAGAAAAAGGAGTTCCAAAGTCAAATAAGACTGAGAAACACTAAGTTACACAAAATTAGACTGTAGTTCTCCTGAAAGCCTTTAGAATATAATCTTAAGGGCAGGGATTCTGGCATGATTTATTCACTGTTTTATTTTAGTACTTACAATGGTTCCTGGCATGGAATAGGTGTATTCACTTAATATTTGCTGAAGGAATGATTAAGATGCTACATAAAGAGGGGTTATGTCATGTATCATTTCTCAAATTTACTTGGCCTTATAATATTTTTACCACAAAGCATCTGGTTTTCTGAGTTTCGATGACTACACTTTGGAAAATTCTCTAATGAAATCCAAAGCCAAACAAATGATTTTTGGACAACTACATCATATTTTTCTTTACTTACTCAAGAAGTGAAGCATTACTAAGCTAAACTACTTCTCTTAGCTTCAATTTGGCACCTAGCATTAACTATGTGCAAAACAGAAAAAAAATTATATTTGACACCTTAGCCTCAGTGTTTTTACATACAGCTAGTCAGACATGATCCACTACGGAATTCTCCTAAATGATATAAATGTATGCAAAAAATTACTGAGGTTAACTGGTAGTCATATTTTTAGGTTTCAGTTAAAAGCAGTGAGGAGTTGGTAAATATAATTTTCAAAGAGTTTAAACTAGGTACTATAGGTCCAAAGTGAATCTGAAACACACATTAGCAATAACTGCAACTGAGTCCCAAAGGTTACTACTGGGCATCTGCCATTTATTTGAAACATTTATTCCCAGGGAAAGAAAAACCCATTCTGCAACAGCAGTTTGGGTGAGACTATGGAAAAGTGGAGATCAGTTCTTTTGGGGATTACAAACATTTAATAAAGAAAAAAAAGCAGATTAACACCCAGCTTCCAAAACCACAAAGAATAAGTCATAATTTTTAATACAGGGAATTCCCTGGTGGTCCAGTGGTTAAGACTCCATGCTTTCCTGCCAAGGGCCTGGGTTCAATCCCAGGTCAGGGAGGGAAGAAAAAAGGAAAGGAAAGGAAGGAAAGAAAGAGAGAAAGAGAAAGAAAGAAAGGAAGAAAGGAAGAAAGAGAGAGAGAGAAAGAAAAAGAAAGGAAGGAAGGAAGAAAGAAAGGAAGAAAGAAAAAGAAAGGAAGAAAGAAAGAGAGAGAAAGAAAGAAAGAAAGGAAGGAAGGAAGAAAGAAAGGAAGAAAGAAAGGAAGAAAGAAAGGAAAAGAAAGAAAGAAAAATTTAATACAGAATCTAAACCAAAAACCTGGGACGTATAATCTAGAAGCTGTCATTATTTCTCAATACTTTCAGAAAAAAGAAAATACCGGGACTAGAAGAAGGAAAGAATCCCTAATCTAGGGATGAACTGAGGGATACTCAGCAAGGGTAGAATTCTTAATTAACTTTGGGATAAATTCTGAAATGTAACAAATATTTGTTGAATGAACAAAAGAAAAAAAAATGAAGTGAATGAAGAAGAAACTCTCTTTCTATGAATAAAACTCATTAAAATAAAATCCAAAAAATAAAAATATAAAAAATAAAATCCACAAGGTTTAAAGTTCACTGTCAAGTAATTTCTTCAGAAACAGATTCGTGCTTAAATCTTAAAATTTATTATCATCATTTTAAGGCAATTGTAGAAGAACTTCATCTTTATTTTACATAGGACAGTTTACTTCCTGGGAAAAACCATGGCAAGCTTACCTGATGTAACGCATAACTGAGCAGCACTATAATATAATAATATATAGGGAATCCCCCTTGATGTTCTACTTTAGGAGTCCACCAGACCAGTAGAGCATATTCTAATCCAAGCAATAATCTATAGAAAAAGAAAGAAAGGTGGAGCTGACCTCCATTTTAGGTTAAAAAACAATAACAAAAACAGAAATCTGTGTGCCTACCATATGAAAGAAGCCTGTATCTAAAACCTGTTAGGAAGTTAAAAAGAGATAAAAGTGCATATAAATGATACTGAAGTTAAAGATGTTTTTCAAGCCTTTTCCCATATACACTCTATACACAGATATTAGTGATACTGATAACTGCTCCTTATTTAACTTCTCTTATTTAGTAAGGTTTCATTTCATTTTTACCTGTAGGGCATGGCTTTGTAAAATATGTTTAGTGGCTGGGGACCTGCAGTATATTTGCTGATAATCAGAGGCAATATTATTTGCAAAGGAACCATTGGAACTGCCAATAAGGCTAAATGTTCTTTGGGTACTCCCTCTTCTACCAATTTCAGTCCTGTTACTGCATCTGCTGCTGAAAAACCAATCTGCAATATAAAAACAAAAAAATATTTTAATTTGTGACTTATGAAATATTTTCCTCCAAGCATATGTAAGTAATTTAAGAACCTCAGTCTCATTATTGACCCATGCCAGTTACAAGTTAAGTATCATATTATTATATCTGGTACAGCAATCAAGTTATGGAGGTACACTTTGCCCTTATGGTCTACTAACAATATGAAGTGAAAACAAGTGAAAATTCAGCACTCTTAGGAACTGTAATTTTAATTACAACTAAATTTCCATTTCAAAAAGTTCTATATCTTACAATAAACAGAGTCCAAGTCCAAACCTACTGATTTGTATATTTTAAGTTTAAAAGAAAAGCCTTTGACTCCAAATAAATCTGGTTAAAATGAAGCATCATTGCCACAAACCATACGCATTTTTGATGATTTCTGACTGACAACAAAATTTCCAAAAAGTCACCTAGCTTTTCAAAAATAATTCTGAGAAAACATTATATCTAAGAGGTTGAGTTAAATGAGGGGTAAGAAAAGGTATAGTTAAATTAATTCTTAAAAACAACAAAAACAAATAAGAATGCTAAAAGTAGTGGGTAAAAGTTTGAGGTGAAATAAGATATTTAGATAGTCTCAAAGTATTTCCCCACAAATTAGTTTTTAATTACAAAAGGAAAAATAGTAACTTTGCAATGGATTAACAAGGTAATCAAGATTAACAACAATATTTAATGGATAAAGGGACATGATATGGCTCCTGATATAATTCCCTGAAGATGTCACAGTATTATTTCTATGATATTTCTGACATAAATACACAGCACGAACCTAAACATGAAGAAACATTAGACAAACATAAATGGAAGGCCATTCTACAGAATAACTGGTCTGTCTTCTTTAAAAGTGTCCAGGTCACCACATACTACTATGTATAAGGTAGATAACCAACAAGGACCTATTATATAGCACAGGGAACTCTACTCAATATTCTGTGATAACCTATATGAAAAAAGAATCTAAAAAAGAATAAATATATTGTATATGTATAACTGAATCACTCTGCTGTACACCTGAAACAAAACATTGTAAATCAACTATATGCCAATAAAATAAAATAATAAATTTTTTTTAAAAAAGTGTCCAGGTCGTGAAGGACAAAGAAAGGCTCATACTAACTAAATGCAATGTGTGATCCTGAACTGGATCCCTGACCAGGAACAAATAAAGTTATAAAGGCTGCTCTGGGGACAACTGGTGAAATCTGGATATGCACTGTGATTAGAAAATAGTACTATATCAATTGAAATTTCCTAATTTTTTATTAAGTTGTGGCTTTGTAAGAGAAAGTACTTGTTTTTAGGAGATACATACTTAAGGTATTTACGGATAAAGGGACATGATATGTACAAACTACTCTCAAATACTTCATAAGAAATATGTAAAATAGCACAATTTACAGAATAAAGAAAGTGGAGCTAAATGTTAAAAATCACAGAATTTAGATAAACATATATGGACATTCTTTCAACTATACAAGTAAATTTTCAGTAAGTGTGAAAATATACAAATAAAAAAATGTTTTTAATGATAAATATTACTTTAAATATTTTTAAATACTTTAACTTCTCGGAATGGAGCCAAAAAGGAAATTTCACATAAAAAATTAAAGGTCAGAGATATTTCATTTAAGTCCAGAAAAGAATTTCACTTATACTTAACACATTCTCTTTGTAAACATTAGATACACAAACCGACTTCAACATTTACTCTGTCTTAAAAGTGGTACAGGAGATATTTGTAATACGCATATCTAATTAAAAAACTCATATCCAGGATATATAAAAAATAAAACTTCTACAAATTTAAAGAGAAGGGTAACTCTGGATATTCAAATGGCCAATAATCATACGAGAAGATGCTCAACTTCTTTAGTCATCAGGGAAATGCAAATTATAACTATAATGAGATGCCACTACACACCCACCAGAAAGGTTAAAATTGAAAAGACAATACATGTGGTTTCAAGGCTGCGTAGTGATTAGAACTCCCTTACAGTGCTGGTGGTAGAGAAAATTGGAACAATGACTTTGGAAAACTGTTTGGCAGTATGTACTATGCTTTTCTTAA
Source organism: Globicephala melas (assembly GCF_963455315.2). Lineage (NCBI taxonomy): Eukaryota > Metazoa > Chordata > Mammalia > Artiodactyla > Delphinidae > Globicephala > Globicephala melas. Next base: position 108,430,186 of record NC_083317.1, on the reverse strand, counting down.
TGACCAGCAATTCTACTCCCAGGTATTTACCCATCAGAAATGTTCACCTATGTTCCCCAAAAGTAATTTACATGAAATTTCATAGAAGCACTATTAATAATAGTCCAAAAGTAGAAATAACCTAAACATTTGTTGATAGAATGGATAAATTGTGGCATATTCATACAATGGAATATTATAAGCAATGAGATGAACAAACTATTGTTATAAATAACAATATGGATAAATTATACAAATATGATGTTGAGTGAAAGAGTACAACAGCTAGACATAAGACTACATACTGGATATTCCATTTATATAAAACTCAAAAGCAGGGAAAACTAATCTATGGTGTTAAAAGTTAGGAGAGATGTTACTTTTGGTGAGGTTTACTCTACAGGGGGAACATGGGATTCTAGACTCTGTATTTGAAGCAACTCCTTATACATTGCTGGTGACAGTATAATTTATTATTAAAATCTTTTAAAAAGCAATTTAACAATCATATTCACTGATCCATTAATTCCTCACTTAAGAATCTATTGGAAGGAAATATTCAGAACACCAAAGAGTTACACACAAAAATATTCACTAGTACATTTTTATAATTAAAACGCATGGCAAATTAAATATACAACAATAGAAAAATGAGTACATTATGGCAAATTTATATACTGTGACAATTTATAGCTATTAAAAAGTATATTATAAAATATTATTTAATGATACAGGAATATGGAATAAGACAATAACAAAATAAAAAATTATACACAGTATGATCCAATTCCACTTTTAAAGTATTTGTGTGTATATATATTAATATTAATTCTTAATTATAATTAATGTATTAATTATATATGTCAAGTTTATGTACACACATGTGCATGCACACACATACATACATAGGGGAAAAAAGGAGGCTGGAGGGAAATATACCAAAAATGTTACCAATGGTTATCTCTAAATGATATAATTAGATAATACTATTATCTTCCTTGAAACTTTTAGCATTTCTAAAGTTGAACCTTAAGTTTAAACCTTCCTAACATTTCCTAAAAATGTAACCCTCCTTATCCTTAGAGAGGAGGAAAAACTCAGTACTTCAAAACAATGAGGCTGTAATTTTTACTTTAGGGTTATCAAAAGATAGCTGTGAAAGTGTTTATGTTGATAGGTTTAAATATAATATGAAAATCCTATAACTGATTTTATATTTTAGGATATTAATTCCAATACTAGCAATAGTTCACTATAACAAAATATACTTACCTTTCTTCTAACATAATCTCTTTAAAATGTTTTAGAACTATAAAATTAAGACATCTTAATACAGAAAACATACAGAATTCTTAAAAAGTCACCAAAACCCCCCTTTATTTCATAGTATATTTCCGTCTAACATTTTAAAATAATCCAACTGATTTTTAAATGGACTTCTAATAATTATACATTTCCATATCTTTGTAAATTACATTCTAAGTAAATAATTTTAATACCTTTGACATTAGGTATATACTCATTCTAACAGTAGAGAGCTATTATTTTTTTAAGGTATTCATTTCCATTCCAAGCATTAATATCATTCATTTAAAAACTCACATTTATTAGAAGTACTTCAAATTGGCATAATTTTTTTCAAGATCTTAAGACATTTAGCTTACTTTGAAGTTATGTTTGATTTGATATCATCACACCTTTTAAAACACATTTAGTAAACAAAGTATATTAGTTTTTATTGTTAAATTCTAATATTACTGGAAAGGGACTTACGAAAAGGCAACAGAAGTATTCCATGATATTGTTAATTGTAACAGAATGGGGAATTTGCTTTATAAATCTCTTACCTTTGCAGTTAGAATCAGAAGGCAAAATGTCAGAACTGCAGGCATTTTTATAATTGCAAAAAGCAGCTTGTAAGTATCTGTGATCCCTTGGGTTTCTTCTTTTCCTACTGATACTTCTTTGTTTTCTTTTTTCAGAAGGGCAACTAAAGTTGTTGTTATCAAAAATACAGTTCCCCAGAAGAAAAGGAAGTCTGAAATTAAAAATGTTTTAAATCTATAATTAACCTTTGAAATAACATGTCTTCATTGATACTAAATAATTCTGTACACAACTTTTCCTCAACTAAAATCTGTTAAAAAAAAAAAATGAACACATAGGGCTTGTCATGTTCAAGGCACCAGATGAGGCACAGCAGATGAATAAGACAGTCCTGTCTCTGTTAAACATACATTACATAGACAGTGATACTTAACAAGGAAAGGGTTTAGTGGGTTGAATGAAATAAAAGTCACCAAACTGTGACACCTGCTGTGTCATTTTATTCAAGGAAACTGCTTAAGGGCAGGAGATGATTTTCATATCCCATAAGATCCATCTTAAGTCATACTTCTTAAGCACTTAAACCATTTCAGTTCTTTATTAAATTTTGACAACTTAAACAACAAACAGATGATCATTTACATTAGACTTTCTGCCTTTTGTTTTTAAACTTTGTTTTTAATCTGTTTAAGAATAACCTTTTCTTTCAATACTATGATACATAAGTAATTTTCTCGTACTTGTAGATGCACAAAAAAGACACATGAAGAGTACTATTTGGGTTGTTCCAGTGAAAGATGCCTGGGCCGTTAGCCCATATTGCAAACAAATTAAGCGGAGGGAGTGAATAATGTCCTGGAAGATTCTGCATAACAGCTAAAAATAATAGTAATAATAGAGGCACCATTTCTTGAGTGCATACCATGTGCCATAAATGTGCTAAGCATCTTACACATATCATTTCCTTTACTACAATAGTACAACAGGGGAAGTTATTACTAGCCCCAATCTTCAGATGAAGAAACAGGCTGAGAGGTTACATTGCCTGATATTACATTTTAAGTCAGTGCCTCATACAACTGATTTCAAAAACTTGTGTCTCCTTAACCACCCTAAGAAATGCATCTTATTTTGTCTCTATAAACTTTCTCCAATACCTGTATTTTATGCTACATGTAATGGAGTTGAACCTTTTTATTATTTAGTAATTCCTAATTATGTTCCGATACTTTTCAAGATTATTACTCTATTGTTTCATGGCATCTCTAGAAATATATCTCCATGAGATATGTACTTTGTTTCATATTGAAAAGTATAAAATTTACCTTTAAATTCCTATGTGTGTATCCTATGGTTATCCACATGTATTATTTTTCATTATTCTAATAAAATTTATTTTAAAAAAAAACAAAACTTAGTGGATAACCCTCAGTTTCTTCATCCATAAAATAAGAGGAGTTCCCTAGAAAATCCCAGATGTTTTCTAGCTCTAACATTCTAAAATCATATTCAGTTTTAAATATGTTTGCTTTTTATTTTATTGCTCATGCAGCATAACTGACTGTCCATGAAGCCTAGTCACCTTTTTCCAAAAAAAGGTCTACTATTCTTGAGTCAGGGTTTCCTCTGTATTCAGTCTTGCTCGGTTGCTGTGCTGGGTCACTACAGCTTAACTCTCACTTACGATGGAGGCAGACAGCATCATTCATTTAGATCAACTTCCCTCATGCATAGACCAAATTCACCTTAGTATTTAAATGTTCCTTTCTTATAAGTTATTTCATTTGATTTTTGTAGTAAACACGTGAGACAGGCAAAGTAGGCATTATTATACTATGCAGAGAAAGGAAAAGCTCAGAATATTTAAACCTTTGCCAAAGGTCAAATTATTAACAGGCAGAACTTGAACCTAAATCTTCTGAATTTGAGATTCATACTCCTTCTATTATTTCACAGTGCCTATATAAAGACTTTTTAAAATTAATGTTGAATTAAGAATCTATTAGAATTGGCTAATTATGTAGTCTCCACAAGCCTAACCAAAAACAAGGCTCTGCTATTCAAATTTTGCAAATTAAAGAAGCTAAACTGCTTCAAACACATACAGAAATTTGTATTCTGAGGTGAATTCTTTTCTCCATAATGTGAAATTTATACAGATGGTCCCTGACTTATGAAGGTCTCACTTGAGATTTTTCAACTTTATGATGGTGTGAAAGCGATATGCATTCAGTAGAAACTGTACTTTGAATTTTGATCTTTTCCCAGGCTAGCGATACTCAGTATGATCCTCTGTCATGATGCTGGCAGCACCAGCACAAGGGGCTTCCCTGATGGCGCAGTGGTTAAGACTCCACCTGCCAACGCTGGGGACATAGGTTTGAGCCCTGGTCCAGGAAGATCCCACATGCTGTGGAGCGACTAAGCCCACATGCCACAACTACTGAGCCAAAAATAAATAAATAAGAATAATAAGTTTTTAAAAAACGTTAAGTGAAAATTAAAAGTTTTCAGTTATATACTACTTTCAGCAAAGAAATTTTTTAATTTGCTTAGTATACACTCCCATTTTTTTTTTTTTTTTGGCTGCTCCACAAGGCTTGCAGGATCTTAGCTCCCCGACCAGGGATTAAACCCCATGCCTCCTGCAGTGGAAGCACGGAGTCCTAACCACTGGACCGCCAGGGAATTCCCTATTCTCCCTTTTTTTTTTGCGGTACGCGGGCCTCTCACTGCTGCGGCCTCTCCCGTGTCGCGGAGCACAGGCTCCGGACGCGCAGGCTCAGCGGCCATGGCTCACGGGCCCAGCCGCTCCGCGGCATGTGGGATCCTCCCGGACTGGGGCACGAATCCGTGTCCCCTGCATCGGCAGGCGGACCCTCAACCACTGCCACTGCGCCACCAGGGAAGCCCCTATTCTCCCAATTTTAATGAACAAAATCTTCATCTGAATTTAAACTCCGTGATACCAGTACCAAGGGAAAAAAGATTAAGAACAAGTTAAACAGGTTTCAGTATTGTTTGCAGATAAGATTATTTCTAATTTCTTTGTGCTTTGAGGGTAAGATAACAGTCTGAAAGAAAGAAGAAAGTAGTGACAATAGGTCATTCAGAGCCCTCATTCAAAGGCTTTCCATTGCTCACAGAGACTGAAGAATGAAGTAATGGCTCAGAAAGAGAGGCTTAACCCCTGCCAGAAAATGTATTAAGATTTATGAATGCCATTACCATAAATACTATTATTAGACTATTGGCTATTGTTTATTAATACTGCTTGGATCCTACAGAACAACCATAGTCTGATATACCAACCACTAGGAAGATATTATTAGCAAGAATAATCTAAATATTTCATTATTAACATTCTGGTTGATTCTGATTTATATATTTTATCTGCAAAAGCATTGTGACATATATATGTATGATCAAGATGTCAGAGCTGATGTTCAAGTTTCTTAAACACGATTTTGTGCAAAGACCTGTAAGACAAGTTAAATATTCTGAAGTGGCTACTAGATCTTACCTAATGCTCCAATGAGTGCAAAAATTAAGAGCATGTAACAATGCGCCAGTAATCAAAAAGGATATAATAGCCAGCACCTGAGCTCCTATTATGCCAAAGCAAGACACAGGACAGGGCAATAACCTTCAAACTCACTCTCCAAGACAAGCATTATTATTCCTGTTTTATACCCAGTGAAAGAGAATCACAAACCAGGAAGTGCCAGAGGTGGGATTCAAACTCAGATCTGACTCTAAAACAAGAATGTTCTTCATTATACTACCCAGATGCTCAGAAACACCTACTGCAAGTAGGCTGTCTTCCTACTAAACAGATACACCTGAGAAAAAAGGTGCTTATTGTAGCTCCAATCAAGAAGTCTGGAACACAGACACTTACGAATACTTCTTTGAACTGGTTACTTGTATTCCCCCCTCCCCACCTCCATGTCCCCATACGGTGGTATACCATAGGGTATGCAAATCAAACATGGTCCATCTTCCTAAACAGTTCATTTACTCAATAACTTAGAAAGAAACATTTTCATGAAAAACATATATTATAGAGAAGGCAAAATTTCCATGAATTTTAAAGATAAAACATAAGATTTCAAAAAAATTTCAAGCTTTCAAGGCTTTGGACCAAGCCCCCAGACCCTTCGTGGTACAGGTTCATTCTCTTCCACCATCAGAAGAGGTAGAAAAATTAAGAAGCACTGTCTGATACAACCATCTTTGGCTCAGGACAGGTTCTCTCTCTAACTCTCACACTATGGAAATGAACTTTAGTCCTTCAGAAGTTGCAGGAAAACAAACTTTCAGTTTCTGTTCTAAATAACGCTCAGGCCTTCCTTTCATCTTGCTTTCAGTACAGCTTTCTCTACTTCACAAGTTAGAGCATGAAGGGAATTTAGACACCTATCATCAGTCCACTTGCTCTTTCACAATGGAAGAAACTGAAATAGATATACTATGTATCTGGCCCTGGGTCTCCAGCTAAGTCTTAGCAAGAAACAGAATTTTCTGCTATGTCACAAATCTCTCCCTTTTAAACATTTGCTTGAAATATCTATACTGAGGAGCACTCCCAGAAAATTCTGTTTTGATTATAATACAATATAGTCATATCTTATTTGGGGATTAGATTTTTGAAAGACAGCATGCAATGCAAAAATTAACTTAAATACAAAGCTAATTTTGAAAGCTTCCTAAGAGTTTGGTTTTCCTAACCCCTTAGGAAGGTGCCATCTTTAGATCACATACTTTTTCATTAACTCCAACAATGCCAGGTTTTCCTCTGGGGTAGAAGAAATGGTTTCTTCAATCAAGCACTAGATTAAGCAGCTGTCTGACTAGCAAGATCCCTGTTGTCCCAAAACACTAGACTTAAACTCAGCCCAGGATGCAAGACTGAAGCTGAGAGGCCAATAGATTCAATGCTTCCACCTCATGCTAAATCTGGGGCCTGTATCACTGAATAGATGGAAATGAATCACTTTCCATTTTTTAAAATATGTTCAAGCCAAGCACAAAATCCATTTTAATTAAACATGTATGACATTATCTCTCCTCTGATGCTATGATAGGAGGTTCTTGCATTCAGCTTTTGTACAACCTACATCCTGACACCCCTAAATCACTTTTTGTAAGCTGAAAGCTGAATTCAGACTTTTATAAAACAGCCGACAGTGAGCATTCCAAACTATCACACGAAGAGGCAGGGTTCATCAGAATAGCTAAAGTGAAAAATAATGGTAACATGAAATGCTGGCAAGGATGCAGAGAAACTGGATCACTCACGTATTGCTGGTGGGAAGATAAAATGACATAGCCACTCCAGAAAAAAATTGGGCAGTCGCTTTCAAAGGTAAAAATGCACTTAACGTAAACAAGCATTTGTACTCTTGGGCGTTTATCTGAAAGAAATGAAGACTTATTTTCACATAGCAATAGCCAAAAACTGGAAACTACTCAAATTGCCTTCAATGGATGAGTGGTAAAATATACTGTGGTATTTCTAACAAATGGAATATTTCTCAGCAATAAGACTGAACAAATCACTGATCCATGCAACAACTTGGATGAACCTCAAAGAAATTATTCAGAGTGAAAAGAGCCAACCTCCAAAGGATACATACTGCATGATTTCATTTATGTAACATCTCTGAAATAACATAATTATAAAGATGGAAAACAGATGAGTGGCTGCCAGGGATTAGGGATGGAGAAGAGGAAATGGGTATAGCTGTGAAGAGGCAACACAAGAGTTTTGTGGTGATGGTACAGTTGAGTATTTTGATAGTAGTGGTGGAGGTTATATAAAGCTACACATGTGATAAAATTACATAGAGCTACACACGCGCACACATAAATGAATATATGTATAACTAGTGAAATCTAAATAAGCTCTATGGATTGTACCAATGTCAATTTCTTGGTTTTGATATTGTACTATGGTTATGTAATAAGATTTTAACAATGGATGCTAGGGGAAGGGTGCATGGACTTCTCTAAACATTTCTCTGCAACCTCCCGTGAATCCATAATTACTATTTAAATAAAGTTTTTAAAAACTAATGGGAAATTTAAGAATGCAAAAGTTCTATGACTGTACTAGGAATAAGAAATGTAGGTCTCAAATACAAGACAATATAAAATATCTAAAAAGAAAGAAATCTGTAGGTGTTTTGAATCATGTATTCTGGAGCCTTAACTGATGATGATTGGACTTCAGCTATCATGTGTTCAAAAGTAAAGGGAAGGGACTTCTCTGGTGGCACAGTGGTTAAGAATCAGCCTGCCAATGCAGGGGACATGGGTTCAATCCCTGGTCTGGGAAGATTCCCACATGCCGCGGAGCAACTAAGCCCGTGTACCACAACTACTAAAGCTGCGCTCTAGAGACCACGAGCCACAACTACTGAGCCCACATGCCACGACTGCTGAAGCCAGCGTGCCTAGAGCCCGTGCTCCGCAACAAGAGAAGCCATCGCAATGAGAAGCCCGCACACCGCAACGAGTAGCCCCCACATGCAGCAATGAAGACCCAATGCAGCCATAAATAAATAAATAAATAAAAGTAAAGGGAAGAAATTAAATTAAAAATATTTTTCTTAGATAACACCAAACCAAGAAATAGAAATTCTGTAACGGAACAAACATCTTGCTTTTTGAATATGCACCCCATCCTTAATAAATGTTTCAGCATGCATACTCACATATAAAATACATACTTGTATTGACACATACACAATTCTATATATAAAATAGATAACTAATAAGAACCTACTGTATAGCACAGGGAACTCTACTCAATACTGTCATGGCCTATGTGGGAAAAGAATCTAAAAAAGAGTGGATATATGTATATGTATAACAGATTCACTTTGCTGTACACCTAAAACTAACACAACATTGTAAATCGACTATACCCCAATAAAAATTAAAAACAAAAATATGTATTTGTGACCTCCTATACTAAGCTATATATATATATATATAGTAAGATAAAAACCCCACATTAAAAAATATGAAATAATAAAAAGAATGAAAAGGACATGTATAAAATGCAACATTTATCCAAAATTGTATTTAAAAGAACAGGTGGAATCAGGGGTTTTATATTTTTCATTTTTTAAAAAAATAAATAAATTAATTTATTTTTGGATGCATTGCATCTTCGTTGCTGCATGAGGGCTTTCTCTAATTGCGGCGAGCGGGGGCTACTCTTCGTTGTGGTGCACGGGCTTCTCATTGCAGTGGCTTCTCTTGTTTTGGAGCATGGACTCTAGGTGCGCGGCTCAGTAGCTGTGGCGCACGGGCTTAATTGCTCCGCAGCGTGTGGGATCTTCCCGGACCAGGGCTTGAACCCGTGTCCCTGCGTTGGCTGGTGGATTCTTAACTGCTGTGCCACCAGTAAAGTCCTTATATTTCATTTTTAATTTCCTAGGAAAACATCTTGTATTAGGTAAGTCTATTTTGCTTTCTCCAATTAAATTATAGTTTTCAGGAACACTATAAATGAAAGTAGGAGACTGCTTGTAATTAGTGAGGTTCTGACTGTTTTGTTGATAAATTTACATAGTAAAGGCTAATTCAATTGGCCTCCAAATAAATTTCAATAAAGTTAGAAGTGAAATTCAGAGTAAGACATATGCCAAATAAAATCAAATACTTTTTTGGTTTACAGTGTATTTTGTAAATTGGCTTTTATGCACCCCATCCACAAAAGCTATTCTACAGTTCTTTACTGGACAAGGAAAGCATACAGTACCATTTCTCCTTTGCTTTGTTTTTAAAAGGAAAAAGGCTTTAAACCTTCTTTCTGGGGTATGGTCTCCAGTTTTTAATATTTAATCTCTCCTGAATCTAGTAGCTCCAGTATTCCCAGCTATCTCACTTTACTACTAGGGCCCTAACATTTGAAAAGAAGTTCACTTCTTCCTTTGTCTATACTGAGATGTGAGATCCACCAGATTTATGAATTTGTTCCACTCAAGGCAAAAATAGAGTGAAACTCAAGGACTGTATATCATATACTGTGTATGATATTTACCCAGGGATTAACTTGTAAGGTAATGGATTCTTTTAAAAAATTTTTAGAAATCTTAAGTAATTATACAGTAAAACAATTTTTTGGTGTACAGTTCTATGAATTTTAACACATGCATAAATTCAAATCATTACAGAACAGTTTCAACACCCCCAAAACTCCTTCATACTATTTATTTATAGTAACCTTCTCATCCACAACCCCTAGCAACTACTGATCTGTTTTCTATCTCTATAGTTTTATCTTTTGAGAATGTAAGGGAATGTTTCAAGCCTAGATTTAGATGCTAAAGAATGTATTACAGTTTTTCCTAGTTTTTCCTAGTTTCCTACCAAATGGAGGAAAATCACCAAATAAGGAGTCAGGAAACCTAAGCTGTAGGTATATCTATCTCTACCTCTAACTAGCCAGTTACAATTTCCTGATCAGTTTCCTCATCAGTAAGAATGAGGAACTGAAATATATGATCTTTTCAAGGCATAAAACTTTATGTTCTAACCTCTGTGTCCTACTGGGTTACTCTCCCATTGCTTGAAGCTTAAAACGTTATCTCTCTTTGCTACTAAAGATCCTTGAAAACCAAGGGGGCAGGAACAAAAAAAAGGCTACCTCTGAGTTAAGGACTGTTCTGTATCCCTGAAGGTACCAAAAAGCCAATCTCAGCATAATCAAGGTTTTCTTTCTAAGGGACTGTGTTTTCATCCTCTCCTTCCTGTTCTAAATTTACTATTTAGATTACTGCTTTCTAGATTGCAAAAACTGTTCTTTCTCAATATAGTCTATCTCTGTGTATCTGTAACTCAAAACAAAGTGCTAATAACAGAACGTATTTCAGAATTTTAAAAAATAATTATGCCTCTTTTTAATTTCCTCATTTTGTAAACATCTGCCTCAGTGTTTGCCTCTTCTTTTATTACCTAAGCAACTGTATTTCCTTCATGATTCTTTCTGTGCTCTCTAAATTCCTCAAAGCCACTGGTTACTCTTAGTTATACTAAGTTCCAAAAAAAACCCTATAAATGTGATATGTACAGTCATACAAAGGAGAATGAAAATGCAGGACTCTTCAACTCTTAACTTATTAAGAAGTAAACTATTTTTAAAATTTCCTGGAGAACAAAGTTCAAACTCCAGAACAAACAGCTATTCAAAATAATAAATCAGTGTAAATAAAAATCCAGTGGCTCAATTTTGATCTTCCCATAGGGGAACAGTTAATGGCATTCTCTGGAATGATATTTTATTAATCACTCTTTTATCACACTTGTGAGAAAGCTCTAATTTACTTAGTAATTTAGTTTCCATAGTCTCTTCAATCTTGATTTATTTATTGAGAGTTTCCCATGTTAAGTAACACATCATCCTATTAGCCCTTTTTGGTGATATGAACAGTCCCAGTAAAAAAGGAAAAGCAAGACACATAAAAAAGCAACGATGCATTCATGAAGTATTTGTAAGCAGAGAATTATCCATATAGCAGGAGTGGGACCCCAGAACACTCAGAGACAAATCTGTCTAGGTGCACAGCAATATCTCTCAACCATTTTTGGCCGTAAACCAACTGAGGAAAAGTATAACTATTATTTCATCAGTAGTAGTGGCTCACTGGCAGTTTGAGGAGGTAGAAAGGGGATCACTTATAGGGTGTAGGGGTGTGGAGGGGCTGTATACGATTTCAGTAATACAGTTGGGAATCCCTTCCTCCCTTCCCTGAATATTATGATATAGCCCTTAAACTTCCCTCACCACACACCTTGCCCTGACATTTACCCTATTGGGAATCCCCTAGTACTAGGAAAATGAGAGCAAGTTTAGCTGTTTAAACTTTAAGAGACAGTCACCTAAATTGATCATCACTACCAGAATGAAGAATTCTACTATATTCCCAGTGTTGGTCATTCCTGATATTGGTAATTTACTGTTTCTCAGTTGTTAGGAAAGTTAAAAAACAAAACAAAACAAAACAAAAAAACAGAAAACCTTACCGGCCTTGTATTGTGCTCATGCTGAAAGAGGGGGAAATCTGTAGAATTTACACCCAATTTCCTACGGGATAAACTTTAAACTCTTACTCACAGCAACTAAAGAATTTGGTCAACAACCTTTAATTTGGTTACAACCTTTCTTTCAGCATCATTGTCCAAAATCAGGCCCCACAATGACTGCTTCAGGCACTTTGAACACTGCATGTACTGTCTTGTATCTTTCTGTACTTTGCTGCTTCAGTGCATTTTCACCTGGTGTTTTGTGCATTCTGGAACTCTACTTACCCATTTCATGAAATCTTGTAATTCAACAACAGCAAATGCCAAGTCTGACTGGCAAGTTCTTCTTGTGGGCGGGACTTGGCTTTAATCACAGGAGGCCCTTTGAACCCTGTCACTTAGCCTGCTCATTAATGCTTAAATGAATTAACCCTGTTCTATTCACCAGAAGGCTACATGAGGGCTCTTGGTATAAGGGTAGGGGTAGAAATGGACCAGAAAACATGGAGCTAGAAACCTCAGTCTAACAAAAGACGAAAGGAAAATTCTGAAATAAGGCTGGGCTCATGTCTTCACACCAGCCAGTCTTCTAAAAAATGTGCATCTGAGTATTATTAGGCAAGTGCCAAGGTACCCCTAGACTCAGAGTTTTGTTTGCTATGACACAACAATGTTTACTGGGTTGCCTTCCTCTGCTCAGTTCAGAATACTGATCAATTATGATTGCTCTATGTAATCATTCTGGCTGAAACTCATTTTAGTAGAACAGAAAACTTACCTCGGATTATCTCCCATAGAATGATTTCCAGTACATTAAATAATGGTTCCTTCTAACACCACACACACTGTCGAAAGGATTCATAAACGTACAATAAACCTAACAGCATAATAAATTAAATACACTACCTGAAAGAGTAACGATTCCTCTGGGTTGAGGTTGAAACCGCAAATATTTGTTACAAAAGTCGGCAGATTCAAGGGCCAAAAACAAAACATTGCCCAAAAAGTAACCGGCTGTTTGGCCCACTGAATTGCAAGTAGAAGCATAACCCACGTTTTCCCGGGATAACATGGTTAACGCCCAACCATCCACAGCGATGTCCTGAGTAGCTGCCAGGAATTCAAACAAAAAGAATGTCACAGTGAGAGCAACCACATCGGGGGTTCTGCCATCTGTATTTCCGAGCAAATGGTCCACTTGAGTGGAGAGATATATCATGAAGAGTCCCAGTATATACTGTGTAGGGACAAGCCAAGATTTGCGACGACCGAAGTTCCTAAAGTAAACCGCATCAACCAACGGGGCCCAGAACAATTTGAGACTGAAGGGCCAAAAGACAAAACTGAAGAAAGCTTGATCTGTATAGCTAACGTTTTTGCTCTGTAAAATGAGTGGGATGCTTCCCGCCAGGCCCAGTGGAATGCCCTGAAGCACGTAAAGAAAGAGTAACAGCAAAATGCTGCTTAATTCCGCCCGGCAGCTCCGTGGGGGTTTTGAGAAGTCACTAGCGCCGATATCCCGCAAAAAAGCTTCTTGGTCCCCTTCCCCGTCAACCAACTCTGGATAATTATCATCCCAGGCGCCCGGCGGCAGAGGACCGCTCTTCATATCTAGAGAGTGGTTAAAAGTCCCTGGCCGTCGTTGCCGACTGCTATCCTTGTGGGAGATGGTGGGTGACATATCAGAGACGATGCAGAGCCCCGTCTGTAGGAGGCCAGGGCTTAGCGTCTTGGATACGTCTAGTCCCAGGTCCTAGGCTGTCGCTCTGGACCAGGGTCTCGATGGCTCAGGGAGGGGGGCAGGGCGCGGGTTGATAAGGGCACCTCTTATTGTGGCCCTGAGTGCTGAAGCCGGGAGTCAGTCCCCCGGCGGGAGGCCCAGGCGATGGCCAGGTAGATGCCCCTTGGAGCGGCGTCAAGGAGCCTGAAGGAGCCCCCCGGGCAGCCTCGCCGGGGTCTGGGCTGGAGGAGGGGGCCGTGGTGCTGCGATGGAAACGGACCCCTAGCTGCGGCGAGACCAAACAGCCAGTCCGCCGACCCACCGCCTGCTCTAGCCGTCACCAAAGCGGAAGCCGGTACTTTCCCCACGGGACTACAGACATACCAGATAACTTCCTGTCTCGCGCTTCAGGAAGTAGTCCTATTCTCAAATGAGTCCTCAGCCCGCCTCCAGAGAAAGCCAATCTGGAAACGCCCTCCTGGCCAAGTTCGGAAACAATGCTCGGTAGGAACCCGCAGCCCCAGCGGCTGGGACCTCATGGGAGGATTAACGCGGGTGCACCGTGCGGCCGGGGCGGGGCGTCGCGCAAGCTCCGGCTCTGTGAGCACTTGCGGCAGCCTGGAAAGCGTGGGTCTCGGTCATTGGGCTCCTGCGGCCACGTGATGGATTCAGCTAGGTCGGACCCCACCGCCTAAGGTTAACACGGTTCAACCTTTGAAGCCCGGGCGACGCTGTGAGGGCTCGTCACTAGGCTTGGGTGGGTAATACCCAAGCTCCAGGCTGGGAATTTTGTGATGCTCCTGCTTTCGTGGGCCGGGCAGAAACAGAGAGGAGGGGGATTGAAGTTTACGGAATTTCCTTATCAGCCGGCAGGGGCGCTTTGTGCCCCCAAAAGGGTAAAAAAGGCCTGGCTAAAAGGTGAAGCGCGTCCCTTACAAAGTGCCTACTTATTCATGGAATGAATGAAACTGCTCAAGAGGCGCTAGGTTTCGTTGTAGTCCGTTTTTCCAAAGTGGTGGAAAAAGTGTAGGGGAACTGGTGTCTGGGTAACAAGCTAGTTACATTGGGTAGATTGGAATGATAAGACTCGTTACATCCCTCTATCTTTGAGCTATTGTAAAAGATCTTGTAAGAGCCAAATATTAAAATTTTGTTTCATGTTAACAGGTGTGAGTTATTGAAATGATCCTACAGAGAACTTAACCTTGAGTAACTAGTATCGTAATTTGTAATGTATAGAAAATACGTTACCTATACAAGTTACATATATACATATATCTGTATATATGGTGCTTTCCATTGGGTAATTAAATACTAAAAACAAAAACTTAAAAACTATAATTAAAGTTAGGGCGTTCCCTGGCGGTCCAGTGGTTACGCTAGGGCCCTTTCACTGCGGTGGCCCAGGTTCAACCCCCGCAGTGCGGCCAAAAAAAAAACCCCCCAAAACAAAAACTGTAATTAAAGTTAAACCTCACACCATTTAAAAGGTAAAACATGTTGTAGCTGGCCTCTTACAAATATAAATGCAAATGTTGAAATAACTGTTCATCTCAAAATTATTCGGAAAAAAAGATTAGCTTCCTGAAGATGGACCTTAAAATTTGAATACAATATTGTATCTTGATCAATAACTCCAGAACTTGAATAGAGAGTTCTTGCATTTTATACATGAAAGTGCCATCAAGCCTCACATTCAGTCATGAATTACCCATACTGGTTAAGGATACCACCTACATTGGTAGTTCAATAAGAAAGAAAGAAAAGAAGTAGGAAGGGAAAGCAAGATCATTTTAGGCTTCTATTTTCTTGAACTCCCATAGCCAATTAATTGGTCACCTGTCAAACTTCTTGAAATATATCCTCATGACCCATTTCATGAAGAGTTTCCTGGCTATTCCTAATCTCTAGGAAAATGTGGTTATTCTGAACTCTTTGTTATCACTTTACTTTAAAGCTTGCATTTATAATTTTTTTTCCTGACTTCTTTCTCTAAACTCATTTATGTCAGGGCCTATGTTGTCTTCATGTTTGATTTTATAGTGGCCAATACAGTGCTGACACATGGTAGGTATCCAGTAAATATTTGTCAAGTGAATTGTGTCATAAGGTATCAGAGGCTGAATTAATAATATGGCCCTTTCAGAAATTGGCAGTATGACCAAGTATAAATTTCTTCATGTTTATTTTCAGTTTCCACGTCTATCAATTGGGAATGTGCTGTATTATTTACCTTCAACAAAGAGATGTTGAATGATTAACAAAGAGTCATTTAAAACAAAAATGAAGTGCTGGAGAAATGATAATGAATTATATTAGATTATGGAACTTGGAAAAAAAATTTGAATACAAAAAATTACACACTTATTAAATGTAACCTAGAGCTTACACAGGAAACCAAACTATACAAATAGCACATTTCTGAAAACTAACATTATGCAATGTTTCAGGAAAGTTTTTGCAGGGATGGTAGTTCTTAAGTTCCATTTGTGGGCATCAAAGGTCTGTTCACTTGCTGAGAATTTTTTTAAATACATATGCATAGTAAGTGACAAGTAAATACTTGCTGAATGATGAATTATGTAATAGAAAGTTTAATACTAAGCTATGTAAGTGAAAATTATTTGTATTTCAAGACTAATTTTATAACGTATTACAAATTCCCATTCATATTGTCAGCATCCATTTAGATTTAAATATTGCAAAATAGCCTTTTGTGTGTGTGTGCTTTTTTATTTTGCCTGTAAGATCTTGGTATAGTCATGATTAAATTCTATTCAATTTTTATATGGTTAGAGAATTTCTTCAACTATTTTTTAAGATAGGGTGTGTAGGTAAATTGAATCTTTGCTTGTCCAAAAATTGTAGTTGTTGACTTCCAACTTCTACTATTACTGATAAGAAAGAAATATTCATCTTATTTTGTTTCTTTTGTAAATAGCTTGTTCTTTCTGTCTGATGCTTTAAGATTTTTTTCTTAATTTCTAGATGTGTCTTTTAAAAAATAAATTTTAATCCTTCCTGGTTATATTCATTATGTATTGCTGAGTAACATATTATTTCAAAACTTAGCACTTTAAAAGAGCAAACATTTTATCTTACAGTTGTTGGTTAGAATTCAGAAATGGCTTAGCTGAGTGGTTCTGCCTTGGTATCTCTCATGAGGTTGCAGTGAGATATCAGCTGGGGCTTCAGTCATCTGAACGCTTGACTGGGGCCAGAGAATCCACTTCCAAGATGGCACACTCACATGGCTGTTGGAAGGAGGCCTCAGTTCCTTGCCATGTGAGTCTCCCTGTAGAGCTGATTAGGTAGTTTTCCAACATGGCAGTTGGCTTCCTCCAGAGCAGGTGATCTAAGAGAAAGAGCAAGGAAGAAGTTACAATGCTTTTATGACACAGTCTCAAAAGTCACATACTGTCACTTTATTTATTCTTTAAAATCTCCACCATATTCCTTTCATCAGAAGCAAGTCACTAAGTCCAGCCTACACTCAAGGGAAGGAGAATAAAGCTCTACCTCTTGAAGGGAGGAGTATCAAAGGATTTGTAAACATAGTTTAATAGTATCACACTGGGTATCAGTGAATCATTTCAATCTGAAGATAAAAATTTTTTTCCAGTTCAGCAAAGTTTTCTTCTATTATTAAAAAAATTACATGTAATAATTTACTTGTAGATTTTTAAGGGTTTTTAAAATTGAGACATTTTCAGGAAGGAAAGGTGCAATTTTGGCTTAACTCAGATGTAGGTGCCAATGGAAGGACTTTGCTATATTATAAATCATTTGAATTACAATCTGCTATTGTATTTGTCATCTAACCCCTAAATCCATAGGTTACTATTAGAGTTAATACTAGCTATAGTTATAAATATAGTTATATATCAATTTATAACTATAGTTATATTATTATTGTTAATATTACTAACCCCAACACACCTACTCTGTATCTCTGATACTGATATTACTACTGTTACTGATGTTTCCTAGAGCCTCAAAGAAACTCTAGGGATGTCAAGGATAAAAAAAAAAACATAGACTACTGAAATATGCTATAGTCCAATTATTTTCTTAGATATTCAGATGCTACAACAAAATATATTGAAGTCAGCCGCATGGCACAGGGATATTGGCTCGGTGCTTTGTGACGGCCTGGGGGGGTGGGATGGGGAGGGTGGGAGGGAGGGAGACGCAACAGGGAGGACATATGGGAACATGTGTTTATGTATGACTGATACACTTTGTTGTGGGGCAGAAACTAACACACCATTGTAGAGCAATTATGCCCCAATAAAGATGTTAAAAAAAAAAAATATTTATGGTATTTCAGGAACAGACTGTAGGGGAATAAGAATACAAGTAAGGAAACAGAAGACTTCAGTACTCTATACAAGATGAGGATGGCTTAAACTAGGGTGGTAGCAGTGTTTGGTAACTGGTTTATATTTTGAACTTAGCTCTTTCAGGAATTTTTTGTCTGGATAGGATATGGAGCTGTAGGAAAGAGAGGAATCAAGAACAAATCCTGGATTTGTGGGCTATAAAACCTGGGTAAAGGTGGCAATATTTTCTAAATGGGAAGACCACATGAAGAAAGTTTTTTGTGTGATTATTTATTTGGCAAGTGCAACAAGATAATTAAGACTTATCTTTTATTTCTGTTAATTTGGAGAAGCTTATTAGGCATCCAACTGGTAATGTTGAGAAGGTAGTTGGTTCTGTTACTCTGGATGTCAGGACAGAGTCAGAGCTGTAATTATTAATTTTGGAGATCTTACCATGTGGATTCCATTTAAACCATGAGACTTAATGTGATTACCCAGAGTGGCAGTTTGGGAAAAGAGCAGAAAATCAAGGACTGAATGCTGTGGGAGAAAACACTAACAATGAAGTCAATGAGTTAAGAGAAAGAGGAGAAGAGTATGGTAACTTGAAAGCCAACTGAGAAAATGAGAGACTACTTACTATGCATGTCAAATCATACAGAGATAAAGAAATATGATTAATTTTTCTGGCTAGACTGCTTCTAACACACTGGTCAGAAGACATCCATGCACAATTCAGCATGTTCATACTGTTTAAAATTACAAAGGACTCTGTCTTCAAAACCAAATGATTAATTCCAACAAGTACGGCTCCCAGTTAGAACAACTGAAAGCAGATGAAAAGCATCCACAATTAGTCAACAGAAAATGCATAATCTTCCATCAGCATAATGCAAGACCCCATGTTTCACTGATGACCAGGCAAAAACTGTTACAGTTTGGCTGGGAAACTCTGATTCAACCACCGTATTAACCAGACACTGCACCTTCAGATTTGCATTTACCTTGGTCTTTACAAAATTCTCTTAATGGAAAAAATTTCAATTCCCTGGAAGACTGTAAAAGGCACCTGGAACAGTTCTTTGCTCAGAAAGATAAAATGTTTTGGGGAGATGGAATTATGAAGTTGCCTGGAAAATGGCAGAATGTAGTGGAACAAACAGGTGAATATGCTGTTCAATAAAGTTCTTGGTGAAAATGAAAAAAAAAAAAATATATTGAAGTCCATCAGACCAAGTAAATTTATATAGTAATTGGTACTTGTGGATTACTATAAATAAAAAAATTGTATCTCCTTAGTGTAAACCCTCAGGACTATTCTTGTGTATTCAGATGGTCTTCATGTACCTACTCTATCAACTGTGACCTGTAGTTTGGACAGGTAATCCTGCATTTCCAAGTATTCAAAACAAACCTCTTAGTAACATTGTTTTTTAAAGCCCAGTTAACTTATCAGGAGGAGTTCAGGACATAGGTGTCTACACTGACTACAAGTTTCTAATCTAAAACAAGTGACCATACTGACCATGATACCAAAAAACCCCCCCAAAACAAGAAATTCAACAACTAATATAAATCTGATGTCTAAAATCATCCAGAATAATACAATTGCCCTTGACTATTTTTCAGGCTAGCCAAGAGAGCCATACAATAGCTAATATATCTTGTACCTATCAAAAAAAAAAAAGATGAAATGATTAGTCATTTTTTTAAAAGGCTGTTTGGTTAACTAAGGTTGATCAAACTGATCCTTGATATTTAGTCTCCTGATTAGGTACAGGCTACCTAAAAAATTAAATACAAAATAGTTTCCAAATGTCTCATGATATAAAATTGTCCTCATTATGCCATTCTCCACAATCTGCCAGAGGTTTAAATGTTACTACATGGCTATCCAGAGCTGACATTCAACTAATAATGCTGCATCAAAAAAAGCCAAATCCCTCTTGGTCAATTCCTCTCATTTAAGAGCAGAATTTTGACCAAAAGCACTTTGAGGGTGAGGATAGTCAAGAAATTCTGATGTAGGATATGGTGCAATCTTGGTGTAATTAAGGTGTAGGTAGCAATGTAATACAATGCCAGATACTACACATAGTAAGCCAGCTGGTCATACATAATGTATACTTCACATTGAGTATCTAAACTCTTGACGTTTCTTAGAGGATCCAACCCTAACCCTAAAAACATATTATCTTCCCTGAACTTGATACGGCAGTTTTAAAAACATAGCTTCCAAATTCTTTGCCACTTCTCCCTTTGACAGGTAGAGTCTATGTCCCTTTCCTTGAATCTAGGCTCTGTGGCCAATAGAATACAGCTTGGGTGATGCTGGAATAATTTCCAGGCTCAAGTTTTAAGAAACTGGTAGTTTTCACTTCCTGTCTCTTGAGATAATCACTCTTAGAACTGAGTTCCATGCCCATACTTATGATACTGATGACCATTTAGGTTCTTTCTGGTTTGATGGTTTGTTTTCCCAATACTCTCCCAAATACATACATAAAATGTAAAATTTATATCAATATTATAAATGTGTATAAAAATAAAACACATATATATTTTAGAAGTGAAATTTCTGGGTCGAAATATATATTTAAAATGTAATATATTACCAAATAGTCCTCCAAAAAGTTTTGTACTAATGTATACTGTTTAGCTGTGATTAATTGGATTTGCTTGCCCTCATCTACCCTTCGTATTTCAAACTTGTCAGTCTACACCAGTATGAAAGCACAAATATGTGATGTTATTTTAATTGTAATCTATTAATGATAAAAGCATATGTGCATGTTTATGATATCAATTTTTAAAAATTTTAGTTCTTCCTTCCTCTGACTTGAGGCTGAAGCTCTCAAAAACAAAAAAAGTTACTTATAACATATTATTATATGATTGTTGTTCACTATTGCCAACAAAAAGAAATGTCACTCACCATCTGGTTCTACAAGAATGAAGTTCACTAGCCACTGTAGTCACTAACCTTTAACACACCCTGAAAGGAATTCAGGGTGGAGATCAGAAATGAGGCACTCTATGCTCTGGGAAAACTGGCAGAACAGGCCTTCTCATAGTGAAATATTTTCAGGAGAAAATTTTATGAACCAAATTTCTTGCACCTTCACTTACCTAGAAAAGCACTAAAATCATTAACGGAGACATCTGCTCCTTGTGACTAGCAGCAATCTTCTACTGAGATGTGTGCTTGATTGCATATACCTCTTTGCCAAAATCACACATGTACTGACCTCCCCACCTTACCTCTTCTGAGTGCTTCCTCAGAACTCTCTGAAGGGCTGTCTCCCGGGCTATAGTCTATAGTCTTCAGTAACTCCCCAAATATAACTGAACTCAGAGCTCTCACATTGTGCTTTGTTTTTCCTTTCAGTTGACACCATCAATCCATTTTTGTTCCTTTGCTGGTATCCTGTTTTTCCATTTGGAAGCTTGTGGAGTTTTCTTTTTTTTTTCAGAGTTCAGAATTTTCACCAGAATGTGTGAAGGTATGTGCATGTATGTTTTTCTGTTAATCTTATTCAACATTTATTAGGCCTTTTTGAAGAAAGTTCCAAATCTTTCATGAATTAAGGGAAATTTTCTTTTATAATATATTTGATTTTTCCTTTTTTTCTTTCCTCTTCATTAACTCCTCCTGGAAATCCTAGTAAACTTTTAGTTTGTTTACTGGACTTATCTCTTTAGTCTTCTCTTACAACTTTCCCTTTTCTGTTTTGCTTTATGTTATTATAAACTTCCAAACTAGGTCTGTCCAAAACAAATTGGAATTGTATAGTTAAAATTTGTGCATTTTGCCAGGGGTTAGGGAGAGGGAGGAATGAGAAAGGGGAGCACAGATAATGTTTAGCGAAGTGAAAATACTCTGTATGACACCATAGTGATAGTTATATGTCATTATGTATTTGTCCAAACCCACAGAATGTATGACATCAATGTAAACTATGAACTTTGGGTGATAATGATATGTCAGTGTAAGTTCATCAGCTATCACAAATGTACCACTTTGTGATGTTGATGATGGGGGAGGCTGTGCATGTGTGGGAACAAGGGGCATATGGGAAATCTCTGTACGTTCTGCTCAATTTTGCTGAGATAAAATAAGCCTATTTTTTTAAAAACCTGTGCATTTCAAAATAATGTAAATTTATCTCATGAGAAAAATGACTGTAAAAAACTATTTGCATGAGGGTTGGAAGTGATGAAGGTTTGATGAATTAAGAATGGCAGATTATCAACAACTATTGACGTTTGGTGATATTGGAGTTCATTATACCATTCTGTTTATTTCATACATGTTCAAAATTCTATGTAATGAAAAGTAAGAAGAAAAACAAAACAAAACAAAAGTTGGTTAACAGCCTTAGTAGTTCTGCTATTTGGTCTGTTTCAGAAAACAAAAACAAAAGCAGAGAGAGAGAGAGAATTTAACTGGAAGGATATTGATGGCTTCCCAGAATCAGTGGAAGCCTGGGAGACCTAGCTTAGCAAAAACACAGAAACCAATGCAGCTTAAGGCTTGACAGCAGGAGTTATAGCTATGGATTTATAGGAAAATTTTGAAAAAAACTGCTCCAGGCCTGTGATCTCTGAGCTTCCAGCATTTCCTGGGCTCTATTACAAAAATTAATACCACCATCTAGTGGCCTCTTCCTAAACCTGTGTGTAGTTGCAGATTTCTTGACTGCTTTTCCAGTTCACTATCATTCATATGCTAGTGGACTGGAATCTTCTATATATTCCTCAGAATTTTTTAATTGCTTTTTTCTTGGGGGGGGTAAGGGGGATCAGGTTTACTGAGGTATAATTTATGTACAGTAAAACTTTAGTGTACAGTTCTATGAGTTTGGATAAATATAAACCATTTTCACAAATAGTTGTGTAACTACCACCACAATCAAGATATGGAATAGTTTCATCACTGCAAAAAATTCTTCTGTGCTCATTTGAAGCCAGCCTCTCCATCCAGCCCACAGTCCCTGGAAACCCCTGATATGTTTTTTTCTCCCTATAGTTTTATCTTTTCCAAAATGTCAAATAAATGGAATCGTACAATATGTAGCCTTTGAGTCTGGCCTCCTTCAGTCCACATAATGCATTGGGATTCATCCATGTTGCCGCCTGTATTGATAGTTCCTCCCTGAGTACCCCCCACCCCCCATTGTTTTTGGCTGAGTAGCCTTTCATTGTATGGATGTACCAACGTGTGTTTATCCATTCACCAGTTCAAGAACATTTGGACTATTTTCAGTTTTTGGAGATTATGAATAAAGTCACTATAAACACTTGCATATAGGTTTTTGTGTAAATAAAAGTTTCATTTCTCTTGGGCGCTTACCTAGGATAGGATTGCTGAGTTGTATGGTATATGTATATTTAACTTTATAAGAAACTGCCAAAGTATTTTCTAAAGTAGTTGTGCCATTTTGCACTCCTGCCAGAAACATTTTTCTCTGCTTATGACCTTCTACCTGTTTTTCCAATATTGCCACATTTTACTTAAAATTTTTTTCTTCTCTCATTTTATGGGATTTCAGACGGCTGGGAAAATGATACCAAAATATTTAAAATAGCATATCATGTTTAGTAACTATTTGTACTGCCTAATTTGTGAATTTTGTCTCTACCTTTCTCAATTGGGGTCTTGGTAATTTTTGTTTTTATTTATTATAATGTGCTACATATACTTTAGAGATTAACATACCTGTTCTTCTGCTGTTAAAGTTTCCCTATCTCTTGTCATGTTCCAATGTACATGGTTTTAAAAATTAGGACACAGTATATAATGCTTTACTAAATCATTGGGTACCCACAATGTGCTAGGCAGTGGAATATAGTCTGAAAATAACTAACATTTTGTACAGTGTTTTATCATTTACAGAGTGCTTTCATATATATTATTTAATGCTATATAAGGAAATTAAAAGAGAAGAAACACAATTGAAACAGGAGGGAAGGGGGCAGGGTACAACATTTAAAAGAATGACATAGCCATTGAGGATACAATATAAATTGATTAGAACCAACTAGGTCCAAGATGGCAGAAGATTCGCCTTCCAGTGGACCTTGAGCCTCATTATATGCTCATTGTAATGCATTAGCACATGCTAAATGACACACGCACCAGCGCCATGACAGTTCTGAGGCTGACCATAAAAGGCTAAAAGGCAGGCGGTGGCCCAAATCCAGGAAACCCCTGCCCCTACTCCAAAATAGTTGTAATAATCCGGCCACTCATTAGCCTATGAAATTACCCAGCCCATAAAAACTAACCACCCCATATTGCGGGTAAAAACTAACCACCCCATATTTCGGGGTCTCTCGCCTTCTGAGATGGCCCACATTCTGTCTCTGGAGTGTTTTACTTCCAGGGCCGCTGTTGCTTTTTGAGATGAGAGCATTCTGTCTATGGAATGTGTATCTCTCTAAATAAATCCCTTCTTACTCATTACTTTGTCTCTCGCCGAATTCCTTCTGTGCTGAGACATAAAGAACCTGAGCTTTATGAAGTCCTGAGAGACCAGGTGTGCGATCTCAATTAAAAGACAGTGGGTTCAAGTCCCAATCTGGGTTTTGGCTGGGTTCGAGTCCCGTTTGAGTTGTACGATTTCACAATCACCCACAACCAAACATTCTTTTCATGTATATATTGTGGACAATTAAAGGGTACAGAGAAATGTCAAAATGAACCATAGAAGGACAGTCAAAAGATGTGTTGAATTGGCTAAGGAATGAAGAAAGTTGGAGAATGAGGTAACAAATGTGTGAGTGGGAGGCTGGCAAGTGGGAGGCTGGCAGTGGGAGGCTGGCAAGTGGGAGGCTGGCAAGAAAGGAAGGCCATTCAAAGAGTTTTGGGTAAACATTCCCTTGGGTATCTTTACAATATACTTTCACATTTTTAAATAGTCTTTTGAAATGCTGCTTACCTATCTTTTCCAACAAGTTTTTCCCAGAGAAGGAATTTTACTTTGGGCAACTAACACTGCCACTAGGGAAAGAAATCTTAGGTAAAATGGGGGTAGGTTTGAAAAGGCAGACTTTGTGAAGTTTCCCCTTTCAGGAAAAGCATCTACTCTTGTAACAGTCCCTAAGTAAATTTGGGCCACGCCGCTTTTTTTTAAGCCTCAGATTTGTGGTGTCTTGGTTGAATTGAGGCTCTGAATGTAGAGCTTATTACCAGGAAGATGCAGAAGTTTAAACACATCAAGCTATTGGTTACAAATTGAGCCCAAAATATATGCGAAACTGAGTCCCCTTAAAACTGAGCTCCCCTGCCAAATTTATGATTAACCTCTCTACCCAAAACTTGATTCCCTTTCTTGTCCCACTCCTGTCCCTCTCAGGATTGAGAAGTATCAAAGAAAAGGGGGGATTGAAACTGAGCAGGACCTTGCAGGGCCCTCGCACGAAGGCCCCTCCTGTCCCCAGTTCTTTTTTGAAAAAAAGAAAAGGCTTTGGCCTCCTAGGCCTTCCCTGAGTTCCAAAGAGCAGACTCAAGCAATTAAAAGGAAGTGAAGGAAACAAAGGAAAAGCAGTTAAGAAACAATAGTTTAGTGATAAAACAGAGTCCCAGTTCCTTCTCAAGGGCTATACATAACAATCTGACACATTGCGGGCCTCTCACTGCTGTGGCCTCTTCCCGTGCGGAGCACAGGCTCCGGACGCGCAGGCTCAGCGGCCATGGCTCATGGGCCCAGCCGCTCCGCGGCAAGTGGGATCCTCCCGGACCGGGGTACGAATCCGTGTCCCCTGCATCTGCAGGCGGACTCTCAACCACTGCGCCACCAGGGGAGCCCTGACACATATTTTGAGTTGTTTTTCAGGAACTAAGACCACCACCCAGGCAAAGGATGGTGGTTACCTTCTGAGCACAAGCACTAGGCCCCAGACTGGTTGGAACCAGAAGGTTGGTGACTGAGATTCCTGAAACACCACCCTGTTACTTCACCACCAACCAATCAGAGGAAAGGCAGGTACCCTGCAGTCCTCATCCCAAATGTTGCCTTTAATAACCCTATCCTGGGGCTTCTCTGGTAGCACAGTGGTTGAGAGTCTGCCTGCCAATGCAGGGGACACGGGTTCGAGCCCTGGTCTGGGAAGATCCCATGTGCTGCGGAGCAACTGGGCCCGTGAGCCACAACTACTGAGCCTGCGCGTCTGGAGCTTGGGCTCCGCAACAGGGGAGGCTGCGACAGTGAGAGGCCCGCGCACCGCGATGAAGGGTGGCCCCTGCTCGCCGCAACTAGAGAAAGCCTACATACAGAAATGAAGACCCAACACACCCAAAATAAATAAATAAATAAAAATTAAAAAAAAAATAACCCTATCCTGAAAGCCATAGGGAAGTTCAGGGTTTTTGAGCATGAGCTGCCCGTGTTCCTCACATGGCACCTACAATAAACACTGTACTTTCCTTCACTACAACCTGGTGTCAGTAAATTGCCCTTACTGTGCGGCAGGTGAGTGGACCCAAGTTCAGTTCAGTAACATATGTACTTGTATAAGTATTATGATTCCTATTGCCAGAATACTAAATTCATGGACATTATGTAAAAAGTGATTTTGACATATGAAAACAGCTTAAAGTCCTAAATTTAAAAATTCCATGTAGGGACTTCCCTGGTTGTCCAGTGGGTAGGACTCTGTGCTCCCAATGCAGGGGGTCCAGATTCAATCCCTGGTCAGGGAACTAGATCCCGCATGCATGCCACAACTAAAAGTCCTCATTCCACAACCAAGGAGTCCGCATGCCACAACTAAGAAGTCTGCATGCTGCAACAAAGATCCCACGTGCTGCAACTAAGACCCAGCGCAGCCAAAATAAATAAATAAATATTTTAAAATTCCATGTAAAGTGTTATCATTACTTATACAAGAACAGAAAACATACTACATTTCAAAACCTGAAGAGCTTCATTTTCTTCACCCTCACTGTGAGCTATTTTATGAGTTACCATGTTTCATGCTTATATTTTCAGTTTTTAATATATGAACATGCCAATAGCAGCATTATTCACAATAGCCAAGATGTGGAAGCAACCCAAATGCCCATAGACAGTTAAAATGGATAAACGTATGTATATATATTTCATATAAAATAGAATTTTATTCAGTATTAAAAAGGAAGGCAATCCTTTCACATGTTACAACCTGGTTGAAACTTGAGGACATTATGCTAAGTGAAATAAACCAGTCACAAAAAGACAAATACTGTATGATTTGAGGTATTTAAAGTAGTCACATTCATAGAAACAGAAAATGGAATGGTGGTTATCAGAGGCTGAGTGGAGGAGGAAATGGGATGTGTTTTTTGCAGAATGAAAAAGTTATGGAGGTTTGTTGCACAACAATGTTAATATACGTAGCACTATTGAACTGTACACTTACAAATGGTTAAGATGGTAAATTTTATGTTGTGTATTTTTTTTACCACAATTAAATATATAAACACCCAGTGAATTTGTGCCATGAATTTTGTTAAGGATAACCAATTGAAAAAAATTCATCAAAATCATGGCACTGCAAACAGATGAAAGAAACAGTGGTTAACAGGGCCATTACTCTGCTTTAAAATGTGCCCAGTAATTCATGTGGCTTTAAAGATTGTTTGGCAATGTATATTTTGAATATTTAATAAACAATAAAAGGCTAGAGCCAGTCGGCCTGGTTTGAATCTCAGTTCTGTGGTTTACTGTCTATATAACCTTAAGTTAGTCTCTCTCTCTGTCTTCTCAATCATAAAAGGGCAATGAGAAGATAATGTACCCATCTCATAGGACTGTTATGAGGATTAAATGAGTTGACATATGTAAGGAATTTAGAATAGGGCCTTGGCATATAAAGTGCTATGTAAGATTTACTACTACTACTACTGTTAAGCGTTTTCTTCATCACCAGTTTTAGAAATTTGTCAAAGGCAAGACACCAAAAATTGCATTCCTCCCTTTCCTAGAGATGATGAAGGGACAGGATTTGGCTGACTCAGTTCTCACCAGGAGGATGTCAGTTTGGCTCTAAGAGAAGGTGACCAAAATTTGAAAGAACAGTTGAGACAGAGGGCATAGCAGAGATAATCAATAAAAATATAATTATGATAATAACATTCAATGATCTGCTTTAATAAAATGTGACATTCAAAAATATGATTGTATCATATATGGGTGGTTATTTCATTACACAATCATCTGTTGCTTTATGAAAGGATTAATCATATGATTTTTAAACAATTAGCTTTTATGGTGTGTCTTATTTTTATTTATTATTTCAAACTTATAACAAAGTTGCAATAAAGAGCTCCCATAAACCCTTCTCTTAGAGCATTCAAGGTTTGCCAACTGACCCAATAGTACCCTTTATAGCAAAAGTTTCAATCTAGGTGCATGTATTTCTCTCAGCTTCAATCTAGAACAGTTCCATATACTGACCTTCATTTTTTTAAGATTACTGTAGCTGATTGTATTTTCCAAGCATTGCACCACATTTGCAGTTCCACATGCTCTTCCAGAACGCTCTCCTTGAATCTGGACAGGCCTTGTGACTTATTCCATGAATAGAATGCAGAGAAGTAAACGGTGACTTCAAGGCTAGACAGAAAAGGCTGCACAGCTTCTACCTGGTTCTCACTAGTTCTTTCTCTGTCTTGCTCTTGTGTGTGTGTCTCTCTCACACACTCACTCCCTGGAAGTCCTGAGCTGACCCATAGGAAATCCAGTTACTGTGAAGCTGTGGTAATGGAGAGACCACATAGAGACAGAGATACCAGATGGGCTGCAGCTGTTCCAGCTCTCAGTTGTTGAGTCTCCCTGTTCAGGTGTTAAGAGATGTGAGTGGGAAAGCCTTCACATGATTCTAGCTCCCAGCCTTCGAGCCACTCTAGCTGAGGTCTAGTGGAGCTGTGCTCTGCACTGTATTAGCTGACACATTAGGGCAAAGAACAGCTGCTCCTGCTGAACCTGTCCAAATTGTAGTAAAATGAATAATGCTGTTTTAAACCACTAGATTCAGGGGTGTTTGTTGCAAAGCAAGAGATAACTGGAAAAATTACAGACCTGTTATTTTTTTAAACGTGCCTCCATTTGGGTTAGCTTGATGTTTACTCAACCTTAGGTTATACATTTTAGGCAAGCAGTACTGAAGTAATACTATGGTTGCCTCATTGCATTCATCAGGTGACACATGTTGATGATTTTTTCCTAACTTCGACCACTTGAGTAACGAGGTACCCTCAAGTTTTTCCACTGTAAAGTTACTATTTTCCTTGTCTAATTATTATTTTGTAGGGAGATACTTTGAGACAATGTAAATAAAACCTGTTCTTGATCCTACTTTCATCCACGAATTTTACCATCCATTGATCAGTTTCTTGTCTGAATTTATTATTTGTGTGATGGTTGCCAAATGATGACTTTCCTTTTTTTAAAATTAATTTTTATTTTATATTGGGGTATAGTTGATTTACAATGTTGTGTTAGTTTCAGGTGTACAGCAAAGTGATTCAGTTGTACATATACATATATCCATTCTTTCTCAGATTCTTTTCCCATATAGGTTATTACAGAACATTGAGTAGAGTTACCTGTGCTACAGTAGGTCCTTGTTGATTATCTATCTTACATAGTGTGTACAAATGATGATTTTCTAACTCAATTATTCCTTTGAACTTTATTAGTTGACTATTATATGGAACGGTTTTCTCTTCATTTAATCATTTATTTATATCATCAGAGACTGATGGATTCCTAATTTAATCAGAGAGTACAATCTGTTTACCATCGCTATTTTGATATATTGTTCCAGATTTGGCCAGTAAAATCTTTTCAAAGTGACTCTGTCCCTCTGAAATGTGCCCATCATTCTCTGAGCACTTCCTAACTTCCTGGCACAAAAAGATGTTCCTGGTCACCTTGTCCCTGCCTCAGTCCTGAGATCAGCCATTTCTCCAAGAAGTCCTGGTTCTTCTTGCTGGAGACCGGTATTTAGAAAACAGTATCTGGGTGCTAGGTTTGCTTGTTGCTACTGGATGTTACTGTTTCCAGGGCTTTTCTGTGGACAGAGACAAGTGAACAGGTAACACTGTAGAGGGTGGTGAGTAATGATGAAGGGGAAAGGATTATGGGGGCACAAAAGAGGAAGAGACATCTAACCCAAGACTTCGGGGTTGTGGGAAGGGGAACAGAAATATTCTAGATAAAAGACATTTCTGTGCAAAAGGCCCAAGTCAAGAGAGATCATGTCATATTTAAGGAATGAAAGAAGTTTAATATGGCTAGAGAGTAGAGTGAGGAGGGCAGTGGTAATAGCAGGCTACAAGGTAAAGTCAAATTTCCAAGTACCAAGTAAGCAATGTTAGAAGTTTTGGAGTTTATCCTGAGAGCAATGGGGACCCATTAAGAAGATTCTGGGCAAAGTATGTATGATCAACTTTAGAACAGTTGTCTTTAAGTTTTTTTTTTTTCTAACCCACATACCATCCTAAAATGATTTTGAAAAACTATGTACTTCCTTCCACATTTTAAGTTGACATCTAATATTCTTCGTAAGTTTAAAAGTTAATTTTTTTGTTAATGGCAGATTTAAAATATTAAACATTTGAAAAAAAATATTAAACATTTGAAAGATGAAATAAGATGACCATGGATTATACCTGAAATAAATATTTTATGATATGATACTCATCAAATCTGAAAAGTCACGTAAATTTTCTCTGTGGATTTTCTGAACTGTTTCTTTTAAAATGTATTGGTCCCAGAAACCACACAATTACATTTATAAGAATCAGCATCACTATTCTATATTGCCTAAGTTGTTCTGAATTCAGGGCAATCTTCACCCTTAACCTTAATAATCATATAAAAATATTATAGGACAAAAAAAAAATATTATAGGACAGGTAACAGAAGGAAGACCTTACAGGTTTAAGATGCCTCAACTAATCATTAAAACACTTCCACTTCTGCCAGAATGGAGTAACGAACTGGATGCACCCTCCTGGAAACAACAATAACAGAAAACTCGGACAAAATATATGCAACAATGGTTGCAAGATACTGGATATCAAGCAACAAAGGTCAGATCCCTGAGAGACAGGAAGCAAAAAAGATGAGCCCTTCAATTGCCTCAGCTTACTGCCTTGAGAATCTCCAGATTAAAGAAATAAACTTAACCATATCAATAATCACATTAAATGTAAATGGTATAAACACTCCAATTAAAGCAAGATGTAATTATGTGCTGTCTACAAGGAACACTTTAAACATAAAGACACAAACAGGATAAAGGGTTGCAAAAGATGTATCATGCCAAGAACCAGTCAAGAAAGCAGGCATGCTGTTTTGGACACAGTAGATGTCAGAGTGAAGAATATTACTGGGGATCTAAAAAATATCATTTCATAACTATAAAGGGATCAATAATGATTCTAAACATTTATGATCCTAAAAACAGAGCTTCAAAATACACAAAGCAAAAACTGATAGAACTGTAAGGAGAAACTGATAAAATCACAATTACCGTTGGAAATTTTAGTGACCCTCTTTCAATAATTGATATAAAATGAACAGGAATTTAACAAGAATAATCTTGAACAACGTTTTGTTTCAGACTTGAGTTGGGACCCACTATGACATTTAACATCTAACTGAGGTTGGATACAGTGATAGGGACCTGGAGCTCAGAAGAGAGAGCTGTCATGACATACAGCCTATTAAGGGGTTTTTAAGCAACTCTCTCTCTCTCTCTCTCTCTCTCTCTCTATATATATATATATATATATTTTTTTTTTTGGTACGCGGGCCTCTCACTGTTGTGGCCTCTCCCGTTGAGGAGCACAGGCTCCGGACGCGCAGGCTCAGCGGCCATGGCTCACGGGCCCAGCCGCTCCGCGGCACGCGGGATCTTCCCGGACCGGGGCACGAACCCGTGACCCCTGCATCGGCAGGCGGACTCTCAACCACTGCGCCACCAGGGAAGCCCGCAAGTTTATATTTTTAAATAAGTGCCCCCAGGGAAACACAGGTGAAGAATAAGATGAGAAGAGGGCTAGGAATGGAAATACTGAAGAAAACCAATACTTACGTTTCCTCCTATAGGAAAGATATACAAAGAGGGACAAGAAATGTGATGGAGAAAAATCATGGAGGTAAAAAGACACCTCTATGGTGCCCTGTAAGGACATACAGTTTCAAGAAGGAGGAAGGGGTGAATAGAGTCAAAAGCTTCAGAAGACTTAAGCTATAAGGATTCTGGTACATGCTGACATTCTTAGCTGTAAACACAAGTGACTACTAGAATATATTTAAATTAGGCATTATCTAATACAGATGGGGTTTAGCCAATCCTTAATGCCGGCACATCACATTCCATTCCATTCCAGGTGGATGTTAATGCAATTCTCCTATTGGTTACCACACTGTTCTCTGGATTGTTCACTCAGACCTATCAAGAGAACACAGTCTCCATGGCTTTAGAAAGTTCAAGTATCCATTTTTCACCTCGAAGAAAGGTAAGTAAAATACTTTCCTTGAGTGTGAGGTCCAGGAGGGCCTTGGGCCTTTTGATCCTGTAAATATTTTACTAACAAACTGTTTATCCCTTCCCAGGTCAGGTACCCCTTACCTCCTATATAGAGAGGCAAAAGCACATAATCTCACTGGGCCTCAAATTTTTTATTAGTAAAAGTGGATAAGAACATCAGTCTTACTGCACTACTTCCACGGGATTATTTAGAATAAAATGAGTTTTTGGAAGTCAGGGCAGTCTCACTCTAGCTCCTTAATACCTGGACTAGAGCTTGACACACAGCATGAGCTCAGCAAATATTGGCCATATTATAATATTAACTGAATATCTGTTAAAAGGCTTTGTAAACGGAAAGCCGCCCCAAGTGTTATTATTTATTCCCCAACCCTGGTTTAGACCCACAGGTGACCAAATTCAAGGTACTGTAATACTTGCATTGACGGGTATCAGTGAGTAGCTGGAGAGACTACAGTTCCTCCCTTTCCCACAAACAATCCAAATAAAAATACTGCTGTGCAAACAGAGCTCTACTCCGTCGGTCCAGTTTCCCACCAGGTTGCCACTCCCAAACCCCTTCCTTTTGGAAATTCTGCACCCGCTGTAGAACTTTTGAGGGACCTAAGTGATCAAATGTCACTTTTAAGTCCACGTTGAGGTCACCACGAAACTCTTCAAAGCAGCCTTGGCCTCCCCCATGACCCGCAACCTGGGATGAGGCCGCACCACCGGGTAAGCGTTCCCCAGCGACTCAGCTCTCTGGAGGCCTCCTCTTCAGTGTCACCAGCCTCTCTCGCATTAAAGGCTGCGGGCCGGCGGGCCAACAGTAAGCGAACGGCAGCTTGGGTTTTTCTCCGATGCCGGCTTTAGTGGCGGGGGTGGGGCAGGGCGCCACCGGCCTTCCTCTCAGCGCCTGCTGCCGGGTACGGGGGCGGGACCGGGGCAGCTAAGCTGGGCGCCGCGGGCTCCTCCTCCAAAGGGCGGGCCAGACAGGGGCGGGGGCGCGGCCAGGCGCCGCAGGCCCCTCCTCTTGTGGGTGGGCAGGCCTGAGACCCGCAGGTTTCTTCTACCGGGGGCGGGCCTCGGCGGTCCGGACGGACCTGGAGGCGGGGCCGGACGCCGAAGTCCCCTCCTCCAGAGGCGGGCTTATTGGGCTGCAGCAGCAGTGGCGGCGGCGGCGGCAGCTGCGGGTGTTCGCTGCTCGGCAGCCTAGCCACAAGGGCTCTGGCTCCTCCCAGTGGCCGGCCAGTGCGGAAGCAGGAGGCGGGGGCAGCGTGAGCGCTGCTGGTCTGTGCTCTCCCGCGGCGCTGGGGCCCGTGCTCCGCGACTGCTGCTCCACTCGGCGCTTCGCAGGCGGCCAGCTCCTCTCCGCGCCTCCCGCCCGCTCCTCGACCAGGCCTCCTCCTCAGCCCCGGCCCGTGGCGTCGACCCCACCGGCCCTCTCCCGCCCCGTCTCATCTCTGGCCGCCGCCGCCGCCGCCCCAGCCCCGATGGCTCTGTGCAACGGAGACTCCAAGGTCAGTCTCTGGCGTGGGGGGTCCCTGCCTCACCGCTTCCGGACGGAGGCAAGGCTCCGGGGCCGGGGAGCCACCGCGCGGGGCCCTTCCCCGCCTCCTCACCCCAGCCCGCCAACGGAGCCCTGCGGCCCTGGCAGCGGCGCGTCGGAGAGCCTCCAGTCGGGGCCTGTGGCATGTTTTCTCCTCGGGAGCGGCAGGTGCTTTGTTGATTTTTGTCTGCGTGTCGGGGTTCCTGCGCCCGCTGAGCTCCTGGCGTCGGGGAGGGCGTCAGCTTCCCGTGGTCGCGCTGCTGGCCCCAGCCTCCCCCGCGTCGCTGTGGGGCTCAGAGCCCGCGGAGCGCGGTCGGAGGGTGGGGGTAGGGAGGCGAGCGGGCGTCTCTGTGTGTGTGTGTGTGTGTGTGTCTGTCTGTCTGTCTGTCTGCCTGCCTGTCTGTCTGTGAGGGGGGCTTCCTCAGCCCTCACCCAGCCCCTTCGGGAGTCGGGCAGCCTTTTGTGGAGCTCCCGGGGCCCGCCGAAGGCAGAGCGGGGTCGGGGCCTCGCGTGCGGCGTTGGAGCTGGGCGGGCCTCCAGTCTTCCCGCCACCCCGTTTCCCGCCTGCCCTCGGTGGGGCTCGCCGGGTTTCCCCCCTTGGGGTCCGCGGCGGCGAGACCGGCCCTGGATGAGGCCGCGTGACCGCGCGCCCTCTCCCCAAGCCCCGGTCAGCGCCCTCCCGGGGTCGGGGCCGGTGGCCGGAGGGTCGCTCACTCCGTTCCCCTCCCCCCATCCTTCTCCGAGGGATGGAGCGTGTGTCCAGCCCCGCCCCCATCCCGCTCACTCCTTATTTTTCAAGTTGGTTTGCGATGGGACCCGCTCCCGGCCTTTGCGAGCCCCTTCCGGGACGCAGGCCGCCGCCACCGCGCCCGGGAACCGGGGGGTCGCGAGTCCCGGGTGCGGGAGAAGTTAACTCAATGTGCCGAGTGGAGGGAGTAGTTTGGGCCGCCTCTGCGTTTCTCGTCACCTCCGACGCACTTCTTCAGACCCTCTTCTTTCGTCTCGCTTCTGAATCGAGTACCTTCGCTTTCACTTCTGTGTTAAAATTTTCGTTGGCCTGGAGTTCTCTCAGACCCGCACAATCAGTGTTATCAGCGGGAACCCGCGCGATTTTGAATTGCGATTTAAGCGAAATTTACCTCCCACACGCTGTTTAGGGCCCGGCTAAAAGAAATTACTTCATTACGTTTCATTCAGGATGTGTGGAACTTTAAACACCAGGTGGGAATTGGTGTTCTAAGTCAGGTAGAATTGTCTTTTCGGCAGTATTCTCTTATAAAGGTGGTGTCTAGTCACATCTTAGTGGGTCCTCTCCATTAGTAATTGCTTACTCTCTAGTAAACATTCAAATAAGTATTTGTTGAACAAATTAGTAAAGATTAAGGTAGCTGATAAACTCCTTTAAACCGAGGAAAACTAATGCTCAGACTAGTTGGAGCTCTTTCTCAAGATCATAAAGGGGAATGAAGACACGCTAACCCTTAGTTTTTGGCCTCAGAAGCTTATGTAAACCTCAACATACAGCTCTTTCCTGTACACTAGTTAACTTACAAAGCATTTTTCTTCTCCCTTTAATTTTGAGCCATAAAATCATTGAAAAGATTCATCTTTGTGCTAGTAGAGGAAATGACTGTGTTATTAGGAGGATTCAAACCTAATTTACAGACTTTGAAAAATATGTGCTGATTTGAAAACAGTATTTACACAAAATTGAGTGACAGCAGGAAGTTAAAAGATTCAGTTTCCAAGTTACCTGACTCCGGTGTACAGAACATACAGTATTCTTGCTAGCTGGTGTGGGTTTTTTTTGTTCAACTTGAATTTTAAAGAGAATCTTATAAGTTTGATATATCTGAGACCCAGGTGAATTGCTGGTTACCTTATTTTTATTTCAAGGTTCTTTATGTTTTGTAGCATAAGCAAGCATGTGTCTTCTTTTTTTTTCTTTCTTTCTTTCTTTTTTTTTTCCCCCCGGCTGTGCTGCTTGGCTGCTTGTGGGATCTTACTTCCCAGACTAGGGATCCAACCTGGGCCCAGGCAGTGAAAGTGCCGGGTCCTAACAACCGGACTGCCAGGGAATTCCCATTGTTGTTGTCTTTTTTACTTTACTAACAATTAGATGTAAAACAAATTGAAAGCATTTTCAAGAGGAGCAATCCAGGAAAATAACATTTCATCACATCTATGATTATTTCATGAACTCCTAAGGAGGGGAAAAAAAAAACCCTATAAGTAAGCCATAATATGTAAATACTTTCTGATGATATGATCAATGATGTGTCATTGATCATAAGAAACATTTAAGTAAAGAGATGTTTAAATATGGGGGGGTTGCAGAGTAAAGTAAGTGAAATATGATATTCTGAGAGGTCCACCCAGAAATCTAAGTAGGCATCTATTTTCCATAGCTTACCACTGAAACCACCTTTCCCTCTGGTGTGAAATACAGGTACTGGACCCAAGCTTACGTTGTACATCTATTGTGCCTCTGACAGTTGTGTGTAAATCTTAGTTGATAAATTAAAGTGGGGAAAGAGCTCATTTTGATTCCTGTTCTGGTACATCTCAGTATTTTTCAGGGTTTTTGAAAAAGACATTTTTGCATGATAGAAATTAGGGAGAGACCTACCTAAATTCTGTAAAAGGATTTGGGCTGTTTTCATTAGTTTTACCCACAGAGTATCATTTTAGAGCTGGAAAGGACCTTTATGAGTTCTAGCTTCCTAAGCTGAAAAAACATAGCTGGCTTTTCTTTTTCTTGAGGGCTACTGTGGTTAACCATCCAAGGCAGAGATTATTCTTTTCCTTAAACAGCTGATATAATGTTATTTAGTTAAGATCTTATCTCACATAAACAAGAGCATAGGCAGTCAGCTTTTCTTTAAAAAGTTTTTACAACTATTCAGTGTTGTATATGAATATATGTATGTAGCAAACATTAGACATAGTAACTTTTTTCAGTTTTATTAAGGCAAGATTATAAGAGTAATGTTCTTTGGACTACTTGTCAAGTTTCCCACTTTTAGTCCCATCTAAGTCTTAGACTCTTTTTTTTAAAAAACATCTTTATTGGAGTATAATTGCTTTACAATGGTGTATTAGTTTCTGCTTTATAACAAAGTGAATCAGCTATACATATACATATATCCCCATATCTCCTTCCTCTTGTGTCTCCCTCCCACCCTCCCTATCCCATCCCTCTAGGTGGTCACAAAGCACTTAGCTGATCTCCCTGTGCTATGTGGCTGCTTCCCACTAGCTATCTATTTTAAATTTGATAGTGTATATGTCTATACCACTTTCTCACTTCGTCCCATCTTACCCTTCCCCCTCCTTGTGTCCTCAAGTCCATTCTCTACATCTGCATCTTTATTCCTGTCCTGCCCGTAGGTTCTTCAGAACCTTTTTTTTTTTAGATGCCATATATATGTGTTAGCATACAGTATTTATTTTTCTTCTGACTTACTTCACTCTGTATGACAGTCTCTAGGTCCATCCACCTCACTACAGATAACTCAGTTTTGTTTCTTTTTATGGCTGAGTAATATTCCATTGTATATATGTGCCACATCTTCTTTATCCATTCATCTGTTGATGGACGCTTAGGTTGCTTCCATGTCCTGGCAATTGTAAATAGAGCTGCAATGAACATTGTGGTATGTGACTCTTTTTGAATTACGGTTTTCAGAGGGTATATGCCCAGTAGTGGGATTGCTGGGTCATATGGTAGTTCTATTTTTAGTTTTTTAAGGACCCTCCATACTGTTCTCCATAGTGGCTGTATCAATTTACATTCCCACCAACAGTGCAAGAGGGTTCCCTTTTTTCCACACCGTCTCCAGCATTTATTCTTTGTAGATTTTTTGATGATGGCCATACTGACTGGTGTGAGATGATATCTCATTGTAGTTTTGATTTGCATTTCTCTAATGATTAGTGATGTTGAGCATGCTTTCATGTGTTTGTTGGCAATCTGTATATCTTCTTTAGAGAAATGTCTATTTAGGTCTTCTGCCTAGTTTTGGATTGGGTTGTTTGTTTCTTTGATATTGAGCTTGCAGGAGCTGCTTGTAAATTTTGGAGATAAATCCTTTGTCCGTTGATTCATTTGCAAATATTTTCTCCCATTGTGAGGGTTGTCTTTTCATCTTGTTTATGGTTTCCTTACCTGTGCAGAAGCTTTTAAGTTTCATTAGGTCCCATTTGTTTATTATTTTATTATTTTTTTTACGGTATGTGGGCCTCTCACTGTTGTGGCCTCTCCCGTTGTGGAGCACAGGCTCCAGACGCACAGGCTCAGTGGCCAGGGCTCACAGGCCCAGCCGCTCCGCAGCATGTGGGATCCTCCTGGGCTGGGGCACGAACCCATGTCCCCTGCATCCGCAGGTGGACTGTCAACCACTGCGCCACCAGGGAAGCCCTGTGTTTGTATTTTTTATAGAATTTTTCCTGTAATTGATATCTAGTGTTATAGCATTGTGGTTGGAAAAGATACTTGATACGATTTCAATTCTCTTAAACTTACCAAGGCTTGATTTGTGACCCAAGATATGCTCTATCCTGGAGAATGTGCCGTGTGCACTTGAGAAAAAAGTGTAATCTGCTGTTTTTGGATGGAATGTCCTATAAATATCAATTAAATCTATCTGGTCTGTTGTGTCATTTAAAGCTTATGTTTCCTTATTAGTTTTCTGTCTGGAGGACCTGTCCATTGGTGTAAGTGATGTTTTTAAGTCCCCCCACTATGATTGTGTTACTGTCGATTTTCTCTTTTATAGCTGTCAACAGTTGCCTTATGTGTTGAGATGCTCCTATGTTGGATGCATATATATTTATAATTGTTATATGTTCTTCTTGGATTGATCCTTTGATCATTATGTAGTGTCCTTCCTTGTCTCTTGAAACATTCTTTATTTTAATGTCTATTTTATCTGATATGAGTATTGCTACTCCAGCTTTCTTTTGGTTTCCATTTGCATGGAATATCTTTTTCCATCCCCTCACTTTCATTCTGTATGTGTCCCTAGGTCTGAAGTGGGTCTCTTGTAGACAGTATATATACGGGTCTTGTTTTTGTATCCATTCAGCCAGTCTGTGTCTTTTGGTGGGAGCATTTAATCCTTTCACAGTTAAGCTAATTATCAATATGTACATTCCTATGACCATTTTCTTAATTGTTCTAGGTTTGTTATTGTAGGTCTTTTCATTCTCTTGTGTTTCCTGCCTAGAGAAGTTCCTTTAGCCTTTGCTGTAAAGCTGGTTTGGTGTTGCTGAATTCTCTTGGCTTTTGCTTGTCTATAAAGATTTTAATTTCTCTGTTGAATCTGAATGAGATCCTTGCTGGGTAGAGTAATCTTGTTTGTAGGTTCTTCCCTTTCATCACTTTAAATATGTGCTGCCACTCCCTTCTGGCTTGCAGAGTTTCTGCTGAAAGATCAGCTGTTAACCTTTTGGGGATTCTCTTGTATGCTATTTGTTGTTTTTCCCTTGCTGCTTTTAATATTTTTTCTTTGTACTTAATTTTAGATAGTTTGTTTGATTAATATGCATCTTGGTGTGTTTCTCCTTGGATTTATCCTGTATGCGACTCTCTGCTCTTCCCGGATTTGGGTGGCTATTTCCTTTCCCATGTTAGGGAAGTTTTCAACTATAATCTCTTCAAATATTTTCTCAGTCCCTTTCTTTTTCTCTTCTCCTCTGGGACCCCTGTAATTCGAATGTTGGTGCATTTAATGTTGTCCCAGAGATGTCTAAGACTGTTCTCAATTCTTTTCATTCTTTTTTCTTTATTCTGCTCTGCGGTAGTTATTTCTACTATTTATCTTTCAGGTCACTTATCCATTCTTGTGCCTCAGTTATTCTGCTATTGATTCCTTCTAGAGAATTTTTAATTTCATATTGTGTTTTTCATCATTGTTTGTTTGTTCTTTAGTTCTTCTAGGTCCTTGTTAAATGTTTTTTTGTATTTTTTCCAGTCTCTTTCCAAGATTTTGCATCATATTTACTATCATTACCCTGAATTCTTTTTCAGGTAGACTGCCTATTTCCTCTTCATTTGTTTGGTCTGGTGGGTTTTTACCTTGCTCTTTCATCTGATGTGTGTTTCTCTGTCTTGTAATTTTGCTTAATTTACTGTGTTTGGGGTCTCCTTTTCACAGGCTGCAGGTTCATAGTTCCTGTTGTTTTTGGTGTCTGCCACCAGTGGCTCAGGTTGGTTCAGTGAGTTGTGTAGGCTTCCTGGTGGAGGGGACTAGTGCCTGTGTTCTGGTGGATGAGGATGCATCTTGTCTTTCTGTTGGGCAGGACTGCGTCCGTTGGTGTGTTTTTGGGTGTCTGTGACCTTATGATTTTAGGCAGCCTCTCTGCTAATGGGTGGGGTTGTGTTCCTATCTTGCTGGTTGTTTGGCATAGGGTGTCCAGCACTGTAGGTTGCTGGTTCTTGAGTAGAGGTGGGTTTTAGCATTGAGATGGAGATCTCTGGGAGAGCTTTCCCCGTTTGATATTACGTGGAGCTGGGAGGTTTGTGGTGGACCTGTGTCCTGAACTCGGCTCTCCCACCTCAGAGGCATAGGCCTGATGCCCAGCTGGAGCACCATTACCCTTTTGGGAAGTCTGAGGTCTGCTACCAGCATTCAGTTGGTGTTCTGTAGGAGTGTTCCACATATAAATGTATTTCTGATGTATCTGTGGGGAGGAAGGTGATCTCCATGTCTTACTCCTCCACCATCTTGAAGGTCTCTTCCTAAACCTTAGACTCTTTTGGAGTAGATGTAAGACCTGCCCTACCACCTTCACTGAGATGTTGACTACAGTATATCATACTTGAGTTAAAGGTTTTTTATTATAAATACTTATTGATTACATGTGATATAGAATCTTTAATGACATCTAATGTTGAAAATTTAAATCTGCCATTTTCAAATTTAAGTTTTGAACTGAATGAAAAGATGACCTGAGATTTTTATTTGGGGTTCATTGAGAATGGAAAAACTATCCTTCTATGATAACCCTATAGTACATTTTTTTCAAAGGTCAAAGTTGGATATTTGTTTTTCCTCCAGATTTTGTCCTGTCTGTTAAGGTATTCATCTAGAATGTAAGAGCTGTTACGGGCAAAAGGAATGTTTTTTATTGTTTTCTGTTCTTAGACTTGAAAGGTTTTGAAATTCCTCCAGGAACCTCGGATCACCTTGGGCCAACTTGTCTCTTAAGGAAAATAATTGTCTTTTAAGAATTAAAAAAATACATAGTTTTGTCCTATACTCGTTCAAATGTGTTTGATACTTTTTAAGGCTATTTAATGAGTTATATTTTAAAAGATGCCGTTTGAAGTAATGAATAATTATTTGCTATCCAAAACAATGGAGTTTTTCTTTGTTAAGGTACTTAAACTGTTTTCATGCCTCCTTCTAACCTAAACTCTGTTTAGATGCTCAAAGTCAATGAAGTCCTCAGGGTTAATATGTGATTCTGAAGCACTTTATGATTCTGAAGCACTTTATGAATCAACAAAGAAGTAATAGAACTTAGAATCTTTGTATCACATATATAGTTTTAGGTTGTATAGAATGTTCATCTCATGTAGAATTGGTTTGGTTTTTTTGTATTTGTTTAAGAATCACGGCAGTTCAAAAATAGCTTTACTGTAGTAATAGTGTGATATTAGTTAGTTTTCTGGTTGGCTGACCCTTGCCATCCCTTCGGGTTCATGATTTTGAGGACCCAGGAGATGCTTTATGTAGTTATGTCTATGAATTCCCTCATGTAGTCCACTACAACTTGATAGGGAATAAGGTCGTTGTTTATTGTAGTGTGACCATATACTCTTTGTGTAAACTGGGGCACTTGAGCATGAAAGGAGATGCTAAAAATAATTTAAATTTATAATAATTGCTGTGAAATGTCACCAAATAAAATAAATATTTGCTGTATCGTGTAAATCCAATTAAATTAATAGCGAAACTACTGTAGCATTAAGTGCAGATTACTCTCTCTGTACATTTTGCACAGGAATACACAGAGTCTCTTTCCTGTATGTATTTCACGAACACCTTACAAACACCTTACATATCCCACTGACCCAGCTGATGGAGGCCTGGAGGTTATGCGCATTTTGCAAGCTGAAGAATAGCTGTGGCACAACTAGCATGTACACCAAGTGGCTGGCCGGGACAGCAGCTTCAAACATTCTGCTATCAGCACCCACATCTGGATAGAGTTAGTGTCCAGGTGTACTTCTTTGATCAGGAAAGGGTCAGGAAAGAGAGAGATGGGTTCTCAGTGGTTGGTTTTTAGATTGAACCAGAAGTTGAAGTGAGAACTCTGTTAACTTCACCTGTACTCCACAGAGTACTAGGCAAAGCCATGGTAGAAGGTGGAAGTATAAAGTGGAAATGTAACAAACCCATACTATCTTACTTTAATGCAGTTATTCATAATAATATTTAAAAAATGAAAAACATGAGACAATTGTTAAGTTGGGTGGGATGTGGGAATAACAGCTCTAAATTAGTACAGTCCTGGGCAAACTGGGCCATGTGGTCACTCCAGTTATAGAGTACATATCATCCTGAATTTGGATCTTGATTTCTCTAGTGACATGTATTTAAAATTTGGCTAAAATTCAAGCCTAATGTGTATACATTAAAATATTTTTTTTCTGAATTAGTAACTATTCTGGGAGTTATTCTAAACTTCTTAAAAATTAAGTGTCAGGACTTCCCTGGAGGCGCAGTGGTTAAGAATCTGCCTGCCAGTGTAGGGGACGTGGGTTCGATCCCTGGTCTGGGAAGATCCCACATGCTGTGGAGCAGCTAAGCACATGTGCCACAACTACGGAGCCTGTGCTGTAGAGCCCGTGAGCCACAACTACTGAAGCCCGTGTGCCCTAGAGCCTGCACTGCAACTACTGAGCCCACCTGCCACAACTACCGAAACCTTCTAACTTTAGAGCCCGCGTGCTGCAACTACTGAGCCCGTATGCTGCAACTACTGAAACCTGCGTGCCTAGAGCCCGTGCTCTGCAGCAACAGAAGCCACCACAATGAGAAGCATGCGCACCCCAACGAAGAGTAGCCCTCGCTCGCTGCAACTAGAGAAAACCCACGTGCAACGCCGAAGACCCAATACAGCCAAAAAAAAAAAAAAAATTCAGTGTCAAATTACTTGCTTTCTAAAACTTGAGAACCAGCAATGTTGAAACTGGCCAAAAGGTAAAATAATCTGCTCTAGTCTGCCATAACATTTGCAGAGGATGTTTCCCAAACCTTTAAAACTGCCTGGACATGTAAAATTCCCTATTTGTCCTGTTTGCCAACAGGTGAACAGAATCCTTTTTATTCTCAAAACTCAACGGAGGTTTACGTAAAATTAAGTCACCCTCACCTTGTTTGTAATTTGGAGAACTAATTCTTATTCTCTGAGTTTCGTTGTGAATGTAAATCAGGGGCTCCAGAATTCTAAAATCCGCTTTGGACAACTTTTGGGTGAACAGTCCCTAATTAAATTGGGAGACTCTAGATGCATAAAAATGGTTGTGGATGGATCATTGTTTTGGTGTGTTATTGGTGATGGTGAAACTTTTTTATGCTGTG
Organism: Globicephala melas; assembly: GCF_963455315.2. Classification (NCBI taxonomy): domain Eukaryota; kingdom Metazoa; phylum Chordata; class Mammalia; order Artiodactyla; family Delphinidae; genus Globicephala; species Globicephala melas. The sequence goes on along the minus strand of NC_083317.1, from coordinate 108,386,629 downwards.
ATTTTTCCTGCTTTTAACATTTCATGAAAAATTTCAGACAAGCAGGTTAAAAGAAATTTTAGTCAACATTTGTGTCCACCACCTAGATTCTACCATACTTTTCTCAAAAAAATTTATTTTTGTAAAAGCTTAATTCAGATATAATTCAAATACCATAAAATTCTGCCCTACCCCCGTTTAAATGGCACAATTCAATAGTTATTAGTGTATTCACAGATTTGTGCAGCCATCACCACAGTCTATTTTTAAACATTCTCATTACCCCCAAAAGAAATTCTGTATCCTTTACCAGTCAGTCCTCATTCCCCCCACCCGCCGCCTCTCCCTCCCAACCCTAGGCAACTACTAATCTATTTTCTATAGATTTGCCTACTTTGGACATTTTATATGACTAGAATCTTACAATATGTGGTCTCTTGTGACTGGCTTCTTTTATTTAACATAATGCTTTCAAAGTTCATACGTCTGGTAGTATGTGTAAGTACTTTATTCCTTTATTAGCAAATAATATTCCATTGTATGGATATAGCACCTTTTATTTATCTATTCATCAGTGGATGGACATTGGGTTGTTTACATTGTTTGGCTATTATGGATAATGCTGCTATGAATATTCCTGTATAGGTTTTTATATAGAAATAATTTTTCATTTATCATGGGTATATACCTAGAAGGGGAATTGCTGGGTCATGTGGTAATTTTATATTTAACCTTTCGGTGAACTGTCAGACTGTTTTCCAAAGTGGCTGCAGTATTTTACATTTCTGACAGCAGTATATGAGGTTCCAGTTTCTCCACATCCTTGTTAACACATGTCTTTTTGATTATAGCCATCATAGTGAGTATGAAGTGATATTTCATTGTGGTTTTGATTTGCATTTCCCTACTGAAGGATTATCATGAGCATCTTTTTGTGTGCTTATTGACCATTTGTATATTTTATTGGAAGAAATGTCTGTTCAGATCTTTTGCCCATTTTGAAGATGGGTTATTTGTCTTTTTACTGAGTTGTAAGAATTCTTTATTTTAGTGACAGGTCTCTTATCAGAAATATGATTTGCAGATATTTTCTGCCATTCTATATGTTGTTTTTCACTTTCTTAATGATGTCTTCTGCCAAACAAAAGCTTTTTAAAAAAAATTTTTTTTAAATAGGCCTAGCTAATTTTATTTATTTTATTTTTGGCTGTGTCAGGTCTTAAGTTATGGCATGCGGGCTTCTCTCTAGTTGTGGCATGCGGGCTCAGTAGTTGTGGTGCATGGGCTTAGTTACCCTGCGGCATGTGGAATCTTAGTTCACTGACCAGGGACCGAACAGGCATCCCCTGCATTGGAAGGCGGATTCTTAACCACTGGACCACCAGGGAAGTCCCATAAATCTTCTAGTTTTCATGAAGTGCTACTTATTTTTTAAAATTTTGTCACTGTGCTTTTGTTGTCATATCTAAGAAACATTTCTTAATTCAAGATCCTGAAGAGTTTGTGCAATTGCCTATGCTTATTAAAAGTTTTATAATTTTGATTTTTATATTTAGGTCTTTCATCTATTTTAGCTAATTTTTGTATATGCTATAAGGCAAGGTACCAACTTCATTTTTTAAATTTGTGGCTGTCCACTTGTTGCAGTACTGTTTTTTGAAAAAAATATTATTTTACTTTTGAATGACCTTGGCACCCTCCTCAGAAATCAGTTGACCGTTTATTTTTGGACTCTAGTTCTGTCCCATTATCTGTATGTCATCCTTTGCCAATATCACATTGTCTTCATTTTGTAGCTTTGAAATTGGGACATGTGAGTCTGCCAGCTTTGTTCTTCTTTTCTAAGCTTGTTTTGGCTATTCTGGGTCCCTTGACTTTCTGTATGAATTTTAGGATAAGCTTATCAATTTCTGCAAAGGATTTTGATAGAGATCACATTGAATCTGTGGATCAATATGGGGATTGGTACTATCTTAACAGTATTAAGTTTTCTGACGCATACATGGGATGTTTTCCCACTTATGTCTAAATCTTTCAGTAGTGTTACATAGCTTTTTAAGTATAGGTTTTGCACTTCTTTAGTCAAATTGTTTTATTCTTTTTGATGATATTGTAAGTGGAATTTTAATCTTAATTACATATTTGGATTGTTTATTACAAGTGTATACAGTTGATTTTTGTGTATTTATTTTGTATCCTACTACCTTACCAAACGTTTTTATTCTAATAGTATATTAATGGAACTCTCAGGATTTTCTTTATATAAGATCATGTCATCTGCAAATAGAGATAGTTTTACTTTTCCTTTCCATTCTGGATACTTTTAATTTCACTTTCTTGCTTAATTGCCCTAATTGCCTTAATTTCTTGCCTTAATTGCCCTGCCTAATACCTCATACTTTTGCATAGAAGTGGTGAGGGCAGAAATCTTTGTTCCTGATCTTAGTTGAGGGGAAAGCATTTAGTCTTTACCCATTAAGTGTAATGTTGACTGTGGGTTTTTCATATATGCTGTTTATCAGATTGAGGGCATTTCCTTCTGTTCGTTTGTTGATTGTCTTTATTATGTTAAGATGTTGGATTTTTGACAAATGCTTTCTCTGCATATATTCTGACCATCATATGGTTTTTGTTCTTTATTGTGTGGATACGTTAGATTAATTGATTTTGGGATATTAAACCAAACTTGCATTCCTGGGATAAATCTCACTTGGCCATGGTGTATAATCCTTTTTTGTAAGTTGCTGGATTTGGCTTGTTAATTTTGTTGATTTTTACATCTACATTCATAAGAGATAATGGCTTGAGGACTTCCCTGGTGGTCCAGTGGTAAAGAATCTGCCTTCCAATGCAGGAGATACGGGTTCGATCCCTGGTCATGGAACTAAGATCCCACATGCTGCAGGGCAAATAAGCCTGGGCGCCACAACTACTGAGCTCATGTGCCACAACTAGAGAAGAGAAAACCTGCACACCCCAACTAGAGAGAAACCTGCGTGCCGCCGCGAAAGATCCTGTGTGCCACAACTAAGACCCGATGCAGCCAAAATATGGAAAGAAAGAGATAATGGCTGGGAGTTTTCTTGTGATGTCTTTGGTTTTGGTATCAGGACAGTACTCTGGCTTCATAGAATGAGTTGGGATACCATTCACTTTTTTTTTTTTTTTTTGGCTGTGCCCTGCGGCACGTGGGATCTTAGTTCCCTGACCAGGGATTGAACCCGTGACCCCTTCAGTGGAAGCTGGGAGTCCTAACCACTGGACCACCAAGGAATTCCCTACCATTTACTTTTTACTAAACTTGCTTTGTGTGATCAGTTTTTGGACTGAGACCCTAGTTTACATTTTAGTGGATCATTTTCATATTAATGCATTACTGTATTGAACTGTGAGATATGTTCCTTCCAAGTCCAACATCTGATTGGGTAAAATAAGGCACAAGACTTAGAGCATCACACTGAAGAAGATAGCTCTTTTAGAGGTAATTGGTATACTTTGAGTGGATGTAGCTTGGGTTAGACTAAAAATTTTTAGGGATAAAAGTATAAACTTTTAATGTATGATTAATCAATCCACATAAGTGGATTTAACTTGATAGGTTTTTGGTTTTGAAACAGGAGTGGCTCTTACGTTTGAGTGAGTGTTGGCCTTGTTATTGACACCATGGCAGAGCTTGACCATACAGTGCCCCTGAAGGCTGAGGGTAACAGTTGCTTATTGTAATGTTGTCTTTCAGTTTGTGGAGAGAAATGGTAGTTTGAAAAAGGTCACAAATAGGTGATTTATTTTGCTTGTTTTTGTAGAGGTAAAAATGTACATGTAGTGAAGTGCACAGATCTTTAAGTGTACAATTCGAGTTTTGACAAAACGTAACCCCTACCCCAGTCAAGATACAGAACATTTCCATCCCTCCCAAAGTTCCCTCATGCCATTTGGCAATCAGTTCCTCCACTCCTTCAGCAGCAACCACTGTTTTGATTTCTGTATCAATACATTAGTCTTGTTTGTTTTTGAATTTTATATCAGTGGAATCATACAATGATTTTGGCTTCTTTTACTCACTATAACGTTTTTGAGATTTATCAATGTTGTGTGTATCAGTAGTTTGTTCATTTTTATTATTATGTAATATTCCACTGTATGGATATACCAGAATTTGTTTAGCCATTCACATATTAATGGCCATTTGGATTGTTTCCAGTTTTTGTGGACAGTTTTGTGTTTGTGTGGACAGTTTTGTGTTTCCAGTTTTTGTGGGTGTTCATTTCTCAGTATAAACACCTAGGAGTGAAATTGCTGGAACAGAAGATAGCCCCTGATAGATTTTGGTATTCCCCACTTCCTACAGCTTGGAATATGTAGGCTGTAATAATAGGTACTTGATGCCTGGAAGAGATAAATCTTGGTATAGTAAAAGAAACTTTTAAAAAGTTGCGTTATAATATTTTATCCTTAAGGATATTTTTAAAGTATTTTGCTCAGCTGTATTTTAATCAAAATAGTATGTGGTTTGTGGACAAACAGGCTACTTTTAGACAGGTATATAAAAACCAGTAGAAATGAACCACTACTTTATTTGGTAGTAGCAATTTGAATTTTAAATTAAAAAATAATTTGGCAATAAAGTTGATAAAAATAAATAGAATTTGAAGCATTCTGAATTTAACAAGGTTGAATGTTTTAAAAATGCAACCTTGGATTTGGTGTAGTATTTTCATAGAAAAGCTATTTTCAGGTACTAGATAAGAAAATTTCTACAGGTTTGTCTGTGAGGCATATTATCCTGTCTAGTCTGGTACCTCTTGAGTTCACCAGCCCTAGCTCTCCAGAGGTTATTTAATAGTGCCTCTAAGTGGTTTCTCTTCCCTGATGTCTTTCCTTCATTAGTTACCCCCTTTAAAAAAAGAGGTAAGTATGCATTATATTTTAATCTTTAAAGCCAAAGATTCAGTATAATGTATATTTTGAAGTCAAGGTCGTAGAGAACTAAACTTAATGGTAGCCATTTTGTACAATTTCCCCTACATTCTTTTTTTTTTTTTTTTTTTTTTGCGGTTACTGGGCCCCTCACTGTTGTGGCCTCTCCCGTTGCGGAGCACAGGTTCCAGACGCGCAGGCCCAGCAGCCATGGCTCACGGGCCCAGCCGCTCCACAGCATGTGGGATCCTCCCAGACCGGGGCGCAAACCCGCGTCCTCTGCATCGGCAGGCGGACTCCCAACCACTGCGCCACCAGGGAAGCCCTCCCCTACATTCTTATATATTTCTGCTATATATGGCCAGGGAAAGCAGAATCATAATTTATTATTGATTCATAACCTGCTGTGGATGCTTTGGTGTTAGACAGCTTTTTAAAAATTTCACTTTAGGTAGTATTAGAAACATTTTCAGAAAGACAAGTGATGCTTACTTCTTGCGCAGGAGTTTGTGGGTGAGCTCGGCTGAGCTTCACTACTCTCATCCTTTGCTTGGATCAATAAGTAGACTCTTGGTGTTTTCATGATGATGGCAGAAGCACAGGAGACAAGGAACATAGCTTGGTGCTTTGTGACCACCTAGAGGGGTGGGATAGGGAGGGTGGGAGGGAGGGAAACGCAAGAGGGAAGAGATATGGAACGTATGTATATGTATAACTGATTCACTTTGTTATAAAGCAGAAACTAACACACCATTGTAAAGCAATTATACTCCAATAAAGATGTAAAAAAAAAATGGCTTAAGGCTTGGCACACTGTCACTTCTGCCCTCATTACATTGGCAAAAGCAGGTCTCGTGGTTGAGCTCAGGGTCAAGAGTGATACATTCTGCCTATAATAGGACAAACTGCAAAGTGGCATGACAAAAGGCATGGATGTAAGGAATAGTGAAGAATTAGGGCCAATGTAGTCTGTTACATATGGAAAATTTAAAAACATGCACAAGTAGAGCAAAGAGTATAATGTCTCTGTCACTTACCTCAGTAGTTATAAACATGTGGTCAGTTTTCCTTCACATACACTTACTTAGTGCCTCATAGTAAGTTACATATGTCTGTAAATCGTATCAGTGTTTTCTTAGGTCAGTGTCTCAAGGCAATAGAAATAAAAACAAAAATAAACTAATGGGACCTAAGTCAAACTTACAAGCTTTTGCACAGCTAAGGAAACCATACACAAGATGAAAAGACAACCTACAGGATGGGAGAAAATATTTGCAAATGATGCAACTGACAAGGGCTTAATTTCCAAAATATACAAACAGCTCATACAACTCAACAACAACAAAAAACAACCCAATTGAAAAATGGGCAGAAGACCTAAATAGACATTTCTCCAAAGAAGAAATACAGATGGCCAACAGGCACATGAAAAGATGCTTAACATTGCTAATTATGAGAGTAATGCAAATCAAAACTATAGTGAGGTACTACCTCACACCAGTCAGAATGGCCATCATTAAAAAGTTTACAAATAACAAATGCTGGAGAGGGTGTGGAGAAATGGGAACCCTCCTGCACTGTTGGTGGGAATGTAAGTTGGTGCAGCTACTATGGAGGTTCCTCGTAAAACTAAAATAGAATTACCATATGATCCAGCAATCCCACTCCTGGGTATATTCCAGACAAAACTCTAATTTGAAAAGATACATGTACCCCTATGTTCATAACAGCACTATTTACAGTAACCAAGACATGGAAGCACCCTAAATGTCCATCAACAGATGAATGGATAAAGAAGATGTGGTATATATACACAATGGAATATTACTCAACCATACAAAGAACAAAATAATGCCATCTGCAGCAACGTGGATGCATCTAGAGGTTCTCATACTAAGTGAAGTAAATCAGAAAGAGAAGGAATACCACATGATAACATTTATATGTGGAATCTAAAATATGACACAAAAGAACATATCTACGAAAAAGAAACAGACTCACAGACATAGAGAACGGACTTGTGGTTGCCAAGGGGGAAGGGGATTGAGGGAGGGATGAGTGGGAGGTTGGGGTTAGCAGATGTAAGCTATTACATGTAGAATGGATAAACAACAAGGTCCTACTGTATGGCACAGGGAACTATATTCAGTATCCTATGATAAACCATAATGGAAAAGAATATAAAAAAAGAATGTATATATATGTATAACTGAATCACTTTGCTGTACAGCAGAAATTAACAACATTGTAAATCAACTATACTTCAGTTACAAAAAAAGAGTTACATATGTCTTGTCTCTATTTTAGTAGGTTAAGATTGATCAGTTGATTCAGGGTGTTGCCATCTTATTCATCTGTTATCAAATTTCTCATCAGTCTTTAATGATTTTAATAGCCAACACCTAGTTCAGTGCTTCTCACAGATCTGCAATAAAGATCGAGTTTTTTAAAAAAATTTCCAGTCCTACCATGACTGCTATTTTTATAAAATACAATAAACTTTTAGACAAATGAAACTTAAAACTCTAAGGCATAGAAAATAAAAGCCACAAATTTTTATTATAGATTCAAGGAAATAAAATTATTGTCAACTTGTTATATAAGTTTATGAATGCTTATATAAAATTTATGTACCTTTTGTTATTATGAACTGGCAACAGTTTGCATACCAGCACTGATCCTTTTGTGGACCACAGTAGCCTTAGATACATTATTTTATGAGAGATTGCAAAATGATGATATTCTAATTCTAATTCTGGAACTGTTTATAAAGAACTTTCTTTCACTTACTGCGTGGTTACTTATGGCAGAGTTGATACTAGAAAGGCAGAATGCATGCTTGATTCCTTCCCTAACTTTGACCAATTTTGTGCATAATTTTTTCAAGTTTTATTAACTCATTATTATTTTCAACAAAGTGTAGTTCAGGCACATGTTACAGTAGAAAGGGCAAGATGTAGAAAGGAGGTTGGGTTTATGAAGTATAATAGTTGCATCTTGAAAAGTGGACCATGTGCTAAATACTTGTGAAATTGTGACATTCTATGTTTAAACTTTAAAGTTTTTCTTAGGAAAAAATGTATAGACCTAAGCTAAAATTACTTCTTAAAAGTATTTTAGGAAAAGTAATTAAAGGTAAAATTGAGTCTGTTCACAAACTCAGTATATTTAGGAAGAGAAAGCCCTTTGATTATCTTTCATCTCTGCATGAAAAGTATCATCTAAGGTAATCTTTAGTATACTGATAGTATGGGGAGATGAACTGAAGAGAGGCTGTTTAGGTATATAAATCTATAATATTCTTTCTATTTCTTTGTCTCTTTGCAAAGAACCTTTGGTTCTTGTTCATGTGAACAGGCAACACACACTTGAATCACCATCTAAAGAAGTATTTTTTGTTAAAGTAGTAGATCTCAGTCACAGTTGGAATGCAGAGTCAGTCAGGAAAACTAAAGGTCAATATAAAGAAAAAATCTGTGAGGAGTATAACTAAACAGATAAGCATGGACATGGTTCAAAACTTTTCCTTCTAATATTTTAATGGTATGACAACAGTTGTTACTGAATGTTGTTTCTCTGTGTGTGTGTGTGTGTGTGTGTGTATGTACATTGCCAACTTTTAGAAGTAGGATGGTTTGAGCTAATTAAGAGTGGGTTAGATTTATCTAGAGATAACCTTGATCCTCCGTTGGCTAATGCTCATCATCAAATGGGAAAAGTAGCTATAATAAAACTTTTAAGGATTGAAAAATCATGAGGTAAAGAATAGTGTACTTTGATTTTAGCCAACGGTGCCAAGTTTTCTTAATTATTTAATTTAAAACTGGCTACGTAAGTATAGTTTGTCAGCCAAATAACATTGCTATAACTTTCTGGAAAGACTCTTTTAGAGTCATTGAAATCCAAGGGAAAATATATAATTGATTTCAAAAGGTTTAAAAATTGGAATTAGAAATTGTAACACTGGAATAAATTTTTATTTCCCCTGAAGTTGGAAAATAAAGGTAATAAACAGTTGTGTGTTTATTTTCTTACCCAGTGATCATATGTATCAATAAAACCCATTAGAACTATATTTAGCATTAGAACTATATTTAATTTACCTGAGAAGTTGAAATTCCTCAACCATTTCCACGGTTAGAGTTTGTGTACATGGGGTCTGGCTGTCTTTAAGTGGGTGCTAGTAGTAGTATCTGAATCCAAGCTAAACCGCTTTTTAATTCATTGATTTAGATAGTACAGACTGTTCATTATGGTCAGGAATAGTGCCCACTTGAACTTGAAAGGAGCTGTTGGCACCCTTACACATAAGGGGAGAAGAAGATTTGGAATGACTTTGAAGAATCAAGAGACATATTTATTTATTCAAAAGAAGATGAAATTGTAATCAGAACTACTACAAATTGGTTCAGTAAAGGAGAAAAAATAATTAAATTAAAAGCAATATGGAATTCATAGTAGCATGATCCCAGATAGCGTGTAGAAACAAAGCAGGAACATTGAATAACTACTAGCTTGAAATCTCATTAGGGAAAAGTGTTTCCTCAACGTATGAACTCATTAACAAACCAGGAGCAGTAAAAGGCTAAGACAATGCTATATGTCACTAGGGACTTGTATTTCCCAAACCTGTTGAACACTGAAAACTTAAAAAAATAGTAATTTATTGAAGATATTTACTGAAGAGGTCTATAGGTTGCATACTTAGATTAAACAAGATAGAGAAAAATGAATGCAGACGAATTTAGTGATCAGAATTTTTGCTTATAATGCTTAGTATCTACAAATGTATTGAAATTATAAGACAAATGGAACAAAACTTCGTGATCTTAATTTAGGCAACATGAAATAGTCGATGATAAGTGCTGCTTAAGCAGATGTATGGCATCATTTCCTAAAGGCATTTAATACATTTATTATGTAAAATGAACAATTATATAACTGTCACCTGTATTCAGTAATTGCACCTAGAATTTTTTATATATATTTCAGAGACTTAGACTTTTTTAAAACTTATATACTACTTAGGTATAGATAAAACATATCTATATATCTATTTATATGAAATAAATTAGTTTTAGTATTTCTAAACTTTCTTCATGTTTAGCCTGACTCTTCTGAATTACTTTTTTTTTTTTTTTTTGCGGTACGCGGGCCTCTCACTGCTGTGGCCTCTCCCGTTGCGGAGCATAGGCTCTGGACGCGCAGGCTCAGTGGCCATGGCTCACGGGCCCAGCCGCTCCGCGGCATGTGGGATCTTCCCGGACCGGGGCACGAACCCGTGTCCCCTGCATCGGCAGGCGGACTCTCAACCACTGTACCACCAGGGAAGCCCCTGAATTACTTTTTGACTTGAGTTGTCCAGGTCCTGTTTTTCCACAGATCTCTTATTCCATCAAGAATTTTGATGATTCATTATTCCTTGTGAGTACTCAGTTACTTCTGGGATTTTTTTCCAGGCCACTGAGAATTCATTCTGGAATTTTTGACGCTAGCACTCCTTTGTTCTTACCAGAAGATGTCAATGTAAGTTTTTCAGGTAATAACCAGAACTCAGTCCTTCTTCAAATGGTTTTTATTTTTATTTTTTTAAATAATTTATTTATTTTTGGCTGCGTTGGGTCTTCGTTGCTGCGCGTGGCTTTCTCTAGTTGAGGTGAGTGGGGGCTACTCTTCGTTGAGGTGCATGGGCTTCTCATTGCGGTGGCTTCTCTTGTTGCAGAGCACCTAGGCCCACCTAGGCACACGGGATTCAGTAGTTGCAGCACACAGGCTCAGTAGTTGTGGCACAAGGGCTTAGTTGTTCCGCGGCATGTGGGACCTTCCTGGACCAGGGATCGAACCTGTGTCCCCTGCATTGGCAGGTGGATTCTTAACCACTGCGCCACCAGGGAAGCCCTTCAAATGTTTTTTAAATGTTTTGCTGACTGAAGTGTTACGGGGTTGCACTTGTCCAGGCATACCACTACGAATAAGGAGCCACTACACTTTCCAGGGATCTTACTCATTCTTACTGTTCATAGAATGCATAGAGAAATGGCGTACTTGGTGAGATACATAAAGCTCCAGCATGGCTATTCTAGATGACTTTCAGCCATGCTCACCTGTATTTCTTTCCCTGAACTCTTGGGGCATCTTTCTGCTCTAAGGGAGATTTCCTGAGAGATTCCGTCCTGAGAGATTCTGGGAATCACCTTCCCTTAAAGGATTTTATGTCAAATTGTACATAACTATGACCATGGCAGTGACAGCTTTGTCATTGGGCTAATGGAAAATTTAAGATATAGCATGATTTCAGAGATGTTTGATTTCTTTCAGTTGACATGTTTGAGATTGATTCAGAGAGGACAGCATACTACTCTGTGGGACTGTGGAGAGTTTAAAAGAGCAGTTTAGGCTAAAGAGTAGACAAAGCCTCATAGGACTTGGAAAGTATTTTGGACTTTATTGAACTTTATTCTAAGGGAAAGTCACTATAGGGTTTTAAGCAGGGGTAGGACTTGAATCAGATTTTTTTTTTCTTTCAAGCACACAGTCATGTTAACCAAGTGATCAAAGTCAGTATTACCAGTAGTGGAACAAAGTGACATTGTGTCCTTGCCATTGTATGACATCAGGAGAAGGCAGTGTAAAATCATCACCAATGTAAAATTGTTGCCAAAAAGAAATGTTTATCTAGAGTCTAATCATGAGAAAGGAAACCCATCCTGGTTGTGGGTCATTCTACAAAAAGCTACTCTGAACTTTTAAAAATGTCAGTGTCATGAAAGACCATAAAAATGTGAAGAGGTGAATAGTTCTAGATTAATGTGTGGTCTTCGATAGGGTTCTGGAATTAAAGGAAAAAAAAAAGCCATAAAGGTATTTGTGACATTTGGGAAAATTTGTGTATAGGTACTAACAGTGTTAAATTTTTTGGGTGTGAAAAAGGTATTGTAGTTATGCAGGGGAATGTTCCAGTTTGTAGGAGTTCCATGATGAAAAGATGTTTGGGGAGTGAAAAATCTACAATTTACTTTCCAGTTGTTCAGGGGAAAAAGTATATATATAGGTAGAAATAAACCAAATGTGGCAAAATGTTACTAATTGTTAAATTTAGTTGGAGAATGCTGTTCATTGTACCATACTTTCAACTTTTTGTAGGTTCAAAATTTTTCAAAATAAAAGGAGGGTATAACAAGCATATGGTAAGGTTAGGAGCTATAGTCTCTTTGTTTTAATCCTTTAGTTGTAGGCTCAAACTTCATTCAGCATTGTATGTGAGGTGATGGGCTCTTATGAAAAATCTTTGGTGAGGTTGATTCATCTAAAGTACCCGAGATGTTGGATAATTTTGTGAAGAAACTGTACTATTTTTTTAGTTATAGATGTGGTGAGATTAGATAGATAAAAGTCAAATTTCCAGTTGTCTTTTGGTAATGAAAGGATTATTCTGAGTAGCTGAGAATCTCAGATCACTAAAATGGGTGTGGGTGGGTATTTTTTAAATCTTTCTTAACCCTAAAACTTTTAATTTTATTTCAACAATTGAAGGCTCCTAATTTGAAAGGGCTTTTTTTTTTTTTTTTGCCGTACGCGGGCCTCTCACTGCCATGGCCTCTCCCAGTTGCCAAGCGCAGGCTCAGCGGCCATGGCTCATGGGCCCAGCTGCTCTGCGGCATGTGGGACCCTCCCAGACCAGGGCGCGAACCCATGTCCCCTGCACCGGCAGGCGTACTCTCAACCACTGCGCCACCAGGGAAGCCCCAAAAGGGATTTTAAAGGCAATTACACGAATAAGTTTGGTATTGATGAAATTCAATTTCAAAAATCGTTTATATAGTATAATAGTTCTTTTCTTGGAGACATCAACAGAACATTATTTCACTCATGATGGAAACTTTTTAAAGTAATAAAGCTTACCCCTTTTAAGTACCAAAATATTAAAAAGTAAAATAACTTTGAAGGTAGTCTTCCAGAAATATAATGCATATTTAACCACTTTCCTTCTGCAGTGCTAATTATTTTGGGGTTTGAAAAGACTTACATTTTAGTCCTATCCCCAGGCAACTGGCATTTTCTTCATCTGTAAAACATATACATTATGAATAAGAAAATATGTAAGACACCTGAAATAAAAGGTACAGACTCTTAGTTCCCTTCTTTTGCTTTATTTAAAAAAATATTTATTGTAAAATAAGACACATGTAAAGAAAACTACACGCAACAAATGTGTAGTTGAGTGAGTTATAAGTTTTTAACCAATATATTCAAAGGGTTTTTTTCTTTAAAGCCAAATAATATTGTTGAGAGTATGTCTTGGGATTGATCGTTCTGGGTTTATAGTCTAATTTTGATTCATATTCTTTCATGCCTTGCAGAATTTTAATACCTTTTCGCTTATTTAGAAATAGCACATTCCAGTTTTCATCTGTTGTTTGAGTTTGTCTTTCTGTCTTGCTTGCTTTAGAGATATTATTCTATTCCTTATTTCCTTTTTTACTTTTAGTAACTTTGTATGGAATTTAACTTCTATGCTTATTGCTTCTCTTCCATGCAAACTTAATTTCTTGCATTTTACTTTTTTAAAATTTTTATTTTATATTGGAGTATAGTTGATTAACAATGTTCTGTTAGTATCAGGTGTATTTCTTGCATTTTTTTTTTTTCTTTTCTTTTCTTTTGGCTCCCCACACAGATCTTAGTTATGGGACCAGGGATGGAACCCGTGCCCCCTGCAGTGGAAACATGGAGTCCTAACCACTGGACCTCCAGGGAATTCCTAGTATTTCTTGCATTTTTAGAATACCTTCTAAATTTTCAGATACTTTCTACAAATTGAGAGAGCTCCCTCTTCTGTTAAAATCATGGCAGTTTGTTTTCTGAGCATTCCTGGCACTGATTCCTCCCCACACTTTAGTCTGGCCCTTCTGTTTTCCTTATCTTATTTTTTTTTTGAATTTTATTTTATTTATTTTTTTAAACAGCAGGTTCTTATTAGTCATCAGTTTTATACACATCAGTGTATACATGTCAATCCCAATCGCCTAATTCATCACACCCCCACCCATAACCCCCCCACGGCTTTTCCCCCTTGGTGTCCATACATTTGTTCTCTACATCTGTGTCTCAGTTTTGCCCTGCAAACCAGTTCATCTGTACCATTTTTCTAGGTTCTACATATATGTGTTAATATACAATGTTTGTTTTTCTCTTTCTGACTTACTTCACTCTGTATGACAGTCTCTAGATCCATCCACGTCTCAACAAATGACCCAATTTCAATCCTTTTTATTTTTGAGTAATATTCCATCATATATATGTACCATATCTTCTTTATCCATTCGTCTGTCGATGGGCATTTAGGTTGCTTCCTTGACCTGGCTATTGTAAATAGTGCTGCAATGAACATTGGGGTGCATGTGTCTTTTTGAATTATGGTTTTCTCTGTGTATATGCCCAGTAATGGGATTGCTGGATCATATGGTAATTCTATTTTTAGTTTTTTAAGGACCCTCCATACTGTTCTCCGTAGTGGCTGTATCAGTTTACATTCCCACCAACAGTGCAAGAGGGATCCCTTTTCTCTACACCCTCTCCAGCATTTGTTGTTTGTAGATTTTCAGATGAAGCCCATTCTAACTGGTGTGAGGTGATACCTCATTGTTGTTTTGATTTGCATTTCTCTAATAATTAGTGATGTTGAGCAGCTTTTCATGTGCTTCTTGGCCATCTGCACGTCTTCTTTGGAGAAATGTCTGTTTAGGTCTTCTGCCCATTTTTGGATTGGGTTGTTTTTTTTTTAATATTGAGCTGCATGAGCTGTTTATATATTTTGGAGATAAATCCTTTGTCCGTTGATTCATTTGCAAATATTTTCTCCCATTCTGAGGGTTGCCTTTTGGTATTGTTTATGGTTTCCTTTGCTGTGCTAAAACTTTTAAGTTTCATTAGGTCCCATTTGTTTATTTTTGTTTTTATTTCCATTACTCTAGGAGGTGGATCAAAAAAGATCTTGCTGTGATTTATGTCACAGAGTGTTCTTTCTATGTTTTCCTCTAAGAGTTTTATAGTGTCTGGTCTTACATTTAGGTCTCTAATCCATTTTGAGTTTATTTTTGTGTATGGTGTTAGGGAGTGTTCTAATTTCATTCTTTTACATGTAGCTGTCCTGTTTTCCCAGCACCACTTATTGAAGAGACTGTCTTTTCTACATTGTATATTCTTGCCTCCTTTGTCATAGATTAGTTGACCATAGGTGTGTGGGTTTACCTCTGGGCTTTGTATCTTGTTCCATTGATCTATGTTTCTGTTTTTGTGCCAGTACCATATTGTCTTGATTACTGTAGCTTTATAGTATAGTCTGAAGTCAGAGAGTCTGATTCCTCCAGCTCTGTTTTTTTCCCTCAAGACTGCTTTGGCTATTCAGGGTCTTTTGTGTCTCCATACAAATTTTAAGATTTTTTTGTTCTAGTTCTGTAAAAAATGCCATTGGTAATTTGATAGGGATTGCATTGAATCTGTAGATTGCTTTGGGTAGTATAGTCATTTTCACAATATTGATTCTTTCAATCCAAGAACATGGTATATCTCTCCATCTGTTGATATCATCTTTAATTTCTTTCATCAGTGTCTTACAGCTTTCTGCATACAGGTCTTTTGTCTCGCTAGGTAGTTTTATTCCTAGGTATTTTATTCTTTTTGTTACAGTGGTAAATGGGAGTGTTTCCTTCATTTCTCTTTCAGATTTTTCATCTTTAGTGTATAGGAATGCAAGAGATTTCCGTGCATTAATTTTGTACCCTGCAACTTTACCAAATTCATTGATTAGCTCTAGTCATTTTCTGGTGGCATCTTTAGGATTCTCTATGTATAGTATCATGTCATCTGCAAACAGTGACAGTTTTACTTCTTCTTTTCCAATTTGTATTCCTTTTATTTCTTTTTCTTCTATGATTGCCGTGTTTGGGACTTCCAAAACTATGTTGAATAATAGCAGTGAGAGTGGACATCCTTGTCTTGTTCCTGATCTTAGAGGAAATGCTTTCAGTTTTTCACCGATGAGAATGATGTTTGCTGTGGGTTTGTCATATTTGGCCTTTATTATGTTGAGGTAGGTTCCCTCTATGCCCACTTTCTGGAGAGTTTTTATCATAAATGGGTGTTGAATTCTGTCAGAAGCTTTTACTGCATCTATTGAGATGATCGTGTGGTTTTTCTTCTTCAATTTGTTAATATGGGGTATCACATTGATCTGTGTATATTGAAGAATCCTTGCATCCCTGGGATAAATCCCAGTTGATCATGGTGTATGATCCTTTTAATGTGTTGTTGGATTCTGTCTGCTAGTATTTTGTTGAGGATTTTTGCATGTATATTCATCAGTGATACTGGTCTGTAATTTTCTTTTTTTGTAGTATCTTTGTCTCATTTTGGTATCAGGGTGATGGTGGCCTCATAGAATGAGTTTGGGAGTGTTCCTTCCTCCGCAGTTTTTTGGAAGAGTTTGAGGAGGATGTGTGTTAGCTCTTCTCTAAATGTTTGATAGAATTCACCTGTGATGCCATCTGGTCCTGGACTTTTGTTTGTTGGAAGATTTTTTTGTTCTTTTTTTTTGCGGTATGTGGGCCTCTCACTGTTGTGGCCTCTCTCGTTGCGGAGCACAGGCTCCGGACGCACAGGCTCAACGGCCATGGCTCACAGGCCCAGCTGCTCCGCAGCATGTGGGATCTTCCCGGACCGGGGCACGAACCCGTGTCCCCTGCATCAGCAGGCAGACTCTCAACCACTGTGCCATCAGGGAAGCCCCTGTTGGAAGATTTTTAATCACAATTTCAATTTCGTTACTTGTGATTGGTCTGTTCATATTTTCTATTTCTTGCTGGTTCAGTCTTGGAAGGTTATACTTTTCTAAGAATTTGTCCATTTCTTCCAGGTTGTCCATTTTATTGGCATAGAGTTGTTTGTAGTAGTCTCTTAGGATGCTTTGTATTTCTACGGTGGCTGTTGTAACTTCTCCTTTTTCATTTCTAATTTTATTGATTTGAGTCCTCTCCCTCTTTTTCTTGATGAGTCTGTCTAATGGTTTATCAATTTTGTTTAACTTCTCAAAGAACCAGGTTTCAGTTTTAGTGATCTTTGCTGTTGTTTTCTTTGTTTTTATTTCATTTATTTCTCCCCTGAGCTTTATGATTTCTTTCCTTCTGCTAACTTGGGGTTTTGTTTGTTCTTCTTTCTCTAGTTCCTTTAGGTGTAAGGTTAGATTGTTTATTTGAGATTTTTCTTGTTTCTTGACGTAGGCTTGTATAGCTATAAACTTCCCTCTTAGGACTGCATTTGCTGTATCCCATAGGTTTTGTATTGTCATGTTTTCATTGTCACTTGTCTCTAAGTATTTTTTGATTTCTTCTTTAATTTCTTCAGTGATCTCTTGGTTATTTGGTAATGTAGTGTTTAGCCTCCATGTGTTTGTGTTGTTTATGTTTTTTCCCCTGTAATTCATTTCTAATCTCATAGTGTTGTGGTTAGAAAAGATGCTTGATATTTTTTCAATTTTCTTAAATTTGCTGAGGCTTGATTTGTGACCCAAGCTGTGATCTATCCTGGAGAATGTTCTGTGTGCACTTGAGAAGAAAGTGCAATCTGCTGTTTTTGGATGGAATGTCTTATAAATATTAATTAAATCTATCTGGTTTAGTGTGTCATTTAAAGCTTGGGTTTCCTTATTAATTTTCTGTTTGGATGATCTGTCCATTGGTGTAGGTGAGGTGTTAAAGTCCCCCACTATTATTGTATTACCGTCGATTTCCTCTTTTTCAGCTCTTAGCAGTTGTCTTATGTATTGTGCTCCTATTTTGGGTGCATATATATTTATAATTGTTATATCTTCTGTTATATTGATCCCTTGATCATTATGTAGTGTCTTTCCTTGTTTCTTGTAACATTCTTTATTTTAAAGTCTATTTTATCTGATATGAGTGTTGCTACTCCAGCTTTCTTTTGATTTCCATTTGCATGGAATATCTTTTTCCATTCCATCACTTTCAGTCTGTATGTGTCCCTAGGTCTGAAGAGGGTCTCTTGTAGACAGCATATATATGGATCTTGTTTTTGTATCCATTCAGCAAGCCTGTGTCTTTTGGTTGGAGCACTTAATCCATTCACATTTAAGGTCATTTTCGATACATATGTTCCTATGACCAGTTTCTTAAATCGTTTTGGGTTTGTTGTTGTAGGTCCTTTTTTTCTCTTGTGTTTCCCAGTTAGAGAAGTTCCTTTAGCATTTGTTGTAGAGCTGGTTTGGTGGTGCTGAATTCTCTTAGCTTTTGCTTTTCTGTAAAGCTTTTGATTTCTCCATCGAATCTGAATGAGATCCTTACTGGGTAGAGTAATCTTGGTTGTAGGTTCTTCCCTTTCATCACTTTAAGTATATCATGCCGCTCCCTTCTGGCTTGTAGAGTTTCTGCTGAGAAATTAGCTGTTAACATTATGGGAGTTCCCTTGTATGTTATTTTTCGTTTTTCAATAATTGAAAAGCAGCAACTATTGCTGCTTTCAATAATTTTTCTTTGTCTTTAATTTTTGCCAATTTGATTACTATGTGTCTCAGCGTGTTTCTCCTTGGGTTTATCCTGCCTGGGACTTGCTGTGCTTCCTGGACTTGGGTGGCTATTTCTTTTCTTATGTTAGGGGAGTTTTCAACTACAATCTCTTCAAATGTTTTCACGGGTCTTTTCTCTCTGTCTTCTCCTTCTGGGGCCCCTATTACGCGAATGTTGTTGCATTTAATGTTATCCCAGAGGTCTCTTAGGCTGTCTTCATTTCTTTTCATTCTTTTTTCTTTGTTCTGCAGCAGTGAATTCCACCATTCTGTCTTCCAGGTCACTTATCTGTTCTTCTGCCTCAGTTATTCTGCTATTGATTCCTTTTAGTGTAGTTTTCATTTCAGTTATTGTATTGTTCATCTCTGTCTGTTTGTTCTTTAATTCTTCTAGGTCTTTGTTAAACATTTCTTGCATCCTCTCGGTCTTTGCCTCCATTCTTTTTCCGAGGTCCTGTATCATCTTCACTATCATTATTTTGAATTCCTTTTCTGGAAGGTTGCCTATCTCCACTTCATTTAGTTGTTTTTCTGGGTTTTTATCTTGTTCTTTCACCTGGTATGTAATCCTCTGCCTTTTCATCTTGTCTATCTTTCTATGAATGTGGTTTTCCTTCCACAGGCTGCAGGATTGTTTTTTTTCTTGCTTCTCCTGTCTGCCCTCTGGTGGATGAGGCTATCTAAGAGGCTTGTTCAGGTTTCCTGTTGGGAGGGACTGGTGGTGGGTAGAGCTGACTGTTGATCTGGTGGGCAGAGCTCAGTAAAACTATAATCCGTTTGACTGCTGATGGGTAGGGCTGGGTTCCCTCCCTGTTGGTTGTTTGGCCTGAGGCAACCCGACAGTGGAGCCTACCTGGGCTCTTTGGTGGGGCTAATGGCAGCCTCTGGGAGGGCTCATGCCAAGGAGTACTTTCCAGAACTTCTGCTGCCAGTATCCTTGTCCCCATGGTGAGCCACAGCCACCCCTCACCTCTGCAGGAGACCGTCCAACACTAGCAGTTAGGTCTGGTTCAGTCTCCTATGGGGTCACTGCTCCTTCCCCTGTGTCCTGATGCGCACACTACTTTGTGTGTGCCCTCCAGGAGTGGAATCTCTGTTTCCCCGAGTCCTGTCATAGGCTTCAACGTCTGATTCTCTAGGAATTCCTCCTCCCGTTGCTGGACCACCAGGTTGAGAAGACTGACGTGGGGCTCAGAACCTTCATTCCAGTGTGTGGACTTCTGTGCTATAAGTGTTCTCCAGTCTGTGAGTCACCCACCCAGCAGTTATGGGATTTGATTTTGCTGTGATTGTGCCCCTCTACTGTCTCATTGTGGCTTCCCCTTTGTCTTTGGATGTGGGATATCTTTTTTGGTGAGTTCCAGTGTCTTCCTGTCAATGATTGTCCAGCAGCCTATTGTGATTCTGGTGTTCTCACAAGAGGGAGTGAGAGCATGTCCTTCTACTCCGCCATCTTGGTTCAGGCTTACCCTATTAATTTTGATTCTCATCCCAGCAGTTGCTCCTTATTGTGAGCCCTGACCCAGAAGGGAGTCCTGGCCTGTCAGTTTCAAAGGTTTAGGGGAATTAAACCCTTAGGTTCTCTTGCTGCCTCTGCTCCATTGGAGTGGCCACACCTCCTCCCAGTGCAGCTGCTGTTCTTAAATTGGCCCCTGTGCCTTTTAGCTACTACCTGTTGGCCATTGTGGAATTCTCTGGTTTTCTTTAATGATTCCTGGTTGCTTCCCACACAGATGCTGTAACACAGGGATTGTGGCTCTGGTAGTTCATTCCCACCAGCTTGTATTTTGGGGTTCTTGGAGGAATAACTTATCATTTAGTTATATGATATATGTCTTGGGTTCTGGTTTTGATATCCGGTGGTCAGTGATATGAGGAGATTCAGGAGGATCCAAAAATGATGCCATTTCCATATTTATAGTATCTGCAAGATTCTTTTGCTTTATTCTTAAATAGGGTGCTGAATATGGTTTAGTTTTTACTTAACATTCTTGCTATTATAAAAGATATGAACATTACTTACTTTATTATGATGACTTCAGGTCACCTGAGAGGGATAGCCTTCGTCTTTAGTTTTAAATCAATTTTATAAATAGATATAATAGGTTTTTCTGTCTTGTGATGTTGAATTTCATTTGTCTCAACTAATGGTGTGACTAATGAGCTATTTTTCTCTTTAGGGTGCTCTTTCTAATCCCTTGAGGGTTTGGAAGCCTAATGATCAGACTTTACAACTCTGTGTGAAGTAAGAGTAAATAGATTTAAGGTTTTCAGGGAATGGAACTTTTGCTTTTATTACTGGTGACCTTTTTGCTTTTCCCTGAGTTGTTGAAGCTTTTTGCTGGATAGGCAAGTTGATAGCTGAGGTAGAAAGAAGTGAGGCAAGGATTCAGTGTTTCCTCAGTGATCTCTGATGTCATTTGATTGAACAGCTTTAAAACGTGCTAAGAAAACTATAAAATTTTCTTTTAAAACTAATTTATTTAAGAAAAAAATGGTTGATTTAAAGAAATAGACAGTCCTCACTGTGTGATAGTAAAATGATCGCAAAAATGGACTTGCAAGCTGAAACCATGCAAAGCAATCATATAATCAATGGGAAAATTATGATGGTGTTGTGACGTTTTAAAATTTTTTGTTGAAATATTCTTACTGTTAATTATAAAGAATAGGGAAGTAGTGAAACTACTATTTAGTATCACTTAAAACTTTAGAAACATTGAGAATTGTGCTTTATTTCTTTTTATTTTTTTAATTTAATTTAATTTAATTTTTTTTTTGGTGGTACACGGGCCTCTCACTGTTGTGGCCTCTCCCGATGCGGAGCACAGGCTCCGGACTCGCAGGCTCAGTGGCCATGGCTCACAGGCCTAGCCGCTCCGCGGCATGTGGGATCTTCC
Organism: Globicephala melas; assembly: GCF_963455315.2. NCBI lineage: Eukaryota > Metazoa > Chordata > Mammalia > Artiodactyla > Delphinidae > Globicephala > Globicephala melas. The sequence goes on along the minus strand of NC_083317.1, from coordinate 108,365,254 downwards.
CGGACTGGGGCACGAACCTGCGTCCCCTGCATCGGCAGGTGGACTCCCAACCACTGCGCCACCAGGGAAGCCCTATTTCTTTTTAAGCTACTCTTGATAAGTTTTTTACACAGTGCTTCCCTTCACATCTTTTCTATGCTTTGATGGCTTTCAACATTTTATCCTTTGCACTTTGAATGTCATGAAATATCTCCAAGAGTTTCTTTAATTTGAAGTATTTTCTCAGAGTGACTTCCTCTGGGACATTGTTATCCGTTTTATCACAACCACTCATTGATGTTGATAAGTTGCCTTCACTAAGTTCCTCTGACTGCACATCTAGAGGGGCTTATACTGCAGCAGTGTCAACCTTGCCACAGCCAGCTATTTCTTCTATAATTCCATTTACATTGGATTCGAAATTCACTTCCAGCATATCACTTTTAATTTCTTTGGTGCACTTTCATCTTTGTTGATTATCCATATGTGTAAGATGGCATGTGGATTTATCACTGGGCAACAAGAAGGCAGCACAATTGCACTATCGGCTGTTTGTTGTGCAGTGACTAATCACCAGTAGACTTTGAGAGAAGGGACATGATTGGCTATTGATCATGATGTTCATCTTATTTATGTGATGATTTGTGAATTGACGAGCAACTTTATGTAATTATTATATGTTAATGTATGTTGACTGAAATTGGAGCCATGATATTGGGGACTGTTTGTAGTTAACTAAACCCTGGTATAAAGCATGGCATGAAATTCTTGCATATCAGAATCATGCAAAGTGAGAACTCTGCCTGTAATATGAGAAAACAGGTTGTACTTAGATTTGGTGAAAATTTTGAAGGTGATAATGGACCTAAATCTGAGACATTTACACAATAACATAGTGGTCTTTAAAAAGTACTTTATTCTTTACAAAAAATAAATTAAAATACTTTTAGATAAATTCCTTAAAGGGGAATGTGTATGTATATACGTATACTAAGACTAAGGGTAAAGGTCTGAAAGGAGAAAGTTTTAGCATTTCTTGCATTAATATATTCTATAAACTTCTGTTTTCTGTGATCTGATTATTCTACATTGCTTGATATTCTTATGATTAAAACCTTCATTTTGTGATCTGAGGAATTCTTTCTGGCCTATGGTTGAGTTCCTCTCACAAATCCTCCTCTGTAGATGCCTGTGATTGTTGTTTTTTCATTACTGCAGTGAAGAAGTGTTAGTGGTGTTGTGAAGTCTGCATTTCTTTTTATTTACTTTTTAAAAAAATATGTATTTATTTATTTGGCTACGCCAGGTTTTAGTTGTGGCACGTGGGATTTTTGTTGTGGTGTGAGGAATCTTTAGTTGCAGCACGTGGGATATTTTGTTTGCGGCATGCAGGCTTTTAGTTGTGGTAGGCGGTATCTAGTTCCCTGACCAGGGATGGAACCTGGGCCCCCTGCATTGGGAGCGTGGAGTCTTAACCTCTGGACCACCCGGGAAGTCACAGTCTGCATGTATTTATTCATTTAAATGGAGAGGGAAGAGGGATGAAAGTGTTACACAGATGCCTAAGGGGCTGGCTTAAGATTTTTTTTAGTGTGCAAATTTTACAACTGGAGGGGGAAAAACTACAAAAATATGTGTATTGTAAATATTTGAACATACTGAAGAGCATAAAGAAAAATTTTAAATCACCTACTATAATTCCATTAGTACTCAGATACTGCCTCTGTTAATATTTTGGTGTATATCTGTCTATACATTCTTTTTCATACATGTACATACATTGCACTTTTGCACAAAATGTTTTAAAATGGGATCATATTGTATATGCTTCCTCCAAGTGGATTTACAGGGTACATACACATTTTAAAGCTTTTTCTTATGTAAAATAAACAAAAACAGAATCGAGACTAAAGTGAACACAATATATGTATCACCCAACTTCAGTGGTTTCAGTGGTTGACCTATAGTCAATCTTGTTTCATCCATACCCACCTGCCCTTGCATTATTTTGAAGCCAGTTCCAGGTAAATATTTTAGCACACTCCAGATAAATATTTCAGCACATATGGTTAAAATTTTATGTTTTGCCAAATTGCTCTCCAGAAGAGTGTTTTCAATGTAGACTTGTCAGAGATAGGATTAAAAAACATTTAAAAACTTTTAGTGTTATGGGTCAGATGCATATATATTTTTTCCTCAGGTAATACAAAAAATCCTAATAAAGTGAATTTGGGTATGGTTATATACTCTGGGAGGAAACTTTCAGTTCCTCATCAGTATGTCCCTCATAGGAATGCTGTGTCAGTTAGATTGGGTGATCATATAATTTATTACCCAAACTGGGATGCTTTTGAGGTTCGAAGGAGGCACTATTAATAATAATGCCAGTATAACAGGCATGGCATAAACCAGTACTTTATTTTGGCACAGCTGGACTGTATGCTTACCCTAGTATTGGATAATGTGTATAAGATGCATTAAACATAAAGTGACTATATCATGTCGTCAGTAGATGGTAACTTATATTTATGCCTGTGTATGGATATGTATAAAAATCTTAAGAAGTGTTTGAATTGGCAACTCAAAATCCTAAGTTAACAGTTTCTGTGTGTTTTTGGAGCTGACAGTGACCACAGTTTTTAAAAGTAGCTCTAATTTTCATAATTCTCATAATTAAGACATTTGTGTTAATATTTGCAGCTGGAGAATGCCGGAGGAGACCTTAAGGATGGCCACCACCACTATGAAGGAGCTGTTGTCATTCTGGATGCGGGTGCTCAGTATGGGAAAGTCATAGACCGGAGAGTGAGGGAACTGTTTGTGCAGTCTGAAATCTTCCCCTTGGAAACACCAGCATTTGCCGTAAAAGAGCAAGGATTCCGGTAGACTTAACTTATGTTTTTCTGAGGAGGCTGAGCTTAGATTGTAGGATATTTTTTTATTAATTTTTTTGGGCACTGAATTACTTAATGAAACTAAGACATGGAATGGTTTTACAAGAAATTTCCCATGGCTCTGGGAATTAAAAGGAATTTAAATTAAAGGAAAAGATTACATTAATTTTATTTGCATAGTTTTAAGAATTTATCGTTTGAACATTATATGTTTCATAGGGTTTCTGGATCAGACTTAGATCTGGCTATTATGGTCATTCATTCATTCATTCATCCCAGAGCATTTGTTCAAAGGAATATATATGTATAATGGCTACAATACCTAAATTAGAGAGTTCTGTGTACAATGAGTCTCTTTTGCTTCCTATTCCAGGAAACTAGTTTCTAAATTATGAAGACTTCTAATTTAAGGGCTAATTCCATAGTTTGTACACTTAAAACTAGTCAAAATGACTTCTTCCTTTAACAACTATTTCTGGTTAATGCTGTGTCTTTTCTCTTGGAATTAATGTTTGCTTTTAAATTGAATGTTATTCAGAAGCAAGCAACTGCAGTTTATATCCTTAATTAGCTCTTAAGCCTTAATGCTGTATTTCTTCCAAAATATAATGTGTTTAATTTTTCTTAAAAACATAATGTTTTTCCATTAGACAAATGGTTAACTTTTAAAAACTTCACAGATGAGTATACATTATCCTTTGTTTCTTCTTTTTGAAATAGAGTGAATTGCAAATCAGAAAAAGCAGGTCTACATTTAACTCTGTTCTAGTTTTAGGATGTAGATTAAAAACAGGTATCTCTTTTAAACTGTAGAATTTTAGAGTAAGAAGTTTATCTAATTCAACTGTCTTGATTTGCCAGTGAGAACCAGTTTTAAGGGAATCAAAAACTGCAAGAAATCTGAATGGCTCTCTGTCAGATCCAAGTTCCATCATTCTCCCAACCCAAAACAAACACAAAAATCCCCAGCAAACTAATCGACCAAATGTTTTGGAATAGGGTAACCAATATTGGCAATAGAAGTCTGATTGTTTTTCTTGTCACCTGTTTACCTGATCATCAACCGTTTCTAGGTCCTGCTTATGCCTATAGCTTCTTTTCTCTGTAGAAGAATAGGAACTATAGCACTGTGGCTTTCATTACTATAATCCTTTCTGCTGAGATAGTTATTTGACCACCCTTTTTCTAGAATAAATTTTAGGTTTATGACTTAAGAGACATCTTAACCTACCTGTTTTTAGAACCTTGATTTGCTTGATACATAAAATTGGTATCTGGAATGCCTTAGGACTTCGTGGGCCTTGTAATTGCAAGTTGTTTCAAAATCATAGCAGGGTAGAAATAGAAAACTCAGAATGAGTGATTAGCTCTTCTCAAGACTTACTGAGATAAGAATTTTCATAATTGGCTTAAGTGCAGCTTGAGTTTTATCTTGACTAAATCCGTTGCCTTTTCTTTTTAATAGTATTAAGAATCTTTATAGCCTTGAGTTGTTTAGCAGATTAATGAGGGATGCTGGGCAGTTGCATGGTGGTTATCCTTTATAAAACTAAATACAAACTAAATACTGAAATTCTAGAGATTTTGATTATTAAGTATGTTTTAGAGAGTTTTAGCTTATGCATTTTTAAGAGGCTAGGCTGCATATCTACCCTTAGGGCTAGCCCATTCCCCTTTAAAATTGTTATCTTAAAGATGTCACATTCATCATCTGATTAGGTTATCTTCAGTCTCTTTTGCAAGAGATAAGCTGGCAGACATAATGTATACCAAAATTCATGTTACCAATACAAGGTTTAAAGAGTACGGCTTTTGTGCTTACTTAAATTATTGTTAGAATATTAAAAAAAAAATACATTATGGGCTTCCCTGGTGGCACAGTAGTTGAGAGTCCGCCTGCCATTGCAGGGGACACGGGTTCGTGCCCCGGTCCGGGAAGATCCCACATGCTGCAGAGCGGCTGGGCCCGTGAGCCATGGCCGCTAAGCCTGCGCAGCCAGAGCCTGTGCTCCGCAACGGGAGAGGCCAAAACTGAGAGGCCCGCGTACTGCAAAAAACAAAAAACATTAACTTGTTGAGTAATTTTTATGAATTTGACTTATATTATTTTTCTGGATGTATTAAAGTCTAGTATTTTAGTTTATATATGTTTTTGCATGGCAGGCAGACACTAATTATAAGGTGAATTGTAATCCAGTTTTGTTTGTAAGTAGATTTTGGTTATATCTTGGAATGCATTTTTCCTTTAGAAATATAGATAAATCAGGATTCCTGCAAACTGAAACTTAAAATGAGTTTGAGGGTACTTTAGATTGATTAAAGGGCATAAGTATGCCTGTATTGTGTAAACTGGAGAGCATGAGTAGTCTGAAGGTGCAAGTCTCTCTGTGATTCCAGTTATTTGTGTCCATGTAAGGGTGAAAGTCCAGTATTAGCAGATTTTCCCCCTTGTTTTCCCTAAAGAAAATCTAGAAATCTGAATTTTTATGTAAAAATCATAACATTAAAGTGTTCTATAAAGTTTTTGATTGAATGCTGAGGATCAAAGTTAGCTATATTAGAGGCCAGGTGAGTAATATAGGCCTCAATTTTCAGCTTTCTTTATATGAATAGTTCTATTCCCAAGTTAACCCATGGAATGCTCTATAAATTGTAATGTAGTTAAGTGATAATACTGACCACTGTTCTGAGAGCAGGGCATATAAGGCAAGTCGTGTTAGCTCTTATTCCTAGGTCTCAGGTAAAATTGATGGGAATATTGGACAGGTTTTAAACAGGCAAAGTTAGGTAATTCTTCACATTTTCTGCCATTCTTTATTGTAGAGTATTTTGCCCTGCATGATCCAGGGCCTTCATAATACCTTCAGTTGTCCTGCTGTGACCTGCTTCACTCCTGACCTCTCAGGAGACCTGTATTTTCACCATCTCGCTTTAGAATTCTCATTTACTTCCTCCATTGATGAGGAAACAAAACAAATACAGGCTAACCTTCATAGATTGAAACATTGGTTTTATATATTTGGAATTTTGTACTTATTAACAAGTGTTTGTTGAATTGATAAACTTCCATGTATTGCAATAAAGTAGAGTAAAAATAAGTAAGCTGTGTAGAGGACTTCCCTGGTGATCCAGTGGTTAAGACTCTGTGCTTCCACTGCAGGGGGCACGTGTTCGATCCCTGGTCAGGGAATGAAGATCCCGCATGCTGCGGCCAAAAAAAATTAAGCTGTGTAAGAGGCTGTTAATAGGCTGATAGAATCTGGATCTGCTGTAGCATAGTGAAAACATAACAAAATCTCTGAATCTGTATCAAGTCTCCCTCAGTGGTACAAGCAAGAGAGGGCATAGAACTTGTATAAGAATTAGCAGTTAAAGATTCTTCATTACTCTCTTCCTTAAATCCACAGTGCTATTATCATCTCTGGAGGACCTAATTCCGTGTATGCAGAAGATGCTCCCTGGTTTGATCCAGCAATATTCACTATTGGCAAACCTGTTCTTGGAATTTGCTATGGCATGCAGGTATATGCATCTATGAATTTGCCTTAAGAGTTAATTTATTCTGCTTTTGACTCCTACTGTATTAGTATTTTCTATCTTTAGAGTAAGTAAGATATTTAGTTATATGAGATAATTTGTTCATATTACAACTGTTTATGAATTGCTACACTAGTATGGCAGAACTGACTTCAATGGGGATTTTCAGAAAAGCAACTATATTACTGCTTACAACAAAACACTGTCCATTAAAAAAAAAACTTAGACATTTAAATACACTTAAAAGTTGCAGAAGTAGTTCACAGAGCTCCTGTATACTTTTACTCAGTTCCCCAATTATGACATTTTTAACCATTTTGAGAGTAATTTGCAAACAAGGTGTTCTGTTACTTGTTGTATCCTAAGTACTAGAATTCTGTCCTACATAACCACAGTACAGTTATCAAAATCAGGAAGTTAACATTGACTCAATGTTAGCATCTGATCCACAGCCTTCATTCACATTTCACTGTTGGTCTCATTAATGTCTCTTATAATTCATGAATCCAGTCTAGGACCATGTGTTGTATTAGGTTGTCATGTCGCTTTACATTACTTTAGTTTGGAATCATTCCTCAATCTTTCCTTCTCTTTCATGACCTTGGCAATTAAAAACAAAGTACATTCCAGTTACCTTGTAGAGTAGTCCTCAGTCTTGGTTTGTTTGATGTTTACTCATTGTTAGATTCAGGTTATGTATTTTTGGCAGGAATACCACAGAAGTAATGCTGTGCTCTTCTCAGAGCATCTCATTAGGAGGCACATGATGTCAAGTAATATCATGATCCGTGATGTTCATTTTGATTATTTTGTTAAGATGGTGTCTGCCAGGTGTCTTCACTGTAATGTTAATTAAGTATATGTAGGGGAGTGGCCAAGATGGTGGACTAGGAAAACACTGAGCTCACCTCCTCTCATGGGCACACCAAAATTAATGACTATTTACAGAGCAACTATTGATGAGAATCTAGCAGAAGAGGTCTTCTACAGCTAAAGATATAAAGAAGGAACCACAATGAGATGGGTAGGAGGGTCAGAGTTACAGTCAAAACACATAGCCCTGCGTGGGTGACCCACAAATGGGAGAATAATTACAATTTCAGAGGTTTCCCCCAAGGTCAGAGCCCCATGTTGGGCTCCCCAGCCCAGGGTTCCTGCACCAGGAAAATGAACCCCCAGAACATTTGGCTTTGAAGGCCAGTGGAGCTTACTTTTGGGAAAGACAGAGGGTTGTGGGAAATCCAGATTCCACTCTTAAAGGGTGCACACAAAATCTCACACGCTCCAGGACTCAGGGCAGAAGCAGTAATTTAAAAGGAGCCTGGGTCAGACCCACCTGCTGATCTTGGAGAGTCTTCTGGAGAGGCAGGAGGCAATTGGAGCTCACCCTGGAGACATAGACACTGGAGGCAGCTATTTTTGGAAGCTTAATTCTACCATGAGGACCCCGGTGTTGGTGCCATTTTGGGACCCTCCTCATTTTAGTAGTGAGCAGAACAGTGAATTGTCTTTTTTTTAAACAATGTGGTTGAAACTTGTGTATTGATATGAATAATGGCACAAAGGGAAGCTATTCAAAAGTTAGAAAGTGAACAGACCAATACATTTTCTAATAGCTGTCTCTGGAGCTTTCAGTAAAGGAAGGAACATAAATCAATGTTCACGTAAGAATGTGAATATTTTTATTATTCATACTCTTGATACAAGGGCAGAATATTAGAAATCACTGGTCTGCAAAACAGCTTTACCAGATTTTGCTTCTTGTTAATTGATTGTTATGGTTTTCCATTGATTTAGAGGAAATGCTGACTAAAAATATATAAAATACAAAATCTATGATAATGGATATTTTCTTATCTAGGCAACAAGAATTTTATAGTAAAAGGTTCTTTTTCCCCTGTAATGTGCTCTGAAAAGTCAACTGGTGATTATAAATTTGACTTGGATAATAGCTTATTTTTAGATTTTCCCACCTAGTATTCTAATATGTTTTCTCATAAGAGCCTGTTTCCTGATCAGATTGAACATTGGAAATTGGCTGACTCTTTTTTTTAAATATGTCTTTGCCCCATGATGTAATGTATTTACATAATTTATTGATCTTCCTTGCCTGAGTAGTCAATATTAATCATAAAGCACAACTAATAATTACAATTTAAAAAAAAATTTTTGGCCATGCCACACAGCATGTAGGATCTTAGTTCTCTGACCAGGGATCAAACCTGTCCCCCTTGCATTGGAAGTGTAGAGTCTTAACCACTGGACAGCCAGGCAAGTCCAGCACAATCTGTAATTAAATGGTTTTTAGTATATTGAGAGGCATTATAACATTTTGTAAGGAAGAGTCTCACAAGATATTTTTTTGGCACCCACTTAGAGTGAACAGGTCTGGAAAATGCTCCCTTAATTTAAATGATAGTGGCTGACTGTTTCACCATTATGTCAGTACCCCCTTATAATTGGAAGACCACATTTTTCTGTCATTCAGTAGGGGTCTGTGGTAGCCAGAGCCTGGCCTGCTTATGTTAAATGCATAAAAAATTTTGCCTTTGTCATCTGAACTTTCATAGTAGTATAAGGGAATAGGCTGATCTTGCTCCTTTGGGCAGAAATTGTCTTTCTATAAAATATTGATAAATAAATAAATAATAAATAAATAATACCACGTAGCTAATATGCTGTTTGTAAAGGACTACCGCTTCTTAGTGACTCTTAGTTGAGTAATTTTAGCACCAAAGTTCTCACTCTGGTATATACCTTTGCCCCCTCCATGGCATCCTGAAATTTTAGTTATTTCAATGTCTTCTGTACCATCTTTTGCCATTAACTCTTGTCAAGAGTCTTTCTGATTGCTTCCTGGTAGTTCTTTGCTTTGGAAGAAAAAAGTCTGTCCTGCTCCTTGCTCCCTTTACCTCTATTACTGTTTATGCCCCACTCAGCATAAGAAATAGAATATTAGTAGAACTTTTAAAACTCTCTTTATGCTTTTTTCCATTCTACATTCTTCTCTCTTCCTGCAAGAGGTAACACTTTCCTGAAATGTCATTCATTCCCTTTCTTTTCTTTGTAGCTTTATACATATTGTATTTCTAAATAATATTTTACTTAATTTTGCCTATTGACCTTAATATAAGTGAAATCATACTTCGTGTATTTTCATTTTTGGTTTTGAGATTAATTAATTTTATTTTCACTACTGAGTTTATTGTTTGAATGTAGCACAAATTAATTATACATTCCACTGTTAGTATCACTGGTCTTTTCCCAGATTTTTGCTATTACAGATACTGCCATGAATATTTTTGGACTCTTCATCTGGTATTGTACGTACACAGACTTTTCTCTAGGCTAATTAATTGAAATGCCGAGTCTCAGCTTCACGAGGAAATGATATTTGCCCCCAAAGTACCTTCCCAGAGCAGTATATAAGTATATAAAAATTCCTTCTGCTCTATATCCCTGCCAGGCCTTGACAAGGTCAGCTTTTTTTTTTTTTTTTTTCCCTGAATTTGCCTAGCTGAAAAGGTATTAAATGACATTGTGTTGATAGTCTTAATGGTCATTTTCCTTATTTTGAGATTCATGTGTTTATTTGCTATTAGTCATTAGTGTCTGCTTTGCTGTAAAAGCTTATTTGTGATTTTTGCACATTTTCTTGTTGAATTTTTTAGATTGTTTTTATGTATGCTGGATACTAAACTTTTGCCAATCATATATATTGCATATACCTTCTAGACTGTGACTTCTCTCTTCACTATAATTTCATTTTTTTTAAAAGAAACATCTTTATTACAAGCATTTGGCTTCTTTATACACTCCCACAGGTTTTGTCAAATTGTTTTTATTGGTGGAATTTCCTTCCGTTTCCCCCTCCCAAATCTAAGATTTATTTTAAAACCTTGGCATATAAAACAGATAAGAGGGAAGCTGACCCAATTAGAGTGGTAGACCTAGTAGACTTTCAGGGGTTTTTTTTGAGACATTTAGGACCTCGAGGTTATCAGGAATCCATACTGAAAACCATTTCCTTAAGTCAAAATAGAATATTAAAACAAAATTTTAACAAAGTAAAGTGTTTTACTCTACATAAAATTATTCCCTCCTCCCACACACACACTTAGCTGGTCTTTCAACTCCTTGTATTCTCACCCTTAAGTAGCATATAGTCAGGAATCAAGAATAAGCATGAAAGCCTTCTGAATAGGTGACATAGCTTTAAATTTTACTTCAAGCCTTTGGCTTTGTAAAAGCCTTTAATTTAGACTCTGTGAACTTTTAAATTGTGTAGTGTTCCAACAGCTTTGGTTATCTTGATCATTCAGCTCTCTTCTAATTAAGAACTGCAAATTAGAGGAGGCAGAGGTGCACAAGGTTCATTGAGTGGTGTAGAGGAAAACATTCATTTTTCGTTCAGCAAATTTGAATGACTGACTGCTCTGGGCCACATACTTTGTTAGGCCCCTGGGACTGTGAAGAGACCTGAAGACATGGGGGGAGAGGACACGGTCAGCTTCGGTAATCACACCAGTTTGAATAGCTGGAGTAGAGAATGACAGGGAAGATGAGAGGTAAAATTAGACGGGGGCAATGTATTAAAAAGTCTGTGTTCCATATTGGACTTTATCCTGTAGACAAGGGGTCAGCAAACTATAGCCTGCTGCCAAAGCTGGCCCACTGCCTGTTTTTGTATGACCTGCAAGCTAAGAATGGTTTTTATGATTTTAAAATGGTTTTTATGGTTGGAGTTGAAAAACATTTAAAAAAAATTATATTTTGTGACATGTGAAAATTAAATGAAATTCAAGTTTCAGTGCCCATAAATAAAATTTATTAGAACACCGCCACATCCAGTCCTTTAAGTATTGTCTGTGGATGCTTTTGTGTTAACGACGACAAGAGTTGAACAGTTGCTCCAGACACAGTAGCGCCTGCAAAGGCTAGAATACTTACTCTTTGGCCCTTTACAGGAAAAATTTACCAACCCAGATGTAGATGATAGAGAGCCATTAAGAATTTAATAATGGACTAACAGAATCATATTTATATTTTAGTGGCTGACATTCGTAGATCTCTGGAATATAGGCTGGAAGATAGGCAAGACTGGAGGCAAGGGGACTGATTAGACTGCAGCAGTATTTCCTAAACTGTGTTGGTTAAGGTGCTGCAGAAAGTGTTTTACTTATGAGTCTTTAGTTTGGGAAATACTGGATTAAACAAGGGTTAGCAGGGTTTTTTTTAACTGCTGGACTTAACCCAAAACTTTATTGCAGGAAGGTTAATTGTGAATGTCTAAGAGGAGAATGTAGAGGGCAGCATTTGCTGATGGTTTTGAAGAATATGCCGTTGTGCATCACAAGAATGAACATTTATTTAGCCCTCTGCCTACTTTTCTGTTGGGGGCTGGGTCAACCTGCATCACATATTGTTGTGGCAGGTATATTATGACACCTGTTGTGGAACAGACATACCAAGATGGGTTGTAGTGATTTTATTGATGCAGATTTAATGTTCCTAAAAATCTTGTGTGTGTCTGGTGTTGGGGGTGTTTGGACATATGTAAGTGATAAGAAGATTGACACAAGAAAGGTCAGAATGTAGAGACCACTTAAAAGTCTGTAGGTGTATGGGATTTGAACAAATAAATTTAATTGAAAGACCAGATTTTATTGCTTATCTCATCTCCACAGGACAGCCTTTTGCAGACTTTCAGACTATTCCTTTGGAGCCAAAGATTAAACAGTTTGGAGGAATTTATATCTGCCTGGTTTTAATACCAACCTAGGTACTTTCTAAGCTCAAAGTGCCTTTTAAAATGCTTTAAAATTAAACAGATGTAAGTGTTAAAGAAATCCCTATTTTTTTTTTTTTTTTTGCCGGTACGCGGGCCTCTCACTGTTGTGGCCTCTCCCGTTGCGGAGCACAGGCTCCGGACGCGCAGGCTCAGCGGCCATGGCTCACGGGCCCAGCCGCTCCGCGGCACGTGGGATCTTCCCGGACCAGGGCACGAACCTGCGTCCCCTGCATCGGCAAGCGGACTCCCAGCCACTGCGCCACCAGGGAATCCCAAGAAATCCCTATTTTTAACAGATGAATTAAAGTACCCTAAATGGAAAATTTGCCAGTGTTTAGGAATTTGACCTGAGGTTAATTTTTATTAATTTAGTTTTGTTTTATAACTATGCCTTTTAAGAACTTTATAATTATATATAATAGCACCAAGTTATCTACAGTTATCAGACTTCCTTTATTTGGGGGGCACAAATATAACAGCTATCCTAAAAATAAGAAACATAAATTATTAATGTAAGAAATTGAGTAATTTTCTTTTGATTTATATTAACATCAATTTATTTTCTCTTGAACAGATGATGAATAAGGTATTTGGAGGTACTGTGCACAAAAAAAGTGTTAGAGAAGATGGAGTCTTCAGTATTAGTGTGGATAACACATGCTCATTATTCAGGTATTAAAGATATTTTTAGATCAATAAGAATGTTAGTAGCTTAACTAACTTACAGCTGGGAATGTTATTCTTTAAAATTGGAGATTCTGTAATTCTTAGACAAAATTAAGGCCACAGTAGTGGCCAAAGGTGTTAATTGTCATATTTGTCTTCCAGTTGAGTGTCAAGACAGCAGCAGATCGCAGTGATGCTAATTAGGGATAAGAAAAGCACTTAATGACATAATTTAATAAAAGCACCTGTGCCGTCTTGAACCCCTCTTTGGGACAGCATATTGTGATGCCAACATTTGTAGTTTTCCCTTTTCACTCTTTCAGTAGAGTGTGATTCTAAACATTAGTATGACAGACGTGGCAGATGGATAATGTTTTAAACTGTCCTGCATTTGTATACCTCTTCCTCTACCATGTTCTTGCTCTGGGTACTTAGCAAGCTACCCATTGCTGGACTCATTACTAAATATGTGTTTTATTTCCCTCTTCCTCACTTTCTCTACTGTGTCTGAGCATAACTATACTTGGTGTACTGTCTTTAATACAGTGAATGTATTAATTTATTTTATTGCTAGGTGATAATAGATTAGATACAGCAGCTCTAATGTATTTGAAGATTGGTGAATGAGCTATTCATTGGCTTTCTAGAATCATTTATCTTCTGCTTTACTAAAAAAAATAGCTGAGTTTTCATTCAGCTTCCTGAAAGACCAGAAAACTTAAGTTTTAGTCACTTGCTTTCTTTTTTGGGGTTTTCCGATGTTTTGGATATAGCCCATTTATAGGTGGACTATTGATAGAATTACTCACTCACTTTTTTTTGAACTAAATTTCATTTTTATTTAAAAATCACATTTCTCCCTAACTGCATTCAATCTGTAAAACGCTGGCTGATGTCAGTTAATGTGCACATGTTGTCTTTATTATCATTTCTTATAACTGTGCTAATTATTTTTATAGATTTATTAACATATTCTTACAGCCTCCATTGAGTTGTGCCTAAATTAATTCTTAATGAATAGTGTTCTCCAAATTGGACAGATCAGAAATTTTAAAATTCAAGTTAAGAACTTTTATCTGAAATGGAGATTTCCCAGTTTTTACACAGAACTGGCTGTGGCTGGCTTTTCTTTAATACTAGAAAGAACAAAAATAAGTATATCTGTATTCAAGTATTCTTGTTTTCAAAGGGATATTAATAAAAAGAAGCCAGAGTTGCTCAAAATAATTTTATGAACTGAAGCTGCTCATTGCCAAAATACGTTTTTGAAATCCAGTGCTTGTTCTACTTCATAATGGAGAGGTGTTGCTTACATTGATCTGTATCTCAAGTGACTACTCTTGAGAACTACTTCAGGAATCTTGCTGGTAGAAGGTGATAGTACAGGAGGCTTTAAATGTAAAGATCTGGTTAAGATTTAAAGTTTTTCTGTCTTTATAATTCTAAAATCCTGGTATTCAGTTACAACCTACACTAATCCTAAGTAATAGTGATGACAATAATAACAACCGCAAAACATCCTTTTGCTTTTAAAGTACTTTATCTTCTTGCTTTATTTAAAATTTTTTATTTCTTAATATTATTTAATACCAAGTCCTTGTTCAGATTTTTTCATAATGTAAAAAATATCTTTTTATGGTTGATTTGTTTGTATCAGGGTCCAAAGAAAGTCCACACAATTGCATTTGATAAATGTTACTTACATCTGTTTTAATCCATGCCATTAATTACTTCTGTCCTTAAGATAAATTCCAATAGAGATATAATTTTGAAATTATTATCTTATAGCCTCTTGAAATTGTGTGTGTGTGGTGGTGGGGGGCGTTATATTACCAACTTTATTTATTTATTTTTAACTCACAGACTTAGAGAACGAACTTACAGTTACCGGTGGTGGGGGGGATGGCCTGGGGGTGGGGAGAGTCAGGGCGTGTGGGACTGACATGTATACCTGCTGTATTTAAAATGGATAACCAACAAGGACCTACTGCATAGCACAGAGAGCTCTGCTCAATATTATGTAACAACCTAATTGGGAAAAGAATTTGAAAAAGAATAGATACATGTATATGTATAACTGAATCACTTTGTTGTACACCTGAAACTAACACAACATTGTTAATCAACTATACTTCAACATAATATAAAAAGTTAAAAAAAATAACTTTATATATTGTTTCAGTTTTCAATTTTTATGGATTGTCTTTTTTTGAAATTTATTATTGTTATTTGCTTTATAATGGACAGAATAAGTTTAAATTCTAGCAGTGTTGCACCGTTACATACTTTCTCTCTTTTCTTGATTTACACACAGAAGAAGCTAGTATTTCTAAAGCAAAAAACTACCAATTATAAGATGAATAAGTTCTAGGAATCTTATGTACAGCATAATGACTACAGTTAACAACACCGTATTGTATATTTGAAAGTCACTAAGAGAGTGGATCTGTTTTTTTTTTTTTTTTTGCTGTACGCCGGCGTCTCACTGCTGTGGCTTCTCCCGTTGCGGAGCACAGGCTCCGGACATGCAGGCTCAGCAGCCATGGCTCACGGGCCCAGCCGCTCCGCAGCATGTGGGGTCTTCCCAGACCGGGGCACAAACCCATGCTCCCTGCACCGGCAGGCGGACTCTCAACCACTGCGCCACCAGGGAAGCCTGAGAGTGGATCTTAAATGCTCTCACCACACACAGAAAATGGTAACTGTGTGAGGTGGTGGATATGTTAACTAACTTTTACTGTAGTAATCATTTCACAATATATATGTATATGAAATCATCACATTGTACACCTTAAACTTAACATAATGTTATATATGTTATTACGTCTCAATAAAGCTAGAAAAAAATAAAGCAAAGAATCCATTAATCATGTCTAATAATTAAGCTATTTGTGTATTGTTTTATTTTTTATTAGGGGCCTTCAGAAGGAAGAAATTGTTTTGCTTACCCATGGAGATAGTGTAGACAAAGTAGCCGATGGATTCAAGGTTGTGGCACGTTCTGGGAATATTGTGGCAGGTAAAAATTCTAAAACTTTTGCAGATTTCATTGTAAAAAATTTATCTGAGAAGGCTATAAGCATATGTTTCTGTATGAGGTACTGTTTTTGATGTTTCTTATTTTTTTAAAGATATTGTAAATGTCATAGGGTCAACCATTAATTTATGAAGGGTATTTAATATTAGAAGGATTATCTAGAAGTCACTTACTAGTTTGCTCTGAAATACTTTTAAAAATATTTATTCTAATATGTTTTCCAGATATAAAATACAGCTATTACAACTCAGGAAAAATTTGAGAACTATTTACCTCTCCAGCATGCTGTATTCATAATTGTCCTTTTTTTATGCTTTTCTTAGGTGTATATAGGCATGTATCTTGGATGCTATAAAACATCAGACTAAGCATTCAGGGCATTTCTCTGAACTAGGGTTGGCAGACTATTACCTGTGGGTCACATCCAGCCTGTAGCCTGTTTTTGTACGTTTAGAAACTAAGAATGATTTTTACATTATTAAAGGGTTATAATAAACAACAGGGACTATATGTATGTGTCCCACCAAGCTTAAAGCTTATACTGTCTAACCCTTTGTAGGAAGTTTGCCAGCGCATGCTCTAAACCATTTTTTGTTCTCTGTTTTTTTGAGGAAGAGGAGTTAATTTTCTGGTAATTTGTGATTTTTTTTTTTCTTTTACTTGCTTACTTGAATAATTGTAATGTAAATAATCACTGGTAATCCTGGATATCTGCAAAAGCAAAAAGTGGGGTTATCAATAAAGTTCTTGTTTGATATGCTACACCTAAAAAGTTGAAAAAAAAATTCGTAATGGATAAATTGAATTGAGTATTCCACCTGCAGTTACTTAACAGATTAATGTATTAGCATAGGAATTATCAGGAATGGTTTTTATATTGACGGGTTTTTATTTCGTATATGAGATCAATAGTGGTAGATGAGCTTATGTATTTTAATTCATTCAACAAATATCTGAGTACCCACATGTGCCGGGCACAGTTCTAGGTGCCAGTGAACAGAATGGACAAAACCTCTGTTTAATGTTATAGTTGGTGAGGGCGGAGATGGGGGAGAGGTGGGACAGACAGAACACAGATAAATACAAAATAAGTCGGGTGTTGGTCATGTTTAAATGTACTGAAAAAATAAATAGAAGAGAAGAGTGTTGTGGAATGTGTGGTTAGGACTGTTACTGTTTTAGATGGGGTATTCAGAGATGGAGATGGTGTTCCTATTAGATGATATGAGACATGGAGGAAGTAAGTGCTGACCCTTTTGGATATTTAGGGAAAGAGTAAATAGCAGTACAGAGTTCCTGGGATGGGACCTTGTTTAAGGAACAGCAAGGAAGCCACATGGTTACAGCAGAGTAAGCGTGGAGTGTGTGGTAGAAGATGAGGTCAGAGAGGTTGTTGGGAACCAGAACACCAGGACTTTTGAGGCCACTGTGAAAATGTTGGCTTTACTCATAGTGAGATGGAGTTTTGAACAAAGGAGAGAGAGACACAATCTGATTTCAGGATTACCCTGGCTACAGTGAGGAGAAAAGAGACCGTTAAATGTAGAAGCAGAGACCAGCCAGAAATCTATGGTAGTAATCAGGAAAGGAGACTAAGGAACCGGGTGGTAGAGGTAGAAGTGCTTAGGAGTGATTGGGTTCTCATATAGATCTTGTACATATTTTGTTAGATTTACACCAAAGTATTTCATTTGGGGGGGGGACGTGCTAATGTTAATTGTATTGTATTTTTAATTTAAATTTCACTTGTTCATTGCTAGTATATGGGAAGGCAATGAACTCTTGTGTGTTAACCTTGTATCCGGCAACTTTGTTGTAATCATTTATTAGTTCTATTTCCTTTTCTTGTCCTATGGCATTAGCTAGGATTTTATTATGATGTTGAAAAGCAATGATGAGAGGGAACATCCTTACTTTGTTCCTGATCTTAGTGGGAAAGTTTTGAGTTTCTCATGGTTAGGTATGATCTTAGCTGTAGGCTGTAGAAGATAGTCTTTATCAAATTGATGTCCCCCTCTATTTCTAGTCTCCTGAGAGTTTTAATCATGAATGGGCATTTGGATATATTTCATATGCTTTTTCTGCATCTATTGATATGATCATGTAATTTTTCTTCTTTAGCCTATTGATGTGATGGATTACAGTAATCGGCTCTATTTCTGACAGAAGGATGTTGAAGTATCTTAACTACAGTAGTTGATTCATGTATTTCTCCCTATAATTATATCAGTTTTTGCCTCATCTATTTTGATGCTTTCCTGTTAGGTGCATACGCATTAAGGATTATTATGTCTTCTTTAGGAACGAACCCCTTTATCATTATATATATGCTCCTCTTTAACCCTGATAACTTTTCTTGGCTGAAGTCTGCTCTGTTTGACATTAATGTATCTACTCATGCTATCTTATAATTAGTGTTATCATGATATATCATTCTCCATCCATATACTTTTGATCTGTGTCTTTAAAGTGGATTTCTCGTAGACAACATATATAGTTAGGTTTTCTTCTTGATCCACTATGACAACCTCTGTCTTTTATTGATGCATTTAGACTATTGGAGTTTAAAGTGATTATTGATAGTGTTGGATTAATATCTACCATATCTGTTACTGTTTATTTGTTGTCCTTGTTCTTTGTTCATATTTTTATCTTCTGTTTTTTCTGCCTTTTGTGGTTTTAATTGAGCATTTTATGTGATTCCATTTTCTCTTTTCTGCATATCAGTTCTATTTCTTTTTTTTACTTTTTTAAGAAAAAGTTGCCTTAGATTTTACAATATACATTTACAACTAACCCAAATTCTCTTTGAAATAACACTGTACCACTTCACAAGTAGTGTACCTTATAATAACAAAATAAACCTAATTCTTTCCTCTCATCCCTTGTACATTGCTGTCAGTTCATTTCACTTATAAGTAAGCATGAATAAGCATATCTATCTATAAGCATACGTAATTGTATCACTGTTGCTATTATTCTGAATACAGTTATCTATTACATCAATTAGGAAGAAGAAAATTTTAATTTTACCTTTACTCCTGCTCTGATGCTCTTTTTTATGTAGATCCAAGTTTCTGATCTTTATCATTTTCCTTCTCTCTAAAGAACTTTGTTTTTGAATTTTATTTTGTTTATTTTTTTTATACAGCAGGTTCTTATTAGTTATCTATTTTATGCATATTAGTGTATACATGTCAATCCCAATCTCCCAATTCATCCCCCCCACCACCACTTTCCCCCCTTGGTGTCAATACGTTGGTTCTCCACATCTGTGTCTTTTTTAATGTTTTTTTTTGTTTGTTTGTTTCTTTTGCGGTACGCGGGCCTCTCACCGCCATGGAGCACAGGCTCCGGACACGCAGGCCCAGCGGCCATGACTCACGGGCCCAGCTGCTCCGCGGCACATGGGACCCTCCCGGACCGGGGCACGAACCCACGTCCCCTGCACCGGCAGGCGGACTCCCAACCACTGCGCCACCAGGGAAGCCCACATCTGTGTCTTTATTTCTGCCGTGCAAACCAATTCCTTGGTACCATTTTTCTAGGTTGCACATATATGCATTATTATACAATACTTGTTTTTCTCTTTCTGACTTCACTCTGTATGACAGTCTCTACATCCATCCACATCTCTACAAATGACCCAATTTCATTCCTTTTTATGGCTGAGTGTTCCATTGTATATGTGTACCACATCTTCTTTATCCATTCATCTGTCGATGGGCATTTAGGTTGCTTCCTTGACCTGGCTATTGTAAACAGTGCTGCAATGAACATTGGGGTGCATGTGTCTTTTTGAATTATGGTTTTCTCTGGGTATGTGGCCAGTAGTGGGATTGCTGGGTCATACAGTAGTTCTATTTTTAGTTTTTTAAGGAACCTCCATACTGTTCTCCATAGTGGCTGTATCAGTTTACATTCCCACCAACAGTGCAAGAGGGATCCCTTATCTCCACACCCTCTCCACCATTTGCTGTTTGTAAATTTTCTGATGATGCCCATTCTAACTGGTGTGAGGTGATATCTCATTGTAGTTTTGATTTGCATTTCTCTAATAATTAGTGGTGTTGAGCAGCTTTTCATGAGCCTCTTGGCCATCTGCATGTCTTCTTTGGAGAAATGTCTATTTAGGTCTTCTGCCCATTTTTTAATTGGGTTGTTTGTTTTTTTTACTATTGAGCTGCATGAGCTATTTATATATTTTGGAGATTAATCCTTTGTCCATTGATTCATTTGCAAATATTTTCTCCCATTCTGAAGATTGTCTTTTTGTCTTGTTTATAGTTTCCTTTGTTGTGCAAAAGCTTTTAAGTTTCATTAGGTCCCATTTGTTTATTTTTGTTTTTATTTCCATTACTCTAGGAGGTGGGTCAAAAAAGTCATTGCTGTGATTTATGTCAAACAGTGTTCTTCTTATGTTTTCCTCTAAGAGTTTTATAGTGTCTGGTCTTACATTTAGGTCTCTAATCCATTTTGAGTTTATTTTTGTCTGTGGAGTTAGGGAGTGTTCTAATTTCATTCTTTTTTTTTTTTTTTTTCCCCTGATATGCGGGCCTCTCACTGTTGTGGCCTCTCCCATTGCGGAGCACAGGCTCCGGACGCACAGGCTCAGCGGCCATGGCTCACAGGCTTAGCCGCTCTGCGGCATGTGAGATCTTCCTGGACCGGGGCACGAACCCATGTCCCCTGCATCGGCAGGCGGACTCTCAACCACTGCGCCACCAGGGAAGCCCTAATTACATTCTTTTACATGTAGCTGTCCTCTTTTCCCAGCACCACTTATTGAAGAGGCTGTCTTTTCTCCGTTGTATATTCTGGCCTCGTTTATCAAAGATAAGGTGATGACCATATATGTGTGGGTTTATCCCTGGGTTTTCTATCCTGTTCCATTGATCTACATTTCTGTTTTTGTGCCAGTACCATATTGTCTTGATTACTGTAGCTTTGTAGTATAGTCTGAAGTCAGGGATTGTGATTCTCCAGCTCCGTTTTTTTCCCTCAAGACTGCTTTGGCTATTTGGGGTCTTTTGTGTCTCCGAATTTTAAGTTCTATTGTTCTAGTTCTGTAAAAAATGCCACTGGTAATTTGATAGGAATTGCATTGAACCTGTAGATTGCCTTGGGTAGTACAGTCCTTTTCACAATATTGATTCTTCCATACCAAGAACATGGTATATCTCTGCATGTGTTTGTGTCATCTTTGATTTCTTTCATCAGTGTCTTATAGTTTTCAGAGTACAGGTCTTTTAACTCCTTAGGCAGGGTTATTCCTAGGTATTTTATTCTATTTGTTGCAGTGGTGAATGGGATTGTTTCCTTAATTTCTCTTTCTGATCTTTTGTTGTTAGTTTGTAGGAATGCAAGAGATTTCTGTGTATTAATTTTGCATCCTGCAACTTTACCAGATTCATTCATTAGCTCTACTAGTTTTCTGCTGTCATCTCTAGGATTCTCTATGTATAGTTTGTTATTTGCAAACAGTGGCAGTTTTACTTCTTCTTTTCCAATTTGTATTCCTTTTATTTCTTTTTCTTCTCTGATTGCCACGGCTAGGACTTCCAAAACTATGTCGAATAATAGTGGCGAGAGTGGATATCCTCGTGTTCCTGATCTTAGAGGAAATGCTTTCATTTTTTCACCATTGAAAATGATGTTTGCTGTGGGTTTGTCATATATGGCTTTTATTATGTTGAGGTAGGTTCCCTCTATGCCCACTTTCTGGATAGTTTTTATCATATATGGGTGTTGAATTTTGTCAAAAGCTTTTTCTGCATCTATTGAAATGATCATATGGTTTTTATTCTTCAGTTTGTTAATATGGTGTATCACATTGATTGATATGCATATATTGAAGAATCCTTGCATCCCTGGGATAAATCCCACTTGATCATGGGTGTATTATCCTTTTAATGTGTTGTTGGATTCTGTTTGCTAGTATTTTGTTGAGGATTTTTGCATCAGTATTCATCATTGATATTGGTCTGTAATTTTCTTTCTTTGTAGTATCTTTGTCTGGTTTTGGTATTAGGGTGATGGTGGCCTCATAGAATGAGTTTGGGATTGTTCCTTCCTCTGCAATTTTTTGGAAGACTTTGAGAAGGATAGGTGTTAGCTCTTCTCTAAATGTTTGATAGGATTCACCTGTGAAGCCATCTGGACCTGGACTCTTCTTTGCTGGAAGATTTTTAATCACAGTTTCAATTTCATTACTTGTGATTGGTCTGTTCATATTTTCTATTTCTTCCTGGTTCAGTCTTGGAAGGTTATATCCATTTCTTCCAGGTTGTCCATTTTATTGGTATGGAATTGCTTGTAGTAGAATTTTAGGATGCTTTGTATTTCTGCGGTGACTGTTGTAACTTCTCCGTTTTCATTTCTAATTTTATTGATTTGAGTCCTCTCCCTCTTTTTCTTGATGAGTCTGGCCAATGGTTTATCAACTTTGTTTATCTTCTTAAAGAACCAGCTTTTAGTTTTACTGATCTTGCTATTGTTTTCTTTGTTTCTATTTCATTTATTTATACTCTGATCTTTATGATTTCTTTCCTTCTACGAACTTTGGGTTTTGTTTGTTCTTCTTTCTCTAGTTCCTTTAGGTGTAAGGTTAGATTGTTTATTTGAGATTTGTCTTGTTTCTTGAGGTAGGATTGTATTGCTATAAACTTCCCTCTTAGCACTGCTTTTGCTGCATCCCATAGGTTTTGGATCATTGTGTTTTCGTTGTCACTTGTCTCTAGGTATTTTTGTATTTCCTCTTTGATTTCTTAAGTGATCTCTTGGTTATTTAGTAACTTATTGTTCAGTCTCCACATGTTTGTGTTTATTATGGGGTTTTTTTCCCCTGTAATTCATTTCTACTCTCATAGCATTGTGCTTGGAAAAGATGTTGATATGATTTCAATTTTCTTAAATTTACCAAGGCTCAATTTGTGACCCAAGATGTAAATATCCTGGAGAATGTTCCATGTGCAAATGAGAAGAAAGTGTAGTCTGCTGTTTTTGGATAGAATGTCCTATAAATATCAGTTAACTCTATCTTGTCTATTGTGTCATTTAAAGCTTGTGTTTCCTTATTAATTTTCTGTCTGGATGATACGTCTATTCGTGTAAGTGAGTTGTTAAAGTCCCCCACTATTGTGTTACTGTGGATTTCTTCTTTTATAGCTGTTAGCAGTTACCTTACGTATTGGGGTGCTACTATGTTGGGTGCCTATAGATTTATAATGGTTATATTTTCTTCTTGGATTGATCCCCCCTTGATCATCCTTCCTTGTCTCTTGTAACATTCTTTATTTTAAAGTTTGTTTTATGTGATACAAGTATTGCTACTCCTGCTTTCTTTTGATTTCCATTTGCATGGAATATCTTTTTCCATCTCCTCACTTTCAGTCTGTATGTGTCTGTAGGTCTGATGTGAGTCTCTTGTAGACAGTATATATATGGGTCTTGCTCTTGTATCCATTCAGCGAGCCTGTGTCTTTTGGTTGGAGCATTTAATCCATTCACATTTAAGGTAATTATCGATATGTATGTTCCTATTAACATTTTCTTAATTGTTTTGGGTTTGTTTTTGTAGGTCCTTTTCTTCTCTTATGTTTCCCACTTAGAGAAACTTCTTTAAGCATTTGTTGTAGAGCTGGTTTGGTGGTGCTGAATTCTCTTAGCTTTTGCTTGTCTGTAAAGCTTTTGATTTCTCTGTCGAATCTGAATGAGATCCTTGCTGGCTAGAGTAATCTTGATTGTAGGTTCTTCCCTTTCATCACTTTAAACATGTCCTGCCACTCCCTTCTGGCTTGTAGAGTTACTGCTGAGAAATCAGCTCTTAACCTTATGGGAGTTCCCTTGTATGTTCTTTGTTGTTTTTCCCTTGTTGCTTTCAATAATTTTTCTTTGTCTTTAGTTTTTCTCAAATTGATTATGTTTGTTGGCTTGTTTCTCCTTGGGTTTATCCTGCCTGGGACTCTGTGCTCTTCCTGGATTTGGATGGCTATTTCCTTTCCCATGTTAGGGAAGTTTTCAAGTATAATCTCTTCAGATATTTTCTTGGGTCCTTTCTCTCTCTGTTCTCCTTCTGGGACCCCTGTAATGCAAATGTTGTTGTGTTTAATGTTGTTCCAGAGGTCTCTTAGGCTGTCTTCATTTCTTTTCATTCTTTTTCCTTTATTCTGTTCCGTGGCAGTGAATTCCACCATTCTGTCTTCCAGGTCACTTATCCGTTCTTCGACCTCAGTTATTCTGCTGTTGTTTCCTTCTCGTGTATTTTTCATTTCAGTTATTGTATTGTTCATATCTGTTTCTTTGTTCTTTAATTCTTCTAGGTGTTTGTTCTTTAATTCTTCTAGGTCTTAGTTAAACATTTTTGAATCTTCTCGATCTTTGCCTCCATTCATTTTCCGAGGTCCTGGATCATCTTCACTATCATTATTCTGAATTCCTCTTCTGGAAGGTTGCCTGTCTCCATTTAGTTGTTTTTCTGGGGTTTTATGTTGTTCCTTCATCTGGTACAAAGTCATTTGCCTTTTCATCCAATCTATCTTTCTGTGAATGTGGTTTTCCTTCCACAGGCTGCAGAATTGTAGATCTTCTTGTTTCTGCTGTCTGCCCTTTGGTGGATGAGGCTGTCTAAGTGTCTTGTGCAAGCTTCCTGATGGGATGCACTGGTGGTGGGTAGAGCTCTGTATTGCTCTGGTGGGCATAGCTCAGTAAAACTGTAATCTGCTTGTCTGCTGATGAGTGGGGCTGAGTTCCCTCCCTGTTGGTTTTTTGGCCTGAGTTGACCGAGCACTGGAGCCTACGTGGCTCTTTGGTGGGGCTAATGGCAGACTCTGGGAGGGCTCAAGCCAAGGAATACTTCCCAGAGCTTCTGTTGTCAGTGTCCTTGTGCCTGTGGTGAGCCACAGCCACCCCCCACCTCTGCAGGAGACCTTCCAACACTAGGAGGTAGGTCTGGTTCAGTCTCCTGTGGGTCACTGCTCCTTCCCCTGGGTCCCAACGTGCACACTACTTAGTGTGTGCCCTCCAAGAGTGGAGTCTCTTGTTTCTTCCAGTCCTGTCAAAGTCCTGCAGTCAAATCACGCTAGCCTTCAAAGTCTGATTCTCTAGGAATTCCTCCTCCCATTGCCATACCCCCAGGTTGGGAAGCCTGAGGTGGGGCTCAGAACCTTCACTCCAGTGGGTGGACTTCTGTGGTGTAATTGTTCTCCAGTTTGTGAGTCACCCACCTTGCAGTTATGGGATTTGATTTTATTGTGATTGCGCCCCTCCTACCATCTCATTGTGGCTTCTCCTTTTTCTTTGGATGTGGGGTATCTTATTTGATGAGCTCCAGTGTCTTCCTGTCAATTATTGTTCAGCAGTTAGTTGTGATTCCAGTGCTCTTGCAAGAGGGAGTGAGTGCACATCCTTCTGCTCCACCATCTTTTTTGTTTGTTTGTTTTGTGTTTTTTTTGTTTTGTTTTGTTTTTGCGGTACGCGGGCCTCTCACTGTTGTGACCTCTCCCGTTGCAGAGCACAGGCTCTGGACGCGCAGGCTCAGCGGCCATGGCTCATGGGGCCAGCAGCTCCGCGGCATGTGGGGTCTTCCTGGACGGGGGCACGAACCCACATCCCCTGCATCGGCAGGCGGACTCTCAACCACTGCGCCACCAGGGAAGCCCTGCTCCACCATCTTGAACCAATCTTCCTAAAGAACTTCTTTTAATATTTCTTGCAAGGTAGTCTCCTGGCAACAAATGGCCTCAAGTTTTGTTCATTTGAGAAAGTTTTTTATTTTTCTTGCATTTTTGAAGGGTAGTTTCTCAGGACACAGAATTTTAGGTTGGTGGGTTTTTTTCTCCCAACTTTTTTTAAAATTTAAGTTTTCCAGCTTTATTGAGGTATATTTGACAAAACTGTAAAATATTTGAAGGGTACAATGTGATGATTTGATATACATTGTGAAAGGATTTTTCCCCACTGAGTTAATTAACCCATCCATCGGCTCACATACAGTTGATCCTTGAAAAACACAGTTTTGAAGTGTGTGGGTCAACTAATACGTGGATTTTTTTTTGCTAAATATTTCCTTCAGTACTATGTGATGTGTGGTTGGTTGAAACTGTGGATGTGGAATTGCAGATCCAGAGGGCTGACTGTAAAGTTATATGCAGATTTTTGACTGCACAAAGGGTAGGTAACCCTAAGCCTTGCATTGTTCAAGGGTCAACTGTATTTACTTTTTTTTGGTGAGAACATTTAATTTCTACTCTCTTAACACTGTATTGGATCACTGAAATTTGCTATCAGCTATAGTCACCATATTATACATTAGGTCCTCAGACCTTATTCATCTTAAACCCAAGAATTTGTACTCTTTAACCAGCCTCTCCCTATTCCCCTCGTCCCCCAGTCCCTAGGTCACCACTTTTATACTTTGCCACTTTTGATAGAGATTGAATTGAATCTCTAGATTACTTTGGTGAGAATTGACATTTTAATAGTAGTAATTCTTCTAATCCATGAACATGGAATATCTTTTTATTTGTTCCTTCCTCAGTTTCTTTCATCAGGGTCTTACAATGTTCAGTGTACAGATCTTTGACCTTTTTGGTTAAATTTATTCCTAAGTGTTTTATTCTTTTTGATTTTGTTGATGGCAATGTTTTCTTAATTTTTCCTGATGACAGTTTGTTGTTAGTACACACACAATTGATTTCTGTAGGTTGGTTTTCTTTTCTGCAAGCTTGCTGAAATAATTTATTAGTTCTAACAGCATTTTGTTAGAATCTCTAGGGTTTCCTAGAGACAGTGTTGTGGCATCTGCAAATAGAGACAGTTTTACTTCTTCATTTTCAATTTGGATGATTTTATCTCTTTCTTCTAGCCTGACTGGTCTGGCTAGGATGTCCAATACTTTGTTGAATTCTTGTTTTGTTCCTGATCTTAGAGGAAAAGCTTTTCACCACTGAGTATGTTAATTGTGGACTTGTTGTATATGGCCTTTATTATGTTGAGGTACGTTCCTTCTCTACCAGTTTGTTGAGAGTTTTTATCATGTATGATGTTGAATTTTATCTTTTGCTTTTTCTGTATCTATTGAGATGACCATATTATTTTTATCCCTCATTTTGTTTATGTGGTATATAACACTGATTGTCAGATGTTGAAACCCTGGAATAATATCTCAGAGCCATAGATACGGAGTAGTACATGTCTATGTAAAACATTTAGCCTAATATCTGCTGCTTTATAGATGATAAAGTGTCAGAAACACATTTATCAAGTCAATGAAGTTATATTTGGTTAATAGTACCCAAGAAAGAAACACTTAGAATATTCTGATAGGTTTAATGTATGAGGATTTTCTAATATAGAAAATTGGTACCTGCACATTGCATGTGAAGGCATATGGGACTGAGATCTAAAATCGAGTTATCATTGCATTAAATAGATAAGACAATTGCAGTAACCTAGGTAGAGAACTGAGGGTACTGTGAATTATCTCTGTAGGACTTATTTCAAGGTCATGTAGTTCATTAATTGCTGTATAAGGAAAGACCTTTATAAAACTGTACCATGGCAATGTAGTTTTTATTTGTATTTTTTTCCCCATAGCTAAAAATCCACTAATTTGTATCAATTTCCACGTTTATGGAGGAAGAAATTGTGAGGAATTACTGTGGGTTCTGGTTGAGTCTGTTCAATAGGAAAAAATTTTAATTTATGATTATTTTCCCTATAAAGGTATAGCAAATGAATCTAAAAAATTATATGGAGCCCAGTTCCACCCTGAAGTTGGCCTTACAGAAAATGGGAAAGTAATACTGAAAAATTTCCTCTTCGACATCGCTGGGTGCAGTGGGACCTTCACTGTGCAGAACAGAGAACTTGAGTGCATTCGAGAGATCAAAGAGAGAGTCGGCACATCAAAAGTTTTGGTAAGCAATTTATATTTGAAAGTCTATAAATTTATGTCAGTGATATTAGAACTCAGAGTTGGCTTACTCAGCATAGCCCTTAAATTTTGACTGGATGATCATGTGCTTTTGAGTTGCACTGTTTCAGTGTGTTCTTTCAGTTACCATACATACCTTTCGTACAGACAGTGGTTTTTTGTTTTTGTTTTGTTGTTTTGCTTTTTTTGGCTGTGCTGCACAGCTTGTGGAATTCTAGTTCCCCGACCAGGGATTGAACCTGGGTCCCTGGCAGTAAGCATGGAGTCCTTACCACTGGACCGCCAGGGAATTCCCCAAACAGTGTTTTTAGGTAGTGATTTAAGCTGATAACTTAGTTTCTTTTTCCTTATTCTACTCAGTTTGACTTTTCATTTCACCCTGTAGGTTTTGCTCAGTGGTGGAGTAGACTCAACAGTTTGTACAGCTTTGTTGAATCGTGCTTTGAACCAAGAGCAAGTCATTGCTGTGCACATTGATAATGGCTTTATGAGAAAACGAGAAAGTCAGTCTGTTGAAGAGGCCCTCAAAAAGCTTGGAATTCAAGTCAAAGGTATTGAACTCCAGAAGAGTTAATTTACATGTCAGAACTTGTTTAATCAAATCTAGCATATGATTAAGTGAGCACACTGCCTTAACTAAGTACAGTTTTCCCACTAAGCTTATGGTTGAAAATGTTTTTTATTTTTACCTTGTAATTACTTTTGGTTCAAGAGGGGTCACAATATAAATTTGGAAACTTGATTACTCCAAATGTTATGTATAGATCAGTAAGTTACCTTTTTCCAGCTACTATTCTGTTCTTTCTGTTCATCTTCTTAGGCCTTAACTGCTTTTACATTTGTGGATATCTTTTATACTTTAAAAAAACAAGATGTAAGCAATAGCTATAATGAAATTAAGTCAGTAGTTTAATGATATAAACTACATATTATTGATTTAAGTGGAATTGATGCCAAAAGGTTGAGTATAAAATGAAGAGTTGTAGTTAAACATGAAGTAAAGATGAGTCTATTTCTTTCTCCTTTGGAAACGTCACTAAAATAACAGTACAGGCATAAAACAAGTATAATGCCAGAAGAATGAGGAATAGGGAGGAGGTAATAGCAGTCTGATGGTTTCAAAAAAATGTTGGAAAGTGAAAAGCAGATGGATTATGCAGATTTTGTCCGTTAAGCTAATGAAGCTTAAATTTCAGTAGTGCTCACTAGCCAAGCCTTTACCAAACTCTGGGGAAGGAACCTAGTAGTGTCTTCTCATAGTTACAATTTTTATGCAATTTGAAAGTAAGATATTTTAATAATTTGCCATTAATTTACTTTATTTTTATTTATTTATTTATATTGATTATATAAGGAATTAGGGGCTATTAAGGTTTTTTCTTTTCTTCCCAAGCATTAGCTAGTTGACTCAATGTAATTTCTCATAAATTAACTCCAGTATGTAAAATAGTACCAAACTGTTTCAATCATGACAGTTTCATAGTACATTTTAATCTATGGTTGGATTTATGTCCTTTCATTACTATACTTTCTCAGAATTTTCTGGGATAATGTTTTATGTACATTCTTCCAGAAAATATTTAGTGTTATTTGTCAATTGGCTGTTAATTTAGATTACTTTTTCTTTCCACTCTAACTTGCTCTCTTTTGGGTGGGTTTGTAGTGGCTGCAGGCATTTTGGGATTACACTAAGAAAACGTTGAGTTGGGGATACATTTAGTCTGGGTTTGGTGCTATATTTGTGATTTGCAGTGTTTCTGTGTATAGTCTGTGTTAGCCGTGGTAGTATTAATTTGTGATTTTAAAAAATGCCTGATTTATTATTCTTTTTTTTAATACATCTTTATTGGAGTATAATTGCTTTACAATGGTGTGTTAGTTTCTGCTTTATAACAAAGTGAAACAGTTAAACATGTACATATGTTCCCATATTTCTTCCCTCTTGTGTCTCCCACCCTCCCACCCTCCCTATCCCACCCCTCTAGGTGGTCACAAAGCACTGAGCTGATCTACCTGTGCTATGCGGCTGCTTCCCACTAGCTATCTGTTTTACGTTTGGTAGTGTATATATGTCCATGCCTCTCTCTCGCTTTGTCACAGCTTACCCTTCCCCCTCCCCATATCCTCAAGTCCATTCTCTAGTAGGTCTGTGTCTTTATTCCTGTCTTACCTCTAGGTTCTTCATGACATTTTTTTTTTTAATTCCATATATATGGGTTAGCATACAGTATTTGTCTTTGTCTTTCTGACTTAGTTCATTCTGTATGACAGACTCTAGGTCCATCCACCTCATTACAAATAGCTCAATTTCATTTCTTTTTATGGCTGAGTAATATTCCATTGTATATATGTGCCACATCTTGTGTATCCATTCATCCGATTATGGACACTTAGGTTGTTTCCATCTCCGGGCTATTGTAAATAGAGCTGCAATGAACATTTTGGTACATGACTCTTTTTGAATTATGGTTTTCTCAGGGTATATGCCCAGTAGTGGGATTGCTGGGTCATATGGTAGTTCTATTTGTAGTTTTTTAAGGAACCTCCATACTGTTCTCTACAGTGGCTGTATCAACTTACATTCCCACCAACAGTGCAAGAGGGTTCCCTTTTCTCCACACCCTCTCCAGCATTTATTGTTTCTAGATTTTTTGATGATGGCCATCCTGACTGGTGTGAGATGATATCTCATTGTAGTTTTGATTTGCATTTCTCTAATGATTAATGATGTTGAGCATTCTTTCATGTGTTTGTTGGCAGTCTGTATATGTTCTTTGGAGAAATGTCTATTTAGGTCTTCTGCCCATTTTTGGATTGGGTTGTTTGTTTTTTTGTTATTGAGCTGCATGAGCTGCATATAAATTTTGGAGATGAATCCTTTGTCAGTTGCTTCATTTGCAAATATTTTCTCCCATTCTGAGGGTTGTCTTTTGGTCTTGTTTATGGTTTCCTTTGCTGTGCAAAAGCTTTGAAGTTTCATTAGGTCCCATTTGTTTATTTTTGTTTTTATTTCCATTTCTCTAGGAGATGGGTCAAAAAGGATCTTGCTGTGATTTATGTCATAGAGTGTTCTGCCTATGTTTTCCTCTAAGAGTTTGATAGTTTCTGGCCTTACATTTAGGTCTTTAATCCATTTTGAGCTTATTTTTGTGTACGTTGTTAGGGACTGA
This sequence comes from Globicephala melas, assembly GCF_963455315.2. Classification (NCBI taxonomy): domain Eukaryota; kingdom Metazoa; phylum Chordata; class Mammalia; order Artiodactyla; family Delphinidae; genus Globicephala; species Globicephala melas. Next base: position 108,334,245 of record NC_083317.1, on the reverse strand, counting down.
TCTAATCTCATACTTTTACATGTACCTATCCAGTTTTCCCAGCACCACTTATGAAGAGGCTGTCCTTTCTCCACTGGACATTCCTGCCTCCTTTATCAAAGATAAGGTGACCATATATGCGTGGGTTTATCTCTGGGCTTTCTATCCTGTTCCACTGATCTATCTTTCTGTTTTTGTGCCTGTACCATACTGTCTTAATTACTGTAGCTTTGTAGTATAGTCTGAAGTCAGGGAGCCTGAATTCCTCTGGCTCCTTTTTTCATTCTCAAGATTGCTTTGGCTATTCGGGGTCTTTTGTGTTTCCATACAAGTTGTGAAATTTTTTGTTCTAGTTCTGTGAAAAATGCCCGTGGTAGTTTGATAGGGATTGCATTGAATCTGTAGATTGCTTTGGGTAGTAGAGTCATTTTCACAATGTTGATTCTTCCAATCCAAGAACATAGTATATCTCTGCATCTATTTGTATAATCTTTAATTTCTTTCATCAGTGTCTTATAATTTTCTGCATACAGGCCTTTTGTCTCCTTAGATAGGTTTATTCCTAGATATTTTATTCTATTTGTTGCAATGGTAAATGGGAGTGTTTTCTTGATTTCTCTTTCAGATTTTTCATCATTAGTGTATAGGAATGCAAGAGATTTCTGTGCATTAATTTTGTATCCTGCTACTTTACTGAATTCATTGATTAACTCTAGTAGTTTTCTGGTAGCATCTTTAGGATTCTCTATATATAGTATCATGTCATCTGCAAACAGTGACAGCTTTACTTCTTCTTTTCCGATTTGGATTCCTTTTATTTCCTTTTCTTCTCTTTTTGCTGTGGCTAAAACTTCCAAAACTATGTTGAATAAGAGTAGTGAGAGTGGGCAACCTTGCCTTGTTCCTGATCTTAGTGGAAATGCTTTCAGTTTCTCACCATTGATGACTATGTTGGCTGTGGGTTTGTCATATATGGCCTTTATTATGTTGAGGAAAGTTCCCGCTGTGCCTACTTTCTGGAGGGTTTTTATCATAAATGGGTGTTGAATTTTGTTGAAAGCTTTCTCTGCATCTATTGAGGAAGACCATATGGTTTTTCTCCTGCAATTTGTTAACATGGTATCTCACATTGATTGATTTACGTATATTGAAGAATCCTTGCATTCCTGGAATAAACCCCACTTGATCATGGTGTATGATCCATTTAATGTGCTGTTGGATTCTGTTGACTAGTATTTTGTCGAGGATTTTTGCATCTATGTTCACCAGAGAAATTGACCTCTAGTTTTCTTTCTTTGTGACATCGTTGTCTGGTTTTGGTATCAGGGTGATGGTGGCCATGTAGAATGAGTTTGAGAGTGTTCCTTCCTCTGCTATATTTTGGAAGAGTTTGAGAAGGATAGGTGTTAGCTCTTCTCTAAATGTTTGAAAGAATTCGCCTGTGAAGACATCTGGTCCTGGGCGTCTGTTGGTTGGAAGATTTTTTTTTTTTTTTTTTCGGTATGAGGGCCTCTCACTGTTGTGGCTTCTCCTGTTGCGGAGCACAGGCTCTGGACATGCAGGCTCAGCGGCCATGGCTCATGGGCCTAGCCGCTCCGCGGCATGTGGGATCTTCTTGGACCAGGGCACGAACCCGTGTCCCCTGCATCGGCAGGCAGACTCTCAACCACTGCGCCACCAGGGAAGCCCCAGTTTCCCCTTTTATGGCTGTTAGTATTTGCCTCATGTATTGAGGTGCTCCTATGTTGGGTGCATAAATATTTACAATTGTTATATGTTCTTCGATCGATTCCTTGAGTATTATGTAGTGTCCTTCTTTGTCTCTTCTAATAGTCTTTATTTTAAAGTCTATTTTGTCTGATATGTGAATTGCTACTCCGGCATTCTTTTGGTTTCAATTTGCATGGAATATCTTTTTCCATCCCCTCACTTCCAGTCTATATGTGTCTCTAGGTCTGAAGTGGGTCTCTTGTATACAGCATATATATGGGTCTTGTTTTTGTATCCATTCAGCCTGTCTGTGTCTTTTGGTGGGAGCATTTAATCCATTTACATTTAAGGTAATTATCAATATGTACATCCCTATTCTCATTTTCTTAATTGTTTTGGGTTTGTTATTGTAGGTCTTTTCATTCTCTTGTGTTTCTTGCCTAGAGAAGATCCTTTAGCATTTGTTTTAAAGCTGGTTTGGTGGTGCTGAACTCCCTCAGCTTTTGCTTGTCTGTAAAGGTTTTTATTTCTCCATCAAATCTGAATGAGATCCTTGCTGGGTAGAGTAATCTTGTTTGTAGGTTTTACTCCTTCATCACTTTAAATATGTCCTGCCACTCCCTTCTGGCTTGCAGAGTTTCTGCTGAAAGATCAGCTGTTAACCTTATGGGGATTCCCTTTTGTGTTATTTGTTGTTTTTCCCTTGCTGCTTTTAATATGTTTTCTTTGTATATAACCTTTGACAGTTTGATTAATATGTGTCTTGGCATGTTTCTCCTTGGATTTATCCTGTATGGGACTCTATGTGCTTCCTGGACTTGATTAACTATTTCCTTTCCCATATTAGGGAAGTTTTCAACTATAATCTCTTGAAATATTTTCTCAGTCCCTTTTTTTCCTCTTCTTCTGGAACCCCTATAATTCGAATGTTGGTGCATTTAATGTTGTCCCAGAGGTCTCTGAGACTGTCCTCAGTTCCTTTTTTCTCTTTTCTTTAATCTACTCTGCAGTAATTATTTCCACTACTTTATCGTCCAGGTCACTTATCCGTTCTTCTGCCTCAGTTATTCTGCTATTGATCCCTTCTAGAGTTTTCTTTTTGTTTTGTTTTGTTTTTTTTGCGGTATGCGGGCCTCTCACTGCTGTGGCTTTTCCCACTGCAGAGCACAGGCTCCGGACGCGCAGGCCCAGCGGCCATGGCTCACAGGCCCAGCCGTTCCACGGCTTGTGGGATCCTCCCGGACCGGGACACAAACCCACATCCCCTGCATCGCCAGGTGGACTCTCAACCACTGCACCACCAGGGAAGCCCTAGAGAATTTTTAATTTCTTTTATTGTGTTGTTCATCACTGCTTGTTTCGTCTTTAGTTCTTCTAGGTCCTTTTTAAATGTTTCTTGCATTTTCTGTATTCTGTTTCCAAGATTTTGGATCATGTTTACTATCATTATTCTGAATTCTTTTTCAGGTAGACTGCCTATTTCCTCTTCATTTAGGTCTGGTGGGTTTTTATCTTGCTCCTTCATCAGCTGTGTGTTTTTCTATCTTCTCATTTTGACTATCTTACTGTGTTTGGTGTCTCCTTTTTGCAGGCTGCAGGTTCGGAGTCCCGTTGTTTTTGGTGTCTGTCCCCAGTGGCTAAAGTTGGTTCAGTGGGTTGTGTAGGTTTCCTGGTGGAGGGGACTAGTGCATGTGTTCTGGTGGATGAGGCTGAATCTTGTCTTTCTGGTGAGCAGGTCCACGTCTGGTGGTGTGTTTTGGGGTGTCTGTGGACTTATTATGATTTCAGACAGTCTCTCTGCTAATGGGTGGGGTTGTGTTCCTGTCTTGCTAGTTGTTTGGCATAGTGTGTCCAACACTATAGCTTGCTGGTCGTTGAGTGAAGCTTGGTGTTGGTGTTGAGATGGAGATCTCTGGGAGATTTTCACCGTTTGATATTACGTGGAGCTGGGAGGTCTCTTGTGGATCAGTGTCCTGAAGTTGGCTCTCCCACCTCAGAGGCACAGCATTGACTCCAGGCTGCAGCACCAACAGCCTTTCATGCACACGGCTCAGAATAAAAGGGAGAAAAAGTAGAAAGAAAGGAAGAAAAGGAGGAAAAGGAAAGAAGGGAGGGAGGGAGGAAGGAAGGAAGGAAGGGAGGGAGGAAGGGGATAAAAGAAAATAACATAAAGTAAGGTAAAATAAAATAAAGTTATTAAAATAAAAAAATTATTATTAAGAAAAAAATTATTTAAAAAGTAAAAAAAATAACAAACACGGACAGATAGAACCCTAGGACAGATGGTGAAAGCAAAGCTATACAGACAAAATCTCACACAGAAGCCTACACATACACAGTCACAAAAATTGAAAGAGGGGAAAAAATCATAAATCTTCCTCTCAATGTCCACCTCTTCAGTTTGGGATGATTGGTTGTCTATTCAGGTATTCCACAGATGCAGGGTACATCAAGTTGATTGTGGAGATTTAATCTGCTGCTCCTGAGGCTGCTGGGAGAGATTTCCCTTTCTCTTCTCTGTTCGCACAGCTCCCGGGGTTCAGCTTTGGGTTTGGCCCCGCCTCTGCGTGTAGGTCGCCGGAGGGTGTCTGTTCTTCACTCATACAGGACAGGGTTAAAGGAGCCGCTGATTCGGGGGGCTCTGGCTCACTCAGCCTGGGGGGAGGGAGGGGTACGGAGTGTGGGTGGAGTGTGGGGCGAGCCTGCGGCGACAGAGGCCGGCATGACGTTGCACCAGCCTGAGGCGTGCCTTGTGTTCTCCTGGGGAAGTTGTCCCTGGATCCCTGGACCGTGGCAGTAGCGGGCTGCACAGGCTCCCCAGAAGGGAGGTGTGGAGAGTGACCTGTGCTCGCACACAGGCTTCTTGGTGGCGGCAGCAGCAGCCTTAGCGTCCCATGCCTGTCTCTGGGGTCAGTGCTGATAGCCGCGGCTGGAACCTGTCTCTGGAGCTCACTTAAGCAGCGCTCTTAATCCCCTCTCCTCGCGCACCAGGAAACAAAGAGGGAAGAAAAAGTCTCTTGCCTCTTCGACAGGTCCAGACTTTTCCTGGACTCCCTCCTGGCTAATCTTGGTGCACTAACCCCTTTAGGCTGTGTTCACACCACCAGTCCTCTCCCCGCGCTCAGACCAAAGCCTGAGCCTCAGTTCCCAGCCCCGTCCGCCCCAGCAGGTGAGCAGACCAGCCTCTGGGGCTGGTGACTGCTGGTCAGCACCGATCCTCTGTGCGGAAATCTCTCCACTTTGCCCTCTGCACCCCTGTTGCTGCGCTCTCCTCCATGGCTCCGAAGCTACCCCGCTCCGCCACCCGCAGTCTCCGCCCGCAAAGGGGCTTCTAGTTTGTGGAAACCTTTCCTCCTTCACGGCTCCCTCCCACTGGTGCAGGTCCCGTCCCTATTCTATTGTCTCTGTTTATTCTTTTTTCTTTTGCCCTACCCAGGTACGTGGGGAGTTTCTTGTCTTTTGGGAGGTCTGAGGTCTTCTGCCAGCGTTCAGTAGGTGTTCTGTAGGAGTTGTTCCACATGTAGATGTATTTCTGATGTATCTGTGGGGAGGAAGGTGATCTCCGCGTCTTACTCTTCCGCCATCTTCTCCCTCTCCTGATTTGTTATTCTTTTTCTTGAAGAGGACCCCCAAGTTGTTTAAGTTTCAGCTCCACAAAAACCTGCATCTGTCCTTGTTAACTGTCATAGTAGAATGGAGGACTCCAAAACCTTGGGGTGTGGGGTGAGGGAAGGAAGCCAACAAAACAGAAGACTTACGTGTAGGCTCAAGAGTTGGAAACATTGACTCCCCTATGGGACCTGGTTCACTGGGTTAGCCTAAAATGGATTGGTTAAAAATCTTAGAAGCAGATCCTTTTTCCTTAAAACAGGAACACACTGCTGCTATCCCTCCTTATCAGAAGACTGTGGATTTATTCTCTACAAACTCTAGGCTAAACAAGAGAGATTTTGTTCTTGGGCATCTCAATACCAGGCATAGCTGAGGGTGGAAGTAAGATGAAGTAAAAATCTTATGTACTGAATGGTATCTCCCTCCCCCTTGCCACTTCCTCTATTCAAACTATCACAGTGCTGATAAGCTGGAAATCGGAGGTGTCTTCTCTGCGTAATTGGCCAGCTTAAGAGAAAGACCCACAAATTCACTGGTGTTCTCCAGTGAAGTAGCCAGGTGCCTTGGCATCTTACAGTGAAGCCCACCAATTGTTCAGCCTTGCTACCAAATAAATATCCTAGTTTTTTTAAATTCTTTGCTCTTTAAAAGAACAGCCAGAGGTGACGTTTGAGTGGGAGGCGGGGGCTAGGCTCAGGACACATGCAGCCAGAAAAGACCTTCGGGGCAGGGCCTAGGCAGGGTGATGTTCAAGCATGGGGCGGGGCCTCTGCTTAGGACCTCTGTGGAAGGGGAGAGGCACCACGGCCAAAGGGGGGCCTCTGGAGTGTGGGGTTTGGAGAGAGAGCAGAAGGAAGAAAAACTACAATTCTGCAGCCTGTGGAACAAAAACCACCTTCACAAAATGATAGACAAAATGAAAAGGCAGAGGACTGTGTATCAGATGAAGGAAGAAGATAAAACCCCAGAAAAACAATTAAATGAAGTGAAGGTGGGAAACCTTCCAAAAAAAGAATTCAGAATAATGATAGTGAAGATGATCCAGGACCTTGGAAAAAGAATGGAGGCAAAGATTGAGATGATCCAAGAAATGTTTAACTAAGACCTAGAACAATTAAAGAACAAACACCTAGAAGAATTAAAGAACAAACAGATGAACAATACAATAACTGAAATGAAAAATACACTAGACGGAAACAGTAGCAGAATAACTGAGGCTGAAGAACAGATAAGTGACCTGGAAGACAGAATGGTGGAATTCACTGCCGTGGAACAGAATAAAGAAAAAAGAATGGAAAGAAATGAAGACAGACTAAGAGACCTCTGGGACAACATTAAATGCACCAACATTCACATTTTAGGGGTCCCAGAAGGAGAACAGAGAGATAAAGGACCCGAGAAAATATTTGAAGAGATTATAATCATAAATTTCCCTATCATGGGATAGGAAAATGCCTCCCAAGTCCAGGAAGCGCAGAGAGTCCCAGGCAGGATAAACCCAAGGAGAAACACGCCGAGACACATAGTAAACAAACTGACAAAAATTAAAGACAAAGAAATATTATTGAAAGCAACAAGGGAAAAATGACAAAGAACATACAAGGGAACTCCCATAAGGTTAACAGCTGATTTCTCAGCAGAAAATCTACAAGCCAGAAGGGAGTGGCATGATATATTTAAAGTGATGAAATGGAAGAACCTACAGTCAAGATTACTCTAGCTAGCAAGGATCACATTCGATTTCGATGGAGAAATCAAAAGCTTTACAGACGAGCAAAGGCTAAGAGAATTCAGCACTAGCAAACCAGCTCTACAACAAATGCTAAAGGAACTTCTCTAAGTGGGAAACACAAGAGAAGAAAAGGACCTACAGAAACAAACCCAAAACAATTAAAAAAACGTTAATAGAAACATACATATCGATAATTACCTTAAACGTGAATGGATTAAATGCTCCAACCAAAAGACACAGGCTCGCTGAAATGATACAAAAGCAAGACTCATATATATGCTGTCTACAAGAGACCCACTTCACACCTACAGATACAAACAGATTGAAAGTGAGGGGTTGGAAAAAGATACTCTATGCAAATGGATACCAAAGGAAAGCTGGATAGCAATACTCATATCAGATAAAATAGACTGTAAAATAAAGAATGTTGCAAGAGACAAGGAAGGTCACCATATAATGATTAAGGGAGCAATCCAGGAATATATAACAATTATAAATATATATGCACCCAACATAGGAGCACCTCAGTACATAAGGCAAATGCTAACAGCTATAAAAGAGGAAATTGACAGTAACACAGTAATAGTGCGGGGCTTTAACACCTCATTACACCAATGGGCAGATCATCCAGACAGAAGATTAATAAGGAAACACAAGCTTTAAATGACACAATAGACAAGATAGAGTTAATTGATATTCATAGGACATTCCATTCAAAAACAGGAGATTACACTTTCTTCTCAAGTGCACACAGAACATTCTCCAGGTTAGGTCACATCTTGGGTCACAAATCAAGCCTTGGTAAATTTAAGAAAATTGAAATCATATGAAGCATCTTTTCCGACCACACTGCTATGAGATTAGAAGTCACTTACAGGGAGAAAAATGTTAAAAAACACAAACACATGAAGGCTAAACAATAAGTTAAATAACTAAGAGGTCACTGAAGAAATCAAAGAGGAAATCAGAAAATATCTAGAGACAAATGACAACAAAAACACGACAATCCAAAACCTATGGGATGCAACGAAAGCAGTTCTAAGAGGGAAGTTTATAACAATACAATCCTATCTCAGGAAACAAGAAAAATCTCAAATAAACAATCTAATCTTACACCAAGAACAAACAAAACCCAGTTAGTAGAAGGAAAGAAATCATTTTCAAATCAGAAATAAATGAAAAAAAAAGGGGGAATGCTAGCAAAGATCAATAAAACTAAAAGCTGGTTATTTGAGAAGATAAACAAAATTGATGAAGCTTTAGCCAAACTCATCAAGAAAAAGAGGGAGAGGACTCAAATCAATAAAATTAGCAATGAAAAAGGGAATGTTACAATGGACACGGCAGAAATACAAAGCATCCTAAGAGACTGCTACAAGCAACTCTGTGCCAATAAAATGGACAACCTGGAAGAAATAGACAACTTCTTAGAAAGGTATAACCTTCCAAGACTGAACCAGGAAGAAATAGAAAATATGAATAGATCAATCACAAGTAAAGAAATTGAAACTGTGATTAAAAATCTTCCAGCAAACAAAAGTCCTGGACCACATGGCTTCACAGGTGAATTCTCTCAAGCATTTAGAGAAGAGCTAACACCCATCCTTCTCAAACTCTTCCAAAAAATTGCAGAGGAAGGAACACTCCCAAACTCATTGTATGAGGCCGCCATCACCCTGATACCGAAACCAGATAAAGATACTACAAAAAAAGAAAATTACACACCAATATCACTGATGAATGTAGATGCAAAAATCCTCAACAAAATACTAGCAAACAGAATCCAACAGCACATTAAAAGGATCATACACCATGATCAAGTGGGGTTTATCCCAGCGTTTCAAGGCTTCTTCAATATACACAAATCAATAAATGTGATACACTATATTAACAACTTGAAAAATACAAACCATATGATCATCTCAATAGATGCAGAAAAAGCTTTTGACAAAATTCAACATCATTTATGCTAAGAATAAAAACTGTCCAGAAAGTGGGCATAGAGGGAACCTATCTGAACATAATAAAGGCCATATACGACAAACCCACAGCAAACATCATTCTCAATGGTGAAAAACTGAAAGCATTTTCTTTAAGATCAGGAACAAGACAAGGATGTCCACTCTCACTGCTGTTATTCAACATAATTTTGGAAGTCCTAGCCATGGCAACCAGAGAAGAAAAAGAAATAAAAGGAATACAAACCGGAAAAGAAGAAGTAAAACTGTCGCTGCAGATGACATGATACTTATACTTAGAAAATCCTAAAGATGCTACCAGAAGACTACCAGAGCTAATCAATGAATTTGGTAAAGTTGCAGGATACAAAATCAACATACCGAAACCTCTTGCATTCCTATACACTAACAACAGAAGATCAGAAAGAACAATTAAGGAAAGAATTCCATTCACCACTACAACAAATAAAATAAAATACCTAGGAATAAACCTACCAATGGAGTTAAAAGACCTGTACTCAGGCGGCTAGCAGCGTGGACCCCAGAGACAGGCATGAGACGCTAAGGCTGCTACTGCAGCCACCAAGAAGCCTATGTGCAAGCACAGGTCACTATCCATACCGTCCCTCCCGGGAGCCTGTGTAGCCCGCCACTGCCAGGGTTCCGTGATCCAGGGACAACTTCCCTGGGAGAACACTGCATACCTCAGGCTGGTGCATCGTCACTCTGACCTCTGCCGTGGCAGGTTTGCTCCGCATTCTGTACCCCTCCATCCCCCTGGCCTGAGTGAGCCAGAGCCCCCGAATCAGCTGCTCCTTTAACCCCGTCCTGTCTGAGTGAAGAACAGAGGCCCTCAGGTGACCTACATGAAGAGGCGGGTGCAAAGCCAAAGCTGAACCTCAGGAGCTGTGTGAACAAAGAAGAGAAAGGGAAATTTCTCCCAGCAGCAGCAGGAGCAGCAGATTAAATCTCCACAATGCACTTCAAGTACCCTGCATCTGTGGAATACCTGAATAGGCAACGAATCATCCCAAATTGAGGAGGTGGACTTTGGGAGCAAGGATATATATATATTTCTCCCTTTTTCTCTTTTTGTGAGTGTGTATGTGTATGCTTTTGTGTGTGATTTTGTCTTTATAGCTTTGCTTTTACCATTTGTCCTAGGCATCTGTGTGTGTGTTTTTGTTTTTTATTAATTACTTAAAAATTTTTTAAAATAATTTTTTATTTTAATTACTTTATTTTACTTTATTTTATCTTCTTTCTTTCTTTTTTTCCTTTCTTTTCTTTCTTTCTTTTCTCCATTTTATTCTGAGCCTTGGTGCCTCAGCCAGGCGTCAGGGCTGTGCCACTGAGGTGGGAGAGCCAACTTCAGGACACTGGTCCACAAGAGACCTCCCAGCTCCACATAATATCAAATGGCAAAAATCTCCCAGAGATCTGCATCTCAGTGCGAAGACCCAGCTTCACTTAATGACCAGCAAGCTACAGTGCTGGACACCCTGTGCCAAACAACTAGCAAAACAGGAACACAACCCCACCCATTAGCAGAGAGGCTGCCTAAAATCATAAAAAGGCCACAGACACCCCAAAACACACCACCAGTCGTGGACCTGCCCACCAGAAAGACAAGATTCAGCCTCATCCACCAGAACACAGGCACTAGTCCCCTCCACCAGGAAGCCTACACAACCCACTGAACCAACTTTAGCCACTGGGGACAGACACCAAAAACAACGGGAACTACAGACCTGCAGCCTGCAAAAAGGAGACCCCAAACACAGTAAGTTAAGCAAAATGAGAAAATAGAGAAACACACAGCAGATGAAGGAGCAGTGTAAAAACCAACCAGACCTAGCAAATGAAGAGCAAATAGGCAGTCTACCTGAAAAAGAATTCAGAATAGTGATAGTAAGGATGATCAGAAATCTTGGAAATAGAATGGAGAACATATAAGAAATGTTTAACAAGGACCTAGAAGAACTAAAGAGCAAACAAACAGTGATGAACAACACGATAAATGAAATTTAAAATTCTCTAGAAGGGATCAATAACAGAATAACTGAGGCAGAAGATCGGATAAGTGACCTAGAAGATAAAATAGTGGAAATAACTACTGAAGAGCAGAATAAAGAAAAAAGGATGAAAAGAATTGAGGACAGTCAGAGACCTGTGGGACAAGATTAAACACACTAACATTCGAATTTTAGGGATCCCAGAAGAAGAAGAGAATAAGAAATGAACTGAGAAAATATTTGAAGAGATTATAGTTGAAAAGTTCCCTAATATGAGAAAGGAAATAGTTAATCAAGTCCAGGAAGCAAAGAGAGTTCCATACAGGATAAATACAAGGAGAAACATGCCAAGACACATATTAATCCAACTATCAAAAATTAAATACAAAGAAAAAATATTAAAAGCAGCAAGGGAAAAACAACAAATAACACACCAGGGAATCCCCTTAAGGTTAACAGCTGATCTTTCAGCTGAAACTGCAAGCCAGAAGGGAGTGTCAGGACATATTTAAAGTGATGAAGGAGAAAAACCTACAACCAAGATTACCCAGCAAGGATCTCATTCAGATTTGGCAGAGAAATTAAAATCTTTACAGACAAGCAAACGCTAAGCGAGTTCAGCACCACCAAACCAGCTTTACAACAAATGCTAAAAGAACTTCTCTAGGCAGGAAACACAAGAGAAAGAAAAGACCTACAATGACAAACCCAAACAATTAAGAAAATGGTAATAGGAACATACATATCGATAATTACCTAAAATGTAAATGGATTAAATGCTCCAACCAAAAGACATAGACTGGCTGATTGGATACAAAAACAAGGTCCGTATATATGCTGTCTACAAGAGACCCACTTCAGACCTAAGGATGCATACAGACTGAAAGTGAGGGGATGGAAAAAGATACTCCATGCAAATGAAAATCAAAGCTGGAGTAACAATTCTCATATCGGACAAAATAGACTTTAAGAAAAAGACTATTACAAGAGACAAAGGACACTATATAATGATCAAAGGATTGATCCAAGAAGAAGATATAACAATTGTAAAAATTTATGCATCCAACATAAGAGCACCTCAATACAAAAGGCAAATGCTAACAGCCGTAAAAGAGGAAATCGACAATAACACAATAATAGTAGGGTACTTTAACACCCCACTTTCACCAATGGACACATCATCCAAACTGAAAATAAGGAAACACAAGCTTTAAATGATACATTAAACAAGATGGACTTAATTGATATTTATAGGACATTCCATCCAAAAACAACAGAATACACATTCTTCTGAAGTGCTTATTTAACATTCTCCAGGATATATTATATCTTGGGTCACAAGTCAATCCGTAGTAAATTTAAGAAAATTGAAATCGTATCAGGTATCTTTTATGACCAGAATGCTATGAGACTAGATATTAAGTACAGGAAAAAATCTGTAAAAAAATACAAACACATGGAGGCTAAACAATACACTACTTAATAACCAAGAGATCAGTGAAGAAATCAAAGAGGAAATCAAAAAATGCCTAGAGACAAATAACAGTGAAAACACGATGACCCAAAACCTATGGGATGCAGCAAAACAATTCTAACAGGGAAGTTTATAGCAATACAATCCTACCTTAAGAAACAAGAATCATCTCAAATAAACAACCTAAGCTTACACCTAAAGCAATTAGAGAAAGAAGAATAAAAAAAACCCAAAGGTAGCAGAAGAAAAGAAATCATAAAGATTACATCATAGATAAATGAAAAAGAAATGAAGGAAACGATAGCAAAGAGCAATAAAAGTAAAAGCTGGTTCTTTGAGAAGATAAACAAAATTGACAAACCATTAACCAGACTCATCAAGAAAAATAGGGACAAGATTTAAATCAATAGAATTAGAAACAAAAAAGGAGAAGTAACAACTGACACAGCAGAAATACAAAGGATCATGGGAGAGTACTACAAGCAAGTATATGCCAGTAAAATGGACAACCTGGAAGAAATGCACCAAGTCTTAGAAAGATATGACCTTCCAAGACTGAACCAGGAAGAAATAGAAAATATGAACAGACAAATCACAAGCACTGAAATTGAAACTGTGATTAAAAATCTTCCAACAAACAAAAGCCCAGGACCAGATGGCTTCACAGGTGAATTCTATCAAACATTTAGAGAAGAGCTAACACCTATCCTTCTCAAACTCTTCCAGAATATAGCAGAGTGAGGAACACTCCCAAACTCATTCTACAAGGCCTCCATCACCCTGATACCAAAACCAGACAAAGATGTCACAAAGAAAGAAAACTACAGGCCAATATCACTGATGAACATAGATGCAAAAATCCTCAACAAAATACTAGGAAACAGCATCCAACAGCACATTAAAGGGATCATGCACCATGATCACGTGGGGTTTATCCCAGGAATTCAAGGATTCTTCAATATATGCAAATCAATCAGTGTGATACACCATATTAACAAATTGAAGGAGAAACACCATATGATCATCTCAATAGATGCAGGCAAAACTTATGATAAAATTCAACACCCATTTATGATAAAATCCCTCCAGAAAGTAGGCACAGAGGGAACTTTCCTCAACATAATAAAGGCCATATATGACAAACCCACAGCCAACATTGTCCTCAGTGGTGAAAAACTGAAAGCATTTCCACTAAGATCAGGAATAAGACAAGGTTGCCCACTCTCACCACTCTTATTCAACATAGTTTTGGAAGTTTTAGCCACAGCAGTCAGAGAAGAAAAAGAAATAAAAGGAATCTAAATCGGAAAAGAAGTAAAGCTGTCACTGTTTGCAGATGACATGATACTATACATAGAGAATCCTAAAGATGCTACCAGAAAACTACAAGAGCTAATCAATGAATTTGGTAAAGTAACAGGGTACAAAATTAATGGACAGAAATCTCTTGCATTCCTATACACTAATGATGAAAAATCTGAAAGTGAAATAAAGAAAACACTCCCATTTACCACTGCAACAAAAAGAATAAAATATCTAGGAATAAACCCACCTAAGTAGACTAAAGACCTGTATTCAGACAATTATAAGACACTGATGAAAGAAATTAAAGATTATAGAAACACATGGAGAGATATACCATGTTTTTGGATTGGAAGAACCAACATTGTGAAAATGACTCTACGACCCAAAGCAATCTACAGATTCAATGCAATCCCTATCAAACTCCCAATGGCAATTTTCACAGAACTTGAACAAAAAATTTCACAATATGTATGGAAACACAAAAGACCCCGATTAGCCAAAGAAATCTTGAGAAAGAAAAACGGAGCTGGAGGAATTAGGCTACCTGACTTCAGAGTCTACTACAAAGCTACGGTAATGAAGACAGTATGGTACTGGCACAAAAACGGAAATATAGATCAATGGAACAGAATAGAAAGCCCAGAGATAAAGCCATGCACATATGGTCACCTTATCTTTGATAAAGGAGGAAAGTATATACAGTGGAGAAAAGACAGCCTCTTCAGTAAGTGGTGCTGGGAAAACTGGACAGCTACATGTAAAAGAATGAAATTAGAACACTCCCTAACACCATACACAAAAATAAACTCAAAATCGATTAAACACCTAAATGTAAGGCCAGACGCTATCAAACTCATAGAGGAAAATATAGGTAGAACACTCTGTGACATAAATCACAGCAAGATCCTTTTTGACCCACCTCCTAGAGAAATGAAAATAAAAACAAAAAACAAATGGGACCTAAGGAAACTTCAAAGCTTTTGCACAGCAAAGGAAACCATAAACAAGACCAAAAGACAACCCTCAGAATGGGAGAAAATATTTGCAAATGAAGCAACTGACAAAGCATTAATCTCCAAAATTTGCAAGCAACTCATACAGCTCAATATCAAAAAAACAAACAACTCAATCCAAACCTAGGCAGAAGCCCTAAATAGACTTTTTTCCAAAGACGATATACAGGTTGCCAACAGACAGATGAAAGAATGCTCAACACCATTAATCATCAGAGCAATGCAAATCAAAACTACAATGAGATCATCTCACACTGGTCAGAATGGCCATCATCAAAAAATCTACAAACAGTAAATGCTAGAGAGGGTGTGGAGAAAAGGGAACACTCTTGCACTGCTGGTGGGAATGTAAATTGATACAGCCACTATGGAGAACAGTATGGATGTTCCTTTAAAAACTAAAAATAGAACTATCATATGTCCCAGCAATCCCACTACTGGGCATATACCCTGAGAAAACCATAATTCAAAAAGAGTCATGTACGAATATGTTCATTGAAGCTCAATTTACTATAGCCAGGATATGGAAGCAACCTAAGTGTCTAGCAACAGATGAATAGATAAAGAAGATGTGGCACATATAAACAATGGAATATTATTCAGGCATAAAAAGAAACGAAATTTTTTTATTTCTAGTGAGGTGGATGGACCTAGAGTCTGTCATACAGAGTGAAATAAGTCAGAAAGAGAAAAACAAATACCGTATGCTAACACATATATATGGAATCTGAAAAAAAATAAAAGGTCATGAAGAACCTAGAGGCACATCGGGAATAAAGACACAGACCTACTAGAAAATGGACCTGAGGGTTCGGGGAGGGGGAAGGTTAAGCTCTGACAAAGGGAAAGAGTGGCCTGGGCATATATACACTATCAAATTTAAAATAGGTAGCTAGTGGGAAGCAGCCACAAAGCACAGGGAGAATACCTTGGTGCTTTGTGACCACCTAGCGGGGTGGGTTAGGGAGGGTTGGAGGGTGGGAGATGCAGGAGGGAAGAGATATGGGGACATATGTATATGTATAACTGATTCCCTTTGTTATAAAGCAGAAGGTAACACACCATTGTAAAGCAATTATACTCAAATAAAGATGTTTATTAAAAAAGTGCATTTGAAAAAAAATACCTCTACTCAGAAAACTGTAAGACACTGATGAAAGAAATCAAAGATGACATAAACAGATGGAGAGATGTACCATATTGTTGGATTGGGGGAATCAACATTGTGAAAATGTCTGTACTCCCCAAAGCAGTCTACAGATCCAGTGCAATTCCTATCAGGTTACTAGTGGCATTTTTTTTACAGAACTGGAACAAGAAATCTTAAAATCTGTATCTCTGTATGGAGATACAAAAGCCCCCAAATAGCGAAAGCAATCTTGTCGGAAAAAAACGGAGCTGGAGGAATCAGATTCCATGACTTCAGAGTGTATTGCAAAGCTACAATCATCAAAGCAGTATGGTACTGGCATAAAAACAGAAATACAGATCAATGGAACAGGATAGAAAGCCCAGAGATAAACGCACGCACCTATGGTCAACTAATATATTAGAAAGGATCAAGGATATACAATGGAGGAAAGACAGTTTGTTCAATAAATGATGATGGGAAAACTGGAAAGCTACATGTAAAAGAATGAAATTAGAACACTCCCTAACACCATACACAAAAATAAGCTCAAAATGGATTAAAGACCTAAATGTAAGACCAGACACTATAAAACTCAGAGGAAAACATGGGAAGAACACTCTTTGACATAAATCACAACAACATCTTTTTTGACCCACCTCCTAGAGTAATGGAAATGTAAACAAATGGGGCCTAATGAAACTTCAAAGCTTTTGCACAGCAAAGGAAACTATAAACAAGGCAAAAAGACGAAAAGACAACCTTCAGAATGGGAGAAAATATTTGGAAACGAATCAACGGACAAAGGATTAATCTCCAAAATATATAAACAGCTCATGCAGCTCAATATTTAAAAAATAACCCAATCAAAAAATGGGCAGAAGACCTAAGCAGACATTCTCCAAAGGAGACATACAGATGGCCAAGAGGCACATGAAAAGCTGCTCAACATCACTAATTATTAGAGAAATGCACATCAAAACTACAATGAGGTATCACCTCACATGAGTTAGAATGGTCGGCATCATCAGAAAGTCTACAAACAACAAGTGCTGGAGAGGGTGTGGAGAAAAGGGAACCCTCTTGCACTGTTGGTGGGAATGTAAATTGATACAGCCACTATGGAGAACAGTATGGAGGCTCCTTAAAAAACTGAAAACAGAATTACTATATGATTCAGCAATCCCACTACTGGGCATATACCCAGAGAAAACCATAATTGAAAAAGACACGTGCACCCCAGTGTTCATTGCAGCACTATTTACAATAGCCAGGTCATGGAAGCAACCTAAATGCCCATTAGCAGACGAATGGATAAAGATGTGGTACATATATACAGTGGAATATTACCCAGCCATAAAATGGAACAAAATTGGGTCATTTGTAGAGACGTTGATGGACCTAGAGACTGCCATACAGAGTGAAGTAAGTGAGAAAGGGAAAAAAATATATCGTATATTAACTCATGTATGTGCAGTCTAGAAAAATGGTACACGTGAACTGGTTTGCAAAGCAGAAATGGAGACATAGATGTACAGAACAAACGTATGGACACCAAGGAGGGAACGCGGGTGTTGGCGGGGGTGGGATGAATTGGGAGGTTGGGATTGACCTATGTACACCAATATGTATAAAATAGGTAACTAATAAGAATCTGCTGTATAAAAAATAAACTGAAATTCAGAAAAAAATAAAGAGACAACCAAGGATCACTAAATATGTGTTTATAGATCTCGGTTTTTCAAGAGACTGGTCAGTGTGCACTTCTGAGGGCTTTGATCCCTGTGTATGTACCACTGCTTTGATTCCCTTGGGGTAATGCTTCTTGTTGGGGTTTTGCTTGTTGCTGTGGTGAAGCACGGAATAAGATGGGAGGCAGTTAGCATAATTTGTGATATTATGGCCCTAGATAATATTTATTTATTTATTTATTTATTTGGTTGCGCCAGGTCTTAGTTGTAGCAGGCAGGCTCCTTAGTTGCGTCTCGCTGGCTCCTTAGTTGTGTCATGCGAACTCTTAGTTGTGGCATGCATGTGGAATCTAGTTCCCTGACCAGGGATCAAACCCAGGCCCCCTGCATTGGGAGCATGATATCTTAACCACTGTCCCACCAGGGAAGTCCCTGGCCCTAGAATTAATGCCACACGATTCTTAATGGAACAAGATTCAGTGAGTGCCTGTGTATGGACTCTGTCAGTCATAGTTTACTGGTAGTTCTAGAATATGCAGGCAAATTACGGGGAGATCAGAGGATCCATCTGGGTTTTCTGTTTGTAGTTTGACCTATCATTTATGATTTTCAAATATCATGTTAGTTTAAAACATGCTTCTCTGCTCTTACCCAGTGATAAATGCTGCTCATTCTTTCTACAATGGAACAACAACTCTACCAATATCAGATGAAGACAGAACTCCACGAAAGAGAATTAGCAAAACCTTAAATATGACTACGAGTCCTGAGGAGAAAAGAAAAATCATTGGGGATACTTTTGTTAAGGTACCTTTTTAATATCTTCAATGTGTACTATTTTCGATGTGAATTTTAGTATTTTTTTCCTTATCATTATACCAAATAACCAAATTTTGTGACTAATTTTGATTCTTTTGTTGGCTAAGAGTTTTACGATATATTGCTATTATACTGACTTAGTAAAAACTGTTTTATGTTTTTAAAAAACATATGTACTTATGTTTTCAGTTTGTTGTTTTCACTGCTTAAGAATAGATATTTTCACTTGATATTAGATTTTAGTTCTTTGGGTAATGGCTAGATTTTTTTAGGCTTTTGATGGGAATGTTCATATACCTTTTTGAATCACATTAAGCATGTGTTTTGAGGGTTTTTTTGACTTTTAAAAAAATTTTATTAATGTATAGTTGGTTGACATTGACAATGTGTTTTTTTTTACTTTTTTATTGCTAATATTTTGTCTCTCTCTTTTTTTACATCTTTATTGGAGTATAATTGCTTTACAATGTTGTGTTAGTTTCTGCTGTATAACAACGTGAATCATCTATATGTATACATATGTTCCCCATACCCCCTCCCTCTTAAGTCTCATTCCCACCCTCCCTATCCCACCCCTCTAGGTGGTCACAAAGCACCGAGCTGATCTCCCTGTCCTATGCAGCTGCTTTCCACTAGCTATCTATTTTACATTTGGTATTGTGTGTATGTCCATGCCACTCTCTCACTTTGTCCTAGCTTACCCTTCTCCCTCCCCGTGTCCTCAAGTCAATTGTCTACGTCTGCATCTTTATTCCTATCCTGCCCCTAGTTTCATCAGAACCATTTTTTTTTAGATTCCATATATATGCGTTAGCATACAGTATTTGTTTTTCTCTTTCTGACTTACTTCACTGTGTATGACAGACTCTAGGTTCATCCACCTCACTACAAATAACTCAATTTCGTTTCTTTTTATAAGCATGTGTTCTTAAAGGAGTTTATTTTGGAGCACGGTAGATTTCATCTCCTGGTCAATATTGCAAAAAGACTCTTTAAGAAATTTAGCTGAAAATATAAAATTTTGCTGTCTTTTAGAAGAATTCATCTCTTAAAAGGCTGTTTTACTCCTGTTGTTTGTAGATTGCCAATGAAGTAATTGGAGAAATGAACCTGAAACCAGAGGAGGTTTTCCTTGCCCAAGGTACTTTACGGCCTGATCTAATTGAAAGTGCATCCCTTGTTGCAAGTGGCAAAGCTGAACTCATCAAAACCCATCATAACGACACAGAGCTTATCAGAAAGTTGAGAGAGGAGGTAAAAGCTTATGAGAACTTTCGCATAAAACCTCCCTCCCTTAACCATTTTTAAGTGTACAGTTCAGTGGTGTCAAGTGTATTTGTATTGTTGTGAAACAGATCTCTGTAACTTTTTCATTTTTCAAAACTGAAACTTTATACCTGTTGAGCAACAGCTACCCTTTTCTCCCTCTCCCTAACCCCTGGTAACCTACCATTCTAATTTCTGTTTCAATGAATTTGACTACTTTAAATACCTCATAAGTGAAATCATACAGCATTTGTTTTTTTGTGACTGGCTTATTTCACTTAGTATAAGTCCTCAAGTTTCATCCATATTGTAGCATGTGATAGGATTTCCTTTTTAAGCTGAATAATATTCTGTGTGTGTGTGTGTGTGTGTGTGTATGTGTGTGTGTGTATGTGTATATATATATATATATATATATAGTTAATTTATTTATCTACCGATGGACATTTGGATTGCTTCCACTTTCTTGTTGTTGTGAATTGTGCCTATGAACATGGGTTTACAGATTCCTCTTGGAGCCCCTGCTTTCAGTTCTTTTGGATATGTACCAGGAAGTGGGATTTCTGAATTCTATTATTTTCAATTTTTTGAGGGACTTCCTTAATGTTTCCTTAGCAGTTATACTATATTACAGTCCCACCAACAGTGCACAAAGCTTCCAATTTCTCCATACCTTGCCCAACACTTGTTCTTTTCTGGTTTTTTTTTTTTTTTTTTTAATTAGCCATCCTAATGAGTGTGAATTACCTGTACCTTTTTATTATTTTAGGCATCCTAGTGGGTGAGAAGTGGTAGGTATCTCATTGTGGTTCTGATTTGCATTTCCCAAATAGCTAATGTCAGTCATCTTTTATGTGCTTATTGGCTACTTATATGTCACCTTTGGAGAAATATCTATTCGGATCTTTTGCCCATTTTTAACTTGGCTTATTTATCTTTTTATTATTGAATTGTATGTGTTCTTTTTTATATAGTCTTGTTACAGCCCTTTATTAGATATATGATTTGCCTTCTGTAGGTTGTCTTTTCACTTTTTTGATGGTATCATTTGGAGAGTTTTAATTTTTAAACACTAGTATATTTTCTGATTTCCTTGTATTACAGTGAGAACTAAATCAGATTGGTGGGTAGGTTTGTTCTCATTTATTTCTATTTAAGAGGTTTACGTTTAAAATGGATTTCAAAGAGAAATATGAAGACCACTAAAATATCTAATTCCTTATAAGCACATAGGAAGAAATACTTTAAAAGATGAAGTTTTAAAAACTGATTTTTAAAGGTAAAAGACAACAGGAAAAGCCAATAATTTGTTACTCTTTGTTTTCTATGTCATTTTGGTTACTAATTTGTATTAATTGGCGTTTTTATTCCCTGTAGGGAAAAGTCATAGAACCTTTGAAAGATTTTCATAAAGATGAAGTAAGAACCTTAGGCAGAGAACTTGGACTTCCAGAAGAGTTAGTTTCCAGGCATCCATTCCCAGGTAAAAAATAGAATTCTGTTTGATTTGTTACTATGCCTTCATGTTGAACAAAAATCAATTCAGACAGGTTTTGAAGTAATTTATCATCTTAGGGAATATGTAACTTTAAAGAAAGGAAAGGATGGATAGGGAATAAATATTCTTTTTAGTGCCTTACTGTATATATTTCATTTTATTAAATACTCATTTTTATTGTATATATATTTATATATTACATTATCTTTGTGTAAACAGATTGTCATGTAATGTTGCCATCAGATGAGAAAGCCAAGAGATACTTTAATAACATTGCCACACAATTCTTAGTGTTAGAAATGGGGTTTATATGTTCTTTCTACTATACCATGATGTATTCCACAGGGTTAAAACTCAGTTCTCTGAAATCCTTATCCCCTGACTTGTCTGAATGGTTGAACCATTTCTTTGCACAGTGCTGTATGTATTTAATTCATGACCAAATGAAAATATTCAGTTTTTAAATAGTCATTTGCTGTCATAAAATAAAATTAATTAGAGGTGGTATTTGTTAAAGTTAGGACTGTGAGTCTTAACCTGTTTTTGTTATGAGTTCTTGAGCTTGGCAAATCTTATACCTCAGTTTCTAGGTCTCTACAATAGTCATTGGGTGATGAGTTGAGGGAATGGTCTAATTAAATGAAAAAGCATAGTAATAGTTAACATTTCTTGAGTACTAGTATGTGCTAGGCATTCTGCTAAATACAGTATTTTACACATGTTGTCTTATTTGATCCTCACAATAGAAACTATTATGATCCTGTTGTCCAGCTGAGAGAATTTTGGGACAGAGGCTAGTTTGCCAAAAGTTATGCAGGTTGGGTTTGGAACCAGGATTCTAGCCCCACTAAGCTCTTCTCAGAGTTAGTTACTCTTAACTACTGTATTGCCTTCATAAACAGTGTTGCAAAGGTATAGCCCATATGGAGATTAGCACTTGTTTATATGACGAACTTCAACTGTAATAATTTGAGACGTTCAGTCCCTAACGTGTGTTGGCAAAGGATTGTGTATGAAAGTAATTTTAAATAGATTGGCATGTATATTGTGAATTAAAAATATTTATTGGAGAATTTTGAGATTCTTAATACAGGGACTATTAAAATAAGAGGTGTATATCATGGATGTGAACAGAACTGAAGCATTCTAAAAATGATGAGTTGGATGGGAAACTAATAGCTGCATTTCATATTAAACACTTTAAAAAACCTAAATTGTATATGTCAGTTATATTTCAATAAAACTGGTTAAAAATACAATGGCAGGGGTGTTTTATATTTTGGGAATAGTGACCTTTTTTTATTTAAAATTTTATATTAAACATAACATTTATATTAAATACCATTGTTACTCTTCTGTTTAGGTCCAGGCCTGGCAATCAGAGTAATATGTGCTGAGGAACCTTATATCTGTAAGGATTTTCCTGAAACCAACAATATTTTGAAAATAGTAGCTGATTTTTCTGCAAGCGTTAAAAAGGTAATAATTTGTGTTGAATTTGTTTATTATAGGAGCTTTAAGCAGACATAGCTAATTGGTGCAAGGAATTGAATGGATTCTTGCTGTACCCCAGTCTTTATAATAAAATTGATTAGGGTTTCATTATTTGAAACTTCAGGGTAATTTAACCTTTGGAAATGACTATGAAGAAAGTATTCTACAGACACTCTTAAATGCAGACTTCTCTTTTCAGCCATTCCATATATTTTAACAGATTGGATACCTTGAATCCCTGAAAATACTAGATACAAAGTATTTTAAAATACCCTTTCATATTTATTGCAAGAAGGCAAGGGAGATCATTTTAGTTCTAAATTGAGGATGATGGAAATGTCTCCAGTTCTTATGTATATTTGGTGCCTAAATTTATAATCTGTGTTAAAGTGGGCTTTGGTTGGTAGTGCTTCCAGTTGTCAGACAAAAAGCAATGTAAATTCTCTTTGGAGTCTCTTCAACCAGGCCTCAAAGAATTCCCATAAATAGAGTTTCAACAAATATGAGCTTACAATAAAAAACTATAAAATAGATATAAAAGTAAGGCACCATGAATGAGAGCTAGTGGAAACAACTAGTAGAAGACCCTCAAGCACTTCAGATACTGGAATTGGCATATAGGCAACATTTAAAAGTACTGAGAATTAAAAGAAGCAATTTTTAATAAGAATAAGGTATATAAGAGACTATAAAAAGTGACAGGGGAGCTTTGAAAAAAAATTACGTTCTAGAAATGAAAATAAAATTAAAAAGAGCTAAAGAGAGAATTAGTGAAGATCGATGTTAAATTATCCAGAAATTGGAACAAAGCATCAAAGACAAAATATGGTTCAAAGAGGTTAATGTAGAATGAGAATGTCAACTTTAATGTATATCCAGAAGGAGATACTAGATAAAAGTATTGAAATTCCTCCACACTGGTGAAAGATACCATGCCTCAGATTCAGGAAGCATAATAACATCCCAATCAGGATAAAGGAGAAGAATTTGACACCTAATAGGCATAACTATGGAAGCTACAGGCTACCAAAGACAAAGCAGCTGCAAAGAAAAGATTGATTGCTGCATAAAGGAAAGGCTATTACTGGAAGCAGTAGTTAAAAGCAGGAAGAATTCAAAGTACCAAGAGAAAATAATTGTGAACAATAGTGAGTAGATAAACTGTCTCAAAGAACTAGGGCAAAATAAAGACATTTTCACATAAACAGAATTTACTACCAACAGTCTGTTACTTAAGGAACTATAAAGGCAGTGGTTCTCAACCTTGGCTGTGTATTAGATTCAACAGGGGGAGCTTTTGAAGTATTCTATGCTTGGGCCCCTTCTCCCTAGAATTTATTTAATTGATGTGGGATGGGACCTGAACATACTAAGAAATTTGAATGTATAGCTAAGGTTGAGAACCACTGTTTTAAAGAAATGACTTGAGGAGAAGCAAAAGGATACCAGTTAAAAGGTCTGAGATACAGGGACTGGTAAGCAAATAAAATGGTAAATGGATAAAATTAAACAGACATGGACTGTATAAACTGATCTAAATTTTGGTGTTTATTTAAAAAAATAGTATAACATTATATAGCTAAAATAGCATATAAGCCACAGGGGGATCAATTGGAGTTAAAGCATTCAAAGATCTTTGTATTTTTTGCTAGTTGGGCAGAGGTGATTCTCTTTTGTTAAATATCCCCACTTAAGGGGAAATGATAAAGAATAAAAATAGAGGGTTTAACTTCACAACTAGTAAAGGGGAAATAAATGAGCTGGGAGAAATCATCAGTTCAGAGGAATATAAAAAAGGAGAAAGAAATATAAAAAGTGGGGCAAATAGAAACTACTGAATTAAATGGTAGGATGGAATTCAACCATATTATTAACCCACAATTAAAAGGATTAACATCTTTAGTTAGGACATAATTGTCAAACTAGATTGAGGAATAAAATCTAACTATAGTCTGTTTACCTAGGGATAGGAAGAGGGAAGGTAAAAGAACAGAAAAACATACACCAGGCAAATAAACCAAAAAAAAGGAAGTAGGTAGAGATATATTAATTTCAGACAAAGTTGACTTTATGGCAAAAAGTTTCCTTAGAGATAAGGAGAAGGTTTGACTCACGTGAGGTGTCCCTTGCTGTTGACAGAGGATTAAAGCCTCCATGTATGTAAATCTAATCTGTGTTTCTTTTCCTGATATTTAACTTCTCATAGCCCTGGCGCTCAGAAATGAAATTCTGACACACTGCATAGCACACACAAGTCAGAGAGAAATACCAAATAGAATCTATTGCTATAAACCAGAAAGTGTAGATACATAAGATAGTAAAATGTACCAAAAGAGTGAATGCTGTTATTTCTTGAAACCCTGAGGAGTGTGTCTTTGGTTTTCCTAGCCACATACACTATTACAGAGAGTCAAAGCCTGCACAACAGAAGAGGATCAGGAGAAGCTGATGCAAATTACAAGTCTGCATTCACTGAATGCCTTCCTGCTACCAATTAAAACTGTGGGTGTGCAGGTGAGTTGTGTGACTTCATTGACCTGTGACATAACTTTCTGCTGCTCTTTTTGCTAATATTGAAATAGGAATGTCTTAGGAAAATGAAATACAAAAGTATATACACCAAGTTTAAAAATGTAAAAGCAATATTTTATAGAATGTTTATGAAGTGAATAAGGTAATAGGAACTAAATATTCAGGCTGAGATTTTATAGACTTGAAATACCTGTCATCTGTATCAAAAGTAAAAAAAAATTCAAAGAGTGATTTGCTATAGGATTGGCTGGCTTGCTTCTGCCTTGAAGAACAGGTACTGAGAGGTCATGTCCTCATTTATCCTTCTTGATGTGAAATATTCTGTGGCTTTAGAAGTCTCTAACTGCAAGAAGGCCCCCAGATGTACATGTTACACCATTTACGCATTGTTCTCAGCTTGTGTATTCCTTAAACCAGTGTCCTCTGCCTCTTCAACATGTCCCGTCTCTCCCTCTCTCTCTCTTAGCTGTGATAATGTACAACTAACATTTTCAGTATGTTCTGTCTTTCCAATTGTAAAAGCATGTGACTGTAATATAGTTCTCATTTTTGAAATGCTATTCATAGATTATATTAAGTTCTTTATTTATGTGATCATCGGGTGAGTTTCTGGGGGAAAAAAGCTTGGGAATCTAGGGAAGAGGAAGGTTTCTTTTCAGTGATTTAGAATTTGAAGTTAAATGAAAACTAGAAAAGGTGTCAATAATTCAACTCAAAATGGTGCAAGTGCCAGTTAAGTGGGTTAATGTGTTTATAATGTTCTCTTATAGTAGAATTATGCATGGGAAGAAATTAAATACATTTTAGAGATTGTTCATCTAAAACTTAATATATACTCTTTTCCATAAATATGTGAATCTGAGCCATCCTTTTAAATTCCTCTTTCTCCTGAATTCATGTAGCTCTGTCTGTAAATAAGACAATAAAAATTCATCGTTACTTTAAAATTAAACTAAAATATTTTAGTTCATGGAAATGATAGGGCCAGCTATTTCCCCTCTTCTCCCTCTTTTTAAAGGCCCTATGTGAAAGCTACTTATATTGTTTTTAAATCATGTTGAAATAACCATTCCTGGAATTGTAGGAATAATTTTCTTTCAGTGGTGTATGGATTATCTCATTTATCATATACAGATTCATTTTGAAACTCATCGTATGATATTTCAGGCAGATATTACCCTACTATATAAAAATAGAAGAGCAGACAAGTGGGTTTTTTTGTTTTTGTTTTTTCCAGTCCTAAGTAGATCTATTATAGAAAACTTCCAGCTGTGTATGCTAACTCCTGCTAGGCAGGGAATTGAACTAGTTCCCCATTCCCCTTTTTTGATAAGTTCGTAGATAATGCTATGGATAAATAAATAAATATAATTTGTTGGATGAGTGATTTCTTTTTTAAAAAATATGATTAACATATATATACACTATTATATATGAAATAGGTAAACAACTGTATAGTACAGGGAACTATAACCTGTAATGGAAAAGAATCTGAAAAAGAGTTATATATATATATATATATATATATATATATATATATAACTGAATCACTTTGCTGTACACTTGAAACTAACATAACATTATAATAATTACACTTCAATTTAAAAAAATGAAGCTCATTCAGGCTCCACTATTTTTCCCATCAAAATAGAAGTTTCTTTTGTTGTTGGTTATCTTAACTTTATCTAGTCTCTTAGGCCTTTGAAGCTGAGACTCTTAGAAGTCCAGATAAAAATCATAATTCATGGTTAGTATAGCAATGAAGTTTATTTTCTAAATACCAAAATAAACTGCATTTGTAAAAAAAAAAAAAATGTACAGTACATTTAAAAAGTAATTCTCCCTATTTCTGCTCTCCAGTTAAATGTTCCCTCCAGAACCATTTAGAAAGAAAATGAAAGGGAATTATTGACACCTTTTTCATCACCTTTTTCTTTTAACTGAACATCATGAACTTCTTTTCATGCCATTGCAAGTAGATTCTTATTCTTAACTGCTGCCTTATATTCCATGTATGATTATACCATAATTTATTTAATCATTCCCCTACCAATGGACATTTAAACCATTTTCACTTTGTCACTATTATAGGCATTTCAGCAAGTAGTATCTTATTTTTTCAAGCAGTTATTCATGTATTTCAGTAATATTTTCAGGATTAAAGAGCATGTACATTTTAAACTTTGATAAATACTATTATATTATCATTCAAATAGTCTGAATTCTTAAGTTTACTGTGTATTAGGTAGTTATCTAATGAATCTTACTTTTAAGTTGTTTTCAGTTTAAATTTTTTTTTAAGTAAATGACTTGGATTAAATAGGACAGAGGAAATGGGAATCAATATTATCAATTTTATTCACTTATTTTAAAATTAACTTTCTTATTATAAAGGAATAAATTATTTTTATATCTGACTTGAGAATCCTTTATCCATCTAAAGGATTTGGCAGATCTTGTCTGCCAAATTAAGTGTGCTGGCTGTCTGTAGTTCGGCAGGTATTTGGAATGAAATCCCAGTGGATCTCTGGTGTATGTTGAAGAAATTATTGAAATTACCGTGACACTTCTTTTTAATGTCTGAGCTGATTTAGGTAGAATTTAACAGGGGATGTTAGGGACTTCCCTGGTGGTCCAGTGGTAAGGAGTCCGCCTTCCAGTGTAGGGGACACGGGTTCGATCCCTGGTCAGGCAACTAAGATCCCACATGATGCGGGGCAACTAAGCCCACACTGCGGAGCTTGTGCGCCTCAACTAGAGAGCCTGCGTGCCACAAACTACAGAGCCCATGTGCTCTGGAACCCGCACACCACAGCTACAGAGCTCACGGGCCCTGGAGCCTGCGCGCCACAACTAGAGAAGACAAAACCCGCACATCACAATGAAGAGCCCACGCGCCGCAGTGAAAGATCCCACATGCCTCAACTAAGACCCGATGCAGCCAAAAATAATGAATAAATAAATAATACAAAAAACTGTTAAATAGGGGATTTTAATTTAGGATTTGTTTATATCATTAGCAAACTATCCATATATACTTATAGTCAAGCATATTTTTGTTTAAAAAATTGCTATTAATGGTGTCATCATGCATGAAATATTTTCCAGTCCATCTTTTGAATTCTGTAAAATCATTAAAATTATCAATTGTATTTTTATTTTCAGGGTGACTGTCGTTCTTATAGTTATGTGTGTGGAATCTCCAGTAAGGATGAGCCTGACTGGGAATCTCTTATTTTCCTGGCTAGACTTATACCTCGCATGTGTCACAACATTAACAGGTGTGTTCTGCAGGTGGTGGTGGGGTGAAATGTAATGGAAGGATGTGTTTTTTTTAAGGTCTTCCCATGTTGAAAGAGCAGTGGCTCAAGTGTAGATACAGGTATGTGCTTAGGTCATAATCCAGCAGATATTTAATAATACCTTGTACTTTGTTCCTTCATCACAGTGCAATCATCTGCTTATTAAAATATTTTTTGCTTGAGAAATAGGAAGGTTTTTAATTGTAATATGAAGTACTAAAGACAGCTTTAAAAACATGTCTTCCCAATTAGCAATTTACACTACTTGTTTTATGATTAGATGTTTTATTCCAGAAGGATTGAAAGAATTGTACAGGTTATAGAATTACTGTTAGGGACTTAGTCAATTTAATAATAATTCCAGAGTAAATCAAAAGCAAGAGACATATGCCAGATATCGTCAAAGTAACAGCGTTAAGTGTTTAAAAAAATTTGAATTTAGTTTTTCAGATCCAGTTTTCCTTTAATTTACACATTAATTTCTTATGTTGTATATATCAATAACTGATTTATTGATATAATCTTTATGTAATACTGAGCATTGTCTGTTATAATTTCAAAAGTCTTACTCATTTAGTACCAGATTGCTAATTAAATCTTATTTTACACTGTTTCACTCTTTTCTATTTTCTTCATGGGTTTTAGGCAGTTAACAACCAAAAAGAATTTCTTGAGATTTCAGTTTACTCAAATTAGCTACAGAAAGTATAAACCTACTTGTTGGTGTTTACTTAGCAGGGTATGTATATTTCTATACTGGTGTGGCTAGTATTTGTAGGCTGGTATGGCCTTCAAGACAAGAAGTCAAAGGGAAATCACATTTTTACTGATGGGAACATGTCCTTTAAAAGGCTTGCATAGATGAACCAAAGGCCCCCAAATACAGAAGCACCTTTAACACACTGAAAGGGTGAATTATTAATAAATAATGGTAAATTTGTAATTGCCTGTTTTGAATGGAGATAATTGTCTTGGTTAAAATAATGGTTCATAATTCATCTTCTGAAACATGCTAATACCTAAATAAACTTCATAGGTCATACAGAAAATTCCCTTTCACTAAGTTTGGCTCCACGGCTTTTACTACATAATGAATATGTTTTTCATTTCACAACATTCTTGTTTCATCTGTCTCTTTGTCCTTTTCTTTTGCCGAAGAGCACTCACCCTTGTTTAAACTTTATCTCGGTCCTTTTATAGTCTGGTTTCTCTGCCTGTCTTTTCTTTTTTCCCCATTTGTCTCTCCCTCCATTCTTAACCCTTCCTCCCTCCCCAAAAAAGGAAAAAAATAAAGTCTAACAACCAATAAACAAAAAACTAGATTTTAAATATGAACCTAGCAAGCCCTTAAAGGGTGTTGGTGAATTTTTGATTTCTTTGCCAGGGTCTTTTTTTGGGAATTGGAATTTAAAAAAAGAAAGAAAAAAAAAAAAAGCTTTCCATTTTTACCAGTCTTTCCCCCCTAATTTGCATGCTGGAATCTTTATATAGAGAGGGATGGTTCCAGTTTTACTGGAAGGCTGCCTATCCCTGTACATTCTATGATCACTCTTGTTTGAACAAAATAAAAGAAAAAGGAGCAAGTTCATGGCATTCTCTTGCATAGTTGCTTTTTTCCTCTAAGGATTGTTTATGAGCTCTAGGAACTATTTTGTTTAGAAGAAGTGTGGCCTACTTTCTATGCATGGAACAAAACGCTTCTTGTGACAGTATGTTTGGAAGGAGGCAATGAAGTATTTGGTGGTAGTGGTGGTTTTAATCTGATGTTTTTTTCTTCCATATGTTTTATTTTAAGTACCTATTAAGAAAAAAGCATTATTAAACTTCACCATGGTAGTTACAGGGGAGATTTATTTTCTCTGCTAAAGACAGTAGGGCTAAGGAAAAGGGACAGTTGCCTGCTGGCTGGAGTTGGATTGGAAAGAGCCAGGTGGCACTCATCCCTACCCCTTCTCTCTCTTGTTTTCTGGGTGAAGGTTGTAGAACAGATTCCTCAAACCATTGGCAAGATTCCCCTTGAATTGTTGTAATTATTTGATCCTAATTTCCTCAAGCTACCTTCCAAATCCTACTTTTATTAACATCTGCAGCATACTTTCATAAGTTTCAAACAGACATTTACTTGAAGCAGTAGTAAGTCATTCCTTTTCAACCAAGTCTTAACTTTCGTGATATTCTTAACCTTTCTTTGGGATCAGTGTTTTCCAAAATGTAAAAAAAAGAAAAAAAAGGTTGAGTTGGCAGTCAAATAAGTTTGGGAAATTCACTGTAGTCTCATCTTGGAAGCTTCTAGCGCATATTATAGTTTCTGAGGTTTTGTTATAAAACCTATTTATTTAATTTGGTGTTTCCCCAGGAATTTCCTAGGGCTACTGTAACAAATTTCCACAAACTGGAAGGCTTAAAACAACAGAAATCTATTATCTCACAGTTCTGGAGCCTATTGAAGGCTATAAGTCTGAAATCAAGGGTGGTGTCAGCAGGGCCATGGCTCTCTCAGAAGGCTCTAGGGGGAGAATCCTTCCTCGTCTCTTCGTAGTTTCTGTTGTTTGCTGGCAGTCGTTGGCTTGTGGCAATGTAACTCCAATCTTTGTCTCCATCTTTACATGGCTGTCTTTTCTCCATGTGGCTGTGTTTACAGATTTCCTTCTT
The DNA here is from genome assembly GCF_963455315.2 of Globicephala melas. Taxonomy (NCBI): domain Eukaryota; kingdom Metazoa; phylum Chordata; class Mammalia; order Artiodactyla; family Delphinidae; genus Globicephala; species Globicephala melas. Next base: position 108,303,064 of record NC_083317.1, on the reverse strand, counting down.
CTTAGAAGAACACCCACCAATCATTGGATTAATCCCCCCAAACACCATTATGACCTTTGTTTGATTACCTTTACAAGGACCCTATTTTCACCCACAGATTCCAGATGGACATGAAGTTTTGGCGATACACTTCTATCCAGTACATTAAATGGAAAGAGGATTGTGATAATCACTTACATCTTTGCACGTTCTGAGATACTAGTATTCCAGAAAATATACTTTGAGGAAGGTTCATAGAATAGAGACCCTTCTATAATCTTATATCCTATCCTACCCATTTGGGAATTTGAAGTGGGTAAGAGAGGGGCCTAAGAACAAATGGAAAGAATGTTATTTTATGTGCTTTGCTTCTCTTACTAAAACGTATTTTCTCTGTAATTTTCACTACCCCCTTCTAGAGTTGTCTATATATTTGGCTCACCAGTTAAAGAACCTCCTACAGATGTTACTCCCACTTTCTTGACAACAGGGGTGCTCAGTACTTTACGCCAAGCTGATTTTGAGGCCCATAACATTCTCAGGGAGTCTGGTAAGCTGCCCATTTTGTTCATCACTGAATGCTCTAACTAGATTTTGGAAGCATGGCATTATTATTTCTAGTAGGAGGACTCAGCTTTTAGTTTTATTATTTAATTCTTTGGGTAGTTCTGTGACATTGCCTTATCTGTATAAAATTTATTCATCTTTGTGGTCATTTGCGGACATGTACAAAGTGGCAAAAAATTTGAGTTGCTCAACTCATATGTTCCCAGCTGAGGTTGAACAAGGCAATTCTCTGCCTTCTTGTTTCAGCTCTTTCTATAAACAAGTGTCCCTTTTGTGGTCTATTTAATGACATGTTTTTTGCATTTTCGTGCTTTTTGTTGGTGATTTCACTGTTTAAAATAGTGCTGAGGTGCTGTCTAGGTTCCTAAGCACAGGAAGGCTGTGATGTAACTTACTGAGAAAATAGGTTTGTTAGATAAGATTCATTCAGGCATGAGTTATAGTGCCATTGGCTGTGAGCTCAACGTTAATGAACCTACAATAAATATTGCATAAGGTGTCTTTAAACAGACACACACATAAGCAAAGATATGTATTAATCAGTTGATGAAAGTGGTCAGGAACCTAACTCTGTATTTCCCCTAGGGTTAGAGGTTCAGTATTTTCTTATTCAGTGTCTGCAGTATAGAAGATAACTACTATGAATAATGAATTGACTTTATATCACATCACTGTAACATATCACTGCAGTCATCAAATTCTGTAATTTGTATTTGTGATTATGTTTACTTACAGTGCTATGAGAGTAGCTAAAAACAGTACATGATGACAGTCCCAAGAAGTGGTGTGTGTATGTGTGCGATTTTAGATCTGTCTGGGGGGATTTAATTGAGCAGAGAGTGCTTTTCTATGGTGTGGTGATTGGTTCTACATGTTAACTTCCTTTCTTTAGGGTATGCTGGGAAAATCAGCCAGATGCCGGTGATTTTGACACCTTTACATTTTGATCGGGACCCACTTCAGAAGCAGCCTTCATGCCAGAGATCCGTGGTTATTCGAACCTTTATTACTAGTGATTTCATGACTGGTATACCTGCAACCCCTGGCAATGAGATCCCTGTAGAGGTAACTTATACTTTTTTTTCCTAATGTACATTTTTAATACCTTATACATTTTATAATAATGGTGAATGGAATAGGCTATGGCAATGTTGGTATTCCTGAGGTTGGTTTTCTGTTCATAAAATAGGCTCTTTTTAATCTCCACATAATTGGTTGTTTAATACACTATAGTAGAAAAAGGCCTTAAGTTTATTAAACTCCAGATGTCTGATTACTATGTGGAGAATCACCAACTCTAATCTATCATTTCATCTAATCTTGCCAACCTCTACTTTATAAATAGTATCCTCCAAGTAGAGAAGAAAACACTAAGAGTGAGGAAGAGTTTATTAGACATAAGGGTGAGATTTGATGGCGTTATGGCCAGGCACCCATGAATTTCTTGTTGCTCTGCCTATTAGCAATTGCAATTTTGATCACCATCTTCCTTTCTTATTATCCCTCCACTAGAGTGTTCCAGAGGAGCTATTTGCATAATGGCAAATGAAAGTCAAAGCGAGACTTTATTAGTTGGACCACTGTTCCAGGACTCTAATACAGGGCTCTGATTATATATAGCTAGATAGCTGGGTTGGGGAATGTGGCTTAGAGTCTGTTTTCCCTTAGGCTCACATTTGCCAAGTCTCTGGCCAGTCAAGTGACAAGGCCTTCCTTGTCTATACATATAGCAATGATTATTATTACCTTGCATTATGTGCCACCTTGGTGGCCTCGACATTGAAAGCCACAGACAATTTGTGAAGCATTGGCATAAACCCGTAAAATCAGATACTTGGATGCCACAACAATGTCAAATTGCCATAAATGCTTCTAAACACTTGTTATGGACCAGTAAGCAAACATGACTTGTAGACTGCACTTTGAGTAGTACTGAATTTAAGTCACTTAAATCTATAGAGCATCACTACATAAATTAATCATAAATATATCCCATATACAGAGAGAACAATAGTAAAAATAGATTGTGTTTTAATTTCAAATTACAATTGCAGGACTTCTAAGTCTGTTAGACACACAGTGGACCCTGGCTCTTTATTTATAATCTTTGTTTTATAACAGGTGGTGTTAAAGATGGTCACTGAGATTAAGAAGATTCCTGGTATTTCTCGAATTATGTATGACTTAACATCAAAGCCCCCAGGAACTACTGAGTGGGAGTAATAAACTTCTTGTTCTACTAAAGTTCCGTGTGCAGATTAAATTGATTAGAAACTATTCCCAGTATTGACATGCAGTACTGTCAAAACAGTTACTGGAGCAACTACATCACATCTGAGTTCTCTGCAGCAAAAATCTACGGCTTAAGAGCTGATTTGGGGATAACTAAAAGGGACTGAAGAGTTTGTATGGGTATAATCAAAGCACCATTGCCTACACTCAGACACTGACACTGCTTTTGCCTTTACCTCTGCCTCACTTGTTCTTTATGTATAAACTCACTGTTGCTATTGATGTCTCTGTCATCGAAGATGTATGGGAGTGGGTGAGTCTGGGGGCTGGTAATGGACTTCTGTCCCCTTGCCAGTTTCTAAGAGATGTTAGAAACACCATTATTTACCAGTGTGACTTAGTATGTATTCCTTATGGAGAATCTGCGTTTCCTGTAAAGTAACCTCATTCCTCCAAAGGTTCTGGGAAGGGGTCAACATATCAGATAAAGATTTAGGTGGGCTATTCCATCCACTTTTGCTGGACACGGGGGCCCTAAAATGGTAAGCTACCTTAAGATGGAAAAGCACCAGGAATTTGTTGAAGTACTTTGAATTTTATGTCATTACAGCCATGGGAGGAAGGAACTACGAGTAGTCTCAGTTTAAAGTGTTTTCAAGTCATGCTCCATGTTGCATACTGTCAACCTGTTCATTGGTAAGGAGCTTTATCCTCCCAGCCTTATTGCCGGCTCCCATAGCCTTGTAGAGGAAGTTTCTGTTCTCTCCCCAGAAGAGACTGTCTTTGGTCTAGCATAGATAAAGTTCAAGCATTTTAATCTTGTTTGGTCCGAGGAGCAGCTCTGAGATCACAGAAACCATCGTGCACACCCACAACTTACAAATGCATGCCTGCAGTAATCTCGTAAAGAGTTGTAAAATGAACTCTTAGATGTAATCTATAGATACATTTTTTTATGCACTGCTCAGAAGATTGTGACCAGTCTTGGCTCGTGCGAAGTATTGCCAAACTTTGTACTCCTTTCTGCCAGCTGTAAGAGAAGATTTAAGAACTGGTGTAGGACTGTTTGCCATTGCCACCAGTTTCTAACAGATGCTTTTATAACATTCATAAAAATAGACAGTACTAGGTTTGAATTCTGCAGCCATTTCTCTCTCAGTATTTTAGCTGATGTTACTATTTTAAAATGTTACCATGGGGCTTCCTTGGTGGCGCAGTGGTTGAGGGTCTGCCTGCCGATGCAGGGGACAAGGGTTCGTGCCCTGGTCTGGGAGGATCCCACATGCCGCAGAGCAGCTAGGCCCATGAGCCATGGCCGCTGAGCCTGCGCGTCTGGAGCCTGTGCTCCGCAACGGGAGAGGCCACAACAGTGAGAGGCCCGTGTACTGCAAAAAAAAAAAAAAAATGTTACCATGTTTGTCTCATACCAGTTCCATCTCAGGTTGCTGCCTCTTACCTAATCTTCAAGATCTTTTGTATTAATCAGGTATACAATTTTGTTTGGGATTCAGTGTTACGTAAGTAATAAAATTACACATGGCAGAAGTCTTCCTTTCATTCTGTTTGGCACAGGGTATAAGAAAACTGTGTTGCTGAACCAGCAAGGGAAGAGCTTCTGACTGCTGTAACAGGTATCTGTATCTGAGAGACAGGAGTATTTGATTTCTACAAAACTTGATGAGTTCATTCTCTGTCCTAATGATGAGGAACTCATAATGGCTTTTTGCAAAAAGGGTATATTAGTGGTCTGGCCTTAACAGATTTGGAGGCATGTTATTTTAGAGCTGGAATAGACAACCTAAAAAAGGCTTATAAACATTTGTGTTTAGTGAGAAGAATTCCTCTTCTAGAAAAAGTGTCTTATGATTTTGTATTCAAGCAAATAATAGGAATCTAGGAAGACTTTTTTCCTAAAGTATATTCTGTGGAACACTGTTGCACAGAGATAAAGGGTTAGGTGATCATATAAGTTTGGAAAGTGCTGCTCACTTGTCCTTCCATCTTGGAGATTTATGGTATACGTTATTTTCAAAGCTCTGAGAAATTTTGAAGTTAGAAACAATTGTTTTTTAACTTAATGTTTTCCTGATATTTGTTCACTAAACTCCTTTTATATAATCCTTCTTAAAACTGTAAAAATGGTTTCTCCAAAACACTTCTCGACATGATATAGTAAAAAAAAAAAAAATCTAGAATTCAGAGGTTTCTTAATATTTAGTACCCTCTCTTCCTTTGCAAAGAACTTTTTGCTTTGTGCCATATAGTATTACTCTATACCTTCACAGTATTTCATCTGAGGACCTGAGAAAAGTTAAGGTTGCAGTTCCATTTTACAGTTAAGGAAACAAGCTCAGCTTAGTAATGGCTACCTGAAGAGTTTCAGAATTAAATGTAGGGTTTCCCAGTTATTCTTTTTTAAAGTGAATTTTGGCACCTAAAATTATATAAACTTACTGGATGGTTATTTTTAATCAAGGCTTAGAACAGTGGCTCCCTGTCTAATAACATTCATCATTGGTTATCCTTGACAGCTCATGACTGCTTTCCCAACACTCACCACTTACCTGGGAATATATTCTATCTAATAAATATATTTTGTTTCTTTGTACCTATAGAAGGAGGAAGGCAGGTTAGTGAAAGCATCATTTATTCTTAAGATTGGTGGGCACAAAAGAAACTTGAGAACCAGATAACCTTGCCCCAGCTTTGTGGCCCAATCTGTGATCATCAGCTCTGTTAGAAGTAGCAACCTGGCATAATTGCTGAGAGTAGGTCTTTAGATGTATCTGGGAGATAGGGTTACCCGAGTTTCCCATCTTTTGCCACTCCTTTATCCTAAGATAGGTGCATGCATGTAGCCAAACAAGCATCATAAAAGTTTGTTTCCTTGCTATGTTTGGGCTTATCCCCGATAGCCCATTTTATTGAGTAACGAATCAAACCTCTAGAGCAGGGGTCCTCAACCCCTGGGCCGCGGACTGCTACCAGTCTGTGGCCTGTTAGGAACCGGGCCGCACAGCAGGAGGTGAGTGGCGGGCGAGCGACCGAAGCTTCATCTTCCGCTCCCCATCGCTCCCATTGCTTGCATTACCGGCTGAACCATCCCCAGCCCGTCTGTGGAAAAATTGTCTTCCACGAAACCGGTCCCTTGTGCCAGAAAGGTTGGGGACCGCTGCTCTTGAGAATGAGGACATTCGGAGTAGGTAGGTAGGGCCATTCATCTTTAGTGCTTTGTGTTGCCATTAAACAGCTGTGTGAACTTGGTCATTTCTGTGTTTTTTTAACATGTAAGATGAGGCAGTTGAATTATATTTATATCAAATCCAGCTCTAAATTCTTATTTTATAAATAACAAGAAAAAACATAGCAGGAGATAGAATGGAGAAATGGGATAGTTTTAAGTGCTTTTAACATCAGATATGACCCGGCCAAAAGTAAACATTAAAATATTGTAAAATCAGATATTAATTACCATTTTTTGAACCTGAGGCATAGATCAAGGTTTGACCACTTGAGAATCTTCTGTTGTGACCGTGACACTTGGAAGATACTCATCAACAACATGTTCCTAGGCGCAATCTCTTTACGTGTTTTTGGAAAAGTTAACAAGAGTATGCTTTGGCTTTGAGACCAGTGAAAAGTCTCCCATACTCAACTTATATATAGCTAATTGTTGGCAAAGCTAGCATCCAGGTTTTCTGCTCTCTACATTGAAGAGGTAATGCTCCAAGGCCCTTCAAGGCAAGGCTTAACAGGAAGTTCTCAGTGTGTAATTGACCATCAGGGATAAGTGTATTTCCAAGGTGTTTGTCATCTTCTTACAGCTAAGTGAGTATTAGTTTCTGAAAATAGTACTGTCTCTCAGAAATCTTCTGAAACTCTCATGCCCAATGTTATATCTCTGTTTCTTCCTACCTTTCCAAACAGCTCCCTTTCCTACTCCTAACACCCTCCTCCTCTCTCCCCCTCTCCTGAATTCTCATTGGAATGTGGTGAGAACACACCTTAGCTATTACCTCAGTAGATGCTTCTTTCATTGGCCCCCAATTAGAATTTTTTTGGACTGTTCGTAGTGGTATTTATTTATTTTTGTTTTTTTACTTTTACTCATTCTTTTTTTTTTTAATTTTTATTGAGGTATAGTTGATTTACCATGTTGTTGTAGTTTCAGGTGTACAGCAAAGTGAATTTGTTATATATCCACTCTTTTTTAGATTCTATTCCCATATAGGCCATTACAGAGTATTGAGTAGAGTTCCCTGTGCTATGCAATAGGTCCTTATTAGTTATCTGTTTTATATATGGTAGTGTGTATGTGTCAGCCCCAATCTCCCAATTTACCCCTCCCCCTCCCTTTAACCCCGGTAACCAAGTTTAATTTCTACATCTGTAACTCTATTTCTGTTTTGTAAATAAGTTCATTTGTAGCCTTTTATTAGATTCCACATATAAGCGATATCATATATTTGTTTTTCTTTTCTGACTTACTTCACTCAGTATGACAATGTCTAGGTCCATCCATGTTGCTGCAAATGGCATTATTTCATTCTCTTTTATGGCTAATATTCCATTGTATATATGTACCACATCTTCTTTATCCATTTCTCTGTTAATGGACATTTAGGTTGCTTCCATGTTCTGGCTATTGTAAATAGTGCTGCAGTGAACATTGAGGTGTATGTATCTTTGAATTATGGTTTTCTCCAGATAGATGCCCAGTAGTGGGATTGCTGGATCATATGGTAGCTCTAGTTTTTTAAGGAACCTCCATACTGTTCTCCATAGTGGCTGTACCAGTTTACATTCCCACCAACAGTAATGAAAATAAAAACAAAAATAAACAAATGGGACCTAATTAAACTTAAAAGCTTTTGCACAGCAAAGGAAACCATAAACAAAACAAAAAGACAAACCTCAGGATAGGAGAAAATATTTGCAAATGAAGCAAGCGACAAGGGATTAATCTACAAAATATACAAACAGCTTATGCAGCTCAATATCAAAAAAACAAACAACCCAATCAAAAAATGGACAGAAAATCTACATAGACATTTCTCCAAAGAAGACATAGAGATGGTTAAAAAGCAAATGAAAAGATGCTCAGCATCACTAATGATTAGAGAAATGCAAATCAGAACTACAGTGAGGTATCACCTCACACTGGTCAGAATGGCCATCTTCAAAAAATCTACAAATAATAAATGCTCTAGAGGGTGTGGAGAAAAGGGAACTCTCTTGCACTGATGGTGGGAATGTAAACTGGTACACCCAATTAGAGTTTAATAGGGAACTGAATACAAGTTTGATGTCTCCACCCTTGGAAAGTACCCCTTTGTCCTTACTGAGGTAGTTTAGCCACACAGATAATGTAGGAAACCATGGAATCTTTTTCATCAGTGTAGGGCCTGACAACAATAATGATGGCATCCTTGGCTTTTATATTTCCAAACATTTCATTTAATGACAAAAGATTTGAAATCCCCCAAAGATTGCCAAAATGCCAGCACCCACCCTAGTCATATATTGAAGATGCCCAGGTATACCACCCAAATCTAACCTTTTTCAGTGATTCTCAACCCTGGATGCCTGCTGTTACTACTTGAGAAGTTAACTCTGTATAACACCCAGACCCCACAATCAGTTAAATTAGAATCTTGGTGAGGCCCAAGCATTGACAGTTGAAAATCTCCCAGCTGGAATAAGTTGTTATTGAGGGACATACCTGGCCTTTCTAATTATAGCTTAAAATCTTTGTTAAACCTGTAGGTGAGAAGAGAAGGCCCTAGGTACTGTCTTGGTGAAGATCCGTATAACTAAAGTAGTTCAAAGCTAGGGACCGGACTCTGGAACTGATTCTACCTATACAGGTTATCCCCACTATCCAAAAGTAGAGCTTTCCTATGAAACCTTTTAGGCAAAATGTCGTAAAGCAAAGAAGCAATCACCTTAGGACACATCTGGCTAATGATGTACGAAATAAATCCAGATAAAGCACAGATGCTCACAGACAGAGTTCAAAGCCATGGCAGCCAGGTGCTGAGTGTAGTTCGAAGGGAAGGAGCTTGGGACCGCCACTCTTGCTGCTTGAGGTGTGCGCTGCCTCTGTATCAGCTCACTGCAGAACAAACGCAGAACGCTATTTTCACTTTTCATCCTTTTTCCTAAAAGCAAAAATCCTTTTCCAACTTCTTTCGGTTTGTGAAAACAGGAACTACTGTCGGTCTTTCACAAAAGTGTAGTGGTGTAAAGTGAACTTTCAAAAAGCAAGGAATACCTGTACTGTCTTGTAGGTCAGACACTTCATGGGCCCGTTTGGTATTACTCAGGGTAGCTGACATAGATGTTACCCCCTTTGAGGTCTGTGCAGCAACTACACAGGCTTTTCTCTTTCAACCTCTTTTTTCCTACTCCTTTTGCTTTTCGTCAAAGAGGAGAAATCCACCCCTATGCTGCAGCCAAGTCTCCAAATTGGACTTTAGCCAGATTATGAAACTGAGACTGAGCTATTACTCAGAAAGCCTTCTGGAGCCATGTCATTTCAATATAATTCTCTACAAAGCTAGAGATTACCTACCTGTAACCTCAGTTTCCTGAATGAAATCTTTTGAGCAGTTCCATCTTAATTTACCCATTTAGGGTCTTTGTTCACTGGTGAATCCTGTGGCATCCCTTGACCTTGTTAATGACCCCTGAATTAGCAAAATCAGGAGACTCGGGGTGGGGGGGGAGTTTGGCTATTTCTTGGGTATACTAAGTTCAGTAGCTCCAAAATCCTCTGAGTGTTGCAGGAAGCCTGAACCTTGACTGATCCAAGTAGAGTATATACCTTTGGAGAATACAGATGTTTAAGGTAAGTAATTTTCTGTTTTTGAATCTACTATGATCATTGTTAACAACCTTATGATATTAAATGAAGACGTGAATGTAACCTTTTGAAGAAATTTTTTTATAAAGAAATATTTTGTTAACCGGAGTAACTAGTGTAGTTGTAAAATCACTATGTAATTGTTCATGGTATACTGAAATGTCTATTGTGTGTTGTGGTAATAAAGTTGGCATAAAATAGCTTTGCTAAATTAATGTGAAATGATTTTAATGCTTTTCTGTCTTCAATATACTTCATAAAGGAGGAAATGATGACTTTCATATTTGTCATTAAGCTTCAGGGTTCATGAGAAAAAGAAGCAGGAGAAAAGAGGACAGACACTATCAGGATATGGGAAATAGGAAATTGCATATGCTGTCAGAGGTTTCTGGATGATAAAGTTAATCTATTTCTCTTAGTTACAAAGGAGGGTGTTAGTGTTTTACCTACAGTGTTAACAGTGGACACGGTAGACATAAAATATTGGGTATTTTTTTATTTAAATGATTAGTTAAAGTGTTTGTGTTTCCAAAATTAAAGTCATGTATGTACACATACATACTTATTTGATTTCTTACATATTCATTTACATATGATCAAAACTGTTCTCAATTTCTTATAACATAAATTGCCTTTATTTAATACAGAAGTCAGATTCATTTCATTGTTTGGAACTATGTTATCAGAGTTGATCAAACCCATCAAAGTAAATGTTTATATTAGTGAGTTACCAATATGAAGATTAGAGGAAATGACCATGTTCAGAAACTGAATTCAGTAATTACTTTCAGGTGGCTACATTGCTCTGGTAGCTGGATCCTTTCAGATCAGTGACCTAGTCTGGCCTTCTGCTATCTGGGAAGCCTGTATTTGGTTCATCTGTATTTTGTAAAGTTTTTACTATTTTAACATGGCTCAAAACAAAAATATTACTGAGTTTTTATCTTGCACTCTCACAGATCTGTCATTTTACCTTTCAAAAAATTCTACTTTTATCAAAAGCTATATTTTACACCACAGCTAAGATTTTTCTTGGAGTGTCAGTGAATTATTTGAATGAGTTATATACATTAGATACTAGGAAAAGCAGCTAGGAATCCCACTTAAACCTCACTATTATCCAGATACTGTGTTGAATTCTAATGAAAAAAAAATTTTTTATGTTTCAGGATGCTGTTTCATATGCAACTGTACATTACTGTTCTTTTAGACAATATGTAACCTGCCAACACATACACTTTAAAAAAAGATTAACACCATAAAGAAAACTATATTTTAAATTCCCACATTAAAATAGTGGAAAACATGAGCGCCTTTTGTCAAGATGCCTTTACCTAATTGCATCAGGACATTGATACTTGCTCTAAATAAGAAAAAAGTTTCAGGGGACTAAGTTTTAGTATTTAGCAAAGTGCAAGAAAGTTCTTTGGAAAGCAACTACTATTGCAGTGTGAGTGGTGAGGATGTAATGAATTGAACTCTTATTTTTAGTCCCTGTTTTGTGGAGTGCCTGAATGAACAGTTTGAGAACCATGTAGTCTCAGTATTTTCATTTCTTTTTCTTCTCAGTTTAGTTGTCTTAACTTCAAAGGGTATGTCTAAAATACACTTGTGTCCTTAATATTGAAAGAGTTGTCTTTCTTGGTTTTGACATTTAAGAATTGGAATATTTTGCAAAAGTATAGATATTTAAAAATCTTAAGTGCATCTTCCTAGGAGTATAGAAACAGATATGCCATATATTATATCAAGTATACGTGTATAGAATGTGCCTAGATCCAAGTTTGATATACACTTTCATTCACTTTGGAGCTAGTTTTGTCAGGTACCTGTTGTTACAACAGAGGCTTAAAACTATCCTATGCTTTTTAGACCTATGTGTAGTAGTGAATATTTTAATTTACTGGATTTAGACTATGCTAAATGTGCTATCTACACATTTGTTACTACTATATTAATTTCTCTTTGTAAAACAAGGGAGAACAGTCACATACCACACACACACTTTAAAAAAATCTTTGTTAAGTAGACAGTGATGGCATGGCCATCTCTTGAATGTGTTTTGAGAGTTTAGAGATGTCGCTCTGTCTGGCAGAGAGAGGGAATCAGCACAGCTCACATTAGGTTGGGAATAAATTGAACTTCAGCTTACGAAGGGAGCATAACTGTCTTGTGTATAGTTTCACCATTGTGTGACTTCTTTACCCTAAGTCTCAGAAGAGAACCACTGTAGAAAATAAAAAACTTCTCTCTGAGACACGGGAATAGAATCTATCACGAAATCTTGAGAGTATTAGTGACATCAAGTAAGGTTCCTATTAAACTGGTAAGTGTAAGTTTGGGAATGTATTTTAGAAATAATATTTGTTCCTAATTCTGCTGATTCAACATTAGCCTGAAATCCAATAAACTTGATTCATTTCTGACTCTGACTCCATGTAGCTATGTTACCTTGGGCCAGACACCAATCTCCTGGGCAACAGTTAACTCAAATGTAATTTAGGAATAGTATTGCCTGTGTGGGTCAAGTATGAAAAATGAATATGTATGAAAATATTATCTGTAAAATGCTAGTGTAAGCATAACCTGTTACTTAAAACAGATGGCAGTGCACATAAAACACATGATACGGATTAATAATTCCCTTGTGCTCAGTTAGCTGGGACAATTCAGATAAATTTACACTATGCCAGATCTCCAGATTTTGAGCTAATTCCTTTTAGCTGTACAAGGACTGTGTATTCGTTTTTATGAAATTTATACCATGTGATAATAACCCTGACCAAGGGAACAGATCTCACTGACTTCTGTCTTTTAATTTCCAACCTTGCACTTGAGAAGTACAAAAATTATATATCTACTTTCCTTTCTCTTCTGATTCTAGTGGTTTGTGCAATAATGAAACATTTGTCCTCTCTTTTGGTTGGGGAAAGAAATTTGGGACAATAACAGATGTGATAAGTTAGCATGTGAGTAATTACAGAATAAAATATTCAGGCAATAATTTCCATAAAAAGTTGAGAGGTGAGGGAGAACACCTCAAGCTCATGTGATGTTCAGATGCTTTATGTCACCCTTTGGATTGGAGCTGAGTCCTCAAAGTAGTCCATGGAGAGGTAGAAATTATGGAATATTCCTGGTGGGTGGAGGCCAAAAGGAGCCAGAAGTGAGTAAACTTTGACCAGCCCGAGTTGTTTGGGAGGATAAAACTGGAGAGTTAGTGCAAAATTGTGGAGGGCTGTGATTCAGCCAAAGGTTTGAATTGTGCCCTGTTGGGAGTGTGTACTGGCTAAGTCAAAAGGACTGGAAAAGCTTGTAGCCCAACTCCTCTGTAAGAAAGTGGCATCAACGCTTTTCCCTTGCTGTGAATAAGGTCTGTGATAAGCTGTGGTCAGGCTAGTCAGTCATGAATAGTTTCTCCATTCTACTTAATGTGCTTCAAGTGACATGCTATATGTTTGAGAAAAGTGTTTAGTCTAGCTTCTAAGACCCTCCACAGCCTAACTCTTGCCTACCCGTCAGGCTTAAACTTGCCTTTTGCAGCCAGGTGGATCCACTTGTGGGTCCTTCAGGCCCTTGGTGTTTCACTTCTCCCTTTTGCCTCTACTGCTCCATCTATCTGGAGTGCCAGCCCCAGGGCCCTTAATGTCTGCAAACATTTAGTCACAACTTTCAATAGAAGGTCTCCTCTATGAAAACTTCATACCTTTTCCAAGCTCCCACTGCCTGTTGAGGAATTCCATGACTATTTGTTTATATTTTATTTCTTATTTCTCTTTTACTTATTTGTATTCATTTTCTTCAGCCAGACTGTAAACTTTTGAAGGCAAGGTCAACAATTAACTTATCTTTGAACTCTTAGAGCCTGGGTCATAAAATATAAAATTGGAATGCTTTTTAGAAACCTGCAAAGAGAGGACAAAGCTTTTTTAAAGGAATAAATGTCTAATAGTAGAATTCCAAATAACAGACACCTAGGTGAAAAAGCTAAGCTCAGGCAGATAACCTAGCCTGCACCCTTGCTTCCACACTGATATCACCAAATAGGAAACCACTTATATTTTTAGTTATCTGTAGCTTCAGGCTTTTGTGTTACAGCCCTAAGTACAGTGCTGTGTTTTTAAAAAAATTATTCTTTTTTTAACTCTAGGCAGACAGTCTGTTTTTTCGTAAATTCTGTTTGAATTATTAATTAAAATATGAATGCTTGGAGAATAGCATTCAATTATTTGGGATTTGTTCAATAAGATTGGGTGGTTGGGGACTTCCCAGTGTGGGAAGCAATAAACCACAGAATTGAAAGAAGTGGAATGGTGGTCCTGACTTAAGGTGGTCTAAACAATTTCCACGGTGCTTATAGTTAGGCCAGTTGGCAGTTCGGGTTTCCTTTAGAAACTGTTCTTTAGTTCTGCTCTGGACATCTTGTAAGTACTCTTTTTCACAAGATTAAAGCAGAATTTTGGAAAAGGTTAGGCAATTAATCCTGAGTGAGGGTTTCAATGTTGCTTTTCAGCCTTTGTTGCAGAAGGGAGACACTATTGAGTTCATTACTCACAAAAGTAAAGAATAATGGTATTTATCTTATGAGGTTTTTTTTTTTTTAATTTATTTTTGGCTGCTTTGGGTCTTCGTTGCTGCACGCAGGCTTTCTCTAGTTGTGGTGAGCAGGGGCTACTTTTTGTTGCGGTGCGTGGGCCTCTCATTGCGGTGGCTTCCCTTGTTGCGGACCACGGGCTCTAGGCGCACGGGCTCAGTAGTTGTGGCTCATGGGCTCTAGAGCGCAGGCTCAGTAGTTGTGGCTCATGGGCTTAGTTGCTCCGCCACATGTGGGATCTTCCCGGACCAAGGCTTGAACCCATGTCCCCTGCATTGGCAGGTGGATTCTTAACCACTGCATATGAGGTTTATTTTTGAGTACCAATATGCTGCTGAGTGGCCTGGCAAATGTGAGGCAGCCATAGGCTGTTTTATATTGTGGCTTAATGGTCGAAGAAGAGCAAGGGAGATTTATTATCTATTGTAATAATTAAACATTTTGCATTTATTCAATAAGGGGAAGGTGTATGTAACTTGACATTTATTATCCTCCAAGAAGCAAACACGCATTCATTCATGGCAGTAACTGCTGGCTGAGCACTTGTTCTGTGCCTGCCTAACACTGCGCTAGGCTCCAGAGCACGAGGCTCCAAGCCTGGAGGAGATCGTTTTATGGTTGATTCCTCTGGGTCCTTCACCATACCCAACCCTCCACTTTGTTTTCAGATGACCTCGCCTCCTTCCAAGATGTCTCGTCAGTCTGCTCCTTTCCATTCCCAGCTTCAACCATAGTCTAGGCCCTTGGTTGTCTCTGATCTGTTTCACTGCAGTAGCAACCTAGGGGTTTTCTCTGCCACTGGTTTCTTCCCTATCCAAGCTAGTATCTCTGTTTCAAAACAGATCATGGGCTCATAAACATGTTCTGGTCACCTTATTCATCTGCTCAAAACACAGCAATAACTTACTGTGTCCATGGAATAATGCCCAGACTGCTTTACCTGGCATGTAATTATTTTTCCATCTTCATCTTTTAAGACTATCCTCCAACCATTGGATTTCCTCCAACTTTAGGCATCTTTCTGCCCCTGTTGTGTGTCCAGGCTGTGCTCTGCCTAGGCTGGTGTGATATGAAGCCAGCTTGTGCTTTAAGGCCCAGCCCAAGTCACCTCTCTTAGAAGCTTTCCTCAGTTCCTTTAGGTCAGAGCATTTGCTGTCTCCTCTACAGTTTTATAGCATATTATGTGCATCTGTCTTACGGCTTTTATTCCATTCTGCTTTGCTTTGCAGTTGTTTGCTTGCCTATTTCCCATACACAGTTGGCAACTTTGTGAGGGCAGAGAATGGGTCTTGCCTTTTGTGTCGCATCAACACCTGTAACCGTGTTTGGTCTGTAGCGGGTGCTCAGCAAATGTTTGATTGATGTTACGTTCTGTGTTTTGTGTGTATTTGTAATCGCTTGCCTTTTGGCCAGCAAACTATCTTAGTTTTCATAAATTACCAGCATCAGTGCTAAAAGGGAAGCAACTCTCATCACCCAGACTTAACAGGGATTGGGTAATGAAGGTCAAAGGTGGTTTGTGCATGACAGGCAAGTCAGCAGAGTAGAAGTAACATGGGATAGGGAGTCCTTGAGGTTGTTTCTCCAGCTTCATCGGTCATAACAGCTATATAATCTTGGACAAGTTACTTAATCTTTCTGAACCTTTTCCCTCACTTGAGATGCAAATATTACCTACTTACTAGAATTGTTGTAAGGACTAAAGATTAGATGTAGCACCTAGTGCAATGCTGGCACATAACAGTTTTCCAGCAAATGGTAGCGATATGCACACCTTGCCTGCTCTGCCCACAGCCTCTGCTGCTTTCGTGGACTGGTTCTGTTCTGTATGACCCTTCACACCCTAACTACCCTAACTACAACTGACAGGAACAGACAAAGGCAGTCTGTTCATAGACTGGCCAGTGACCTGAGATGTGGCCTGACATGAAGGTCTTCTCTCGGGTAGAGGTGATTATTATTTCCTGCCTTGGGAATTTAAACTAGGAGATTCCGAAAGACTGAGTTATTAGGGATGTGGGAACTTAAGATAAATTAGAGTTGGATCCTGAGAGGCTGTGTTGGCCCTGTGCAAGGTGAGGTTATAAGTAAGCAGGGGATGGTGGTTAAGTAAGAACAGAAGAGATGTCCAGAAAGGAGCCAGGGATATTGGGTGGGGGTGGGGGGGGAGTGGGCTGAGAGTGGAGAGGGAGAGAGGGAGGGAGAGTGAGAGAGGGAGCAGACTGTAGGGCTGTAACAGTCCAGCTAGTTAGGCACGTTCATGCAGAGCTGATGCCTGGTGTGCTTCTCTAAACAGAGAGTTACTGAAGAATTGTCTGCAATATGATCTCTGGGTCCTTTTAGCATTGGAGAGTCATGACAGGAGCAGTCTTTGTTTCCCTGGAAGGCTCAAATGTGGTCACTTGGGGCACCAAGGTATAGGGTGCTGGGCTGGTAGATCCCAGTCGTGACTCATATGATGGATACGAGCTTGGCATTAAGACCCAAAAGAACCAAACCAAAGAGCAGAGTTGGGGGTGGGAGTCCACAGAGTATGCAATTTACAGCTGAGATTAAATGATCAAAATGATGCCACAACTGTTGAAAATTTGAGTAACAAAGGGAAAAAAACCCTTAGTACATTTTTGCAGTTTAGGCAATGAAACTGGGCTAATAAAATCCACGCATCCTTGTCTAATAGTTCAGAAATAACGTTAAGGTTTACCTAAGAGTCCTCTTTGCATAACAACGTTTAAGCACTCCCCAAATCTCCAGCTCCCCCTCTCCTTCCTCCCACACCCAGATTGAGGCACAGAGCTCTTTACCAGCTTAGTTTCTGATTCAGCGTCAAAAAGAGTTCCTATTTTAATTGGTTTCTTTTCCTTCTCATCCTTTAGCACCAGAAGTCAGCCTGTCTCAATTTAAAACACTTTTGCAACCAGATGTCTGAAAAAAAAAGAAAAAAAAAGATGTGAAGTCAGTTTTTCTTTGTTTTAAACAATTGGATCATTTTATCACTCTGCTACAGCCTTTTGCCTTCTAGGAAAAACAAAAATAGGGTGTATAAATTGGTGGGTGCAGGCTGTTGAAGCTCACATAGTGTGGCTTGGTCCAATTATAATTTGTTTAAAAAGCTTTTTGATACCTACCTATCCATCCCTCAGTTATGTGAGCCTAATTATTTATGTCCTCTGTTCCCTGTCTTCTTACTGCCTGACTTTAGCTATAGAACTGCTTGTTATATTATCTTGGTCATTGGGAAGGAAAGAAGAGGGAAAGGCATAGAAACACTAATTAATTTTATTTCTTGATAACTTCAGCCTGTAAAGTTTAGTGGGGTGGGAAATACTGTTAGCCTCAGGGCTATTCGTGGCTTATCTCTAGTTCATTCAGATTTCTAGAAGATGAGAATTGGTAAGGATCTGGGAAAAGGGTAGTATTTTATCCCAAAGGGCAACTAAAGCTCCAGTGATGGGAAGATTGCACAACTGGTTAAAAGTGGAGCTATGTAGAGGATTCCAGCTTGGGGGCACATCTCTCTATGTCAGACTCTCCGCCCTGTAGAGCTTCATAGGGAGAGACCCACCCATCTCCCACCAGCCACAACCCCACTTGAGAGCAAATGTCTCTTCGGTCTGGTCTATGTCTTAGGTCACTGATGTATCATTTGGGGCCTTCTGTCAAGTTTAGTTTAAAACTAAGAAGCCTGGGACTTTCCTGGTGGTGCAGTGGCTAAGAATCTACCTGCCAATGCAGGGGACACAGGTTTGAGCCCTGGTTGGGGAAAATCCCACATGCCATGGAGCAACTAAGCCCGTGCACCACAGCTACTAAGCCTGTGCTCTAGAGCCTGTGAGCCACAACTGCTGAGCCCTTGTGCTGCAACTACTGAAGCCCATGCGCCTAGAGCCCGTGCTCCGCAACAAGAGAAGCCACAGCAACGAGAAGCCTGCGCACCGCAACGAAGAGTAGCCCCCGCTCCCCCCAACTAGAGAAAGCCCGTGTGCAGCAACGAAGACCCAATGCAGCTGAAAGTAAATTAATTAATTAATTATTTTAAAAAGAAAGAAACCCATCCTGCTTCCTTCTTGGAAGCAAGACCAGAGTCCTTTTAGCAGAGAGAGAACGAACCACCACCTGCAAGATCTTTTCCTCTTTCAAGCTAATTTGTATCATATCATAGAGACTGATTTTTCAATCCTTAGTGGTCTTTCTGGAAAGCAGAATTTAACTTTTTTTTTAATATTTATTTTATTTTTGGCTGCGTCAGGTCTTGGTTGTGGCACACAGGATCTTCGTTGGGATCTTTGTTGCGGCATGCAGATCCTCCACTGCGGCGTGCAGGCTTCTCTCTAGTTGTGGTGCGTGGGCTCTCTAGTTGTGGCCCACATGCTCAGTAGTTGTGGTATGTGGGCTTAGTTGCCCCACGGCACGTGGGATCTTAGTTCCCCGACCAGGGATCAAACCCGCGTCCCCTGCAATGGAAGGCGGATTCTTAACCATTGGACTATGAGGGAAGTCCCTAACTTTTTAAGCACTTGAAAAAAGGATACTTAATGTCTTCAAAAGCTAATTTATTTAATAATTTAACCAACATTTGAATGCCAACTCCATGCTTGAATCATCTCATGACACTTAGGAGAGAATCATGATATGGTTTTCAGATACTTTGCTTCTGCTTTATCTTTTAATCTATCTTGAGACAGAGCTAAGGAAGTGTTGTTTCTTTTTTTAAAGCCATATGGCTTTTTTCATGAGGACTCCTGGAATGGCAGTGGTAGGCCTGGATGAGACAGACAATCTTCCAACATGAGGGCTGGGGTGAGGACACCTAAACATGGCTTAAGCCTGTCCCCAATCCCCACATGTCCATGAATCCCACCTGCAGTATGGGGAGATGATCCCAGACTGAAGCAGCACCCAAGCAGGAGCCAAGGCTCAGCTTCCATAAGTAGGGCTACAAGAGAGGCAGGGCTTTCAGTGGTTAAAAATACTGACTGTGGAGTCAGGCTTGAGTGCATTTCTATGCACTACATGGATCGCAGCTAAGGAACTAACTTTGGTGCATTACTATTAATAAAACATGTTTTATTCATATTTCACTAGTTTATCCCTAATGTCCTTTTTCTGTTCTAGGATTCTATCTAGAATACTACCTTATAGTTAGTTGTTATGTCTCTTCAGCCTCTTCTTGTCTGTAACAGTGTCTAAGACTTTGTTTTTGATTACCCTGATGGTTCTGAGGTTTACTGGTCAGGTATTTTGTTGAGTGTGCTTCAGTTTGTTTTTTCTTTGTAATAGTGGCTTTATTGTGATAGAATGACTTCTATACCATAAAATCCACCCATTTAAAGTGTACAATTCCGTGGTTTTAAGTATATTTACAAAGCTGTGCAACCATTTCCACAGTCAGTTTTAGAACATTTTCATTACTTCAGAAAGACACTCCATACCTAATGGCAGTCATTCCCAGTTCTCCCTCCCTTACCCCAACACCCCTACCCTAGGCAAGCACGTATCTACTTTCTGTCTCTATGGATTTGCCTGTTCGGACATTTCATATAAATGGAATCATACCATAAGTAGCCTTTTATGGCTGACTTCTTTGACTCAGCATAATGTTTTCAAGATTCATCAATGTTGTAGCTTGTATCAGTCCTTCATTCCTTTTTATGGCTGAATTTTTTTTTAAATTTTTATTTACTTATTTTTGTCTGCGTTGGGTCTTTGTTGCTGTGCGCGTGGCTTTCTCTAGTTGCAGTGAGTGGGGGCTACTCTTCGTCGCGGTGCGCGGGCTTCTCATCACGGTGGCTTCTCTTGTTGCGGAGCACGGGCTCTAGGCGCGCAGGCTTCAGTAGTTGTGGCACGTGGGCTCAGTAGTTGTGGCTCGCAGGCTCTAGAGCGCAGGCTCAGTAGTTGTGGTACACCGGCTTAGTTGCTCCGCGGCATGTGGGATCTTCCCGGACCAGGGATTGAACTCTTGTCCCTGGCATTGTCAGGTGGATTCTTAACCACTGCGCCACCAGGGAAGTCCCAGTATTTCCTTAATTTGGATTTTTCTGCTGTTTTTCTTCTAAGAATGGAGTTATGATTTTTTCTGAGGAAGATCACATAAATGAAGTGCCCTCATGACATCATATCAAGGAGTACATGCTGTCTGTATGACGTATCACTGGTGATATTAATCTTGATCACCTGGCCAAGGTAGTGTTTGCCAGGTTTCTCCTCTGTAAAGTTGCTTTTCCCCTCCTTTCTGTACCCTACTCTTAGCCAGCAACTGGGGTGGAGAGTGGAAGGTGGGAATATTTACATAAATTATTTGGAGTTCTGTCTAGGAGATTTGGTTCTTTTCTCCCATTCAGTTATTTATATTAATATGTTTGCTTTATACTTTAGATATTTCATGGATGTTTGTTTTATACTTTGGGCCCATGTCATTTATTTTGTTACTCAAAGTGTTCTAGATTTAGCCTTTGGGAGATCTTTTAGGTTGGCTCCTGTGTTGTGTCTCTTTGACATCCCGCCGCCCCCGCCCCCCCCCCCCCGCCTTTTTTTAACTTAAAGCCTTTTTTTCCTGTCACTGTAAGATGTTTCTGGCTCATGTTATGTATTCCCTGCCCCAGCTCTAGAATCAGCAGTTTCTCCAAGGATTCTGATTTCTTTTATTGGAGAATGATATTGAGTATTAGAAGCCAAGATCTGGGTGCTGGGTGTGCTTTTTGCTACTGAGGTGTGTTTTTGCTACTGAGGTGTGTTTCACTGTTTCTAGGCTCTCTCGCTGGACAAAGCTAGGAAATCTATGTATGTATATTAGCCATGCATATACGCGTATCTATAATTATTTTGGTGTCTATACCTAACACTAAACATGACTTTGAAGTAAGATCACTTTTAAAGAATTACACTGTGAGACGGGCAGAAAGGTTTAGTGTTTAAATACTGTGGCTTCTTTGTGCAGGGGAGAACCATTTGTTCCATGTAGAAACAGTGCCAAAAAATCCTCTACCTGACAAGTTTACCCATCTACATCTAACCACAAATGCATCCTCACCCTCCCCGTCAGAAGACAACTTCCATCATGCTGTGGGGCTGCTCTTCTCAGGGTTTCTGGTTGGTGTCCACTCTCTTCTAGGTGCAAGTTCTCAGGGTCTGGTAACCTGAGGACAATAGCATATTGGTTAAATGAATTAAAGCACATTCATGTGATCATTAAAATTGATATTACAGAAAATCATCATAAGAAAGTAGTTTATGTATGTAAAACATTATGAACTAAATGAATCCATTACTGCAAGAATATGCATATGAAAGAATTGTAAGGATATTCACTAAAATGTTATTGCTGTGTTAACTCAGGATAGTGAGATTAGAGGGGATTCTAAAATTTCCCCACGTTTTGTTTGAATTTTCTAAATTACCCACAATTAAATGCATGCTTTCACAGTAAGAAGAAACTTCTCACAAAACAAAGGTAGGTACTCCTCTGAGAAGAAGGCCTAACTGTACTTTAATTAGACCATAATTTTAGCTGGAGAAACCATAACCATTAGCTGAAGAAACCAGGAATAGGACTTTTAGATGAAATTAATGGATTAAAAGAGCTTTTTAAGAGCCTGGGGGAATATGGGAAAGGACAAGTTTTGATAAAAGTAAATTTTTTGACACTTGGCAGGGGAGCATGAGTTCCCTGAAAGCCCAAGAAAAAGTACAAAAACAAACAAACAAAAAAGCAGTTGCCCAACAGAAAACCTCCAGCCTGTTTTGGCCTGATGCCCTTGTTGGAAATTTTGAAATTAAGTGTGTCTAGAGAACCTGGGCACCTTGTAAGGAATGAGCTCCATGTTATTTAATGTATTTAAATGTAAAAAAAATAGCTAGAAGCCACACAACTAGGGGCCTAGGTTAGAGAGGGGACTCCACTCAGGCCCTTCCATTGAAGGTAAATAGTGGCTCTTGAAAGGTGCACATATGAGAAATGAGTGTGTGTGTGTGTGTGTGTGTGTGTGTCGGGGTGGGAGCTTATACGTAATGACATTCTTTGACATGCATTGCTTTATTTTTGGTTATTTTGAATTTTAATATTGAATCACTATCACTAATTAACTGTGGCTAATTGTTGCCCTAACCAGGAAAGTTTATTTAGAAAAACACAAACTGGTTTACAGTTGGTCCAAATCAGCCTAAGCCTGGACAAACTCCTTTTCTATTCCAAATATCAAATCTTGTCAGATAAGAGTTAAAGGAAAGGGGAGAAGCTTTCATAATTACTCAAAATTATTTAAAAATTACTTAGTTTCTTTGTCATTTAGGTTTTGTATTGTCATGAGATTTTTAGATCAAGATTTAAACGAATATTTAAAAATATTTTTCTATATCATCAATTGCAACTGAGCACTCATTAAGAACAAGTGCTAAAAACCTTGCAGATGAGTAAAAAGGGTATTGAGTAGAACTTTTAGGTCACACCTCACCTCTATCATTCTTTGCAGTAAATTGGGAGAATTAATGAACCAGTAGTGAAGGGAAGCAGAAATTGAACAAATTGTAAAGGAGATGAAACACATCATTGGATATATGGCCTTGGACAAGTTACTCAGCCTCATATAACTTCATGACAGTTCTACGAAGTAGGTATTGTTATTATTATCCCTAGTTTACAGACAAGGAATAGGCAGAGTACAAAGCCCTTAGATCAGAGACTGGGCTATATAAAGTTCTATATTAGAGTTGGTTAAATAAATAACATTAAAAAGGGGACTAGGGCTTCCCTGGTGGCACAGTGGTTGAGAGTCCGCCTGCCGATGCAGGGGACACGGGTTCGTGCCCCGGTCCGGGAAGATCCCACATGTCGCGGAGTGGCTGGGCCCGTGAGCCATGGCCGCTGAGCCTGTGCGTCCGGAGCCTGTACTCAACGGGAGAGGCCATAACAGTGAGAAGCCCGCGTACCGCAAAAAAGAAAAAAAATAAGTGGGGGGGACTGAAAGACCATATTGTGTCTGTGACCTTGTCTGTTTTTGAATCTTTCAGCCTCTGAGGAATCAAAGTTGATTAATTCAAGTTATTTTCCAGACTAATAATTAAATTCAGATCCTCAGTTGCTTCTGGATGCTCAATATTGTACATTCTTGGTAAATACAATCTTAATTCCAAGTTTGGTGACTAGGCCTGCAGGAGAGGAGAAGAAAAACTATCCCTCATCTGATCTCTACCTTGGTTTAATATGAGCTGGCCCAGGTATGTAGACAAAAAAGTGCTTTCCAAAGTATTTTGTAACAAGGTCCTAGAATTCAGGGGATTGCTGGACAAGGGTGGTATTCTGTGAAATTCAACTTCTGATTCCTGAAATCTGTAAAGCCATTTTCTCTAGTCTACAGATCTATATTTTTTCATTGAAAATCCAGAAAATGGAGGATCTGAGGAAAGTTTCTGCTTCTGTATTTTAAGTAAGAATTCTTAAACTTGGCAGATTTATCCATATTTTTGGACTTTAAAAAGCTGAGAAGCTTTGTTTTAGAAAATGGGTGGACCAAGTGTATTGTTAATACCAGGCCCATTGAGCTTCAGAAAGAGCAAAGATTTCATCTGTCTCTTCCTTTCTCCCTCACTACTCTTCCCTTTTTTCCCCTTACTTGACGGTATTCTTCCCTATGCATACTAGAGAAATGATGTCTATTTTTTAAATTACATATATATATTTAAAGCAAAGTGTGTTTCTTGATCTTAATGCTATTGCAACACTTCACAATTCTCTTTATAAAGGAAAACTATTAAGTTGGCTTTAATTATACATTCACCTTGAGTTCATGTAATGATTCATGACACACAGATTTTTGACTTATATAAGGATTATCGTGGTAGAAATGTATTTAATAATATAAGACAGGGAAAAACTCCTTGTCCATCCAGAGAACAGTAGAACAAAATAGGGTTCATGCCTAATGTAGTATTCATGTAGCTGCTAAAAAGCTCTATGTGCTGATATGAAAAACTCATATATAGCTTAATCATACTTATATTTGAAAAAATGTAATTCTATAAATGCATGAAAAAGAACTATGAACTGTCTAGTTAGTTGCCTTTGGGATAGGTCAGTGGAGGGGGGAAATTGGGATTTCAACATTTTGCTCTATTCTGTATGCTAGAACCTTTCAAGAGAATAAATTAATGTATTATTTCCATTTCTTTATTACAATTTCTTCAAGTCCACACTAGGGATACAGTGTTCCTTATCATTTGTGTACGTGGATAGAATATTGCAAAACTCTGAAGAGAAGTTTTTCTTCCTCTTGAAATCCTGTTTCCTATTCCTCCTTCTGAGCAGTGATCTGGTACATATGCCACTCTTCTCCAGTGGCCAGTAGCTTCTGAAAGAACCTCCCTGTGATGTTAATACTTCAAGTTTATTGCTCCATTTGCTCCCATTAAAATTTATATATACCCATCTCTTTCTCCTGGAGCTTTCCTCCTTATTACATGAAAATGGGAAGCCAGTACCAACAAAAGCTACCTCAAAAGCCTTTTGGAAGCAGAGAACCAATCAATAATATATTAAAGAATAACTTATATACTAGTTGGTAATGCTAAAGCTATAACTTTTATCAGTCTATTTAAAAATTCCATGTAGCACAAATGTCTGCTCTAGGTTGCTCCAGATTGGGGTTTGGCGACACTCTAGTTGGCCCAGTCCAAACCCTCAACTCAAGTGTGTATATGGCATCTTCTTTGCCCCGACACCTTGCAGTGTTGAGTGATCCTCTTGAACCTTGTCTGTGTCTAAAGGCATTTGAACAGCAGCAGTTTTTCAATACCACTAATTTTCTCCTAGTATGCAGTTTTTTCCTTCTCTCTTCCTGTATCTACATTTCCTTCTTCCTTTCTTTCTTTTTTTTTTTTTTTTTGCGGTACGCGGGCCTCTCACTGTTGTGGCCTCTCCCGTTGCGGAGCACAGGCTCTGGACGCGCAGGCTCAGCGGCCATGGCCCACGGGCCCAGCCGCTCCGCGGCATGTGGGATCTTCCCGGACCGGGGCTCGAACCCGTGTCCCCCGCATCGGCAGGCGGACTCTCAACCACTGCGCCACCAGGGAAGCCTCTTTCTTATTCTCAATGTCAACTTCAACTATTTGTTTGAAGCTCCTCTTTCTGTGTGTTTTACTCTATTATCTTAAAACATTCTTTTTTAACTATAAGAGACTGCCTCATTTGACCACCCACAGGAGCAGAGCTCACTGCCCCAATAGATTTGAGAAATTAGTTCTTTTCCACCTTTGTCCTTTTGAATCCAACTTAGCCATCTAGTTTTATCCTAATTCAATTTCTCTCTAAGCTCCTGTACAATCACCTTAAAATTCTTCCAATTACCACCAACAAAGGAACTAACATTTTGGGGAGCCCAGATCCTCACCTAATATGGACACTTACTAGTTGGTCCCTATGTATAAATGTCCATCCAAGTTTTGCCCTACTACTTGACTCTAATGTCTTTAGTTGCCCTAAAGCTCTTGCAATTACCATCAGAAAAGGAACTACCATTTTCTAGTACTCTGCTCCTCATTCAGTATGAACACAATCATAATTGTCCCTATGGATAAAAATGGGCTAAGTTTTGTCTTACTAAATATTTCACTATAGGCTCCTCTGTAGTCACTGTCAAGCACTTCCAATTACCATCAACAAAGGAGCTAACATTTTCCAGCACCAGTTCCTCACCAATGTGACCACTACCTGGCTTGTCCCTATTAACTAAGGTTGGTCACCCAAGTTTTGTCCTATCACAGTTTCACTCCACCTCCCTCTGTAGTCTATCTTACATTCCTGCAATTAGCATTAACAGGAGAGCCAACATTTTGTAGGGTCCAGTCCTCACTAATGTGGGCCCCACCTGGCTCTCTAGATTCAAGCATACTGTTATAAAGAGGCAACTCCAGGAGCCAATTCTTTGCCCAGTTAAGATGCTAGTTCTCTACATGCAGGAGAAGACTCCCTATACAACAACCACAGCCTCTGTCCTTATATCCCTACCCATTCCATGCTCAGAAACCAATGCACTAGTGTTGGCACCTGTCAGTCCAATGCTCCCAGATCCACCTAGGATTCCAAACTTCTGGACATCTTCCCAATAGCTGCAGAAGTGATACTCAAGGGGTAAAACTAGGACCCTTGTGATACATCCATTGTCTGGTAATTTCTCCCTTTCCTTGCACCCTCTTATCTCATTGCTTTCTGACACCCTCATCTCTTTCCCTCCCTTTGTCTATGTGGATTTAGAAGTGACATCAGAGAATTTCTCCCATTAGAGTGAAGCAAATGCCGCTCAACAAAAACACAACAGGCAATTCCTATGTTTTGACCCCAGCCTTAGAGAGAAGTGGTTAGCTCTTCAAAAGTTAGTTTTGGATCACTTCATGCTTCAACTGTTTCTTATGGTTTTAATGGCCATGTGCCTGTTTTCATCCCCTCTTCTCCCTCTACCTTTACCTTCTCATTATCATGAGCAAAGAAAAAACATTCTATCTCCCCTCCTGACCTAGCCCACTACCACTGAATCTGCAATTATCCTATGGCCCTTCCATTCCACAAGGTTCCCTCAGACACTTGAGAGGCTCTGCCTTCTTAAGGAGAAACCTTAAGATTCTGGAATATCAATCTGTGCCCTGTCCTAAGGCTGGCAGCATTTTCCCTCCTAGGAGAGAGGAGCTCCTTAACTACACCATGTGCAGTTATTTTTCTTTATGTCTCAATAAACAGCTCAGCCCTCAGAAATTTTCTTTCCTGCATAGAGAAGTGGCACCCAGAAATCTCAGATGTTCAAGGTAAACATCTTTTACAGCAGCTGGAGCTAAACCCACCAGTTAAGGGACTGACCATTACATACATATACACCTAGTTTATGAAGTGAATTTAGAATATTTTGCAGTGAATTAAATATTTTCCATGAATCTCCTTCCTCCTGAAACAGGCTTTATTGCACTCTGAGGATCTGGGTCAGCCACGCTGCATCTAGTTCCCACTACATTTATCAGCCCAAACCCTATAATGTTTCTTCGTTGGCTCTGCTGCCTTCCTCCTCCCCACCATTATCTGTTGATTAAAAAGAAATCAATAATCTCTACCCCTTTGTTTTCCCAATGGGAAATATGACAAGGGAGTTCAGCAATCAGGAGCTGCTCTGCTTCAGTCCCAAAGCTGGTAGTGTTCCTCTTGTCCGTGATTCCCTAGCTTCTGAGCAGTCTAAGAGCTGTCTGTCAGGGGCTCCAAGACTTCCTGGTAGGGTTTCCCTGGCTTTCAGGCAGGGGTTCTAAGACTTCTGTCAGAGTTTCCAGGCACGGAATCCCGTCAGAGTTCCCAAGGATTTCAGCAGGTGGTGCTGGGGAGCAACAGCTCATTCATCAGCAAAGCTTTTTTGGTGCTGCCCTTAGTAGCTGCTTTCCTCAGCCAGTTTCATTTATTCAGCAATCATTTAAGGGGACTCTACTAAGCACAGTTGTGGAAGATGATTATGAGACATGGTATCAGCCCCCAAACACCTCATTGTCCCTTATGGGAGGACTTTCTCCTCGAGAAGTTGGTTTCTAAAACAGGTCTGTCTTCAATTTCCAGGGTGCAGCGTTTCTCTGCCTACTGGCTTCCAGTAGACCCGACAACTCTGTATTCCACTTCTACCTTCACATGGCCGGGGAAACTCCTAATGAGTTCCCTAGCAGTGGACCTAGTCCAAGCTCTTCCAGGGAGTGTATCCAGCCTCTTCTGGGTTGGTGTTAAGGGAGCAATCATCTTTTAAATTTACCTTTAAGCTTTCCTTTTGCTGTTCTCTGAGCCAGGAGAAAAGATCCCCAGATTATCCTTGCCTCTAGGGGACCCTCATATCTCCAAAGAGGAGCTCCAGGGTTCATAGGGTAGAGCTCAAGAACACAATTATGGAATCCTGGGATCTCCAAAGAGTGGGCGTTCAGAGATCATTCAGTCATTCAGCAGCTCTGCTTAGCACCACCTCCTAGACCTACTTATGTACTTTCCACCTCATTTTTTTCATCCTGGGTGTGGAATTCCACTGACAGCCAGACAAAATGAGTGGAAGCACTGAAAGCACCTACTTTGTTATTCAAAGCTGTTCTTAATTATGCTATAAAATTTTGTAATTGGGAAAACAAGGTTCTCATATAGCACTGAATGAAAAAAGCAAAATACAAAATTATATTTACCCTGTCCTCATGCCTGGATAAAAACGTGGATGCTTATAGACCAGATCTGGAAGGGAATACAAAACTGAACCATGTGGTGTGTTAGGGATGTGGGTTCGTAAGTGATTGTATTGTACAAATTCGTTTGCCTTTGTGATTATAATTTTTCATTAATTTATGCAAAACATATACAATATAATCAGAAAATGAAAATAAGCGGGAGAAGGAACTGGAACAGAAGAAAAGGGAGATAAGGAGAACTGCTGAGTAAAGTCTGGTAACTGCTGCATCTCTACAGACCCAAGAGGCCTGGTAAGTGAGCATGAAGCAGGAGGAGTGCAGGGCCGGCCACCACAAGATAGGGATCTGGGCCCTGCTGTGCGAGAAAGAAAAAAGCAGCCCCTGACAGCCGTGAGCTGGAGCTGGCCTGGCACTCACGGATAAGCTGTGGTGTTCTGTTGAATGTTAACTTGTTTCATAAAACCAGTATCTCCCAAGGTCATTCTGTGTCTGAGATGGAGGGAGACAAAACCAGACCACTCTGTAATCACGTCTGAGCACAGACAAAAAAGAACATGGTGCAAAATGCAAGAATACCTAATGTCCTCTCACGTGGCTCACACCAGTGACTGTTGCTTGTCTACCAATTATAGCATGCTCCCCACCGTTCCTTCTGCCTGCTAGATACAAATTATCAAGATGTCCCAGTATACAATTGCCCCTGCTACCTGGGAACACTCAATCCAGAACAAAACCATGCTTATCGAATCTTCCCCCAAACATCTAACACAAGTCCAAAATCATATAATAAGCTCTTCCTAAGAAACTTAACTGAGAGGGCCCATGGCTTTCCGTGCAGATATTCCATCAAACCTAGCTTTTGGATTATAGATGTGTTCCTGCATTTAACTTCCTCTGGGTTTTTGGGCAAGGAATTCAAACTTACCATAACTAACTTGCTTTTATTTATTCAATGGAGAAGGTAATCTCAGGAAGAAAAAATGAGAAATTGCATGTGAAAGTACGTTATAAACTATACAATGTTGTATATACCCTTTACTTCCTTTGAAAAATGACATTCTCTCACTTCCATGGCTTTACATATGCTTCTCCCTCTGCCTCAAAAAACCTTCCCCCAGTTGCCTTCAAACTCTTATTCATGGTTTGGCTCCAGGTGCTGAGGATATTGGTGTATTCATTTTCCATTGTTGCTATAACAATTTACTACAAATTTAGTGACTTTAAACAGCATAGATTAATTTTTGTTTTTTATAGTTCTGGAGGTCAGAAGCCCAAAATGGGTTTCACTGAGCAAAAACGAAGTTACTGCAGGGCTGTGTTCTTGCTGAGGCCCTGGGGGAGAACCCATTCTCTTGCCTATTCTAGCTTCTAGAGGCCTGCATTCCTTGGCTTGTAGCCCCTTCCTGTACTTTCTACACCAGCAATAGCCAGTTGAATCTTTCTTACATCACAGGACTCTGACCTCTGCTTCTGTCATCACAACTCCTCTCCGACTCTCCTGCCTCCCTCTTTCACTTACAAGGAAATTAGTGATTACACTGGATTACATTAATCCAGAATAATCTCCCCATTGCATGGTGTTTAACTTAATCACATGTGCAAAGTCTCTTTTGCCATGTAAGGTAACGTGTTTACAGTGTCCAGGGATTAGCATGTGCACACTTGCTGGGGGGAGCCTTATTCTGCCTACCTTAATCAGCAGTGAAGAAAACAAAGGTCCTACATTTCAGTAGTGAGAGACTGGCAATAAATAAATGAGAAACTTAATAGTGACAGTCTTTCTATGAAGAAAAGCAAAGCAGGGCGAGGGGCTAGAAAGTTGCTGAGGGTATGCTAGTTTTTTATAGGGTGGGCAGACAATGCCTGTCTGATTGGGTGATGGGTGAGCCAGGACCTGAGTGAAGTGAGGGCAGGGAGCCACACATATCTTGGGAGGAACGGTTCCAGATGAGGAGGGAGGGGAGAGCTCCAGGAGGAAGGTCAGAGAAGTAGCCGAGGCCTGGTTAATGTAGGACCTTGTAGGCCGTGGGCAAGTCAAATGCTCATTCCTGAGTGCTTTCCAGCAAGCTGACTAGAGGTCAGTCTTTCAGGATCAGTTTCCTTGATGCATTCTAATAGCAAAGCAAAACCTACCTGAAATCTGTCCCTCTGATTCCTAACCAGACTAAGCCCGCAGAAGCAGGGACTGCCGTGTTCACTGTTACATCCCTAAAGAGCAGCATGGTGCCTAGGCAGTCAGTAAACGTCCATTAGACAATGGGGGGCTACACTGGTTCAGTTTAGGCTAATCAAGCTTGAGGCAGAAGTGGAACTGCTCTGGCCAGGTTTGGATTTGAGATAGGCATGTACCTCCTGGTGTTTGGGGGACCAACTTTGTCTGGGAAGGAGAAGGGCCATTTGAAACGGGTAGGACTGGGAGATGCTGTGGCCAGAAGCAGTGCTAGGTACCTACCAGTGCCACTGACACCCAGCACAGTGGCACAATAGCAGCAATATTGATTGAGAGAAGCGGCAAGCCAAAGGCTGCAGCTGGGGAAAATGGGGCCCGCCTGGCCCTGGGGAGGCCATCCTGTCAGCCAGGTGGCAGAGTTGACAGCCAGAAGCATCGTCCCTGACTCCAATGCTCAGAGTCAGAGGTGGTCACGGTTAGAGAGGGCTGAAGTAAGGAATGGTGAGATTCCCCCATTAGGGAAAGGAAGAGACTGGGGTGGGATCCAGCATTCAGGCCTAGCAGGGGTCAGCCAAAAGCTATGGATTTTGTCATATTTTAGTTACATCCCAAGACTGCCATTTCTCAGGGTGGTGGTGAGAGAGTCTACTACGTGAATCAGGCATCAGAATCCCTCCTCAGTGGGGTCCTCCCTGTGACAGCTGCAGATTCCTCAGGCATTGCTGCTAGGAGAGGTAGCACCTGACTTCCTGTCTTCATTCATTCACTCACTCCTTGGCTGAACTTAGTGGTGTGTCTAAGCTGGCTCTCACCCACTTTATATTCAGTGATACCATGTTGGCAGCTTGAAACTGCTGAAAATAGTGGGACTATTTACACCATGGGACTGGGCAAATACTATAAATCAGCCCCCTATCCCCACCCCCAAGAACTGGTTGTTAACCATTTACCAGCACACCACTGGGGGTAGTAGAGATGTAAGGGTAGTAGAAATGCAATGCAGAATATAGACCCCAGAACCAGGCTGCCTCTGTTTGAATCCTGGTTTCGCTACTGTTAGCTTTGGTATGTTAGGTGAGTTACTTAATCCTTCTGTGCCTCAATTTCTCCATCAGTTTAATAGGGATAGTAATGATATCTGCCTCGGGGGGAGTTTTGATGAGAAAATTAGTTAAGATGGGTAAAGTGTTTGGAACAGGGTGTAGCACGTGAAAAGCATAAATACCATTTTAGGTACTGTAGGCATTGATCTGCTGCTAATTGTCATGTCATATTTTCACCTTAGAGTGAACACTCAGAATCTCAGCCGCTGGAAGCCTAGTCCCCAGAATAGCTAGAGAGTAAGTGTTCTGCTGGAGTATGTATCTTTCTTCGTCTGGTCCTTCCATGACCTATTTCTCTGCACAACCCTGAGGACAGAGGACAGCGCATGTCAGGCATTTTCAAGCCCTGTCACTGGTCTGTGCATCCTGTAATTGCCTTGGCACCCTGAGGCAGTGACTGGGCCTTCAGAACTCTTACAACAGAAAGGGGCAGATAGCTGCCAACGTCCACATGAACATTTGTCAAACATTTGCTTCCTACTTTCCATACAACAGGCAAAGGTATACTTAGAGCTAGCTGTTCTTGTAAAAGGACGGAGTCTAAACGCTGTTTGAAAGGGCAAGTTCAGCGTCCAGATTAGCCCTTATCTAATTGTGGAACCCAGTTATTTTATTATTATAAAGTTACAGGGAGTGAATGATACACAGGGAAAAGCACTGTACTAAAAGTCAAGAGTTTAATACTTAAGTCCTTGTTATATCATTTCTAGTTCTTGACTAGAATTTAAATATTTGGTAGTTGAAGTAACCCAGATTATCTTAAAGGGCTCATTCTCCTAGGACATGTTTTTAAGAAAATTGTGAAAGTGAATATTCTAGTTTCCTCAGCCAGACCTACTCATTTGAATTCAAGGTACAGGGCAATTTATAACAAAAATAAATAGGAAATATTTCTTGTGAGAAAACCTTAGGTGGCAGTCCATTATCTATGCAGCCAGTGAGTTGTGAAGATTTGAAATTATTGTGCAGGGGTAAAGGCTGACTGGGCTTCTGAGTCTGTAGGGAAAGTACACCCTTGTTGGAAGCATTGGGCTCAATGTTTTGGGCAAAGTCTTGTGACAGTGGTTAGAAGGTGGTTTGATAAAGGAACTGAGCTGAGACCTTCCTCCCATAAAGAAATTCTGAGAGGAAAGAGAAGTAACAACTTAATCTTTAAATACGATTCACCCAGTAAATGGATGCCAATAGGGGGGTGAGTTTTTGTGGGTTTTTTTGCGGTACACAGGCCTCTCACTGTTGTGGCCTCTCCCGTTGCGGAGCACAGTCTCCGGACGTGCAGGCTCAACGGCCATGGCTCACAGTCCTAGCCCCTCCGCGGCATGTGGGATCTTCCCGGCACGAACCCGTGTCCCCTGCATCGGCAGGCGAACTCTCAACCACTGCGCCACCAGGGAAGCCCGAGGGTGAGTTTTTATACAGACATTGATTGTGATCCATGGTGAGGAGCCCTGGGAAGCCTGAAAGAGGAAGTGGGCAGGATTCTGTGTGGTTTTTATTTTCTCTTGTTAATGCAAACCTCTCCCTTCTCAGCTTTTCCTCTTTCACCTTGAAAGTCCCAATCATTGTTTCTGTATTCCTTCCCCTTTCCCTTCTCTCTCCAATCTGTCCCTCTCCTCTCTCTGCCTGAAGTGACTCATTTATGTTCATATTTTATAGTCTCTTTGAGTTATTTGGTGACCTGGAGTTAATAAAGATTGGCCTTTATACAGTTAGCATCTTTATTAGTTTGCTAGGACTGCTGTAACAAAGTACCATAATTTGAGTGGCTTAAATGACAGAAAGTTATTGTCTCTCAGTTCTGGAGGCTGGAAGTCCAAGATCAAGGTGCTGGTAGGGGGGATTCCTTCTGAGGACTGTTATAGAGAATCTGTTTCATGCCTTTTCCCTAGCTTCTGGTGTTATGTTAGCAATCTTTGGCATTCCTTAGCTTGTGGATACATCATCCTGATCTCTGCCTTCATGTTCACATGGCACTCTCCCTGTGTTTGTGTCTGTATCTGTGTCCAGATTTCCTCTTGTTATAAAGATACCAACCATATTGGATTAGGGCTTACCCCTAAAATGACCTCATTTTAATTTGATTGCCTTTGTAAATACCCTCTTTCCAAAATCGGGTCACATTCTGAGAGTTAGGACTTTAACATCTTTGGGGGGGGTGGGCAGGGGTGAGGTGGACAGAGTTCAATCCATAACAGCATCTAAGGGAACAGCAATCAGGTGTCTAAATGGTTCAGTGAAGTAATTAAAGATGTTATGGAGCATTTCCTATGGGCTGGGCACTTTATACATGTTACCTTACTTCTTAAAAGAGTGAGATACGTATTATTTTGATCCCCATTTTACAGATGAAGAAAGCGAGGCTTGGAATAAGTGACCTATCCACAGTCACATGGATAGTGTGTAGCAACACTAGGTTTGAAGCTCAGGATTAACTCTAGCGTCTGAATTTGTAACCGCTGTGCATTCTACCTCTGGGATAGACCACCTGGCCTAGAATAAAAGATTTTTCATAGAAAGAAAAAGCTCTGTGCTCTTTATTTCATTTTTATTAAGTAAAATCTACTCACCTTTTACTCCATTTCTGACAGGAAAATTGAGCCCTATAGACCAGTTCCCCCTCTTATTGTTTAAGATATTATTCTGTTGAATTTTGGTAATTGCACAGTCATGTAACACCACCACAATCTAGATTAGAATAGATCCTTCACCCTAAGAAGGTTCATCCTGGCCCTTTACAAGTGATCCCCGTCCCTGTCCCCCACCCCCAGGACTAAGCATCCATTGATCTGTTCTGTGTCATTACAGTTTTGTATAGGCCTGGTTTTGGTTTATAAGCGCTAAGATCCTAAAAAAACCAAGTCTTCATTATTAACCAAAGAAGGCTGAACAAGGAAAGCAGAGAAGGTCCCTGCCTCCTGCAGTTACAGAGGGAGAGAAATAACTTTTTGTTAAACTTGTTAAAATAGTTTGATTTGTTAAGAATTAATTTGATAGCATTCACAAGATTATTAGGTTTCCTACTCTGTTATTTTAAAATTCATCTATTTTGCAATTTGAATTGACCTTTGAGCCATGTATAATTTTATAACATCATGCATTGGTCATTTGGAGAATATTGGCTTGCTGTTATACAGTTCTTCTGAATGTGGCATGTTGCCATATACAATTAAAAAAATCATATTTGTTAATATCACCACTGATCTCATCAGAAAAGCCTTTGAGGGTTGGGAAGCTGTCAAGTTCGTGGTGGCCATCATAAGTTTCCAAAGATTTTAATGTCATCTTTAAAACTTGAATTTTATTATTAGCGACAAACACTGTAAGGTGTTTTCTTTGAAGTGACAGGCTCGCTTCGTTCATTTTTGAGAAAATGTCTACCAAACCCAAATATGAATAACCTAGTTTATCTGTCAGCTATCCTTTCAAGTAAAAATGGTGTTCCATGCAAAAAGCAGTTCAGCTTGCAAATGAAACAGCTGCACAAGTGCTTTCTCTGAAACAACTATCAGACGTGGGTGTGAGGCAGAAGGACTCTATGTGTATTCTCCATTTCATGCCACAAAATATGTAAGAGACATCTGCTCAAGTAAGATAAAATGCAATTGTTTTTACTGCTTCATCAAGGACATTCACAAGTGACCTGGCTCCTTCCCCCATGCCCCAGCCCCTGCAAGTGCGTGGAGGTGAAGAATGCAATAGCTACTAGCATAGTTGGTGCCACTGTCCTGATTCATGCTAAAAAGCCAACATTTTACCCACTATTGCTTTTGCACCATCAGTGCAAATGTCAACACCCTTTAAAAATGCAAAAAATGTTAGTGTTATTGTGAAAGTAGTTTTGACCTCATGAAATTCTTGAAAGGATCTTGGTCCTCCCAGGGATCTGCAAACCACATTTTGAGAACTATTCTTCTAGTGGAGAAAGCAAAAACCAGAGTGAGCCTCTATCAAACAATATGTTTTCAAATCAGTAACACACAAATGATGGGCTACAGTGCTATATAAAGTAGATATATTGAAATCTTCTGAACACACAAAACGGAAAAAGTCTACAAAAGTCACCTTATAGCCATGAAAATATCAACTTAAGTAGAATTTTTAAAGAAAAAATCAAAACTTCTTGCCTTATCAGTAGATTGCAACACATTCAGCAATCAGAATTACAGATGGCACATGACATGTCTTATATAGGACGTGTTTTAGAGTTAAGCCTCTCAAGACATGTTGAGTCTTAAAGAATCATGTAGTAAAAGACTAAGGAGCTGCCCTGTTTCATGAGGATATTTCAGAACTCAACTTCAGCCTGAATTTTCCTGGGTCCAGGCTACTGCCAACCAAAAATCAGGTTAGTATTTAAAATTTTTTTAAATTATTTAATATTTTATTTATATACAAATGTATACAACACAGATGTAAGTTATAAGGCGTAATAATGAAATGAACGCTGATGAATTCACAACCTAATTTAAGAGTTAGAGCTTTGCCAATGCCATTTAACCCGTCGGTTCTCCTCCTCTTTTCTATCCCTTGCCTACCAGAGGTAGATGTTATCCTACATTTCATTTTTTTAAGTAAATAGTTTTATCACATATATCACTAAATCATATTTTATTTTTGTGCTTTATAAAATTGTTTTTAAACTGCATGTAGTCTTTTAAAACATGGCTTTTTTTCAGTCAGCTTTATATTTCTAAGATTCATTCATGTTGCATGTAGCTGTCATCCATTAATTTTTATCTCTGTATAGCTTTCCATCGTATGAATACACCATAATTTACTCATCCATTCTCTTGTCAGTGGTCCTTTGGGTGTTCCAAGTGCTTTTCTATCTTGAACAATGCTTGTGTAAAAATAGTTGTACATGTCTCCTGGTTCATATGTGTAAGAGTTTCTCATGGGTGTATAACAAGGTGTGGGATTGCTGGGTTGTAAGAGTCACACATACTTACCTTTACATGATAATGTCAAATTATCTTCTAAAGTTTCTGTACCAGTTTATAGTTCCATATAGGGTTTAGGAGTGTGGGTATGTGTGAATATATATATATATATATATATCCACTGATCTATTCCTTTCCAATACTTGCTATTGTCAGACAATGTAGTGAGTATACAATGGTGTCTTATTTATTTTCTATTTCCTTGAGAAGATTG
The DNA here is from genome assembly GCF_963455315.2 of Globicephala melas. Taxonomy (NCBI): domain Eukaryota; kingdom Metazoa; phylum Chordata; class Mammalia; order Artiodactyla; family Delphinidae; genus Globicephala; species Globicephala melas. The sequence continues at coordinate 108,266,222 of NC_083317.1, read as the reverse complement.
AACATCTTTCTATATTTATATTCACCATTCTTGCTTCCTCATCCTTGAAGTACCTGCTGATGTCTTTTGCACATTTTTCTATTGTATCCTTTTTTATTGATTTGTAGGAGTTCTTATATTCTTGGTATTGATTCTTTGTTAGATATATGTGTTGCTAATATCTTCTCTCAGGTTGTGGCTTGTCTTTTCAGTTTCAAAGTTATCAATGTTTTGTTTTACGGGCAGCACTTTTTTGTATTGCTTACATCCCTATCCTGAAGTCATAGAGTGTTCTCCTGTTAATCCATCTGGCTGAGGCCTGCAATTCAGAGTTGAATTGAAACAACTATTGAGGAGTGTCTTAGTCTGCTGGGGCTGCCATAACAAAATACCACAGACTGGGTGGCTTAAACAACAGAAATTAATTTTCTTACAGTTCTGGAGGCTGGAATTCTCAGGTAGAGATGCCAGCAGGTTTGTTTTCTGATGAGGCCTCCTTTCCTGGCTTTCAGATGGCCATCTTCTTGCTGTGTCGTCACATGGTCTCTTCTCTGTGCATGATGATGTTTATAAGAGCAGCATCAGTTCTGTCAGATTAGGGCCCTAACCTTATAGCATCACTTAACTTTTATTACATCCTTACAGGCCTTATCCCCAAATGCAGTCACATTGGGGGTTAGGGCTTCAACATATGAATTCTGGGGGGGATGTAATTCATAACAGAGGGTGTCTTAATCTTTTTCTTGACTTTAAAGGGAATACTTTTATCATTGAGAATTATGTTTGCTCTTGTTCTTCAGTCTTTATGTGTATTTTATCAAGGTAAGCAAGGTTCCTTTTTTTTTAAGAGGTTTGGGGTTTTTTTGGCCACACTGTGTGGCTTGTGGGATGTTCCCTGACCAGGGATTGAACTTTGGCCACCACAGTGAAAGCCTGGAATCCTAACCACTGGGCCACTAGGGAACTCAGCAAGGTTCCTTTGATTCCTAGTTTGGTAAGAGGGTTTTGTTGTTGTTAAATCATGATTACATATTGAATCTTATAAAATGTTTTTTATGCATCTATTGAAATGATTATATGTATGGTTTTTCTTTTTTAATCTATTAACATGATAAATGCATTTACAGATTTTATACAGTTTAACTATCCTTGCATTTCTGGTATTAACCCAACTTGGTCAAGATGTACAGTTGACCCTTGAACAACATGGGTTTGAACTGCACAGGTCCACTTATAAACAGATTTTTTTCAGTAAATATATTAGAGTACTACACAATCCAAGGTTGGTTGAATTCACAGATGTATAATGGTAGATACATAGGGCTGACTATAAAGTTATACACAGAATTTTTATTTCTGAGGAGGTGGACAACATCCCAACCCCCAAATTGTTCAAAGGTCAACTATATTATCATTTTTATGGGTATGTTTTGTTAATGCTTTGTTTAAGATTTTTGCATTTATGTTCATGAGTGGTTTTATGTTCATGAGTGGGTAATAATACTTTCCCATGTGCTACTTGTCTGATTTGATCTTGAGTTTATACTTACTTCATAGAATGGATTGGAGAAGTGCATCCTCTTTTTCTGTTCTCTAGAAGAGGCACTGTAGTGAAGTGGTAAAGGACATGGATTCCTCAGGTGCCAGACTATGTGTGGATGAGTTACGTAGCTGTCATTGCCAGGTACTGTGAGAATAACTTGGTGATGAGGCCAGTGGGACTGTTAATACCCAAACTCAAATTCCTTTTCAGAAATCCCCAAGTGATAAGGTCTATTAAGTTAAAAGCTAGAAAAAATAATATGCTTATAAGCCTTAAAAAAAAAAAGCAGGTGCTACTTACTGTTGAGTGATGTTACTGGCTATCATCCTAAAGTCCTACATTTTCTCAGTGTTTCCACTTTAATCACAAGTTTAGAATATTATAAATGTTAGAAATGTCAGTGTCAAACTGTAGACATGATTCAGTATCCTTATAAAATGGCTATGGAATGTTAAAATACTTACTGTAGCAACTGGATGCCCACAGGGTACTCTTTCTTTCCAGGAAGCCAGGTGGGATGTAAAGAAGAATTTTCAGAGATACAAATAAAAGAAAGAAACCCATAGATATTCACGTGGATTTCCCTTGTGTGTGCTCTGTATTTCTCTAGCTGTCTAAGAGTAACCAAACCTTTGTTTGTTGGCGAGACTGTCTTCAGAGCTTTAGGACAAAACAGATGCTAGGGAGAGTATTGTAAGATAAGTTACTAGTGTTCTAGTGCTTTGTTTTCACTATGCCGCTGGTCCTCTATTTCAGCTCAGAAGGTGACAAATGCAACAGCAAGGGGAAACCTCACTTCTCTGCTGGCAGGAACAGATGTTGGAGTGTTCAGAGCTGTAATTGGCAGTTGTTTTTTCAGATTCTTCCATCTCATAATTTTGAATGCTGCTCAAAGGGAAGCTGCCCTATAACGATGACATTTGGAAACTCAAGGATTCCAAATGGAGAGTTTTCTGTTCTTAAAATTTACATTATTTAAATTAAAGCCTCCAATAATAAAACTCTTGCCATACTTCAAGCACGGAGATTCTTTCCTCAGCTGTGCTCAGCCTACTACTAATAAGCCCATCGGAGGCATTCTTTATTCTGTTACAGTGGTTTTCATCTCTAGCATTTCTTTTGGATTCTCTTAGAATTTCCATCTCTCTGCTTACTTTACCCATCTGTTCTTGCATGTCGTCTGTTTTTCCCATTAAGGTCCTTAGCATATTCATCACAGACGTTTCAAATTCATGGTCTGGCAATTCTAACATCCCTGCCATATCTGAGTCTGGTTTTGATTCTCGCTCTGTCTCTTCAAACTGAGTTTTTTGCCTTTTGGTGCATCTTGTAATTTTGTTGAAAGCCAGACAGGATGCACTGAGTGAAAGGAACTCCAACAGATGAGGCTTTGGCGGTGTGCTGGTGAAGAACCTAGGGAAGTGCTCCTAGTCTGTGATTGACTAGGTCTCCGTCTGTTAGTGAGCCTGTGGCCCAGGCCTGTGACATTCTCAAGTGCCACTCAGCCCACCGCCAACTCCCCACCCCCTTAGGTGGGATGGAATGGCTATCTGTGAGCTGGAGTTGCTATTTCCCTTCCCCCAGGCTAGTTAGCCTCTGATAAAACCGCAGTAGAGAATGGACTTGAGGATATGGGGAGGGGGAAGGGTAAGCTGGGACAAAGTGAGAGAGTGGCATGGACATATATACACTACCAAACATAAAGTAGATAGCTAGTGGGAAGCGGCTGGGAGTGGGAGATCAGCTGGGTGCTTTGTGACCACCTAGAGGGGTGGGATAGGGAGGGTGGGAGGGAGGGAGACGCAAGAGGGAGGGGATATGGGGATATATGTATACATATAGCCGATTCACTTTGTGATAGAGCAGAAACATACCATTGTAAAGCAATTATACTCCATTAAAGATGTTAACATAAAAATAAAATAAAATAAATTTTAAAAAAAACCTAGTAGATAAGGCTGTGGTAAAATTGTTTCTCTGGAGGGCTGGCCTTGTTGCAAAGAATAGAATGTTCGGCTGCATTTCCAAATGGTTGCATCTCTCTTCCCCCTGCTGGAATCATAAGAGGGTTTTCCTCTGATATGCGCTGTGAGAACCTGGTTTAGCGCCAGGAGGTGAAACTCACAAAAGCGTGGGGAACCCCCGCACCCCCTGGGGTTTTAACTCTCAGAGTTGTCCACACGGAGCCTCCAGCTGTGCATCAGTTACAGTTCTGGTTCTTCCCACCTTGGCACTGGTTCCTGCGGAGGTGTCTGCTCTCCTGCTTCCGCTCTGGTAAGTTGTGATTCTCTGTATCTGCCTGTCTATCTCTACAATTTGGGGGGTAGCAGTTTACCCTGTGACCTCTCTTTTCTGATGGCTCTAAGAAAAATTGTTGATTTTTCCATTTGTTCAGCGTTTTTTTTTAAAGTTTAACTGATTTTATTAAGAGCAGTCTTTTTTAAAAAAAAATTTAATCAATTAATTTATTTTTTATTTTATTTATTTTTGGCCGCTTTGGGTCTTAGTTGTGGCATGCAGGATCTTTCATTGCAGCGTGCAGGCTTCTCTCTCTCTAGTTGGGGTGCGGGGGCACCAGAGCACGTGGGCTCTGTAGTTTGTGGCACAGCAGGCGCTCTAGTTGAGGTGCGCGGGCTTAGTTGCCCCACGGCATGTGGGATCTTAGTTCCCCGACCAGGGATCGAACCCATGTCCCCTGCATTGGAAGGTGGATTCTTTACCACTGGACCACCAAGGAAGTTTAGTTCAGCTTTTTATTTGTTAGCAAAAAGTGGTGACTTCTAAGCACCTTACATGCCACACTGGAAAGTAGAAGCTGGTACATGAGAGAACTCTTTAAAATTAAAACTTTTAATTTAACTTACTCCTAAATTCTCAAAGTGCTTTTCAGGGACATTAAGTGGTATGCTTAGTAGGCTGGGGAAAAGATTACTTGGTGTTAGGAGACAGAGGTAACATAATAGTAATTGTATTTATTAAAAGATAATTTCAAAACCACAAAACAAAAAATCACTGACTGCTTTTAAGACAATTAGTGAGAAAATATAAAGCATTCTGAATTGTTTGGAAGAAAAATGTCTAAAATGCAAGTATCATGAATTTGTTGTAGTAAATTTTATCTGTCAGCTTAGGCTCCGTTATGCTGTGGCGGCAAGCAGCCCCAAGATCTCAGTGGCTTATGACAAAGACCTGTTTTTCACTCATGCTGCATTTCCGTTGCTGAGGCTTCGCTCCATGTCATTTTTACTGTGTGACTGAGGTTGAAGGAGCAGGCTCTTCCTGTGACATGCCAGTCAAAGGAAAAGAGGATTTTGTTCCAAAGAGGCACACAGCACCTCTCTTCACACGTCTTTGCCAAAGCAAGTCACGTGGCTACTCCTGCATTCAAAAAGGTGGGCTCCAGCAAAGGGTACTACAAGTCACATGGCCACGTATGATATCAGCACAGTGGAAGGTGTAATCTTCCTACAGAAAGGGTGTCAGATATTTTGAATATTAATGCAATTTACCCTAGTTTCTACCAAGTTCTTCTCTAGTTTATTGTGAGTTAGCCAACTAGAATTCTCTTATCCAAGTTGTTCCAGGACTGTGCTTTTTGCTACTGTGCAAAATTTCAATTGGCCATCTCCATACCTACTTTGAAGTTGAGTTGTTTGGTTTTTTTTTTTTTACGTTCACTTGCTAGAGGATGAGGGGACAAAGGAATCCTCAGTTAAACACTTCTGTGAGGAGCTCCTGGGCATTGAGTGGGAGTAAAGACACAGCACTTGTTTTCAAGTGCTGTTATTTACAAAACAGTTCTCTCCAGCCAGTCCTTGGTGTAGGCACATATGTTCCTGCAATCTGCATTGTGAGACAGATGGTAGAAAGCTCCTCTTTTATGCCACATCAGAGTTTGGTTCTTGAGAAGCATGTGGCTACCCCTGTTGCCATCATGTTGCATTTGTGTACTGATAAGGAAATAAGTTGAGTGATGGTTGGTTATTTCTTCTATACAGAGATGGGGATAAAAACTACTAAATTGGGAGAATTAGGAACAGGTTAGGAATAGGTAAGCTCTGTTAAATAAATGGGTAGAGAAAATGCAAAGCAGTGAAAACAAAAATTGCTTGTTCTGACAATAACTAGAGTACAAAGCTACAAAGGTCAGGTCAAAGTATTAAAGAGAAAATCTGTGACTCAAAGGTCACAAACTGGCAGCTCACAAGGATGAGTCTGGGCTCCTATATATGTTTGGGGGAGGCCACAGTATGTTTTAAATATCAGGCAATATTACATAGAAAGAATACAGATTTATGGCTTCTCTTGAAAGTGAAAATATTTTCCATTTTTGTTGATATTCCTGGACTTGGTAAAGTTGGCTAGAGCTGCATTGCTATCATCCCCTTGGGAGCTAGCATGAATCTCCAGTTCTCCACATGGAATCTAGGTGGATTAAAGACCTTAATATGAAAAGTAAAACTTTAAGGTGTAGGAAAGAAAATGCAAGAGAATATTTTTGTCATGTTGTTTGAGAACAGATTCCATAAATAAGACTCCAGATAGTCTACAGTATACATTAAAAATTATTTTTTATCAAAATTAAGGATTCCTATTCAACAATGGCCATCATAGACAAGCAACCTGTAGGAAAAGAGATTGGAAAAGCTATTTTCAATGTATAATACCAACAAAGAATTAATATCTAGAATATTCAAGGAATTCTTGAACATAATTTTAACTCATAGCAAGTAAAGTCAGAAAACAAAGACTGCTAATAAGTAATTAATAGAGAAGGAAACGTATAATCATTAAATATCTTAAGTGAATATAATCAGAAAAATGCAATTTAAAATAAAATAACTCTATTTTCCAACAATGCAGTTGGCAAGAATTATGAAATCAGGTATCATCAAATACTGACCAAAGATGTGGGGACATGAGAATCCTCCTATGTTGCTGGTGGAAATATAAACAGCTGTTCCAGTGAGCTATCATGGCAGTGCAGAGTGAAATTAAGGATATGTATGTACTATGCTTAGAAATTCCATGCCTAGAGAAACTTCAGCATCCAGAGAACCACTTGCATGGTTTTACAAAAAAGATGTCCTCAGAAAAACATATGAGAATGTTCATGGCAGTATTACGTGTTCTAACAAAGGTCAGAAATCACATAGGTGTCTATCTACGTCTAAATGTCTAAATGAAATGTGATACATGAATTTAATGGATACTATGCAACAGGCAAAGACTTGATATAAACAAGATTTACATATCATAATATAGATATACATATATCTAAATAAATCTGTATGAAAGATAGCTCGAAAGACCAAACTTTAAATGTACCAGAGTGGTTGTTTATACTACCTGGGAAGAGATTGGGACTGGGAATGGGAAATAAAGAGATTTAAAATAAAACAAACTGAAATAGAATATAATAGCCTTGTCGGTGCCACTGATGATAGCATACTGTGAATTGAGGAATATGGTCCATTCAATTCTGTAAAACCTGAAGTTATAAAAGACATCAACAAAAAAGAGTTACTATTCCTTTATGTTTCAGTCAAAGATAATTCTTTTATTATTTTTTTTGAATTTGTAAAGGTGGAATAAATTCTGTGGTTTGTCCTGACTTAAGCAGCTCCACTGCCAAACATTAATCTAGTTGTTGCAATTTCTTATTATCCAGGCATACATTTGTGATCTTCCTATTTTGTTGTTTTCTGTGTGTTTGTTCATTTACCTGCACTCAATAAAGTCCTCCATGGGACTTCCCTGGTGGCGCAGTGGTTAAGAATCTGCCTGCCAATGCAGGGGACCCAGGTTTGAGCCTTGGTCCAGGAAGATCCCACATGCCACAGAGCAGCTAAGCCTGTGCACTGCAACTACTGAGCCTGTGCCCTAGAGCCCACAAGACATAAGTACTGAGCCTGGGTGCCACAACTACTGAAGCCCTCAGGCCTAGAGCCCGTGCTCTGCAACAAAAAGAAGCCACTGCAATGAAGAGTAGCCCCTGCTCGCCGCAACTAGAAAAAGCCCCCGCGCAGCAACAGACCCCACACAGCCAAAAATAAATAAATAATTTATATTAAAAAAAAATAAAAGTCCTCCTGTGTATAACTGCCAGGTGACCTACTCCACCTTTGCCTAAGCAGTGTTTTTCTAGAAACCAGAAGGAAAATTTCTGCAAATTAAAATACCTTAGTGCTGCTGGATTTGAAGTGGCAGATGGTGGTTGGATTTTACAAGTCCCCTTTGCCCTCTTCCTTCATTTTCTGCCTGCTTTTATATTAATCCTCCCTGTGTAGATCTGGCTAAGTGTGTGAAGCACACTCCAAGGAACTCTGTTAATGATTAAGCCCAAAGCTAGGTCTCCAAAAAGCCATACGGCCTTTCATTTGCAGGGTCTGGGAAGCCCCTTCCGGCCCTTACCATATTAAATTTTGCAGCAACTGTGATATTTAGAGAGAACACACATGCAGGATGGGGTTGGAGGGTATGCCCATCTTCTCAGCACAGGGCCTCCCAGCAGACTGGATTTATTGGATTTCTCACTTTCTTTCACCATTTGGATTTCCAAATACTTTTTATTAGTTCAGTCTTTAAAGTTGAGAAATTAAGCCAAATTGTAATGAAACACTGTAGCCTTAGTCCCCTGGGGCCTAAGAACAACTGATGAACTCTTCCAACTTGGCTGCACAGCAGCCTCCTGTGCTTGCCTCCTCAACCAAAGGGACACATCACACTTGCCGTGCCAGGATTTATGATTTATGAATCTTATACATCAGTTTTTTCAAAATCCTATACTTCAAGTTAATGTTTCTAGTTTAGGAGTAACTGAAGTGATTCCACAATGCTTACCAGAGCAAGATTTGTTCCTTAGTTTTGAGTCCTTCATTCATTCAATACGTATTTTCCGAGTATATGTGTAAAGTATATGGCTCTAACACTCACCAGGTAATGGTTAGGTTGTCCTTTTCCTTTGGTGATGAGCTGTTGTATTATTTTTTTTGGACTACTCTGATCATACTTCTGTGAGATGAGTAAATGCTGGAAATTAAGTTTCCATTCTCTTGTTAATTTGCTACATGGGTCTTCAAATTATTAAATAAGGAGTTGAAGTTCTTGGAAGCAGAAGGAAGAAATGGGGTGCCTTACACCTCTGACTTAAATTCTCACTCAGCAGTAATCTTTACTGTTAGGTTTTAGTAAACATCAGCTACTTTCCACACTGTGCTGGAGTGAGACATAGTATGGTATGGTATAGTATTTTATAGTATAGTACATTACAGTACAGTATGGTGGGTAGACCTCAGATTCACATAATATCTCAAGCATCAACTTTGCTATTATCTAGCCTTGTGATCTGGGTAAGTGTCTTAAATTTCTGTGCCTCACTTTACTTAAAATTATAGGAGTGTTTGTGCTTGGAGTTATTGAAAAAAATTAGGTGAGGAACTGTAGGCTCACAGCACATAGTAGATGCTCATTAAACGTCAGCCTCTCCTACAGCCATCTAAGAGGAACATAAAGGAGGTAGAAGGCCCAGACCTAGTTCTCAGGGACTAAGAGTCTAGTCAGGAAGATGAGACGTAGACTCTATGTAAAACCACCAGGGAAAATGCCTCTCAGAAGAAACCTAAATAGCTTAAGTTAATTAACTCTGTCCCCTCATTACCACCAATTCTGGAAATGAAAGACAGACTTTTCTCATCAAAGCGTGTTTACACTTGATGTGTATAATTGTTGTCCAGAAAGCTTTCTATAAACTAACAACCCTTCTTCTTGGGGGAAATGAAGCACTTGGGTTTTAAATTTGACTCAAACACACACTCACACACTCGCATGAACATTATAGTGACTTAGGGTTCCATCAGGACTTTCATCTGAAAGTTGTGCAAATGTTTCATCCATCTGGTGACTGCTCATAGAACATGTTATTTCTAGTGTTTGCAAATAATTATCTAAATAGATGTCTGCTTGAAAAGGTTCTATTCAATGTGTATATTCTGAAAAATAATTTCCTTTGCCATTTTATATATTAAAAGAATTGAAAACCTTCCTTACATTTACATGTCCTCATGCTGTTTGAGGTGCAGGTCATGGCTGTAGAGTTTGAATGTGTCATTTGATAGTGCTAGGTCCATGTGGGTGTGCCTCTATCCGGGGCCTCTTTCTGAAGTGGTTGTTTAAAATCCTCAGTGGTCTTATGCCAGCAGGTTCCATGGAAAAAGCAAGGGCCTTGAAGCTAATGAGACTTAGGTTCTATCCCACGTCCCTTGGAATGAGGTATTCAAAATTTGCAGGGATGGTGGTAGTCACATTTGTATAGGAGGTGCATGGAACCTTCTGGAATCAAGGATTGATGCTTTTCCTTTTCATGTTAACTGCTATTAAAAGATCTCTGATGATTAGAATCGTTCCAAGTGGTGAGCAGTGTAAGAAAGGCCACACGGGATCTCCCCAAGGGGCACTTCCTAGGAAGGTGAACTCCAGCCCCATGACAGTGCCTCAGTTATCTTGGGGAAGGAGATGGTTCTGGACATAGTTTGTGTCTGAAGTTGGAACTTGAATGCTTACTCTTTGACAGTGAGCTTAGCAACACTGGAGGAACTCTTAATAACCTGCTGCATGTCTACTGACTTTACATCTCACAAAGTTGCTGGTGTCACATGCAGGGGCAGTGTAGCTGCAGGTTCTTCAGTGATCAGTTTCTGGAGGTGACTGTGCTATTCTGAAGCCTCGAGGTGGCGCCTGTGAGCTTCAGTTGCATTAGTGAACTTGTAGGATGGGGGGTGTCGTGGAGGTACAAGGGTGGAGGGTTGGGAATAAAGTAACTCTGGGTGTGGTGACAGCCAGGGAAGGGGACTGACTGACTCCTGTAGGGTTAGGGACTGGGCGCACCTAATTACTCCCCCTTGGAGAAGTAACTAACGAATTAAGAGCAGAGCTGGGACTTGAATGCAGGTCTTGTTCAGCCTCCCGTCCTCATTGTCTCTCCAGTCTGGCCATCCTTAATGAAATGATGTAGGGATCTAGAGGAGACAGGAGTAGCTTATTTGGCTAAACCTTTTCCTTGATGCAGGAATGCCCAGGGCTCAGGCGTCAGTGGCCACTATTCCTGAACCCATGCACAACTTAATTGGGGGTGCTTCTACATCCCCCAGTGCATTTTTTTTTTTTTTTTTTTTTTTTTTGTGGTACGCGGGCCTCTCACTGTTGTGGCCTCTCCCATTGCGGAGCGCAGGCTCCGGACGTGCAGGCTCAGCGGCCATGGCTCACGGGCCCAGCCGCTCCGCAGCATGTGGGATCTTCCCGGACCGGGGCACGAACCCGTGTCGCCTGCATCGGCAGGCAGACTCTCAACCACTGCGCCACCAGGGAAGCCCCCCCAGTGCTTTTTTTGACGGGGTAAATTTAAGCTTCTGGCTCTTTCCTTGACTACTTTTCCTGTGTTATTCTCAGGAGTGAAGAATTCAGAGCTCTACATAGCATTGTTCACAACTCCTTGAATGAACTTGCACAAGCCTCAACCTCAGTGAGTGTTGGGGACAAAAACACTTATCTTACTTGCTTTACATGTTTGATGCTAGATTAAAGAGAAAAAATGTGTATGCAGTGCATTGCAACAAGACTGTATTAGAAATGGAAGAATACAAAGCATGCAACAAGAAGCATTTTTAAGGGTTCCTAGAAGATCAGAATGAAATTTAATATTCCCTTAAAGGAAATAAGTTTTTCCCTGTTAAAGCCCATCAACAAAAGATCATTAGGAACACACTTATTAGAGTAAAAAGAAATTCAGTTTATTTTTCTCGCTGTAACAAGACTGAAGCACTCCAAAGGAACCATGAGGAGTTGGGAGATGCTTCTTACAGGATATGGGTTTGTGCTGGATGATTCAAGGTGAGTTTAAGGGAGTGGAGGCCAATTCTGGATGACATATTTCAGGCGGCAGGAGCAATTTTGTGATTGTGTATCTTAACAATATTTATTGATCAGATAGGAGAAACACAGTGGGATGGGCCTCTCCTTGGTGAGGTAAAGGAGCAGCAGTCATTCCTGTTAGGCAGAAGAGAGGGATGCTTCACCGTTTTTGTGGTTGCAGAGTGGCCTTATTCTGTCTCGTTCTAAATATTGTCATGGAGTGGCCTGGTTTAGACATTGTTTCTGTTCTGTGAGTATGGTTTATATTCAACTGGGAACATCGTGGCCTAGCTGCCAGCAGGACTGCTTTCTCACCTGGTTTTAGGTGTATTTATTTGTTCCCTTTTCTGGAAGGCAAAGAAGGAAGTCATATTCTAGAGGGGTGCCAAGGCTTAACACTAGGGTAGAGGGTCTCCAACTGGCTGTATAAAGAACAATTAAGTTACAGAACCAAAACGGGGAACAAAATCACCACCAAAAACCAAGGAGCAGGGCATATCAAGGAGGGTGAATGGATGTGGGGTGGTCTTGAAGCAATTCCAGAGGTGGAATGCAGCTTCTCCTTTAAGTATGTGTCCCCTCATGGCTACAAGTGAGGAGTTGGGCGGGATTCCTGTTTCCTGACTTGACATCCAGGGACCAGAATCCCTCCCCAACACCAAGGCAATGTTTTCCGTTTTACCTCCCTCTTACCGTCTTGTGATCTCCTTTCTGTAAGGTCTGGGTCTATATACGTAATCTTCACTTCAGGTAAAAATGGGAGTGGTCAGCTATTAACACTGGTTACTTCTGGGAAGTGATACCTAAGGCTTTAGGGAGAAGTCATCACTCTTTGCTTAATACACTCATGTATTATTGAAATTTTATGAGTCAACTTATTTTTCAATTAAATTATTAAGAACAAAAATGAAACAATATAAGAAATGGCAGTGGTGGTGGAACATGTGTTTTGCCACTGGGGATTCTCCCTGAGGGATGATTTTAGAATTAATATTTCCCTTGTTTTGAAAGGAAATTCAAAATTCACTTTTGTGAAGGGGATAGTATTGGTGTCTTGGACCTGTTCAAAAGATAATTTTGATTAAAAGCTAAAAAATCATGATTCTTATACAAATATAAAATGAAAGGTATCAATGCTTTTAATTGATTCATTAATTAATGGGAGAACCAGTAAGATGTATAACCAGTTCAAGAGAATTCAAAGAGCAGACACACATAGACAACTAGGAATGCTGAACTGAATTTACTTAATAAATGTAAAACCGGTTTCTTGGAGAGAGGGAAATCAATTTGCACCTCTACCTGAGATAATTCATTTACAGTCTATGAATGAGAGACATTTGCTTGCTACCAGTAATCTACATTAACCGAAATAGTTCAAAGACAACGAAAGGCAGACACACCCATAATTATTCACTGGACAGGACACTACTCATCTTACTTGCCTGTTTTAAAGTTTTCACATTTTTTCTTGCCAGCTCAGAATAACATTTGTTAAAAGTCAGGTGTTTCTGCCCAAGACCTGTACTTATGATTATGTGTCTTAAAAGAGAAAAGGGAATTTGTCATAAGTTTATTTTGATATTTATATTTTGGGTGATAAATGACCAACCCAAAAGGACTGTAAAAAATAATTCACTGATTTCAGGAACATGTTAATGACATAATTATCAGTGAATGGTTTTAAATTTGCTTTTATTTTCCATTTTATCTTCTGGAGTGGAGCAGAGAGCAAGTATCTATTATGATAAACAGGATAATTTTAAAATTTCTTTCTACCCTGTATATAAGATTATCCACATCTGTTTGCTTGGGTTTTTAAAGTTGTTTCGTGCACGCACACACAGACACACACACACACACACACACACACACACACACACACACGCGCGCGTACATGGGCACACACATGCCCCATTCCCTAATGGAAGAAAGCTTTAAAAATCTGATTTAATTGTAACCAGGAGTGGGTTAGCTGTGAGTCTGATACCGACCAGGGTTCTTGGCTTTCCCCAATCAGTAGAAATTGATAAGAGGCCAGTTAAGAAATTCAGGCAAGGTTTTACTGGGGGAGGGGGCAAGCTGGTTCCTTATATGGGGTGAGGGTAGGGGTATGTCCATGGGGTCTGGCCTGAGGGGTGGCTTAGGTGTTTTGCCCACCCCTTTGGTGGTGTTGAGTGCAGGGGGCATGCGCAGTACCCTGTTTTTGCTCCTGGCTCTTCAGAAATGGTAGTTGGGTTTTTTGGTCTTTTTGTATCTTGTTGTGCAGGATTTGCCCCAACTGCACATGCACGCAGTTATTTTTAGTCCCTTATAGTTTCTTTGTTGCTCTAGGAGACATTTGTCCAGATGCACGCACTGCAGCCAAGGGGCCCAGGTCCCAGCCTGTCTCAGGAAGGGGAGTGGGACTGTTGAGGAGAAGTTAACAGGAAGGGAGTCATAAAAACATGCTTATGTTCAGCTGATCCCTTTGAACAAAATTAAGGGAGTTTATTTCTCTCACCCCCTTTTCCCATGCTTTCCTTGTCATTTCTTTGCTATTTTTCATGTCACTGCAAGGTTGTGCTTATTGGGTGCTCTAATGTTTGTGTCTATAATGAAAATTAATGGAGTTTTATTTGGAAATGAAAAATTTTAAGTTTGGGAAAAGGATGAGGAAGAGAAGAGAGTTGGAAGAGAGATTTTGTAATTTTTAAAGGGAATAGCACTAGTTACTCTTCTTTCATACCAAACCAAACAAATTTATTACCAAAACAGGGAAAGGAAATTCAGAATTCCTCCTGATTATGGAAATAAGATGAAAATTTAAAATAAAGTAAGAGGGACATTTTGGAGGTAGTATCAGTCAGATTCTTCCCTGTATTTATTTGCTGCACTGGGACAGTATCCTTATGTCCCAGTGGTAGGGGGAGTTGCTATGACTCAAGGAGGGGCAGTAAAGTGTTTTCTGGTCCTCTCCTTTGTTTTGAAAGAATTACCCCCAAAATTTCAAAACATTTTTCTTAGCATATTGTTCACATTTCCTCAAATATAGACTCTGCAAAACCAAAGAAGTAGACTGTGTTAATTATGAAGACAGATACCCTCCAGGGGAGCAGTTCTGCCTCTGGTTCTAAATGCTATAGCATCTCCTTGCTTTAGGCTCCACACATTCTTAATTCCGTAGGGACTAGTCTGAGGTTTGCTTAGCAAGCCCTTTCTTCACAGATGGTGAAAATTAATACTATAAATAAGACTCTGATAGTGTCTAGGGTGGTAGTAATTTATATTCATAAGAGCAGCTATATTCCAGGCAACCTAGAAATATCAATTGGATATTTAGTTAAGTTAAACACATATTTATTATTTAGACTGCTAGGTTTAGAGGAAAATGGAAAAATTATGCTTTCTGGTGTGAGTTATTGAAATTACAAATCTGGCTTATTTTGAAGAGCTCTCTCAACCACAGTTTGGATGAATGAACCAATGAACAAAGGACTATCATATCCCAATTTAAGTTATTATATGTATCTCACTAAATTAAAATATTTTTTGTTCCCCACATCTCTCCATAATGGTAGTTTCTAAAGAATTGCATTTGGTTCAAGGCAGTTATGGGATAACATTTTGTGATTAAATAAAGTTTAATTAGAGAGCATGACTGTGAGCCTAGGAATGTATTAGCTTGTTTCACTGACCTGCATTTGAACAATGAGATAAATGATTTTAGCCAGGTTTCAAAATGCTTCTAGTGCATTCAGAAGTGACTTTGACAATTAAACCACAATAATCAGATATTACTGAACACTTAACAATTGTACACAGAAAACTATGTGCCGATAATAACATTTATTAAAGTATAAAAAGAAACATTTTCAATGCTATAAAATATATAGTATTAAATAGATCATTTAAAATGTGCAAACATCTTTTCTGGTTGGTTTTAATGTGCATGTGTGTGACACACCCTACATTTTCACCTAAGATTTTGTTGGGTTGATTTGAACTACGCCCTTTCTCAGAAAGCCAGAATCTACCACTTTTCAAGGTCTTAATGAATTCTACCCAATGCAACATTGCCATCTAAGGTTAGTCAGGCAGCTCAGCAATGACCTCCTGCAAGGAAATCTAAAACACAGGTAGAATTTTATGGATGTTGTAGGAAATGAAAATAATGGGTATCCTTTGTTTGTTTAGGGTCCCTTTTCTGCTGTTCACAATGTGAATAGTGTTTATGTTGAATTTCTTATATGAAATTTAATAACCTGAGTGAATAACTACCTTAATACCTAAGGGACAGAGAAACATTGTTAATTTCTGATGTTACCTAGGCACTTCGTTGTGTGCCAGTGCCTGTGTTGAGTGCCACACCTGCTATTTCACAGTCATGCTTAATCCTCATAACAAGCTTAGTATTGTCTCTGTTTTTACCCATGAGAAGACAAATATAGAATAGTTAAGTGACTTGCCTAAGGTTATGCATTTAGAGCCAGGCTTCTAAATCCTGGAGAAAGAGCTTCACACTTAACCATTGCTATTGTAAAGAAATAGATTTTTTTGACTTAAACAACAGACATTTATTTCTCACAGTTCCTGAGGCTGGAAGTCCAAGATCAGGGTACCACTGTGATTCAGTTCTGGTGAGGGCCCTTTTCTCACTGTGTGTCCTTACACAGTAGAAGAGGAGAGAGAACAAGTTCTCTGGTGTCTTTTCTTTAAAAGGCACTAATCCTATCATGAAGGCCCCAGCCTCATGACCTCATCTATCCCTAATTACCTCACAAAGGCCCCATCTCCATATATCATCACATTGGGCATCAGGCTTCAACATATGAATTGAGGGGGACACAATTCAGTGGATGGGAAGAGAAGACTTCTCTAAGGAGGAGCCCTTGGAGCAGCTTCCTGGGTAAAATGAGGGAAAAGGGATAAGAAATGGCTATTTAAAAAATAATTCCTAATATACTTGCCTCTTGGTAATTAGTTTTTTTTTCTGAGGTCCTTCTACCATCAGGGCCACATCATAAGGCTTTTTATGCCAAGAAACGGAAAAGATATTCACCTGTAAAAAGAAGCTCATGAGATTGGTAAGAAGGAGGCTATGACATAAAGAAAGTTGTTTCCAGAAGGGAAAGTAAGTAGGAAGTCCTTCTGGTACTAGGAGAAGAGGGGGGCTGAAAAAAAGAGGAGGGCCAGATAAGAGTTTCTTTGCTCTTCCTGTTCTTAGGGTTGAACATGGGTTGGGTGTGGTTAAACATGTAAACAGGTTTGGGTCTGTCAGAGAGTGTCTCGATTAGAGAGACTAAGCTGTGGAGGGAAGCCTGGGTTTGTGATGGTACCTTGTTCAGTGTGGCACCACTGCATGGGCTCAATTCAGAAGTGAATGTTACATGGAGGTGTTTCCATGGATGGGCCTAAAATAGTGTCTCTATTCCCTGTGGCCTGTACCATCACACACTGGAGAGTCACAAGTAGTTGCAGACTGTGTGAAGTGGAGAGGAATTTGGAAGCTGAGAGGACGAATAGATTAGAAGCAGCCTGGAGTCATGGAAAGGAGGTCACAGAGTACAGGGCCTTGTGAATGGAGGCATGACTAGAGGTCTACAACGTTGTTGGTGGGTACCAATATGAAAGCCACAACAATGACAAGTGGGGTGAGGCCCACAAAGACCCAGAAGACGGCACATGGACCAGAGGCTCTTCCCCACCTTGTCGTGAACTTCACTTCAACCAAGAGGGAAGAAGATTTGGTCAGGGAGACTCCTTAAGAGGAAAGGAACCACCATAATGAAGATTCTAAATCTGAAATACACTGGTTCTTTACCTTAACAGAGCATTAAAAATGGAAAGAGATGCTCTTACCTTTATTTGGCAGAGTCAAGTGTTCCTCCCCAACATTATCCCAACTCTATCTCAATGACCATCAGCAGAAATGGAACCAGAGCAAGCTGGAGCACGATGGGAGCAGTTGTGGAAAATAAAGTTATATTTAGTGCACACTTGAATTATTATAAATTCTGATTCTGCTATCATACTGATGTATGACATAAATATTAGAAGTCACTTCTGGCAAGTTGAGCAGTAACCTACTTCCCTTAAAAATAAACTGATCGGCATGACCCCTCAGGCACTAGAAATTCCTTGAGCCTTGAGCAGATGTCATGTCAGTCAGCAATCTCTGGTCACATTTTCATCCTCATTGGAAATCCCCAATGGAGTGGGGGAGCTACTGGTAATGCCTCCCACTTTTTTTTCTTAAAGACAGATAGGCAGTTGGGATATGTGTAATCCCCTGGGCAGGTCACTGACTAGAAAATTCATTGACACTGCTAAGGACTTTGGGACCTTGAGAATATTGGTTAACTTTTCTGAGCTCCAGGTTCTTATGTACAAAATGGAAATAATAGTAAAACAGTATTTGTTGCATATAGTTTTTGCAAGGGTTGGTGAGCAATGAGACAAATATACTGTGGAATATAAAACTATTATTGCTATTGTTAACATTATTACCATTGCTATTACTGTTGTTATTACCTGGTATATTTTGAACTGATAGTTGGGAGATGCTGATGTGGATAAATACCTAAGCACATGCAAAGCTGGGTGTATGGTTTTATCAAATACTACCTCATTATTCTCCTAAAATTCAACATTTTATTGTGTATGATTTCATTTTAAATTTATTTTATTTAGTTTTGTTGATTCTTATCATCTAAATGACCATTTCTAGGCAGGCACTGTATCTTATGGCACATAAATACCCATTTCTGTAACAGAGGTTCTAATATGATATGTCTAGTACATACAAAAGCTATATAAAATATGAACTGGAGGTTAGAAGTACTCATTTTCAACCGATTTATAAGATAGAAAAGTTCTTGAAAACAATGTTGAACAAATAATATAGGAAAAGCTGGATGCATATAAATTAAAAATTAAGAAATCAAATCCAGTAAAGCTCTTAAAATTTCCAAATCCTTCCCTTTATTTTCTTGTTTCATTCATTGCTTAAGATTATTTTATTGCCTTTCTCCCTTATTATTACAAAAATAATGCAGCCTTAGGCTCATTGCGGATAAAAAAATTAGCATAAAGAATACCCATTATCTGTTCGTGTCCACCCAGGAACACCAAAAAACAAACAAACAAAAACCCCACAATAAAAACCCAGAACAAAAAAAAACCAACAAAACAAAGAGTACTCATTATTCTATGCACTTTAATAACTGGATGGATAGCCTTCTAGAGCACCTTTAATTTATTAAAAAATTGATCAAATCACACTTAATCTTTTGAAAATTATCAGAAGTTATATAACCAGTTCCATCCTGTGGACATTTAGGTTGTTTCCAACTAACCCTTCTTATTGGATATCCAGGTTGTTTCCAACGTTCTTTCGTTGCGTATTAGGTTATTTCTAACTCATTACTATTACCTATTGCTGCTGTAACAGATTACCACACATTTTGTGGCTTAAAACAACACAAATTTATTCTGTTCCAGTTCTGGAGATCAGAAATCTGAAACCAGCCTCACTGGGCTAAAGTCAAGATGTCAGCAGGGCTGGTCTTTTTTGGAGGTTCTGAGTGAAGAATCTATTTCCTTGCATTTGTCAGCTTCCAGAGGCTGCCAGCATTCTAACCTCTGCTTCTGTCACTTTGCCTTCTCTTCAGCATATATCTCCCCCTATTTTCCCCTTATGAGGACACTTGTGATTACATTATTGGGCCTGCCTGGATAATGCAGGATAATCTCCTCATCTCAAGATCCTTAACTTTATCACATCTGCAGAGTCACTTTTGCTCTATAATGTAACCTATTTGCAGGTCCTAGGAATTAAGACATGCACATCTTGAGGGGCAATCATCCAGCCAATAACAAAATATATAAATAGTATAAGCTGGTAGAATAGTCTGGGGAAAATACTAGGAAAAAGAAACCCTGAAAATTTTATGAAAAGTGATAAAAATGTTTAGAGACATACAAACAGTTGTAAAATTGCCAAAATTCCCAATACTGCCTGAAATAGGGACCAGTGTCCATTGGTATCCATGTCAACCAAGATATTTCAACCAGTTTGAAGTCTTGATCAACCTGTTTTCTATCAAGTAACCTAAAGTCCACCATGTAAGTAAAAGGAAAGATAAGTGAGGTAGACTGTGGGGCCTGTGTATCTCAGGATACAAGTCTCAGAGAAGTGAAAAATGAGCTAAGATCTGAAGGAATAGTCATGAATTAGGTGATGGGACATACGGGAAAAAGCTCCTAAAAACACAGGGAAGGAGGTGTGTATATGAGTGAAGAAAGACCTGAAGATAAAAGAGAACATTATGCTTTTAGGGAACTGAAAGCAGGCTTATGTGGCTAGTGGTGTATTTGGAGTTGGCAGTGGGAGGGGATTGCTGCAAACGAGGAATCTGTTTAGTTAACTAGGGGCTGGATCAAGGTGGACCTCGTAAAGCCTGTTGTTTATGGATTTTTATCTTAAGCCAGATGCAGGGCCCTTGAAGATGAGCTGAGTCCCCAGATAACAATATCATTAATATGGCAACATTCCCCAACTTGATCTGCAAATTTAACACAATCCTTATCAAATTTCCACTTTTTTCCCCCAGAAACTGATGAGCTGACTCTAAAATGCATATGGAAATGGAAAGGACCCCAGAATTGTTAAAACAATCTTGAAAAAGAAAAAGTCGGGGGACTTACATTTCCTGATTTCTTATTACAGTAATGAAGATACTAAAATGATGAAGATAGTACAACATTGACATAAGGATAGACACATAGACCAATGGAATAAAAACCCTCACATTTATAGTCAGTTGATTTTTGACATGGGGTCATGACAATTCAATGGGGAAATAATAGTCTTTCCAACAAATGGTGGAGAAATAGTTATTTACAATTAAAAAAAGTAACATGAACTTAGAGCTTACCTTATACCATACACAAAAATCAACTGAAAATGGATCATAAACATACATGTAAGAGTTAACATTTGAAAGTATCTAGAAGAACACATAGCTTTCTTTGAGTCATTAGCTATTAGGGACGTGCAAATCAAAACCACATTGAGATACCACTTTATTTCCACTAGAATGGCTATAATAAAAAAGGACTGGTAATAAGAAGTAGTGGCAAGGATGTGGAGATATCCGAACCATCATACGTTACTAGAGGGAATGTAAAATGATACAACCACTTTAGAAGAGAGCTTGGCACTTTCTCAAAATGTTAAGTATATAATTACCATATCAGCAATTCCACTTCTAGATATCTACCCAAAAGAATTAAAAATATGTCCACACAAAGACTTGTACAAGAATGTTCATGGCAGTACTGCTCATAACAGCCAAAGAATGGCAACAACCCAAATTTCCATCAGCTGTTGAATGGACAAATAAAATGTGGTATATCCATACAACAGAATTTTATTTGGCAATAAAAAGTAAACAAAAGGAATAAAGCACTGATAACATGCTAAAACATGGATGAACCTTGAAAAAACTATGCTAACTGAAAGAAGTTAGTAAAATGATCACATATGATTCTATTTATGTAAATGCCCAGAATAGAGACATCTTTAGCAGCAGAAATATAGATTAGTGGTTGTCTGGGGATAGGGATGATGGTGGGGGAGACTGAGGAATGACTACTGATGTGTATGAGTTTCTTTTTGCGGTGATGAAAATGTTCTAAAATTAGATTTTGCTGATGGTTGCACAACTCTGTAAGGATAATAAAACCCATTGAATTGTACATTATAAATGGGTGAATTTTATGATGTGTAAATTATATCTTAATAATGATATTTTAAAAATGAAATCTAATACAAAGTACAGCATGAATAAACCTCCCGACATTATGCTTTGTCAAAGAAGCCAGACACAAAAGACCACATATTGTAAGATTCCATTTAAATGGAATGTCCAGAATAGGCAAATCTGTACAGACAGGAAGTAGATTTAAGTGGTTGCCTAGAGCTTGGCGTGACGGAAGACTGGGAGTTGAGGTTTCCTTTTTTTTTTTTTAATATATATTTATTTTATTATTTATTTGGCTGCGTTGGGTCTTCGTTGCTGCACACAGGCTTTCTCTAGTTGTGGCGAGTGAGGGCTACTCTTCCTTGTGGTGCACAGGCTTCTCATTGCGGTGGCTTCTCTTGTTGCGGAGCACGGGCTCTAGGTGCGCCGGCTTCAGTAGTTGTGACACACTGGCTCAGTAGTTGTGGCTCATGGGCTCTAGGTGCGCCGGCTTCAGTAGTTGTGGCACGCTGGCTCAGTAGCTGTGGCTCGCAGGCTCTAGAGTGCAGGCTCAGTAGCTGTGGAGCACGGGCTTAGTTACTCCGTGGCATGTGGGATCTTCCCGGACCAGGGCTCGAACCCGTGTCCCCTGCATTGGCAGGCGGATTCTTAACCATCGCACAACCAGGGAAGTCCTGGAATTGAGGATTCCTTTAGGATAATGGAAATGTTCCAAAATTAGATTGTAATGATGGCTGCTCAAGTCTGTACTATGGTAAAAACTATTGAATTGTGCCATTCTACATAGATAAATTTTATGGTATATAAATTATATCTCAGTAAAGCTGTAAACATTTTTTTAGTGGCTTTAGGGTTGACATGGTCAGTTTCCTTCAGTGTGGGGATGGATTAGAAAGGGGCCAAAGTGGAGGGCAGGAAGGCATGCTAAATTTTTTAAATGAGAGTTAAAGCTGGTCAGGATTTTTCAGTTTCAGATTTTATTAAAAGTAGATGTTTGTTCTCTAGAAGACTGTGATGATAATGGTTTCCCAGCTCTAGTCAGTTGCTTACCATCTTCACCATTTTTGTTGCAGCCACAGCTCACTATAGCTATGTAACAGGTGATGCATCCTGGGAGAAAGCATGCGTTGTTTCTGAATGTTAATAGTTTGCTGCTTATTGAGTCAGCTGATTCAGAGGCAGGGCATTAATCAGGCTGTCAGAGTTATTTCCCTGAAAATAGAAGGAGCAGAAGAGATAGTAACCTGTGGCTTTCTTAAATCAGCAAGGCAGCCGTTTAAAACTTTGTATGCCTGTGGTGTCTGAGTGTCTCTCTCCTTGGCTATAATTGAAGGCTTTCTCTATTGAGACACACAGGAGACTCTTCTGCAACAAGTGGTTAGTACTGACGTGTTAAAAAAAAAAAAGCAAAAGCCTGCTTCTTATACATCTCCAGGCCTCTCATCAATAACTTGCACCTCATATAACAATACACTTATGAAAACTGATTTATTTTTAGTCTTCTTTCAGGTAAGCCATAATGTCATAATATCACAAAATTCAATACAGGTAATAATTTTTAACTGTTGGAAACATACATTTAAAAAACTAGTATGGGGCTTCCCTGGTGGCGCAGTGGTTGAGAGTCCGCCTACCGATGCAGGGGACACGGGTTCGTGCCCCGGTCCGGGAAGATCCCACATGTCGCTGAGCGGCTGGGCCCGTGAGCCATGGCCGCTGAGCCTGCGCGTCCGGAGCCTGTGCTCCGCAACGGGAGAGGCCACAATAGTGAGAGGCCCGCGTACCGCAAAAAAACCCACAAAAAGACCCAACTGGTATGTGTATCGTAAAGACAGCAATTTAAACACATGTAACTGAGTGTTGGTTCATTCCTTGACTGTTTAGAAGGACAGCTCTGCATGGGAAATAAGAAAATGGAGTAGATTAGTGTATCCATTCATCTGATGCTGTGGCATGAGTATTACCCAGGATTCTAAATGATTATAAAGGTAAGGGAATGACAGAGAGGAATATAAAAGCCAAGTGATATCTAACAAGCTGAGCCTGACTACGAGACTGAAATCCACAGTAAACTCACTGTGGTTGCTGTCGTGCTGGGGCTTTGCTGAAACTTGCAGCAGTGTTCCCCTGCAGTTGATATGGAGTTTGAGCTTTTCCTGGAAACCATGTAAACAGCTTTTAAATACTTTTATAGGCTTTGTTATTAAGATGGTTCTCATAACCTTTAGGGGCTCAGGTGTTTTCCTTTGCTTGAAGGCAGAGACAAGCCTGGGCAGAATGTGTTATTGTTCTTGGAAGGGAACCTGACCTTCGCCAGGGCCCTGGGAGAACAGCAAGGATCAAACAAGTCTGCGAGAGGGTGGTGAAAACATGCAGCGCACAGACTCAGACCTAAGAGTCTGCGTGTAACACGTGGGACTAAATACCCGTGGCCATTTGCAGCAACATTCTAATGTCTTTTGCTTTGATCAGGGGTTCTTGAAATCAGAGCCCCATGGAAATAAAAATTAGGTTCAAAGTATTATTGAGTAAACAATCTCACCTTGATAGTTAATAAAACAACTTGCTACTGCTTCCTCTGACAGCATATTATTAGGCTATCACTGAACAGAGCCTCGAAAGGCTCACCCCCAAACCAGAACATTGCTGATTCCTTTAGCACCATAGACCCTGGGAAAGGCCGGTTAGTCCAGAGAGATGGAGAGGGCTGGGCCGCGAAGAAGCTGGACCTAGGGCCCACCCTCCCGGACTCGGTCTGTGTCTTGTCTCTCTACTACAAGGCCTCAGAAAGGACATAGGCTTTGGTATCTGCATGTTTGCACGTACTAGCCATGTGAACTCATTTGTAAAGTGAACAGAAGAAAACCAGTCCCATAGGGTGTCATGAGGGCAAGGTGAGGTGTTGAACATCCATCACTGTGCATTTAATAAAAATGCTCTGCCTAAGAGCACAGATGATGTTTTTCCTCTTCTCTGCCTCATCTTTGATGAATTCTACTACATTTGGAGGATGTAGTCATGTGGCCCCAGCAAAATATGCTATCATCCTGGGAATTATTGGATACCAGATGCAGCTACACAAATCAGAAGCCTCATCAACACTGAATCCAGTTCCTGACCTAGAGGAAGAACGATGCATGTGGAAACAATTTGTACAGTATAAAATGCTAATTTTTGTTATTTGTATAAATTAATCAATTTTAATGATTTTTATGGCACCTAGTGCAGCTTTTGCCCAGAGGATTAAGACAAAACAACTTTGGTAATAAACATATCTTTGTGCAAGGGTAGCCCTTGGCAACAAGAAGGGTAATTGCTTAGAAACAGCTGCCTTCTGGTAAAAAGGAAGAGCAAACATGAGTGAGGAGTAGATCCAGATAGTTCTGAGAAAGCCCTGGACCAAACCTTTTCAGCTCAAGAGAGGGGTTCTCAGGCTATTGGTGAGGAATGGTCTGTCACCCAGAGTGCCATTTTGTTTGGATGAAGCCAGACTCTGGAGCCTATCTGGGAAGAGATTTTCCTGGTAATCCATCTTTTTCTTTAAGTCATTTCAGTATCTTTTTTTTTTTTTTTTTTTGCAGTACGCGGGCCTCTCACTGTTGTGGCCTCTCCCGTTGCGGAGCACAGGCTCCAGACGCGCAGGCTCAGCGACCATGGCTCACGGGCCCAGCCGCTCCACGGCATGTGGGATCTTCCCGGACTGGGGCACGAACCCGTGTCCCCTGCATCTGCAGGTGGACTCTCAACCACGGTGACACCAGGGAAACCCCAGTATCATTTTTAAAGACTGAGGGTGGAATCTGTGGACCATGCTCATATTAGAAAACTAAGACTAGTCAAATAATTGACAGACAGATGTCAATCAGGGGCCAAGGGCATGCCACCCACTAGCTCGCTTGTGAAGGTCTAGTCAGCTATGGGGGACTGTGGTGTGGGCCTGCAATTCCACCAGTGAAGTGGTAATGGGAGGCACTCTTTTGGGATTCCCCAGAGTCAGGTAGAGATTATACTTAACCAACAAATATGTACTGGAAATTCTTCAGTGGAGAAGTAAAGGAAATGACTTTGTGTGGAAGGGTCGGTGGGACCCAGGTGACTGATAATGATGATATTAGGGGAGTAACTGTGTGTGTTCGTGTGTAGAGGGGATTGCAGTGGAATGTGCATGTGTGGAGGAGTTGTAAAACAGAGGGGGGGATTTTTCTTACAGTAGTATTTTTTCTGTTTATCAAAGAAGTACAAGAATATTGTAGAACATGTGGGAAAATACGGAAAAGTATAATGAAGAAAATTAAAATCACCCATAATCTACCACCAAAAACTAACTAAAAGTACTGCATGGGTGTCAGTCTGGGCTGGCAATGAACATGGAAGCATGAAAAACATTGGTTCATTAAAACAGTAGGAAAAGGGATTTTTTTTCTTCTTTTTTCTTTTTATTTCAGTTTGCAGTGGTTTCTTCTAGTGCTTTTAATGGAAATATGTGTAGGAAAGAGAGCTGTAATATATTGGTAAAGTTTAGAAATTTAGATTGTATACACTGGTTTGTTAGCTCTTATCTTTGTGTTAAGCACATTGAAATATTTTTTTAAACTTTATTTATTTATTTGGCTGCATTGGGTCTTAGTTGCGGCATGTGGGATCTTTCCTTGGGGCGCACAGGCTTCTCTCTAGTTGTGGCGCGCAGGCTGTAGAGTGTGTGGGCTTAGTTGCCCCGCGGAATGTGGCATCTTAGTTCCCTGACCAGGGATCGAACCCGTGTCCCCTGCATTGGAAGGCAAATTCTTAACCACTGGACCACCAGGGAAGTCCCAAGCATATTGAAATTTTATGTTGTGAATAAATATTTTTCTAAAACATGATTCAAATGGCTCCTTTGTTTTCTGTCACGTGAATAGATTGTAATTGATTTTAGAAACTCCCTACTGTGTACATTTAGTTCGTCCAATTTTTTCACTATTATAAATAAAACTGTACTCAATATTCTTATGCATTATGTTTATGTGGATCTCTATTGCTTCCTTGGGATAAATACTTTGAAGTAAAATCAGATGATCAAAGGGTATACACATTTTTCACGTTCCTGATACATATTGCTGGACTGCATTCTGAAAATACTCTATGAATTTATACTCCCAGGGGGGATGTTTGAGAAGGGCCAAAGAAGGTGACTGGGAATCTATGATGAATTGACCTGGAGAGAGAGGTTGGAAGACGTCTCTGAGAGGGGCCAAGCAAGAAGGCACAAGAGGGGATTCTGAGGAAGGAGCCCAGAAATTCTCAGGGATTTGTGCCTGAACCAGTGACAAGGTCAGCCACGTGAGCTGAGGGCGACACTTCACCTTGAAGAGGAGATGAAAGAAAATGATGCATATGAAAAATATTCCTTGAACGCTTACGGGCTTTACAGAATTTTTCTAGGCAGCTTATTATCATCCTAGTCACTAATAAGAAACTTGAGGCATAGAAATTAAGTGACTTTCCCACCATCACACTAATACAAGTGGCAGAACACAGATTCAAAATGATGTCTTCTAGTCCAAATCCCCCATGGTTTTCCATTCAACTTTTTCTATACCCCTAAGGAAAGAGCTTGACCTGAAGTCTCCTGTTTTTATACTTCGTGATGAATCAGAATGCCCTTCTGCACTTTTGGGGCAAGTGCAGCTCCCACAGGGCTGGCTGAAGTGAGAATGAATGAGGCTGATAAACAAGAAAGGGACAATTTCTACAAAGTGAAAGACTCTAAACTCAGAATCTGCTATTCTGTCATGATATATTATTGCTAAGCCTAAAAGAGATTTTTATGAGGCTCTTTTCAAAAGGATTACTCAGCTCCTAGTGCAGATGCATAAATTGCAGGTGAGTGTGAGGCTCTGTGATTGATTGAGGCATGACAATTAGGTAGCAAGTAGTGGCAAGCTGAGTCCCCTGTGATGGGGCATGCACATGCTCACTGGAACGCTCTGTCAAGGTACCTCGTTAAAACTTTTAACACTGGTCATTTCTCCCAAACTCTCCTTATTAAAATGGCTAGCAGAAAGAAATGCTTGGTTCTAGGACTGATTGCCTTTTTATGGGCTGAATTGGGCATTGAAGGCAAAGAAGAGGAAGGACAGACCTGTCAGCTGCTGGGCTAGTTTGATATGAATGGGTATGTAGGTGCCAGAAACCCTTCACTTGTTATTGGAGGACTGTTTCCTATTCATTCCAGGACCACTGCAGCAAACGAGTCTATTTTGGAGCCAGTATCAGCGAAATGTGAAGGGTAAGACATTCTTTTTACATCAGTTGTAGGAGGTGGGGGTAAATGAGTGGTGGGTGTGGGAATCAGAGTCTGGAACTGGAGCCATGATGCCAGCCCTGACTTTGACACTATTTATTTGACTCAGGATCGGTACTTGCTGTTTCTGTGCCTCAATTTCTCGAAGGTAGACATTCTAGGATTGCTTAGAAACAAGAAAGAAAAAAGACAGGTTTTATATGATATAGAACATTGCTCATCAGAGGGTGGTCTGTGGACCACCAGCATCCGCATCATCTAAGAGCTTGTTAGAAATGTAGAATCTCAGGCTGCATCCCACATCTGCTGAATCAGAATCTGCATTCTGACAAGACCTCCTGATGATTCATGTACACATTAAGGTTTGAGAAGCATGATGTAGAGTTGTGCAGTGTTGCAGATTTACTTTGAATTGTCATTAGACTGAAGTCTCCCCAGGTGAAAATGCACAGTGCTGGAATGCTGATTTATTTATGAGCTAGTGTTCATAGCAAGATTCCTCCAGTTGGAAGGCTTCTACCCTACTCCCCTCATCCCAGAAATTGTCATGTCAAGAAATGGGATCCATGACTGATAATCTGAATTTGCAAGGAATCCATTGTAAGAAAAGCAAACATGGGTTATATTTCTGGGTGTGAAACACACACACACTTTTGATATGAAAAGAATGCCAGAAATTAAAGGAAAATTACTGTCCACACTGTTCTACTACCATAACAAAGCAGCTCTTTCCTTTCATTTCCATATATTCTTTCTCAGCCCTTTATATAAATGCAACTGTAATTTTTTCATAATGTGGCAATAGCATGGACACAGTTTTATATTGGGCATTTTACATCATATCTTAATCACTTCCATGATGCTGCATGGTAATTATAATTACAAACGCATGCTGTAAAAATTTTGGCAACTTCTTATACAACTAAGTCTTTACTGATCATAACTCCTTCCCTTTGGTCATATTTCATGCTACATATTTGAAATAGCACTAAAGGGGTGGATAAACTGTATGTTGGCAAAAGGAAAGGATTGCAGTCAGTCTGTACTTAGCTCTTTCCTGGACCTTCTAATTCTTTTCCATTCTTACAGTGAAGCAAAGGGAAGTGGGAAAGAAGCACTTTTGCTCATGGCTACATTATTTAGAGTCAGTTCATTATTTATCAGAGAAGTTTTCACTGATTCAATCTTTAATAACATAAAATGAAAACCAGAGTTTGTCACAGTATAGTACACTCATATTTCATCAGTGGAATCACTTAACTTGTTCTTCACCCTTCATTGGAGCTTCTGAAGGTTATCTTCCTAGCAAGGTAAAATAGAAAGGCCAATATACATATTTTTAGTAAAAATCTACCCCCTCATTAAAAAATAGTTTGGTATATCTACTGTGATTGACACAGTGGTGAGAAGTAAGTATGTCCCATTTAAAAAATAATTCACTGTATCAGGGATATTTTGGGTTTTTTAAAAAAATAAATTATTTATTTATTTTGGGCTGTGTTGGGTCTTCGTTGCTGTGCATAGGCTTTCTCTAGTTGCAGCAAGTGGGGGCTACTCTTCGTTGCGGAGCGCGGGCTCTAGGCACGTGGGTTTCAGTAGTTGTGGCACATGGACTCAGTAGTTGTGGCACACGGGCTTAGTTGCTCCACAGCACGTGGAATCTTCCTGGACCAGGGCTCGAACCTGTGTCCCCTGCATTAGCAGGCAGATTCTTAACCACTGCACCACCAGGGAAGTCCCCAGGGATATTTTGATTTCCATCTCTAGTCCACTGTTCTTATTTAATTTTCAGAGTAGTCTGATAGTTGCTTTATATGTTCAGTCCAGGGATCTTAATTGTAATTGGTGAGAGAGAGTGGGTGGTGTGTGCTTACTCCATCTTGACTTTCACTCAAAGCCTAAGGATCCTTGAAAAGATTACTTCAGCATCTTCTGACTGCCAGTGTTGCTGCTGAGAAGTCTGATGACATTCTGATTCTTCATATTTTGTATGAAACTTGTTTCACATGATCCAGGGCATCTAAAAAGCCAGTTCCTTGTCCTGAATGTGGATCAGTAATGTAAGGCATCATTGCGGGGATTCTGCTTGTCTCCCGGCTTGTTGACTGAAACCCAAATTGCTCATCTTCACACCATACAAGCCTAAAACTTTCCCAGCACTTAAATCCATCCTAAACATATCTATTGCATATTAATAACATTCCATATTTACATTTTTTGATATATTTTCTTCAAAATTAGAGCTATATAATGACTTTTCACCAATAAACATCAACAGTTTCTATCTGTACCCAATTCTAATGTTCTCCTAGCCTCCCTCCCAATGGGAGAGCCCTCATGGGAGGCCTGGATAGCTGGCACTCAGGAGCTGGGCGTAATCGGATAACAATTTCATTTTGGCGTCATTAACGTTTACCTATAACTGATCTAGATATGCAAGTTGGAGTTTGGAGAAGTCTCATTCTGAAACCCACAATTTTAACGGGATACTAGTTTTGGTTGGCCATCAGCCAAAGTGAACAGAAGAGGAAGACTTTTATTTTGAAAATGTTGTTCAGAGCAGAGAAGACAGTGAAATGGAGGGAAGAACGGAGTATTTTAATTCTTGTTTTGGTTGATCTAAACAAAGGTAGGATTTAGAGAAATTTTCTGCGGAACAAAAGGTATACATTGTATAAGGATACTGTGAGTATCATAATGGAAATCAACAAATGAAAGAAAAATCATCCCAAATCCCACCCTTTCAGTAATTATCCTGTACCCATTTAAAATCTTTACCTGTTGATAGTTATCCAAATGTTCACATAATTTATGTGTAGTTTTAATTATAGTATAGAAACAACGTTGCATACAGACTGTTTTACCTACTATTATATGCATGCTGCAGTGTAATTTCTCTAATTATAGTTTTTTAATGATGGAAAATGTTCCTATCAAGTCAATGTACCATAATGAGCATGTAAATTCTTTCCAATTTTTCAATATTTTAAATAATTCTAAAATGAACAGTTTGGAACGTACCTAGTTTTTTGTTTTGGGAAGAACAGTACCTTCAGATAAATTCTCTGGGGTGTAATTACTGATTCAAAGCAGGTGAACATTTTCTAGCTCTTGAAGTGTATTACTCTCTCACCTTAAAAAAGATATTGCTATATTTATTTCAAAAATGTGTATGCCAATTTGTATGGCCATCCATGTAAATTTAGAGGCCAGTTGTCTTAGGACGATAAAGCCCTCATGTTCAGACTCCTGATTCTCCAGTCTCCTCTACCCATGCCATACCTATTCCTACCCTGTTCTCCAAGTGTCCTGATCTTCCCATTCCTAGAATGTTAGGTTCTTTTGTTGTCATGCCTTCACACATACCGTGCCCTCTACTTGCGGCATTCGTCCCCTGTTTTTATGTTACCCTTCAAGACTTAGCTTGGCTGTTAAGTCCCCCAGGGCAAGGTTCCCCACCCCTTTAACTGCTGGTCCCTATGTCTACCCCTATCGCTGTGTTTATCGTTTTGTGCATGGCTATTTTTCTGTTTCTTTGCCTAGACACTGCAGTGCCTATCTTTTTCACTGTTGCATTTATAGTGTCTCACACCAGTGCAACTCAGTAACTACGTGTTGAATAAAAGGCAAAGCTAAACTAAACTAAAAAACCCAGTTAAAGAGACATGGAGGAAAAATCTAATCTGCCAACAGAGCTATTTGCTATTAGATATTTAATTCAAAAATATTTATTGAGTAGAAGATAGGTAGTTAGATGCTAGAGCTACAGAGGACATTAAGAGAAAACATCCTTGAGGTCCTTGCTTTCAGATAGGTTAAAGTTTGCTTAAAACTGGGAAGAAAGAAAGAGAGTTGGAAATAGAATATTTATTTTTAATGGAGAAGAAATTGAAAAAAATGTGCTGATGGACTAAAGGGAAGTACTTTTCCTTTTTGTGGCTAGGGAATGGAAAGGAGGAGGCATCTCATTCATGGTTAAATGTAAGAGTGATAGGAAAGAGACGTTTCTTAATTAAAAAATCTCAACACTAACAATCAAATCATGGCAGGAAAAATTATCTATTGGAGTCATAATATATATCGTATATATAAATATTATGTACTGCTTTTATATAGTCCTATCATAAGTATTTTTATGTATTTACAAAACTTTTATTATTATAATTAACAACTAGAAGAAACCAGGAGAAACCTATAGGAACGTAAGGAAGAGGGAAAGGAGACTCATAGGGTACCGGGGACTTCCAATGAATGGGAAAAAATGTATTGAGGAATTATTGCGTGGTGGAGAGAATTGCGAATATAAGAATATTTTTGTGAAAAGAGATAATCAGCTGTCCAAAAAGATGCTTCCCAGCCCAAACCAATCAATAATGAATATGATTCATACTTGAACCCTTTAAATTGCAATATCTTTTTAGGAAATATTAACATGCTCACACAAGGCAGGTGCCCCCTGACGTTTTGGCAAAATGCTCTCAGCACCAATCCCAGTTAAAAGCTGCTTTCCCCTCCACAGATCCACCCACTGACTAAGGCCTTACAAAAACTATTTCCTTTTCAGTTTCAACTTCCGGGGATTCCGCTGGATGAAAACCATGATCCACACCATCAGGGAGATTAATGAAAGGAAGGATATTTTGCCCAACATCACTTTGGGCTGTCAGATCTTTGATACCTGTTTCACCATCTCCAAATCCATGGAAGCGGCATTGGTATTCCTCACAGGGCAGGAAGAAAACAAGCCCAGTTTCAGAAGCAGCACCGGGGCAGTGTTGGCAGGAATTGTTGGAGCAGGTGGATCATCCTTACCAGTTGCTGCTTCAAGAATTCTAGGGTTGTATTACCTACCTCAGGTATTTCAGAATATGGTCCTGGGTACTAACTTATAAAGAAACACAAGGTATGTGAAAATTGCTGCAAAGAGTACGTTAGGTGCTCAGGTGAGGCTGGGATAAGTTACACAGACAAAGAGGATGGTGGTAATGCTGATGCCCCTAATTTCTCTGTTCAGTCTGGCCTCAGCAAGTGTGACTAGTGATTTCAGACTGTTCTACATCCCTTAGGATCCTGCCTTAGGTTTGAGCTTGAGATTGTGACCTAGTGATTTGTATGTTGACATCTCCGTAGGCAGTACACTCGAAATCACTGGGTGAAGCACAGAGTAGGTGATTGAGAAATACTTGTTGGTTGATTGATAGATGGTATAAGGAACTCATTTTGTTTCTGGCCTGTATTAATAGTTATTAATCATGACCCTTTTTGTTCATACGCTAACATACTGAAATGAGCTGGGATGCTAATTTACAGATTATTTTAAATTCAGGGACAGTGACACATTTCAACCTAAGAATAGATGATATTAGGAAGAATGGATGAGGACACAGGGAGAGGGAAGGGTAAGCTGGGACGAAGTGAGAGAGTGGCATGGACATATATACACTACCAAACGTAAAATAGATAGCTAGTGGGAAGCAGCCGCACAGCACAGGGAGGTCAGCGCGGTGCTTTGTGACCACCTAGAGGGGTGGGATAGGGAGGGTGGGAGGGAGATGGAAGAGGGAGAGGATATGGGGATATATGTATACATATAGCTGATTCACTTTGTTATACAGCAGAAACTAACACACCATTGTAAAGCAATTATACTCCAATAAATATGTTTAAAAAAAGAAAAGAAAAGAAAATATAAGTAAAGTTCTATATTTATTTCCAGGGGTGGTTCACAAAAATATCAAGTCAGGACTTATTAGTGTGAAGGATGATTAAGCTTATTTGTGTTACTGAAGTAATGGGAGAAGTTAAAATAATTGTTAAAAAGTGGCATTTACAAAGTGTGTCTTATAAAGCTGCAAATACAAATGTAGGGGGAACAGGGTAATACTGAAGAACAGAACCAAGAGGAGGGGTCAGGTGACACAGCCGACACCTTCAGTGTGGGCTTCATGCAGCTTAGACAAATTGCTGCTGCTGTGAGCTCTGCTTTCCACCAAATACCGACTGTGGTCCAGGTACCTACTAGAAACCTCTAGATAGATCTTCTCATTTAAGTCTTGTAGTAAATCTGCAAAGAGGGTAAAAGAAATCTTACATACAACAGACACTTTTATGTGTGTTGTCTCATTTAATATGCTGAGCAACCTTAAAATGTAGATGTCATAACCCTGATTTCACTCATGGGGAAACTGATTTCAGCAGGTTTTAGTATCCACAATCTTACACTGATTATGTAGCCGGAATTAGAAATCAGGTGTCTCTGCTTCGTAAATGAGATTCTTTCCTACATATGGCTTCCATGATGTTGGTGCTTGGGAGGTTCCAAAGAAGAATGTAAACTTTAGCCAGTGGAGTAAGGATAGGACAAAGGATAAAGAGAAAAATAGGAATAATCTGTCACTTATGAAAGAATTGGCAGTCATGGAGCTATGTAATTATAATATAGGAGGTCTTATTGGAAGTGATGCAGTAATAACATGGGATGGCAATGGGATGGGATAGGAGAGAATGTGACATATCTTCTTAACTGCAGAGTCACTGAGGCTGAGAGTAAGGTACAGCAGAAAAGTATGTAAGATTGTCAGAAATTCACGTTACTGGCCATTCTACTTTCATTCTTAAGTTCTCACTGACAGAAAATAGGCACAAGGACCACTGGCAAGATGAGAAAAATACCTCTTCGTTTATCTAGCAAGTGCCTATAAAATGAGGGCCTCTAGTAACTCTTTTGGAGAATAAGACATAAACCTGAGGTGGAAGTGGAGTTTCCTACCGTCTTTCTCAGTCTAAGTCTTAGGACTTAAATACCCAGAAGGCCCGGCAGAGAGAAACAAGGAAAGAGAAGAGGAGAAAAAGAGAGAAAGCAGTGGAGAGAGAGAGAGAGAGAGGGAGGGAGGGAGGGAGGGAGGGAGAGAGAGAGAGAGAAAGGGAGAAAGAGAGAGGAAAGAAAAGAAAAGAAAAGAAACAGGAACTGGGCCTGACAAATAGATTATGAGTCTGCTTACTCCATCATCTGTATGGATGACGAGTTAGATCAGAGAAAGAGCCTGGATGGCTTGAATCACACACCTAGTCTCAAGAAAACATAGATGAAAGGACTGGTCACCTCCCTTTCCGAGTATGTGACCCTGAGTATGAAAAGTGGTGCATTGAATGTCATCACCTTAATAATTAGCTCCTCCAGCTACCTTGGGGTGGAGTGAGGTGGGAATAGGGTGGATAGGGAGGCCCAAAGTGCTCCCCCTAACAGTCCCCACCACCCACGGAGCAGGGAGAGGAGTAGAAGTCCTTTTGTCTCTGGAAGGGTGTGAGAATAAAGGGAGAACTGTTAAGTTCCCTCCTTCTCCAATACAGATACTCAGAGGTTGTGTAATTTGAGGTTTGGCTATTGCTTTCTAATAACTGCATGAATATTTTCAGTTGCAGGTGGGTTACGCCTCTACCTCCTCACTTCTTAGTGACAAATTTCCATCTTATCTTCACAGTAGCCAGTGATAAGATCCAGTCGGAGGCCATGGTACAACTTATCCAACATTTTGGTTGGGTCTGGATAGGCACCATAGCAGCTGATGATGATTATGGAAAATATGGAGTAAAGATTTTTAAGGAGAAAATGGAGAGTGTCACCCTTTCTGTTGCATTCTCCGAAACCATTCCCAAAGTCCATTCTAATGAGAAAATGCAAAAAGCTATTGATGCTATCACGAACTCCAATGCCAGAGTCATTGTGCTCTATGCATCTGATATTGACCTAAGTCCTTTCATGCTGGAAATGGTTTACCATAACATAACTGACAGAACATGGATAGCGAGTGAAGCCTGGATCGCCTTCGCTCTCATTGCAAAGCCTGAATATTTCTTGTATTTTGGTGGAAGTATTGGATTTTCAATACCAAGAGCTGATATACTGGGATTAAAAGAACTTCTTTATGATGTAAATCCTGGCAAGGATCCAAATGATGTCCTGACCATTGAATTTTGGCAAACTGCTTTTAACTGTACTTGGCCCAAGAGTAGTGTTCCATACAACACTGACCATAGAGTGAATATGACTGGTAAAGAGGACAGATTACACGCCATGTCTGATAAATTCTATACTGGAAAGGAGAAGTTGGAAGATCTTAAAAATACCTATCTGGATGTGTCTTAGCTAAAAATTACACACAATGTCAACCAAGTTGTGTATTCTATGGCATATGCCCTGGATCATCTAAGTAGATGTGAGGAAGGACACTGGCCATATATTCCAGGAAACACCTGTGCATATATACTGATTTTGAACCTTGGCAGGTAAGTTATGGTTTGTTTTACTTCATGATATAGTTTGACATAAAAAGCATTCATACAATTAAAACCATTGATCTGCTTTTGTACTTCATAGACATGATTTTATCACATGCCCCCTAAAAGAATGGCTTGCTTATGTTACCTAAATGGGCATTTTAGAGTTTCCATTTGTTAACAGAGTTATTATTAGGTTTGCTGTGAATGATAGAAAACCCCCCCCATACAGTGCTTTAAACAAGATAGGTTTTTTTCCTTCACATAAATGAAGTTTGGAGGTTAGCATTCTGGGACTGAAAGAGTGGCTTAGGGATTGAGGTTCCTTCTACCTTGTCATTTCATCACTCTGAATCTGTGCGTTCACCTCATAATTCCATATGGCTACTTGGGCTTCAACCATCATGTCCACACTCTAACCAGCAGGAAGGAGAAAGGACAAAGATGCGTATATGGCTCCATTTAAGGACATTTCCTGGAAATTACGTACAATTCTCTTTACATCCCATTAGCCGGGATCTAGTTATATGGTCACATGTAGCTGCAAGGGAAACTGGAAGATGTAGTCTTTGTGCAGTGTCAGAGGGGCCATGCTAGGGTGTGAAGGCCAGGAGGTGAAGATTGTTAGGACCACCTTGGAGATTGGCTCTCACATCTCCTGTCTCAGGTCTGACGTCCCAGCAATTCATGTTGGGACACAGAAACCCTAATGGTCTCACCAAGATGCACACCTAATCAGAGGGCTCCTCTGCTTACATCCTTCAGTACCTCCCCTCTCCTATAAAGGATAAAGCATGAGCATCCCTGGTCTGACACTGTCAGCCCTCTACGATCTATGCCATCAGCATCTCTGACTCCATTGCTCTTTCCATGACCCTCACCACTTTATTTTCCAGCAACACCAAATTGCTTGTCCCAACAGGGTCCACAGTGGCTGGAGCCACTGCATCTTCACTTTATTTTGATTTTCAAATTGATCCCACGATGCACTTAGTTTTGTATCTCTTTAGCCTCCACCAATCTGTGGCAGTTCTTCATTCTTTTCTTTTTTTTTTTAATGAATGTGATACTTTTCATAAGTACAGGACAGCTATTTATGTTTTTCAATTTATGTTTGTCTAATTTTTTTCCTCATGATTACATTTAGGTTATGCATTTATGGCTATAATACTGCAAAGGTGATATGTATCCTTTTCTATGTCTCATATCAGGAGGTACATGATGTCACTATGTCTCATTAATGGTGATATTAACTTTGATTACTTAGTAGAGTGATGTCACCATGTTTTTCCATTATAAAGTTACTATGTTTCCCTTTGTAATTAATAATTATATTGTGAGGCAATATTTTGAAGCTCTGAAAATATTGTTTTACGTAATGCTTTGATCCACAAAGTTTAGCATCCTTTGATGACGATTATTGCCTGAAACAACTATTACTGTGTTATTTTTAAAATGGTGATTTTTTTTTCTATTTCCCTCATTCCTTCTACATTTATTAAATGGAATTATACTTTTCCCTCACTAATTTATTTGCATCACATGGACTCATGGATATACTGTTCTATGAGTATAATAATTCATAGCTATCATTATGCATTTTGTTGCTCAAAATTCTCCAGGTTGGACAATTTGTATTGTATTGTGTTGTATTTCTCTGCCCCAGTCTTGAAGTAGCCATTTCTCCAGAGTCCTATTTCCATTTACTGGAGAATGGAATTTAGAAAGCAAGATCTGAGTACTAAGTTGTTCATCGGTACTAGGGAAATTGTGGTAAATTCAAAATGAGAAATTAAGTTATGCTATAGGTGAGTTCTTTCATTTTAAAAGAAATCCTCTGAGTACTCTTTTACCAAAAAGGATCTTTTTATATGGTAAACAACAATCTCTAATTTGTTATTTGAAGATTTCAATATTACAATTTAAATTTGCTCAAAAAGCAACAAATATGTGTTAGGATTGCAGAGAAAAGAGTTTTTAGGGAGGGTCAAGGGACCACATAGTGTTAGGGTGAATGGTGGTGGTGTAGTCCAAGGGAGAATTCATGCTCATCACACTCCCGGAATGATGTAAGTAAAAACTGAAAAGTAAGACCTCACAGTAGAGAGAGTTAATAGGCACATTTAAGGATGCTTCATAAATGCATCAAAAAGTAAAAAATTGTGATTTATTTAAAACCAAAATGATAATGCACTCCATAATCATTTTTCTCAGCTTATCTCATTAGCAGACTTGGTCAGAACATACATATATATATATATATATATATATATATATGTAAAACCGTTTTACTCTTGTGGTTTATTTGGACATTTCTAAATTCTTTTTCATGCCTCGTGGTAGGGAACTGTCCTACCATCCAATGATGATAAACAGATGGAATTATGGAAAGGCTGTAAGGTTGCAGCCTTTGAAAATTTCCTTGCTTGAGTCTTCTGAAGACTGGGAAAGAAAAACATGCCTCTCCCCAGTGGACTTGGCAGTAAAAGTCACCCTGTTGTGAACTCTGATGTAGATTTCATGTTGACTGAGAATAGCATACAGTAAAAGAGGGAGAGATAAAAGAGCAAGTGACCTGGAGTAGCCCTACTGGTAGATGGTGATTATTATAATACTTACCTTTGTATACTGACTTACTAAAAGCTTCTAGCTATATTACCTTAATCTCTACGACAGAGGAAGGGCAGGGATGATTTCCCTTCTTTTACAGACTGGGAAACTAATGCTTAGTTAGGATATATGACTTGCCTAAGGTTATGTCATTTGACAGAGCCAAAATATGACTCCAAATCATCATACACCATAATTCAGGCTCTTTCTGCTATGTTGTTTCTCTGGTTTGTGGAGGGTTAGGGATTGGACTGGGCCCTCTGGTTGGGAGACATAAGTCTAGCATGTGGTGCTGACAAAGACCAAGGACACAGGATATATCTCAGTGCAGACTGGTTACCTTCATACTAAAGAACGTATGCTCTTACCCCAGCTAAGGTTGACTGGGTAAAGCAAGAGTACTAGAGGTATTATTGTGTTAGGGGGTTCCTATTTATGTCTATGAAGTTATTCTGTAGGTGTACAATCAGCTCCATCCACTTTCGTACTCATAGCAATGGCCTCTTTGGCACACCCTTGTCTCACATATTATTCCCTTGGCTTAGAATCTCTTTGATTCCAGTATTTGTCAGGCAACTTGCTACTATTTTTTTTTCTTTTTCTGAGCTGCACTCTAATCCTAGGTTTATCAACACAATTCTTTTCTCTACACAACAAAGTACAAACACAATGTTATCTAAAATGCCACAAAGTTACAAAACTCAAAACAGAAACTGTATAGTACTGACTGTACAATAAAAGCCAAAAAAGCAATGTACACATTGCCAAGGTAACTTGCCGGACCACCATGAATACCAACACAACGTGGGGGGGGGGGTGCTTCTGTGGTGACCCGACAGAGCTGGCTCTCAACTTACGAGTTTCAGAGAGAAAGGGAGATGTGTGTGTGCATGCACATGAGTACATGTGAAAAGAACCATTTGGGGTATTATGCCCTAGAGGTCAGAAGAGGACTCAAGCAGAGGAGCAGGGCCAGGCTAACTGGAACGGCAGCTGCGTAAAATCACACCCTTTCCTGTGGGACCCTGCAGGCCAACAGGTTAGGGCACGAGCAGGCCACCAGATCGGCCCCAGGTCACCTGTGGAACGGGAAAACATGCTCCCAGGCTGGGGCTGTACCACCTCTTGGAGCCCCCTGTTCATCCCTGCTGGCTTTGTCACTAAACTGACTCTCAGGAACTGTGGAAGCTTTCTAGCCAGAAAACTGGAGGGCATCTTTATAAGCACGACCCCAAACCAACAACACTCCTGCAGCCGGAACTCTGCCGCCAGGGGAAATGTAGCAGTTACTGCCTTCACCTTCGAAGCCTGCCTCTGAGTGAGGGATTTCTTTCCTACCGATCCTCCTTCGTCTAGAAAAGTGACAAAAGTGAGTTGGATGGGAGTCCAAGTCACAGGGCAGAGCTTCAGTGGCCCTGCGTATCGGGAGGAGTTGAAGCTGGAGCGGCTCCTGCGGCTGCGGCGGCGGGGGGACCGCGCCAAGGGGAACGCGACCTTCTCCTCATCCGTGGGGGTGACCTGCGCCACATGGGAGGCGGTGGCGGCATTCTCCTGGGAGGGCTGAATCGCCGGGGGGCGGGGGAGGTGGCCGAGGCCAGGGGTCCAGCAGAGCGGTGGCAGTGATCTCCTGGCCATCGATGTGTCCTCCGTCCATGTGCTTCAGCGCCTTCTCGGGCTCATCTGGATTTTCAAACTACACATATACGTAGCCTTTAGACAGATGCGGGTGCATCCTTTCTACAGGCACGTCAATCATTTTAATTTTCCCATAGGTGGAGAATATCTCCATGATATGATCCTTGGTCACATTCCTGGTGAGCCTTCCAATGTGCACTGTGGTAGGTTTAGGCGAAGGGCTCCGCCTTTTCCTTTCCTTTTCATCTCTTTTGGGTGGTTTGGATTTGGAGCGGGAACGTCGCCTGTTGTCCTGCCTGCGCCGACAAGGACTGGGAGAGCCAGGCGAGCTGCCGGAGCTGGAGCTGCGGGATGTGCTGGAACTTCCTGAGCGGCTCGATGCTGAAGGTGAGCTGGAGCCGCGGCTGGAGCCCATGCTGGTGCTCGAGCCCGAGCTGCAGTTCGAGCTGGACCGAGACCTGGTGCTGCTGCTACCACTGGAAGCGCTGCGCCTCTTTCGAGTTTTATCCCTGTCACGATCCTTCTCGCTCGACTCCTTGGTGGCCCCCATATCTTCAGAGCGATTCTTGGACTTCTCATCAGAGCCGTCTTTGCGCTTGGTAGGAGAAGGAGCCCCAGTGCTGCACTTTTGTATTATTTTCTTTGACTCCTAGCAAGCTCTTCTTTTTCACTCCTGATAAATCCATTTTCCCCTTCTGAGGTGTTCAAAGCAGCAATGGCGGCCTCACTTATCTGAACTCTCCCTTCTAACTTGAGTCTGAGAAACGATCCTTAATCGATAGCAATTTACGCCAAAGTGCAGCATCTTCCAGCCGCCGTGATCTCCTCCCCGTCTCCTCAGCCTCTGAGGCCGGCGCCGCTCTGACGTCAGGATTAGGGAGCGGGAAGGCCTAAGTTTTCTTAAAACCCAGCTCAGATGGCTACTTCCTGGGGAAACCTCCTTCAGTTTTCCTAAGGCAGTTAGTTAGCCACTCCTTCATCTATGCCCTCTCAACACTCTTTCCACATCAGCAACACAGAGTACATTGAATTTACCATTAGTACCTCTTTATTTGTCTAGCCCTTCTACTGGACTGTGAACTTTGGAAGGGTGGGGAATGGGTCTTGATCTCCCCGTCTCTAGCACCTGACATGCAGGGAAGGGAATGATGGTAGTAGGGTAGACTGGTACCTATTAGTGAAGAAATCTAAGAGGGAATATCCTCTCTTCCCTAGGTTTGTAGGTATTAGGAAATATTAGGCATCACTTTACCTTGGTATAGATCAGTACTGTCTAATAGAAATTTAAAAGCCACACAGGTAATTAAAATTTTTATAGTAGCCAAATTAAAAAATAAAAAGGAACAGATGAAGTTAAATTTAATATACTTTATTTAACCCCAAATAATACTTTAACATTTAGTCATAATCAGGATAACTTAATATAAAAACAATTACATGAAATTATTAAGGAGAGAGTTTACATTTTTTTGAACTAACTTTTGCAACCCAGTGTGTATTTTACCCTTATAGCCCATCGCAATTTGGCCAGCCACTTTTCAAATTTCAATTGTCATATGTGGCTAGGAGCTGTTGTATTAGACAGCAAAGGTATAGAGGAATAGGAAAAAATTCAGTCCCATGAATTAGATAGGAGTTTTGAGATTATTTTCTTTATAAACCCTGTTTTCTAGGCAATCAAATTTTTAAAAATTGTTTTTTTCCCTGTTGTTTTCCCCCCTTTTTTTCTAGTTAATGTATTATTTGAAGACACTTAAATTTACAACCCATAATGGAATGAGAATAGAAGTTGATGATAATGGAGATGTGGCTGGATACTATGATATTCTAAATTGGCAATTAGATGATAATGGAGAGATAGCCTTTGTGAAGGTTGGAGAATATATATTCA
This sequence comes from Globicephala melas, assembly GCF_963455315.2. Taxonomy (NCBI): domain Eukaryota; kingdom Metazoa; phylum Chordata; class Mammalia; order Artiodactyla; family Delphinidae; genus Globicephala; species Globicephala melas. The sequence goes on along the minus strand of NC_083317.1, from coordinate 108,224,349 downwards.
CAAACTCTAAATTTGAACTAGTGATGATTAAGAATGTGACAATATTTTGGAACAACGAATCATCAGAAGTTAGTTACTCTGACATCTTATTTTGTTTATATATAGAGAGAATTGCATTTCTATACTCTTTTAGGTGCTATGGAATATCAGAAACCTAGAGCTGGCTATTCCAAGTTAATTTTCCCGAATAAAATACATATCTTTTCTATATATAGGTTCAGATCTTTTGTTTTTGGAACTTTTTTTGATTATAGTTTTAAATATTAGTTCTATGATTTTGTTTTCCTTCTTCAAGTACTCCAAAATGTTTGACTTCCTTTGTCTCTTCCTTTTATTCACTTTCTTTCTGATAATTTTTGCTTTATTCTTTATCTCATCCTTATTCTCTTTATTGTTTTCCTGCCTTTATTCAATGCCCCTTATTAACTTTTTACTCAAGTATATATATTTTGAACACCTTGTGACTTTTATCTTAATTTTTGAAATAGTTTCTTTCCTGAGATAAATGAACTTTTTTCATTTCTTCCAGTCTTATATCCATTGATGTTTTAAATTTTAAAATACCTGGTTCGAGATATTTTTGACATCTACAAGTGCTTTTCTGAGAATACTTAATTGAAGTGCTAGGATATCTATTTAAAGTGTTACAGTATTCTTCTGCTTAATGGTTGTGTGTGTATGTTTTAGAGGGGAATTTTAACTTACTGGAATATTTTTTAAAAAATTTTATTGAAGTATTGTTGATTTACAATGTTGTGTTAATTTCTGCTGTACAGCAAAGTGATTCAGTTATATATATATATACTTTTCTTTTCCATTATGGTTTATCACAAGATATTGAATATAGTTCCGTGTGCTACACAGTAGGACCTTGTTGTTTATCCATCCTATATACAATAGTTAGCATCTGCTAATCCCAAACTCCCAATCCTTCCCTCCCCCACCCCCCTCCCTCTTGGCAACCACAAGTCTGTACTCTGTATCTGTGAGTCTGTTTCTGTTTCATAGATATGTTCATTTGTATCGTATTTCAGATTCCACATATAAGTGATATCATATGGTATTTGTCTTTCTCTTTCTGCAATGAACATTGGGGTGAAAGTATCTTTTTGAATTATGGTTTTCTCTGGATATATGCCCAGGAGTGGGATTGCAGGATCATGTGGTAGCTCTATTTTAAGCTTTCTAAAAAAAAAATTTATTGGAGTATAGTTGCTTTACAATGTTGTGTTAGTTTCAGGTGTACAGCGGAGTAAATCAGTTATACATATACATATATCCACTCTTTTAGATTCCTTTCCCATATAGGCCATTACAGAGTATTGAGTAGAGTTACCTGTGCTATACAATAGGTCCTTATTAGTTATCTATTTTATATATAGTAGTATGTATATGTCAATCCCAACCTCCCAATTGAGCCCTCCCCCCCCCATTACCCCCTGGTAACCGTTAAGTTTGTTTTCTACATCTGTAATTCTATCTCTGTTTTGTAGATAAGTTAATTTGTATCCTTTTTTAGATTCCCCATATAAGTGATATCATATGATATTTGCCTTTCTCTGTTTGACTTACTTTGCTCAGTATGACAATCTCTAGGTCCATCCATGTTGCTGCAAATGCATTATTATTATTATTATTTAAGGCTAAGTAGTATTCCATTGTATATATGTACCATATCTTTTTTTTTTTTAACATCTTTATCGGAGTATAATTGCTTTACAATGGTGTGCTAGTTTCTGCTTAACAACAAAATGAATCAGTTATATATATACATATGTTCCCATATCTCTTCCCTCTTGCATCTCCCTCCCTCCCACCCTCCCTATCCCACCCCTCCAGGCAGTCACAAAGCACCGAGCTGATATCCCTGTGCTATGCGGCTGCTTCCCACTAGCTATCTACTTTACGTTTGGTAGTGTATATATGTCCATGCCTCTCTCTCGCTTTGTCACAGCTTACCCTTCCCCCTCCCCATATCCTCAAGTCCATTCTCTAGTAGGACTGTGTCTTTATTCCTGTCTTACCCCTAGGTTCTTCATGATATTTTTCTTCTTAAATTCCATATATATGTGTTAGCATATGGTATTTCTCTCTCTCTTTCTAACTTACTTCACTCTGTATGACAGACTGTAGGTCTATCCACCTCATTACAAATAGCTCAATTTCGTTTCTTTTTATGGCTGAGTAATATTCCATTGTATATGTGTGCCACATCTTCTTTATCCATTCATCCGATGACGGGCACTTAGGTTGTTTCCATCTCCGGGCTATTGTAAATAGAGCTGCAATGAACATTTTGGTACATGACTCTTTTTGAATTTTGGTTTTCTCAGGGTATATGCCCAGTAGTGGGATTGCTGGGTCATATGGTAGTTCTATTTGTAGTTTTTTAAGGAACCTCCATACTGTTCTCCATAGTGGCTGAACCAATTCACATTCCCACCAGCAGTGCAAGAGTGTTCCCTTTTCTCCACACCCTCTCCAGCATTTATTGTTTCTAGATTTTTTGATGATGGCCATTCTGACTGGTGTGCGATGATATCTCATTGTAGTTTTGATTTGCATTTCTCTAATGATTAATGATGTTGAGCATTCTTTCATGTGTTTGTTGGCAGTCTGTATATCTTCTTTGGAGAAATGTCTATTTAGGTCTTCTGCCCATTTTTGGATTGGGTTGTTTGTTTTCTTGTTATTGAGCTGCATGAGCTGCTTGTAAATTTTGGAGATTAATCCTTTGTCGGTTGCTTCATTTGCAAATATTTTCTCCCATTCTGAGGGTTGTCTTTTGGTCTTGTTTACGGTTTCCTTTGCTGTGCAAAAGCTTTGAAGTTTCATTAGGTCCCATTTGTTTATTTTTGTTTTTATTTCCATTACTCTAGGAGGTGGGTCAGAAAGGATCTTGCTTTGATTTATGTCATAGAGTGTTCTGCCTATGTTTTCCTCTAAGAGTTTGATAGTTTCTGTCCTTACATTTAGGTCTTTAATCCATTTTGAGCTTATTTTTGTGTATGGTGTTAGGGAGTGATCTAATCTCATACTTTTACATGTACCTGTCCAGTTTTCCCAGCACCACTTATTGAAGAGGCTGTCCTTTCTCCATTGTACATTACTGCCACCTTTATCAAAGATAAGGTGTCCATATGTGCGTGGGGTTATCTCTGGGCTTTCTATCCTGTTGCATTGATGTATCTTTCTGTTTTTGTGCCAGGACTACACTGTCTTGATTACTGTAGCTTTGTAGTATAGTCTGAAGTCAGGGAGCCTGATTCCTCCAGCTCTGTTTTTCGTTCTCAAGATTGCTTTGGCTATTCGGGGTCTTTTGTGTTTCCATGCAAATTGTGAAATTTTTTGTTCTAGTTCTGTGAAAAATGGCAGTGGTAGTTTGATAAGGATTGCATTGAATCTGTAGATTGCTTTCAGTAGTAGAGTCGTTTTCACAATGTTGATTCTTCCAATCCAAGAACATGGTATATCTCTCCATCTATTTGTATCATCTTTAATTTCTTCCATCAGTGTCTTATAATTTTCTGCATACAGGTCTTTTGTCTCCTTAGGTAGGTTTATTCCTAGATATTTTATTCTTTTTGTTGCAATGGTAAATGGGAGTGTTTTCTTGATTTCACTTTCAGATTTTTCATCATTAGTGTATAGGAATGCCAGAGATTTTTGTGCATTAATTTTGTATCCTGCTACTTTACCAAATTCACTGATTAGCCCTAGTAGTTTTCTGGTAGCATCTTTAGGATTCTCTATGTATAGTATCATGTCATCTGCAAACAGTGACAGCTTTACTTCTTCTTTTCCGATTTGGATTGCTTTTATTTCCTTTTCTCCTCTGATTGCTGTGGCTAAAATTTCCAAACTTACGTTGAATAAGAGTGGTGAGAGTGGGCAACCTTGTCTTGTTCCTGATCTTAGTGGAAATGGTTTCAGTTTTTCACCATTGAGGACGATGTTGGCTGTGGGTTTGTCATATATGGCCTTTATTATGTTGAGGAAATTTCCCTCTATGCCTACTTTCTGCAGGGTTTTTATCATAAATGGGTGTTGATTTTGTCGAAAGCTTTCTCTGCATCTATTGAGATGATCATATGGTTTTTCTCCTTCAATTTGTAAATATGGTGTATCACGTTGATTGATTTGCGTATATTGAAGAATCCTTGCATTCCTGGAATAAACCCCACTTGATCATGGTGTATGATCCATTTAATGTGCTGTTGGATTCTGTTTGCTAGTATTTTGTTGAGGATTTTTGCATCTATGTTCATCAGTGATACTGGCCTGTAGTTTTCTTTCTTTGTGACATCCCTGTCTGGTTTTGGTATCAGGGTGATGGTGGCCTCGTAGAAAGAGTTTGGGAGTGTTCCTCCCTCTGCTATATTTTGGAAGAGTTTGAGAAGGATAGGTGTTAGCTCTTCTCTAAATGTTTGATAGAATTCGCCTGTGAAGCTGTCTGGTCCTGAGCTTTTGTTTGTTGGAAGATTTTTAATCACAGTTTCAATTTCAGTGCTGTGATTGGTCTGTTCATATTTTCTATTTCTTCCTGATTCAGTCTTGGCAGGTTGTGCATTTCTAAGAATTTGTCCATTTCTTCCAGGTTGTCCATTTTATTGGCATAGTGTTGCTTGTAGTAATCTCTCATGATCTTTTGTATTTCTGCAGTGTCAGTTGTTACTTCTCCTTTTTCATTTCTAATTCTATTGATTTGAGTCTTCTCCCATTTTTTCTTGATGAGTCTAGCTAATGGTTTGTCAATTTTGTTTATCTTCTCAAAGAACCAGCTTTTAGTTTTACTGATCTTTGCAATCATTTCCTTCATTTCTTTTTCATTTATTTCTGGTCTGATTTTTATGATTTATTTCCTTCTGCTAACTTTGGGGTTTTTTGGTTCTTCTTTCTCTAATTGATTTAGGTGCAAGGTTAGGTTGTTTATTCGAGACGTTTCCTGCTTCTTAAGGTAGGATTGTATTGCTATAAACTTCCTCTTAGAACTGCTTTTGCTGCATCCCATAGATTTTGGGTCGTCGTGTCTCCATTGTCATTTGTTTCTAGGTATTTTTTGATTTCCTCTTTGATTTCTTTAGTGATCACTTCGTTATTAAGTAGTGTATTGTTTAGCCTCCACGTGTTTGTATTTTTTACAATTCTTTTCCTGTAATTGATATCTAGTCTCATAGTGCTGTGGTCGGAAAAGATACTTGATACAGTTTCAATTTTCTTAAATTTACCAGGGTTTGATTTGTGACCCAAGATATGATCTATCCTGAAGAATATTCCATGAGCACTTGAGAAAAATGTGTATTCTGTTGTTTTTGGATGGAATGTCCTATAAATATCAATTAAGTCCATCTTGTTTAATGTATCATTTAAAGCTTGTGTTTCCTTATTTATTTTCATTTTGGATGATGTGTCCATTGGTGAAAGTGGGGTGTTAAAGTCCCCTATTATGAATGTGTTACTGTTGATTTCCCCTTTTATGGCTGTTAGTATTTGCCTTATGTATTGAGGTACTCCTATGTTGGGTGCATAAATATTTACAATTGTTATATCTTCTTCTTGGATCGATCCCTTGATCATTATGTAGTGTTCTTTTTTTTCTCTTCTAATAGTCTTTATTTTAAAGTCTATTTTGTCTGATATGAGAATTGCTACTCCAGCTTTCTTTTGGTTTCCATTTGCATGAAATATCTTTTTCTATCCCCTTACTTTCAGTCTGTATTTGTCTCTAGGTCTGAAGTGGGTCTCTTGTAGACAGCAAATATATGGGTCTTGTTTTTGTATCCATTCAGCCAATCTGTGTGTTTTGTGGGAGCATTTAGTCCATTTACATTTAAGGTAATTATTGATATGTATGTTCCTATTCCCATTTTCTTAATTGTTTTGGGTTCGTTATTGTAGGTCCTCTCATTCTCTTGTGGTTCTTGCCTAGAGAAGTTCCTTTAGCAGTTGTTGTAGAGCTGGTTTGGTGGTGCTCAACTCTCTCAGCTTTTGCTTGTCTGTAAAGGTTTTCATTTCTCCATCAAATCTGAATGAGATCCTTGCTGGGTAGAGTAATCTTGGTTGTAGGTTTTTCTCCTTCATCACTTTAAATATGTCCTGACACTCCCTTCTGGCTTGCAGAGTTTCTGCTGAAAGATCAGCTGTTAACCTTAAGGGGATTCCCTTGTGTGTTATTTGTTGTTTTTCCCTTGCTGCTTTTAATATGTTTTCTTTGTATTTAACCTTTGACAGTTTGATTAATATATGTCTTGGTGTATTTCTCCTTGGATTTAACCTGTATGGGACTCTCTGTGCTTTCTGGACTTGATTAACTATTTCCTTTCCCGTATTAAGGATGTTTTCAACTATAATCTCTTGAAATATTTTCTCAGTCCCTTTCTTTTTCTCTTCTTCTTCTGGAACCCCTATAATTCGAATGTTGGTGCATTTAATGTTGTCCCAGAGGTCTCTGAGACTCTCCTCAGTTCTTTTCATTCTTTTTTCTTTATTCTGCTCTGCAGTAGTTATTTCCACTATTTTATCTTCCAGGTCACTTATCCGTTCTTCTGCCTCAGTTATTCTGCTATTGATCCCATCTAGAGTATTTTTCATTACATTTATTGTGTTGTTTTTCATTGTTTGTTTCATCTTTAGTTCTTCTAGGTCCTTGTTAAATGTTTCTTGCATTTTGTCTATTCTATTTCCAAGATTTTGGATCATGTTTACTGTCATTATTCTGAATTCTTTTTCAGGTAGACTGCCTATTTCCTCTTCATTTGTTAGGTCTGGTGGGTTTTTATCTTGCTCCTTCATCTGCTGTGTGTTTCTCTGTCTTCTCATTTTGCTTATCTTACTGTGTTTGGGGTCTCCTTTTTGCAGGCTGTGGGTTTGTAGTTCCCGTTGTTTTTGGTGTCTGTCCCCAGTGGCTAAAGTTGGTTCAGTGGGTTGTGTAGGCTTCCTGGTGGAGGGGACTAGTGCCTGTGTTCTGGTGGATGTGGCTGGATCTTGCCTTTCTGGTGGGCAGGTCCACATCTGGTGGTGTGTTTTGGGGTGTCTGTGGACTTATTATGATTTCAGACAGTCTCTCTGCTAATGAGTCGGGTTGTATTCCTGTCTTGCCAGTTGTTTGGCATAGGATGTCCAGCACTGTAGCTTGTTGGTCGTTGAGTGAAGCTGGGTGCTGGTGTCGAGATGGAGATCTCTGGGAGATTTTCGCCATTTGATATTATGTGGAGCTGGGAGGTGTCTTGTGGACCAGTGTTCTGAAGTTGGCTCTCCCACCGCACAGGCACAGCAGTGACTCCTGGCTGCAGCACCAAGAGCCTTTCATCCACACGGCTCAGAATAAAAGGGAGAAAAAGTAGAAAGAAAGAATTAGTAGAAGTAGAAAGAAAGAAAGAAAGGTGGGAGGGAGGGAGGGAGGAAGGAAGGAGGGAAGGAAAGAAAAAAAGAAAGAAAGAATATAAAGTAAAATAAAATAAAGAAAGATAAAATATAATAGTTATTAAAATAAAAAAATTATTATTAAGAGAAAAAACAAAAACAAACAAACAAACAAAAAAAACGGACGGATAGAACCCTAGGACAAATGGTGGAAGCAAAGCTATACCGACAAAATCTCACACAGAAGCATACACATACACCCTCACAAAAAGAAGAAAAGGGGAAGAAATCATAAATCTTGCTCTCAAAGTCCACCTCCTGAATTTGGGATGATTCGTTGTCTATTCAGGTATTCCATAGATGCAGGGTACATCAAGTTGATTGTGGAGCTTTTATCTGCTGCTTCTGAGGCTGCTGGGAGAGATTTCCCTTTCTCTTCTTTGTTCTCACAGCTCCCAGGGACTCAGCTTTGGATTTGGTCCCTCCTCTGCGTGTAGGTGGCCGGAGGGCGTCTGTTCTTCGCTCAGACAGGATGGGGTTAAAGGAGCAGGTGATTCGGGGCCTCTGGCTCACTCAGGCCGGGGGGAGGGAGGGGCATGGAGTGCGGGGCGAGCCTGCGGGCGGCAGAGGCTGGCGTGACGTTGCACCAGCCTGAGGCGCACTGTGTGTTCTCCCGGGGGAGTTGTCCCTGGATCCCGGGACCCTGGCAGTGGCGGGCTGCACAGGCTCCCCGGAAGAGGGGTGTGGATAGTGACCTGTGCTCGCACACAGGCTTCTTGGTGGCGGCAGCAGCAGCCTTAGGGTCTCATGCCCGTCTCTGGGGTCCGCGCTTTTTGCCGCGGCTCGCGCCGGTCTCTGGAGCTCCTTAAAGCAGCGTTCTTAATCCCCTCTCCTCTTGCACCAGGAAACAAAGAGGGAAGAAAAAGTCTCTTGCCTCTTCGGCAGCTCCAGACTTTTCCCCGGACTCCCTCCCGGCTAGCCGTGGCGCACTACCCCCTGCAGGCTGTGTTCTCGCCGCCAACCCCAGTCCTCTCCCTGCGCTCCAACCGAAGCCCAAGCCTCAGCTCCCAGCCCTGCCCGCCCCGGCGGGTGAGCAGACAAGCCTCTCGGGCTGGTGGGTGCTGGTCACCACCGATCCTCTGTGCGGGAATCTCTCCGCTTTGCCCTCCGCACCCCTGTTGCTGCGCTCTCGCCCGCGGCTCCGAAGCTTTCCCCCTCCACCACCCAGAGTCTCCGCCCGCGAAGGGGCTTCCTAGTGTGTGGAAACCTCTCCTCCTTCACAGCTCCCTCCCGCTGGTGCAGGTACCGTCCCTATCCTTTTGTCTCTGTTTATTCTTTTTTCTTTTGCCCTACCCAGATACGTGGGGAGTTTCTTGCCTTTTGGGGGGTCTGAGGTCTTCTGCCAGCATTCAGTAGGTGTTCTGTAGGAGTTGTTCCACGTGTAGATGTATTTCTGGTGTATCTGTGGGGAGGAAGGTGATCTCCGTGTCTTACTCTTCCGCCATCTTCCCCACATCTTCTTTATCTATTCATCTGTCAATGGACTTTTAGGTTGCTTCCATTTGCTGGCTATTGCAAATAGAGCTGCAATGAACATTGGTGTGCATGTGTCTTTTTGAATTATGGTTTTCTCTGGGAATATGCCCAGGATTGGGATTGCTGGGTCATATGGTAGTTCTATTTTTAGTTTTTTAAGGAACCTCCATACTGTTCTCCACAGTGGCTGTATCAATTTACATTCCCACCAACAGTGTAGGAGGGTTCCCTTTTCTCCACATCCTCTTCTGCTGGAATGTTTCGATTTTCATTTTTTGTTTTCTTCCTATAGTAATCTTATATGGAGACACAATTCTATCTTTAGTTGTTTCTATGGACAAGGATGTGGGTTTTAGGTGGATCACAAGTCTCTATTTCAAGACTGCCTTCTTTTGTTAGTAGAGTGCAGAGCAATTTATTTAAGAGATGACTTTTGTGTGGAAAGGGAAGGCTTAACTTGTCTTTTGATTTTATGGTTCACTCTTGTTTCTATGGAGTTCTTAATTTTCCTTTCTTACTTTTTACCCTTTCTATCACTTCTCCCTCTGTATACTTTCTGGTCTCACTGCAGGGGTGAAACCATCGCTTTGAGTCCCACCTTCAAGACCTTGCCCTATAGCCTGACATTTTCTTTCTAAGAATGTTGTGTCTACTCTCCAATAACCTTAGCTTGTCTGCTCCCTCTTACTCTTTTCTGCACAGTTTCCCCAGAGTTCCATCATTTCCCATACACCTAGGGATGAGGAGGGAGCTATAGAGGTGGCCTTGCTGGAATTTATTGGCTATTTCTCTAGTTATAATTACTTTGAAATTTATAATATTTTCAGGCTCTTTATGATGCTGAAGTTGTGGTCATGTGTGGTTTTATTTACTCTTTTTTTCTTTTAAATCTGTATGGTGTTTTTCAGAGACTGTGTGGAAAGATTCACAGTTTAGTAGTTACCATGACCCTGGGACAACCCAGAAGTCCTTCCCTTCCCTCTCTGACCATAGTTCTGGAGGAACTTTATTTCTTCCTCCTTATTTTTGTCTTATTTATTCCCAGGGTCAAAGAATGCGAAGTAGGATTTACAAGTTCATAATATAATTTGATGTAAGGAACATTAGCTTCCAGTATATATATATATATATATATATACATATATACATATATATACATATATATACATATATATATATATATATACACACACACATGGGTGCATAGACATGTCAATAAGTTTTAATATATCATTCAAAAAATCCTTTATTGAGAAATTATAGGAGAAAAGGGTGAGTTTCATAACTTTCAAAATTCTTTAAAAAAATTGTTTTCAAAATCGTTCTGGAAAGCAGTGGATATGAGGTTTGAAGATTTGGTTGTAAAGTACTTACTCCAGATAAAAAGCTGTTATTTTCGTTATTACTGTTATTAATACTGAATTATTATTCATTATTCATTATTATTACAATTTTAATTCCTCCACTTCCTATAGCAACAGGTGGGCTTTGCTCTGCAGAACTGCAGGTCTGAACATTTTAGAAGAGAAGCTAGAGACAGGGTGCCCTGGTTACACAATGTAAAGATAACACCTAGAGAAGCACTGGGGAAACCTCATCACTTACCAGACTGCTGAACTTTTTACCCTTAATGAAATATCAGTTCTAGGAGAGAAGAACTGTAGGGCTTTTGATATTCCAGTTTAGTGTTTATCTGTAGTGTTACAGTAAACCGATAGGGTGGTGGAAGAACATTGGCAATTTAATCTTCCATGTGAATCTTCTGGAGGAAGCAGCAGGAGTGAGAGAGAGCTATAAGTGGGTGTCAGGACAGCCAGCAGTTTTTCTTTGCTTCTTCAAGACATTTTTTGGGGGAGGATGTCTTTCTTCATCTTGTTTCTTATTCATGTATCTTCCTTCTTCTTGTGTGGCCCTTTTGAGCTGGGATCTGAGATCCCCAAATAGTCTTCTGAATCATACTGGGAAAGGACATAAGAATACAAGAAAATTAAGATTTCCAAGCTCCTAGGCTGTGCCAGATAGCAAGGGGATCTTTTTATCTCTTTTTTTAGTCCTTGGTTTTCCATGGGTATCAATAAACATATACAGACTCATGTATACTCATAGATACATACACACATACATACAGGCATACACGCTAGTTCCTCCCTTTCTTAACCGACCTTAAGCAGCTCTTGAATACATTTTGGCAGGATAAAAATCAAAACTGAGTGTTTGCCACTGTAGGGGCCATAGTTCTTCTGCATTTTATTTCTTTGGCTTAGAGCTGCTCTTTCCAATACAGTTGTCCCTAGCCACATGTAGCTTTTAAAATTAAAATTAACTAAAATTAAAAATTTGCTTCCTTAGTCACATTAACTACATTCCAAGTACTCAATCGCCACATGTGGCTAGGGGCTACCATACTGGACAATACAGATATATAACACTTCCATCATTGCAGAAAGACAGAGCTGCCCTAGGCTTAGCATATAAACCACCTTCTGTGGCCCAGAGACCTCTCCCTGAATGGGGCCTGAGACTCTTCCCTTTTGTATTCCTGGTGCTAGCCATAGAGCAGGTGCTCAGTATAATGTTTTGCATGAAACAAGAGAAGATGGTATTGCTTGTATAAGCAAAGTTCATAGAATGCTCATTCTACTAAAAATTGATAGAAAAATAGTAAAATGTACTAGTAGATTTCTATTTTAATAATGTTTCATTAGAGAATAGTAATTTTATTTTTCTCATCTTTATTAAAATTAGGGTTATTTTTGTTTTTTTAAATAAATTTTATTTTATTTTTTCCCCCCGGCCATGCTGTGCGGCTTGTGGGATTTTAGTTCCCTGACCAGGGATTGAACCCGTGCCATCCTCAGTGAACGTTCGGAATCCTAACCACTGGACCACTAGGGTATTCCCAAGGTTATATTTGTATAATGAAATTGGTTCAAATGTAATTCAGTACAAATTCACTAAGCATGTGCTATGAGTCGACCTCTGTGTTAAGCACTGCAAAAAGACCACTGCCCTTGCAGCACTTAAAATCTAATCATTAATTAATTGAACAGATATTTATTGAACACAATATTATATGTGCTAGACACTGTTCTAGGAACTGGGAATGTGTTCGTGTACAAAACAGAACAAATCCCTGCCTAATGGGACTAACATTTCAGTGGGAAGAGACAGGCAATATACAAGATAAATAAATAAGTTATATAGTATTTTAATGGATGATAATGTTAGGGAGAGAAAAATAGCAGGAATTGAGATAGAGGGTGCTGGCGGGAGTGTTGTAATCTCACATAGTGTGGTCAGGGAAGGCCTCACTGGGGTGACATTTGAAGGAAAACTGAAAAGACAGTGAATCCATGCATCATCTAGGGGGAGAGAATTCCAAGCAGAGGAAACAGCAACTTTTAAACCCTGAGGTAAGGGTACTTTTGGCATTTTAGAAGAACAGGAAAGAGTTCAGTGTGGCTGGAAAGAGTGAGAGAGAGAGGGTAGTGGGAGAGGAGGTAAGAGGGGTGAGAGAGGGTCAGATCACATAGAGCCTTGTGGGCTGTTGAAGGACTTTGGCTTTTACTCTGAGTGAAATGGGGAGCCACAGAAGAGTTTTGACAGAGGAGAGTCATGATCCAACTTAGAGTTTACAGAATTATTCTATCTGCCATGTTGCAAATAGACTGAAGGGGACAAGAGTAAAATCCACTGGATTTGCTGATGGACTGGCCTTGGAAGTGTCCTGCACCAACAATTAGTAGATGGTATGAGGCATGATTTAACTCATGATAATAAACTGAATCTGGAGGTTGGTAAGCAGATGGGCCTGAGTGAAGGTATGTGTAGGCAAGTAATAGAAGATATGGTTGGAGATGATGGGTGAGACTGGTGGTGTCAGTGACAGAACTAGGGAATTCGGGAGGGGGAATAGGGTAAATGGGGGTAGTTTTGGACATGTTGAATTTGAGGTGATGGTGGAATCTCAGAGTAGGGACATGTTGGGAGTTTAGGATATGGAATTAGAGGTCAGGTGGGAAAAGTTGGTGCTACAGTCAAGTTTTGGATGTTCTTAGGTAGAGGTGCTGGTTGAAGACAAGAGAATGAATGAGCTGCTTTATATTGAGAGATAAAAGCAGAGAATCAAGGACTAGAGCCAAAAAAACAACAAACAAACAACACCCACAGTGATGAGGTAGGTAGAGGAAGTAGAACCAACAGAAGAAATAAAAGGACCCAGTGGAAGCCAAGGGAGCCTGCATCTCAAGGAGGAGTTGATCAAGAGTGCCAGATGTCCAAGAGAGAGAAAGGAGAACGGTACTAGAGGAAGAGCTGTCAGACTTGGCAAGAAACATTTTAGTGAGGTGAGTGAGCTGGAAGCTAGATCATGAGGGTTGAGAAGGGAAGGGATACTGAGAAACAGAACAAAAAGACATCAGCTTACTGTGATGATTTTCAAAGAAAGGTATATGGAGAGCCCTTTTCAGAACACTGGGTCAGGAGAGAGGAAATATAGTCATTCTGTGGTGATACACACACACACGCACGCATGCACGCACGCATGCGCGCGCACACAACCCTTTTAAGAAGCCTGTCTATTGTGTTTAGCAGTACATACTTAAGTAATCTTACATACCATAACTGAGCTCATAGATTTCTGATATTTTCCATTGTTATCTAATTCAGATTTATCTTGGGAAACTCAACATAGGAAAATTCTGATTTCCAAAATAAATCTTTTCACTTTCCAAAATGAATCTCTGCTTAATGGAGAAATACAGCTTCTCTCCTTTTTAAATAGGAAGCTCCTCATTTACATTTAGATATAAACCGATTTACAAACATTGCATTTATGGTGGGTTTCAATGTGCACAACCATGTAGAATGTAAAGGGAGACCTATGGTTACCACTGGGTTTTCTAAACTCTTTTTGTGAGAAAATATTCCAGTGCTGTGCCTTGTCCACTTTTCCTTTTTGCCATACAATTTTCCACGTGGAATAGACCTTTCATTGTTGTTTTCTACTGATTCTGTATGACATATCTTCAGACTGTGTTGGGATGACTTTGCTGAGAAGAAGTCTTTCTCAGGCACTCAAGATGATTCTTGGGATCCCCCCTCAAGCAGAAACAGACTTGACAAATTATCCTCTCCTCAGAGCTCCGTGGACATGAAGCCTGGTCTGAGTCTTCAAGATTAGAAAGAGTTAGGTTTGGGATTAGCTTTGATAATTTCTAGAATCAACCACAGGACTTTTCTAGAATCCCATTTCTAGAATCAACTATAGGACTTTTAGCAAAATTCCTCTAGGCTTTCCATGTTATTTTTCTCTTTGTCTGTTATTCTTGCCCAGCTATCCTGGGTTTCCCAAGATATTGCAAAACTTCCACAGAAATCCAGGTGGAAACTTTCTTAGCCTGGCAAGGTAGAGACAAAGGGCTTTGTTACATGCATTGTATTTATCTTTGCTAGCTTCCCCATTCAGTGTGTACTGACCTGTGTTAGCCTGGGACCCGCAAGGGAATTCGTCATGGGGAACCAATATGTTGCTTTGACTGTATCCTGTGTGTTGATGGGCATGCGTCACAGGAACCAGGTAGAGATGGTCATTTTTTCACTGGTATTAAAATGGAAGGATATTAAACATGTTCGGGCAGAGAGGGCCTTGGGAGCCTTCTTTATAAATAGATGTGAACAACTTATGACAAAAATTATAATCCATCAAACTATTGGATGTTCTGTGCAGTGCAAAAAATTATAACATTACTTTTTTTTAATATAAATTTATTTGTTTTTATTTATTTATTTATTTTTGGGTCTTCATTGCTATGCGTGGTCTTTCTCTAGTTGCAGCAAGCGGGGCTACTCTTCATTGTGGTGCGCAGGCTTCTCATTGTGGTGGCTTCTCTTGTTGCGGAGTATGGGCTCTAGGTGCGCGGTCTTCAGTAGTTGTGGCATGTGGGCTCAGTAGTTGTGCCTCGCGGGCTCTAGAGCGCAGGCTCAGTAGTTGTGGCGCACAGGATTAGTTGCTCCATGGCATGTGGGATCTTCCTGGACCAGGGCAGTGTTAGTTCCAAAGCTGCTACATTTGGGAAAAAGACCAACATCCATGAATTTAAGAGGGGAAAAATTTTTTTAAATGATATGTAAAATATGAATACATGGGTTTGCAAAAAAAAGTGTTTAGAATTATTTCAATTTCTGAAATAGATTAAATATTAGTTATGGAAAAATGTGAATGAGTAGTAAATAAGTGAATTACAGTTCTATGTTTTACAGAATTATCTCTAATTTAGAAATATAAGATTTAGAAGTACACCCCTAAAGGCAAAGACCATAATTACTCAAAGTCTGTAGGACAAGTGAATTCTATATCTACTGCTCTATGAATTTTTCACTACAACCTGTTGAATTGCTGTTCTTGACCAGAATTTTACTTGGGCTTGGTATGCTTAGCCCTATGGAGCATGTTGCAGCAGGTTTATTTTTGTCTCTACTTTCTGTTCAAGATAACAAATTGTATGTCTCTTGCCAAAAGGCCCTCTATAGCAATTTAGTTAAAAGAGGATTTTAAAAATGTAAAATTTTCCACAAATGGAAAACAAGCACAAGGTAATCTGAACAACTCTTTGGACCCCATGTGGCCCAGTCTCTGCACAGAAACAACAAGAGGAGTCCAATCCAGCAGTTGGACGTGATTGAAAGGGAATTCCAGTCTTTACCTGCATCTCTCATAGGACAGTGAAGAGATCCATTTCATAATCTACCACAAATTCATCTCAGATTTTTTCTTACGTTGCAATATTCTCCTTTAGAGCCTCTGCCCAGCTAAATGCCCCAAAAGTTTTTTCAACCTTAGTCAATGTGGTTGTTGTTTTTGTTTCCTTTCTTCTAATTCGCAACCTTTCTTTACCTCTTCTCTCAAATCTGCATCTGGAGGGTGAGGAGAGGAAAGCTGAGTGGGCAAAGACAAAATTCTCTTCAGTAGGTGGAGGAGAAGCTGAATGAAAGATTGAAAACCCTTGTATTTTATCAACCATATCCCTGTCACAGTACTCTTAATTGTTTCACCTTAGTAGCTTTAATGTTCCCATATATTTGTGGATTGTTCTTGGGCTTATGAGGGTACACACCTCCCTTCTCAATTAGATAATTGGAAGAAAAAGAAAAGGCATCTTACTGAAAAAGGCCCATGCAGGAAGAGCTGAAACCAAGACGGGAGACTGAATTTCCAAAATTGAAATCAATTCTCAATCTGTAATGTTAGCTGCACACTCTAAAGACCATTTTATCACTGCTTTTTTTTTTTTTAGATATTATATATTCTCTATAGAAAATTTCAGTGAGTCTTGCATTAGGCTTTTGGCTCCTCTGGGCTATTCGCAGCTGAAGAGGACAAGTGGATTTCTTTGCAGTCAGTCCTCTGTTCTTTGTTCATTAGGTCAAAGGGAGTGTGAACAATGTGGTGAAGACTATTGGTCCAAATGCACAAAAGAGCGAGTGTGTGCTGAAAGAGGTGGAATTCCTTGCTTATGATGAGGTCCTGGGATTCACTCTTGTCATTCTCTCCATCTTTGGGGTGTTTGTGGTTTCGGCAGTCACAGTTGTGTATGTGATATACAGACACACTCCGTTCGTGACTGCCAATGACCGGGAGCTGAGCTTTCTCATTCAGGTTTCTCTTGTCATCACGTTGCTGTCTTCCATGTTCTTCATTGGCAAGCCATACATCTGGTCCTGTATGGCCCGTCAGGTCACTCTGGCACTGGGCTTTTACTTTGCCTGTCTTGCATTCTTGGAAAGACTATTTCACTGTTTTTAGCCTACAGAATTTCCAAATCCAAAACCAGACTTATATCCATTCACTCTCTTTATTGGAAAATCATTGTGCTAATCTCTGTTCTAGTCAAAATTGGCATATGTACAGCCTACTTAGTATTAGAACCCCCAAGGGTGTACAAGAACATGGAATCTCAAAATATAAAGATTATTCTGGAATGTTATGAAAGTTCTGTAGAATTTTTGTGCTCTGTATTTGGGATGGATGTCTTCTTGGCCTTGCTGTGCTTTCTTACAACCCTTGCGGCTCGCCAGTTGCTGGATAATTACTATGAAGGAAAATGCGTCACCTTTGGGATGCTGGTCTTTTTTATTGTCTGCATCTCTTTTGTCCCTGCTTATTTGAGCACCAAAGGCAAGTTTAAAGTGGCCATGGAAATATTTGCAATCTTGGCATCCAGCTATGGTTTATTGGGTTGTATATTTGCTGCCAAGTGCTTCATTATTTTGCTGAGGCCAAAGAGGAACACGGATGAAATTGTTGGTGGAAGAGTTCCCACTGTAGATAAGAACATCCAACTGACTTCAGCCTCTGTGAGCAGTGAGAACAATACCATGGTGTCAGCTGTTCGGATGAGTAGAGTCATGGGTTGCATGTGTCCCTCAGAGCTGCAGTGGTGGTATGGTTCAACATTCCCTTTCAGGTGGTTCCCACAGCAGCTGCCTGATGTTCTGGGGTAATTCTGAGGATTTGGGTTCTGGTAGTTTAGTCAAAGCATGGCATATGAAGTCTCATACCATTTATCAAGAATTCGAATAACTGTTACTATTTTTTTTAACATCTTTATTGGAGTATAATTGCTTTACAATGGTGTGCTAGTTTCTGCTGTATAACAAAGTGAATCAGCTATACATATACATGTATCCTCATATCTCCTACCTCTTGCGTCTCTCTCCCACCCTCCCTATCCCACGCCTCTAGGTGGTCACAAAGTACCGAGCTGATTTCCCTGTGCTATGCAGCTGCTTCCCACTAGCTATCTGTTTTACATTTGGTAGTGTATATATGTCCATGCCACTCTCTCACTTTGTCCCAGCTTACCCTTCCCCCTCCCCATGTCCTCAAGTCCATTCTCTACGTCTGTGTCTTTAGTATTGAAATTGTAAACCACTTCATTAAAACCTTTCATAATACTTTGGTATAAGGAGTGCATGGCAGGGAATATAATAGGCACAAGTAACCTAACATGGTGGATATAAATATTTGGGTCTTGAATATGCTTTTTCCCCCTATATCATGGGTGTCTGATCTAGAAATTTACATTAGACAAAGTCACCTTGTGGGGACCGAAACAGACATCTTGTTCTACATCCTGTTAATGCCTCTACGGAATAGACAGCTTTGCACTGACTGAGGTAAGAATTACATACAGCTCATAAACTTTCCCTTGGAGCAGAGCATTTGGTAAGAGAATTTTTGTTTCAAAGGACTCTGCATCATACAGAGAATATTGAAGGAATTGAGATGTGAACAAAACTCAGTTCTTTCTTGAATTCATAATGAAAATCGACAAGTTTCTCCCAGAGGGAAGGCAAGGCCTACCTGCTCCAGATTTTCCTGGAGAGTAAGTAGTAAAGTATTTAAGTTTCAAAACAGTCTTCTTAAAAAATAAAAATGAAGGGAATTAAGTGTCAGCAAAGCAGTTATTAAGTTGATTATATAGTGAATATCCAGCTGGCAAAAAAAAGCAAATGTTTACCTACAGCAGGTATTAGAATGAAAGATTTTTCAAGATAAATTAAGTGATAAATATTTGCCCTCTGGTTATCCAGAGTTAACTGGACTATTATCAAAATGTTTTCAATCTTCCTTCAGCTATGAAAGTTTTAAAATGACCTATATATATTTATGTGCATATGAATTAAGTGTGTAGAAAAACAGAACTTGTAGAAATGCTGATCAGCAATGGGTTTGGGAAACTAGAGAAAATAAATGTTATTAAAAACAAAATATGAACTGAACTTGCCTGTTTAATGTTTACTGGTATAACCTTACAATGTTAAGATGCAAATTTTATCTAAAGTGGTCTGAAGATATCACTTGATGATTTGGTACACATGCATTGTTATAGAAACTGGCTTATGGCAGATAAATTGAACAATATGTGATTGTCAAAGGATGATGGTCTAATTTTTATTATTGATTTATTCTTTGTAATTAGTTACCTATCAAGTATTAAAATGTTTCTCATAACATTCCAAGATAATATCTCTTTAGATGAATGTGTCATTTAAAAATTATTTCTTGTGAAAAAATGACTGTATTCTCTATTAGCACCCGTTGCCTCCGAAGAGAATCTCATATAGAAGTCACTAGTGATACTCCCTGCTGTGGGTGAGCATTTTCTGGTAACCACATGCTAGGCCTTGGGGAGCAGCTCAAAATTAATTTCAGAGTGTTGCATCAAAATAATGTGGTTATCGGCTTAGGGAGTAACATAAAGACTAATTGCTTGAAAGAAAAAAATTGCAAATCAACACTTTACTCAAGGCTGACTTAGACACATGCAGGTCTGAGCTCTTTTGTTTTTTTGTTTTTTTTTTGTGGGACGCGGGCCTCTCACTGTTGTGGCCTCTCCCGTTGCGGAGCACAGGCTCCGGACGCGCAGGCTCAGCGGCCATGGCTCACGGGCCCAGCCGCTCCGCGGCATGTGGGATCTTCCCGGACCGGGGCACGAACCCGTGTCCCCTGCATCGGCAGGCGGACTCTCAACCACTGCGCCACCAGGGAAGCCCCCTGAGCTCTTTTGAAAAATGTTTATCAGGGCTGCTCAAGTCCACAGTATAATATTAATTCCTTTGGGTTAAGCAAAGAAAATTCTTGATGAAAAGTAAACATATTATTGAAAAAGGAAAAATATTCCAACTGCCAGATTAATTGCCTTAAAACACGGCTCTGATCTTATTACTTCCTGGCTTGTCAACTCCCAGTGGCTCTCCACTCTCTACTGCATGAATCCAGCTGCCTTAGCTTGGCGTTCAAGACACTACAAACTGTTTTCCATCTTCTATTTCAACATTTGTCACCTGCCACCTTCCTGCCCACATTCTTATAACACAATCCAACTGGACTCCTGCAATTGCTAGAAGCTACCTGTTTTCCTGTTATCATGTTGCTCACACAATCCCCCTTTTCCTCTAATGCTTTAATAGTACTTCAGTCATCCGTCCATCCGTCTGTCCATCCATCCATCCATCCATCACTGAAAGCTTGGTGTGCATCAGATTCAGAGTTAGACACTGAAAATGTACAAAGACAAGGCATTGTTCCCCACTTCCAGGTACTTACCATCATTTGGGATGATAGATAATAAATTAACAATTATCCAGTCATTTGATAAAGCTTTGATTGTGGGAGCATAGAGGAAAGGCTGGGTGAGTCAGGTCAAGAAAGTCTTCCTGGGTGAGGTGACACGTGAATGAATTCCTGAAGGACAAGAAGGAATTAGCCATATGAGAGAAAGATACACTAATGTGTGCATTCTACCTAGCCTAGTGCTTGGAGCATGGTACATGCCAGCTTTCTTTTCCTTTTCTCTAAAGGACTTTAGAGAAACTAAACTAGGACTTTATCTGTGCCTCTTTTATGTCACTAGCCATTTTCTGCCTTATGCTGTGGTTATCTGCTTCTCTGTCATATCTCTATTGCAATGTTATAATTTATTTTGTGAAGAGACCTTGCCATATATATATATATATATATATATATATATATACACATATGTATGTATATATATATGTGTCATTCTATCTATCTATCATCTATTTCTCTTTGTAGACTTAACATCTAGAATATACCTTGTACTTAATTGGTGTCCAATGATTTTATTTAAAAAAAATGAATGAATGGATGAATAAAGTTATCAAGATAGCTAACCACTCACCTCACAAGGCCCAGGGGCAATGTTTCAATGTAAGTTAAGGAAGCCTGGAGCACAGAGAGGTGGAAGAGGTAGAAAGAGCCTATTGGGGGAAACACAGTGCATTTCCAAGACAGCAGGGACCAGTTTGAGAGCAAGAGGCACTTCAGTTTGGGAAGGGAGAGGGAACACAGGACTGAAAGGAAAGGTGAGTAGAATGGGAGTGGACAGTCTTGAAAAGAATTTTTCTATGGTATTCATTTGACTATCGTCCCATGGTATTTTCTCCTTCTTATAGTCTCATTTTTGAAGAATAAATGCAGTGTTTTATCCTCCCTCACAATTTCTTCCCTTTTGAGCTGTCATTATAAAAAGCAGAAGTTTGGAACATCTGAAGGCAGAGTAATTATTTATAACCTCAAGGTAGACTTATTTACAAAATATGTAAAAAATCTCTGTGAAATAGACTTGCTTACATTTTTAGAGGATTGTTATACATTTCCCCTGATAGTTTTGGAAAAGCAGTTTGGCTATAAAAGGCATAATGTGAAAATACAAATAGCCCATATATATTAGTTAGGGTAGGTTAACTGCTGGAACAAACAACCCCTAAATCTTAGAGGTTTAACAGATTAACACTTAACACACACTAAGACTAATGTATGGGTTCTTTATCAGACTGCTCTCCTGGATGGCTCCCTTCCAAGCAATGATTCAGGGATGCTGCTGGATAATCTATATTTGTCCCACCAGACCCATTCTCTGCCCCTATAGACTGCATCACATTAACTCCCTTGCCCTATGGCTTCCAGTGGGTTTTACTTATGAGAAGCGCCAATGGGAGACTGCAGAGTGAGAGGAGAGATCTGGGTCTTTGTTGTTTCAACCATGGCTCATTCTTCTACTTGTAGTCCTCTCCCATGACTATGGCTCTCACCAGATGCTATGTTTAATGATCTGTCCCATTCTCCTTTTCCACCTGAGTGTAAGAACAGCTTCCCATTGTTCCTAGTCCAAAGTGCTTTGCCATCCTTTGTTAGATCCTTTAACTTTGCCCACTCATGTCAATAGTCCTTCTTTAAACTCTCTTCCCTTCTGAGTGTATCAGCTGTTTCCTGCTGGGACCTTGACTCATACAGTGACCAAGTTTCTTTCATTTTATCATGCTGCATTTTTCAATGCAAGCTTTGCAGACTCCAATTCATTGATGAATGTAAATAGGCTGTGGGAAGGTCTGATGGTGACTAGTCTGGGTATAGGCCATATAAACCCTTGAAATATTAAACAAGAGTACAACTCAAGGACAAAGCTTCCACTGAGGAGAAAATACTAGGAGTAGGATCCGAACTGGTCAGGACAAGGACAACAGGGGCAAAGAAATAAAAGGTTCAGTCCAAGTGATCAAAGTAAACCTTACTGATTTAAAACTTTGTCATAGGGACTTCCCTGGTGGTCCATTGGTAAAGAGTCTGCCTTACAATTCAGGGGACGTGGGTTCAATCCCTGGTCAGGGAACTAAGATCCCACATGCCGCGTGGCAACTAAGCCTGCGCACCACAACTACAGAGCCCATGCATCCTGGAGCCTGTGCACCACAACTAGAGAGAAGCCCGTGCACCGCAACGAAAGATCCTGCATGCCTCAACAAAGATCCCGCGTGCTGCAACTAAGACCTGATGCAGTAAAAAATAAATAAAATAAATAAATAATATATAAATCTTAAAAAAGAACTGTCACGTTGAAATATATGATAGAGTTGGACTTAGGTCTAAAGGTTTTAGATGCTTTAGGATGATGATTATAGTCAGTTATTTTTGCTAATGGGATGAAGCAATAGTAAAGATAATCTCAAATTATTCATTAGCTATTACTGTCATATGACTAATTTTATCAATAAACGTTCCAGGACTATTTAGTGTGTTTGTTGCAAAGTGGTATGGGATGTTACTGACCATTTTCCCATCAATATAACATCACTCAGAACACTTTGGAGTGCCTCATGGAAATGCTTTGGAGTGTGGAACACATTGTTTTGAATATCCTCAATTGTGAAGAATTTATTTTTTCAGAATGATTAGATTTTTTACATATTTATTTATTGTTAAACATTGAAAGGAAAATATAAGAGAAAAACAAAAGGTATGTATAAAGCTGAATGGAATAAGAAATGGGGTAAAGCAAAACAAAAATGCAATGTTAATTACCACTTTGGGAAACTATTTGCACTATCTACTGAAGCTGAACATATACCTACCCTATGACCCAGCAAATTTACTCTCAGGAATATACTAACTAAATTATGTCTGCACGCTTACCAAAAAGATGAATTGGGTAATTTTGATTACTTAAGCAAGAAACTACCAAATGCCCATCAAAAGTATAACAGATAAATAAATTTAGATGTACTCACACATGAAATACTGTACAGCAATGAGAATAAAAGGACTGCTTTGCGGGGAAAAGACTGCAGGCAGGTGAGCTTGAGAGCTAGGAGACCAATTTAGAATGATTACTGTCATCTAGGTGACAGATCATGATGGCTTGGACAAAGAGCAGAGCTCTCAGCAGTTTGTGGCTAAGCAGACACTGTCACATCAGATTTCCTGATATAATTTAGACATTTGACAGTTGCACATTTGAAGTGCATGTTCAAAAGAAGAGGGGACACATTGGTAAGCTACCATTTACACACCTAGTATTACTTCCAAAAGTAATCCCATTATTTTGTACTGGCTTTTACTGCCTTTTGAAATTCTGTTTAATAAGGGAATCATTTAAGCTGATAAAGCCACCTGGATAGAAAATGATTTTCTCAGAGTGGTTGCCAGAGCTCTTTAGTACTTAAAAAATTGAATGAAAGATTTCCTGCTTCTTTCCCATGTTAAAGTCTAAATATCTGCAGGTAAACACAGACCTTTTTTCCATTCTATCTTTATTTTGTACAGTAATTCTTTTAGAAGTGCTGCTAAGAGAAGAGCGCATATTCTGGGTGGTGTCCAGAGAATGAAAATGGATGTAGGATGCAGATGCTGTTTCTGTTCTTTGAAAAATTGCAGGCTAACACAGAAACCATGGCTTGGTAGAAATGATGTGTGAAACAGAAAGACACAGTCTCTCTGAGTCACTTATAAATCTGATGACATGCAAAGAATTTAGAGTTATAGCCTAACTAACAAATGCCTTTTTTTCTACTCCCAAAGACATCAAAATTAAGTTCTACCCTTCTCTTTGAAGCTTCTCTCCATGTTGCTGTGCTTTTTTGGGCTGCAGTACATTGATTTATAGGTAAAGCATAAGGGTTTCTAAAGCTAAACACAAATTATTTACTACATTCTTACTGGTGGAAGTGTTTTTGGCCTTGCTTTATCAATTTCACTTTAAAAGTAAATCTCCCCACAGTGGTAAGCAGATTGACAGAGTAGCCAACATGCTTAGCTAAGGCCTTTGATTGGGGGAGACAAAGATACAAGGACTTACATGGTACCCTAGTCTCTCAGAACTGGTTGGAAACAGCAGAACAAACTGAGTAAATGCAAAGAATTTAGAATAACATGGCTTGCAATCAGTAGTATACTTTCCTGCTGTTTAAACCAAGGTGAGTTACCTTTTTTCTCTAAGTACAAGTCCTGGCACATAGTAAACATTCAATAACTTTTAGCTGGTGTCTTAGTCTGCTTGGGCTGCTATAGCAAAATGCCACAGACTGGGTGGCTTATAAACAAGAACCACTTCTTTCTCCCAGTTCTGGAGCCTGGGAAGCCCAAGATCTTGGCAGTGACAGATTTGGTGTCTGGTGAGGGCCTGCTTCCCCATGGTGGGAGGGATCTCTCTGGGACTTGTTTATAAGGGCACTAATCCCATTTATGAGGGCTCTGCCCTAATGACCCATCACCTGCCAAAGACCCCACAACCTAATACCATCACCTCAGGAGTTAGGACTTCAACATATGAATTTTGGGGGGGACATAAACTTTCAGACCATACCCTCTAGTTACATTGGTAACTAACCCTAACCCTAACCTGACCTTAACCCTAATTTTAACAGAGAGAAGTGAACTGTTACCTATTAGTATAATTATTATTAGCTAGATATCTCCTGTCTATTTAGTCCCAGCCCCATGGACTGAGCATTTTAAATTCCAGTGGGGCAGTGAGCCCTCCTTTAGTTCCTGTGATAGTCAGTGGTGTTTCAGAGTCCATAGTTCCTGAGATCAGAAATCTGGGAATCATTATAAACATTTCCTTTTCCTTTAGCTGTCACCTCCATCCACCTTCCAAGCCCCACATACAGCACGATTATCCACTAATTCCTGTCACCTCCATCCTCAATATGGCTCTCATATCAGTTCTTTCCTCTTTATTCACTTAATCCATCAGACACCCTTTGCCCCAATACTTTTTGTCCCTCTTATCCTGCTTCTCTCTGCAGCAAGTGTCCTCCTTCTAAGATGTGTATCTAATTTTGTCACCTCCTGGCTAAAATCATTTACCATTCAGTTCTTGTTCTTTGTTAATCTTTCTCTCTGGATACTCTTTCTTCTTGACCCTTTGTGGCCTCCTTTCCCTGTAGCTAAATTATTTACAATTCCTTGAATTCATCTCCTCTGAGAAAAGGTGACTTCTTCTTCCTGAATATTACGTCATTCTCTGTCCTCCTGTTGCCAGCTATCTTCCTCCAATCCTTGCAGACTCAGGTAACATGTCACTTCTCCGTGGAAGTTTTCTGAGCAACCTCTCTCCACTAAGTTGGCTTTAGGCACCTTCTCAGTGCTTTGTAGCACTCCACGCCTACTTTGATTGTAGCATTTACCATCCTGTATTGTGATGGCCTTCGGAAGGGAGCACCATGGGCTCAGGGAGCTCTGTATGTTCATCTTCATATTTCTTGTGCCTGGGAGAGGGCCTGACACATGATAGGTGCTCAATAAATGCATTCTGCATACCACCATCCAGTACCAGGTGGCTGCTGTACTGGGAGGCTGGTGTTTTGGGTCACTGTAATCAAGATACAGAAGAAACTACACATAATAAGTTGTGTTCATTTTTAAAGTTTCTAAGCAGCACTGGCATCAGGTTGTATTTTAGTCCATGATTGTGGCTATATTGGACCTTCCTCAAACATAGCCCTGCTCTGGGACTTCCCTGGCGGTCCAGTGGTTAAGACTTTGCCTTCCAATGCAGGGGGTGTGGGTTTGATCCCAGGTCAGGGAGCTAAGATCCCACATGCCTCAGTGCAAAAAACCCACAACCTAAAACAGAAGCAATATTGTAACAAATTCAATAAAGACTTTAAAAATGGTCCACATCAAAAACTGTTAAAAATAAGCCAAAAACATAGCCCTGCTCTGTTATAAATGCCATAGTAACAGGTACATAAAACACCATAACAGAATCTGAGATCACTTGCCTCTGGAGAAACAGTCTTTAGCCTATGGACAAACCACCATAAGCCATAGTCACCCATCAAGGTCAATATAACATGTTGCTGGCTTGGGGTTTTCCAGGCCACACCAGCTAAAGCTGGTTTAATATAAACCTCTGCAAACCACTAAGATCAAAATGCCGTGCCTACTCACTGAAGTTCAAGGCTCACAACCACATCTCCTGGTCCTACCAAAAGCCTATCTGCATGAGTATTTTGCCCTCCTCATTTCCATACCTTTGCTTAATTATGAAATGTTGCATTGAGAATGCACCAAGCCAATTAAACCCTCCTTTCTGGGTTTATAACAAATTAAGATATGTCAAACATTAGCACATTTGAGACCAAAATGCCATCTTTAATAGGATAAACACCTAGTTGAGGATGTAACTTATTGTGAGAGTCAAGGGGGCTTCCTGAATCTGATCCCAAGAATTAAGTCAAATTACCTCTCCAGTCACAGCAATCTGGGATTGAAACAGGCCTCCCCACAGTGAGGAACTGGCCAGGTAAGACTTGAGTTGTGGGAAAGCAAGGGAAAATTGCCACATCCTACGAACATCTCATTCCCAAAGAAAATGACAGACAGGGTGTCTGAGCTGGGCATGTCATTCCACTTCCCCTCAGGGGTGAATAAGCAGCAGAGAGATGCCAAGGGTATTAGACTAGTTGAGCTTCCTCAATATGGAAGGGGTCAGGAGTAGGGAAGAAGCATTCCTACCCAGCACTGGCTCATGATAGGGATTCAAATAACTTCTGTGATTTATCAATAAAAATGTATATATAGGAGGTGTTATTGTTCCATATCATTATTTTGTTCCTTTTAGTTCCTGTAGTTGCCTGCTGTACTGGACTAATTATGGGTAAATATATAGTAATTTTGCAGCGGTCAAGAGGAGGAGGGATGAATCATTTATGGATGGCTTACCATGACTAGTGGTGGTTACATAAAATGTCTGCCTTATTTCTTACCTGTATTTTGATGCTACCCATCACAACACAAACTGGAAAAGTTTCTAAGCCTTGAAGCATGGAAAAAATAATAGTGAACTTTTTTCCATGATTTTTTGGCATTCTTTATTTTCTACTTCAGAGGAAGTGAAATATCCCTAAGAACAAGTTGACTCAATTTATTTTCAAACTGTAACCTCTTTTCAGACTTCTAATTTAAAAGCCAGTAATGGATACATAGCTTTGACCATAACACATTAATGTTGCATTTTCAAAGCAGGGTAATATGGGGCCATGGGAAGTTTCGCAGATTTAGAAGCCTAATCACTTAATAATGTCACTGTTGCTATCATTATACCATATCAGGTGGCTGCTGAACTGGAGGCTGATGTTTTAGGTCAGTGTAACCAAGATACGGAGGGAAGTGGCAAGCATAGCTGACCTTTCAGAAAGCCTTATGATGTAAAAATGTCCCAACAAGCAGGCTTAGTGGGGCTCCCAAAGGAAGTACAAGGGTAGTAAAAAAGAAGTACTGTGCCTCTATTTGTCCATTCATGGCGATGGCATTTCCCTGGCAGATTGGGATATAAAGTCTGGGGTTGGACGAGGTGACTTATAAGCTACTTAGGGGCAGTTATTGGCAAGAGTTAGGATTCCACTGGTCAGTTTGAAAAATCACCAAGTGCTTGCTCATTTCTTGCTGTGGCTCCAACAGTGAGGTCTATTTGCCAGTGAGGGGAAGGCAAATGGAGGAGAGGAGGAGAGGCTGTGGGAGAATGATGACACAGCCCTTATCTTGGGGGTCTACATTCTAGTCAGGGAAACAAAACAGATGCACACAATCATTTGAAGAATGCCAAAAGTTTGGTCAGTAAAAGAGACAGTTTAAGGACATGTGAAATACCTTGGTCCCATCACTTAGCATCCCTGAGACTTTTATCCTTTCTGTCTAAATTTCCTCATCTGTTATAAGGCTGTCCTAATAGCATCTACCTAGTAGTGTTAAGAGAAAATTGTATGAGATGATGCTTATAAGGTGCTTATGATTTTGGCCTTAAAAAACATTAAATGCTAGACTTGTGCCATTAAATCATTGTAACGCAAAGTGCAAAGTGCCTGAATCATGTTTTCTCTGATTTCTGTGGAAAAGTTTTATTAACATTTAATGTTACAGCATTTTGTACAGGGTTGACGTGAGAAACCTTTACTTTCCTCAAAGCCAGAATTTTGCATTATCCATTATATAACTCTTCTGTATACACCTGAATGATAAATCCTTCCAAATCCAAAAATGAAATGAGAAGAGGATGTGAAAGGGAAATTCACAAAAGAAGACATACAGTCAGCTAGTGAATATCAGAAAACAAAGATGCTCAACATCATTAATAAAGAAATGAAAACTAAAATGTCAATGAGACATTATTTTCGTGGGCCCCATTGTAAAGATTAAAATGTTAATTCTTAGTATAAAATGCAGAAACTGGTTTTCTCATATTTGTATAGGTGAAAATTGGTTCAAACTTTCTGGAAAGAAACTTGACAATATTAAAAAGAATTTTCCTGGTTTCAACCCAATAATTCCACTTATTGAAATTTATTCCTGGGAAATAGTCATGGATATATGAAAGGATTTATCTTCAGCATTGCTTTTATTTGATGTAAACTCCCTCTCAAATCCTTAAATTACAAGAGGAAGTTAGCTAAATAAATTATATTATGGAAATACAGTGAAATACTATACAACTATTTAATTTTAGGGGCTATTTGACAGAGAATAGCTTTATTCATGTAGCCTTATATGAAGAAAGTACAGAGTATTCAAGATTTTATTAAATGTTGGTATTGAAAAATGACATTCGTAATTACCATTTTTCCAATTATGTGGGAAAATATTCGTATCATGTAGTTAAGAAAAAATAGATTACAAAACAATATTATAGTATAATTGTAATTTTATATAAAAGTATATTTCTAGATGATATTGGAACGTTATACATCAAAATGAGAATAATGATTATTTCTGGAAGCTAGGATTATGTATGATTTTAATTTTACCATTTATGTTTTCCTATCTTTTCTGATTTTTCTTTTAAAATTTAGTTTTAATTATACAAGTAATCACACACACATATTCACTGTAATAAGATACTCAAACAATACAGAAGTGGAGAGTACAAAGTGAAAGTCCACTTTCCATTGCGTTTCCCCCAAGCGCCCAATGCTGATGCTTGTTAGTTATGATTTTGGGGTGCCTTCCCAGATCCCTTTCTGGGGGATCAGGAACTCTCTACTACCTTCTCTGCATCATTCTAGTTTGCCGGCCATAGACTGGCTGCTTTCAGCCATCTTTCCTGGGCTCTTCTGGCCGCTGTGCTCTGCTGAATGTGGGGCTGCTCTGAGAGGCTCTCAGTATCCCTGGCTCTGCCAGGGGAACAGGGTCTCCCTGGGAGTCCCTCTGACCCTCTCCTCCATGTTACTGACCTGAGAGCATCTAATATTGTGCCCTTTTCTTCTCTCTTCCTCCTCTTCTCTCAGTCAGATGTTTCCACCTTCTCCTTAGGTGGGTGTTAACTCCTGAACTTTCTGTACCTTTGGTTTTTGAAAATTTCTCAGCTGGCTGAGGCTTGGTTTATAAGGGAATCTTTAGAATACTGGGATTCATTCTCAATAAATCTTGGCATTCAAGAATTTCTTTCTCCTCTTCCTGCTCCTCTTATCCATCCCTTCCTCTATTTCTCCCTCTCCATTTCCCCCTTCCTCTCCTCCCTCCCTCCTTCCTTCCTCTCTTTCTGCTGTAGACTAAAACATCTTATTTATAAGTCCTCTACCTAACACTGACTCCTTTCATTTTTATTTCTGCTCAAACAATCCTCAGCCTGTAGCTGAATTGGGAGAAGTTCAAATACAAGGAAAAGGGGGGAAAAAGAGCACAATGACATATTTTTAAAAAATTCTTATCAAGGTACAGAGTTAAAAAAGGTTATACTGCACATACAATTTTTAACATCTTTATTGGAGTATAATTGCTTTAAAATGTTGTATTAGTTTCTGCTGTATAACAAGTGAATCAGCTATACATATACACATATCCCCATACCTCCTCCCTCTTGTGTCTCCCACCCCTCTAGGTGGTCACAAAGCACCGAGCTGATCTCTCTGTGCTATGTGGCTGCTTCCCACTAGCTATTTCACATTTGACACATACAGATTTTTTAAGGTCAAGTTTATAGAGGTCTAACTTATACATAGTAAAACTCACCCTTTTTAGGTCTATAGTGGATGAGCTTTGCTAAAGGCATGCAGCAACATAACCAAGACCACAATCAAGATGTAGAACATCTTCATCACCCTAAACGGTTCCTTCCTGCCCTTTTGTAGTCAGTCTCTTCCCCCGACCCTCAGCCTCTTGCAGCCACTGATGTGATCTCTAGTTTTGCCTTTTCTAGAATGTGATATCAATTGCAGGATGTAATTTTAAAAATCTGACTTCTTTCACTTAATATGATGCTTTTGAGATTATCCATGTTGTGTATTAGTACAAGTTCAATCTTTTATTAATAGGTAGTATTACATCATATGAATATACAATAATTTGTTTATTTACTTATCAGCTAATAGACATTTAGGTTGCTTCTGTTTTTTTGGTAATGATGAACAAAACTACTATAAACATTTACGTATAGTTCTTTCTGTGGACATACATTCTCATTTCTCTTAAGTAAATATCTAGGAGTAGATTGCTGGGTAGTATAAGTGTATGGTTAACTTTGAAAGAAACATTAAAATGTTTTCCAAAGTGGCTATACCATTTAGCCTTACCACCAGCAATGTATGAGAGTTCCAATTACTCCACATCTGATATGACACTTGCTATTGTCAGGGTTTTCCTTTTTTTGTTGTTGTTTAATCTTAGCTTTTCTAGTAGGTGTGTAGTGGGATTTTGTTGTGTTTTAAATTGGTATTTCTCTAATTTTAAATGATGTTTAGCATCTTTTTGTGTACTTATCTGCCATTGGTATCTCTTCTTTGGTGACGTGTCTGTTTAAAAAATTGAGTAGTTTCTTATTTTGAACTGGAAGATTTTAAAATATATTTTGGATACAAGTCTTTTGTCACATATGTATTTTGTGAATATTTTCTTCCAGTCTGTGGTTTGTCTTTTCATTTTCTTAGTAGTGTCTTTCAAAGAGCGGTAGTTCTTAGTTTAAATGAAGTCCAGTTTATGGATTTTTTAATTGCTTGTGCTTTTTGTGTAATATCTAAGAAATCTTTGCTTAACCCAAGGTTGCAAGTCATTTTTAAAATTTTATAGTTTTAGGTTTCACATTTAGGTGTATGATCCATTTTGAGTTAATTTTTGTATATGGTATATGGTAAGTTTTGCAATTCATATTTTTGCACGTGGAGAACCAATTATTCCAGCACCATTTATTAAAAAGATTATCCTTTCTCTATTGTATTGTTTTGATACCTTTGTCAAAAATCACTTGACCATATATGTGTTTATTTCTGGACTTTTTATTCTGTTCTGTTAATCTATATGCCTTTCCTTATGCCAATACCACACGCTCTTGATTACTGTAGTTTTATAGGATGTCTTGAAACCAGGTAGCGTGAATCCTCCAACTTTGTTTCTCCAAAGTTAGTTTGTCTATTCTAAGTCCTTTGCTTTTCTATATAAATTTAAGAGTCAGCTACTCAATTTCTACAAAGAAGCTGGAATTTTTATTGGAATTCCGTTGAATTGATAGCTCATATTGGGCAGAACTGATATTTTAACAACACTGAGTCTTCCCATCTATGAACACAGTACATCTATTCACTTACTTAGGTCTTTTGTGATTTGTTTCATCATTGTTTTGTGGTTTTTAGCATAAAAATTGTGCACGTTTTGTTAGGTTTATCCCTAAATATTTATGATTTCTGATGGTATTATAAATGGTAACTTTATTTAAATTTCAGTTTCCAGTTTTTCATTGCTGATTTATAGAAACACAATTGACTTTTGTGTACTGATTTTGTATTTTACATCTTTGCTAGACTCATTTATTATTCTATTAGGATTTTTCTAAGTTCTTTGGGACTTTCTTTGTAAACAGTCAGTTTTATTTCTTCATTTCCAATCTTCTATTATTATTATTATTATTTGCTGTTTCACACTGGTTAAGCCCTGCAGTACAATGTTCAATAAGTTTTTTTTTTTTTTTTTTTTGGCTGTGCTGCGTGGCTTGTGGGATCTTAGTTCCCCTACCAGGGCTTGAACCCCGGCCCTTGGCAGTGAAAGCATGGAATCCTATCACTGGACCACCAGGGAATTTCCCAATGTTCAATGAATTTTAAGAGCAGACATCCTCAGTATGGATATTTTCAATCTTTTAAATTATTGTCACTTTAGTGAATGGAAATGGTATATCATTAAAAAAGTTTGCATTTCCCTGCTTACTAGTGAGTTGAATATCTTTTAATATATTTATTGATTATATGTGTTTCTTGTGATAATTGCCTCCATATATACTTTGTAAATCTTTCCTTCAATTGTTTAGCTTCTCTTACTTGATTTGTATGTATTTTTGAAGTATTCTGGTTATTAATCTTGTATATGTTGCAACTATTTTCTCCCAAGATGTTGCTCATCTCAATTTAATAAAATGGGCTTTGGAATATAGAAGTTTTAAATGTTATGGAGTCAAATGTATCAGGCTTTTTTTCTTTCATGATTTCTGAGTTTGTAGCTTGCATAAGAGGGCTGTTCCACTCCAAGATAATACAGATATTGTCTTATAGTTTATTTTTCTACTTTTATAGTTTTACTTTTGAACATTTAGCTCTTTAATCCGTCTGGAATTTCTCTTTCTGTGTAGTGTGTGAAAGATGTACTTTTATAGTTGTATAAATGGTTAAACCAGTTATTCCAACACTCATTTAATCGAATGTCTTATATTTCCTCCACTGCTTTGAAAGCCTTATTTATCTTTTAGTAAATGTTCATATGTCAATGAGTGTCTTTCTGTATTCTGATTTTTTTCCCTTTGCCTTATTTTTCTGAAGTTTTGCTAGTACCATACAATTTTTTTTTTAATTGGGGTATAATTGCTTTACAATGTTGTGTTAGTTTCTGCTGTATAACAAAGTGAATCAGCTGTACATATACATATATTCCCATATCCCCTCCTTCTTGCACCTCCCTCCCACCCTCCCTATCCCACCCCTCTAGGTGGTCACAAAGCACCAAGCTGATCTCCCTGTGCTATGCAGCTGCTTCCCACTAGCTATCTATTTTACATTTGGTAGTGTATATATGTCCATGCCACTCTCTCACTTTGTCCCAGCTTATCCTTCCCCCTCCCCGTGTCCTCAAGTCCATTGTCTATGTCTGCATCTTTATTCCTGTCCTGCCCCTAGTTTCATCAGAACCATTTTTTTTTTTAGATTCCATATATATGTGTTAGCATACAGTATTTGTTTTTCTCTGACTTACTTCACTCTGTATGACAGACTCTAGGTCCATCCACCTCACTACAAATAACTCAGTTTCGTTTCTTTTTATGGCTGAGTAATATTCCATTGTATATATGTGCCACATCTTCTTTATCCATTCATCTGTCGATGGACACTTAGGTTGCTTCCATGTCCTGGCTATTGTAAATAGAGCTGCAGTGAACATTGTGGTACATGACTCTTTTTGAATTATGGTTTTCTCTGGGTATATGCCCAGTAGTGGGATTGCTGGGTCGTATGGTAGTTCTATTTTTAGTTTTTGAAGGAAGCTCCATACTGTACTCCATAGTGGTTGTATCAATTTACATTCCCACCAGCAGTGCAAGAGGGTTCTCTTTTCTCTAAACCCTCTCCAGGATTTATTGTTTGTAGATTTTTTGTTAATGACCATTCTGACCGGTGTGAGGTGATACCTCATTGTAGTTTTGATTTGCATTTCTCTAATAATTAGTGATGTTGAGCAGCTTTTCATGTGCCTCTTGGCCATCTGTATATCTTCTTTGGAGAAATGTCTATTTAGGTCTTCTGCCCATTTTTGGATTGGGTTGTTTGTTTTTATGATATTGAGCTGCATGAGCTGCTTGTATATTTTGGAGATTAATCCTTTAAACAAGATGAAAAGACAACCCTCAGAATGGGAGAAAATATTTGCAAATGAACCATACGATTTTGATTTCTAGAGATTTTCATGTTTTGCTCTTGTAGAGGGATTCTACTTGGGACAACCTGTGAAGAGGCTTAATTAACATCCATTCCAACCCCTTCAAAAGTGGGAAGGCTAAAGGCTGGGTTGCATAGATTCTCTTGTAGTTGAAGTTCTGTTTGATCTTTAATATTTAGAAGGCAAAGTGGATTGCAGTGTTTTGGAGGCTGCTCTTCGCCACTCTGCTGGTGAGCACACAGGAGGATACGTTTGGTTTTTCAACAGCAGTTGTAGCAGAGATGCCATTGTCCGGACCCTGCTTTGGTGCAAATCGTGACAAATATGGAGCATGATGCAGTCAGTAACTACCTGCAGTCAGTAACTACCTGACTCTGTGAGAAGCAGCTGCTCTATTGGACGCCTAATTCTGCATTGAGGCTTTGGGAGATGGTCCTGGACACTCAGCCCAGGTTTGTTTTATTCAACTTCCCAATTGATCTGGTACAGTAATTAATATTTAGAATGATTCTCCTTGTTGTTGATTAGATGAATTCTGTTTTCTGAAGATGAGCGCTGACACAATACATCTGCCATCATATTTATTCTTTGTTGGTTGGGAGATGGGGTATAAGGAAGACTTAATTCTTATAATATGCTCTTTTGTCCTTTTTGTCTTTTGTACCAATATATACGTTGCCTATTCTAATAATAATAATAATAAAATCCAAGTTCACAAAACATTTGTAAGTGATGAAAATTTCATTGTAGATTTTGCAGGGAGATGGTTTGGGCTAGTCTTTGCATATCTCCTGACAAAACTTAAGAAAAATCCTCCATAGAGACTTCAGTTCTCCTCCCAAAGTTCTTCTCAACTGTCATTTTCTAAATTTCTTTCCCAGTTCATTTCCCACAGGCCTCTTTTTGCTGTCTGAATCCCTCACTTTCCTCCCCTCTCCACACATATCATGAGATTATTGCAATATTAAATCACTTCAGAATAAACAAACTCAGAGAGAAATGTTTCCTTGGAAAAATAAAAGAAACCATACAGGTGTGCACTGTTTTGAGCAGCTGGTGTTTCCCATTAAAAGGTTTAGAATTCTAAGCAGTAGTTAGAAAGTGTCATTCTTCCCAGATTTGCATAAAAAGACCTAGACTCATTCATCTTGCCCTGTGATTAAAGGAAGCCAAGTAATTAGCTTCCTCAGGATCTGTTCATCTCTGTTATTAAAATATTGTCTTTAAGATTCAAATCCAACCTTGACTTTTTGCTTTGTGATGTCCCGGCGGGGACTGCAAACTGCATTTTCTGCTTCGCTAGCTGGCTCTGTTAGACTCTGTCAATAGGGGCGCTAGAGGGAGCCTGGAGGTTGGCAGAGGGAGAAGAACTTGCTGCTTTCTGCTCACCTTCTGATTCTGAGTGTCATTCCAGCAATGCTTCTTTACCCTGGCAGCAGCAGTTCATCCCCTTAGTAGCAGCTGAGTCCAGTTTGCAGCTTTTGTAGCACATGTAAAAGCAGTTTCATTGTGTGTCCCCTCAGAGACACCAGCAGGCTGATGCCCCACAGGGGATCGTTCATCTGGTTCACAGTTGTATCTCCAGCTTCTAGAACAATGTTTTATAGAAGGAATCTAATAAATATTTTATAAATGGATACATTTTAAAACTTAGGCTAGAAATATGGTAGATTTCAAATGTCAAAAGAGAGTGTCTTTTCCACCCCTCCAAATCAAGATACTATCTTAGGGACTTTGCATTAATTTTACTAAAGTAGACATTAATTCTTCCATTTTTAGATGAGGAAATTGAGGCTCAAAGGCTTAAGTAAATCACATACCCAACTTTACTAATCTTATAAACAACAGAATTGGACTTCAAACTCTGGTCCCATCTGAGCCTTAAACCTGGGCTCTTTTCCCTCTGCCCTACAACAATTGTAACATTTTATGGACCGGGGGGAGAGTCACTGACAAAGTATACATGTTCCGACGTTACATATGTATACATTAAGGGTGTGTATCTATGAGGAGCAAAGATTTTAGAAATAGTACTATTATAATTTTCATAAATCTAATGAAAACTCATGGAAATTTGTGATAAAAATGCTTTATAAACTCTGAGAATGACCAGCAGCATACATTCTGGGGAGACAGGAGACTGTGGGTTCTATTTCTGGCTCTGAGGCTAATTAGCTTTATGACCTTGGGTGGCCCCAGGATCTCCTTGTGTTTCACTTCTCTCATCTGCAAGATGAGGGCTGCAGTTGCTGGGACTTCTAATGCTCATACCATCTTAACTTGGCAATTCTATATGTGATATAAAAGTGAACTAGCTTGCACCATGCAGACAGTGGGAATCATCTAAATGTAAGTCAGGTAATAAATAAACAGAAACACAGACCCACTATTCTTCCATTGAAATGTTTATATTACCACCCATGAAAATTTATTCTTATAATTTATGGATTGTGCTCTAGGAAGAATTTGCAAAAACATTAAGTAATGTAACATATTTTTTCCTTTTAAAGTTTGAGTTAGCTACCTTGAAGCTAAAATGATTTCTGAAGATCTGTGTTGTTTAGAAACTTTATTCTTCACATTGGAAAATTAAATGGAGGACTCGGTTTTCTCTTACTGGCATCATGGAAGGGTCTATTGAGAGTCTTATCCCATTAGGTGAATGAAATAAGGCTTCCTACTTATTTGTTCTTGAATTATTTCTAAAAGGAGGCACTAAAATATCTTGGTTAAATTCTCTTTGCTTTGTGGCTTTGAAATTCAGTTATTTTGGGGGGATGTATCAGAAAGAATTTTTTAAATGACTCAGTTAAAAAGAATAGTTGCATCACAAGTTAAATTCACTGAAATGTCTATTAGTTGAGCACATGAGGAACCCCCAACATTCTCACGGATTTATGGATCTCCAAAATTTGTGACCACTGTAGCTTAAGGTAATAAAGATGCCACCTCCTTTCCTCCAAAGATGCCACTCTCTCTCACCTCCAAGGGAGAGAGTGGAAGAGAGAAGGGCAGAATTTCAGTAGAAAGTGCCCTGGACTGGGGCTTGGTAGTCCTGAGTTACAGTTATCCACTGGCCAGGGCTTTCTTTTCATTTGGGGCAAGTGCACATCTTTCTCTGGGACCCACCTGTAAAGGGAAGAGTGCAGGAAAATATCCTTGAGACTCTTTCTGGTTCTACTAATCTATGATTTTAGAGCTGAATTTTGGGGACATCCATAGTCTAGAGGAGACTGGGTGAAGGGGAGCTGTTTGAAGGAGTTGCCTCAGCAGAGGCTGATTTTGAGTAAGGAATACTTGGAACTGAAAAGGCGGAGAGCCCACCACGATGGCATCTTCCCAGTGGCTGTGTTTGGATCCCTACCCACAGACAA
Organism: Globicephala melas; assembly: GCF_963455315.2. Taxonomy (NCBI): domain Eukaryota; kingdom Metazoa; phylum Chordata; class Mammalia; order Artiodactyla; family Delphinidae; genus Globicephala; species Globicephala melas. The sequence goes on along the minus strand of NC_083317.1, from coordinate 108,186,864 downwards.
GCACGCAGCCCAGGATTACCTTTGGTTGGAGTCCTGTTCCAGATAAGTAAGGCTGTCTGGGGTGATACTAACAGAGACCTAACTGGCTTTTCCAGAGGAGTCAGGAGAGGGCTTTAATCTGGTGCAGGCTATTTGACTAATTGGCATTGTGCAGCTTGTCCTGGGAGCAGCAGAACAAGAGCCAGTTCTCCCAGGAGGAGAAAGTACTATTGGTTCAAGCAGTTATATTTAATAACCCATGACCTCCTGAGACAGATACTGATAAGAGAAAAATGTTATTTATTCTCCCTTCACAATCCAAAGTGTCACATTCTTCTAGGTCAAATTTTTGTCTTTCATTTCCACCTGATTTTAATGCAGATAATTTCTATTTTAGTAACCTCCAAGAATCCTATCTATCAAGGAGAGAAAGAAAAATGGACCAAAGAAAAAAATTCCTTAGGTTAAATATTTTCAAATTACAGTTTAGTTGGCTGTTGATGCAGTAAAACTAGTGTCCAGATAATGGTCTCATTCATTTAGACTTTCAGTCTTGTTGTTTTATTATAGTTAGTCATGTTGAAGAGTCTTGGGACTGGAGGGGACTTTTTAGAGACAATCTAGTCCATGGTATGCTGGTAAACTGGCTCTCTGAAAACAAAGGTCCAGATTTGTAGCCTTTGCTGATTTCTGTGGTGTGAATACTCACAGTAGCCAGTTTCAGGGTATCAGTGTGATGCCAGTGAATCTGGAGTTGGGAGATGCACAAATTGGCTCTGGTGATCTGGTAAGAGCCAGTTTCAGCACATCCCTGAACATCCTCAATGAGGAGATATTCTAAGGGATGCAGAGATGATGCAGTGTATTAGTGGAGGATATCTATAGGACAGATATGATTTAAGGAGTGGGCAGCTTCTGAGAGGTACAATGAGCCAATGTGAATTTTAGATGATTCTTAAAAAATGAAATTGAAGCATATAAGTGAATATAAATGTCTGATCTTGGGATGAAAAAAAATAGCTTTTTCCTAAACTTAAAAGTGATTTTAAAAAGGGGGAAAAAAGTAATAGAAGAAATTACATGAAAGATGCCAATAGTTTCAATTACATAAAATTTAAAACTTCTTAATGTCAAAAAAAGCATACAACACTAATGGAAAAAGCAATAGTCTGGAAAAGCTCTGTACCTAAATATGAGAGAGAAGTGGTTAATAACCTTTATATGTAAAAAATTCATACAAATCAATTAAAAACACTGACACTATAAAAGTAAATGAGCAGAGGATAGATGAGGACATACTAATGACTAATAAAACCAGATAGCAAGTATATGCAAATTAAAACAATAAACATGTTAAAAATGAGCATACCCAAATCTGGATGGGGTGTGCCAAGCAGTGCTTTCTCATATTGCTAAAAGGTGTGAAAACTGATATAATTTTTTTTTCTGGTAGCAAATTGAAATTTAGACCTTTTGATTTCATAATTCCACTTCTAGGAATTTAGAAGCTAAAAATAAAAAGGATGAATACAAAGGAAAAATTAAAATAGTTTGTGGAATAATAGTTCATAAGTTATGAAACATTCATTTGCAGTAATATTATATAACCATTAAAATATTTCTAGGTTTTTAATGACTTTGCTGTGTAATAGAGCAAAGAACCTCGAGTTGGGTATATGGGATAATCTCAACAATATGAAATATACTATATCACTAATATGTATAAAATTGATAATTAATAAAAACCTGCTATATATAAAGAAAAAGAAATATAGTATATGACAGAGAAAAGAATGGGTGAAGTGTGCCAACAGTGGTTATTATAGGAGGGTGGCATTATGATGTCTGTGTCTCTATTTCTGCTTTGTAAATAACATCATCTATATATCATTTTTCTAGATTCCACATATATGTGTTAATATACAATATTTGTTTTTCTCTTTCCGACTTACTTCACTCTGTATGACACTCTCTAGGTCCATCCACATCTCTACAAATGCCTTTTGGGTAAACTTTGAAAAGACTTTTATAAAGTGCCATTTTCTTTAACATCCCAGCCATTAGACTTTTTGTTTAGTCCTCTGTCACTAAGAGATTTATAACCTATAAGCATAAAATAATATAAAATATGGACAACAGTAATTAAAATTACATGGATGAGAGGATTTCCAAAAATGTTAAAAATGGATACCTTTTTGTCAAATGTCTTTGACATTTTGAAAGAAAGTCTCAAATCTATAGTAAGCTATCACATGGCATCAGTTATTTGCCAAATTGAGCAGCATTTGTATTGTGCTTTACCCTTTAAAATGTATGTACATTCATTGTCTCACTTCTTTGCTAATCTTCACAAAACTCAGGGTCAGGAATAATTACTGTCATCTCCAGTTTACCACTAGAAAGCCAACTCAGGGCTCATGATTCAAACCTGGATCTTCTCATGAGAAATCCCAAGCACAGTACTGTACGCCAGTTTTTCTACAGTTTTCAAGTAATCCAATAGGGTCCTGACAACAAAACCCAGAAATGTAAAATAAATTTTTGTTACAAGAGTTTTTAGATTTGAAGCTCTATTTTAATTTTGGAGACCATGATACCATCTGGAATTGCTATCCCATTTAAAGCTGAGACAGTGAGTCATGATTCTCTGACCCATATATATTGTTTACTAGTTTTCTTTTCTCTTCTTCCTAAGATTCTCTGTACTAGACAGGAGACATATGGCTGAAACCTTGTGACAGCCAGAGCTGTTGCACTGTACAGCTCCAGGGAGCACAATTCACATCATAATCTATGCAAATGGAATCTTCTGGAATGGTGTAGTGCCCAGTCTGTGTAGCTGTACATGGCTTTGGTGACACTGGCATGAATCTGGCCTTTCACTGTGGTACTCAGTTCAGATAGTGTTAGTCCTGAGGATGGTGACCAACATAGGGGTCTAAATCCTTGCATCCCAAATTTTGCCCCAGTCCTAGGTGATATATGTAGCACAGAGGATACTCCAAGAATACAAATGTTTTGTTATTAACTAAGCTACAACTCTCTTACCCTAACTCAGTGGTTTTCAACCCTGGGCACAGTGGCAATGTCTGGAGATAATTTTGGTTATGACGACTGGGTACCTAGTGCTATTGGTCTCTGGTGGGTGGAGAGTCCAGGGATACTGCTAAGCATCCCAAAGAGCATGGGACAGGCCCCCTCACAACAAAGAATTGGCTCAAAATGTCAAGAAAATGTCAACTTCCTTTTGGTGAGTTGGGCTAGTTCATTTTTGAATCTTAAGGATTTTCTTTGCTCTTTCAGTCAGGGCTTGAATAGAAGAAAGCTAGAAGGTTCCTATCTCCTAAATCCACACCCTCTTGGGAATTTTCTATTTCCCCTTAGAAAAAGAGAAACAAAAGTTCTTTCTGAGGTGAAATCTTCTGAGCCATTTACCCAATGTCCTTTCTTTCCTATAAGTTTTGGTGCAGCCAGTGGTGTGAAATATTTCTTAGAGCAGGACATGCATGGTTGGAATCCCCCAGAGGGCATGGGCCTTGAGCACCCCTGAGAGTTCTCACTACTGCATCCCTGAACCCCTACAAGTGGAGAAGAAAGAACGTGTACCTCTAAGGGAATGAGGGTCCTAGCCTGAAGCAGGCCACTGACATATCTTTGAATTCTCTCATTTTATCTTAAAAATGCATAGGAATTTTTTCTACTCTGAATGTCTATATTAATTTTATATAACTTAAAAAAATTATACTTCATTTTGTTTCTCCAAGTCTTCAAATAAAATTTAAGCTCCATGAACTTGTACGTGTTTACCCTGTTGCTTTGCTTACAGGGCCATGTAGAGTTTCTCTCCATTGGCCCTCTTCAGGGAACTAGGAAGGAACCTACCCCCTTTCTACATTAAGGAGAGAACGCCTGATTACTTTGGGTTGGACCAGGGTTAGAAATGCTGAACTGTGCTGTGGTGTTCAGCTGCACCTGAATCAAAAGGAATGGTCCATCATGGTACCCAAACTCTTAGGAGGGGAGTGTTGAACACACCAGTGGATGCATCATGAGTGACAAAGGGGCTCTTTTTTTTTTTTTTTGGCCACACTGCATGGCTTGTGGGATTTTAGTTCCCCTACCAGGGATCAAAACAGGGCCCTCGGCAGTGAAAGTGTGGAGTCCTAACCACTGGACCACCAGGGAATTTTCTGAATGCTCCTCAAAAGAAGAGGGATGAAGGGAAGACAGCTGTAGTCTTGGGACTCGAGGTATAGCAAGAGTTTAACAGTGTTTCAGCCAGAAAGCTAGGACTGTGCCTTGCTGGATAAGATACCAGACCAGTTTCTGTGGAGAATTCCAGGGAGAGATGCCAGAAGACTGGCCTTTGGAGGGAGGCCCGTGCCCTCAGTTGTCCGTCAGCCCCCTGAGGGATATGGCAAAGTTGGTCAAATGGCTTAAGCAGCAATGACTCTGGTGGCTCCACTGGGACCCTGGCCAGATGGCCTTGAACTGACAGCACAACGAGTAATGTGGCCTGTGCTGGCTGTTATCAGGTAATGAAATCCAAAGATTTGTATGGGTGGGGCAGCTCAGAGAAGGTGTTCATGAAAAAACATACTAAGGAAGTATCACGAGGATGAAATATCTCAGAGACAGACTATGGGTGGGTTATGGGTTATGGAGAACTTTTAAGACTCCACCTGCAGGAGGTGTGCATGTTTAAGGCCCAAATCCACTGGGTTGGTTTCGAGCAAATCACTGGGCAGAAGTGCAACAATATTCATGTCACTTTGAAGAATAAAACTTTTTCAGCCTAAAAGTTTTCTGATTAGTAGTGAGATTAGGGGAATTTTTTCGTTAGGCAGTAGAGAAGGGACAGTGGGACATGTTATAATGGCCTGGACCTGCCGGTGCAGGTGAGAGGCACTGGGGTGGGATTCTCTTGATTGCCTTCCAGCTGCAGGATTGGCCTGAGGATCCGGACAAGCCTCCCTCTTGTCACAGTTAATGGTGTGTGTGTGGTGGGCGGGGAGTAAGGGGAAGCCAGGGCAACGAAGAACTACAAGAAGAGTGTAGGCGATCAGAATAGGCCACCCCAAAATATCTCCATTTGGCATAAGGATTACTTTGAGCTGAAGACAACTGAGAAACAGCAGATGCCAAAAGAAGTTCTCTGCCCTCCCCCACTTTTTGCCTAAAATCAGACATAGACTCTTGTTTTGTATTGAAGTATAGTTAGTTTCAGGTGTACAGCAAAGTGATTCAGCTATATATATATTCTTTACAGATTATTTCCATTATAGTTTATTACAAGATATTGAATATAGTTCCCTGTGCTCTACAGTAGGTCTTTGTTGGTTATCTATTTTATTTTTTTATGAGTTTTTGCATTTCTATTGCCTATTTTATATTTCTATTTAAATGTGAGAAAGTTAGCTGTTTGATTCCATTTATACATATTCCAAAACAGGTAACAATAAGGTTATCTATTTTATACACAGTAGTATGTATCTGTTAATCCCAAATTCCTAATTTATCCCTCCCCCCCTTTCCCCTTTAGTAACCATAAGTTTGTTTTCTATGTCTGTGCGTCTATTTCTGTATGTAAATAAGTTCATTTTTTAAATTCCACATATAAGTGATATCACATGATATTTGTCTTTCTCTGTCTGACTTTACTTAGTATGATAATCTCTAGGTCCATCCATGTTGCTGCCTATGGCATTATTTCATTCTTTTTTATGGCTGGGTAATGTTCCAGTGTGTATATATATATATATATATATATATATATATATATATATATATACCACATCTTTTTTTTTTTTTTTTTTTTTTTGGCAGTACACGGGCCTCTCACTGTTGTGGCCTCTCCCGTTGCGGAGCACAGGCTCCGGACGCGCAGGCTCAGTGGCCATGGCTCAGGGGCCCAGCCGCTCCGCGGCATGTGAGATCTTCCTGGACCGGGGCACGAACCCGTGTCCCCTGCATCGGCAGGCAGACTCTCAACCACTGCGCCACCAGGGAAGCCCCTATACCACATCTTTATTCATTCATCTGTCAGTGGACAATTAGGACTTTTTAATGATGGCCATTCTGACCGGTGTGAAGTGATGCCTCATTGTAGTTGTTGTTTTTTTTTTTTAATAAATCTATCTATCTATCTATTTATTTATTTATGGCTGCATTGTGTCTTTGCATGCAGGCTTTCTGTAGTTGTGGTGAGCAGGGGCTACTTCGTTGTGGTGCGCTGGCTTCTCATTGCGGTGCCTTGTCTTGTTGCGGAGCACGGGCTCTAGGTGCGCGGGCTTCAGTAGCTGTGGCGCAGGGGCTTAGTTGCTCTGTGGCATGTGGAATCTTCCCAAACCAGGGATCGAACCTGTGCCCCCTGCATTGACAGATGGATTCTTAACCACTGTTACACCAGGGAAGTCCCCTCATTGCAGTTTTGATTTGCAATTCTCTGATAATTAGTGATGTTGAACATCTTTTCATGTGCCTTTTGGCCATCTGTATGTCTTCTTTGGAGAAATGTCTGTTTAGGTCTTCTGCCTGTTTTTTGATTGGGTTGTTTGCTTTTTTATTGTTGAGTTGTATGAGCTGTTTGTATATTTTGGAAATTAATCCCTTGTCGATTGCATCATTTACAAATATTTTCTGCCATTCTGTAGGTGGTCTTTTCGTTTTGTTTATGGTTTCCTTAGATGTGCAAAAGCTTGTAAGTGTGATTAGGTCCCATTTGTTTATTTTTGCTTTTATTTCTATTGTTAAGACATTGACTCTTAATCACTGGAGACAACTCTGGACTCTTAACAGCCACTGAAAAGAATCTACCTAACAAATCTTACTAAATTAACCCTTATCTTTCATTAGTTTTCCTCCACGTATTATTTTCCCAAAATTTTCCATCCCTAAAAGCCTAAACCACTTTTCCTTTGTCTTGTTGCTTCTTCTACAGATTCGTTGTTTTCTGTTGAGGTGCTATTTAAGTCTAAGTTCTAACTGTCTCTTTGAGTTACTCACTTCCCTGCATGTATGTGTACTGCATGTGTTAATAAACTTGTTTTAATCTTGTTAATCTGTCTTTTGACAGTTTAATTATCAGGGTCCCCGGCCACTGAACCTAGGAGCATAGAGGGAAAAAATTTCTTCCCCTACAAGAGGAAACCGCAGGATGCATCTAGACTTGAGCTCAGATCATGGAGGATGAGACTGACAGCCCTAAAGAGGCAGGCAGGCCAAATGTTGGCTGCTCACCTGGCATGGTGGAGAATCTAGAACCTCTCAGCCTCTTAGCTGAGATCCTTAATGTAGAAAAGATGTACAGATGCCAGGGGGTGGTCAGGAAATGAGCTTGGAGCCCCAGGCTGGCTCCCTATGGCACCAGTCTCCCCTCCTGTGGACACTCCAGACTCTCCCCACACAGGGCTGCTCAGCATTTCTGCCCTTCTTCTCCATACCTTCCTCCTCTCACCTCATCTCCAGATCAGCAGGGTAGTAGTAGGTTGTGTCAGTCAGCATTAACCAGGAAAACAGAATCCGCATCTGGTACAGAGGGAATTTAGTATGGTGAAGTGGTTTTTGGAAGAGCTGTATGGCCAAACTGGAGACAGTGAGGCAGCCCAGAAATTAGCAATAGCAAGAAGCTCAGGTGATAAATGGAGAAAGTCATGTAGCCCAGGAGGCACAGCTACCTGATGGGAGCTAGAAATGAGGTTGGGGCTTGCTCGGTAGCACCGAGGAAGACAGAGGGTGGAGTTTTCTTGACAGGAGCTGGAATCCTGCAGATGAGAAAAATGCTGCTGGAGACATTGCCCAAAGCAGAGAGTGGGGGGTGAGCTTTCTGGCTTCCCCTTCCTTCTGTCCCAATATCTTCCCCTCACCCCACCTGCAGCCCCAGGCTCAAATAGGCTGAACCCAGATGCAAGTCAGTAGGAAGTGAGCCTAAGAAATGTGGTTTGCAGGTGTCAGCCTCCTGCAACACAGAGCAAAGCAGGGGAAGTATGGGGGGAATGGAAGCAAAAGCAAATGGAGAGCTAATCAGCACACGGATGAAGATGTCAGGACAGAGGGAGGGTTCTAGGATCCTATAGTTTATTTTAGTCTATTTTAGCATAGACTCTTACCAGACCTTATAGGACTAGCTTCTGTACTCTAAGCACCCCTGGACCTCGAATGCCTAAAGGAAGTTGTGGGGATCTCTGGGCTCTTAGACCCAGCCAAGGTGGTGAGCACAGAAGTATGTGGTCTGGTCTGAGTATGTGTCCTAAGGAGGACCAGTCTCAGCATCTCCATTCTGCATACAGAACCCATGAGCTGGCATGTGCATCACGGAGAGGCACTCTGACAAGCTCTAGCTAACAGAGGCTCAGTGGGATGGGCCTGAGGAATGAGTTAACTTCAGTGATTTCCCTGGGCCTGTGGAATGGAAGGCAAACTAAAATTGGAAGCTTCCAGCAGGAGTGAGGGGTGCAGCTTGTGGAAAAGAGATACAGTTTGTGGAAAGCAGAGCAGCACTGGGTAGAGTTATAGCACTCTGTGCCTTTTGAGGTGTTAAAGGAAATCAACGATATAAGGAGTCTATTACAAACCTCATAATGGCATTTCAGGGTCTGGAGTGAAACAGGAGGGGAGAATTTTGAATTTTGACTCTGCTGTTTACCAGCTCTGTGACCTCAACAAAGTTATCTAGTTTCCCACAGACTCAGTCTTCCCTCTATAAAATGAGGATAATTGTAATGCCTCGTAAGATTGTTGAGATGATAAATATAAAACGATTTTCTCTATGCTTGGTATATAGTAAGCACGCAATAAACATTGTAAAGTTTTACTGAGTGCTCACTGCATGCCCAACAATAATTTTTGTATTGTTTATAACAATACTTAGAATAATAATTATTATTGTGGGGGTTGTTATACATATTAGCCCATGACTAGAGTGGGACTTCTAGAATGGATCTACCATAATCTGCTATCTTAAGATTCCCTCAGGAGATAAAAATGGGGGTCAAGCCCTCCCCAATGTCCAGGATATAGCAAAGGAGGCCACCTGTCTTTGAATGTCAGTCTATAGGTGAGCTACAAAGATGTGAATTGTATAAATCCTCACACTGCAGCAGCTGTGTTTAGGGAGAGATGTTTTAAACACATGGTGTTGTCCCAGCTGCCATATAAGCTCTCTAAGGCCCTTTTGCCATCAGCCTATGCCGTGAACCTCTATCTAGAAACTGGTGTTGGACATAGCTGAGAGGTCCAATATTATGATAGGATCTTGCCCAGCAAGGTGGTCAGTCTGGTATATTGCAAAGAGCAGGGAATTTGGGTCAAAGGATCTGGATTCCAAACCTGGCTGAACGGGATCTTAGGCTTAATAGACTCTGAGCCTTAGTTTGTCCATTTGTAAAATAGTGATAATATAATCTGTACTCTTCTTAACCACAGAGTTTTTGTGAAAGTTTTTGGAAATGATAAACATTTACATGTGCTGATATTATCATTTTGATATTATTATTACTGCTCTCAGGCACAATAGAAAGTCTTCTTTATCTATATAAATATAGAAAAATAATAAATGTACTAAAGGGATGAGAGGAGATGTTTTGTTCAGAAACCTAGAGAGATCTGATTTAGCGAAGAAGCTTTTGCCTACAGAAAGACAAGTACTGCATGATATCACTTACATGTGGAATCTAAAAAAGTCAAACTGAGAGAAGCAGAAACTAGAATGGTGGTTACCAGGGGATGGGGGTGCATAGGGACAATATTGGTCAAAGGGTTTAAAGGTTCAGTTATGCAGGGTGAATACGTTCAGGGGATCTCATGTACAACATGGTGACTGTAGTTAACAGTATCCTACTGTATACTTGAAATGTGCTATGAGAGTAGATCTTAAATTGTCGTCACATACACACATACATGGTAACTATGTGAGGTGATAGATTTGTTAATTAACTTGAGTGTGGCAATCATTTCACAATGTATATGTATATCAAAACATCACATTGTATACCCTAAATGTATACAATTTTTCTTTGTCAATTATACCTCAATAGAGCTGGAAATAAAATTTAAAAAAGGAAGCACAGAAGAACATTGGAGTCTATGTAATTGTGCCCTTCACCCCACAGTGAGGTACCACCCCTCTGTCCTCCTATGGTTGTGTCAGTTAAGAAGTAGCTTCCAAAAAAAAGGCAGTTTCTGAATCACATGCAATCTGCCCAGCACTGCAGACTTTCTAGGATGTATTTCATAATGACTCTTAAGACAATTTTCTGAATCATTTGGGAGTAATGCTTCTCAGATCTTCATTCTGACATCTCAGTTAGAGACGGAAACTTTGATGACATATGTTGGATGAGCCCACTGCTCTCATTTAAGAAAACTGCCTCTATTTGAATCCAGATGACTAGATTCCTTTTCCCCAAACATCTGCTTGGCTTATGTAAAGGGAGCTGGATGGTGTTCACAATCAGAGCTTAAAAATCTGTATGGGTCTGTCTGTAGGTTTCTCTCTTTCCAGAAAAGTTAAAGACGAAATGAATTCAGATTTATGTTAAGTTTTGAATTAGTCTGTCCTCATTATAGTATTGGGTAAGTCATTTGCTCAAAGGGTAGCAAAGTAAAATGGCTTTCCAACGGAATACCAAGCAATTACTTCTCTGTAAACTTTCCCACAGTCCTTACATACGGACAGGCTCTTCTGTTCGATCACGCATCTCTCTTCTAGATACTCAGGATACAGGCTAGTCTTACATCCTTTGATTAATAATACGCCCTTTGAGGTTTGTGATTATACAGAATGATGTTTCATTGTACCAAGTTTTCAGCCTGAAGTGGAGACCATGGAGACAATGAGAAGTCACGTCAACATTCAATTCAGTTCTTTTTCACTAAAATCCAGTTTGGAATGAACCAAAAGAGCTCATCTGAAATTATAAATGACTATGAATACATTAAAGGGATAAAACAAGACAGCTCTTTGGAAAAGAGCAAAGGATAAATTAGTCAAGAATTATACTAAACTATCAACGAAGAGATTTTTAAAATATTATACTTCACATTTTCTTTGCTCTTTTTTTCAGGTTTTGTGATCCTTTAACGTCTTTTCAGCTTTAGATACTCAGGATTAAAATAATTACTTTCTATATAGTTTCTTCTGTTTCCTTGGTAGATCTTTCTTCAGAGACTCAGTTCAGTCATTCTCCAAACTTAGTTTTCTGTTAAGTGTGGCCTCTGAAATCTAATACTCGTCTAGGAAATCGGAAGCTTATAAGAATTGTGTCAGGGGCTTCCCTGGTGGTGCAGTGGTTGAGAGTCCGCCTGCCGATGCAGGGGACGCGGGTTCGTGCCCCGGTCTGGGAGGATCCCACATGCCGCGGAGCGGCTGGGCCCGTGAGCCGTGGTCGCTGGGCCTGCGCGTCCGGAGCCTGCGCTCCGCAACGGGAGAGGCCACAGCAATGAGAGGCCCACGTACCGCAAAAAAAAAAAAAAAAAAAAAAAGAATTGTGTCAACTTCACATACACATACACTCTTATTTTTTCTTTCTTTTTTTTTAAAAGTCTTTCCTCTGAAAAGAATCCACATCAAGTTTCAAAGAGTGGACAGTGGCTGTTGCCCCACTGATAGAGCACAACTCACGTCCAGCTCACTCATGACCTTCCTTCTGCATTTCCAAATTCCTCCTTCTCTTTTTCTAGACCTGTCCAAGCCATCACTGTCTGCCCCATGTCTTAGACTTCAAACCTGATAGTTGGAAACTTTGGATTCTGCTTTCCCCTCTTTCCATCTAATCCAGTTAGCCACCAAGCCCAATTCCGCCGATGAAATATTTTTCTAAACAATTGTGTTCAAGTCACTCTTCTGAACCAGAAAGATTCAGTGCTCCATATTGTTTATAGAATAAAGATCAAATTCCTCAATCTGGTGCTGTAGAATCTCCATGTCTTCATCCCAACCTACCTTTGGCCTTATGTCTAAATTACCCATGTGTTTATTTTATGCTTCTGGGGAACCAAGTTTATAAAGGTTTCCTGATTTATTCTGGTTCTAAATCATACAAATTTCTACCATTATTTTACATTAATTTAAAAAGTTATATAGTAACATATGGTGATTTTAGAAACCATAGAAAATACAAATGAGCAAAATTTTTAAAAATCTATAATTCAAACTCAGAGATGATTACTGCCAACATTTTGCTGTATTTTCTTTCAGACTTTTTTCCATACATATTTTATACATATGTAAATTTATAAAACTGAATTTTACTATACATATACTGTAATCTAACTGTTTCAATAATTATATTTCTGAACATAATTACATGTTTACATTTCCATATCTTGGCTATCAAATGTATGGATGTTTAATTATTTATCTGATCTCTTATTTTAAGCATGTAGGTTGTTTTCAATTTTTTTCACAATTAAATTTTTTTTTCCTACAAACTTTATTGTAGCAAACATTTTGTACAAATTCTTAGTTAATTTCTTGGGGTTAATTCCTACAAGTGAAATTGGTTCTTGAACATCTTTAATGTTTTCTTTTTTGTTTTTTTTTTTTTTTTTGCTGTACGCGGGCCTCTCACTGTTGTGGCCTCTCCCGTTGCGGAGCACAGGCTCCGGACGCGCAGGCTCAGCAGCCATGGCTCACGGGCCTAGCCACTCCGCGGCATGTGGAATCTTCCCGGACCGGGGCACAAACCCGTGTCCCGTGCATCGGCAGGCGGACTCTCAACCACTGCGCCACCAGGGAAGCCCTTTAATGTTTTCTTATCACTCACTTTCTAACTTGTAATAATTTTGATATTTCTTTTTTGGATCGAATTCAACTTCTTTCCATTTTTATTAATGTTTGAAGATTAAACTCAGAACTGTTAATCTAAGAAAAGATCAGACCACTGTATAGCATAGGGAACGCTGCTTCACTTCACTGTACAGTAGAAACGAACAAAACATTATAAAACAACTATATCTAAGCTCATGAGGACCTATTGTTAGAGTTTCAGGAAACTTGCAGTATAGTTGATACCACTCGGAATAGCTTGAATTCTGCCGTGGTGGGAATATTTACACTACAGAAACCAGCAAATGCTACAAATCAAGTCCCCTTCCCCAAGCCAGTTGTTAAACATTTACCAGCACACGAATGGATGTGTTTAACTCCATACACCAGGGTGGGAAGTGGCAGCGAGTAGAAGTGAGAGGTAGGCATGTTAAATGGTCATTGGTTGAGCCAGGCAGCAGCATGTACCAAGCTTACCATCTGATGGGAGAGTTAGATGCAACATATGGAAACGTTTATTAGTCTTTTTATTTAGAAAGACTAAAGTTAACCTTTAGCTAAGGTTATTCCCTGCTATAAACAAGTATGGATCAAAATTAGGTGTGTTCTACTGGGTATGTTAGTTATATTCTTAAATTCCCAATACATTGGTTTTTACTGTACTGTAGTGAGATCAAATTTGATATTTTGAGCAGTAAACTGTTTAAAGCTCTTTTAATACCAGTGACTGCAGGAAATCAGAGCTGGGGAGGACCTCTCGAGATCGTCTAGGACAGCGCCTTCATCAACCAAAGGGAACCTGAGGCTCCCTTTGGTTGATGAAGGGAATGTGCTTTGTCCCAGACCCCAAAGCCAGGGAGTGGAGCGGTCCTCCTGGAACCCAGGTGTCCTGACAGTCCAGTATTCATTCCAACACCTGAGGGTTTACGACCCACCTTTCTGCTTCCTGCTCCTTCCCTCTTCTCTGTACATGCTCACGCTGGTATCCCTTTTACCAGCTTTGGTGGTGCTAGGAAGTTTTGCTGCTATCTGCCATCTGTCTCCCAGGAAACCTACTTTAAACTGCTTTGTTTTAGATTTTAGAGAATGGAGCCTTGTTTTTTGTTTTTGTTTTTGTTTTTGCGGTACATGGGCCTCTCACTGCTGTGGCCTCTCCCACTGCGGAGCACAGGCTCCGGACGCACAGGCTCAGTGGCCATGGCTCACGGGTCCAGCTGCTCCGCGGCATGTGGGATCCTCCCGGACCGGGGCACGAAGCCGCGTCCCCTGCATCAGCAGGCGGACTCTCAACCACTGCGCCACCAGGGAAGCCCTGTTTTTGTTTTTTTAATGAGAGAAGCTTAAAGAATTTGATCTCTGCTACAGTACAGTACAAATTAATATTTGAAATTTAAGAATATGCCTAATATACCTAATTGGAACATACCTAATTTCGACCAAAAAAAAAAAGAAAAGAAAAGATCAGATCAGAGCTAAGGATAAGGTAGAGATGACATTTTGGCAGTTCATTTTACAGTTCATAGCGCTTATTAACTCCAACCAGAATTACATGTGCTGTTAATATAAAACTTACTCGCAACATGGTTTATGTTTGGTTGGCCCCCATCCTCTCATCTCTGAGTGAATCAGCTAAGTCACTTCCCACAGTGCTGTTGATCTAGTTTAAACTTTGTTACTGTGATATAAACTTTGTAAGTTTAGGTTTGCCTGGCTAGCTGCCAGAGACTGTTTTTTTTCTTAAGGGCAGTTGGTCTGTTATTCAGGTAATCCACCACTGAATGGATGTTCATTTTATTCTCTTAATTGAAAAAAGCATTTATTGAGCCCTATTGTGAAGATGACTCTGCTAGCTCTGGGGCACAGTGACAAATAGGACAGGCTCTCCCAAGATGCTTAATTTAAAGTCTAGTAGGGGAGGCTGACATGCAAATACCTAGATTCTTTCTCTGTGTCATGTGCAGCAATAGAAGCACATGCAAGGTAACAGAGATAGTAACTCTTTAGGGAGGGGTCAGGGAAGGCAGCCTAGAACAGGGGACAGCTGAGATGCCTTTTTGAGGATAAACAGGAGTTTCTTTTTTGGTTGTGTAGTGAGATGGGTAGCGAAGAGAGGGAAGAGGGAGAGCAGTATTTTTAAACACAAAGGAGACTAAAACAATATGGTGTACTTAGGAAACAATATGCAGTCTGTATTATCGGGAAAAATGCTGTGGAGAGAGGAAAGAGTGTGTGACAAGGTTTAGAGGAGGCCAGTGGCCAGGTCGTGAATGGCTTTGTGCTATCGTGAGCTTGGACTTGACTCTGGAAGCATTGGTGACTTGATGAGATTGTTGTTTTAGAAAGATGTATTAGATAGCAACACAGTGCCTGGATTTCAGATGAGAGGTACTGGAAAACAAGAAGACTAGCTAGGAGATAATAATAATTACCCACGAAAGAAATGAATGGAGTTGGGGACAGGAGAGTGATGATGGTAGAAAAGTACAGATGCCCAGGGTACTGGACCAGGGCAGGGACCTAGAGGGCTTGAATGGGCACAACACTGAGACAGGACTTGAAAAAAAAAAAGAAACAGGGCAGGGCAGTTGAATGATTTACGAGCATCCAGGGGGACAAAATTAAGAGCCAGTGATTCTAAAAGAGAGAGGACAAGGTAGAGTAGAGAGCAGAAGCCACGTGAGATACAACAGACTGGGCTCTGGGAATGCCAGGGAATACCCAGAGAATAAAATCCATGAATTTTCTAAGTAGGACAAACAAAAAAGCATCAACAGGGATATCCATAAATAGACTACAAAGTAAAATTTTCCTCCAACCTGAAAATCTGTAAAATACCAGCAAAAGAGAAGTCCTTGGAAAAAAATGCTGAGTTGATTCCATGGTAATCTTCATCTGGATGTGGAAATCTCATTTAGAATAAAATTCCCTGGGCAAATCTAATA
The DNA here is from genome assembly GCF_963455315.2 of Globicephala melas. Taxonomy (NCBI): domain Eukaryota; kingdom Metazoa; phylum Chordata; class Mammalia; order Artiodactyla; family Delphinidae; genus Globicephala; species Globicephala melas. The sequence goes on along the minus strand of NC_083317.1, from coordinate 108,171,177 downwards.
GAACACTTCCCCTATTTTACTGGCTTCTTTATATCTCTGGTAGGGAGAAATTTTGTACACTTGCTTATAACCTTTACTGGATAAAGAGGCAAAAATATGTCATTTATAGATGCTGAAAACCATCCGTCTAAGTGCTAACATTTGCCAGTTACCCTCTACTTTTCCATGGGTATCATTCACTTCCTTTGGTTTGCACTGTGTTCTAGTTATGTAACGCTGTGTAAACAAACCAGTTCAAAAGTTAGTGGCTTAAAACAACAATATTTTGCTTATGAACCTGTAACTTAGCAAGGTCTTGGCTGGGGCAGCTTGACTCTGATCCATTTGATGTAAGCGTTGGCAGAGGCATGGAAAGCTCCCCACTGGCATATCTAGTGGAAGACTCAAACAGATGGGGTATGGAACAACTGGAGCTCCGTGGCCATCTCTCACTGTTTCTATGTAATCTCTCTAGTACGGTGGCTTCAAGGTAGCCAGACATTCTTTGTATGTTGGTAGAGGGCTCCCAAGGCATGGAGAGAGGAAGAGAGAGAGAGAGTGTGAGAGCAAGAGCCAGGGGGGAGCCATAACGCCTTTTCTAACCTCCCTTAGAAGACAGCAAGTATCTCTTTTGCTATATTAAAGTTATTAGAAATGAGTCACTAATGCCAGCCCATATACAGGGGAAGGGAATTAGATTCCACTTTCGGTAGGAGTGACAAATAATTTGTTTTAAACCAAAGCAGTCCAAATGAGGGATAGTTTGCAGGAAAGGAGAGCATACCTACCATTGTAGCCATAGTTTGGTTGTAGACCCTTTATTTTAGAGACCCTTACCAGAGACTTTTTTTTTTTTTTTTTTAATGCCTGGAAGATTTTTGTTGTTGTTGTTGTTGGGGGTAGAAGTTTATTAATTAATTAATTTTTGCTGTGTTGGGTCTTCATTTCTGTGCGAGGGCTTTCTCTAGTTGTGGCAAGTGGGGACCACTGTTCATCATGGTGCGCGGGCCTCTCACTATCGCGGCCTCTCTTGTGGCAGAGCACAGGCTCCAGACGCGCAGGCTCAGTAGTTGTGGCTCACGGGCCTAGTTGCTCCGCGGCATGTGGGATCCTCCCAGACCAGGGCTCGAACCCGTGTCCCCTGCATTAACAGGCAGATTCTTAACCACTGTGCCACCAAGGAAGCCCCCAGAGACATTTTTGACTCCTCCCAAACCCTGCTTGGGTTCCACCTGACCTAACTTTCCCAACTTCAGGCTTCCATAACTTCTGATGGCCCCAAAACAACATGGTATAGTGGAAAGAGCAGGTATTCAGAGTCAGAAAGGCCTGATTAGTACTCTCCTGGTCTCAGGTGTGCTACTGACTTGCTGTGATTGCCCTGTGACTCAGACAAGCTTCTCACGGGGGTTGGGTGGGGGGTTTGGTCAGACCACAGTTGATATGCTTTTTCCTTTAGTTAGAAACAACCACAGAATTTATGTATGGAGCAATTAGCAAGTTTTCCTGAGCTCTTCTTACATGAAAAATGTTTGCTGGGCTCTGTGGAAGCACCAAAGACTGGCCCAGGAGCAGTAGAGTCTGGTTCTAATCAACAAGTGGGAGCAGGCTGTGCAGACAGAAACCAACAGCATTATCGTACTTAGACCCGGGGCAAGTGAAGCTCCCTGTGCCATCCACTGCTCCTCTCCTCTGGCCCCCATAGACTGCAGGGCTCCTATGCTTTGAAATACCTTCCTCAAATTTTTCTAAGTGCCTCTCCAGTGTTAGTTCCAGCTAGGGCCCTTAATGCCATCTGAGCAAAGGTGCTCTGACTCTTTACCAGGTCCAGCATAGGCCCTGGTCTCCCTTTCTCTCCTTCAGGGTGCTCTCTGACTCTTCACCTCTGTGTGTAGGGTTGACCAGATGTCCAGGAACTTCAGGACTCATGACTATAGGGTTGTTCCAGGACTCTGTGGCAGGGTCCAGGTTCTAGAAAAGCATCCTGGCAAGCAGATAGCTTCTCTTGGCTAGCAGAACATTTCTCTTGTAGGTGAGTTATCAGAATGGTGCTGACATGCTGATTCTGAGGCCTGAGAATGTGAATTTCTAGTTTCCAGATGATGTTGTTGACGCTTCTGGTCATAAACCACTGCACTAGCAAGAAACTGTGCCTTCTGAGTGAACTGTGTTCTATTCTTTTTAGTCCTTTGAGAACTTTTGTTCTTACATCCTGTGGTATTGGTAAAATGCCTAGCTCAAGAGCAATACAGGTCTAAATTTCCTCATTCCAATACTAGATACACACAATGAAACTGACTCAGGCATTGCCCTGTGAAACGACCTCTGTAAATGCCTTTCCTGGCTGACCTGCACTGTTGGTCAATGCTCAGTCAGAGCAATGGGTTTCTCATCTGTGTGGCTCACACAAACATGATACGTGATAGGCCAAGTACTTGGCTTGAGGACCAGAAGGGTGACTCTGCAGCTCTAGGACTATCTGATTCTTACTGTGGTTAAATGCCATGGGGGTGGGTATGAGTGTGCCTTCTTTTACATATTTTCTCAAATTTTTGGTGAAAATAGGGTTTTAAAAAATCGAATCAATATTTGCTGGAGGAAGTAGCTCTTCAAAGGAAAATGATAATGGATATTTGAAAGGCAGCACTGCTTTGGGAGTTTGGATTTTAAAGAAGGGGCTGAGTTTGTGGCCAGGGTTTCTGAAGTAAAAGAGACTAAAGTCACCCAAAGGGGACCAGCAGGCCAAATGATCCCTGAAGGGTTTTGGGACTTTGCAAAGACATCTCTAGTCCCTGTGACTGAAAACAGCAGGGGATCTTCAACAGTCAACATTTACTAAATAACAGGTGAGGACCAGGTCCACCCCAAGATGTGGGTTCAGATAATGTGGAGGCCTCCTGGGGCTCAAGTACAGTTGCCGCACATATAAGGCACTAAGGAGCATTGCTGAGCAGGGTGGGAACTGAGAGGTGTCAACGAGGTGGTGATGCAGAAACCAGGGGAGGGAGGTGTGTGTGTGGGAAAGCGGAATGCAGTAAGGATTCCCATACGTCATCTTAGTTGTCATTCTATTTACTTAAGGAGGGATTATTATTCCTCTTTTCTAGGACTCAGGGGTTTGCTCCAGATCCTACAGCTAAAGTATCGCAGCCAGGATTTCAATCGTCTTCACATACCTGGTGTATGTAGAAACGGATCTCTAGAATGGGTGATCTGTGTCAAATCATCACTCAACCATCTACTGGCTAGTTAGCTCTTATAGAAAATAGGGTTGTTTACATAAACCAGGCTTATCAAGAGGAAGAGAGAGACAAGAGATGTAAAGTGCCTACCTAGCCTGGTGTTGGACACAAAGTAGATGCTAGAAAGCTTGGCTTCCTTTCCTTCCCTTCTCTTCTCTGCCGAGGAGCCTAAGGACAGGGACTCACTCTGATTCACCAAGAGGCACAAAACACAGGTTTTCTCTCAAGCAAGTTACTTAACCTTTTCAGGCCTCAATTTCCTCATTTACAAAATGGAGATAATAGTGCTTCCTACTTTATAGAGTTGTTGGGGCATTTAAATGGGAAAATGCTTGTCAAGGTCTTAGCGTAATGCACAGCATGTGATTAGTACTCAGTAAATGTTAACTGTACATAATAATAATAAAAATGTGAAGATTTAAGAACCTAGGGTCGTCAGAGCCAGAGGAACAGTAAGCCCTATACCTGTAGATTTGTACCCTGTGCCTGGCATGCCCTTCAATGCCGAGTTAGGGCAGGCCCAGGCCCAAGAGAAGGCCTAGAGGCCCCAGGAGGAATTCGGGACTCTTCTGAGTCATCCTATTTTATTTACTGTGCATGCTATGCAGCTCTTGCCAAGGAGATGGCAGGATTTTCTTTCAAATAAAACTGAATTTTGCACAGTTCTAAGAAGAAGGATTTTTTTCCCCCTCTGTTGCTAAACTAAGCTTCCTAAGGGCTTCTCGCTGGAATGAAGAGAATCAAATGCTTGACTTTTCGATAACAGCCTCTGGTTTAATAATTAGACATTCCAGGAATAACTGCTTTGGCAGAAGTCAGCTACATTTTTTGACAGTGAAAGCGTCTTCTATTTTCTCCCTTCTTTCTATCCCATCACAATAATGGAAGAAGCTATTTGGAAGCCTGGTGTTTTTGTAACACATTTCACTGTTTAAGGACATCATGTATGCTAAGATTTTCCCCAAAGGTCACAACTAGAAATATTTTATGGTGGAGAGATCATGGAAAAGGCCAACTTCCTGTGTATCCCAGCCAGTAGTATCAATCTGAGAAGTTTTCAACTTAAAGCTATATTATAACTCCTCAAAATTTCATTCTATCTTTGCAATAGGGGGCTGGCGCTGTGGAGTTTAAAGACTGGGAAGCTTTGGGGCAGAGAGACCAAAGCATGGATTCCAGCCCAGCCATTAACTTGTCCCTGGCAAGTTATTGAAAATCTGTAACCCTCAGTGTCCTCATCTGGAAAATGCTGGTGATAAACCAATGTTGCAGGATGGTTTGAAGGACGAAGGAATGTATATAAAGCCCACAGTGTGGCATGTGGTTAGCACTCACTCAGTACATTTCAATAAATACTGGATCTTTTCACTTACCTCCTCCACTGCTTTATAATTAGGTAATCATAGGCAAGTCTCTTAGGCCCCCCTGGTATCAGTTTACTCATCTGTAAAATTAAGGGGCTTGGCCAGGGACCAGAAGAATCTATGATTCTGTGATTCTTGATGATGTTATCACTCACTCACAAGCTGCTCCAACACTGAATTGAATGAGCTCCAAGGTGAAAGGTGGAATGACCACAGGGGGCTGGATGGCCTGTGTGGCCAAGGTGGACCCTGGAAGACTTAGGTTTACAATTCAACGGGAAGAGATCCTCTCTCCCCCCGTGTCCACATACCAAATCCTGTGGAAGGGCTCTGATTGGATTTTGTTCATTATAGCTTGTAAATGACATACCACAGTGCTCAAAATACAAAGGCCTGGATGATGTGGCCACCAATATGATGTAGGCCTTGTGATTTATAGTCCAATGATATCTACATGGAATAGAGGAGTTGCCATTTACCAACAAAAAAAGACATGCCAGGCAAAAACTAACAATCACAACCCAAGAGATACCCATGGCAGGAGGCCCAGCAAGCAGAACTAAATCCTTGTATTGATCTCAACCTCCTGTCCACTCAGCCCTGACCCTTCAGAGACCACAGAGAAACAGCAGTGAACCAATGGACCTGGCCTGCAAGAACTTGACCTTTTTTTTTTTTTTTCTATCAGCAGCTTCTTCTTTTCAGTGTCTTGTTCACAGATCTTACATATCATTATCCGTCACATGTCTTTCCAGTGCCAGTCTCCTCAACCCCCCATTGGGCTTCCATCCCACCTGCCTGAAAAAACCCAGCTTTGGGTCAACCAAACCATCCCATTTCTCCATGCTTACACCTCGACTGCTGAGCACTCCAGGGACAACCACAGGCCAGCACTCACAAGTGCCACTGAAATTCATGGCCTCCCACCTCAGTCAGGCCCCATCCCTAGGCAACTCCTCATCCATCTTCCACAGTGGCCATTTCAAACATTCTCCACTTGCTGGTTATTTGCTGTTTCTCCTGTGGATCAATTCTCCCCCATGTCTTTTCTGTGCCCTGACTGTCTGAACTCTACAGATGACATCATCTGGTTTCTTGCCCTCTAGCTTCCTGTTGGGTTTGGTCAAGGGAGGCGCCCACAGACGCATCAGAGGCCAAGAGGACAGAGAGGTTGGGTTTTCTGTTTCTGTGCTTCCTCCCTGTCTCCCCATGGGCCTGGCAAGGGCCGAGTCCCTCTGACTAATGTCTGTGTTGAGCGATCCCCTTTCGTGGCTCCAGCACTCAAGGGCTCCCTTCCCTCTTCCTGCCCACTGTTGCTAGTTCCTGGGTACCTCATCCTCCCTTATTTGTTCCCTTAACCCAGTCCACATCTATTTGACTCAGCCCCTTGTTAATTATCTTTAGTTAAACTCTTTGGAGTGTGCCATCTGTTTCCTCTTGCAAAGTACCTGAGCACATCCTCTCCTCAAACACATGGCCTCGCCAATGACTCCTTCATCCCCATAAGGGAAGTGACCCCTTCATTATTACATCACAGAGAGGACAGAGACCACCAGAAGGCAGCCTCCTCAATTTCCTTCCATTAACTCTAAACCCTCCTGCATCTGTATCCACCCTCTTCCCACCATTTCTCCTGTGGTACTAACAGATTGTCCAGCCCCTGCCTGAAACCAATATATCTACTTGTGCTCTGGACTCCCTGACCCCATCTACTGGGGACCTTGCTCTGTCTGTCATCTTTTCTTTCTAGGATCTTCAGCCTGTCCCTCATACTGGATTCTCCCTTCCTTACAGCAATCAAATTTGCTCGAGCCTGTCCCATCTTTAAAACTCCCCCTCAACACCTACTTCTCCTTAGCTACCATCATGTTCTCTCCCCCACGTCACTGCAATCTTCTGAAAAAGATTGTCTGCAATCTCCATATCCTCATCTCCTGTTTTCTGGGATGACACATGGCCTCTCGAGCCCCAGATGGGCAGCATATCTGTTTAGAGGATCACACCATCCTTTACTGACACATTTATAAAACACTCTAGGTGTTAAAATGTAAATAAAGTAATAATAAATGATAAGATGTTATCATAATAATGTCTACAGTTTTATTGAGCACTATACTTTCTACTCATTATCTATAATTCTCGTAGAAATTGTAATCTGTACTTCCTTCTTGTGCCAAGGGGGACACTGGGACTCAGAGAAGTAAATCAAATTTCCCAGGTCACACAGCTCATTCACAGCAGAGCCTGGGTTGCCAACCTCTGTCTGATGTGAAATCTCATTAAACTACTTCTGCTTCTCCAGATTTAAGTGATCTCTCAGACTCTCTTTTCATTAGACAACCACTTCCTTAAATACATGTCTTGTTTTACTGTTGCCAGTCACGTTCTCATTCATAATGTTTGTGGATTTTATTAATGAGGCTCCTCTTAACTTGAGGAAATGTGATCATCACATGGAAGATATCAGTGAGAGCCTTCTTCAAAATATTTTAGTGAGTTTAATCTTACACAAAATGGTATTCCTGAGGATGAAGAATGGGTGGGAAATGGAGTCACTTTTTCTACCAGGTAGTGAGGCAGTATCAGCCTACAAAAGGTGGGAACAATACATCAGAAGTGTGGGCCATTGCTTGCTTTTCCAATGTGGGGCTGAAGAAATATTTGACTTCATACTGAACTGCATGCTAAGAGCCCAGGTTTGTTATTTTTATTGTAAGTGATTGAAATGGGGTCAGCCCGTAGGACTGGGACCTAAATAGGAACTTGGTCAAAATCATCACCGCATCAATACTCCAACAAGGGAGGAGTGGATTTAGGTATTGGACCCCAAAATAGTTTTTATGAACTGGAAGTACTTTCTAAGTCTATTAACAAGTGGTCTTTCAAGTTTTAAAGGAAGAAGTTTGAGTGAATTATAGCAATAAAGGGCAAAGGTTGGGACAGGATTGTTGTTGGTCTGACATCCCAGACGTTTCCTGTAGTATCACAAAACGTCATTGATCCTGGTTGTTGCCTAGGAATAGGGCCTGCCTCAGGTTCGAGGCCATGAATTTAAGAGGCACTTATCATCAGAACTTGTCTACCTTAAAAAATAAGAAAATAATTACCTCCCATTTTGTACACTCTCTACTTTTCCTTTTTGGGACCCCTCTTCTCCTTCAAAGGGGAGAAGATGGAGAAAATGTAGATGATTTCTAAGTCTCTAGATTCTGTAAGAGGCTATAAAGCCTCATAGAGGAGAGTCGTTTTTTCCTGTTAAGCATTTTTTAATTTAAGTATAGTTGATTTATAATGTTGTGTTAGTTTCTGGTGTATCTCAATGTGATTCTGTTTTGTGTGTGTGTGTAAACACATATATTCTTTTTCATATTTTATTCCATTATGGTTTATTACAAGATATTGAATGTAGTTCCCTGTGCTATACAGTAGGACCTTACTGTTTGTCTGTTTCACGTACAGTAGTGTGTATCTGCTAATCCCAAACTCCTAATTTATCCCTCCCCATCTCTTTCCCCTTTGGTAACCATAAGTTTTTTTCTATGTCTGTGAGTCTGTTTCTGTTTTGTAAATTAGTTCATTTGTGTCATACTTTAGATTCCACATACAAGTGATATCATATGGTATTTGTCTTTCTCCTTCTGACTTACTTCACTTGGTATGATCATCTCTAGGTCCATCCATGTTGCTGCAGATGGCATTATTTCATTCTTTTTTATGGTTGAGTAATATTCCATTATATATATATGTACCACATCTTCTTCATCCATTTATCTCTTGATGGACAGTTAGGTTGCTTCCATGTCTTGGCTATTGTAAATCATGCTGCTGTGAACCCTGGGGAGCATGTATCTTTTCGAATTAGAGTTTTCTTCAGATATATGCCCAGGAGTGGGATTGCAGGATCATACTGTAATACTGCAGGATCTATTTTTAGTTTTTTAGGAACCTCCGTACTGCTTTCCAAAGTGGTTGTACCAATTTACGTTCCTACCAACAGTGTAGGAGGGTTCCCTTTTCTTCATACCAAGAGTGGTTTTTTCTGATGTTTCCCTAAGGCAGTGATTGCAGAGATAGCATAGCTTTCAGCACACATAACACTGATGGCTTCAGGGTGTTTTCTTTGTTTACCAAACACTTAAATATTTTCAGAGAGGGTTGCTCCATGCTTTATAAATAGCAATGTTCTAAAATCTATCAAGAGGAACTGCATTTTCTTTCAACAATGATATTCTAAAAGAAATGTGTAGCCTATTAAAGCAGCAAAAATGCTGTAGGAATACAAAGTGACTCACTACACAGTGTTAAGCATTTAAAAGATAATAAAGATGACCAATAGCAATCCATGGTTAGCAAATTAACAGGAAAGAAGAAACCAACCTTACAACAGGCAGGTAAAGAAAAAAATCCAAGGCTTTAGTGGAGCAAAGAACCCATATGCTGTTAATTAATATCATAAACTGAGAGTGACAGGAAGTGACCTCTTAAGAAATATTCAGTGCATAGAGAGTTTGCTCCTGGATAGAATCCAGATTATTGGTGGTGTAAAGGACTTTTCTCCATGTCTCTGGGTGCTAGTCCTTAAACTGGCAATTTAAGGAAATTTATGAAACACAGTATCTGGCTTTGAGTCCCTGAAAGCTGGTTAAAGTCAAGCAAGTCACACAACCTCTCTGGACCTGCATTTCCTCATCTAAAAATGGAGAATGAAATGTGAATACATGTGAAAGTGCTTCGAATCTCTAACCACATGGGTTTTAGCCATTGGGATAAATATTGTTGTTATTCTGACTGAAAGTAGTGACCCTCATTTGGAAAAGGCTCTGGTTCAAACTTCTTCCTGCTAAAACTTGAAGGTTAGTATCCTCACGCTCTTCCCTCTAAACTCTACCCATCATAGCCTATATATGCAATCCTGCCTGTGGCAGATATACGTGTGATTCACTTACCTGGGAATGGCCTGATGGGTTCCACTAAGTTCCACCAAGTTCAGATGACGCAGGGGGACACTGAAACTATAAAAATATCAACAGTCTTAGGAAGAGAGTTGAAAGAGTTTTAAATTTTACACAGACGTGGCAGTCAGGAATACAAAAACATCAATATTCCTCAGTGTCTAGCTTACAAAACCTTCATTTCCATTGAGAACTGAACAAAAATTCTGCCCATTCAAGATCAACAGTCACTTCTGAACGTTAAATTCAGTCAGTTTCAGATTGTCTCCTTGCCTCCTTTCTTTTTTGGGTGATCTAAGTTTCTAGGGAGACTTATATATTCTCTTGACCATAGGAAGACTGTCTGGTCTCAGTGCAATCCTCGACCCTGACAGGCCTGTACTTCAGGGCTGCTCGGCCCCCTGGGGTAAGACTTCCTTCCCTCACATCAGGCCACTTTGCAAATTCCTTTATCTTGACCCAGCTTTCATCACTGCTGGCTTCCCTCAGCATTTCTGGATGCCTTTTGATGGGAAGGACCACTGCTACAGAAACAGTGGATGCTGTTCCATATGATGCTGAGGGTTAGGGTGGACACTGCCAGGTTTCGCCTGTTGTTTCTATGTAATTGTTATTAATAGCACTCTCTTCACTCTCAAACCTGTCCTAGTTTCACAGTACATTCTACAGTCACCTTGGTATGCGAGACCCAGGGAGCCCTGCCTGCTCAGGCCCACATGGCTAAATGCCTCCCTCAGCCATTGCTTTCCTCCCATTCAGATGCCTTCTTTGATACAGAGTAGTAGACAGCTCCCAGTGGCATCTCAGTTCTAATAACTCCACTCCTATTCTCTCATCCTGCCTCAAGTTTCTTTTTGTCCTGAGAGAAAGCAGAGAAGGAAAATAATTCTTATGTAGTCAAATATCCTTCCCCATATCATGAACTTATGCTCTATGCTTTCACTCTTACTATTTAAATACAAGTTTCTAGAAATAAAGCAAAACAAAACCTTTCTTTTTCAGGTTCCTGGCCTTGTCATTGGCCTTCAAGAACTATGTTGGTGATGAAAGAGAAAGATACAGTGGATAGGACGCTGAAGGTGTGTGTGAAAGGAGGTACAGAGGAGAGAGGCTAAGAGTAGGTGAAAGGGGGCAGGACATACATCAGAGAGAGCAAAATAGTCCAAGACAGCAGTAAAGAAGTTGTCACAAAGGCATGTGTGAACAAGGTACCCTAATTAGTTCAGACAATAGGGATGAAATAAGCAGTGAAGGAAATGCTCTTTTCAGTCTATAGGAGTCAGAGGAGGCCTATGACAGCCTGGGATTTCAATGAGGAAATAAGAAAGTGGGTAGGTAGAAAGCATTACTAATGGGAAGAAAGGGGAAGGGGTGATAAAAATGAGGTGGCCGGAAACAGTAGGTACTTCAGGGGACCAGTGAGCAAACCAGGAGTAAAGCAGTCGAATTAGAACACATTCTTTGTGGAGAGAGGCAGCTGGTATGAAACTGAAAACCTAGACTGGAGACAGATAATGATTTGCCTTTAAAATCAATTTGATGGGGAGTTCCCTGGTGGTCCAGTAGTTAGGACTCTGGGCTGTCACTGCTGAGGGCCTGGGTTCAATCCCTGGTTGGGGAACTAAGATCCCACGTCCACAAGCTGCAAGCCGTGGCCAAAAAATAAATAAGTAAATAAAATCAGTTTTATGAATTTCAACATTATCCTCTGGTATAACGGAAACGTTGAACGATTTGGGGCAAGATAGAGATATAATTTAAACATGTTTCTCTTCCCCCACTTCCATATTTTTGTTTGTTTTTAAGAGAAATTTATCTGTCAGTTATGTAGACTGGATAAAACTTTGAAATGATTAGTGAGAGAAAGACCAGATAACGATTTAAAATCAGCTATTATAACTCTGCTCAGTGAGGTAAAGGAAAATATGCTTGCAGTGAATGAAAAGATAAGAAATCTCATCAGAGTAATAAAACTATAGAAAACAACGAAATGAAAATTCTATAACTGAATAATACACAATCTGAAATTAAAAAGCTACTGGATATACTTAACATCAGAATATAGACAAAATGAGCTTGAAGAGAGATCAATAAAATGATCCAATCTAAAGAAGAGAAAAATAAGAATGAAAAACAATGAACAGAGCCTCACAAACATGAGGAACTGTATCAAAAGATCTAATATAGGTGTTATTGGAGTCCCAGAGGAGAAGAGACTATAAAAATAATGGTCAAAGTTTCTCCATATTTGGTGAAAGACAAAAATTTACAGATTCAAGAAGCTCAGCAAATCCCAAGCAGTATAAATACAAAGAAAACCTGAGCACATCAGGGCCAAACTGTTCAGAACCAAAGATAAATAGAGAAAATATTGAAAACATCCAGCGAGAACTCAACCCACTGCAAACGAGGAAAAATAAATTGACATCACTGATTTCTCATCAGAAAATGTGGAGGTCAGAAGACAAGATGAAAAAACATCTTGAAAGTTATGGAAGAAGAAGAACCCAGAGAAAATACCCTTAAAGAATGAAGGTAAAATAGTTCATTTTAGATAAAAGAGAATTTGTTGCTAATAGATCTATAAGAAATATTGAATGAAGTTCTTCAGACTGTAAGAAATGATAATAGATGGAAACATGGGTCCTCAGAGCATCAAAAATGGAATATGTGAGTAAACACAAAGCAACCCTCTAATTATACACACTCCCACCCAGCAAACTTGAGGATCCTGCATCTTCCCAGTCTCAGCAAATGGCTCAGGTCAAAATCCTTTGGGCCATTCTTGACTCCTCTCATTCTTTTATTTTGCTTTCCTGGTAGCAGTCCACCAGGAAATTCTGTCCTTTTCACCTCCAAAATATACATGCAGTCTGAACAGTTTTTTTTTTAACCTCCATTGTTTACCCCCTGGTCGTCTCTCCTAGATTATTGCAGCAGTCTCCAAACTGCCCTCTCTTCTGCTTCCCTTGACCCGCTACAGTCTGTTCTAGCAGAGTAGCCAGAAAGGTGCTTTTAATACATAAACCTGATCATATCACTCCTTTCCCACTGCCTTCTAAAACTCCCCATTTCAGGGTTTTCAGGGGATAGATATTAATACATAATTTAAAAATGATACAACATTGTGATTTTTATATATTTATCTGAGAAGACATTTAAATAATGAATAATTTTACTATAGTAAAAAGTCTTCAATTTCCATTTATTTATCTATATGAACAAGGTCTCCCAGAACATATATCTTTAAAAGTAGAAAAAAAAAAAAAGGGAATAGACTTGATACTGAATCTTGTCTCATTCTACCAATAAATACTATTACTCTATGGATACATGACCTAATTCAGAAAAAAAAAAAATCCCAACCCTATCCATGTCATTAAAATATACATTTTCAACAAAATTTTATTTTTTATGTTAAGCAGTAACTTATCAAAATTTAGAAAATCTAGTTTTGACCACTTATGTCCAATAATAATTGTCACAATAACTCAACCCCTAAGATATTTTATAATACTTAGTCTTATGGACACAGAATATAAAAATTTAACATTTTAATTTATGTCCATATATTTGTTGCAGGAAATTATTTGATAGGGACATCTGTAAAATATTTTCCCGCATACAAGTATTTTATATCAGAATAAAATTCTAGGTGAGGGATAAACAAACCTAAGGAGAAACACGCCAAGAAACATAGTAATCAAATTGACAAAAATCAAAGACAAAGGAAAATTATTAAAAGCAACAAGGGAAAAATGACAAATGACATACAAGGGAATTCCCATAAGGTTAACAGCTGATTTCTTAGCAGAAACTCTACAAGCCAGAAGGGAGTGGCATGATATATTTAAAGTGATGAAAGGGAAGAACCTACAACCAAGATTACTCTACCTGGCAAGGATCTCATTCAGATTTGACAGAGAAATCAAAAGCTTTACAGACATGCAAAAGCTAAGAGAATTCAGCACTACCAAACCAGCTCTACAACAAATGCTAAAGGAACTTCTCTAAGTGGGAAACATAAGAGAAGAAAAGGACCTACAAAAACAAACCCAAAACAATTAAGAAAATGGTAATAGGAACATACATATTGATAATTACCTTAATTTGAATGGATTAAATGCTCCAACCAAAAGACACAGGCTTGCTGAATGGATACAAAAACAAGACCCATATTTATGCTGTCTACCAGAGACCCACTTCAGACCTAGGGACACATACAGAATGAAAGTGAGGGATGGAAAAAGATATTCCATGGAAATGGAAATCAAAAGAAAGCAGGAGTAGCAATACTAGTATCAGATAAAATAGACTTTAAAATAAAGAATGTTACAAGAGACAAGGAAGGTCACTACATAATGATCAAGGGATCAATCCAAGAAGAAGATATAACAATTATATATGCACCCAACATAGGAGCACCTCAATACATAAGGGAACTGCTAACAGCTATAAAAGAGGAAATGGACAGTAACACAGTAATAGTGGGGGACTTTAACACCTCACTTACACTAGTGGACAGATAATCCAGACAGAAAATTAATAAGGAAACAGAAGCTTTAAATGACACTATAGACCAGATAGATTTAATTGATATTTATAGGACATTCCATCCGAAAACAGCAGATTACGCTTTCTTCTCAAGTGCACATGGAACATTCCCCAGGATAGATTACATCTTGGGTCACAAATCAAGTCTCAGTAAATGTAAGAAAATAGAACTCATATCAAGCATCTTTTCTGACTGCAACCCTATGAGATTAGAAATAAATTACAGGGAAAAAAACGTAAAAAACACAAACACATGGAGGCTAAACAATACGTTACTAAATAACCAAGAGATCACTGAAGAAATCAAAGAGGAAATCAGAAAATACCTAGAGACAAATGACAATGAAAACACGATGATCCAAAACCTATAGGATGCAGCAAAAGCAGTTCTAAGAGGGAAGTTTATAGCAATACAATCCTACCTCAAGAAATAAGAAAAATCTCAAATAGACAATCTAACCTTACACCTAAAGGAACTAGAGAAAGAAGAACAAAGAAAACCCAAGTTTAGTAGAAGGAAAGAAATAATAAAGATCAGAGCAGAAATAAATGAAAGAGACACAAAGAAAACAATAGCAAAGATCAATAAAACTAAAAACTTGTTCTTTGAGAAGTAAACAAAATTGATAAACTTTTAGCCAGACTCATCAAGAAAAAGAGGGAGAGGACTCAAATCAATAAAATTAGAAATGAAAAAGGAGAAGTTACACTGGACACCACAGAAATACAAAGCATCATAAGAGACTACTAAAAGCAACTTTATGCCAATAAAATGGACAACCAGGAAGAAATGGACAAATTCTTAGAAAGGTATAACCTTCCAAGACTGAAGCAGGCAGAAACAGAAAATATGAACAGACCAATGACAAGTAACAAAATTGAAACTGTGATTAAAAATCTTCCAACAAACAAAAGTCCATGTCCAGATGGCTTCACAGGTGAATTCTATCAAACATTTAGAGAAGAGGTAACATCCATCCTTCTCAAACTCTTCCAAAAAATTGCAGAGGAAGGAACACTCCCAAACTCATTCTACGAGGCCACCATCACCCTGATACCAAAACCAGACAAAGATACTACAAAAAAAGAAAATTACAGACCAATATCACTGATGAATATAAATGCAGAAACCCTCAACAAAATACTAGCAAACAGAATTCAACAACATATTAAAAGGGTCATACACCATGATGAAGTGGGATTTATCCCAGGGATGTAAGGATTCTTCAATATATACAAATCAATCAATGTGATACACCATATTAACAAATTGAAGAAGAAAAACCATATGATCATCTCAATAGATGCAGAAAAAGCTTTTGACAAAATTCAATACCCATTTATAATAAAAACTCTCCAGAAAGTTGGCATTGAGGGAACTTACCTGAACATAATAAAGGCTATATACAACAAACTCACAGCAAACATCATTCTCAATGGTGAAAAAATGAAAGCATTTCCTCTAAGATCAGGAAAAAGACAAGGATGTCCACTCTCGCCACTATTATTCAACATAGTTTTGAAGTCCTAGTCATGGCGATCAGAGAAGAAAAAGAAATAAAAGGAATACAAATTGGAAAAGAAGAAGTAAAACTGTCACTTTTTGCAGATGACATGATATTTAGGATTTTCTAAATCATAAATCTTTAGGATTTTAAAAATCCTAAAGATGCCACCAGAAAACTACTAGAGGTAATCAATGAATCTGGTAAAGTTGCAGGATACAAAATTAATGCACATAAATCTCTTGCATTCCTATACACTAACAATGAAAGATCAGAAAGAGAAATTAAGGAAACAATCCCATTATCCATTGCAACAAAAAGAATAAAATACCTAGGAATAAACTTATCTAAGGAGGTAAAAGACCTGTACTCAGAAAACTATAAGACACTGATGAAAGAAATCAAAGATGACACAAACAGATGAAGAGATATACCATGTTCTTGGATTGGAAGAATCAACATTGTGAAAATGACTCTACTACCCAAAGCAATCTACAGATTCAATGCAATCCCTATTAAATTACCAGTGGCATTCTTTATAGAACTAGAACAAAAAATCTTAAAATTTGTATGAAGACACAAAAGATCCCAAATAGTAAAAGCAATCTTGAAGGAAGAAAACGGAGCTGGAGGAATCAGACTCCCTGACTTCACACTATACTACAAAGCTACAGTAATCAAGACAATATGGTACTGGCAGAAAAACAGAAATATAGATCAATGGAACAGGATAGAAAGCCCAGAGATAAACCCACACACCTATGGTCAACTAATCTATGACAAAGGAGGCAAGAATATACAATGGAGAAAAGCCAGTCTCTTCAATAAGTGGTGCTGGGAAAACTGGACAGCTACATGTAAAAGAATGAAATTAGAACATGTCCTAACACCACACACAAAAATAAACTCAAAATGGATTAAAGACCTAAATGTAAGACCAGACACTATACAACTCTTAGAGGAAAACACAGGAAGACACTCTTTGACATAAATCACAGCATGATCTTTTTTGACCCACCTCCTAGAGTAATGGAAATAAAAACAAAAATAAACAATAAACAAATGGGACCTAATGAGACTTAAAAGCTTTTGCACAGCAAAGGAAACTATAAACAAGCCGAAAAGACAACCCGCAGAATGGGAGAAAATGTTTGCAAATGAATCAATGGACAAAGGATTAATCTCCAAAATATATAAACAGCTCATGCAGCTCAATATTAAGAAAACAAACAATGCAATCCAAAAATGGGCAGAAGACCTAAATAGACATTTCTCCAAAGAAGATATACAGATTTCCAAGAAACACATGAAAGAATGCTCAACATCACTAATTATTAGAGAAATGCAAATCAAAACTACAATGAGGTATCACCTCACACCAGTCAGAATGGCCATCATCAAAAAATCTACAAACAACAAATGCTGGAGAGGGTGTGGAGAAAAGGGAACCCTCTTGCACTGTTGGTGGGAATGTAAATTGATACAGCCACTATGAAGAACAGTATGGAGGTTCCTTAAGAAACTAAAAATAGAGTTACCATATGACCCAGCAATCCCACTACTGGGCATATACCCAGAGAAAACCATAATTCAGAAAGACACATGCACCCCAATGTTCGTTCCAGCACTCTTTACAATAGCCAGGTCATGGAAGCAACCTTAATGCCCATTGACAGACGAATGGATAAAGATGATGTGGTACATATATACAATGGAATATTACTCAAGCATAAAAAGGAACAAAATTGAATCATTTGTAGAGACATGGATGGACCTAGAGACTGTCATACAGAGTGAAGTAAGTCAGAAAGAGAAAAACAAATATCGTATATTAACACATATATGTGGAATATAGAAAAATGGTACAGATGAACCGGTTTGCAGGGCAGAAATTGAGACACAGATGTAGAGAACAAATGTATGGACACCAACGGGGGAAATCTGGGGGGGGGTGGTGGTGGTGGGATGAATTGGGAGATTGGGATTGACATATATACACTAATGTGTATAAAATAGATAACTAATAAGAACCTGCTGTATAAAAAAATTTAAAAAAGACTGAGGCAGCAAAAAAAAAAATTCTGGGTGAGGAAGAGACTGGAAAAACAAGTTCAGAAAGAAAAAGGAAGAATGTAAAATTTCCAACTGCTAAAGAAGAGCATGTTCATAAATTTTTAATATGGATGACGATAGATATCAAATAGTTCGAGGATTTAAATTCCACTGGATACATTTAAGATAGTGATGTAACAATATCATTTTTAAAATAGCAATACTTATAATATGCTGGATGTGGCATCCTTTGTGACTAAGTTTATGATGACAAATGTTGCATATTTAAAAATGTTTAAGCTGATGCTTATTTTTTCAAAAATTTAAAAGGGAAACATAAGCAGAAAGTTTGAATTCTAGTGCTGCAGTAGAATCTAACCTGGAGAATAAATATTAATACTTATTAAATGTTAATATATGCTAGACATTGTTCTAAGTATTTTATAACATTTTGTTAAAGATTTATAATAAGGGTATATATAATAATGATGATCCAGACTTCATTAGCAGTAAGAAAGCAACTTTTATTTAGCTCACAGTGCTGTGGGTTAGGAACTGGGGCGGGACTTGTGCCGTTCTCACTTGGGATATCTCATACAGTTGCAATCAGATGTTGGCTGGGAGTAGTCATCTGAAGGATTGACTCAGCCCGAATACCCAAGCTGGCTTGTTCCCAGAGTTGGTGGTTGACGTTGGACATTGTCTGGCAACTTGTCTGGGGCTACTGATGAGAGCACCTACATGGGACTCTCCACCATGACGCTCTCAAGGTAGTCAGGTTCCTTAAATGGTAGCTCGCTTCCTCCAGAATGAACGTTCCAAGAGTGATGGATGAAAGCCATATGGCCTTTCCGAGGTAGCCGTGGAAGTCATAGAGCGTCTCTTTTACCGTATTTTACTGATGAAAGCGTAAGCCAGTGAGGCAGGGGTGCGGCCGTTAGCGCACGACCATCATCTCGCGAGACCCTTAGTTCGGTGGTTAGAGGTTGCGCTCTGCGAATGGTCGGCGGCGGGACAGTAGTCCTCGCGGCGGGAGAGTGAGGTGAGAGGTGGATGGAACTTCTCCCCTAGGTTATCTGGCCTCGGGCTGGCCGGTGAGCGGGGTGGGGGATGGGGGCGGCCAGGGACAGGCTAAGGGCTGTGTCCTGCAGAGCTCCAGAGTCCTCGCCAGTGCTGCCCACTGGCCGGGCCCAGGCCTGGAGGCAGCCGCTAACGCCTCCCCGATCCCTGTCTCCGCGACCTAATGGCAGTGGCTGTCACCCTGGGTTGCAGTCCACGGGACCTGGTACCCCGTCCCCTATTTGGGCGGCCTGAGGAGCCTTAGGGCCGACTGGGCCCTGGGCACCTGGCTCCCTCAGTGACGACAGCTGGGCAGGGTCTGTGGACCTGGTCCTGAGGGCGTTGCCAGCTGAGGTCTGCCTCCTCAGCTGGACCTCGGCACTGGTGGGAGGACCCAGACTGTGTGCTGGGCTCCGGGGCAGGGTAACCGGCCCCCGCAGGGACCCCTCCTCATAGCCAGGGCCTGGACCTCAGAGGGCGAAAGTTGAGCCTTGGGGCCTTGCCCTTTCTTGTCAGAACAGAGAGTAACATTTTGGTGGAGGTTTCCGGGAACGTCGTGACCTGACCTCAAGAACAAAGTGCCTGACAGCAAGAATTTTGCAACAACTAATTGCACCCCTCCCTTGCCTTTCCTATACAAGGGCTTTGCTGAAAGCTTTTGGGATTTGGGGTTTTTAAGGCATGAGCCACGCATTTCCTTGCAGGGCCCTGCAATAAAACTTTCTCTGCTCCAAACTCGACCTTTTGGTATTGCTTGGCCTCACTGTGCCTCGGGCACAGGGACTTGTGTTCGGTAACAAAAGCAGTCAGAAGCCCACTCAGACTCAGGGGAAGGGAAACAGACCCCACCTCTCAATGAAAGGAATGTCAAAGAATTTTGAGGGCTGTATTTAAAAAATGCCACACATATAAAATTACCTCTGGTTTTTGTTGTTGTTTTTATTAGATGAGGAAACTAAAGCACGGTGGGGTTAAGTGATTTGCCTAAGATCACAGAGCAGGTGGGTGATGGAGTTAGGATTCAAATCCAGGTAGTCTGACTCCAGAGCAGAGCTCTTAAACAAAACAACCCTGCCTCCTGAGAAAGGCAAGCCAAGGGCAGTGTGAAGCCCCCTTGACTGAATGAGCATAGACTCCCCTCCCCAGTTCCACCGTAGAGCCCCCTGTTGACACATCCCCAACAATCTCAATCTGGGGAGACTGTCCCCAGAGTCTACACTTTCAGGAGTCTGTTGCTATGGATACCATGTTGCCAGAGCTCTTCCATGACTCAAGGGATGGAGGGCAGGGAGAGGAGCTGGAGAGGCTGCAGCCACTGGTGTTACAGGTTCCCGAGCCCCCAGACTCAGGTGGGACAGATCTGGTGCTTGGTAGCAGCTGTCCTGTGGCCCTTTGACAGTTGTTTCAGGTGGCTCACGGCTTGGTGGTCACGGTTCTAAGACTACCCTGGATGCTAATATTAAACAGCTTTTACCTAAATGTGGGAGAGTCCACGTGGTATGATTTGTTGTTCCCTCATCCTTGGCTTGGCTTGGCTAACAGCCAAGATCCTCAGCTAACTCTTTAAGAAGGGCCTCTTTCCTTCTTTCTCTCCTGCCATTCTCAGAGGCTATAAGAGCTCACTATACCTCTATGATTTATAATTTATGGTCTTGCTTGGACAGAGAAATTCACTAACTTTCCTGAGTTCTTTACATGTAGCCGACACTGAGGCAGTTCATACAGGAGGGACTGAGGTTGGTTAGGGAGATGCCTGGGGCTTAGGGCGTCCCCAAATAACTTTGTGGTAGACATCTAAGCGGGCACTGATATCACTGTCCTCTGAGCTAGGACAGAGGTCAGACTGGTTGGTAGGCATGTGGGTCAGTCCCATGCATCTTAACCACAAGGGTCATTAACTGAATTGTCTTTCCATCTTTCAGAGCTAGTTTTCATGTGCAGTGGGCACATTACCCCCCCCCCCCCGCCCCCACACACATCTGGACCCAGGCACACATAGGCTCTCACCACTTCCTATCTACTATTTTTTTTCATTTCAACTTAAGCCTCAGTCTCCTCGATTGTAAGGTGATTCTTATGCTTCCACCCATCATAAGTATTGAGAGGGTCAGTTACTGAATCAGTTATGGTAGGCTGCAGAAATGAAAGCATGTTTAACATATGTGGTTCACTGACATTCGAAAAACCTCCTTCTCCCAAAGGATTATAAAATAGATTGAAAATATTATTTTAAGGTTTACACAAAAGGAATAATCCTGCCCGTGCTTTGGTATTGTTAAACTTATTTGAGGAAATTCACATTAAAACTTTAAAAACTCAAAAAAAAAAACTTTAAAAAC
Source organism: Globicephala melas (assembly GCF_963455315.2). Classification (NCBI taxonomy): domain Eukaryota; kingdom Metazoa; phylum Chordata; class Mammalia; order Artiodactyla; family Delphinidae; genus Globicephala; species Globicephala melas. The sequence continues at coordinate 108,150,131 of NC_083317.1, read as the reverse complement.
TCTGAAGGGACTCTAATTAAGAATGCCTAATGAGCCTCCAGTTGTTTTTTTATAACTCTGAAATGATGATCAAATATAATTTACCAAACTCTGCGGTTCAGAGTTATCATTGTTAAATGAAGCAGAAGTCCAAACTTTGCAGAAGGAATAGCACCATAAAACTTCAGTGTTACAGAGTCGTTGGGGTTGTTTTTAAAATTTCCATGTTCCAGGATATCACAAATAGTGGCCGCCTTAGCTCTTCCTTAGGAAACTTAGAGATACCCTTTCATCCCCAGCCGGCTCAATTACAGCTTTGCGGCAGGATAAGGTTAAGGGGATGGGGGAGGACAGGAAAGAGGAGGGAGGCAGAAACAGAAAAATCAATTCAAATTACTTTGATGACAGTGACTTCGAGTCTTCTCTGAAAGACAGACACGAACCTCCAGGATGCTGGCAGCCCGGACTCGGACAGCAGGGAGTCAGATCTCAGAAGAGGACCCCAAGTTAAGGAAACTATCTGGGCTTCCCATAGAGAGCAAAGACAAATCTCCCAAGAAAGCTTCAGACAGTGGGAAAGACAGCAGCCTCAGCCCCTCGGGGCAAACCCAACTCAGGGCTCGGCAACTGGCTCTGGCGCGGGAAGTGGAGGTGAACTGGTACCTAAAACTCTGGGAGCTGTCCAGTGAGCACACCACTGCCTACACCACCGGCATGCCTCACAGGTAAGCCTTGCCCCTCCCCGCACTGGCTTTATGAGACCCTGTTTGAAAGTGCTCTCCAGAGTGGTTGCTTAGATTTCTTTTCCCGTGCTGCTGGAGATTTAACAACTCTAACTGCCTTACAGATGATTGACATTTCAGAATGTGTAACTACAAAGAGCAGGAACTTGGTGAAAATGGCAAATAATACTCCCTGTATTGTTATTCAGAAAACACCCTTGTAAGGGGGCAGTAGACACTCAAGAGCTGAGAGGAAGAAGGAGTATGGCATTAAGATTTGTCTTAAGTAACAATCAGAGGAGTTCAAAGATTGTGTGAAAATGCCCCCTTCCAAAGCAACAACAAATTCTTTGCAATCTTTCTCTACTTCCTTTACCTTAAGACCTTGGCGATGAGGAAGGGAAGTGTGTTTTGCCTCTTTGAAAAGTGTACAGTTGAATTGTGTGAACTTGTTGAATGAGAGCTCAGCGTGCAATGGGGGTACGGAGGAGAACACATTGAACACCAACCTGGGGATCTGGGCCCCCTGTCTAAGACAGAGAGCATCAGGAGAAAAAGGTACTTTTTTAAAAAAAGAGGTCAACGTAAGACAAATCCCTGTAGATTTTCTCTCTGTCCTTTTCTCAGCCTCAGCTTCAAATAATGCAGAGGAGGAATAATTTCACAAATCCCAATCTTATAAGGCAAAATGTATGGAGTAAAAGTGTCTGGAGTCCTGAAATTTAAGAATACTTATTCGCCGTAACTGTTACTTTCAATGAAATGGTCAAAGAGTGGAAAACTTCTTTTGTAGAGACTGGTAGCATAGAAATTCTGGAATGTATTCTGTTTATCAAAGCATCCCAGCTTGCTCTGAGCTGCCCCATTTTTATATTTCTAATTCTAAAAAGATATTATAGGAAAACATTTAGCAATTGAATTAACTGATGCATATAAATTAAAAATTTGTTGGACCACAAACTTCAAAACGCCTGAACTTTCATTTTTCAAACCTTAAGGCAGGAATAAAATAGGTATTTCCAAATCTAAGCCACTATTTAAAAATCAGCATTTAAAAAGTAGAAGAGGATAAAGTGTCTGGAAGTGTTTAGTATTTATGGCTGAAGTGATTTGTCTGAAGCTCCTGTAAGCTGCTGTGCCTACATTTGGGATATAATAGAGGAAGGAGCAAGAACGTTCTCAGTCAAAGAAAGCATGAATGAGTTTGTCAGTGTTGGGAATGTACCTCATATCTATAAATCTTAAACCTTAAAGCCATTATTAAAGAACTTCTGGAAAAAGAGTTAGATGGCAAAGGAAAGTCTCGATAATGTTTTCCTTCCTTAACATAGTCTTTTACTTACTCCAGACCAGAAACTTTCCTTAAAGGAGTCTAACACAGAACTATAAAATTCCTACACTATTACATTGGAATAACATTTATCAGGTCAGAGGTGAATATAAATTAAGGTAATCAGTTTGAGCCAGCAACTTTTGGGAAAAGAAAAACAAACTCCCTTCTTTTCTGCTTTACTCAGACAATAACAATTTGTCATTCAGGAGAGATGATCCGGAAGTGATTGTTTCCATGGTAACAATGGACATATTATTAATTATTGATTCACAATAGCCTTGTGAGTCCCTTGTCTAGTGACTGTGTTAAAGAACGGTGAAACTCATGTCTATCTTACATCATCAAACATGAAAAATGTCTCCTCCCCCTTTATTTTTACAGCATGACATTTCCAGGAGGAAACTAGTGTGTGCAGATGGCACTAAGCCCATTTATAAATTATATTTATTGCAGAGCTCAATGTGTGTATAATTCAGAAAAAGGCAGTTTTACTTACCGCCAGCTCCTTTCCATTTTACACCCCAATGTTAGAACTACTGCCTCAGCTGAGTTCTTGAGATTAGTGGGGCAATGCCAATGAGCCATGGTGCAATCGCTTCAAATTGTAATGTAAGCATTAGAACGTGCAGTTCCCCAGGCCACCTGTTTTTCTTTCATTTATAGATGTTGCCTGTGAAGAAGTTACAGAAAGTTTTTCTGGACTTCCAATTGTCCTTTCTTCCAACAGCACAGCCCAAGAGTGATATCTCCATTAGAGACCTGTAGGTAGAAGATAAATATGAGTAATATAAAATATAAACAAACGTATCCATCCGTGAAATTTTACTTACAGGACAGAATATGAAATGCTTTGAAGAGTCCTTGAAGACATTACACATTTGCTATGAGCAATAATTCTTTGGGTCTTTGGTTAATGGCCATCAGTAGGGAATTGTTAGAGGGCTGTCACTCCAATTTCTTTTCTGAGAAGATGGAATGAAAATATTTTACAGCAGGTTAATTCTAGTTCATGAGGGATTTGAGGACTGTCTTATGCCCAGATTCAATGGTAACTTATATTTGAAACAAAAGGTATTATTAAATGATTGGAAGGAATTGTTAGAGAAGGGTCCAGTAGTTTTGGTATATTTAAGAAATAAAATTATAGGAATCAGGGCAGACAATGCACATTAGTCTGGTGGTAAGTGGTTCTGACTCCCTTTCTGGGACTGTGTTTGCATATAGGACTATGTATGAAACAATCTAATATAATTTGCTTCATATTGACTGGCCATTTTGCATAGTTGTCTGATGACCCAGTGATGCTGATGTATTTATATGATGGCTCATTCCTCTGCATAGCGAGGGAGGGTAGTGCAGGGGCCAGAGTCCTGGAGTTGGAGGCAAAGGGCTAGCATTTACTTCCTGTGTAACTGTGGATGTGATTTTTAAAAAATTTATTTGTTGTTTTTATTTTTTATTTATTTTTTATAAATTTATTTATTTATTATTTTGGCTGCATTGGGTCTTCATTGCTGCACACGGGCTTTCTCTAGTTGCAGCGAGCGGGGGCTACTCTTCGTTGCGGTGCGCGGTCTTCTTATTGCGGTGGCTTCTCTTGTTGCTGAGCCCGGGCTCTAGGCGCGTGGGCTCAGTAGCTGTGGTGCGTGGGCTCTAGAGCACAGGCTCAGTAGTTGTGGCGCACGGGCTTAGTTGCTCCGCAGCATGTGGGATCTTCCCAGACCAGGGCTCGAACCCGTGTCCCCTGCATTGGCAGGCGGATTCTTAACCACTGCACTACAGGGAAGCCTTGTTGTTCTTATATAACTTTTTTTTTTCATTTTACAAAAGTAACATCTGAACTTGGTAGGAAGTTTTAAAAACAGAAACATAAAAAGAAAGGGTAACCACTGGTAACATTTTGGTGTGCTTTCACCTAGCCTTTTGAATTGGAATCATACTATATTTTTTCACTTAATAGTATGACAGCCTATTTTGTTATCTTAAAAACCATTTAAAATTTTCTAAGGACTATATATTATGGCTATATTATTGCTTAGCCATTCTTATTTTACTATTTATCATTATCATAAATAATATTATAATAAACATCTTTATATCAGACTTTAAAAAATCATATCTCTGATTATTTTCTTAGGGTCTATTTCTAGAATTGGAATTAATGGGAAATATTACATATATAATATTACCTGTACATATATAAACTTGTATATATTTATTCTTAATGCAATTGCTTTCTGAAAATATTTTTGCAGTGTACATTCCCTCTGGTAATGTTCTAGAGTGCTTATCTCATTGTTTTTTCAATACTAGATAGTGTTTATTTGGAATCTATAGGTTGAGTTTTATAGTTTAACAAATTGTTAGGTAGGTTAATTAACTTTCCTGAGTTTCAATTTCTTCGACTGCAAAAGAGGACTAATAGCATTATAAAGGACTGTTGTAAAAATTAAATGAGATAATGTAGAAATGATTTGAAAAGTAATGTATTTTGCTTTCAGGCTCTTTGAAGTAAGGGTCAAGATGAGTCCCCATGTTGTATATGGTGTATTTAAGGCTTATGAAGATAATTAAGGGTGACTCAACATATCTAGCAAAAATGTGCACTTCACCTAGCACCTGACTGCCGAGGATCCTATTGTGCTCAATTAAAATTTATGAGAGACCACTGTGTGTTCTTACAGAGGCTTTTTAGGAATTCATACGATCACCACCCTCCTGGAGAAAAGTGACTTACAGATAGAATAGAAAGAGCTTTTAAATACTATCAGAATTAACATTCCAAACCAGAACTGACTGAACCTATTTATTTGAACTGACTGGACATTTAGTAGGACAAGGCAACATATGAATGAATGTTGAGCTATAGCATTTCAATAGTGATTTCTACCATCTTAATAAATGTTTATTAGCTGGAGAGTAGTTACACTGAGTAGTTATATTTCTAATATTTCCTCTCTGCTGTCAAAGCTCCCTGACTTCTTAGAAGTTATTAACTTCTGTGTGCTTCCAGAGGATCAGACGTGGTCCTACGGAAAGACAGGCAGTTCTCCCAGGTGAGTTTTGGTGGACTCAGTTCCTGCCAGCAGGGCAGCAGGTGATCCATGAGCATAGCAACCTCTGGCTTGGGTTTATGCAGGAAGATCTGGCTGTTGAGAATCAAGCCTGCGGTCAGGGAATGAACACTGAAGAGCTGTTGATTGAACATCCTCTCTGTACAAAGACCTGTAGGTGACACAAAGGTGAATTAATTAAGAATTCTGCCCTCAAGTTAGGTGCAGCTTAGGGGAGATGAGACATGTATGTAAATAAGAAGTGCTACATAAAAGAATCATAACAGAGCTCGGAGGAAGGAGTGAGTGCTCCCAGCTGCAATGATTAGATCTGGAACCGCAAGATGCGCAGGACTTGAGCAAGAGGAGATGGGGGCCGGGGAAGGCAACCCATGTGGGGAAGAGCGTGAGCAAAGGCACAGACGTTTGAAAGTATGGAATGGGAATGGAGAGCTGCTTCTATTCACGAGGCTCCTGCAAGCATCCTGGAAGGGTTCTTAGAGGCTGGAGCTGGGAGCGTGGCCAGGAGAATGAGAAGAGGGGAGACCATTTCAGAGACTTGGGAGTTGGGCAGAGACCAGGTGTAAAGGAGAGGTGGAGCATGGAGGCTACTCTCAAGAAGATACAGTGGAGGTGGGGAGAGAGGATGATAGTTGAAGTCTGAAGCAGGGTCGGGGAGAAGTATGCAGGAGAAAGCAGATGTGTAGAAGTTCGTGAGCAGATTGGAGGAATCCAGGGGATAGAGAAAGTATGTAATGCAAGTAGTGAAGCAAAGTCCCTAAAGAGGAAGAAAATGGATTTAAGGGCACCAAATGCAGGTGCTGGCTTTGGCAAAGGGAAGTGTCAGTGGAATCCGGTGATGAAGAACACACTTCTGTAGTCTTGTAGTCTACAGGATGCACCCCAGTGGCACCACCTGCCAGATGGAGGCTCTGGGCCTGACAGAGTCAGCTGACTTGGGAATTAAGGTCATAGATCCTGGAGCCAGGTTGTTGGGTTCAAGCCCTGCCTCTGGCACATAGTAAGTGTATTATTATACAAAGGTCTAAGCATAATCCCTGCCCTTGTTATTATCATAAAGCTGTTATTGGATCTATCAAAATTAGGGATGCCTCCACTTTCTGCAGTCTACTGACTCTACTCTGGTTCTATAAATGGGTATAAGAATACCTAGCTCAGAAGCCTAGTTTTAAATGATGTTTAAAACTAGACATGTTTTAAATGATGTAAAACATATGCTGTAGATTGGACACGTGATCAATTTTGGTCCCCTTGTCACTTCCTCTTCCCCCTCCTCTATCGACCTAGAACATGGTGAACAGCACCAGTAAAATGATGTCAGGAACCAGACAAAGATGTCACAAATAAAGAAAACTACAGGCCAATATCACTGATGAACATAGATGCAAAAATCCTCAACAAAGTACTAGCAAACAGAATCCAACAGCACATTAAAAGGATCATAAACTATGATCAAGTGGCGTTTATCCCAGGAATTCAAGGATTCTTCAATATATGCAAATCAATCAACATGATACACCATATTAACAAATTGAAGGAGAAAAACCATATGATCATCTCAATAGATGCAGAGAAAGCTTTTGACAAAATTCAACACCGATTTATGATAAAAACCCTGCAGAAAGTAGGCATAGAGGGAACTTTCCTCCACAATAAAGGCCATATATGACAAACCCACAGCCAACATTGTCCTCAATGGTGAAAAACTGAAACCATTTCCACTAAGATCAGGAACAAGACAAGGTTTCCCACTCTCACCATTATTATTCAACATAGTTTTGGAAGTTTTAGCCACAGCAATTAGAGAAGAAAAAGAAATAAAAGGAATCCAAATCGGAAAAGAAGAAGTAAAGCTGTCACTGTTTGCAGATGACATGATACTATATATGGAGAATCCTAAAGATGCTACCAGAAAACTACTAGAGCTAATCAATGAATTTGGTAAAGTAGCAGGATACAAAATTAATGCACAGAAATCTCTTGCATTCCTATACACTAATGATGAAAAATCTGAAAGTGAAATTAAGAAAACACTCCCATTTACCATTGCAACAAAAAGAATAAAATAGGAATAAACCTGTCTAAGGAGACAAAAGACCTGTATGCAGAAAATTATAAGACACTGATGAAAGAAATTAAAGATGATACAAATAGATGGAGAGACATACCATGTTCTTGGATTGGAAGAATCAACATTGTGAAAATGACTCTACTACCCAAAGCAATCTACAGATTCAATGCAATCCCTATCAAACTACCAATGGCATTTTTCACAGAACTAGAACAAAAAATCTCACAATTTGTATGGAAACACAAAAGACCCCGAATAGCCAAAGCAATCTTGAGAACGAAAAACGGAGCTGGAGGAATCAGGCTCCCTGACTTCAGACTATACTACAAAGCTACAGTAATCAAGACAGTATGGTACTGGCACAAAAACAGAAATATAGATCAATGGAACAGGATAGAAAGCCCAGAGATAAACCCACGCACGTATGGTCACCTTATCTTTGATAAAGGAGGCAAGAATATACAGTGGAGAAAAGACAGCCTCTTCAATAAGTGGTGCTGGGAAAACTGGACAGCTACATGTAAAAGAATGAAATTAGAACACTTCCTAACACCATACACAAAAATAAACTCAAAATGGATTAAAGACCTAACTGTAAGGCCAGACACCATCAAACTCTTAGAGGAAAACATAGGCAGAACACTCTTTGACATAAATCACAGCAAGATCCTTTTTGACCCACCTCCTAGAGTAATGGAAATAAAACCAAAAATAAACAAATGGGACCTAATGAAACTTCAAAGCTTTTGCACAGCAAAGGAAACCATAAACAAGATGAAAAGACAACCCTCAGAATGGGAGAAAATATTTGCGAGTGAAGCAACTGACAAAGGATTAATCTCCAAAATATACAAGCCGCTCAATATCAAAAAAAAAAAAAAACAACCCTATCCAAAAATGGGCAGAAGACCTAAATAGACATTTCTCCAAAGAAGATATACAGATTGCCAACAAACACATGAAAGAATGCTCAACATCATTAATCATTAGACAAATGCAAATCAAAACTACAAGAGATATCATCTCACACTGGTCAGAATGGCCATCAGCAAAAAATCTAGAAACAATAAATGCTGGTGAGGGTGTGGAGAAAAGGGAACCCTCTTGCACTATTGGTGGGAATGTAAATTGATACAGCTACTATGGAGAACAGTATGGAGGTTCCTTAAAAAACTAAAAATAGAACTACCATATGACCCAGCAATCCCACTACTGGGCATATACCCTGAGGAAACCATAATTCAAAAAGAGTCATGTACCAAAATGTTCATTGCAGCTCTATTTACAATAGCCAGGACATAGAAGCAACCTAAGTGTCCATCGACAGATGAACAGATAAAGAAGATGTGGCACATATATACAATGGAATATTACTTAGCCATAAAAAGGAACAAAACTGAGTTATTTGTAGTGAGGCGGATGAACCTAGAGACTGTCATACAGAGTGAAGTAAGTCAGAAAGAGGAAAACAAATACCGTATGCTAACACATATATATGGAATCTACAAAAAAAAAGAAAATGGTCAGAAGAACCTAGGGGCAAGACGAGAATAAAGATGCAGACCTACTAGAGAATGGACTTGAGGATACGGGATGGGGGCAAAGGTAAGCTGGGACAAAGTGAGAGAGTGGCATGGACATATATACACTACCAAACGTAAAATAGATAGCTAGTGGGAAGCAGCCGCATAGCACAGGGAGATCAGCTCGGTGCTTTGTGACTGCCTAGAAGGGTGGGATAGGGAGTATGGGAGAGAGAGAGATGCAAGAGGGAAGAGATATGGGGACATATGTATATGTATAATTGATTCACTTTGTTATAAAGCAGAAACTGATACACCATTATAAAGCAATTATACTCTAATAAAGATGTTAAAAAATTGATATCAGGGATGACAGAGTGATGGAAATAGGCTACAATGGAATAACTCTAACTTTTTAAACCAATATTTTTTTCTTAGAAAACACTCTTGATTAGATTTTTTTCTTATTAAAGAGAAAGCTCTTCTTTTTTTAAAAAGATGATATATATTTCTTAGAGCAGGCACACTTTCTTTAAGTCTCTAACTCTTGGAATATCTATATGAGAAATTACATAGAAGTATATTTCCAGAGATATTAGAATATGAGGACATTGTTGGGTAGTTTACTGTGATTTTAGACATATGCTAGAAAGATTGCTTCCTAGCTCGTTGTCCTGTTGTTTTGAATATTAGTGTAAATCAGTGTGCTGAACGATTGGATGAGGAATGAGAGGGTGAACCTGAATAGGACAGGGATTAGGTAGCCAGAGCAAATTCCTAGCATCCCAGCAGCAGCCTCTGGGGAGACGTGGGTCCTTAATGGTGACGATGATGTCCTGTGACTTAAGGACCATAAGGCTGTACTTGCCGTGTGCAGCTGTAACCCCCAGGGTGGTGAGTCAGAAGCAGATATACCTGGGCAGGCACACCCACCCTCACCGTAGGGACTTGCTTCAGTCTGCATCTCACTGGAGAAAATTGACCCAATTTCTCACTGTTACATGCCTATGTTGGGCCATGTTTCTGTGTGTCCATTTCCTTCAGAAGAATTGCAGACACGTTGAAGGCACTGTCTATGTCTTGGTCCTCTGACTTGCTGTCAGGGTTCTCTCCTAACTGGATGTTAGTGGATTATATAGAGCACAGCAGCTGCAGTTCCTCTTCCCCTGGTATCCTCTGCCTTTCCAGAGGACAGGCTCGTGCAATGGCAGTAGCATCGGTTGAGGGGTTTGGAGACATGATTTGAATCCCATTTTGCTCCGTGACCATAGTTAGGTTTTAAAAGTTCTCCAGAACCACTGCCCCCTCTGTAAAATAGAAGACTAGGCAAGATGATCTCTTTGGGCTCTTTCCAGCTCTGAGAATACATGGTATAATGATATCATAATCCAGAGCGAAGGAGCAGAGTTTGATTTTCTGCTCACTGACCTTTATAGGGACTGTGCAGTTTGTGTTAACTCTGAAAGAAAAAGGAAATGAGCTGATGCTTCGTTCTGAAGTTCTAAGAGCAGTAGAAAATTCTCTTTGATATTTAGAGTATATCATTTTAGTAATTGGTTGACCACTGCCAGATATGTTTGATTTTTTAGAAAATAAATTATTTAATAAATTCTTTAATAGAAGGAGAGTCACACAAACACCTTCAATTTGTAATGTCCCTGCTTATGAAATGTTTTCACCTTCATTATCTCGTGTGCCTTCTCGCAACATAAATCACATGTTCTTATCTCCTACTTTCTGATGGAGAACGTGCCTCATGAAGGTGGCCTCTCTGATCGTCCAGGCCTAGACCTTGGGTCTCCTGGTACCTCAGTCAGGGCTCTTTACTTGCTTTCAGTGTTTCCAAAACTATGGTACGCTAGTTGTACCTGAGATGATATTGGGGGACATGTGGACATTAAATCTCTCAGTGGTTTTATATTTGTTTTCATGAGCATTAGGAAAAAATGTATAACTTACACCTTAAACTTATGAATTCATGGTTATTGTGGCAGGGGACGAAGCTAAGATTTAAAGTAAGTGAGTCAGTTTAAAGGAAAATATTCAGTAAATATGAGTAGAGGTGGAGCTCAGATCTGACAAAATCCTGAAGATGGTTCACAGAAGACTATTTAGTTCATCTCCTTCACATTTATCAAGCACCTGTAGAGCATCATGCCATCTGCCCAGGGCTTCTTATATTCATTCTATTTAATCCATACAACAGCCCCATGGACTTGTTACAACCCACATCCTCTCTGATGAAGAACATGGCTCTGCTTATTCACTTTCTGTCTATTACTGCTTAATTTTTTCTTCTTTTCCCATCAAGAGACTAAAAGATTCCCTGGGTTGCCTCTCTGTGAATAGGCTCAAGTATTTTCCAGGTTACCTCTTTGAGCCATTGCTATTTTACTCCATGTCCAAGGTCAGCCTTTCTAGTTCTGTCTCTGTATATTGAATATTCTTCTCCTGGGGTGGGGTAACATCATGCTGTGATTTTAAAATTTAACTTTAGTTATTTAGCTTTATTTTATACAGCTTAGGTATATTTTATATAGCTTGGTTTATTAATTTTTTACATTCACCCTTCAGCTTGTTGTGTACTTCTGGTGTTAGTCAACGAGAGACATTGTACATCTTGCTTTCTATATAAGCCTCCGGGGCTATATAACCTGGGGGCAGATCAGCATGAGCTCTGATGTCAGGCCAGCCCAGTTCTGAACTCTGACTCCACTGTGCACTACCCACCACTATCTATGTGACTTTGGACCTCAGTCTCCTTACTTGTAAAATGGGAATAACAATATTAGACATTCATAGAGTTGGAAGGATTAAATGAGATATCTGTCAAAGGTTTAGCACGGCGCTGAGTGCATAGAAAGGACCCTTCAGCAAATGCTATTATCACTGTTCCCCTTTGGAGTGCCATCAGCCTTCATCTGTTACTTTACTTCCACAGTCTTTCTTTCTCTGGATTCCTTCCATGTGCTTCCTAAGCCTGGGAAAATTCCTGGACTCTAAGAGAAAGGTCTTGACATGCTGCTTCCCTCCTTGCTTCACTTAGAACCCTGTTCTTCTAAGATTTACATTTATGCCCTCATTTAAAATCCTTTCTGATTAGCAAGGACCAAATGTCTGTCTGACATGTCCTCTCTCCATGTGGAGAGGATCAGTCCATTGTCTTTGGAATAGAGAGGCCTGGGTTTAAAGTATGGCTCTGTTCCTGGTTAGCTGTGTGGATTTCAGCAAATCGTGTAGCATCGCTGAGCTTCAGTTTGTTCATCTCTATGGTGGAAATAGAAACATCTGCATTCTCTATCTTCTAGGAATTTAAAGGTTAGATCCAATAGTATGTGTGAAAATCCTTGGTATGCTATAAACCACTATCTATATATAAATAATCTATATATCTGTATCTATATAAACCATAACCACTATATGTTTGCTACTTTATTATTTTTATTTTCTTCTGCCCTGAGATGTTGGCTCTGATTCAGTCTAGAACATGGCTTGAACGTGGGCAGGGTTTCTTGGGTACACTGCAAAGACCATAACACCTGCCTTCCTTTCCTAATATCAGCAACTGCTTACTGAATACCTATTATAGACCCAGCCCTTTCCTTATATTGTTCAATTTAATCCTTTTTAAATTGAATAAATAAATAATCCAATGTAATCCTTTCTAATAATCCGTGGTGTGGCTATTTTTTATCATCTCCACTTCATGGGAGGAAACTGAAACTTAGAAAAGATCCTCCACATGGTCAGATTCAAGTAAGCAATAGAAATAGCACTTGAACCTGGATAGTGGGCTGCAGATGTTACCTCTTAACCCCACAGAATATTTCCTCCCCAAGTTTGGGTTAATTGTGGATGGCTACTGAGATGTTACTTTAGTAATTTTACCTTCCACTTTCCATCACAGTACAAGGTTCTTTACTGGAACACAGTAAGGAATCACAGCTTCCCTCTTCCTGCTTAAGGTCCTTGCCTTTGCCCTGTGAAGGGCTGGGAGATGCCAGGCAGCAGCTCAGATGGGGAGGAAGTCACTCAGGTGGAGAGCAAAGCTCTGTGCAATAGAGTGGATTATGGATTTCAATATTTCTTCAGGCTTCTCTCCATCAAAAGAGCTATGTAAGGACAGAGGCCCAGGAGCCCCCCAAGCGGCATCCTCTATTAGATGAATTTTATTAGATGAATTTAACTCAATTTCAGATCTTAGGTTTGAGTCAGACTTTGGCCATCTCCCCTCACACAAGCTCTAAGAGGATGCAAAGGTTACACAGCAGCAGCTGCCCCAGCCTTTCCAGTTTTAGATTATGGTTGTCACTAAATGGCATGTGCTAACGTTCTGCCAGAGATTTTCACTGTTGTATTTTGTGCTTTTGCTTTGCGGGAGGAGGAAGCCTCATAGTTCTGAGGAGCACTTGCTCCCACTTCTCTGGAAAGGACAGTTGAAACAATGTTTCCTTTCCCCAACAGCCTTTCTAGCGACCAGAGATACCATCAGGTGTCAGTCTTACAGTTTTGGAGGAAAATCTCCATTCCAAGGCAAGACAAATTGGGATTTTTTTGTGCATTGGCACACACATTGCAACCTAATCACAAACAAAGACTTGCCAAATATTTCTTCAGTCATCAGGAAATTAAACTGGGCTCCAGACCAGATATTTGGTTCTGGTTTCCAATCCAGAAAGAGCTTATTAAGGTTAGGCTGTGGGTAAATGCCCTTTACAAAATAAAAGTCCATTGATTTTTTAATTAAAGGTAACACTAGCTGCTAAATCCTGAAACCTCATTGACCTGATATAAGAAAGTTTATTTCCTACTCATGTAAGTCCAGTCAAGGGTAGGAAGTTCCAGTTAGGTGGGATCCAGGCTGATGCAAATTCTGTCATCTTCAGCTTTTGTTTTCTAAGCTGGCTGGTGGCTGAGTATTGACATTGATCCAGCAGACAGGAGAAGAATATGGGGGATCATACGGAAGATCACTGTAAGTGGCAGCTGTGGATAGAAGTCACATTGGCTGGAATCTAGTCACATGACCACACTGAACTGCAAGGGAGGCTGGGAATTGTAGTGCAAATGTGTGCCTAGGAAGAGAGGAAAACAGGCAAGGTGAACAGCTGGCTGGTCTCTGCCACAGAACCATGGTCAGAGCAGAGTGAAGGAGGTGCTGAGGTAGAGTCTGGCTGCTTCCTGTAACAGGGAGGGGCCAAGGCACTACTTTCCCTTCAACGTTATTCCTCAGGCCTGACCCGCCTGACCTGGCCTTTGCCACATGGTGGGTAAATCTCTTTTGGCTTCTCTACTTGGAACTCAATTTCCTGTTTCACTGAGAAGATTGAGAAGATTGATGGCCTTTCAGAAACCTGCAGATGGTGATTTGATATCAGCTTGGCAGGCATTTGGAACACAGCCTTGCTAATGTCAATCCATGGTGCTCAGCTCCCATTTTGAACCTCTCAGAGTTTTTTTAAATTACCCTAAGAGTCACATATGGCTGAATGAGCCAGGAGCCTTCCTGCAGTTTCCGTTTTATTCCTACTGCAGGCGGTTGTGAGGTGGAGTTGCCACAGTGCAGCAGGTCACCCCTTCCCGTGGTAACAGCCACAGGCTCTGGCTGACAGCTCATGAGGCAGGATAAGGCACATGGAAACAAAGACCAGAGAGCCTTGTTGAGAGCCAAGAGAGCTCACTGATTCAGTCTGTTGTTTCAGAACTGGGCAGGTGTGTGTCTTTAAGATGAGTATCTACGATAGTATGTTCATTCAAACAATGTAATCATTACATATGTTTTTCTATAATGCACTTGCAGGATTCTTGAAGACAGATAAGCCAGTTGCTCTGTTCCCAGCAGCAGGGTGCACCATGGTTTTGAATATAATATTATTAGTAAAACTGCATATCATTTATGATGTTCTGGCATTCCTTCTCCATTTCGCTATTCTCACACAAGATACGTGCACATTTTTATGTGGAAGGGTGAGGAATTTGAGGAACAATTCAAGAGCCGTTTTTTAATTACAAATTTGAAATAGTTCACTTAAAAAAATCAAAGCCCAAAGTGCATTTTGTAGCTTAATCTTCATATTTAATTTGATTATAGCAGTGAACATTAGGCATGAAACAAGCTGCCCAAAAGGACTGTTGAATTATTTAATTACCTATGGGACTGAGGAGGTGATAGTCAGCATAAACAATTCCACAAGTGGGGTGCATTAGAAAGATCAGCTCTTTCTGTCTCCAAGCTTAGTAAATTGCATTATGTGACTATCCAAACAGCAATTGCTTGTTGAACAAACTATTAAATGCTTAAGTCTGTTTGCAATATTTTAGGTTCCAGATGGTCATTTGTCTAAAAGAAATGGCAAAAAAATATTAAGTGTAAATGTGTTTTAGAAGTATTTTCAGTTGAATGAATTTCCAATGAAGTCAATAGTCAGAATTCAAGGACACTCTTTCCATATATACAATATTGAAAGAATTTCTAATAATCAAACTAGAAAATTAAGCAGAAATGCATTCAAGAGGTTTGATCATCTGTTATGTTCATTTCTGGGAATATGATGATACATGAGGCAGGCTTCTTGCCCTGAATAATCTCAGAGTCTTCTCAGGGAAGACAAGTCTACAATAACATTTGTATCGGTGTGATGTTTGAAGTGTGAATGAAGCGCTATGGAAATAAAGATAAGGAAATAATTAGTTCTGCCAGGAGGCGGGGAGACGGAATAGAAATATCAGGGGGAAATACACACATTTTGCACCATTTCAACTCAACTTTTATAAGAATATGCAGGAATTTGTGTGTATGTGAACCAGCAAAGAGGCAGGTAGGAAAAGGGCAGCAGAAAGAAGTGTGTAGTCTGTAGCTCAAAAAGAAAGTTGACTCTTTCCTGGGCTAGGAATCAGCTAAGCCACTAAGTTACTAGTAACAGGGAAAAAGTTGGTGAGAATGGTCAAGATAATATTCCTAAATGCAGAAAATAATTCACTGTTAGGCCTCGTTCATTTGACACTGTCAGAGAGTGAAAATCTTCAGTCAGGAGATTTTCCCCAGTACCTGAAGCTTTCTAATTTAACTGTCAAGAATTTATTTTAACTTTTTAAACCTGAATAAGCAACTTGACACCTCTAGTTTATCTCAGTAAATGTCAACTATTGTGCTATGTTAAAGTGTCTTCAGGGACTATTAAGGTCTATACAACTATGTGCCTTGAAAATTAGAGGCCTTGTTTTGCTATTTGATTTTTAAATGTTGGCTTCTGTATTTTTCCCCCCCATGACTTTTTCTGTATCCTTACCTTGCTGTAAATTTTCCTTGTGCCTGTCAGAATGTCTGCCTCTAATAGCCCTTTTCATCAAATTTGCTATCTTTGCTGAGGAATGGGAAATAAGAAAATCTGTCTTACTTGAATTATGATCAAGAAGGAGTGGGTTTATGAATTGAGGTACTCTCCCAGGAGGTTTGAAATGTGGGCTTTGTGATATCTTATTTGTTCATTTGTAGATTCTTGGCGATGTTATATCTAACCAGGTTGCTAAAAAGGTGACCTTTAAAAAAATTCAGTTGTGTTTTTTAACATCTTTATTGGAGTATAATTGCTTTACAATGGTGTGTTAGTTTCTGCTTTAAAACAGAGTGAATCAGCTATACATATACATATATCCCCATGTCCCCTCCCTCTGCATCTCCCTCCCACCCTCCCTATCCCACTCCTCTAGGTGGTCACAAAGCACCGAGCTGATCTCCTTGTGCTATGCGGCTGCTTCCCACTAGCTATCTATTTTACATTTGGTAGTGTATATATGTCTATGACACGCTCTCACTTCATCCCAACTTACCTTTCCCCCTCGCACATCCTCAAGTCCATTCTCTATGTCTGCGTCTTTATTCCTGTCCTGCTCCTAGGTTCTTCATAACGTTTTTGGTTTTTTTTAGATTCCATATATATGTGTGAGGATATGGTATTTGTTTTTCTCTTTCTGCCTTACTTCACTCTGTATGACAGACTCTAGGTTCATCCACCTCACTACAGATAACTCAGTTTCGTTTCTTTTTATGGCTGAGTAATATTCCATCGTATATATGTGCCACATCTTCTTTATCCATTCATCTGTTGATGGACACTAAGGTTGCTTCCATGTCCTGGCTATTGTAAATAGAGCTGCAATGAACATTGTGGTACACGACTCTTTTTAAATTATGGTTTTCTCAGGGTATATGCCCAGTAGTGGGATTGCTGGGTCATATGGTAGTTCTATTTTTGGTTTTTTAAGGAACCTCCATACATACTGTTCCCATAGTGGCTGTATCAATTTACATTCCCACCAACAGTGCAAGAGGGTTCCCTTTTCTCCACACCCTCACCAGCATTTATTGTTTGTAGATTTTTTGATGATGTCCCTTCTGACTGGAGTGAGGTGATACCTCATTGTAGTTTTGATTTGCATTTCTCTAATGATTAGTGATGTTAAGCATCCTTTCATGTGTTTGTTGGCAATCTGTATATCTTCTGTATACCTGTCCATTGGTGAAAGTGGGATGTTAAAATCCCCTACTATGATTGTGTTACTGTCAATTTCCCCTTTTATGGCTGTTGGCATTTGCCTTATGTATTGAGGTGCTCCTATGTTGGGTGCATAAATATTTACAATTGTTATATCTACCTCTTGGATTGATCCCTTGATCATTATGTAGTGTCCTTCTTTGTCTCTTGTAATAGTCTTTGTTTTAAAGTCTATTTTGTCTGATATGAGAATTGCTACTCCAGCTTTCTTTTGATTTCCATTTGCATGCATATCTTTTTCCATACCCTCACTTTCAGTGTGTTTGTGTCCCTAGGTCTGAAGTGGGTCTCTTGGAGATAGCATATATATGGGTCTTGTTTTTGTATCCATTTAGCCAGTCTGTGTCTTTTGGTTGGAGCATTTAATCCATTTATGTTTAAAGTAGTGATCGATATGTTTGTTCCTATTACCATTTTCTTAAATGTTTTGGGTTTGTTAATTGTAGGTCTTTTCCTTCTCTTGTGTTTCCTGCCTAGAGAAGTTCCTTTAGCATTTGTTGTAAAGCTGGTTTGGTGGTGCTGAAATCTCTTAGCTTTTGCTTGTTTGTAAAGCTTTTAATTTCTCTGGCGAATCTGAATGAGATCCTTGCTGGGTAGAGTAATCTTGGTTCTAGGTTTTTCCCTTTCATCATTTTAAATATGTCCTGCCACTCCCTTCTGGCTTTCAGAGTTTCTGCTGAAAGATCAGCTGTTAACCTTATGGGGATTCCCTTGTATGTTTTTTGTTGTTTTTCCCTTGCTGCTTTTAATATATATTTTTTGTATTTAATTTTTGATAGTTTGTTTAGTATGTGTCTTGGTGTGTTTCTCCTTGGATTTATCCTGTATGGGACTCTCTGTGCTTCCTGGACTTGACTGACTATTTCTTTTCCCATATTAGGGAAGCTTTCAACTATAATCTCTTCAAATATTTTCTCAGTCCCTTTCTTTTTCTCTTCTTCTGGGACCTCTATAATTCAAATGTTGGTGCATTTAATGTTGTCCCAGAGGTCTCTGAGACTGTCCTCAATTCTTTTCATTCTTTTTTCTTTATTCTGCTCTGCAGTAGTTTTTCCACTATTTTATTTTCCAGGTCACTTATCTGTTCTTCTGCCTCAGTTATTCTGCTATTGATTCCTTCTAGAGAATTTTTAAGTTCATTTATTGTGTTATTCATCATTGTTTGTTTGCTCTTTAGTTCTTCTAGGTCCTTGTTAAATGTTTCTTGCATTTTGTCTATTCTATTTCCAAGATTTTGGATTATCTTTACTCTCATTACTCTGAATTATTTTCCGGTAGACTGCCTATCTCCTCTTCATTTGTTAGGTCTGGTGGGTTTTTACCTTGTTCCTTCATCTGCTGTGTGTTTCTCTGTCTTCTCATTTTGCTTAACTTACTGTGTTTGGGGTTTCCTTTTCATAGGCTACAGGTTTGTAGTTCCCGTTGTTTTTGGTGTCTGCCCCCAGTGGCTAAGGTTGGTTCAGTGGGTTGTGTAGGCTTCCTGGTGGAGGGGACTGGGGCCTGTGTTCTGGTGGATGAGTCTGGATCTTGTCTTTCTGGTGGGCAGGACCACATCTGGTGGTGTGTTTTGGGGTGTCTGTGACCTTATTATGATTTTAGGCAGCCTCTCTGCTAATGGGTGGGGTTGTGTTCCTGTCTTGCTAGTTGTTTGGCATGGGGTGTCCAGCACTGTAGCTTGCTGGTTGTTGAGTGGAGTTGGGTCTTAGCGTTGAGATGGAGATCTCTGGGAGAGCTTTTGCCGTTTGATATTACGTGGAGCTGGGAGGTCTCTGTCGGACCAATGTCCTGAACTCGGCTCTCCCACCTCAGAGGCACAGGCCTGACACCTGGCTGGAGCACGAAGACCGTGTCAACCACACAGCTCAGAAGAAAAGTGAGAATAAAAGAAAGAAAGAAAGAAAAATAAAATAAAATAAAGTTATTAAAATAAAAAATTTAAATACTTATTAAAATTTTAAAAAAATGCAAGCAAGAAAGAAGAGAGCAACCAAACCAAAGAAGAAATCCACCAATGATATCAAGCGCTAAAAACTATACTAAAAAAAACCAAAACCCAGACAGACAGAACCCTAAGACAAATGGTAAAAGCAAAGCTATAGAGACACAATCACACAAAGACGCATACACATGCACACTCACAAAAAGAGAAAAAGGAATAAATATATATATATAAAAAAAGGAAGAGAGCATCCAAATCAATAAATAAATCTACCAATGATAATAAACTCTAAATACTAAACTAAGAGAAACATAAAACCAGAAACAAATTAGATGCAGAAAGCAAACCCCAAGTGTACAGTTGTTCCCAAAGTCCACTGCCTTAGTTTTGGGATGATTCGTTGTCTATTCAAGTATTCCACAGATGCAGGGTTCATCTAGTTGATTGTGGAGCTTTAATCCGCTGCTCCTGAGGCTGCTGGGAGAGATTTCCCTTTCTCTTCTTTGTTTGCACAGCTCCCGGGGTTCAGCTTTGGATTTGGCCCCATGTCTGTGTGTAGGTCACTGGAGGGCGTCTGTTCTTTGCCGAGACAGGACAGGGTTAAAGGAGCAGCTGATTCAGGGTCTCCGGCTCACTCAGGTGGGGGGAGGGAGGGGTACTGAGTGCAGGGCGAGCCTGCGGCAGCAGAGACCGGCATGACGTTGCACCAGCCTGAAGGGCGCCGTGTGTCTTCCCGGGGAAGTTGTCCCTAGATCACGGGACCCTGGCAGTGGCGGGCTGCACAGGCTCCCGGGAGGGGAGGTGTGGGTAGTGAGCTGTGCTTGCACACAGGCTTCTTGGTGGAGGCAGCAGCAGCCTTAGCATCTCATGCCCGCCTCTGGGGTCTGCGTTGATAGCTGCGGCTTGCGCCCGTCTCTGGAGCTCCCTTAAGCAGCGCTCTTAATTCCTTCTTCTCGCGCACGAAACAAAGAGGCAAGAAAAAGTCTCTTGCCTCTTCGGCAGCTCCAGAGTTTTTCCCGGAATCCCTCCAACGTAGCCGTGGTGCACTAACCCCTTCAGGCTGTGTTCACGCCGCCAACCCCAGTCCTCTCCCTACATCCAACCGAAGCCCGAGCCTCAGCTCCCAGCCCCCGCCCGCCCCGGCGGGTGAGCAGACAAGCCTCTCGGGCTGGTGAGTGCCGTTCGGCACCGATCCTCTGTGTGGGAATCTCTCTGCTTTGCCCTCTGCACCCCTGTTGCTGTGCTCTCCTCCGTGGCTCTGAAGCTCCCCACCCCCTGCCCACCCCCGTCTCCGCCTGCAAAGGGGCTTCCTAGTGTGTGGAAACGTTTCCTCCTTCACAGCTCCCTCCCAGTGGTGCAGGTCCCGTCCCTATTCTTTTGTCTCTGTTTTTTCCTTTGCCCTACCCAGGTACGTGGGGAGTTTCTTGCCTTTTGGGAGGTCTTAGGTCTTCTGCCAGTGTTCAGTAGGTGTTCTGTAGAAGTTGTTCCACGTGTAGATGTATTTTTGATGTATTTGTGGGGAGGAAGGTGATCTCCACGTCTTACTCCTCTTTCATCTTGAAGGTCTCCTCAGTTGTGATTTTATTTGAATTAACATTGGAATCTTTGGGAAAATGCCAAGAGCTGTACATGCCTCCAGTTGAAGTTTATCTTGGAATAACCCTTAGAGACTTTAGAAAAGCAAACCATGTAGATGCAGTTTTTCAAAATGTTGATGGGACACTTGTGCTCTTAATTGTATAAATTTCCCCAGGTGAAAAGAACATTCTATCATAAATAAAGTAAGCAAAGTGAAGCTATTCATTTGTCTTCCACGGCAGAAGCACAGGGCGGGTTTTTCAGCAGATTGTTTTTCAGCAGGATTGCCTTGGCACTTTAGTCAGTGATGAAACATTTACAATTATGATACAGTGCAATGACATTTCAAGAGGCAAGGTAGTACATGTGGGGCTTCAAAATACATAAACCAGTATAGCGTAGTTAACTCTGAGGAGGTAATATTGTTTTCCCTATTTTTCTGAGGAAGAAACAGAAAACTCAGCACTCACATCACACAGTAGTACATTGTTGGGCAAGGCTTTAAACTCCTGTCTGTCTGGCTTCTAAAGCTCCTGGAAACTTGTACTTTATTCCAGTCCTTACAATAACTGACTTTTTTTTTTTTTTTTTAACATCTTTATTGGAGTATAATTGCTTTACAATGGTGTGTTAGTTTCTGCTTTATAACAAAGTGAATCAGTTATACATATACATATGTTCCCATATCTCTTCCCTCTTGCGTCTCCCTCCCTCCAACCCTCCCTATCCCACCCCTCTAGTTAGTCAAACCAACGAGCTGATCTCCCTGTGCTATGCGGCTGCTTCCCACTAGCTATCTATTTTACGTTTGGTAGTGTATATATGTCCATGCCACTCTCTCATTTCGTCCCAGCTTACCCTTCCCCCTCCCCATATCCTCAAGTCCATTCTTTAGTAGGTCTGTGTCTTTATTACTGTCTTGCTCCTAGGTTCTTCATGACCTTTTTTTTTTTCCCCCCCTTAGAGTCCACATATATGTGTTAGCATACAGTATTTCTTTTTCTCTTTCTGATTTACTTCACTCTGTATGACACACTCTAGGTCCATCGACCTCACTACAAATAACTCAATTTTGTTTCTTTTATGGCTGAGTAATATTCCATTGTATATATGTGCCACATCTTCTTTACCCATTCATCTGATGATGGACACTTAGGTTTTTTCCATCTCCGGCCTATTGTAAATAGAGCTGCAATGAACATTTTGGTACATGACTCTTTCTGAATTATGGTTTTCTTAGGGTATATGCCCAGTAGTGGGATTGTTGGGTCCTATGGTAGTTCTATATTTAGTTTTTTAAGAAACCTCCATACTGTTCTCCATAGCGGCTGTATCAATTTACATTCCCACCAACAGTGCAAGAGGGTTTCCTTTTCTCCACACCCTCTCCAGCATTTTTTGTTTCTAGATATTTTGATGATGCCCATTCTGACCAGTGTGAGATGATATCTAATTGTAGTGGTGATTTGCATTTCTCTAATGATTAATGATGTTGCAGATTCTTTCATATATTTGTTGCCAATCTGTATATCTTCTTTGGAGAAATGTCTATTTAGGTCTATTTAGGTCTATTTATTGGATTGGGTTGTTTGTTTTTCTGACATTGAACTGCATGAGCTGCTTGTGAATTTTGTATCCATTCAGCCAATCTGTGTCTTTTGGTGGGAGCATTTAGTCCATTTACATTTAAGGTAATTATCGATATGTGTGTTCCCATTCCCATTTTCTTAATTGTTTTGGGTTTGTTATTGTAGGTCTTTTCCTTCTTTTGTGTTTCTTGCCTAGAGAAGTTCCTTTAGCAGTTGTTGTAGAGCTGGTTTGGTGGTGCTGAACTCTCTCAGCTTTTGCTTGTCTCTAAAGGTTTTAATTTCTCCATCAAATCTGAATGAGATCCTTGCTGGGTAGAGTAATCTTGGTTGCAGGTTTTTCTCCTTCAACACTTTCAATATGTCCTGCCACTCCCTTCTGGCTTGCAGAGTTTCTGCTGAAAGATCAGCTGTTAACCTTATGGGGATTCCCTTGTGTGTTATTTGTTGTTTTTCCCTTGCTGCTTTTAATATGTTTTCTTTGTATTTAATTTTTGACAGTTTGATTAATATGTGTCTTGGCGTATTTCTCCTTGGATTTATCCTGTATGGGACTCTCTGTGCTTCCTGGACTTGATTAACTATTTCCTTTCCCATATTAGGGAAGTTTTCAACTATAATCTCTTCAAATATTTTCTCAGTCCCTTTCTTTTTCTCTTCTTCTTCTGGAACCCCTATAATTCGAATGTTGGTACGTTTAATGTTGTCCCAGAGGTCTCTGAGACTGTCCTCAGTTCTTTTCATTCTTTTTTCTTTATTCTGCTCTGCAGTAGCTATTTCCACTATTTTATCTTCCAGGTCACTTATCCGTTCTTCTGCCTCAGTTATTCTGCTATTGATCCCATCTAGAGTACTTTTAATTTCATTTATTGTGTTGTTCATCGTTGCTTGTTTCATCTTTAGTTCTTCTAGGTCCTTGTTAACTGATTCTTGCATTTTGTCCATTCTATTGTCCATTCTATCTCCAAGATTTCGGATCAACCTTACTATCATTATTCTGAATTCTTTTTCAGGTAGACTGCCTATTTCCTCTTCATTTGTTAGGTCTGATGGGTTTTTATCTTGCTCCTTCATCTGCGGTGTGTTTTTCTGTCTTTTCATTTTGCTTATCTTACTGTGTTTGGGGTCTCCTTTTTTGCAGGCTGAAGGTTCGTAGTTCCTGTTGTTTTTTGTGTCTGTCCCCAGTGGCTAAGGTTGGTTCAGTGGGTTGTGTAGGCTTCCTGGTGGAGGGTACTAGTGCCTGTGTTCTGGTGGATGAGGCTAGATCTTGTCTTTCTGGTGGGCAGGTCCACGTCTGGTGGTGTGTTTTGGGGTGTCTGTAGACTTATTATGATTTTGGGCCGCCTCTCTGCTAATGGGTGGGGTTGTGTTCCTGTCTTGCTAGTTGTTTGGCATAGGATGTCCAGCACTGTAGCTTGCTGGTCGTTGAGTGAAGCTGGGTGCTGGCGTTGAGATGGAGATCTCTCGGAAATTTTTGCTGTTTGATATTATGTGCAGCTGGGAGGTCTCTTGTGGATCAGTGTCCTGAAGTTGGCTCTCCCACCTCAGAGGCACAGCACTGACTCCTGGCTGCAGCCCCAAGAGCCTTTCATCCACAGGGCTCCTTAATTTGGGATGATTGGTTGTCTATTCAGGTATTCCACAGATGCAGGGTCCATCAAGTTGATTGTGGAGCTTTAATCCGCTGCTTCTGAGGCTGCTGGGAGAGATTTCCCTTTCTCTTCTTTGTTCTCACAGCTCCCAGGGCTCAGCTTTGGATTTAGCCCCGCCTGTGCGTGTAGGTCGCCGGAGGGCGTCTGTTCTTTGCTCAGACAGGACGGGGTTAAAGGAGCCGCTGATTCGGAGGCTCTGGCTCACTCAGGCCCGGGGGTAGGGAGGGGCACGGAGTGTGGGGTGGGCCTGCGGCTGCAGAGGCCGGCGAGACGTTGCAGCCTGAGGCGCGCCTGTGCGTTCTCCCGGGGGAGTTGTCCCTGGATCCCGGGACCCCAGCAGTGGCGGGCTGCACAGGCTCCCCGGAAGGGCGCGTGGCCAGTGACCTGTGTTCGCACACAGGCCTCCCGGTGGCGGCAGCAGCGGCCCTAGCCGCTCTGGGCGGCCCTAGCCACGTCCGTCTCTGGGCTCCGCACCCCTAGCCGCGGCTCGCGCCCGTCCCTGGAGCTCTCTCAAGCAGCGTTCTTAATCCCCTCTCCTCGTGCACCAGGAAACAAAGAGGGACGTAAAAGTCTCTTGCCTCTTCGGCAGTTCCAGACTTCTCCCCGGACTCTCTCCCGGCCAGCCGCGGTGCACCAACGCCCCGCAGGCTGTGTTCACGCCGCCAACCTCAGTCCTCTCCCGGCGCTCCGACAAAAGCCGGAGCCTCAGCTCCCAGTCCCGCCCGCCCCGGCGGGCGAGCAGACAAGCCTCTCGGCTGGCAAGTTCCGGTCGGCCCGATCCTCTGCGCTGGAATCTGTCCGCTTTGCCCTCCGCACCCCTGTTGCTGTGCTCTCCTCCGCGGCTCCCAAGCTCCCCCACTCCGCCTCCCGAAGTCTCCACCCGCGAAGGGGCTTCCTAGTGTGTGGACACTTTTCCTCCTTCACAGCTCTCTCCCGCTGGTGCAGGACCCGTCCCTATCCTTTTGTCTCTGTTTAGTTTTTTCTTTTGCCCTACCCAGGTACGTGGGGGGTTTCTTGCCTTTTGGGAGGTCTGAGGTCTTCTGCCAGCGTTCAGTAGATGCTCTGTAGGAGTTGTTCCACGCGTAGATGTATTTCTGGTGTATCTGTGGGGAGGAACGTGATCTCCGCGTCTTACTCTTCCGCCATCTTCCCGGAAGTCAATAACTGACTTTTAATGTTGCCAATTTACCTGGATGTTTCTTTCCTCATTGGTAAAACAAGACAACTGAACCAGATGATTTCTAAGATTTCTTACAGTTTCAGTAGAATCATAGATTTTTTAGATTAACCTTAAGTGCCCAGAAGAAGATGATGAAGAGGTAGATTGGTTCAGACGGAATGATCCCAATAAGACCTCTCAGCAATGTGTCGTATCACAGCCCTGAAACTATACATTTTTAGGCCGTGGTTTGTAGCTGAGGTTTACCTATAGGCCTCCCAGCCTTGTCTCGGACAAGTTCTAGACCCTGAAAGAATAATGTGCAGAAGACAATGGATGAGCCCGTTGGCAGAGCAGGAGCAGTAACCGCAGAGGTGAGGGAGTCTCTGCCGCTTTCAAATCTGCTTTCTGAGTAGATGCTTAAGGAGGGATGGAGGGATTTCTCGCCAGATGAGGAACAAATCAACTTTATCCAGATAATCTTTTACTTCTCTTTAGGAAGGAGAAAGTGAAGAGGGTAGAGACCCGTAGACCCGTATTTAAAGCCATCCCGTATATTTTGCAGTCATGTAACCCATAGCATTGAAATCTCCTGAAAATTGTTGCTTGCTCAGTCTGTCCACATCGGATGCATATAGCCAGGCCTGCTGTTCACTGCAACACAAGGACATCATCCACACAGGCTTCAGTGTCGATGGGCAATCCCTCGAGTTGTGCAATGCAGCAGGTGCTATAACAACAACCACCGTTCATTCTGTGCCAGCTATTCAGATACGATATTCCCTTTAATCTTTGCAAGGCTGTGTTGTAATATGGTGAGGTGTATTTTCCAGAGGAAGAAATGGCACTCAGAAAGTGCCTGCGGTCAATCCACTACTTTGCTGTAGGTGTAGGAATCGAACCCAAGTCTTCCTGCTTTCACAGTCCATGCTCTTTCTACCATACACCACCCCCAATCTGTGGAAATTCTCCAAGTCAGGCCAAAGCAGACTGGGATAAGGGGGGAATGTGCTCTTAGCATTTTGGAAGCATTGCTTCAGTGATGATTCGACAGCATGTGACCACAATACTATCCTGACCTCAAGCCTTCTGTGGCTCAACATTACTTAAAAAGAGAGTGTGGGGCTTCCCTGGTGGCGCAGTGGTTGAGAGTCCGCCTGGCGATGCAGGGGACACGGGTTGGTGCCCCGGTCCGGGAAGATCCCACATGCTGCAGAGTGGCTGGGCCCGTGAGCCATGGCCGCTGAGCCTGCGCGTCCGGAGCCAGTTCTCCGCAACGGGAGAGGCCACAACAGTGAGAGGCCCGCGTACCGCAAAAAAAAAAAAAAAGAGAGAGAGAGAGAGTGTGAAGCCCATATAATAGGACTAAGGCCTCACCTCCCACCTTGCTTCCTCCTCACCTACCTCTTCTCCAAGGCACTCTGTGTCCCCAGTGGCCATCTTTCAAGGCATTTCTGGCCAGAGTGTACTTTTGCACATTGCAGCCCCATTGGCCACTTCCTTTGCATTAGCCTTAGAACAAAGGCCACGTTTTGTCATCTTTTGGGACACTTGCAGAAAGAGCAAAAGAGTCACACCCAAAGTAGTGAAAGGAGACTTGCTGCAAATACCAAAATTCAAAGATGCTTTCTGGTTGTGGATGTGGGTCAGTGTGGGATAAATGCAGGTGCAGTGAGATACCAAGGGTCAGCCCTGCCCACAAGCCCTTTAGTCAAGGAAGAGACCCGAAGACCTGGTGGCCCTTAAGTATGCTTCTATTTTTCCTAAGACAAGGCTACAATGTATATATCTCTGCATATGTTAGCAATATGACTGTTACACCTCGGGGAGGGGTTGTTTTTATGTTGTAGTGCAATAGTGTATAATATACCAGCTACAAGGATAAGGAGAAGAGATTAAAGCGGGTTGAGACTGAGGTGGAGGCGCTGTCTTTGGGAGCTGAGGCTGCCTTAACAGGGGCTCTCCATTACTCCCATGCTGTAACCCCATGCACTGAATGTGTGTCCCTTCCCCAGTCCTGCTGGGACGGTTTTATTCTATTCCTAAACACATTTTGGCCTAAAAGGAGGTGAGAGGGATTGTCTAGAAAAGGTCCAATCAATGATAAACAGACTTTCAAGATTAGCCTTCTTGCTTGATTGCAAACCTCTGAAAGAACTCCCTCCACCCTTCCAACCCCTTCCCTTTCCTGCTGCTGTCACTGATGCTGGGTTTCCATGTCTCCTCACTGCTTGCCAGTATTGTAGCTCATAGTGCACTGCTCTGTAGCCTTTACTCGTCTCCCTCCTCCCCTCTACTGTGAGCTTCTCGCAGTAAAGAGCAAAGGTAATGTTTTCTTCATTGTGTGGCGTTCATACGACCCACACGTCTTTAACTGTGCTCTCACCACATACAACTAGACCTGCAGGGAGCTCTGGCAAAGGTGAAGAGAAGATGGTAATGACAAGAAGAGAAACTCCTCTGATGGTTCCAAGCGGGATTGGAGGCAGACGTTTCAGTCAGGTGACTGCTTTCTGTCACAGCATCACCTGCAGAGCAAAAGGACGTAGTTCCCGTAAGTAATCGGAATGGGAAGGCAGGCTCGGGTCTGTGGTCTGGTGTCTCTTGTCTAAATTCATTTGGACAGAACCAGCACTCCTTCACCCCAGCCATGGAAACACAGTACCATTCCCCTGGCCTCACTAGCTCCTGCCTCGGTTTTCAACTGTAGTCCAAGACAATTTTTAGATGACAGTACCCTGTCCATAAATCTAGGATACGGTGTTTAATAAGTCACCTCTTTAGCCAACAAAAGTTTAAAATTAGGCTATAAATACGATTGGTATATTCCAAGAATAATAGCATCAATCTCATGGGCCTGGTATGTTAGAGAACTAGCTAGTAATTCATTGAGTCAACACAGGAAGGGTTTTCATCTCTGCAGAATTTTAGCCCAAGTAATTTTTAAGACTCACAGGACATCAGATCTGGAAGAATCTTAGAGATTACTTAAGCCTGAGCCCATAAAAAAACTAAGGGGACAGAGAGGTCAAGACCTGCTCAAGGTCACACAGTTATTTATGAATGCTGAGCAGGTGTGGATAAAGCCTGTTCACCATCCAGGGCTATGTGAGCTTCTATTTGTGACTTCTAAGTCCCAGGGCCTCTTGCACCCCATCAACAGAACATGGTTGGAAGCATCACTCTCATCAGTTGGCCATGTCATTTTTCCCACACTCTGCTGACCCTGGGTTTGCATAATACTTCAAGATTCTGAACAGCATGTAGTAATTATCATCCCGAGACACAGAAAGACAGCAAGACAGACATTAACTGTCCCCCTAGCTGCTCAGAGCCATTTCTTATAGTCTTATACTTGTCATTTAAAGTTGATTTGCATTTGCATTGACAGCCAAAGAGACACACAGTTCCCTTATAAATATAGTTTCTACTCCCCATCTTCAAACTGGGACTTTTTATGACAGTTTTCAACTTTTAGAACTTAGTGAAAAGAAACTTCAGTTTCAGACAAATACTGGCTTTCTCATCCCTCTCTCCTCTCTTGGGCCTGGTTCCATATTCAGAGGGCAGAAAAAAACATTGAAGGGGGCTCATGTCTCATTATTCACGACTGCTCTTCTAGTTCACCTCTGTTTCTTCTTTGGCGGGAACTCCACTGGAGGAACCACTTCTGTGGCTCATTTAACCAGTGGCTAGCGTAAGTGATTGAACAATAGATACAACTTTACTTGGGAATTCGAGTTTCTCTTTAACACTGTCCTGCTGCCTGATTTCTCTTCTAACTTTTCTGGCCTTCTCTTTGTAAGCTTTTATTTCTCTCTTGAGGCTCAGAGCTTTGGCTGCTGGGGTGAAAATGGAAACAGATTGACAAGGGGAAAGGTAGCTTTGGGGAATTTAAAATTCAAGCAAGTAAACCATTAATATCCTTGAAGTGTCAATCATGCACAGAACACCATGCTGATTATTATGGACGTCACAAGCTTTTGCCAGATACAGTCGTCCCTCCCCTCAAAGAGGAGTAAGTCTAGAGGGGGAGTTAGATGTGCACTTGCAGGAGGAGGTATCTAATACTCTGGGGCAATATATTATCATTCTGTGTTTCCCAAGGTAGGTACAAGTACCACTGGTGGACAAGGAGATGATTTTAGTGTGTACACAGATAGGGCATTAAATAAATTTGATTC
Source organism: Globicephala melas (assembly GCF_963455315.2). Classification (NCBI taxonomy): domain Eukaryota; kingdom Metazoa; phylum Chordata; class Mammalia; order Artiodactyla; family Delphinidae; genus Globicephala; species Globicephala melas. The sequence continues at coordinate 108,120,776 of NC_083317.1, read as the reverse complement.
CAATTGTAAAGGTGGTATATTCCAGTTTCAGTTTCCTCTCAATTCTTCTGATAACCTAAAAAAAAAGAGAGAGGAAAGAAAAGAAAGTCTCAGATCTGTGCTGAAATACCTTCTTCTCAATAAAAACTGAAAAGATAAGACATTTGGACACCAATAATTTCCACCTACAATTTAATACTATTCTTCATTTTAAATTTTATTTATTTTTTACAGTTTGCATTCTATTTTATTACAAGTGATAAAGTTTTTCTTTTTATGATGCTTGTAATGTTTCCTTACTGAATGTCTTAGTTAGGGTTGCTATAACAAATTACTATAGAGTATGTGGTTTAAGCAACAAACACTTGCTTTTCATAGTTCTGGAGGTTAGGAAGTCCAAGATCAGGGTGTCAGCATGGTCAGGTTCTGCTGAGCACCCTCTTCCTGTTTTACAGACAACCATATTTTGCTGTGTCCTTATATGGCAGAAGGAGAGTGAGTTAGCTCTCTGGCCTCTTCTTGTAAGGGCACTAATCCCATTCATGAGGGCTCCACTCTCATGACTTAATCACCTCTCAAAGACCTCATTTTCAAATACCATCACAATGGAGATTAATTTCAACACATGAAAATTTGGAGGGACACAAACATTCAGTTCATAACATTTAGGTTAAAAAACTCAAGCTAACTCCAAACGGTAAATAAATAATGGTACAGGTGTTACAAAAATATGGCAGAAACCATTGGGGATGTGCAAATGTTTGGGAACAGTTTAGAATTGTTAAGTGAATGCCTTAGAAGTGAATTGCAAGATGAATTTCAAGGAATGATTGTATACCAGGGGCTGGGATCTCGGGGAAGAATTCCTAGAGGAGGTGAGCTTTAAGGGAACATTTGAAGGGACTGGCTAGAAGCCAAGTGAGCAAAGATATGGTGATCGGTGGGCTGGGAGCAGGAAGCCTGTTGAACTGGATGAACCATTCATGTCCAGGAGTCATGGTTGGAGGAGAGTCACAGCTGGAATCACAAGGTGGAAGGACCTTATATGAGGAGACTCTTTGCTTTTTTTTAAACTTTTTATTTTCAGATAATTATGGATTCACATGCAGTTGTAAGAAACAATACAGAGAGATCCCATATCCCCTTTACGCAGTTTCCCCCAATGATGACATCTTACATAACTACAGTTCAAAATCACGATTAGGAAATTGACAATGATACAAGCCACTGACATTATTCAGACTTCACTCATTTTACATGCACTCGTGTGTGTGTGTGTTTGTGTGTGTATTTAGTTCTATGCAATTTTAGCACGTGTGTAAATTGGTGTGTCCGCCACCATAGTCAAGACATAATAGTCCCAGCACAAGAAAGCCTTTTCTACCCTTTTATAGCCAGAGGCACCTTCCCCCCCTTTCTTCTTCCCTCTCACCTGGCAACCACTAACTGGTTCTCCATCTCTATAATTCTGTCAGTTCAAAAATGTGATATAATTGGAATCATACAGTATGTAACCTTTGGCATTGGCTTTTTGTCATTCAGCATAAGATTTACCTACAATGTTGTCTGTATCAGTAGTTCATTCCTTTTTATTGCTGAGTAGTATTCATAACACGGATATACCATGGTTTACCATTCATCCTTTGTAGAAAATTTGGGTTGTTTCCAGTTTGGGGCTGTTATGAATAAACCTTCTATGAACATTTGTGTACAGGTTTTTGTGTGAACATAGATTTCATTTCTCAAGAGTAAATTTCTGTTTCATATGGTAAGTTTGGTGTGTTTAGCTTTATAAGAAACTGCCATACTCTTTATGGAAGTCGTGGTACAATTTTATATTCCTACCAGCAGTTTATGAGTGATCCAGGTTCTCTGAATCCTTGTCAGCATTTAGTGTTATCATTTTATTTTAGCTATTTTGATAGGTGTGTAGTGATATCTCATTGTGAATTTAGTTTGCATTTTCCCTAATGGTTAATAATTAAGCATCTTTTCATGTGCTTATTTGCCATTCCTCCTCAGTGAAACGTCTGTTCATACCTTTTGTCCATTTGCTCATTGGATAGTTTATGCTTTTATTCTTGAGTTTGAGCTTTTGTTTCTTTATGTGTTCTAGATATAAGTTCTTTGTCGGATATGTGATTTGCAAATACTTTCTCTCAGCCTGTAATTTGCTTTTTTCATTCACTTTACAGGGTCATTCACAGATCAAAAGTTTTAATGTTGATGTGATCCAATCTATAATTTTTTCCTTTTATGGATTGTGCTTTTGGCATCAAGTCTAAGATTCTTCTCTTAGCCCCGGTTCCTGAAGGTTTTCTCCTAAGTTTTTACCTAGAAGTTTTCTAGTTTTACATTTTACATTTATGTCTGTGATCCATTTTGAGTTAATTTTTGTAAAAATGTGAGATTTTAGTCAAGGGTTCATTAATTTTGTTTGTTTGTTTTTGCTTATGAATGTCCAGTTGCTCCAGCACCGTTTGTCAAAATGCCTATCCTTCTATTGAATTGCTCTTGCATCTTTGTCAAAAATCAATTGGGCATATTTGTGTGGGTCCTTTGCTTTTTAAAGTCACCTTATTAATATTTCCTATCATTTGACTGTAACATCTGAAAAAGAAAAATGTTTTGGGCCTTTCACCCAAATGAATCATGTCACTAGTATAATAAATTATTTGATTATGGAATATTTGATGATTTAGAGAGGTCTCATTACACACTCATGAATCATCCCCAAGGCCTTATGAGAAGAGAATATTTGGCCTATCTCCCACCAAAATATTTCCTTTTACCTAAATAGAAAGACATGGGGAATGGTGCCCATACTTTTTTTGCCCCAGGGCCAATAAGGGGTTGCTTAAGTTCGACTTTTCAAACTTTACAGGGACGAGAAATGCGATTGGCCTTGGTCAGGCTTCGTTTTGCACAGGCTTTGGCAGGGACTTATAACCAGCAATTCTGCCAGGAGCTCAGGATCCTGCTCACATACAAAAACGATAAGGGACATCTAAGGAAAACAAGCTTCTCCCTTTTAGGGACACACCAAAGCTACATAACCCAAGATAATCATAGCAAGATACAGCCAGTCTTAGAGCTAAGTACTGTGAAGTTAGCTTTGCTTCCTTGAGTTTTTGAAGCATGCATCTGTATAAACCTGCTTGTGCAGACATCCCCAGCCCCAAGCTGGGTCTGCCCAAATCCAGCGAATCGGCTCTGAAATGTAGACGGCACCTAGCAGTAACAAAGCCTCCGCCTCAGGCAGCCTGTTGGCCTGTTAGGCCCAGTGGAGCAGCGGAACGGAAATATCTGGAGAAGTTTTTACGTGTCCATGGAATTTCGTTGCAGGAAACCACCAGGGCAGAGACGGGCATGGCTTACAGGTACTTGCTGGTTGCAATGTTATCCAGCCAGGGCACTGCACTGAAGTCAAAGGTTGTTGTTATTAAAGACAGAAGGATTGAAATAGCAAAAAAAATACTATATAGCAAAAGGAAAAGAAAAATGAACGCAGTGAGCCCTCTTCTTGGGCTGCCTTAATTTTTCAAGCTTTAATTTGTCCACTTTCTCTTCGCTTCAAAGATTACATAAAGATAGTCAAATTCACCTGTGGAAGTTCCCAACCTTGTGCCATTAGAAATGTCTTTGGCTTGATACTTAAGCAAAAGTATGTGATTTAGCAGATCGTAATGAAGAATGGGTGCTCTATTCTTCTTAAGGGAATTTATAAATTAAGACTAGAATTTTTTTAATGCTGCCTGGCCTTCAAGGCTGTTATTTTCTTTTAAGCCTGAATCATGTGGTTGTGCTAATAGCTAATAAAGTAGTTCATGAGACTGAGCAGATTCTTGAAATGACAGCACTTTTTATCAGTGTAGCCCAAGATAAATTACTGGTTGTTCTCTAACCTTCCAATACCATCATTTATTCTGTGAAAGATTAACAAAAAGGAGAATTTTTTTCCTAGTATGGGGTTGGATGTATAATCTTTTAAAATTGCTCTGGAATGGGAAGATCATTCTTTTTCTGAGCAATTATTGTTCAAACCTCTATAAGATATGTCTGTGCTTAGCTAAATCACCCAGCTGTACCCGCACAAGTACTTCCTTGACAAATGCCTAGAGTTTTAAATATCCAGGAAGCTGAGCAAAAGCTGTTCAGAAGGACAAAGGTGCTGGAAACTGAAAACAAAAACAAAAACAAAAAACAAAACCCCAAGCCCTTAGCATTTATAAAGAACAGTTGTTTTAGCTCAAGTCAAAACTTCCAGTTCACAGAATAAGATTGTTTTTGCATAGACAAGATGTCCCTAAATGATTTTATTTTTCTATAATCAAAAGGTCTATTTTAATGCAGTACCTACTGCTCTAGTTATCAGCTAATTTGATTAATAAAGCAATTTGCAATGAGATGGCTCATCTCTGGAGAGCTAAGTATTTCACACAGACTCTTTATGCAAAAAAGGGCTCCTGCAGAAGACGAATGAACTCTTCTAGGTTTACAGGGCATATAAACATAAGACAGCTCACCCCATCATGCTTTAGAAGTGGAGCCTAAGAAGAATCTAACAACCTTTCCAAGAGAACCTATGGCTCCACACCCTGGGATGGAGGAGGAGATGATGTCATTCCTCACCCACCTTTTCTGAATCTGTCTTTACTAGAAGGAGCTACCTTCTCTCTGACTCTCCGTATTCTCTCACTCTATTCTCCATGCTTTCCTTGACCCTCAGTGGTAATAGTGGTGGAATATAGATCTGGTGAAGATGGACTGTTTCGCTGTTTCAAAAACAATGTGTCTTTGCATCTTTGTCCCAGGATGGGTGGTATCACCATGAACACTTTTATAAATCTTCAGAGGGCAGGCCTCTTTCTCTCAATGTCCTGGTTTGAATATCTACTACATATTTTGTGATGTGTGCCAGTGTTAGACAAAGATATGTTCTAGGACAGTGTTTTCTAAGCACTTATGGAGCACAGGAATGCTCCCTTCAAATAGGTAAGAACAAAGGTCTCCTAGTTGAGGGTGGGGGATTGGAGCCCACCTGCTTGAGGGGAGCAGTCATCCCAGCTTGGTTTCCCAGGCACGCCTGCAGATCCCATCCTCTGCACGGCTTGAGAGTACAGTTCTGAGGTGACTCTTCAAGATGCCTTGGAGAGCATGGCTGGCAGATCCATCTCACAGAGGCAGGCTCTTAGGCAAGCGTATGTGCCACTAGACCACATTCTAGTAGGAAATGGGACTTAGAAGATCATTGTTCCTAGATCAGAATATGAGGAGAGAAAGTACAGTTAAATAGATACTTGGCCCCAGAAAATAGCCAAGGCTTTGAATTATGATGAACTTGCTATTCTCTGCCACCTCTTCCTGACACATGTCACCTTTACCCCTCCCCACTCCTTTCTCCAAATGTCCATAGTACTTTGTCTATTCTTTTTTCAAGGCACTTATTAAGTATCCTTATTTAAAACATTCTCCTTTAAGCATTAGGGATGGATTTTTAAGGAAGAGTATCCAGGTTCTCTTGGTTCCTGCCCAACCTGGCTTTTGACCTTGACTTCTTATAGGCGTAGTTGGGGTTAGGTGAGGAGACTTTTTTATTCTTCTTTACCTTGATTTCCACCTCCCCCCAAGACCGTGGCTATGTTAAAAGACCTCATTCAACCTGCCTTTTCTATTTTCTTCTTTCTGAAGAGTATTATTTCATGTGTAGTGGAAAGAGAATGGGCTTTGGAGTTAATCAGGCCAGAGTTCAAATCCCAGCTCTTCTGCTTTACAAACTGTGTGACACTGAGAGTCATATAAGTAGGTGTGACATATAAGTTCCTAACACACAGTAGATGTTCACTAAATGTAGGTTCCCTTCCTGCTTATTCTCTGTCTCCTGTCAATCATTCTGGGGGCAGGGGATGAAAGCCCCCTATAGCTGAAACATACAAATGGATAAGATAGAGTATTCTCAGAAAGAAAAGAAAGAATTAAAAACTTTGCAGTAATAACCCTGTGTATATGCTAAAAATCATTATGTTGTACTTTAAATGGGTGAATTGTATGTATGTAAATTATATCTCAATAAAGTGGTTAAAAATAATAAGAGAAGTTTTTTAAAAATCTGCAGTAATTCACAATCTGTGTAGGTTTCCATGCTGAGCTTAGAATTCTGAGAGGTCTGGAAGAGCCGGGTAAGCTGTTTTCTCTTCCTAATTTGGTCAGATGCCATTGCAGCCTTCAGCCCAATACCAGCTGCTCGGGTCCCTCAATCATCTGTGAGAGAGCATTATGTTGTGTTTCCATGGAGATTTGGTTATATTTCTAACTAAGGGTGACCAGGGGAGGAAAAAAAATCAGTAAATATGCAAACACATGTATCAACTGAAAAGAAATGGGAGGAAATTGTTTGAATGTGGTGTATAAAGTGCCAAGTTGCTGTGTCGATCCTTCTGTTGGCTTAGAATTTTCAGCAAAAATAGAAGTTTTTTGTGAATTCATTTTTAAAATATCTATGAAATAGTCACCCAAGAGGGTCCTTCAGTTATTTCTAGGAGGCTATCTCTATTACAAAGCATTGAACTCTGAGCCAGACAGTGAACCTGAGCTTGTGTCAAAGTAGAAGTACACTGAGAATTAGTTTTATGGACAAAGCACAAAAACAATCTAGATGGAGTAAGGATGCAGTAGACACCCAGCTTTGAAGCAATTTTATAATACTCACATAAGCCGGGAGGAACTCAAATGGATGTAAAATGAAGGTCTAATCCAAGGGACCCCAAACTTTTTCTGTAAAAGGCCACATAGTAGATATTTTAAGATCATGGGCTACATCTGCCTTTGTCCTACCTACTGAACTCTGCCCTTGTAGGTGGAAGCAGCCATCGACAATAAGCAAAGGAGTGGGCGTGGCTATGTTCCAATTACACTTTACTTACGGACGCTGAAATTTGAGTTTCATATAATTTTCTCATACCACAAATCTTCTTCCTTTTATTCCTCCCAAACCATTAAAAAAAAAAGCCAATCTTATCTTACAGACCATATGAAAACAAGTGGCAGGCCAGATTTGGCCAGTAGACCATAATTTGCTGACCCCTGGTCTAGAAAACAAAGCTTTCAGTTGTACAGACTATTTATTTGTTGTGGTTATTCATTTATTTTTAAACCTCCTTGTTTCCAGAGGTATTTAAGGTGCCCAACTGCATATAATTCAGAAAGATAAAAATAAATAAAAAAAGAGGTAATTCACTGGTGGTCCAGTGGTTAGGACTCTGTGCTTTCACTGCCGAGTTCAATCCCCTGGTTAGGGAACTAAGATCTCACAAGCCACGTGGTATGGCCAAAAAAAAAAAAAAAAAAAAAAGGATGAGACCTAGAAAGATTAAGAACAGGAAAGGAAGGCAGCCTGGGGTGAGTGAGGGTGACACGGGCAAGCCATGCCCTTGCACCTGGATTTGGCCCTGCGCTTTCCAGTAGCACCAAGCTGGGAAGAGGGCCATGGAGCTCTTTACAGCAGTCTCAGAGTCCTTTAGGTGAACACGAGCCAGCTGCTCAGGGATGGAACACTTCTCTCTGATGTGGAGATCAGAGAGAAAGTTCTCTCGTGGTTCTTCGTTGTGTAAATTAATATCTTCAAAAAATGTCCTTATAGTAAACACAGCAGTGTCCTCGGGCTTTTTCTCATGGGGCCCCTAATATTAAAAAGGGGCATTATATAAAATAACAATTCAGTAAAAGCAAGTGGGTGTGGTAGAAGAAATGACATTGGTTTAATAGAAACTGCATCAATTAGTTTGAAATTATTTACACTTAAAAAATTCCCCAATAATAATGACACAGATTTTGCTATTTTGTAATGACAGGGCTTGTCCAGGTTCATGGAATGAAACAATTGTTTCTCACATTTAAAACAAATGCTAGTTGCCAACCAAAGACAAAATTTTCTATAGCCTTGAGCAGAAGGTGGGAGGGGACAAAAGAAGAAAAGGAGAGGTGGGGCGAAGTTTTGGAATTATTGATGTGGGACAGACCTCGGAGATAATCTGCTCCAATTTCTGGTCTTACAGCTGGAGAAAACTGAAGCTCAGAAATGTGTTTTCAGCCAACAACAAAGCCCTTGTCCTTTGGGTCCCAGTCCAGTGCTCGCTCCATAATCCATATTTATTCCCAGCCCTCCAACCCCCATCCCACCCTATGCCAACACACACCCTCACACACACACCCCACACCATACACACGCCATACACACACACCACACACACAGACACACCCCTACCACACATAACCTCACACACATCACATACACGTACACACCCACATACTCCCTTAGTCCATACACCACACACACTCCCCCATACCCACATACCACATATACACACCCCACACACACTCCATATCGCCACACACCACACACACACTCCACACACACCACACACATCACATATACAAACATACACACCCACACAGCACACACACACACACCCCCATACACACACCACACACACGTACACACACCCCCACATACCACACCCACACACCCACACCCACATACCACATATACACACACCCCCCACACTCCATATCCCCCCACACCCCCCCATACCCCCCAGACATCACATATACAAACATACACACCCACACACCACACACACACTCCATATTCCACACACACCGCACTCACATCCCACACAGCCCGCACACACCTCCTCCCCTCCCCACACCCCCCTGCACATTCCATATCCCCCCCCACACCACACACCCCACGCCCTGCCTCCCGGGGTTGCTGCAGTCCCCCTCTAATCCAGTCTTCCAGGCACTGCTCTCATTGCTCTGCTCTGCAATCTGCGTCAGTCCTACTTCTTGGCACACTGGCCCTCCATCCCTGTCCTGAAACATCAAGTCTCACTCATCATTGCTTTCCCCATCTAGAATATTCTCACACGTCCCCCTTGCCGAGACAAATCCAAACCACAGGCTCTCCCTTCTCTCTCACAGAATGACTTGTCTTTGTTCCATATAGTTTGGAGTGTGTGTGTGTGTGTGTGTGTGTGTGTGTGTGTGTCTCAAAAGTATGCTGTTGTCATATTGAGGAGAACAACTAGAGCTTATACTATTTTGCAATCCTCCTGTGCTTTGCACTTAGATAGCGTGTATTGCTTCTTTGAGGTATATGCATTCAGAAGTTGGGGAACAGAAAGAAAGACTCCAAAGACAAGTAGGAATGTCCCTTTCCCCCATTTATAGTGCTCTAGCCCCATATTTCCTCCTGTATCTTAGATATAATATGTTACTTAGCCTTGCTGAGTCTCAGTTTCCTCTTCTGTAAAATGGGCCTAATTCAACTTACCTCATGACAGTGTTGTAAGAATTAAATGAAGTCACATATATGAAAGTGCTTAGCTCACTGCCTGCCATGGTGGGAGCCTAACAAACAGGGTTTCCTCGCTTCACCTCCTTCTTAACCAATCCTAGGAATCCATCGTTTAGTCATCTTTCAGAGATTGAAAGAAAAAGGGTGTGGTGTTGTATCTAAAAAAGAGAGAGGGGCAGAAAATAAACATGTGTAATTAAATCTTGCACAGTTCTGAGCATATCACTCTCCTTTCCTCACTTGCTTACATACATTCTTTTTTTGCTTCTACTATTGGAATATATCCTCAGGATCTATTGAGAAGGTGTTTTTTTTTTCTTTTTACTTCACACATGGCCTCCTATTTAATGAAAACAGCCTCAGGAAACATTGGAATAAATTACTCTCCAAATGGTGTAATAGAATGATAAAAATCATCTTTTATCAGTCTGTGTATTTCCAGTGCCTAGCATTGTGTCTAGAACAGAAATATTTGAGACAGAATGAAATTAAAAGGGCTAAAATGCCCACTGGTACCTTCTAGTACCTCTCCCATTCACTTGCCACACTGCCTGAGAATTTCTTCAACTAGAAGCTCCAGTTCTGTTAAAATGGAGGTGTGTAATCTAAGCTAATAGGCAGCAGAGCAAGAAGGAAACAGGACAACGGCCAGGCCGACCTGAAAACAGAGAAGATAGGAACGAAGTCTCTAGACTGGATCAAGGGGCAAGCTTGGGTGTCGGGGCGTGGCACAGTGGTGCAGGGGCTGTGTGGGGATACCGGCGGGCAGGCCTGAAGAAGAGGGTGGGAAAGCCAGAGAGAAACCTCACTCACCTACCAGCTTGTAACAAAGGTGTCCTGGCAAAGCGTTTGAAAACATTCATTAACTGATAGAATTTTCATTGATCTCTAGATGAAGATTCTAATGATAAGTAAGAACTAGTTTTCGCTCTGAACACTCTTTCCCTGGGTTCCGTCAAAGTGAGAATGTGGTGTCCTGGCTGGAGGATTTGCAGACCACCTTCCCCCCAACCCCTTTCTCTGATCCTCTGATTCCTTATCTATGAAATGAAAATGCACATAAAGCCCTCCTCCCAGGATAGTGCTATTCACGCAGAGTCACATAGTGGAAGCTTAGGAAAGACTATCCCCCTCTTGACTTCTCCGCTTTTCATGATTTCCATGACAGTGTGGAAGTTGAAAATTATTTTTGTTCCTAAATTGAGCTCACTGTCTTCCTCCCAGCCCCCCACCCCCAACCCTCCAAACCCTCCAAACCCTCCTTCACTGCATACTCCGCTGACCTACTTTTTTCATGGAATGCTTGGCACACTCAGACCTGCTTGAAAAGTAGCTATGGCCATGGCCATGAAAATCAAAAGCCTAGAAAAAGTGCTAGCTGAGCAGGGGGTTGTATTTTCCACATTAAAAAAAAAAAGCCTACATAAGTTATTTTAGACTGGCCTCATTTTGGTCAGTCTCGGGGCCTGTGCTAATTTTCTCTGAGTCCTCTGGCTGTGGCTCTCCTGGCATCAGCTGGGCTGGAGGAACGTTGCAGACACTGAGATGGTCCAGTCTCAGAGCCTATGTGACTACTTGAAACCCTCAGAGCCTGCTGGTAAAGGACCTAGAAGGCTTAGTGAAAGGGGCCTGTTCAGAATGGGGCCGAATATTTATTTACTATTGAATGGAACAGAAGTTCTAAAACGAGTATGTTTTAGAAGTGTCAGTTTAGATAGAAAATGCTTTAAAATTTAAGCAAAAGTGAGAGATGAGTGCCCCTTGGATTTGAAATATTAATTTCATTCTGTTTTGAAATTTCCACATGTGGTTTTCCAGAGGGAAAGTTGTTTTATGCATAATGAAAACACTGGAAATTCAGGGCTCAAGAACAGCACTGTGTTATATGAACACTCCCTTTCTCATATAGGAAAAAGTTGCAGCAGTTTCATATTAAAAACAAAGCATTTTGAGACCTGGTTTCCCTGCACAAGGAGCAACTGTGAGTCAAATATATTTTTACCCAAGGGAAAAAAACAAAACCTCTTCCTAAATTTATCTGCAGTGCCTGTAAGTGCCACTAGGATGCACTATTTCATTAAAAAAACCCGAAGCGCTTCATTCAGTTCCCTGAACCACAGAAAGCAGAAATCTTTAAACTTTTTCCAGGCAATCCTAGACCAGAACTTAAATTTGAATCTGTATATTTTCCTTGATTGTGAAAATTAAGAAGCATCTCTTTTTATATCACAATGGGAAATCTTCTATAGTGAGAAAAAGTAAGAAGTTATGACCAGTAACACTTAGGATTCTGAGAATCTTGTAGCAGGGATATGTTATCATAACCTAACCCAGTTAGATATTTGATAGAGAAAATTTTCTACGTCTGGGGGATTCCAAGAATGGGATTCTGAACTACACTACAGACCTCTGTGGGTGACTGGTGGAGAAAAGAAAGGCAGACATGTCATCCCCTTGGCCTTCCTTCAGAGAATGTTCTGTTGATGTCTTCTGCCCCATCTCAGGTGAAGGCATCTTGTCGCACAGTTAAGATGGAGCAGATGTAGTGAATCTGGAAGGATTGTGTTGTCAGGATTGCCTGGGAGAAGTCTGGCTCAGAACCCACGAATGTTCTTAGAACCATGACCCTGCAGGTCTGGCTCAGCACCAAATTAGAAGGTGGTCAAATGATGGTGCCCTTCCTCCTCTGTAACCAGGTTTTTGCTTATCATGGGACACCTCTCCTCGCCTAACACTTTAGCCTCTCATCAGTGATTCCTCTGCCTTGCCCTTAGCTAGTTATCAACTGATGCTCCCTAAGATTTCAATTATATATTTTGTGATGTGCGCCAATGTTCAGATGAAGATACATTCCAGGACAGTGTGTTTCAAACAATCATGATGCAGAAAAACACATGAAGGCAAAGCGGTCCCAGTTGAAGGTGGGGTCCTGGGGTATCTGTAAAATATGTCATATCCAAAGAAACCTCTAATGGTGGAAGTTCAGGTAGTAGAGGAGCTATTTTTAGACAACCTATCTAGTCTTAAAATCAGATTATGAAAAAAAACCTTTTTTATTGGAAAATAATTTCAAACATACAGAAAAATTGCAAGAATAATATATAGAATATCTGTAGCACTTTAATCTTTAATATATTGTTAACATTTTGCTCCATTTGATCGTGTTCTTACCTGCTTGCTTTCTGCATCCTCCCCCCACCTCCAATGTATTTTTCCAAGCCTTTTGAGAGTAAGTTACATCCATAATAGCCCTTTACCCCTCAGTACCTCCTAAGGGTAAGGATATTCTTTCATACACCCCCAAGTACAATTACCAACTTCAGTCAGATTTACCTAGTTTTTATCTGATCCACTGTCTGTATTCTCATTTTGCCAGCAGACACAATAGTGCCCTTTATAGCAATTTTTTTACTCCACCAGTACTGCATCTAGTTCAGGATCAAATATTGTATTTTGTTGTCATGGCTTTTTCATTTCCTTCAATCTGGCATAGTTCGGACTGGAATTAGTTTTAGCACAGGGAGGAGGTCAGTGGGAAAGAGGGTGGTGACTAATTGCAGTGTCTGCTTTGGGTTGGGAGGTGGTGCTATGGTGCCAACACCGTCTCTAAGCGCGGCCAGAAGGCCTCCTGGCTACAGCTACCAATTCCGCATCGAGGACTGTGTCTTCCACAGCTCCCCAACAAGGCCACCACATCGTCATCTTGACCTTTAGGTTCAAAGCTGAGGTGGATCTCAAAGACATACTGACCTAACTGACCTACATAAATTCAGTCCCCTATGTTTATCTGCTTAGCACTTCTGCTGAGGGGCGTGCACTGTGGGGGGCTGTTGAGAATTACCAGGACCTGAGTGAGGTCCTCTGAGCACTGATAGGCAGGGAGGGCAGGCAGGGCCAAGTATGTGATTACCTGGGACCCTCTAGCCTCCAAATCAGGCACCCATAATGCTTGGCCAGGGAACCATGCCAAGAAACTAAAGCAGCAGCCAAAGGGAGAGGCCTCTTCCAAACTGGCTGCAGAGCAGAAGAGTGTGGCTTCTGGCCACACATCCTGGTGAGCCCACTGGGAGAGGTGGGAGTAGCTGAGAGGCCACAGCAGCCAGGGAGACACAGGCTCTCAGTGGGTCACGTGGAATATTTTTAGATAAGGGAGTTTTGACCCAATTGTCTATTTTTCCCTCCATGATATTCCTTTTAATTTGTTAAGGCAGAATGAGATAGAAGCTCTGAAAATTGTAGAGTGTGGGTGCAGAATGTGCAGCTCATTAAGTATCTAAGCTCTTGCTTTAGCATTTGGAGGGTCTGTAACAGATCACTGATTCACCCTGCTTTTGAAATTTTGCAGCATTAGACAACTCAACACACAGTGACAACATGTACATTTAGAAACTGGTTATGGGTTTTAAAAGGAGCCATGATTGCTTCTTGACATGACCATTGTGTAAGACCAGAATCTCTATGCATAATTTCCCAAAAGGTTAATCCTTGCTGTAACATCTTTGTAAAATTCATCAAATTAGCACCTCCTTCCTTTACCCCTATTTTTCCTCTTACTACTCTTTTTTTCCCCCCTTATGTTTTATGGCTCTAATGTCTTATTTCAAAAGGTCTTCCCCATAAAGGATAATATGTCTTTCTGCAATGTATTCTAGCACATTTATGGTTTCATCCTTCATATGTAAGTCTCTGTCCCAGCTCAAAGTTCTTATATGAGATAGCAACTTAAATTTATACTTCTAAAATTCCCAAAGTCAGTTTTGATAGCCTAAATTTTCCCCACTTATTTGAAATTACAACATATATAGCCCAAATATCAGAGAAGCTTACCTTGTCTTTTGCACATCAGATGAAATGGTCTTGAACTGGAAACAAAGAATTCCTTCTACACTCCAGATATTCTTGTGGAAGTTTCTGTTCTTCTAGTCATTTTGGGCTTAAATTGAATGACCTCAGTTTTTGTTTGTCTGAAAGAAAATTGTATTTAGTTTTCTTTTTTGTCTGTTTTTTTTCCTCTTACCACTTGGATTTGTTTGTTTCCATATTGTTTGTCTCGTTCACTGGAGTGTGAACGCCAGGAGGACAGGGATGTTATCTGTATGGTTAATTGCAGAATTCCCAGAATCTAGTATCTAGTGTAAAACTCAATAAATGTTTGCTGAATAAATGAATGATTAAGCAAGAGTATGAGGAATAAGCCCTCATTTTTCACTGGCAGACAATCTGCTGGATTATCAGACACAGGGCGTTGCTCCACCAGACTCTCCATCCACAGCCTCCTTGCCACTTACTTCCCAACCTTCTCTCTTTACTGAAAAGATCCAAAGTGCCCTCATTTGTTTTAGTGGTACTTGGGGGACAGCATTGTTCTCGTAGGAAATAGGTCCTGAAATCTTGGATGTTAGAATCCTTTGAAGCTGCCCATTATAATGTCATAAGTCCACTTTATTGTTTCTTCTCCTCAGACATCCATCTCGTTTCACTTTCCATTCACTCAGTTATTTCACTCTATTCACAGAGTCTTCACTGTACTTTCCTCCAGAAAGTTCTCTGTGATGTCACTGTCCAGTCCTAGTGGAGTCCTGGGTTGTGACCAGATGAGATACTCACAGCCTTCACTCTGCGTATTCCTTGCTTCTCCTGAGATGTGTTGCTAACATGCCCACGTTACGGAGTCATGGGTCTCTCCTCCACTCCTTCCCACCACAAGCTGTCCCCTTCTTACCCCTGTCCATCAATCCCATAGACTAGCCCTCTTTAGTTTACTCTTTTCCTAATCAATTTCCATTTCCATCTCATTACAAGAAGGGTATCGTCTCATTATAATACCCAGGTGTCATTTCCCAAAAGACAGAGATGAGTCTGGAGGGTCAGCCCTCCTGTTGGGATTCCTGGATGACTCTACATCATCCTAAATATACTAGAAGGTTCTCTCTCTACTCGGCAATTGTGGATGATTGTGAGTTCTGATTGGAGCTTCTTGTTCTTGGTACAGATCAGACTTTTCCAGGAACAACATGGCATGCAACAAAGGCACTCTTTGGCTGGTGATTAGCAAATTGCAAGATGATACCTTGGGGTATCAATAGGTCATTGTGGGGTTTCTCTTTGGAGCCTGGCCCCATTCCACCTCCTGAGCAAGACCCTGACCTGTTCAATTCAGTGTTAGTGGGATGGGCAATGGCAACAATAGGGTCGTACTTATCCACTCAGGGGCTTTAATTGCTTGAGGGAGCCTGGTTGAGACTCAATGACAGTGGACAGAGTCCAACTATCTTCTTTCTGCTCCTTCCTCACAACCATTTCCTATCCAAGGACCTTCCATTTCTGACTCCATGTTCACCTATCCTTGGTTTCTGCATGTCCTGTATAGGTTAAATATTTTCCCTGCTATATCTCATGACCCCTTTAAATTGTTGGGTGATCCAAAACATATTCTCTCAGAAGATGGAAAATCAGGTTCACACAGCCAAATCTACAAATCCATATTTTAGTATTCATTGGTGGCACTCTTTTATGAAGTTATTTTGTACGACCACTAACCAGTCCTTATCGTTTCGGGTGCAGTATCTGTTGTTCTGTTGAACTCTTTAGCTTATATCCTCCCAGACAGACACAGATTTTATTCTTTCATTCAAGAGCTATTGCTGAGTGCTCACCTATATTATACATTATTCCAGACATGGGGGACACAGCAGTGACAAAACAGACTAAGTTCCCTGCTTTCTTTAAGATTTCATCCTAGTTAGGGTGAGGTAGACAATAAACTAACAAAATAAAGTGTGTAACATTTCAGAAAGGATAAGTTCTCTATAGAAACACAATACATGGAAGGAAGATGAGTATATGTGTCAGGGGAGAGTTACAATTTTAAATAGTGTAGCTAAGGAAGACCAACTGAGAAGACAGCAGTTGAATAAATGTCTGAAGGAGGTGAAAAGGACAATCATATGGGCTTCTGGGGGAAGAATACTCCAGACAGAGTGTACAGCACAAGCCTAGAGTAAAAGTGTATAAGGGAGAAACATCACAGAAGCCAGTGAGACATGAGCAGAGTGAATGATCCATAGAGTAGCAAGAAAACATGTTGAGAAAGTAAAGGAAGTGCTGCAAGTTCAGGAGGTTCCCAAGACCTCCCTAAGGTTCAGTGATTCATTATAAGGACTCACAGAATTCAGCAAAGCTTTTATATTCACATGTATAGTTTTTATAGGAGAAAGATACAGATTACAATCAGCATAGAGACGAAGTGGCCAGAGTGGGGTCCAGGAGAACCAGGCACAGAGCTTCTAGCTGCCCTTTCCAGTGGAGCCATGTGGAGAGCGCTTTTCTCCCAGCAACAGTGTGTGACAGTGTGCATAGAACGTTGCCAACTAGGGAAACTTAGCAGAGCCTTGGTGCCCAGAGTTCTCATTGCAGATCGGCCACATAGACACATTGACCACCTGCGTGGTTGACCTTGGTCTCTTGCCTGTATGGAGGTCAAGCTGATTCTTTGTGGCCCAAGAACCCTACTATATAACACACATTTAGCATAGACCATCAGGCATGGCCCAAGGCCTCCAGGTAGATAAACACACTCCTGGTGGGTAGAGCATTCCAAGGGCTTAGAGGTCACCTCTCAGGAGCTGGGGGCAAAGGGTCAAACCTTTCTTTGGTCAAGGTTAATACTTCACTGCACAGAAGCCATATCATGCAGGTCTTTGTAGGCCATTTACAAGATGTTGGCTTCCATCTGTTTGAGATGGAAGACTTTGGAGAGTATTGGTCAGGAGAGTGACATGATTTGATTTGTTTTTACACAGGGTTTCTTTTTTTAACAGGACCATCATGGAATGAATAACATTCCAACAGCTAAGTTGGAAAATAGACTGAAAGGTAGAAGCAGGGCTACTGATTAGGAAGTTACTATTATGGTCCAAGTAAGAGATATCAGTAGGTTGAATGAGGGTGAAAATGGTGAGAAGCAATCTGATTTTGGGTCACTTTTAATAGTGGAGTTAAGAGCATTTGCAAATAAATTAGATGTAGCATATGATAAAAAGAATAATCAAAGATGACTCTAAGTTACTTGGCTGAGCAGTTGGGACAGTCAAGTTGCCCTTAAATGGGATGAGTTAAGACTGCAGGGGAAGATCTGGTGGGAGGAAGAGTAGGAGCATGGCTTTTGGACACGTGAGGTCGAAACACCTGTTAGACCACAAGGGAAAAATATCAAGTAGACAAGAGCCTGGAGTTCATGGGAGAGGTCTGGGCTGCAGGTTTATATTCAAGATATAAAGATATACGTCTTGAAGTCATCAGTCTATCATGAGAGTGTCAAGCCACGAGACTGCCAAGTAAGTGTCAACAGAAAAGAGAAAAAGCCTAATGAAGAAAAAGCCAAATGAAGGAAGGAGGCTGGAGATATGAACTGTGTTAAATACTGCTGAGAGGTCAGTAAGGTGAGAACTGAGAGGAGACCAAATGGATTTAGGAACATGGAGGCTACTGTTAACCTTAGTAAGAGCAGAGAGAGCTACGTATTTTGTTTTATACCCAGAGATGTGCTTGATAGAAGAAAACAAAAAATATTTAGGAAAAATTTTAAAGTTAATTCGGAACTCCTAATTAGCAGAACTCTGACTGCCACCCACTGAACAGCATCTCTGGATTTCCTCCTACCTATGAACAAAGAGAAAAATATACAAAATCATAGCTGAAAACTTAAGTTGGCCCAACATATAACCAGAAAATAGAGTGATTTTCTAATGATAATTATGTTTGTAAAGCTGGATTATTAAACAGATAACTCATGGAGTTATCTGTTTGCCTCATGAAACAGCTTCTCTGCTTCCTGAATGACATAATGCCTGTACCCTGTTGTCTGCTTTTCTGATTTTGGTGCTCCCTTTGTTCTGACATCTGGAGATTTCCCTTTCTAGGCCTTAAGCTTGCATTTAAATTTATTTTGTTACAGTTTATTCAGCAATTCTTTTTGCTTGGAGTGTGTATGTGTGTGCGGGATGTTCCACGTCAATTAAGTCTTTCATATTGACCTGAAGTTCACTTTTTAAATCAAGACAAACAGATATCATACTTAACAATCTGAATGGACTCAATTAAAGAAGAAAGGACAGGGCTTTCCTGGTGGTGCAGTGGTTGAGAGTCCGCCTGCCGATGCAGGGGACACGGGTTCGTGCCCTGGTCCGGGAAGATCCCACATGCCGCGGAGCGGCTCTGCCCGTGAGCCGTGGCCGCTGAGCCTGCGCGTCTGGAGCCTATGCTCTGCAACGGGAGAGGCCACAACAGTGAGAGGCCCACGTACTGCAAAAAAAAAAAAAAAAAAAAGAAAGAAAAAAGGACAGCAAAAAGTTTAGAAGAAAAAACAACCAAATATTAGGAGTTGTTATTTTTAGGTGGTAAGAATGTGAGTGATTTTTACCCCTTCCTCTATTCCTAATTTCCAAATTTGTATATTACTATTATAAAAGGGAGGAAAATTGCAATTAAAATTGGATTCTAAGAATTTAAGGTACATGCTTTTGAAGTTCTTTTCTGAGCTACCTTAGATCTAAAACAAGTATTGAGATTGAGATTCGGCAGTTTGATCTGCAGTAAGGTTTACAGATAAGGACTCCCATTCTGAATTTAACCTGGAAAAAAATGTGCGCCTTTATGTAGATAAATTGAAATGCATTCTATCAAAATGCTTCCATTCTATAGATAACCTTGAATAGCATAGACCATCTCTATCAGAAATATATGGGTTTTTTGTTGTTGTTTTGTTTTGTTTTGCAAGTAACAGAAAAACTAACTCAAGCTGGCTTAAGTAACAAAGGAAACTTACTGGCCATGTAACTAAAAAGTCCAGAGATAGGGAAAACTCCAGAGATAGGGTGGATTTAAGGTACAAACACTGTAGACAGGATCTAGTTTCTCTCTCTCTGTACTTGTGACTTTCTTTTTGGTAATGGCTCCACACTCAGCTCTGTACGATGGAGGGTCTGTGGTAGCTCCAAGCTCTTCTCTCATCTTCAAGATGGCTGACAAAAGCACTCATTCACTTCCGGAAGGAAGGAAGAAAGAAGGAGCTTTCTTTTCCTAGGAGTTCCATCTTCTCATTGATTCCTTGGTTTTGATTGGATGACCTGTCCACTCTGGACCACTTCCTGGATCTGGGTGATGGGAGAAGCTAACTGACTTCTGTGGCTTCATGCTCAACCCCTCACTGAGAAAGGAGGGGCAGACTACTCTTGATAGGAGAAAAGGGGAGTACATTATGGTGAGGCAAAATCGACTGCATATGTTGACCACACTCCCTACTGATCATATCTGGAGGGGACAGCATGGCAGTGAACTCATGGCAGTAAGATTCCAGTTAGTCAATCATCTGGAAATTGGGGATGAGGCTACCTCACCATTAACCACCTGTGTGCTGTCTCCATTCCTTGAACTTTAGATCTGGTTCTTACTTCTCTTCTGGCTCCAAAATCCTCTTTTCATATTTAGAGGGATATTTTCCAATATTAGTCTACATCTCAGGTAGCTTGTGCTACTTAATCATATAACCAAAATAAGCAGAAATCTCATTTAACTAAAGGTAAAAAGGGAAATATCGGCTTTTTTTTTTTTAACATCTTTATTGGAGTATAATTGCTTTACAATGTTGTGTGAGTTTCTACTGTATAACAAAGTAAATCAGCTATACGTATACATATATTCCCATGTGCCCTCCCTCTTGCGTCTCCCTCCCACCCTCCCTATCCCACCCCTCTAGGTGGTCACAAAGCACTGAGCTGATCTCCCTGTGCTATGTGGCTGCTTCCCCCTAGCTATTTTACATTCCAAGCCACTCTCTCATTTTGTCCCAGCTTACCCTTCCCTCCCCCAATGTCCTCAAGTCCATTGTCTATGTCTGCATCTTTATTCCTGTCCTGCCCCTGGGTTCCTCAGAACTGTTTTTTTTTTTTAATTCCATATGTATGTGTTAGCATACGGTATTTGTTTTTCTCTTTGTGGCTTACTTCATTCTGTATGACAGACTCTAGGTCCATCCACCTCACTGCAAATAACTCAATTTCATTTCTTTTTACGGCTGAGTAATATTCCATTGTATATATGTGCCACATCTTCTTTAACCATTCATCTGTCGATGGACACTTATGTTGCTTCCATGTCCTGGCTATTGTAAATACTGCTGCAATGAACACTGTGGTACATGACTCTTTTATGGTTTTCTCAGGGTATATGCCCAGTAGTGGGGTTGCTGGGTCATATGGTAGTTCTATTTTTAGTTATTTCGGGAACCTCCATACTGTTCTCCATAGTGGCTGTATCAATTTACATTCCCACCAGCAGTGCAAGAGGGTTCCCTTTTCTCCACACCCTCTCTAGCATTTATTGTTTGTAGACTTTTTGATGATGGCCATTCTGACTGGTGTGAGGTGATACCTCATTGCAGTTTTGATTTACATTTCTCTAATGATTTGTGATGTTGAGCATCCTTTCCTGTGTTTGTTGGCAATCTGTATATCTTCTTTGGAGAAATGTCTATTTAGGTTTTCTGCCCATTTTTGGATTGGGTTGTTTGTTTTTTTGGTATTGAGCTGTATGAACTGCTTGTATATTTTGGAGATTAATCCTTTGTCAGTTGCTTCATTTGCAAATATTTTCTCCCCTTCTGAGGGTTATCTTTTCGTCTTGTTTATGGTTTCCTTTGCTGTGCAAAAGCTTTTGTTTCATTAGGTCCCATTTGTTTATTTTTGTTTTTATTTCCCTTTCTCTAGGAGGTGGGTCAAAAAGATCTTGCTGTGATTTATGTCATGGAGTGTTCTGCCTATGTTTGCCTTTAAGAGTTGTATAGTATCTGGCCTTACATTTAGGTCTTTAATCCATTTTGAGTTTATTTTTGTGTATGGAGTTAGGGAGTGTTCTAATTTCATTCTTTTACATGTAGCTGTCCAGTTTTCCCAGCACCATATTGAAGAGCCTGTCTTTTCTCCATTGTATTTTCTTGCCTCCTTTGTCATAGATTAGTTGACCATATGTGTGTGGGTTTATCTCTGGGCTTTCTATCCCGTTCCATTGATCTATATTTCTGTTTTTGTGCCAGGACCATACTGTATGGATTACTGTAGCTTTGTAGTAGAGTTTGAAGTCAGGGAGCCTGATTCCTCCAGCTCCGTTTTTCTTTCTCAAGATTGCTTTGGCTATTCAGGGTCTTTTGTGTTTCCATACAAATTGTGAAATTTTTTGTTCTAGTTCTGTGAAAAATGCCATTGGTAGTTTGATAGGGATTGCATTGAATCTGTAGATTGCTTTGGGTAGTAGAGTCATTTTCACAATGTTGATTCTTCCAATCCAAGAACATGGTATATCTCTCCATCTGTTTGTATTATCTTTAATTTCTTTCATCAGTGTCTTATAGTTTTCTGCATATAGGTCTTTTGTCTCCTTAGGTAGGTTTATTCCTAGGTATTTTATTCCTTTTGTTGCAATGGTAAATGAGAGTGTTTCCTTAATTTCTCTTTCAGATTTTTCATCATTCGTGTATAGGAATGCAAGAGATTTCTGTGCATTGATTTTGTATCCTGCTACTTTACCAAATTCATTGATTAGCTCTAGTAGTTTTCTGGTAGCATCTTTAGGATTCTCTATGTATAGTATCATGTCATCTGCAGACAATGACAGTTTTACTTCTTTTCCAATTTGGATTCCTTTTATTTCTTTTTTTTAAAAATTAATTAATTAATTTATTTATTTTTGGCTGCAGTGGGTCGTCATTGCTGTGCGTGGGCTCTTCTCTAATTGTGGCGAGTGGGGGCTACTCTTCGTTGTGGTGCGCTGGCTTCTCATTGCGGTGGCTTCTCTTGCTGTGGAGCATGGGCTCTAGGCGCTCAGGCTTCAGTAGTTGTGTCACGTGGGCTCAGTATTTGTGTCTCGCAGGCTCTAGGACACAGGCTCAGTAGTTGTGGCACATGGGCTTAGTTGCTCTGCGGCATGTGGGATCTTCCTGGACCACGGCTCGAACCTGTGTCCCTTGCTTTGTCAGGCGGATTCTTAACCACTGCGCCACCAGCGAAGCCCCTCCATTTATTTCTTTTTTGTCTCTGATTGCTGTGGCTAAAACTTCCAAAACTATATTGAACAATAGTGGTGAGAGTGGGCAACCTTGTCTTGTTCCTGATGAAATGTCAGTTTTAAATGCTATTTAATTTATCATGGAAAGTAATGCATTTTTAATATGGAACACATTAAAAACTCATAAAGTGGTTTATTTATGAGATGGTTAGCCTCCCCCTAATTACCCCATAAATACAGTTAAGTTCCATCAACTATTCAGCAAGTGCAATTATACAAATGCTGTATTTCATTTTGCATCTTATTACAGTAGTTTTCCCTCCACACACGCTGTATGCAAAGAGTAAGTGTGCAGAATTTTAGAATCTGAGGAGATATTGGGGACAATTCAGTACTCACCCCCAATTCCTCCATTAATTTTGCAAATAAGTTTTCTGAGGCCTGAAGAGGTTAAACAATCTGCTTATACTCACATAGATGGTTTGCTAAATTCTAGTTAAGAATTTAACCAAAGGCTTTTGATCTACCAGTTTACTCTTTCCACAACACGATTGTTCAAATCAACAAAGATTGACTGAGTACCAGTTATGCCCTGGGTAGTATGCAAATCACTGAGCTCAGAACAAGGAAAGACACAGTTCCTATCTTCAAGCAACTCCAAGAGCAGTCTAGTAGGGGAAAGAGTCATGTCAAGCAAATAATTAGAGGCTGGCATGACACATGCAATGTTGCTGTTTAAAACATAGTCATAATGTGGTAGAACAAGTTGATGAATGCTCTCTTGAGAGTCAAGGATGACGCTGAAGAGTTGGTGATTCATGCACAGGGTTTTGTAGGATGAATAAAAGTTCAACAATTGGTCCAAGACAGGGGTGGGGGTAGCATTTGATGTGGAGGGAATAGTATATTTGAAGACCGAGAAGCGATGGTTATAAAACAAGTTTTGGAGACAGATCTGGATTGATTGCTGGTTCTAAGTCTTACTACAAAGATGACTTACACAATTTATCTATCCCTTCTGCCCATTCACTTTTTTCCTCAATAAAATGGAAAGAGCAATACCTATCCCATAAGGTTATGGAGAAAATGATATAATGTTACAACTATAAAGCACATAACACAGGAGGAACTCAGGAGCAGGCAGGTACTCTTCTCCATCCTGCTTCTCCTTCTCTTCCTCCTTGTGCTGGCCAACCTTCTGGGTGAGGTGAGTGCTAGAACAGGAGCTAAGAGGCAGGAAAGAAATAGATCATTGGAGGAACTGGCCATGGAAAACTGCTGAGGCGTTCCTAGGTAAGAAATAACAAGATCAAATTTACATCCTAAAAGGGTATTTTTGGAAGAATGGTGCATAGGCAACGGGTAGAAAGCTATTTTAATAATCTAGGTGCGAGGGCTTGAAGATATGAGTAAGGGTATGAATAGAAAGAAGAAAGCAGGGGTTGAGAGATTTGGGAGGTTCTGTGAGCGGAATGTATTCTGGTATAATTGTGTTCCCTGCATCCTGGTTTTCATTCCCACGTGTCTGGAAGGGAAATTGCTCACCGATCTAATTAGGCCCCGAGGTACCGCCACTGCCTCAGTAAGGAGGCGGTAGGGGAGTGCTCCACTGCCGCCGCTGCTCATGGCTCTTGTCTCTAAAGTGCTTCCACACAATCGCTTAACTCATCTACCTTCTCATTCACATGAAAAGAAACCTCAGAGAGAGCTTGTGCTATCAAATCTTTTCTCCCTTGTCTAACTTTAAAGCAACTCCTTAAACTACTGCATTCCTGAGGCAATTATCTTTTCACTGCAATTTAGTAACTTGGAGTAACCTCAAATACATTACTTTTAAGCAGCTCAGGACTTCCTTCTAAGGCAGGCCTGTGTCTCCTCTTTAACAGGAATTGAGGGCCTGGTGTGGGCAGGCTGGCTCCCGGGGAGCTCTCATCAATGCCTGGAATCACCTGTATTACCTCCATCACCTCCAACATCAACGTTCTACTTCCTGTAAAAAAAAACCCTGTGACCTTAACTACCTGTTTGTCTTTCCTGTCTCATGTTACTGTTAATGGCCCTTTTATTGATGCCCAAACTGAAATATGGAGTCATTAGTTTACACACACTCACTTTACCCGCCGTCCCCAGAGGACTGATACCAAGAAAAAGATTGTTGTTATCTGACTGCCAAACTCCTAACACGGGTGTGCCGGGCTCCTGTCAGAGGGATGTTCTTTTCCCCTGTAACTTCATTTCATGCTGATTTGAGATCTAACTAGTATTTCACTTTTGTCTTATTTTCTTTTTGAATATAGCCATCTGTGTACATTTTGAAAAATGTTTTTAATTCTACCCACACATGGGTTTCTTCATAATCTCTGAAGGCTAGTCCACAGAAGCAAAGCACTGTGGCTTCACACTTTTCATAAAATGGTTGATCTTTGAATTAAATACCTACAAAATATCTGTGTATGTGAGACCAGATAAAAATGAGTGAAGAATTATTGGCAAGATATTTCTACTTTTATCTGTAAAAATAACTGCTTTGACTATCCATATTAAAAAGACATTACTAACAATTTACTCACGATGACACGTATGAATTTTTTGATTTAGGTATGAAAGCATCCTGAGAACTCACAAAACCTCAGAACAAACATTAGAACAGTGCGCTTGGGATACCTGATTTTCAGCATTGGGCACATAAAAGAAGGCTTTGGAAAACTCACATCTGAAGTGCTTTCATCACTTGAAATCATAACATGGTTTACTAAACATTGCTTGAGGCCAAATTGAATGGATTGTATATTTAGGATATATTTATACTGGATGCTTTAAAGAAAAAAGAGCATAGGGTAGCAATATACTATCACTGTTTATTTTTGTGCAATATGTAAATCTGGTATTTCTTCCAATTTTAGGTCTATCAATTATGCAACAATCAGCTAATAATTTTGACCACCTGCTACATGCAACATTATGCTAGACGCTAATAAGGCTAACTAGCTCTCAAAACAAAACTTCCCATCAGCTGCCTTCAATCATCTCCCTCCTGACCATCTTGCCAGGACTGTTGTCTTATTTCATTATATGTTCAGCTGAGTCTGCAGCAATTCAGAGTCAGGTTGAAGAGAATCACAGATGTTATTAACACATGGAGTCTTTTACTTAAAAAGGATAAGGTGGCCACTAACATCCCTTGTAGACATGTGGTGTTGGAAATTTCTTCAGATCATTCTTGTTGGTGACTCAAAGTGAAGCTATTTGCCAGGCAGCATCCCGGCATCCTTGGGTTAAAAAAAAACACAGCTTGACCTTGGAACAGCGTGGGAGTCTGCCTACTGTGTTGTCTCCAAATGAATAAAACAACTCTTCATCTCCTTCATTTGATTAGCTGCTTCAAGCTTAAACCAAAGGAAACTAGAATCCCCACTGACACTGCTTTAAGACAGAAATAAGATCAGAAAAACAAGGGAAAGCATTTTACAAAGTCAGTTATGGGATTCACAAAACTTTGGTGCTCTGAAGTTAGTAACTCATTGCAGAAGAATTAGGTAGTTTAGAAAACTGCTTTTAATACTTAAATTTAAATGTGGTGGAGTCAGTAGTGTTTGAGAACAGAACTCATACTGTGCTATCCGATATGGTAGCCACTAGTCACATGTGGCTGTATAAGTTAGTTAATTGACATTAAATTCAATTAAAATTAAAATTAAAATTCAGTTCCTCAGGTAGCATTAGCCACAGTCAAGTGCTTAACATTCACATGAGGATAATGGCTACTGTACTGGACAGTGAAGATACAGAACATCTCCATCATCCAATAGAATAGCCCTGCATTAAAATAGCAACTCAAGGCAGGAATCTCAGACTCAAACTCCATAAGGTTGTCTTTGCTTTTATGAATTTTTTAACAGGTTTTCAAATGAACTATGTTATTAAAAAATTTTTACATAGTCCCCTACCTTGAGCCAAGCCAAGTAGTGGGGGCTCTGGTTAACCATCATGTCAACCTCATGGTGAAAGTATAGGAATAATGATCATTAAGTATCAAATTACTACCTGGCAGTAAAGTTGATTTAGTAACTTGTAAATAAAACTCTTTTACGGAGAAGATGTCAGAATGTGCCTCACCAAAAAGCATTTATGCTACTCTACATGTTCAGCTATTTTTCAAGTCAATGAGAAGTATTATTTGGCCTTGGTGATCAAATTACCACAGTGAACAGATTCCTGGTACCAGCTGAACCCTAAAATTAAGGAAAGAAAAATATGAATTTTGTCTTTATTCTTGTCAGTTCAAATCCAGCCATAACTTTTTGCTGGGTGTAGACATTTACATGAAGAAGTACTTTTTTTTTTTTTTTTTAGAAACTATCTGCTTGGTGTTTTTATTTTTACTTTTTTAAAACATCTTTATTGGAGTATAATTGCTTTACATTGTTGTGTTAGTTGCTGCCGTATAACCAAGTGAATCAGCTATACATACACATATATCCCCATATCCCCTCCCTCTTGTGTCTCCCTCCCACCCTCCTTATCCCACCCTTCTAGGTGGTCACAAAGCACCGAGCTGATCTCCCTGTGTCTTTATTCCTGTCCAGCTCCTAGGTTCTTCAGAACCAATTTTTTTTTTTTTAGATTCCATATGTATGTGTTAGCATATGGTATTTGTTTTTCCCTTTCTGACTTACTTCACTCTGTATGACAGACTCTAGGTCCATCCACCTCACTACAAATAACTCAATTTCATTTCTTTTTATGGCTGAGTAATATTCTATTGTATATATGTGCCACATCTTCTTTATCAGTTCATCTGTTGATGGACACTTAGGTTGCTTCCACATCCTGGCTATTGTAAATAGTGCTCCAATGAACAATGTGGTACATGACTCTTTGAATTATGGTTTTCTCCAGGTATATGCCCAGTAGTGGGATTGTTTAGTTTTTTAAGGAACCTCCACACTGTTCTCCATTGTGGCTGTATCAATTTACATTCCTACCAACAGTGCAAGAGGGTTCCCTTTGCTCCACACCCTCTCTAGCATTTATTGTGTGTAGACTTTTTGATGATGGCCATTTGACTGGTGTGAGGTGATACTTTGTAGTTTTGATTTGCATTTCTCTAATGATTAGTAACATTGAGCATCCTTTCATGTGTTTGTTGGCAATCTGTATATCTTCTTTGGAGAAATGTCTATTTAGGTCTTCTGCCCATTTTTGGATTGTGTTGTTTGTTTTTTTGATATTGAGCTGCATGAGCTGCTTGTATATTTTGGAGATTAATCCTCTGTCAGTTGCTTCATTTGCAAATATTTTCTCCCATTCTGAGGGTTGTCTTTTCATCTTGTTTATGGTTTCCTTGCTGTGCAAAAGCTTTTAAGTTTCATTAGGTCTCATTTCTTTATTTTTGTTTTTATTTCCCTTTCTCTAGGAGGTGGGTCAAAAAGATCTTGCTGTGATTTATGTCATAGAATGTTCTGCCTATGTTTGCCTCTAAGAGTTTTATAGTGTCTGGCCTTACATTTAGGTCTTTAATCCATTTTGAGTTTATTTTTGTGTATGGAGTTAGGGAGTGTTCTAATTTCATTCTTTTACATATAGCTGTCCAGTTTTCCCAGCACCATATTGAAGAGCCTGTCTTTTCTCCGTTGTATTTTCTTGCCTCCTTTGTCATAGATTAGTTGACCATATGTGTGTGGGTTTATCCCTGGGCTTTCTATCCTGTTCCATTGATCAATATTTCTGTTTTTGTGCCAGGACCATACTGTATGGATTACTGTAGCTTTGTAGTAGAGTCTGAAGTCAGGGAGCCTGATTCCTCCAGCTCCGTTTTTCTTTCTCAAGATTGCTTTGGCTATTCAGGGTCTTTTGTGTTTCCATACAAATTGTGAAATTTTTTGTTCTAGTTCTGTGAAAAATGCCATTGGTAGTTTGATAGGGATTGCATTGAATCTGTAGATTGCTTTGGGGAGTATAATCATTTTCACAATTGATTCTTCCAATCCAGGAACATGGTATATCTCTCCATCTGTTTGTATTGTCTTTAATTTCTTTCAGCAGTGTCTTATAGTTTTCTGCATATAGGTCTTTTGTCTCCTTAGGTAGGTTTATTCCTAGGTATTTTATTCTTTTTGTTGCAGTGGTAAATGGGAGTGTTTCCTTAATTTCTCTTTCAGATTTTTCATCATTCGTGTATAGGAATGCAAGAGATTTCTCTGCATGATTTTGTATCCTGCTCTTTTACCAAATTCATTGATTGGCTCTAGTAGTTTTCTGGTAGCATCTTTAGGATTCTTTATGTATAGTATCATGTCATCTGCAGACAGTGAAAGTTTTACTTCTTCTTTTCCTATTTAGATTCCTTTTATTTCTTTTTTGTGTCTGACTGCTGTGGCTAAAACTTCCAAAACTATGTTGAATAATAGTGGTGAGAGTGGACAATCTTGTCTTGTTCCTGACCCTAATGGAAATGGTTTCAGATTTTCACCATTGAGAACGATGTTGGCTGTGGGTTTGTCATATATGACCTTTATTATGTTGAGGTAAGTTCCCTCTATGCCTACTTTCTGGAGGATTTTCATCATAAATAGGTGTTGATTTTTAAAATTTTTTTTTTTGCGGTATGCGGGCCTCTCACTGTTGTGGCCTTTTCCGTTGCGGAGCACAGGCTCTGGACGCGCAGGCTCAACGGCCATGGCTCACAGGCCCAGCCGCTCCGCGGCATGTGGGATCCTCCCAGACCGGGGCACGAACCCGTGTTCTCTGCATTGGCAGGCGGACTCTCAACCACTGCGCCACCAGGGAAGCCCCAATGAGTGTTGATTTTGTTGAAAGCTTTTTCTGCATCTATTGAGATGATCATATGGTTTTTCTCCTTCTGTTGGTTAATATGGTTTATCACATTGATTGATTTGCATATACTGAAAAATCCTTGCATTTCTGGAATAAACCCCACTTGATCATGGTGTATGATCCTTTTAATGTGCTGCTGAATTCTGTTTGCTAGTATTTTATTGAGGATTTTTGCATCTACGTTCATCAGTGATATTGGCCTGAGTTTTCTTTTTTTGTAACATCTTTGTCTGGTTTTGGTATCAGGGTGATGGTGGCCTCATAGAATGAGTTTGGGAGTGTTCCTCCCTCTGCTGTATTTTGGAAGAGCTTGAGAAGGAGAGGTGTTAGCTCTTCTCTAAATGTTGGATAGAATTCCCCTGTGAATCTGTCTGATCCTGGGCTTTTGTTTGTTGGAAGATTTTTAATCACAGTTTCAATTTCAGTGCTTGTGATTGGTCTGTTTATATTTTCTATTGCTTCCTGGTTCAGTCACGGAAGATTGTGCTTTTCTAAGAATTTGTCCATTTCTTCCAGGTTTTCCATTTTATTGGCATATAGTTGCTTGTAGTAATCTCTTGTGATCCTTTGTATTTCTGCAGTGTCAGTGTTACTTCTCCTTTTTCATTTCTAATCCTGTTGGTTTGAGTCTTCTCCCTTTTTTTCTTGATGAGTCTGGCTAATGGTTTATCAATTTTGTTTATCTTCTCAAAGAACCAGCTTTTAGTTTTATTGATCTTTGCTAGCGTTTCCTTCATTGCTTTTTCATTTATTTCTGATCTGATCTTTATGACTTCTTTCCTTCTGCTAACTGGTTGTTTTGGTTCTTCTTTCTCTAATTGCTTTAGGTGTAAAGTTAGGTTGTTTATTTGAGATTTTCTTGTTTCTTGAGGTAGGATTGTATTACTATAAACTTCCCTCTTAGAACTGCTTTTGCTGCATCCCATAGGTTTTGTGTCGTCATGTTTTCATCGTCATTTGTTTCTAGTTAATTTTTGATTTCCTCTTTGATTTCTTCAGTGATGTCTTGATTATTTAGTAGAGTATCGTTTAGCCTCCATGTTTTTGTATTTTTTACAGTTTTATTCCTGTAATGGATATCTAGTCTCATAGTGTTGTGGTCCAAAAAGATACTTGGTACAATTTCAATTTTGTTAAATTTACCAAGGATTGATTTGTGACCCAAGATATTATCTATCCTGGAGAATGTTCCATGAGCACTTGAGAAGAAAGTGTATTCTGTTGTTTTTGGTTGGAATGTCCTATAATATCAGTTAAGTTCATCTTGTTTAATGTATCATTTAAAGCTTGTGGTTCCTTATTTATTTTCATTTTGGTTGACCTGTCTGTTGGTGAAAGTGGGGTGTTAAAGTCCCCTACTATGATTGTGTTACTGTCGATTTCCCGTTTTATGGCTGTTAGCATTTGCCTTATGTAATGAGGTGCTCCTATGTTGGGTGCAGAAATATTTACAATTGTCACATCTTCTTCTTGGATTGATCCCTTGATCATTATGTAGTGTCCTTCTTTGTCTCTTGTAATAGTCTTTATTTTAAAGTCTATTTTGTCTGATATGAGAATTTCTGCTCCAGCTTTCTTTTGGTTTCCATTTGCATGGAATATATTTTTCCATCCCCTCACTTTCAGTCTGTAGGTGTCTCTAGGTCTGAAGTGGGTCTCTTGTAGACAGCATATATATGGTTCTTGTTTTTGTGTCTATTCAGCCTGTCTGTGTCTTTTGGTTAGACCATTTAATCCATTTACCTTTAAGGTAATTATTGATATGTATGTTCCTATGACCATTTTCTTAATTGTTTTGGGTTTGTTATTGTAGGTCTTTCCTTCTCTTGTGTTTCTTGCCTAGAGAAGTTACTTTAGCGTTTGTTGTAAAGCTGGTTTGGTGGTGCTGAATTCTCTTAGCTTTTGCTTGTCTGTAAGTGTTTCAATTTCTCCGCCGAATATGAATGAGATCCTTGCTGGGTAGAGTAATCTTGGTTGTAGGTTTTTCTCCTTCATCACTTTAAATATGTCCTGCCACTCCCTTCTGGCTTGCAGAGTTTCTGCTGAAAGATCAGCTGTTAACCTTATGGGGATTCCCTTGTATGTTATTTGTTGCTTTTCCCTTGCTGCTTTTAATATTTTTTCTTTGTATTTAATTTTTGATAGTTTAATTAATATGTGCCTTTCGTGTTTCTCCTTTGATTTATCCTGTATGGGACTCTCTGTGCTTCCTGGACTTGACTGACTATTTCCTTTCCCATATTAGGGAAGTTTTCAATAGTCTCTTCAAATATTTTCTCAGTCCCTTTCTTTTTCTCTTCTTCGTCCAGGACCCCTGTAATTTGAATGTTAGTGCATTTAATATTGTTCCAGAGGTCTCTGAGACTGTCCTCAATTCTTTTCATTCTTCTGTCTTTATTCTGCTCTGCAGTAGGTATTTCCACTATTTCATCTTCCAGGTCACTTATCTGTTTTTCTGCCTCAGTTATTCTGCTATTGATTCCTTCTAGAGAATTTAAAATTTTGTTTATTGTGTTGTTCATCATTGTTTGTTTGCTCTGTAGTTCTTCTAGGTCCTTGTTAAATGTTTCTTGTATTTTCTCCTTTCTAGTTCTAAGATTTTGGTTCATCTTTACTATCATTACTCTGAAATCTTTTTGAGGTAGACTGCCTATTTCCTCTTCATTTGTTTGGTCTGGTGGGTTTTTACCTTGTTCCTTCATCTGCTGTGTGTTTCTCTGTCTTCTCATTTTGCTTAACTTACTGTGTTTGGGGTTTCCTTTTCACAGGCTGCAAGTTTGTAGTTCCCGTTGTGTTTGTTGTCTGCCCCCAGTGGGTAAGGTTGGTTCAGTGAGTTGTGTAGGCTTCCTGGTAGAGGGGACTGGTGCCTGTGTTTTGGTGGATGAGGCTGGATATTGTCTTTTTGGTGGGCAGGACTCTGGCCAGTGATGTGTTTTGGGGTGTGTGTGAACTTAGTATGATTTTCGGCAGCCTCTCTGCTAATGGGTGGGGTTGTGTTCCTGTCTTGTTAGTTGTTTGGTATGGGGTTTCCAGCACTGGAGCTTGCTCGTCATTGAGTGGAGCTGGGTCTTAGTGTTGAGATGGAGGTCTCTGGGAGAGGTGTTGCCGGTTGATATTACGTGTTGCCAGCAGTTCTATGGTGGTCCAGTGTCCTGAGCTCGGCTCTTCCACCTCAGAGGCTCAGGCCTAACACCTGGCAGGAGCACCAAGATGCTGTCAGCCACACGGCAAAAATTGTGCACTCATTCAACAATTCTTGCTAGTCTTTGGTCGTTCTTCTGGCAATGGCTATCTGTAGCACCATCGACGTACCCTTGGTCCTGGCTGTGGACCTTGCAGTGTCTCGTAAACTGGCTCTCATCCTTCAGCGTGGTCTGGGAGCCCCTGAAGAACCCAGAGTTATACCCAAGGATGAGAGTGCCTTTGTAGAAGTCCAGGAATCTGGTAAAGTAGTTCCAGCATAATAGGCATATGGCCCTTCGCCTGTGGCTGGCAGCATGGCTTCCCGAAGTTCGTGCCTCCAGCTAGCTGGCCTGCTTGGTGTTTTTAATAAGAGGCAAAAAGAAATGGCGTCTTAGAAAACACTTTGGGCTTTTGTCTCCTCTTTTCCCTTGATAGCTAGAACAGCCATCAGCAGCTGCTGCTGGGAACCCGAAGGATTAGGCTGAGGAATGAGGGCCTGCTGGCTGCTGGCAGTGCCTGGTGGAGGAAAGAACCCTGAGAAACTTTCCCCATGGTCCATGCTCCCTGCTCCTGGTCAGCCAGCTGTCCTGAGGCCAGAGCCACAGGTCACACTCTTGTGAGCTGTGCTCAGACCCCTCATCTCCTGAAGATGTACTTTTAATTAAACTTTATCTTGTTATTTTATTACCCTTTTCCATCAGTGACAAACTTTGTACAGAATTATAAATCAAGGCCAAACGTCGCATGGATGCCACAGTACAAAGATTCATTTAGTGTGCATACAACCTTGTGATCTACAACGTGATTCATCACTTGTTATCCTGTCTTCCCACTGAGGGATTGGATGATAAACACTAATATACAAAAGTCAATGCTGGGCGTCTAGCTTGCAACGTCTTGCATATTATCCTTCTCAGTTCTAACTGATTCTTAACCCACTGGCTTCAGGGAAGGCTGCCTTTTAGAATCAATTACCTAAATATGGTGAACTAATCTGGGAAAGTAGTGAAATATGAAATATGAATTGCCCTATCTCCCCTTTGTCTGTTGGCAATTTGCCCAACACTATAGTTTAGATGTGACCAGATAAGAAAGACAGGAAAGTGTGTTCACATATGGTGTCCCATCGATCCTCACAACATTCTGTATACGAGCATACGAGCAGGGAAGGTTTTGGTGTCACAAATGAGGCAGCTCTCTTAAGAAGAACTGATCATTTTCCACCTGTGTTCCTCCCTACATGCCTCTGATTGTAATTATTTGTATACATGACCATCTCTCTCACCAGATTTGAAGGTATCTGGAGTGGGGACCATGTTCATATCCATCTTGTTTGCTGGGCATGATGCCTGGTGTATGAGTTGTTCATTTGCTCAGAAGAAGAAAGGTGAATGTAACACAAAAGATCTGTAAAGGAATTGGGATTTTTTTTTTAAGGGAGAAAAACATTATGCTGGGTTTTGTTGCTCACGGTGTTTGCTCTGCCCAAGTCCAGGAAGGTGCTGTTTAGCATGACCTGGGTCACACAGTAAGTACCCAGTGACGTAGTTGGATCTAGGACTCAGGTCTCCTTTCACAGGACATTTCCCACTAAAAATTCCTATTTTTTTTATACCATTGAATCTTTATTTTAAGACATTCCATCTCTTTTTGTAGCTAGTCCAGCAAAAGGGAGAGTGAATTGTACCTGCATGTGGAATAAAAATAGATTACACATGCTTAAGTAGGAAGAATTGAAAAACTTTGCTGCTGATTATACTTTTGTTCCTGGGGATGTTGTCTAAAACCCTTTTGATGTGAAAGGAGATCGGGATGACAGCTAACATGTGACTAAAGTATTATACTGTAAGCTGGGCTGTGATTAATAGACGGATGGGTTAGCTGGTCACTGGTGCACACAGATGTGTGATATTGTGTGTGGTCAGTGCACCAAAGGTCTCAGCCTGAAGATTCAAGAGAAGGGGGAGACAGAGCTTAGATGAGCAGAATAGACGGAACTGAGGAGGTAGCGGTCCCCACAATCAGCAGGACTTTGTGTTTCTCATGAGTTCATGCTGCTAACTAACAAAATATAGCACAAAGTTGGCTCTATTAACAAACATCATAACTCCTCTACAGATTTATGTTGCATTCAGTTTTCCTCTTCTGAGCAATTGTTTTGGTATATTTAATGTTTTCACTTATGTTTAACATTCCTTTTGTTTTTTGGACAGGAAAGTAGGATTTATTGGGGGGTGTGAGTAAGGTGGGAACAGCCCTGAGATTCTTATGAGTGCAGGGCCCACCATTTGTCCAAGTGGCCACTATTAGGAATGTATTTGATCCCTCAGTCATCTGGGATGAGCCCTTTTTCTGCCACCATCTCCTCAAATTCTGTTGCATTAAACTTAGTAAATCCCCACTTCTTGGAGATGTGGCTCTTCTGGCAGCCAGGGAATTTGAACTTGGCCCTGAGTAGGGCCTCAATCATATGCTCCTTGTTCTGCAGCTTGGTGTGGATGGACATGATGACTTGGCTGAAGTGGACCCTGGCCACTATGCTCTAGGGCTTTCCAAAGGTACCCCACATACATGTCTGGAGCCTAGTTTGGGGACAGCATGAGGTCAGGCATGAATGTCCACTGGAAAGGCTTGTCTCCAAGGTCCCTTAGGACAACCCACACGAGCGAAAGGCTGCATACACTACCAAGGAGGCTGCTGTTTGTGGCCATTGCCCATGGGGCTCCCATGGGGAAAAGAGCATGGTTGGCTTAACTGGCTGCAGAGTAACATTACTTTTATATTTATGGTTTACTTCCTTTTGTACTTCTGATCACTCCTTGTTTCAGTTTTCAAATGCAAATAATCAGTTCCCATTTTTGAATACCATTTCAAATCTTGTTGAATTGGGGACTTGTTTACTGTGTTCTTACATGCCCTTTCCTCCCCGCTGGATCACAGAGTGATTCCTTGAAGGGTAGTGAGGGATTTCTAGGTTGTGCAAAAGAAAGCCTATTGTGATGTTGGGAACTGAGGTGTGGGAATTGCCCGGCTTCTGGCTGGAGTTTACCTCCCTCCCTCATTTCTTCCCATATGCAGATGTTCAGTGACATGCGTTATTATAAGAGAAAGGGAAATGGCCTTACTGAAATAGAGGTAATGGGCCAAGATAAATTGTAGAAGTCATGAGAAAGTGTAATATGGCAAATAACATGCTGGGCTTGACTTTTAAGTGTAGTATGAGAATCATTCTCAGTGTTATGCTATGGGAAAAAATAGAAATGAGGTGGCACATTAGTTCCTGCCTTGTGGTCCTGTGGCCTGTGGAGGCCACACTCAGGTTCTAGTACAGACAAAGGCCCTGGAGGTTTTAGCCATCCACAGGCAAAGCAAGCAAAGGATGCATTTGAAAACAAATAGTAATGTAATGTAGGGACCTGTAAAGAAATGGTGTGGTAGAACTAGAGGTATAGTAACAGAGTGAGACTGCAAAGTAACAGGTAACCCCCAAAGAAATAATGTCAATATATTATTTTTATCATTGCACTAGGAAAATTTTAAATTATGTGTCTATAAGTAGGCAATAACATGGGATATTTTAAAACCGCTAATTAATGAAATTCAGTGAGATCTCTGTACTACTTATGTAGTTTTAAATGTTACAAGGCTTTCAGATCTTATCTGTTAGCTGTTTGCACAAAGTTTCTTTGCTTTTGTGGTACCTGCACTATTGTGCAGACAGCCTTTCCAACTAAATGAATAGTTGAAATTGGTAGACAATGTGTTCAGTGAATAAACTGGTCGATAATTTTTTTTTTTTTTTGGCGGTACGCGGGCCTCTCACTGTTGTGGCCTCTCCCGTTGCAGAGCAACAGGCTCCGGACGCGCAGTCTCAGCGGCCGTGGCTCACGGGCCCAGCCGCTCCGCGGCATGTGGGATCTTCCCAGACTGGGGCACGAACCCGTGTCCCCTGCATCGGCAGGCGGACTCTCAACCACTGCACCACCAGGGAAGTACTGGTCGATAATTTTTATGACAACATCTTTATTCCATACAGGCTTCTCTCTTCCAAATAAAGTCCTTCTAGAAGATTGGGCTTTTTGAGTAACTTCTTATAAAGATTTTTAAGGATTTTTATGAACCAGTTTATGTTTGAAGTGGTTTAGTTTGGCAGAACATTTGGGAGTCATCAGGACAGACACTGCTTGGCTGTGCTGGGCTGTGCCTGCAGGGCAGCATGACTAGTATTGCCCCAGGCAGTCCAGGACCCTACTTTGACCCCAAGAGAGCAAAGAGTCCTTGGGACCCAAGGGATGTGCCCATCCAGCTGCTCCCCTTTCTGGACCATCTTACCTGCATACCCAGAATTCCCTGCCTGAAGGGCCTGTACAGCCTCTTCTATGGATCTCTTCCCTGGATAGTGTGGATGTACGGGCTGGGATGTCCATGTGGGCTGGGATGTCTGCAGCGGGTGGCATATGAGGTTTTTTACAGGGACCAAAGGAGTAGGGGATGGAAAAGTAGGGAGCTTTCAACAAAGATTAGGCACAAGCTTGTCCCTGACTTATACCTACTAAAAGGCAGTGGCAATGTAATCATTGTTACAATCAAATCACTTCTGCAAATTTCTGAAATGCCCTCTAGGAAGTAATAGTACTACTGTTCTAAGTGAGAAGGTTGGCATTCTTTTCTAACAGATAAACTTCCTCTGAAAATGACATCAAACAAACCCCAGGGATGTTTTGTACTATGACAACATAGTACAAAATAGAATAAAAGTGTTTAACTTTCAAAGGCGCTTACTTTGAAGAAAAACTCATTGAAATGTGTAAGATCTGGTATGTTTGATAAAAACAAACAGCCAGTTTTAAACCAAATAGCTTTTTGACCGAAAGGAAAAAAAAGTCAGCGCAGATTGGGATTATTTATGAAATTTTTATCATGTTAAGTGGTGTGGTACGATATATTCAGCCAAGAGTCAGGAAAACTGTACTCTGGTTCCAGTCCAAGGTTTTGCACAAGCCATGTTCTCTCAGTCAGATATGTGACATAACATAATCATCAAATCAAAGATACCATCAGTTGTAAGATGCAGCGTTAATTTGTGTACCATTAAGAAAGAGACCCATTGCCTATGATAATTTTGACTATTGACTGTAAGAAGCATTCTAATTGAGATGTAAAAATATTAAAAAGTATATCTTAAATCTCTAATATACAATAAATCTTATTCATCTAAACATTCTTCACATTCTTGCAGAGTACCTACCACATCTAGTCATTCATTTATTCATTCAATAAATAAATATAAATTTAGTGTCTATTTCAGGCAATACA
This sequence comes from Globicephala melas, assembly GCF_963455315.2. Classification (NCBI taxonomy): domain Eukaryota; kingdom Metazoa; phylum Chordata; class Mammalia; order Artiodactyla; family Delphinidae; genus Globicephala; species Globicephala melas. The sequence continues at coordinate 108,083,044 of NC_083317.1, read as the reverse complement.
GCATGCATGTATCAACATGTATTGAATAATGGAATCTTAGCAGTACATACACTTACCTTTCATAACATCAGCATGCACATGAAGCTGGAGATGCTGGTGAGAAATCAGCTCAAGACAGTGGCGAGATTGTCCTCTTTTGAGAACAGCAAAATCACCAAAAACTTAATCTCTAATGTGGACATTTGCTCCATAGAAATTTATACTGGTAAATGGAAGGCAGGTAAACAAGAATTCCCAGATCAGTTTCTTAGTAATCAAGGTGCCCTGGTTACTTTTTCCACATTTCTATGAAAATCTTGTTGAAAGAAGAACTTCTTAATTCTGAGACTCTAATGAAAGTGCTCCTTCATCTCTGTCATTTCTTTTCCAGTAGGAATAAGGCAAAGAATGAGTGTTCTATGAAACACTTTTATACTATATCATATAAAACAATTTTACATGACTTATTATCATGCTACATTGTTAAATTGATTTTTATACACTTAAATCTTTATATTATCCATTTGTATCTAATAGTAGCCCAAGACATAAATAAGCCCTTAAAGCAACATTTTGTAAAGAGTGATACTTCCCTAGTGAGCTCACTCTGAGTCAGAATCTTAAGTTCACCAGACAAGTGACAAATAAGGGTCATTCAGCCCCAATATCTTCATCTAGAGATGTTGCACTGGGACCTTAGGAAGATGAAAAAAGAATGAGTTGAAAATACTGGGACCTACTCTGTATAATTGAAACCACATGCAGTGATTTTAAGCCTCATTATATACAACAAACACTGATGTTCTGTCCCTCTTCAAGAAGGAACTGGCAAAACCCCTTAGAGAACAGTTTCTATTCTTGTTCTGTTTGAATTTTGCTTCTTGAGCTGTTCTTGCTACATGGGATATTTGACTATTTCTAAATGGCCTTTGCTTTTAGTCTTGTTCAAAGTTTGTTTTAAGCACAATATCCTAATCAACCTCATTTCCAAAGAGGCCCCTTTTCCCTTGACTGCTGCAGGCTGCTTATCCCAAGAACGGCTTCTCTCTGGGCTCACAAGGTCCCAGCTTTCTGTTTCTCTTGGATCTGAGCACACTGTGTTTTCTGATCAGCTAAGTCTCTTTTCCAAACTGGGGTAAAGAGAGGAATTCCACATACTGCTCTCTGGGGGTGAACTGAACAAAACATGCCTGTGAGGACACTTCCTGAGGCATGATTCAAAGGTTATTGCACACTATCTGCTCAGAGTTTCTATGCTTACCCAATTATGTTGTCCTTACCTTTGTGTGATCTACCTGAGGAAAAAAAAATTATCATTGGTTAAATATGTTGTTTAGGGCCATTTCTATGAAATCTGAGCATCAGATCAGTCAGAAACTTAACACACACAAACATATACACACACTTAAATCAGTTGCCACTTATATCATTTTGATCTACGATACCCTTTCCAGAAACATCATTGTAAGAGTAAGAATGGTCTATATTGGTTTTCCCCCCCGATAAATGTCATTGAATCGTAGCTTTCCTGAGGAATCCTAATACATATGTCTATATTTTAGATATAAATTTCTCCCCAGTGGTCCTTTGGCTATGGAGAAATTAGCACAGGCTATATAAAGCAGAGTGCTTGAAAGAGTCTCCTTGAGGGAAATGGGATAGCAAGAAGGGAAGAGATTTGTACTTTTCATTTAGTGGCAATACTTATTTTATGCAATTTTATATCATTAGGCCCATTAAAGGACAAGAATGTGAAATATGTCCTCCCTGAAGACAGTTCTTTGTGTTTGCATAACATTTTCCACTTTGAATAAACCAATCACAAGGAAGAGTCCAGTGTGTATGTACTCCAGTGCTCTGAGCACTTATTTCAAGGGCTCTCCATTCCCCACCACCACCCCACTCCCCAGAGAGCTGAAAATGTGCAGAGCCTGCAATCTTTAAGTGCATAACCAATTGTTCTCTTTGGACAGTCTGTTTCTGAAAATTCCCTTTGAAATCAATGACAAAAAAGCCCAGCCTACGGTGGATTCCATCTTGTAAGCTTCCCTCACAAACCACAGACCCTAATCTTTGTGTTTATTCAATTGGACCAAGTCGCCAGAGATTTGGGGGAGTAGAATGTATTTGAGAATGTGAGTGTGTGCCAGGCAAGGAGGTTCTTTAATAAGAAATGTTATCACAAACACTTTTAAAATGCTTTTCAGCTCAACCTGGACACAGAAGACTGGGTTTTGTATTTCTTGGCAATATGCCCAGTACATAGAATTTAAAAAAAGGATATATATATATATATATATATATATATATATGATTCAAAGATATTTTGAGAAAAATTCTTGAACTAGGAAAAAGATGAATATTTGATACCCGGTGGTTTCACACATAAACCTGGTGATTTTCTTGGTATCTGTATTCATCAGAAGCTGTGAGCAAATACACTCTAATTCCCTCTGGTGGGGTGTAACAGGCAGAGGGACAGTGGAGTTTCATAACAGTTTTTAAGCGTTGCCCTATTGTATACTTAAATGACATTCTTTAAAGGGGAATTAAGAATGGTGACGTGGTTGGTCACATATCTAGGCCAGTGGTCAGTGGCAAGTGGTCACTGAGGGAAGATAGAGGCCTTTCTAGGTAAACTGATGCAGTCATCATGAAGTCACGTAGGAAGATAAGACTGGGAGATAAGACTCTCTGGCCAAAGGACTAAGGTGAGATTTGGAACGTCCTGTGGGTGATATCAGAGGCTGGGAAGACTCTCTGAGCCTGGGCCTTACCAATCATAGAAAGAGCTAAGGGCTTCTGATGCTTTTCAAGATAGAGTGGTTCCAGCCTGTCTTTGTAGCCCCACACGACTTCATCGACACCTCTGGATGTAAAGGTTTGGGCTGGGGAAAGATACGGAGGGCTCATCAAAAGCACCTGACAAAAGTTGTCTAGCAAAGAATGCTTCTCTGAAGGGAAAGAAAAGCCTGGAAGAAGGTCTGAATGTCAGATGCCTCAACCCACTGTAGTCAACTTCTGAGAGGGGTAAGGGACCTGGTTACAAAACCCTGCCGTGAAATTTGTCCAGTAGAAATGGACTCAGCACTTTTCTCATAGCACATCTATGATGTCTTAAGAAGTGTACCCCTGGTTTCACTGTTGGGAGGCAACAGAACTGTTATCAAGATGGCTGATGAGTTGGCCAGAGTGTTTCTGAGATGAAAGAATGATGGGGGACATGGCAAGGCAATGGGAAGAGGAGGAGAAAAAAGGAAGAAAATATTATCTTCTGGAAGGAGGACTCTTCCTAGTTTTAAGCAATTAATTAAAAATGTTAAATGCACCAGAAATGGGTGATGAATTATTTGGGTAATAAGAACAATTATCATACTGTGGTGGTAAGAAAAAAAATGGCATAGTCCATCTGGGTTTTATTTCCAGCATGACCATCAAATGTCTGTGAGATTCTGTCTCTTAACTTCACTAGGAACCTCAGTTTCTCCACCTTTAAATGAGAGCATTAACTCCAGTCTCCTCCAGCATTAACAGTCTATGTAACTGACAGAAGTGCCACAAGGTATAAGTGATGGTTAATTTTATGTGTCATCTTGATGGGCCAAAAAATGTCCACATATTTGTTTAAACATTGTTTCTGGGTTTGTCTGTGAGTGTGTTTCAAGCAGAGATTAGCATTTGAATCGGTATACTGAGTAAAGCCCTCCTCAAAGTGAGTGGACAGCATTCAGTCATTTGAGGGCTTGAATAGATCCAAAAGGCAGAGAAAGGGAGAATTTGCTTTCTGCTTGGCTGCTTGAACTGAGACATTGGTCTTCTCCTGTCCTCAGACTAGGACTTACATCATGGGCCCTCCTGGTCCTTGGGCCTTTGGACTTGGATCTATAGCACCAGTTGTCCTAGGTCCCCAGCTTTCAGATGACAGATTGTGGAACTTCTCAGCCTTCATAATCACATGAAGCAATTCTTTATAATAAATCTCTTTATATGTAAATATATATATACACATATATATGTATATATTCTCTCTCTCTCTCTGGATACATACACACACATCTCCTATTGGTTCTGTTTCTCTGGAGAACCTAACACCTTGTGCATTTGGGAACAAAGATATTGCTCAAGTCTAGAGTTCTTGTCTCTAATTCACTTAACATAATTTTAGGGACTAAATACTTGGTATTTTCTATCTTTGCTCCCTTCAAGTAATAATTAATTTTTAATGGATTGTTCCCAGGTAAGAATTAGAAACATTGTGTGGCTGACAGTGTCCTACATGCAGGGCTTATAAGGGGGAGCTGCTTTTCGCAGCTAGCTCCTTGATGAGAATTCAGCAGGAGGAGCTCTTTAGCTGTGCAAACAGCTGTCAGGGGGTGACTCATCAGCAGGGTCTATGGCACTCAAGAGAATAAAATTTTTCCCGCAGTGATCTGCTAAATCCCTCTGTAGGTTGTGTACAGGTGACTAACTGCCCCTAAGTGTAAGGTGTGGGTAAGGTCCAAAGGGCTGGAGTAGCGGATTATTTAGCAAACGTGGTTGCTTCTGCTGGCTCTCTGGGTCTCACAGATCAGTGAGAGCAGAAGGCATGGAGCCACTGATGCAGGCATGTAAAGAGGCAGTGGGAAGCCACGTGGCTTGGGCTGCCAATGAGGGGGCATCTTCAGTGAGCTCTCATTTCTAGACAATGTGCCAGCTTCTAGCTAACTCTGTCAGCTGCTAGTGGAATCCTTCAGGGCAACATGATGTTTCTCTGGCTGTCATGTGATTTATTTATTTTTTACTTACCTATTTATTTGTTTGATGGAGAATGCCACAGGGCTTAGAGTGGTCTCAGTCAAATAATCAGTTTGCTCTTTAGACTTCTGATCTTTTGCAGTGGGTTTAGATTTATATCTTGCAGGGCTGTCATTAAAGGAAAACAGGGATGCTCTGGGCTTTTGAGGCCCACTTGTCTCCTATTTTCATGCTCCTTTCTCTGTCAGGCTGTCCCCGTTCCTCTGGGTGTGGTGTCCCTGCGGTCCCACTGCCTCCTTCACATCCTCCAAATCTGCTTTCAGCTCCTCCATAGCTCCCTCCTTGGGAAGCTATATGATGACTTCATCTCCATTGCGTGTGGTAATGACTTGTTTTATTTCTCCAGGGGCATCAGTATTCAAATAGGGAAAACTAATTATATATTTTATTATATACATAATTATATCTAACAAGGAGAATTCAGACAAAAGTCCAGGGGTACACTGAGGAGTTCTTATACAGCGGGGCTTATAATGCATTCTTCATATCTCATGATGTGAGGGTTTTAACCCCCAGTCAAACATAGCTGGTCCTGCCTTACTCTACCCAGACATTTTGCAGAATTGCCTGGGAAGCAGCCAATGCAAATTTGAACTTACGTTTCTTAAATTTTTGGGTGATGGATCTTTTTGAGAGTTTGTTAAAAACCATGGACCCTATCCCCAGTTAAATGTACATATTCACACATATCCAAATTTTGTATACAATTTTAGGAGGGTCACCAGACTTCCTAAAGCTCAACTTGGGATTCCAGGGTTAGAGAAGGATTAGTGTTTGGAGTAAACAGACCTGGATTTGAGGTTCCACTGTGATCTTGGGCAGGTTCCTCGTGTTTCCTGTGGACTATGTCAAAATCTCGGGTTTTACCAGTGGTTCTCAACTGGGGACAGTGCTGCAGGCATATTTTACCCCTCACACCATCCAGGACATATCTGAGCCTGGGGGGACAGGCAAATGTTGTTTTGAAAGATATCCACAAGTGAGCTGATACGCCCCCAAGGGTTTGAGAACCACAGGGCAAGGAGACCTCTAAGATGGCCTCTGGCTCCAGTGTTCTATGACTCTGAGGTTTCGCTCCAGAAATTCCACTGCACAAAGTCAGAGGCTACTCCGCCAAGAGCTAGTGGAGAGAAGAAGAGGGATAGCGGGACAGAGAAGGCCAGAAGCTGGGCTTTCCCTTTCTTACAACTTTGCCCCACTGTTCATGGAGGAAGGTGGTGGGAAGGGAGCAGAGCCCTTCTAGAATTCTTTTTTCCTTGAGAGCCCTTTGAATTGAGGATTTATCTATTTAATCCTCTTGAGAGGATAGAGAATCTAACATATCTTTATTTGTTGAAAGCCTATGTACTTGGCATATTATAGATACAGAATAAATGTTGTTTGGATGCAGTAAGTTTATTTCTCATTAGTTACTTTTTTAAGCAGATAATGTGATGAATTCCTGTTGTCCCATTCTGATTGGCACATTATCTAAGATTTTATTTTACTGAAGTCATTGAAATAGATATTAATTTAGTGATTAATTGAAATTCAAGGAATATTTACTAAGCTTTTATTATGTGCTTGACACGGAGATTTGAGAAGAGAGTTAATAGTCCTGTGCTAATACCAAAACCCATATGTAAGTACTAACTATTGAAAAAAATTATTGTCCATTTATGCTTTTCCTCTGTATTCCAGAAAGGGGTGTATAAACCTTAGAAAACAAAAGATAAAATTTTTAAATATTCTTTGTTATTCCCTGGTTTGGACCCTTCTGGAGTTTTTCTGTCTGAATGCTCTTGTGGCTTCATGCTGAGGGGCCCAGTCACATTTCAGTGTTTTAGGCTGAGGGAACAGCCCATTTTGTCATATAACTGAGCCAGTTTCACCAAGAGCTTTATCTCTCTGTCTACCATTGCATGAAATAACTCTATCATGTAGAGTTCTGGCCGCTAAAAGAGGGCGGTAACCACAGACACCAAAGCTATCAGTAGAAGAGATTAAAAGTGATGAGATTACATATTGTGGTGTCAGTGCTCTAGCTCAAAACCAGTTTCATTTGGGAGAAGATTAAATTCCTTCAAATACTAGAGTCCTCCCTTAGAAACTATAATTGGATGTAATAAAAGACTACTTTTCCCTCATGATAGTAGTTGTATTTTTGATGTAAATCCTCCTGGTAAAAGTAATAATAATAAAAGTGCTACTTATTGGATATCCTCTATGTGGTAGGCTCTGCATTAGACACTTTAATATTGACTTATTATATTACTTGACATATATTGACTATAGACTGTTTCAGGCACCCAAGTCATCAGCCTTATTAGCTTGGAAATATTATTATCATCATCCTCCTTTTATAGTTGAGAAAATTTAGGCTTAGAGCGATTGAGTAATTTGTCACAGGTCACTTAGCTGATAATGGTGGAAAGCTGGGACTCCAACCAGGTTCTCTAATCTTATTTCTAATTCATTCCTCACAGCAATCCTATAAAACAGTTTTGGACATTTCCATCTTACAGGGAAGGAAGCAGAGTTGGAGAGGTGAGCTACTCTAATAGTGGTTATATAGCCAGTAAATGGCAGAGCCAGGTGTGGAACCAGGTTAGTCTGACTCATAAATGAATGCTTGTTTCACTCTGCTACACTGACTAGCCATGGACTTATAGCATGTTACAGTGTAAAAAGGGAAAAACTTACCTATCTACAGTTTTAAAATAATAGATATTTATTTTGGTTTGCCTAATAACTTTCTTTCCTTGGATATTCAGTGTCAGAGGAAAATGCTTAGTACCTGCAGAGTTTCTAGAAAATGTATGACATTTTTGTTACTGCTTACAATGATTTATCTTGTTCCTTTTTTTTTGGAATACAGAAATATTTAAATGAATTATTCTGCAATAAAATTCTTTTTACTACAATCCAGTATGTGGTTTTTGAATACTTACCACTTGCAAGGCTCTGAGTTAGGCACAATGATGCCTTAGAGATGAATAAAAAGTAGTCTCTTGTGGGGGACGAGGCAGAATCCCAGATACCACACAGAAGGACGAATAAGCAAATAAATAAGCAAATAAGCAGTAACAGAAGGTCATATAAGTCCCAAGGAGAGAGAACAGAAAATGTCATGTGGAGAATTTGAAAACAGATGTGGACCTTGAAGGGTGGTACACTAGTTTGCCAGGCAGCCACAACAAAGTACCAACAACAGAAAAGAACAGCAAAAGTTTATTTTCTCACAGTCCTGGAGGCTAAAAGTCCAAGAGCAAGGTGTTGGCAGGTTTCGTTTCTTTGGCAGCCTCTTTCCTTGACTTAGAGACACCTTCTAGCTGTGTCCTCACAGGGTTGTCCCTAGGTCTGCATCATAATCTCCTCTTCTTTTAAGGACATTAGTAATATTGGATGAGGGCCCACCCATATGACCTCATTTTATCTTAACTACCTCTTTAAAGACCGGATCTTCAAATACAGTCACATTCTGAGGTACTCAGTGTTAGGACTTCAACATATGAATTTGGGGAAGACACAATTCAACCTACAACAGATGGGTAGGTAAACTATCAAAAGAAGGAGAGTCAAGGTTTAGAAGGGAAAAATATGAAATATATTTGTGGGAGTATTTAGATGGACAATAAATTACATTTCGGGGAATCCTGAATGCTGGGGTGGGAAGTTGGTGCTTACTTTGGTGGGCAATGGGAAGCCACTGAAAGTCTCCATCAGGAGAGTGACTTGATAATGTGGTACTCGGGGACTGTCAATCAAGCAGTAAGAAAGAATAGCGACAGGAAGCAAGGAGGTCATCTAGGGGGCTTATCCAGAAGTCTAGTCACGGAGAGATGAGGTTATGAGTGAGGGAGCTCATCAACATGGTGGGTACACAAAGAACAGATGAATCAGAGAAATACCACAGGGGTTTAACTCACTGACCTTAGTGCCTAATTGGCTGTGGGAGTTGACATGGAAGAAGGAGTCAAAGGTGGCTCCAAGGCTTGAGTCAAAGAATGGTCTTGTCATTAACTGGAAGAGCAAAGTCAGGGCAGGGCAGGGCGGGGGCGGGGGGGTTGGATGGGGGGGGTTCTACTTGGGACTGAAGATGTGGAACTAAATTTAGAATGTAAGTTAGATGTTCAATGGGAAGGAATTTGAAACTGTGGATCAAGAATTTGGGGGAGAGTTGGAGTATATGAAAGATTATTAAATTATGTGAAAATTTTTATTAGGAAAGAGATTAAAGAGTTGTACACTAAAGTGTTAGTAATGATTATGGGGGGGTTATAGTTAATTTGCATTCCTTCTTTTTACTTTTTTGGTATTATTCAAAATGTTTACCATGAGCAACATTATTAACTTTATATTACTGGGAAATAGTCTTTCTATTCAGGCTCTCACCTCCTTCCATTCTAGTTTGCAACCTCCATCACTCCAAAACACTGCCCTCGAAAAGGTGATGTGTGCTTTTCTTAAGAGCCACAAGAGAGGTTTCAGGCCTTGTTTTGAACTCTCCATCATTTTGGTGCACCTCTCTTAACTTTCCGGATATTGCTTTCCTGACCCATCTCAGCCCCTTTGACTCCCTCTTTGAATTCTGTCTGACGGGTCCTGTTTCTTCACTGATCATCTAACATTGGTACTCCTCAGAGCTTCATGCTCACCTTGGCTTTCCTTTCCCCTTTCTAATTCCCCATGAGTTATCTCATCTGCACCCTTGGTAGGTGAACTACCACATGTAACTCATAGCTCTGAAATCTTTTTCTCTTGTCCAATTGTCTCTTCTGACAGCCAGATCCATATTATTATTATCTGCCAATTGGGTATTTCTACCTGAATGACCCACAGTCATTTCAACTCAGTACATCCAAAATGAAATGAATTATTCTATTACCTCCTCACCCCCAGTCCGCTTCTTGAACCTCCCCAACTAAGGCTTATTCTTGGAAAAGAATACCATGAGGTAAATCATTGCTAGGTTAGAATCCTGGGCATCCTGCTGGGCTCATCCTTCATCCCAACCCCTGCCCCATGAGCACGCAATAAGTTATTAAGTCCCATCTATGCTATTTCCTAATGACCTCTCACATCTAGATTTAATCTCATTACTTCTTACCGTAACCACTGCAAAGCCTGATCTGTCTTCCCTCATTTTACTCCATCATCTACAGTGAAGCCAGCGATTTCAAACACCAATCAAATCATGTCACTCCTGTACTTAAAATCCATCAGTGACTTCCTTGGCTTCCAGATTCAAGTCTAGATTCTCCCCCCACCCTCAGTTTTATTGAGATATAATTGACATACAACACTTTACATGTTTAAAGTATACAACATAATTATTTGACTTACATACATCATGAAATTATTACCACAATAAAATTAGTGAACATCCATCATCTCATATTGATTAAAAACAAAAACAAAAGTCTTTTTTCCTTGTGATGAGAACTTTTAGGATCTACTCTCTTAACTACTATCAAATGTATCATACCACAGTGTTAACTGTAGTCATCATTTTGAACTTTACATCCCTGGTACTTGTTTATTCTATAACTGGGAGTTTGTACCTTTTGACCACCTTCCTCCAACTCCTCCTCCCCCTCAAGTCTAGACTCTTTAGCACAAAGTAGATTCCCTTTCATTGGGCTTCACCTCCTGGCCTAATTTCTCATCCAGTTTCACTCTTTCCCACTTGACAAGCTCATGCTGAACCACATGATGTTTCTTTTTTTTTTTTTTTTAATCTTTATTGGAGTATAACTGCTTTACAATGGTGTGTTAGTTTCTGCTTTATAACAAAGTGAATCAGTTATACATATACATATGTTCCCATATCTCCTCCCTCTTGCATCTCCCTCCCTCCCACCCTCTGTATCCCACCCCTCTAGGTGGTCACAAAGCACCGAGCTGATCTCCCTATGCTATGTGGCTGCTTCCCACTAGCTATCTATTTTATATTTGATAGTGTATATATGTTCATGCCAATCTCTCACTTAGTCACAGCTTACCCTTCCGCCTCCCCATATCCTCAAGTCCATTCTCTAGCGGTCTGTGTCTTTATTCCCGTCTTACCCCTGAGTTCTTCACGACATTTTTTTCCCCCATAGATTCCATATATATGTGTTAGCATACGGTATTTGTCTTTTCCTTTCTGACTTACTTCACTCTGTATGACAGACTCTGGGTCCATCCACCTCACGACAAATAATTCAATTTCGTTCCTTTTTATGGCTGAGTAATATTCCACTGTATATATGTGCCACATCTTCTTTATGCATTTATCCGATCATGGACACTTAGGTTGTTTCCATCTCCTGGCTATTGTAAATAGAGCTGCAATGAACATTTTGGTACATGACTCTTTTTGAATTATGGTTTTCTCAAGGTATATGCCCAGTAGTGGGATTGCTGGGTCATATGGTAATTCTATTTGTAGGTTTTTTTGGTTTTTTTGTGTTTTTTTTGCGGTACACGGGCCTCTCACTGTTGTGGCTTCTCCCGTTGCGGAGCACAGGCTCCGGATGCGCAGGCTCATTGGCCATGGCTCACGGGCCTAGCTGCTCCGTGGCATGTGGGATCTTCCTGGACCGGGGCACGAACCCGCGTCCCCTGCATTGGCAGGCGGACTCTCAACCACTGCGCCACCAGGGAAGCCCAGTTCTATTTGTAGTTTTTTAAGGAACCTCCATACTGTTCTCCATAGTGGATGTACCAATTCACATTCCCACCAGGAGTGCAAGAGGGTTCCCTTTTCTCCACACCCTCTCCAGCATTTATTGTTTCTGGATTTTTTGATGATGGCCATTCTGACCGGTGTGAGGTGATATCTCATTGTAGTTTTGATTTGCATTTCTCTAATGATTAATGATGTTGAACATTCTTTCATGTGTTTGTTGGTAGTCTGTATATCTTCTTTGGAGAAATGTCTATTTAGTCTTCTGCCCATTTTTGGATTGGGTTGTTTGTTTTTTTGTTATTAAGCTGCATGAGCTGCTTGTAAATTTTGGAGATTAATCCTTTGTCAGTTGCTTCATTCGCAAATACTTTCTCCCATTCTGAGGGTTGTCTTTTGGTCTTGTTTATGGTTTCCTTTGCTGTGCAAAAGCTTTGAAGTTTCATTAGGTCCCATTTGTTTATTTTTGTTTTTAATTTCCATTTCTCTGGCAGGTGGGTCAAAAAGGATCTTGCTGTGATTGATGTCATAGAGTGTTCTGCCTATGTTTTCCTCTAAGAGTTTGATAGTTTCCGGCCTTACATTTAGGTCTTTAATCCATTTTGACCTTATTTTTGTGTATGGTGTTAGGGAATGTTCTAATCTCATACTTTCACACGTATCTGTCCAGTTTTCCCAGCACCAATTATTGAAGAGGCTGTCTGTTCTCCACTGTACATTCCTGCCTCCTTTACCAAATATAAGGTGACCATATGTGCATGGGTTTATCTCTGGGCTTTCTATCCTGCTTCACGGATCTATCTTTCTGTTTTTGTGCCAGTACCATACTGTCTTGATTACTGTAGCTTTGTAGTATAGTCTGAAGTCAGGGAGCCTGATTCCTCCAGCTCCGTTTTTCGTTGTCAAGATTGCTTTTGCTATTCGGGGTCTTTTGTGTTTCCATACAAATTGTGAAATTTTTTGTTATAGTTCTGTGAAAAATGCCATTGGTAGTTTGATAGGGATTGCATTGAATCTGTAGATTGCTTTGGGTAGTAGAGTCATTTTCACAATGTTGATTCTTCTAATCCAAGAACATGGTATATCTCTCCATCTATTTGTATCATCTTTAATTTCTTTCATCAGTGTCTTATAATTTTCTGTATACAGGTCTTTTGTCTCCTTAGGTACGTTTACTCCTAGATATTTTATTCTTTTTGTTGCAATGGTAAATGAGACTGTTTTCTTGATTTCACTTTCAGGTTTTTCATCATTAATGTATAGGAATGCCAGAGATTTCTGTGCATTGATTTTGTATCCTGCTACTTTCCTAAATTCATTGATTAGCTCTAGTAGTTTTCTGGTAGCATCTTTAGGATTCTCTATGTATAGTATCATGTCATCTGCAAACAGTGACAACTTTACTTCTTCTTTTCCAATTTGGATTCCTTTTATTTCCTTTTCTTCTCTGATTGCTGTGGCTAAAACTTCCAAAACTATGTTGAATAAGAGTGCTGAGAGTGGGCAACCTTGTCTTGTTCCTGATCTTAGTGGAAATGCTTTCAGTTTTTCACCATTGAGGACGATGTTGGTTGTGGGTTTGTCACATATGGCCTTTATTATGTTGAGGAAAGTTCCCTCTATGCCTACTTTCTGCAGGGTTTTTATCATAAATGGGTGTTGAATTCTGTCGAAAGCTTTTTCTGCATCTATTGTGATGATCATATGGTTTTTCTCCTTCAATTTGTTAATATGGTGTATCACGTTGATTGATTTGTGTATATTGAATAATCCTTGCATTCCTGGAATAAACCCCACTTGATCATGGTGCATGATCCTTTTAATGTGCTGTTGGATTCTGTTTGCTAGTATTTTGCTGAGGATTTTTGCATCTATGTTCATCAGTGATATTTGCCTGTAGTTTTCTTTCTTTGTGACATCTTTGTCTGGTTTTGGTATCAGGGTGATGGTGGCCTCGTAGAATGAGTTTGGGAGTGTTCCTCCTTCTGCTATATTTTGGAAGAGTTTGAGAAGGATAGGTGTTAGCTCTTCTCTAAATGTTTGATAGAATTCACCTGTAAAGCCATCTGGTCCTGGGCTTTTGTTTGTTGGAAGATTTTTAATCACAGTTTCAATTTCAGTGCTTGTGATTGGTCTGTTCATATTTTCTATTTCTTCCTGATTCAGTCTTGGCAGGTTGTGCATTTCTAAGAATTTGTCCATTTCTTCCAGGTTGTCCATTTTATTGGCATAGTGTTGCTTGTAGTAATCTCTCGTGATCCTTTGTATTTCTGCAGTGTCAGTTGTTACTTCTCCTTTTTCATTTCTAATCCTGTTGGTTTGAGTCCTCTCCCTTTTTTTCTTGATGAGTCTGGCTAATGGTTTGTCAATTTTGTTTATCTTCTCAAAGAACCAGCTTTTAGTTTTACTGATCTTTGCAATCATTTCCTTCATTTCTTTTTCATTTATTTCTGATCTGATCTTTATGATTTCTTTCCTTCTGCTAACTTTGGGGATTTTTGTTCTTCTTTCTCTAATTGCTTTAGGTACAAGGTTAGGTTGTTTATTTGAGATGTTTCCTGTTTCTTAAGGTAGGATTGCATTTCTATAAACTTCCCTCTTAGAACTGCTTTTGCTGCATCCCATAGGTTTTGGGTCGTCGTGTCTCCATTGTCATTTGTTTCTAGGTATTTTTTGATTTCCTCTTTGATTTCTTCAGTGATCACTTCGTTATTAAGTAGTGTATTCTTTAGCCTCCATGTGTTTGTATTTTTTACAGATCTGTTCCCGTAATTGATATCTAGTCTCATAGCGTTGTGGTTGGAAAAGATATTTGATACAATTTCAATTTTCTTAAATTTACCAAGGCTTGATTTGTGACCCAAGATATGATCTATCCTGGAGAATGTTCCATGAGCACTTGAGAAAAATGTGTATTCTGTTGTTTTTGGATGGAATGTCCTATGAATATCCATTAAGTCCATCTTGTTTAATGTATCATTTAAAGCTTGTGTTTCCTTATTTATTTTCATTTTGGATGATCTGTCCGTTGGTGAAAGTGGGGTGTTAACGTCCCCTACTATGAATGGGTTACTGTCGATTTCCCCTTTTATGGCTGTTAGTATTTGCCTTATGTATTGAGGTGCTCCTATGTTGGGTGTATAAATATTTATAATTGTTATATCTTCTTCTTAGATCGATGCCTTGATCATTATGTAGTGTCCTTCTTGGTCTCTTTTAATAGTCTTATTTTAAAGTCTATTTTGTCTGATATGAGAATTGCTACTCCAGCTTTCTTTTGGTTTCCATTTGCATGAAATATCTTTTTCTATCCCCTTACTTTCAGTCTGTATGTGTCTGTAGGTCTGAAGTGGGTCTCTTGTACACAGCATATATATGGGTCTTGTTTTTGTATCCATTCAGCCAGTCTGTGTCTTTTGGTGGGAGCATTTAATCCATTTTCATTTAAGGTAATTATCGATATGTATATCCCTGTTCCCATTTTCTTAATTGTTTTGGGTTTGTTATTGTAGGTCTTTTCCTTCTCTTGTGTTTCTTGCCTAGAGAAGATCCTTTAGCATTTGTTGTAAAGTTGGTTTCGTGGTGCTGAACTCTCTGAGCTTTTGCTTGTGTGTAAAGGTTTTAATTCCTCCTTCAAATCTGAATGAGATCCTTGCTGGGTAGAGTAATCTTGGTTGTAGGTTTTTCTCCTTCATCACTTTCAATATGTCCTGCCACTCCCTTCTGGCTTTCAGAGTGTCTGCTGAAAGATCAGCTGTTAACCTTATGGGGATTCCTTTGTGTGTTATTTGTTGTTTTTCCCTTGCTGCTTTTAATATATTTTCTTTGTATTTAATTTTTGACAGTTTGATTAATATGTGTCTTGAGGTGTTTCTCCTTGGATTTATCCTGTATGGGACTCTCTGTGCTTCCTGGGCTTTATTAACTATTTCCTTTCCCATATTTGGGAAGTTTTCAACTGTAATCTCTTCAAATATTTTCTCAGTCCCTTTCTTTTTCTCTTCTTTTTCTGGAACCCCTATAATTCGAATATTGGTGTGTTTAATGTTGTCCCAGAGGTCTCTGAGACTGTCCTCAGTTCTTTTCATTCTTTTTTCTTTATTCTGCTCTGTAGTAGTTATTTCCACTACTTTATCTTCCAGGTCACTTATCCATTCTTCTGCCTCAGTTATTCTGCTATTGATCCCATCTAGAGTATTTTTAATTTCATTTATTGTGTTGTTCATCGTTGTTTGTTTCATCTTTAGTTCTTCTAGGTCCTTGTTAAATGTTTCTCGCATTTTCTCTATTCTATTTCCAAGAGTTTGGATCATCTTTATTATCATTATTCTGAATTCTTTTTTAGGTAGACTGTGTATTTCCTCTTCATTTGTTATGTCTGGTGGGTTTTTATCTTGCTCTTTCATCTGCTCTGTGTTTTTCTGTCTTCTCATTTTGCTTTTCTTACTGTGTTTGGGGTCTCCTTTTTGCAGGCTGCAGGTTCCTAGTTCCTGTTGTTTTTGGTATCTGTCCCCAGTGGCTAAAGTTGGTTCAGTGGGTTGTGTAGGCTTCCTGGTGGAGGAGACTAGTGCCTGTGTTCTGGTGGATGAGGCTGGATCTTGTCTTCCTGGTGGGCAGGTCCACGTCTGGTGGTGTGTTTTGGGGTGTCTGTGGACTTATTATGATTTTAGGCAGCCTCTCTGCTAATGGGTGGGGTTGTGTTCCTGTCTTGCTAGTTGTTTGGCATAGGGTGTCCAGCACTGTAGCTTGCTGGTTGTTGAGTGAAGCTGGGTATTGGTGTTGAGATGGAGATCTCTGGGAGATTTTCGCTGTTTGACATTTTGTGGAGCTGGGACGTCTCTTTTGGACCAATGTCCTGAAGTTGGCTCTCCCACCTCAGAGGCACAGCAGTGACTCCTGGCTGCACCACCAAGAGCCTTTCATTCACATGGTTCAGAATAAAAGGGAGAAAAAGTAGACAGACAGAAAGAAAGAGGATAAAAGAAAAGAAAATAAAGTAAGGTAAAATAAAATAAAGTTATTAAAAAGAAAAATAATTATTAAGAAAAAAAATTTTTTAAGTAAAAAACAAAACAAAAAACAAGGGATGGATAGAACCCTAGGACAAATGGTGAAAGCAAAGCTATACAGACAAAATCTCACACAGAAGCATACACATACACACTTACAAAAAGCGGAAAAGGAGAGAAAATAACCTATCTTGCTCCTAAAGGTCACCTCCTCAATTTGGGATGATTCGTTGTCTATTCAGGTATTCCACAGATGCAGGGTACATGAAGTTGATTGTGGAAATTTAATCTGCTGCTCCTGAGGCTGCTGGGAGAGATTTCCCTTTCTCTTCTTTGTTCGCACAGCTCCCGGGGTTCAGCTTTGGATTTGGCCCCATGTCTATGTGTAGGTTACTTGAGGGCGTCTGTTCTTCGCGCAGACAGGACAGGGTTAAAGGAGCAGCTGATTCGGGGGCTCTGGCTCACTCAGGCCGGGGGGAGGGAGGGGACGGAGTGCAGAGCGAGCCTGCTTTGGTGATGGTGCGCCGTGTGTTCTCCCGGGGAAGTTGTCCCTGGATCCCGGGACCCTGGCAGTGGCGGGCTGCATAGGCTCCCCGGAAGGGAGGTGTGGAGAGTAACCTGTGCTCGCACACAGGCTTCTTGGTGGCGGCAGCAGCAGCCTTAGCGTCTCAGGCCTGTCTCTGGGGTCCGCGCTGTTAGCCGCGGCTCGCACCCGTCTCTGGAGCTCCTTTAAGCAGCGCTCTTAATCCCCTCTCCTCGCGCACCAGGAAACAAAGAGGGATGAAAAAGTCTGTTGCCTCTTCAGCAGATCCAGACGTTTTCCGGGACTCCCTCCCGGCTAGCCGTGGTGTACTAACCCCTGCAGGCAGTGTTCACGCTGCCAACCCCAGTCCTCTCCCTGCGCTCTGACCGACCGAAGCCCGAGCCTCAACTCCCAGCCCCGCCCGCCCCGGCGGGTGAGCAGACAAGCCTCTCGGGCTGGTGAGTGCTGGTTGGCGCCGATCCTCTGTGCGGGAATCTCACCGCTTTGCCCTCCACACCCCTGTTGCTGCGCTCTGCTCTGCGGCTCCGAAGCTCCCCCGTCCGCCACCCACAGTCTCCGCCCACGAAGGGGTTTCTAGTGTGTGGAAACCTTTCCTCCTTCACAGCTCCCTCCCACTGGTGCAGGTCCCGTCCCTATTCTTTTGTCTCTGTTTATTCTTTTTTCTTTTGCCCTACCCAGGTACGTGGGGAGTTTCTTGCCTTTTGGGAGGTGTGAGGTCTTCTGCCAGCGTTCGGTAGGTGTTCTGTAGGAGGTGTTCCACGTGTAGTTGTATTTCTGATGTATCTGTGGGGAGGAAGGTGATCTCCGCGTCTTACTCTTCCGCCATCTTCCCCCTCTCCCACCCATTTAACTCATTTCTAAATATAGTCAGTCACTTAGTACTAAGTACAAACACAAATTAAAGAGAGTAAATCGCTGTTATTTGTCTAACAATTGGGTGTCTGCCGGCTCCCTTTGAGACTGAGGGCAAACCACTAACCCTCCCTGAGCCTGATTCCTCATCCCAAAATGGGAGCAATAATAGTGGCCTTGCTTACCTCACATGGCTGTGTGAGGGCCGACTAAGCTGATGCCTAGGAAGTAGGAAAGCACTTTAAAAATGGTGTTTAATAATTTAAACGCATGGGACAGAGGTGATATAAAGGCATGCCTCCACTAGAATGCAGGAGCAGAGGCTTATAAGGATTTCTGCACTTGCTAGAGATTTGAAGAAGAGATGAATTCACTTGTAATTCACCTGTAGAAATAAGCTAATAGCAAATGGTTGGATCACAGAGGAGGAAACTCAGAGCATCACGTCAAGAATATGCAGAAAAGATCTCATGGCAGCAGCTGGTCAAGTGAGGGTTTGCCCTGTCCCAGCAGCAGCCTTATAAGAGTTCCATGGTTTCCATATGTCAGCACGTTATGACTGTGATCTGTCCCCAGGGAACTTAGTCCTTCATCCTTGCAAAGAAACTGCACTCCAATCTCGGCCCCAATTTGCTTTGCGGGCCAGCAGCACTGTTCCTGCACAGGGCCTGAGTTTCATTTGAAAAGGATTTCATGGGAATGCTTTCTTGTGTTACCAAATCCTCTCTCATCTTTGTTCCTTACACTGGCTGCTCCTGTCAGTAAAACCTATATGTAACCCCCATTTTTTTTTTTTCTGAATCCAATTTAGAGACACATAATAAAATTATTATAAGTGAGAAAAGGTCTCAGTCAGAGGTTGACAAAATATGCCCAGAATCTTATAGTTATTGTGGTTTAAGAGAAATGGATTAAAAACCACTTTCAAAAATCTTCTTTGTCCCACAGAAGCAGCCGCATAGCACAGGGAGGTCAGCTCAGTGCTTTGTGACCACCTAGAGGGGTAGGATAGGGAGGGTGGGAAGGAGACACAAGAGGGAGGAGATATGGGGATGTATGTATATGTATAGCTGATTCACTTTGTTATACAGCAGAAACTAACACATCATTGTAAAGCAATTATACTCCAATAAAAATGTTAAAAAAACCCCAACAAAAAACAAATGTCAAAACATCAAAAAAAACCAAATTCTAAGTAACTTAAAAAAAAAATCTTCTTTGTCCCACAGATAGAAACCTAAATAAAGAGCTACTGGCTGTTCATAACATTTGCTTTTGCTGCATTCTTGTTTTCCCTGATTTGTCTGTGCTTCCCCGCATCATTTAATGCTATTTCCATGAACAAAGAGAGTCAAAGTCACAATCCCATGTGTTGACTGAGGCAAGCCTCCCAGACAAGGGACTAAATTTGATGTCAAGGAAGAGAAACTAATTCTCCAAATGTCTTCCTCTCCAGCTGGCTAATATCTGAAGTTTTACAGTTAGAACTTAATTCCTTTGGCATGTCCCTCCATGTCCCCCTTCTTCATCACCAGGCAATTATTGATCTGCCTTCTGTCACTTTAAATTAGTTTGAATTTTCTGAAACTTTATATAAATAGGATCATACAATATGTACTCTTTTATGATCTGGCTTCTTTGACTCAACAAAATTTTGAGATTCATCTGTGTTGTGTGTAGCACAAATTCATTCTTTTTATTGCTGAATAGTGCTCCATTAGATGGGTATATTGTTATTTGTTTATTTATTCACCTTTTGATGAATATTTTGGTAGTTTTAAGTTGTCATTAGTATTCTTGTACACGTCTCTGAGGATTTTCTAGAGATCTTCCTATTATTAACTTTTATTTCCAAGGGGATTAAAGAATATATTTTATATGATTTGAATTTTTAAAAGTTTATTGGGACTTTTTTATATAGTCCAGAATATGATCTGTCTTGGTAAATGTCCCCTAAGCACTTGAAAAGAATGTGTGTTCTGTTGTTCTTAGGTAGAATTTTCTATAAATGTCAATAATGACAAGTTGGTTGTTAATGCTATTCAAATCTTCTATATCATTACAGATTTTCTATCTCTTTGTTTTATTAATTATAAAAGAGGGGTATCAAATTCTCCAAATGTAATTGTGGATTTTTCTATACAATTCTATCAGTTTTTGTTTCATGCATTTTGAAGCTCTGTTATTAAGTATATAAATATTTAGTTTTGTTATATCTCATGATGAATTGACCCTTTTATCAATTTGAAATGAGCTTCTATGACCTAGTAATGTTCTTTGCTTTAAAATCTACGTTGTCTGTTATTAACATAGCCAGTCCAGCTTTTTTTAGATTAGTATTATGAAAGGATATCTTTTTCAGTCCTTTTAGTTTTGACTTATTTGTGTCTTTAAATTTTAAAGTAGGACTCCTATAGGCAGCATACAACTGGGTCTTGCTTTTTTTAATCCAATTTGACAATCTTTGCCTTTTTAATTGGGTTGTTTAAACCATTTGTATTAAATGGGGTTATTGATATGGTTAGATTTAAATCTATCATCACTGTATTTGTTTTCTATTTGTCTCATCTCTTCTGTGTTCCCCTTTAATTCTTTCTGGATTGAGTTTTATTTTATGATTCCATTTTTCTTCCTTTTTTGGTTTATTAGCTATAACTCTTTGTTTTGTTATTTTAGTGGCTGCTTTAGGGTTTTTAGTATACATCTTTAATTTATTACAGTCAATTCTTCATTTGATAATATGCTGCTTCACATTTAGTACAAGAACTTTACAAAGCATATTTCTGTTTCTTAGCTCCCAGCCTTTGTACAATTGTTTTCATACACCTTACTTTTACATATGCTATAAAACTGATAATAAATCACTGTTATTTTTATTTTAACCAGTCAGTTGTCTTTTAAAAAATTTAAATACTTAGAAAAAATCTTCACGTTTACCTACAAACTACATATGTAGTTATCATTTCGGATGCTTGTCATTCCTTTGTGTGGAGCTAGGTTTCCTTTGTTGTTTTTTCTGCTGAAACACTTTCTTTACCCTTATGGTTCCTGGAAGGAGCTGGAATTGTGTATCTTTCTTCCTCTCAATCAGTTATGCTCTAATAAAACCCCATATAGGTTAGTCTCTGGTAAAATAGTTTCTTTTGAGGACAGATCTTGTTGAACAGAATGCTCTGGCATATGTCGAAATGGTTACTTTTCCCCTCTTCTGAGAGAAGCAGGAAGGAATTTTTCTCTGGTCTTCACTGTGAGAATTTGGTAGAACTCCTGGAGGTAAAACTAACAAAAGCATGGATATCCCCATAAGAGTGCCCCCCTCCCCGAGTTTTTAATTCTCAGAGTTTTCCACACTGAGTCTCCAGCATTTCATTAAGTACAATTTCGGTTTTACTACCCTGGCACTGGTTCCCGTGGAGGTTTCTGCTCCTGGGTTTGTACTCCAGTAAGTGTGATTCGAATTTGCCTGTCTGTCTCTCCCATTTTGGGGCAGCAGTTTGCTGTGGGACCTCAATTCTCTGACATATGTAAGAAGAGTTGTTGATTTTCAGTTGTTCAGCATTTTACTTTTTGTTAGGACTGAGTGATGACTTCCACGCTCCTTACATGCCAGATCAGAAACTGAAACTCCTAACTTGCTTTTTCACTTTATTCTCATTAGTTCTTATAACAATTATATCACCTACAAATTATTGTAATTTTGGCTCCTACATTCTAATTTTTTTTTCTGATCACATTACGTCAGCAAGAGCTCTCAGAATAATATTACATAACAGTGTTGGGGAAGGCTATCTTTATCTTATTTTTGATTTTCACAGAGATGTCTTTAGTATATAAGTCTTTCACAGTGCCAACAGTTTTTTGCATAAATATTATTTATCATATTAAGATAATACTGTTATTCCTACTTTTCAAGATTTTTAAAATTAGAAATGGATGTTGAATTCTGAAAAATGTTTCTGAAGAACTAATCATATGTTTCATTTATTTTATTTATTTGTATTATTAATTACAATAATAGATTTTTTAAAGTTGACTCTCCTTATACTGCTGAAATAAACTCTACTTGGTCATTGTGTAATGATCTTTCACTTGCTACCACTTTCAATTTGCAAAAATCTTATCTCTATATACTTTGTACCTCTGTATTCATAAATGAGATGATTTTGATTTTTTGCATTTTTTTCACTCATTTTGGTGTTAGTGCTGTGATAGCTTCATAAAAAATGATTATCTTTTCATCTTTTATATTCTCTAGAATAGGTAATGGCAAACTATGGCCAAATCTGACTCAGTTGCTTTTGTAAATAAAGTTCTGTTGGGAGATATTTACGACCATCCATTAATATATTATCTGTGGCTGCTTTCCCACTACAGTGGCAGAGTTGAGTAGTTGTAACAGAGACTGTATGGCCCATAAAATTGAAAATATTTGCTCTCTGGTCCTCTATAGAAAAAGTTTGCTGACTCCAGGCCTAGAATAATTTAGATAATACTGTATAGAAATGCTATCCATTTCTTGATGTTCTAGAGGAACTCACTTCTGAAACCAGAGCATGGGCTATAGATTAAAATAACATTGGGTTTGAACCCATATCCAGCCTGCATTACTAATGGTGTGCTTGCTGTTGGGTAACATATCCTTCCTATGGACAATTTCCCTCAACTATAAAATGTGAATAATAATAGTACTTATTTAAAATTATGCTATAAGGATGAAATATGTTAATGCATGTTCATAGTACTTGACAGAATGCTAAGAACCCATAGATTCTTAACAAATGCAACTTTATTCTTGGCAGAGTTTCTTGATACTGCCTTCAAATCATGGTTGGTTTTCTGCAGTACTCAATAGCCTGGCTGGTGCCAATGATGTATTCTTATATTCAGTAATTTTAGTTTTTATCTGAAAGTATTTTTCTAATCCACATTCTTTCTTTTTATTAAATACAATGTCTTTTAAAATCTTACTGAAGGGCTTCCCTGGTGGCGCAGTGGTTGGGAGTCCGCCTGCTGGTGCAGGGGACACTGGTGCGTGCCCCAGTCCGGGGGGATCACACATGCCGCGGGGCGGCTGCGCCTGTGAGCCATGGCCGCTGAGCCTGCATGTTCGGAGCCTGTGCTCCGTGGCCGGAGAGGCCGCAGCAGTGAGAGAGAGGCCCGCGTACCGCCAAAAAAAAAAAAAAAAATTACTGAAATTACAAATTAAAGATTTCTAAAGTTTACTCTCCATCTTTTCGGCAAGTCTCTTTCATAGAGAAATATTTTCTTTGATTCTTCAGATCGTCTACTTTTAAACTTCTGTGATTCTACATATGTTCCGTGATTGTTTTCTGGTCATGCTTTCCAGGGGATCTTTTCACTCCTTGCTGGAACTGTAGATAAGTTCATATTGAACTTATTGGGTCCTTCTCCAATGTTTCAGGTCTGGGCAAAGTGTGAAAGGAAGAAGAACAGAAACCAAGTTGTCAGTGGGACATCCACTGTTGTTGAGTTTAGCTATGAAGTCAAAAGCTTCAACTGTCCAAACAAGTTTCTTTTCTATGATTATTGTTGCATTCAGAAGCTAGCTGAGCACTCTCCTCTTTCCAACCATCACACTTACTGCATTTTTAGGAGCCACCCACTCCCAGGTACGGTAGGTTTGGCTCTCCTACCGATTGCTGCATGACTCTCCTTTTCTCTAGCTCCCATCACTTGTAGAAGATTGGCTCAGAGGGCCATCCACTTACTTCCCAAGTGGACAATTCCGTTTTAGGTCATGATTCCAGATTTGGTCAACTCTTTCTAAAATCTGCTTTTGCGTGTATTATATCTTACAGATATTCTCAAAGCTATCAGCATATAGAAGACACACTTGCCTCTGTCTAGAATTGACACAAATTCTCCACTCCTACTCATTTGAGTAGAAATAAGGGCATGCTAATTGGGCAGCTAGGTTGATAATTTTGAAACAGATATCAGTTGATTTTCTTAGGTTTTAAATTGCAGTATTCAGACAAAAGAAAAAACATTTCAATGAAATAGTCAATATGTACAACACCAAAACTAAATGTCTCATAAGTGCCCAGGGAAATGATAATTATATATTTAAGTGAGCAGCTCTCTTTCCTTTTAGACTCAGCCTTCCTCTAAGCCCCACCCTCTACACTGCCTGTTCTACATTGTCTTTTTAAAATATGGACCTCGTCACTCCCCTGACTAAATGCTTTAATGCCTTTAAGGATAAGGCCTGAAATTCTTACTATTACATAAAGTGGTTCCAAACATCTTTACAGTCTGGAACGTTCCCCAGGTCCCATGACACAGCCATGCTGGAGGTCCCATCATTCCTAGCACTCAACACTATTTCATATCTCTGTGTGTTTGCACGTGCTGTTTCATTTGCCAGGATCACCTTTTCCCCTTCACTACATTATCACGCACCATCTTGTCCTATATGTCCTTTAAGAATCAGGTAAAACGTCACCCAGCCCATTAGGGGAGTTTGTTACTCCCTTTTTCTTGCTTCTGGAACATTTTTTGCACCCGTATTTATGTTGTGATGGTTGCTTCCCTGGCATTCATTCCCCTTTTCTTCTGCCAACAGCCCTCAAATTGTCCCTTGGGGATCCGTCCCTCCTCTATTGTCAGGATATTGGAGTTAGACTGGCTCCACACTCAATCCAAATGATGGGCTCTCACTGACTTAAGTTTATCTGAGCATTTCATTTTCCTGGCTCCAGTGACTGATTCAAGATTGATTTAAGCCTGTCCAATCAGAGTGAATGAGAACTTTACAGGCATTGCTTCTCTTCTGGGTTTGGTGATGAGAGGGTTCAAGGCTTGGATTCCTATAACCATCCCTCCACCACAAAGAGAACCTTTCTGAGCATCTGTGAGGAGCACTGTGAGGAGAAAGAGCTGAGACAAGGAACCTGAAAACATCAGAGAGCCCCAAATCAGACCAAGGCTGAAGCCAGACCTACCTTCTGAACTACCCTTTTTTGTGAGCCAAAAACAAACAAAAAATAACTACCTACATACCTGCCATCATTTTGGTTTAGCCAACATAGGTAAGGTTTATTTGTTCACTTTTATCTTTATATCTCAATGCACTTGAGGAATAGTAGTTCCTTAATAAATGTTTGAAAAAATGTGAAGAAAGGAGAATTGTAGTTTTATCTTAGCATTTTATGCTCGGCTATGTGAACCGCAAAGCTTCACTCTGATATTTTTATTTTTTTAATTTATTTATTTTTTAAAATAAATTTATTTATTTATTTATTTTTGGCTGTGCTGGGTCGTCGTTGCTGTGTGCGGGCTCCCTCCAGTTGGGGCGAGTGGGGGCTACTCCTCATTGCGGTGTGCGGGCTTCTCACCAGGGTGGCCTTTCCTGCTGCGGAGCATGGACTCTAGGCGTGCGGGCCTCAGCCGTTGTGGCACGTAGGCTCAGTAGTTGTGGCGCGTGGGCTCTAGAGCGCAGGCTCAGTAGTTGTGGTGCACGGGCTTAGTTGCTCCGCCGCATGTGGGATCTTCCTGGACCAGGGCTCGAAGACGTGTCCCCGGCACCAGCAGGCGGGTTCCTAGCCACTGCACCACCAGGGAAGCCCCACTCTGATATTTTTAGATTTCAATCCTTTTATTCTTGGCCAAAGGACAGAAAAAATTGTGTCCATAAAAACAAAAGACTCACACAAGGGAAATCTTCCAGAATTTCTATTTTTCACTGATTTTTCAAGAAGCATATTTTTAAAAATTTGCAGAACCTGACATTGTCTGTCCCTGGAGGGGATGGAAATTAAGAAATTTAGACTGTGAACTTATAGCTGTTCTAGGTGAAAGAAAATACTAAATTTTAGCTTTTTAAAATAAAGCTTCTATTTGTGCCAGTTATCTTCTGTTTGCTTCTCCAGATCCACTCTCCATTTCTCCACCCCGGTCTCTGCCCCAGGAGGCAGACCTGTATGGCTTCCATGGGAGCCCTTACCATCTGGTTTAGCCAACGGAAGGCCCAGCTGCAGGGGAGGAAACTGATGTGGGGTATTGACTCCTTCCCTGCAGGGGATCACCTTAGGCTGATTGTGTCAACATTGTCAGGTTGTAAGTCCTTGACAATGAATTCATGGCAGCCTTCTCTGTAAGACTCTCTTCAACTCAACTGGGGAGACTTGTTTGGTTGCAGTTTTGGCAACCACGCCTTCCTCTCTGCTGCTACTCACCGTGGGTTACTGCAGTGTCTCATAATTCTTCTATACCTGTGCAAATAAACCTCGTTTGAATTGACTAATGTGAGTGTGCCATCTGTTTTCTGTTGGGACCCCAAGTGATACATATTTATTTCAGAAATTTAAAAATTAAACATAAAACAAGTCTAATGCACTTTGATGGAGCTACATGAAACACTATCTTTTAAGACTGGTAGAAGAACAGAGTCTATGTTAGCTGTGCTCATGTGAAAATGACTAAAATGACAAACCAGGGAAGGGAAATGCTTAGAGGGCTTTCTTGATTCTTATTCAGGCGAGTCTTCCCATCGCACAACCCCAGGGGTGTCATTCACAGGATGATTCAGGCTAACTTTAGGAATGTTTGACAGCCAGAACCATTTCTGCTTAACAAGAAGAGAATGAGAACAGATCAAGCAATTTTATTTGGGTGAAATGAGTTTAAAATGGGTACCAAGAAGAGCCACAAAGAGAAAAACAAATTGCCAAACTAGTTATCTTCTTTTGGCCTTAGAATTTGCTCTTTTAGCTCCAAAGCTGTATATCAGAGTAAGGACAGATAGCTAGCTTTGCTTTGGAGGTTTGGTATAGGTTAGAATATATAGTGGCCTCTAAGATTTTTATCTAATACCAGTTGGCAAAACTCCCAGTTTCCTTAGACCCGCCATACTGAATTCTTGTCCAGTTCTTTGATCAGGGCTAGGAGTGTGCCGTCCTGCACCCCGTTTGGAAAGGGGGTTGATCATGATTTCCTATCTCTTAGGGTTGCCCCTGGTCCATCTTGACCTTTGAAACAGTTCTGTTCTCTGAGAAGTGTTTAGAACTCCTCTCTAGATGCCGACCCTTGTTGATATTCTTTTTCACGGCCATGATTCCCAGGACTTGCTTCCCATCCTGTGAACAGGGCTGTGTCTGTCTCAGCTTGACTTTCTCTGAAGTGCAGCTGTAGTGGTGTGGAGTTAAAAATAAAGACATCTTGAGAGATCAGGAGGAGGATGGATTGTGGGGGGGGAGGAGAAAGCATGTTCATTAAGAGCTTTTAAGTTTCCAAATGCCCCTTCTGAGTCATTAACACGCTTGGCTGAGAACATCTCCGACAACTCAGAGAGGGAGAGAGGTGTTCCTGTGTTGTAATGCGCTATGAGTGCTTATGTTAATAAGGAAGGGTAAAAGTACTTGCCCATGCTGACGATGATGAGCTGGATTCCACGCTGTGAGCAAACAGAACAAAATGTTAATTCTGGGTAAGTCAGCTGTCCGAGGAGCCTGCATCCTTGACCACCTGCCCTGTTCCCATAATGGGCAATAATTAGCCAGCACTCTTATTATTTAGGGGCATGCTATATACACAAGGCAAGCCAAAGGTTCTGTATTGAAACGTCATTCACTCATACCAACTGAAAGTGACAACTAATGAGACTTAACAAGAAATCTCAGCTCTGGAATATTTACTTCAGAGATATAGTTTCCAAGAATACACAGTAACAAAAATGCATAACAAGCAGATATTCTCTCAGCCCTGTCTTCATGGATAACTAACCACTGTTATTCATGCATTTAGTGCTAAAAGAGGAATAGATTCTATGTTTTTTAAACTTTTTATTTATTTATTTTTAAAAGCTTTTTAAAAATGGGAGGGGAGTCCAAAAGGGAGGGGATATCTGTATGTGTATGGCTGATTCATTTTGTTGTGCAGTGGAGGCTAACACAACATTGTAAAGAAACCATACGCCAATAAAAATGAATAAAAAAGATAAAAGCCTCCTCTTGTAACCTGAAAAAAAGTGCTTTTTAAAAAAGAAACAGACAAGTGGAGAAGTAAATTTGTGTACAGTGACATTTAGAGGTGATAAGTGTCCTAATCAGAGTGTGCACAGTATTAATGGTACACAGAGGAGCCACAGTTTAACTTGGTGGAAAGGGAGCAGGAGCCAAGAAAGCCTTCTGGAAGGAATGTGGAAGTTGAATTGGAGTTGGATTTGGATGAGCATTCTAGACAGCACAAATAGCATGTGCAAAGGTCCTGTGGCAGAGAAATAGACTGCACTTATGTTAATGGCTATCTCGTTTAAGATTTATTCAGAATGGTGGAGAATGCTTTCTTTTGGGGAATAGTCCTGAGGGGCTACTTCATATGTCAGTATTTATACTAATTAATAAGTCAAAATCCATATCAATAAACCTTAGTATAAAAGTAGACCCTTTGAGAATAAAACAGATTGTGCAAATATTTCCTGATAGATGTTATGGTTTTGATATTTTAGACAAAATATATGCCACATGCATTTCTGATCATGCTGACACAGGCTTTCTGAAATGTGAGCATATAAATATTCCATACCAGGTCACAAAATGTCTGGAAAACTCCATAAAGAGATATAATGAAGCATGTTGTGTGGGGGGCTGACGTGGGTGCTCATGTTGGTATGTGAGCAAGCCTGTGAAATTCACTTCAAAGAGTTTATTCTCTTGTCAAGGTGAAACACACCCAGCATCTTGTTCATGCCATTCATTGCATAGTAAACCTTCTTCAAGAACGGCAAAAAGAAAGATAAGCTGTAGCTTAGAGCACATGATGGAAATCAAAATGAGCTAATTTCACAGGAGTGGACTCTATGTTCCACATTAGAGAAAATTTCTTGAAGACTGTTAAAAACATTACCTTGCTACTATTTCTTTAAAACTACTAAGTCATCAGTAGACTGTGCCCATTTCCCTCCCCCACCCCAACACATGGCATCTTCAATGGTCTGGACTCATCACAGGTGCTCACTAAGCAACCGTCAAGTCATATTGGGTTATGGACTTGGAAGGCAATGAGGAATGAGCTGAGCCCCTGATGGCGAGCAGGGGGCTGCTCAGGAGAGTGGCTCGCTGACCAGGAGTGCCTCTGCTTTCTCTTCCTTTGTTTTATTTTTTATATATCTTTTATACTTACTTATTTTTGTCTGTGTTGGGTCTTCGTTGCAGTGGTCAGGCTTCTCATTGTGGTGGCTCCTCTTGTTGCAGAGCATGGGCTTTAGGTGGGAGGGCTTCAGTAGTTGTGGCTCGCAGGCTGTAGAGCGCAGGCTCAGTAGTTGTGGCGCATGGGCTGAGTTGTTCCGCAGCATGTGGGATCTTCCTGCACCAAGGCTTGAACCCGTGTCCCCTGCATTGGCAGGTGGATTCTTAACTGCTGCACCAGCAGGGAAGTCCCTCTTCCTTTGTTTTAGAACATGGTCCTGCTCTAGGAAGCCAGTTGCCCCTCCACTTAAATTTGTGTACATTTCACTTTTTCTGGAGCTTTGGCTCAAGAGCAGAATTCAGGCCAGACTTGAATGTGTGCAGATTTCATCCTTAGATTTCATACTGTCCTAAATTACGATCCTCCCTCTCCTATGCAGGGAGCAGGATTGCATTTGTAGCATAGAAAATCTAAGGAGTTCCCCCTAGGTTTTGTCTGTGCTTTCCGGAGGTCAGAGGGCTAAAGGAGATCGATGCTGTTTGTCCAGCCTGCATTAGGGGAACAGGAAGCTATAATGCCCAACATTTACAAAACACTCACATTATTTATTCATCCGCTCATCCAAAAGACAGTTATCGATCACATTATGTGGAAGGTACCATACTAGGAGCAGCCATGCTAGCTAAAATGGCACTCCACCCATCACCAGACCTAATCCAGAGACAGTCCTAAAATCACAGGAGTAAGTAGCAGCACTGACACCGAAAGCCATGTCTTCTGATCCCAGACCCTGTGCTTTTCCTACTCCCCACAGTGTCTTTGTCAGTGAGCTATGGACTGGCCTCAGCAGGTGCCTGCATCTGGAGCTGCCATTCACTCTCCCTCAGCTACATGCTGCCCTTCTGGAAACTTCCCTTACATTTTCAAGTTTCCTTTATTTTCTTCCTGCTCAAAGAGGACATGGGGTGGAGAAACAAGTGGGTGGGTGCCTTCAAGTATGATTTTCCATAAGGTTTGGTCCAGGAAGCAGGGTTGAACAAATGCAAAGTGGAGATTTCAAAGATTAAGAAAAAAGAAAAGAAAAATTCCTTCATGAGCAATAATGAAATCTGAGCTGCCAGGCTGTATTTGATGTCATACAAGGGAAGATCTGAGATGGTCCTCAGTATGAGTGTGGGTAGTGAGGAAAGGGGTTACAGTGGGGTCCTGAGGACAATAGTGTAGGTTAGTCAGGGACAGGAATCAAATTACAGCACCTGAAGCTGCACTTTTCAACACCTTATTTTTATTTGTAGAGGACTACAAATCACAGGGGAGAATGAGGAAGAGAGTCACAAAATGATGAGAAATTGTCTTTAAGTCTTGCCTACTACCTGATGCTTTCTAGCAAATTATTATTTTCTGATTTTGTTGGGTAATTATCTGCAATGATTAATATTTGGAATTTGAAAGCATGCCATACTTTCAGACATATGGTCAGTGCAATGAGCTGGATGTCTGGACAATTCAGTGGTTGGTTCTTCTGGATATCATCAGAAGGTGCAGATAGATGCCTTTCAGGCCTAATGTAATAGACTCAATCCTGAAATGGCTCCCTCAGCTTCATAAACCCAGGTGCTATGCTAATGCACCCATATAGGGTGATCAGTTAAGCACTATTGTGGAAAAGACATTCAAAGAGGAGTTTGCTCATTGCTATCATGTTATGCTCCAACGAAGATGGAAATAGATGATGCAGTAATGGAAAAATAAGTTAGTTTACTTAACCCATGACCAACAGACTTGCTTACTTAGATGCTTCTTATAATTCTGTGGTAATTACTCCAAGGAAATGAATGACTCCAGGAAACTCAGGAATACGTTTGTATCCGTGTGACAATCCCAGATGGTGTCCAGGTATGTGGCAGGCTGCCCAGTGGAATAGAGGTGGAGATGGAGCAGACTCAGCAAGAGATGTTTACAGGAAGATGCTCTGAGGAGGGGCTGTGCTCGAATCAGAGGAAGGGGCTGGGCTCTCAGATCAAAACGGGGAGGGAAATCCGGCCAGAGATGGTGGTACTTACAAATGTAGCTGCACAGAGAGCTTTGTCCCCAAGATTCTAGGGATCCAACAATAATGGCAAGGGCTTTTATTTATCCCACACCTTGTAAGGGAACTTCACGACCCCCATCTATGTTAGGAAGGCAGCTATACTCACCACTGTACCACCAGACCGTATCCTCCAACCATGTTAGTTCTTGAGGAGAGTCAAGTCTCTTCCTGGTTCCAATAATGCTGGTAATTTACCCACACACGTGGATATAGAAGAGGGAGTGATGTAGAGAACAGAGGCTGCCCCAGTGCCGTGGAAGAGGCAGTAAATTTTTCATCTGGACCATTCATGTGAGCAGAGAAAAATTTTCTAATCTTTCCCAGGGATCATTTCATTTTATTGACCTCCTTAAGAGACTTGAAAATGACATAAAAGATATTTTTTATGAATAAAAAATAAAATATTTATCATTCAATCATTCAACAATCAACAGCTAATTGTGACGTCCCTACTATGCACAGGCACTAGGCCAAGCTTTAGAGAGAGCCACAAACTGATGGGGGCACTCGTGGAACTGACTGTTTAGTTGGGGGATGCAGTGGGAGACAGAGTAAGATAACTGATTGTAAATGTGCACCCACTGCTAAGTGGCAAAGGGTGATACGAACTTGTTACTCATAGAGTGTGTTGCAAAACGGTTTGACCAAACTGGGCTATTTGCAAGGTAAGCATAGAGGGGAGGTGAACACTCCAAGTGGAAGGACTAGCAGGGGCTTCGGCCTGGGATGGAGGGATCCTGGGGAGGGCAAGGCTCTGAAAGTATTAGTCACGTCGAGAGGGCCCGAAGGAAGGACGTAAGAGGTGCCACTGCAGAGGCAGACGAGGGCCAGGCCACGGGGCCTTCTGGACAATGCAGAGTTGTGACCGTATCAGAGGAGCAGTGGGGAGCCGTGGAGGGCTCTGAAGAAATGGAGAGGGATGTTTCAAAATGAAAACACTCTGACTGCCGTTTTCAGAATGGATTTAGTGGGGCAAATGGAGAAGCAGGGAGCCCAGGGCCAGATTTAAAAGCTACTTAGCAACTAAAACCAGTCGAATTTGAGATGGGCTGAGTATGGGGTGAGGGACTGAGAGCTGTCTTCCTGCAATCCTGTGCCGGTATTCTCTTACTTACCCAAGTAAAGTACTTAGAGTCTTATCCGTCTAGTCAGTTGGAAGATCCGCCAAGGCTGTGACACCCACACGTCTGCACAGCTTCTAGGGGACATAGGACATGTCCCACTTTCCTCCTGGCAGGCTGGGACTGATTGGGGAAACTCTTGCCACCCCTGTCATTTGCCTTTGATTTGAGGAATCTGATAATACATAATAAGCCTCACTCCTTATCTATCCCTACCCAAGATAAAAAAAATGAAGCCTCATTAAAGATCAAAGTTCCCAAACGTCCTGTCATTGCCCCCATTATTGGAAGAAGGAGAGATTTTTGTCACCTCAGAGCAAGTGGTTACCTGCTAAAGCAACCTCAGGGCAGGGCATCCATGTTAATGATTTCGGCCCAACCACAGGACGTATAGACTTGGGAAACAGCCCTGCCTTTTTCTTGAATGGAAGCAGGATGGAGTGATTTAACAAGCACGCACAGCTCGATTCAAGCCAAACTCTAATTTTGCAAAAGCTCAGATCCAGGCATATCTTCCCAGTGGATATGAGAAATAAACGTTGAAACATTCATTCTTGTCACCTGGGCGTAGTGGGATCCGTGTGTTTGCACCAAACACATCAGGCTGTCATGCACAATTAGCAGGTTCTCAAAACCCCAGTCTCTCAGAGAAGGCAGGCTTCTCTGCAAACGTCTGTTCCTCTATCTGCCTCTGGTGTTACTCCTTTTTTAAACCCATTACCCAACAGTTAATTATTTAAGAGGCAATCATAATTATTCTAAGAGTGATAAAATCATACTTGATCTCAGTTCTGAGTCCTTACTCTCTATGACAGGCAGTACACTAAGTGTGCCTCTTACACTATCTCATTTAATCTTTTTAACAACTCAGAGAAGTAGGGTCTCTCTTTGAGATGGGAACAGGGAGGCTATAGAAGTTGGGTAACTTA
This sequence comes from Globicephala melas, assembly GCF_963455315.2. Lineage (NCBI taxonomy): Eukaryota > Metazoa > Chordata > Mammalia > Artiodactyla > Delphinidae > Globicephala > Globicephala melas. The sequence goes on along the minus strand of NC_083317.1, from coordinate 108,049,927 downwards.
CAGAGTGTAGCTCAGATATTAAATGGCAGAGGTGGGGGTTAAACAAAACCCATGCCCTTGACCTTGATACTGAACAAATCATCAGTCCTGGCAAGTTGGTCTGTGGCCCACAGTCAGTACTCAATTCAATCAACATTTAATGACCGTCTGCTACGTGCCAGGTACTGTGCTCAGTATAAGGAACACAAGGTGGATAAACTGCGTTTCTTCTTTGACGGGGCTTAACGTCTTTTGGGAAGTTAAGCTGTTGAAGGAAAATGGGGCGTGGGAGGATGGTCATGTCCCAGGTCTGAGGTGAGGCTGTGGAACTGGCTGCCAAGTAAGGGATATTGGCTTCGCGCAGGAAATAATTCAAGAGGGAGCCATAGTACAGTGAAAGCACGTTTATTTAGAGAGAGACGCATTCTATAGACAGAATGTGGTCCTTACAAAGTGAGAGTGGCCCTGGAGGATACCAATTCCATAGACAGAATGTGGGCTCTCTCATAAGGTGAGACCAGGCCCCGAAATACGGGGTTGTTAGTTTTTATGGGCTGGGTAATTTCATAGGCTAATGAGTAGGAAGAATATTCCAACTATTTTGGAGAAGGGGCGGGGATTTCCAGGAATTGGGGCACTGCCCACTTTTTGGCCTTTCACTGTCATCCTCAGAGCGGTCGTGGCGCCTGTGGGCGTGTCATTTGCATATGCCAATATATTACAATGAGTGCATAATGAGGCTCAAGGTCTGCTGGGAGTCAAATATTCCGCCATCTTGGACCTAGTCGGTTCTCTCCGGTTTTTGTCATATCCCGTTTTCCTCAAGGAGTGTGTTATTCTTTCCCTCGCGTCTCGAAACCTAGACGTCCACGTAACACCAAGACTTGTTGTATTGAATGCTACCCTGGAGGTCAGGCAGAGGTATGAGAGTACTGAGGTGACAGAGGTGACTTCTGACGGGGGTGGAGGTGGGGTGGAAGGCACAAGGAAAAGTTTAGAAGAGGTGGCCCCTTTTCTGTTGCATCTTGAAAGACCAGCAAGCATCTGACAGGTAGTGGAGACTGCTGGAGGAGGTCATCTCGAGGCTGTGACCTCTGGTTAACCCACAGCCTGTACCTGGGCAAGCAGGGTCTCCTCACTCCGTCCGCTGGCCCGGGAATGTGCGTTCCGCCCGCCATTCCCACAGTGGGAGTCATTTCAAGGATGCAGCCTTGAAAGAGTAATGTGTCACTGGGCCCACGTGGACTGTGTACGGGACTGAACCCCCGTTAAGGCTGCTGCATAAACTAAGATTCTGGCGGGCCAGTGTGAAGACTTACCTGTCTTGCTGCACCCAAGACAAGCCTTGGATGTTAGCTCCCTGGCTGCCAATCTGGAGCGGCTGCCTCTTTCTTCAGCTGCGTGAGGGACCAGTTTGCGAGCCCACGAGAAGGAAGGGGCTTCCACATCCATGCGGCAGCGGATCGAAGGCCCTGAGGTGGGAGGGTGCCTGGCGGGCTGGTGCTCCAGGACCGGCTGCTTTGGGGCCAGCACAGGTTCCGGGGAGGAGGGAAGAGGGGGATGCGGGGAGAGGCTGGGCTGGGGTGAGAATGTCCTGCAGTGCCGGTCTAGGGGGTTATCCTGGAGGGGCGGCCATAGAAGATTTGTCAAGGAGAGAGGTGACGTGATCACACTCCTTCCGTGGGAGAGCAAAGCTCTCAGGGGTTGTTGCTGGTGCTGTGTGAGGTACTACATTGAACTCTATAATACCGCTGACATTTGACCATTTTGACCTGCAAAAATGACAATTTCATACAGTTCGACCTAATACATTTTGGGCTTTTGCTTCTGATTCTGGAAAAGCATTTCTATGTAGTGTGTAGCTATGCATTTGGGATTTCCTGGCCTCTGGAGGCCCTAAGAATTATTTTTGGTGTCCAGTGACTATTTTGAATGTATTAGTTTAGCCAATTAGGCAATGAAATAAAATTTTATTTATTTTAGGCTGGAACTAGAGTAACTCAGGATGGTAACCCCAGCCATTTCATGGAGATCGGGGTGCTGATTAGTTGTTGATGAAATCAGAAATTTCTGATATCTCTGGGGAAGGAGGTGGATAGGGAATGACGATTAAAGAAGGGCCTGATGGTAAGAACTGCTGGCTGACGTAGACCGCCAGGGAGAGGCAGCATGAGCACAGACACACCATTCTTCTAAGCAGCCTTGGCTGTCCTGGGGCTTGTGCTTACATTTCTTCATCCACAGACTGCTTTCTGAGTATCTAAATGTTTCATGAACAGTTCTAGGCACTGGGGATATGGTTGGATTTAAACCAGATATATTTGTGTATCTGGTTCCTGGGTTTTAGTGGCAAAAGTAGAATCAATAACAGATGATTAAACTGTTGTTCAGGAAGGTTATATACTGCCAGCCCTGTTCATGAATGTGGCAGAGTAATCTCTCCATGTGGAGAAAGGGTGGGATAGGAGAAAGAGGATCATTTGATGAAGGCCAACTTAGTGCCAGACTTCTTTTAATCCTCTCCACCTCTGGGCAACTTAGGTATTGTTAGCCCCTTTTAACAGATTTAGAAATTGACTCTCAAGAAAATTGAGAAAATTGCTGGGGGGTCACCCAGCTGGAAGGTAGTGCAGCAGGGATTTAAGCCGGATCTGTTTGTCTTCAAAGCCTTAGCTCTTTTCATCAGTTTCCCTAACACGAAGTGATTTTAGGTTTTGCATGACAAACCTGGAGGATCAAATGCTTATTTGTCCAGGGGCTTATTTTTCTTTTCAACCAGAATGGAACTAGAAGAGTGTAATCCTGACCATTTTTGTTGACAATGGCAACACAAGCTGTAGGGATAGAATTAGAGTGTCAAGGCCAGGAGGCTGACATCTGCCAAAGGCATGAAAACAGCATTTCAAACCCAAGGTAAAGATGAAGCAGCATTCCTGCGAGTCAGACAGATTCCACGAGGATTACTGTGTTTAGAGAAAGTAGAAAGATATTGCTTAGAGTCAGCAAGCATGATGAGAATTTGGTCCCTGTTTTGATGAATTTGTGCAAGTTGCAACCCAGAGGTCATGCTGTTAATTTGAGTGACATGAATTACCGTGGCTTCTCTATCCCAGATGTGTTAAAACAACAACAAAAGTTTACGTGGCTTAAAGCTGCTTTTCACATTATGTTTTGAGATATGTAATCAGGAAAGGAGTAAAATATGCAAAGAATTCCATTTTCTTTGTTTGAAAAATGACTTTCTGCAGACTTGAGTAAAAAAGACTTGTCCCGATGAGTCCATTCATCCTGAAAAGGTTTTTGTTCTTTTTAAAAGTCGTTTAATTTCCACCGTAGTTTGGTGTGAACAAAGAAAACCAGCAACTCTTCCTTTAGTTGGGCGCCAGGAACATAGTGTGCAGAGCCGATTTTCTTCTTATCATTTTAAAAATGCCTGAGTCCTGGAGCTGCTTTGGTATTTATTATTGATATGAAAAGGGAGCTCATCATTTAATACACTTGCTCCTACCTCCAGGTGATGACAAGTCCCTGTTATTGTGGCTCTGAAACAGACTTGTCATAATGTCCCATCAGATATGCATTTGTCAGGGAGTTGTGTACCTCCAGTGGCCTGGAATAGGGACTCAGGGGCTCAGTGGCAGAAAGTTTCATCTCCAAAAGCTTGTGAACAGCCTTCCATGTTTTGATCCTTTCCTCCCATATTCAGAAAACACCCTGCAGCCAAGCCCTGACTGCTTGGGGCTCTTCCTCTCTCTTGTATAAACAACAAGCACCATTAATGGTCCTTTCAGTCTTGATGAATTCTGTGCACAATGCTCAAGAGAGTATTCTGGCTTTGGGGCAAGTCAAACCATGTGGAGTGTGTAACACAGACGTAAGGTATAAACATTTATTAAAAGAGAAAAGCCCAAAGCCTGGAGCTGGCAGGGCTTGCACAGAAATAAAAGCACATAAACATTGAATTCCAACTATAGATTAAAAATGCCACAGGGATGATCAAGTACTTTTGGGTTATTCTATTCTATAATTTTTAATGGTTTCTAAAATCTGAGTACTGGTTGGTTATAATGTTAAAAAAAATTATCCATTAGGTCTTTGTGTGAATAGTATTAGGCCATTAATCCACTGATCAGTATCTCATGCAATGAAAAAGGTCTTTTTTATTCTTTTACAACATGAACCTGTTTTGATTTAGTGCTGAAATGACTGGCCTTTTGTAAGAATGTAACCAATTTCAAGGAAAATGGCAAAGGACTTTGTTCTCAAAGGTATTTAATAGGCCCTAAAAGTTTGACTTAGAGAAAAAAAGTGCTTGGAATATATCCATACCCAGGATGCAGTAAAGTGTGACAATTCTGAGAGGATGGACAAGACTTTCTCTCTGATTTCAGTCAGAATTGTCTTTTCTCATGATGCTCCTACCAAGAGTGGGAAATATATATATATGTGTGTTTTACATGCAGCTTAGCATGTGATTCATGTTTGTTTTGACAATAGGTGATGTAGGTAAGACGGGCATTATCATCGAATTTTAGAAAGGGAGGAAGTGGAAGTCAGAGAAGTTAAGAGATTTGTTCCTGGTCATGCAGTAAGTGAATAGAAATGCTTATACGTGAACCCTGGTCACTCTGACACCAAATGGTTCTTCTCTTTATGTAGAAGCACCAGGGCCCCATTAGCAGGCCCAGTGATCAGTTCTCACCCCAAGCCCCAACACCACGCTTCCAGGGTGCCATCCCCGCTCAGAGCTTTTTCAGCAAGCTGTGCTTAAGGAGGGACCTCCCTGAACACAGCTTTTCTGCCCTGACATGGCTTTCCCCACCAGCCCTCTGTCATGTCAATAGTTCAAAGTCTGAAAGAAACACCACATCAGCAACTGGCGTGGGAAGCGACTGCATGGTCCGCAGTGGCCTCCTGGAGACACAGAAGAGGGGTAGGGAGCTGGTAGGACACGGTTTTAACCTTACCTTCTTGTTGCATGAATTGAAACTAAACATCAGAAATACCTCTCCCTTAAGGTTCTGCTCAGTAATTTCCTGGATCCTGCTCTGTTCATTCCTTTGCCCATTCCTCACGTCTTGATGGAGCCCTGGCCCCCTGGCAGACACTGAGCCTGCCCTCAGGACATGCACAGTCCTCAGGGGACAGGGATGAGAGAAAAGAAGCCAGTGCTGGTTTGGAGGTGGTAGGCAGCTAAAACCTTGCGAGTCCCAGAAAGCCACATATCTCTTGTCCCCAACCCCCTCCTGTGCTCTGCACATAACAGCAGCATTTGATGGTTTTGCCTCCCCCTGACTGTGATGTTCTCCTCAAGCATTTCTGGAAGCCCTTGGAATGTGTCTCATGTGTGGTCATAAACAAGCCTGGTCCGCCTTCACGTAGCATCTGCTGTTTCTTCCCTCTCCTCTCCAGCCTGCCTCTTCTGGGTTTTGTCGTGTCCCACCAGAAACCAGAGCTGATGTGCTAGGCCAAGAGGTGGGAAGGCCTCTGTGTGTAGCCCTCTGCTGGAGGGCTTCCAGTGACTTACAGAGTTTTTAGAGAAAGAGCTCATTCAGGTTGAGTTCCTGGCTTTCCTTCCCCCAGACCCAAGCTGGAGTTGATGTGAGATGGGCCAAAGAAAAACCTCAGCGACAGCCACTATGTGGTCCTCAGAATTTCCATCCACTTCTGACATCCACCATGTCTCTTTCCAATTGAGTGAGTTTTCTATCTGTGCCCACAGCCCCCCTTATAGACCAATTACTTCCTTATGTAAAGACTCCTGGGAAGCCCACTCATGAGTTCTGCTGCATGCCTGAACCCCAGCAGGCAGTCGGGGCCACACTGAGAGGGTGCCGTGCTAGTAGGGAGTTCAGGGAGAGGGCCCTGGGCTGTACCCCACTGCACTCTCCCACTCTTCTGTGGCAGGAAGGCTCTGGGGGCCCAGCCGCGGACAGTCTCTTTGAGGGAGAGGCCTGAAACCCTGTTAAGGAACAAGACAGGTTTTCTTTCTATGGTTAGAAATAAAAATGTGTCATGATTATGTTGGTTACATGAATGGAAAGGACAGCACTTACTCATCCTGGGGTGTAATCAGTGGAGGAGTAAAATGACGTAAGGTCATTTGTTAATTTGACAAGAAGGTGAGGTGAAGAAAGCAGGAAGGCATTGGAGGTCTGACATAAAGGAGCTGGTAGGGAGAGTACAGAAAAGAGAGACAACGGGTGAAAGCAGAAATGTAGCAAAGACCGTCCAATTTCGATGGGGGCAACGCTTTCTCTTCAGTTGGGTGTTGCTTAATATTGGCTGTGCCCAGAGGTCCTTGTTTGTGTGGCAGGTAGTGCCAACCCTGCAATCTATATTTTAAACAGTGAGTTTTTTCTTAAAAACACAGACTACCTCCTATGTCCAAAAATGTGATAGTTGTGTACTCTAGGAAAACATTTCATTCAACATTTTTTTTTTTTTTTTTTTTTTTTTTTGCGGTACCCGGGCCTCTCACTGCTGTGGCCTATCCCGTTGCAGAGCACAGGCTCTGGACTTGCAGGCTCAGCGGCCATGGTTCATGGGCCTAGCCGCTCCGTGGCATGTGGGATCTTCCTGGACCGGGGCATGAACCTGTGTCCCCTGCATCGGCAGGCGGACTCTCAACCACTGTGCCACCAGGGAAGCCCTCATTCAACATTTGATGCATATTTATTGAGGACTTAATTATGTTTCAGGCATTGTACTGAACATTTATCTTGTGAAGATAAGATCACAGGCCTGGTTTATATGACATGAGCCAAAACAATTCGTAGAAGGCACTAGCAGGCTTTGCACACTAACATGGAATTCGTAACAAATTTTGTGCCAATGCTGGTAGACATAGAAAAGGGAACATGGGGTAAGGGAAAGGGGAAGAGGGTTTTTACAATTTATCTGAATCTGAGTGTGGACACTTTATTTTGTTTTGGCAGACCTTGCAAAATATTATAATAATTACGAATTAATCTGTCTTAGAGTGGACACTCTTGAGGGAGGCTTGTGTCATGGAAGCATCTGGGTTCTCACTCTGCCACTCACTGGGTATGTTTCCTTGGGCAAGTCACTGAATTCATTGCTCTGATACCTAGTTTCCTCATCTACAAAATTTGAAATTAGGCACAAGCTACATGGGCTCCCTTCCAGTTTAAGATTTAATCATATTTCGGGCCTTGTGTTCATTTATTCCTTCATTTAACAATATTTACTAAGACATAGCTATGTATCATATCCACTGTACAAGTCATACACAGTGGCATTGGGTATATAGTGATAAATAAAGACAAGGAGCTTGGCTTGTGGAGTTTACAGATGAGAGGGAGAGGCAGACAAGTCAGACTTGGCAGACAAGTCTGACTTGTCTGTCAGACTTGGCAGACAAGTCAACATCCAAATAAATAAGTACATCAGCACGACTTGGGCTAAGAAGTAAACACGTGGGATGATGAGATAAAGAATAATTGTGAGGAGTGGTGCTTCAGAAACGGAAACCAAGGAAGTCCTTTCTTGATCTGGGTGGTAGACACAGGATGTGTTCATTTGTGAGAATTACATAATTGGGCAATCTTCAGTATGTATATTGTATTTCAGGAAAAAGACTTATTTGCTTTAACAAAAAGGCCAGGTTAAAACTGTGTGTATATACTTTAGAGATTCAACTAGTTCTGTGGGTGTCTTGGGAGAAACAGCAGTCCACCTCTGTCTCCTATATTTCCCCTTCCCTGGGGGGAAAACTGCTTTTTCCTCTTAGATGGGTATGTTGGTACCTCCTTATGTTTATGGTTTGCGGTATTTTAGCTTTCTTTCCTCCTCCTTTCACCTGTGGGAAAGGCCCACAGGTGTCCCTTTCCAATCCTCCTGATACAGATTTATCTTCAGTGTGGTTAGAGTAATATTCAATATTTACATTATTATGACCACACAAACACTATTCATAGCTGAACTGTGATCACTTGTAATCACATAGGATGACATTTTTTTTCTGCATAACTTTTTGCTTTTCCTGGAATTAATAATTATCTTGTCTTTGAACTAATTATACTTCCCATATATGTATCCCTTATTCAATCTCACATACTCTTCTAGTTGTTGATATATCCTCTCAAAATAGCCATTTACATCAGGCATGCTATCAGTTTCATGTTCTTGGAAAAGGCTCTCCTGAATTCTTCCAAGCTGTGCCATTTGGGGTTAGCCTCTGTGCCTGCAGCCCAGCTCTCATCCTTCACCTCGCTCCCTCACTCCCCAGTTGGAATGGTTTCCTCAATCCTACATCTTTCCTTTTCGTTGGTTTTATCCCTCATTTTGCTGAGGCATACTTCTAATAGTTCCCTGGAAGAGGGTTCATGGGAGGTAAAGTTATTGAAATTTTACTTGTCCAAATACATCTTTATTCTGTCTTCACACTTGCTTGGTGATTTGGTTGTATGGATTTCTAGGTCAGAAATCATCACCAAGAATTTTGAAGGCATTGCCTCCTTCCAGTCTTCCAGGCATTGTTTCTGCCTTCCGGTGATGCTGTTGAACTGTCCAGAGCTGTGGTTCTTTATCCTTTGTATACAACTTGTTTTTTATATTCTCCCTGGAAGCTTTTAAGACCTATTCTTTGGCCCTAGTAAACTGAAATTTCATACCGAATGTGCCACTGTGTGAATCTATTTTTGTACATGGTGTCGGGCACTTTGTGGGGTTGTTCAGTCTGAGCACTCGTATCTTTTTTTCCTGGAAAGTTTTCTTAATTATTTCATTGTTGATTTCTTCCCCTTGGTTTTCTCTTTTCTCTAAGTACTGTGATTGAAATGTGAGGCTTCCTGAACTGTTTGTCTAATATTTTTATTGTTTTTTCCCCCCTATTTAGCATCTGTTTGAGTTTTTATCTTTCTAGGAGATACCCTCAATTTTATCTTCAAAATTTTCTATTGAGTTTTTCTTTTCTCCTCTCCTGTTTTTCATTTCCAGAGCCCTTTTTTTGTTCTCTGGGTGTCCTAAAAAAAACAAACAAACAAAAAAACCCCATCCCTTCCTTCTTTCTCTTCATTTTTTCTTATATCTCTAAAGCTGTTAATGAGTATTTTTTTTTCTTCTCTCTATATAGTTCTGTTTCTTGCAAATAGTCTCCCTGCAACCCTGCCCTTTAAAAATTTGTCTCTGTATTATTAGAGTCTTCCACTAAGTAGGTGGTAAGGTTGTGTTGTCTGCTCACATTGAAGAGTGTTGACCTAAAAGCTGATTAGAAACGTTGAACATGTGGGTAGGGCTTCTTAACTCCAAGTAGATCACTCCAGAGGTGATCCGGCTGGTATTTTTTTGTGGGAGAATCCTGGATGTTCATCATTTGGGGTCTTTCCTCTTGACTGGCCACATTCCCCAATAATTTTTCCAATCTCCTTGTGGAGAGTGAAGTCCTGGGAAAGAGGTCTGGGAGATCTAAGTGTACATTACACAAGCCTTCTCTCTCCCTCCATTTTCTGTATGGTACCCTTGCCCTCAACTGTGCATCATGTTCCCTGTACAGGGATCCCATATTTCATCTTTTCTGGAGATAAACCTCTGATCTCTTGTTGGGATCGGGTGGGAGAGAGAACAGCGGCCCCGTTGCAGAGTTGGGGAGGGACTTTCTACACAGCTTTGGACTATGTTCCTTGTTTTATACCCCCATTCATCCCACTCCCTGAGGTGCCTAGGGCCACCGTTTTATGAACCATTTAGGATTCTACAGTGTACATCAGGTGGTTCTTGGCCTTCCTACAGCCAACTTAGGAGGCATCTTTCTCAGAACTGCTATCAGTTCTTACACTTTCCATTGCTTCCCAGCCTCCAAAATTTTATTATTGTGGTTTCCTTTTCTCTTTTCCCCATTCTTGTAGGTTTATGTCTTTTTGAAAAATCACTTTACTGTATATTTAGTGAGGTTTCAGGAGGGAATAAAAGTCATTATGTGTGTTTAATCCACCATCTTTACCTGTATGCTCCTCTGTGAAGCCTTTAAGGCATGGATGTGACATGAGCTGATTTATGTTTTAAAATATCATTTCTCTACTACATTGGAGAATGGATTGGAAAAGAGCAAGGTGGGGCCACTTGCTGCAGTCTGTACTAGCAGAGACAAAGATGGGGCCAGGCAGGGGCAGGCGAGACAGAAAGAAATGCATGGCTCTGAAGCATGTTTTGTGTGTACAAACAAAGGACTTGCTGATGATGAGAAGTGAAGGAGAGGGAGGAACAAGGGTGAGCACTTACAGTTTTTGCTTGAGCAGCTGAATGCATGAAGGTGTTATTTACCAAGATGGAGAAAGCTGGGAGATAAAGGCCTTTCATGTTAGAGACAAATAGTTATTTCAGGGCTGCTCAGAGGTCTTTGTAGACCTGGGCTCCAAAGATTATTGTACAGTGAGAAAACAATTTTTATATGGTTTTATTTCCTGGCTGTTTGTTTACATGATGGTAGCTTATAGGTGCTTAAGTAGCAGAAGAGTAAAAGGACTGAATGTGGTGTTGGCATATAGCCAAATGCTACTCTAAGTAAATGTTCGTTCTTGCTGTTTCTCCTCCAGGTAGTGCTGTGCATTACAATAAGGTATGTTTTTTGTTTTTTTTAAAAAATAAATTTATTTATTTTTGGCTGCGTTGGGTCTTCGTTGCTGCGTGTGGGCTTTCTCTAGTTGTGGCCAGCAGGGGCTACTCTTTGTTGTGGTGCACGGGCTTCTCATTGCGGTGACTTCTCTTGTTGCGGAGCATGGGCTCTAGGTGTGCGGGCTTCAGTAGTTGTGGCACGCGGTCTCTAGAGCACAGGCTCAGTAATTGTGGTGCACGGGCTTAGTTGCTCCGCGGCATGTGGGATCTTCCGAGACCAGGGATGGAACCCATGTCGCCTGCATTGGCAAGTGGATTCTTAAGCACTGCACCACCAGGGAGGTCCCAGGTATGGGTTTTAACATCAGAACAAATCTAAGAAGTCACAGAATCTAAAGACATTCTTTCTGATTTAGGAAGTACCCATAGGAGTCTTAAAATTCTTAAATATCTTTTCTTATTCTCACAGTAGTTTTTAATATCATTTGATTTGACCTTATTTAAGAGCAAAAGAACTTGTTGGTTTAGTTCAACAAATAACCAATATTATAAGAAAATGAATTGAAGTTGCTGTATTCATTTGACATTCAAAGTAGGTAATTTGGTAGTAATTATGTGATCCCTTAGCTGACTTATTTTATGGACACAGATAGTGATACGGAGACAGTTTTACAGACCAACACGTTAACAAAAACAACCACCACACTTCCCTTCGTCATTTAAAACTGTTTTCTATACCTATTTGTCTTATACAGTGACAATCTTTTTTTTTTTTTTTGCGGGCCTCTCACCGCTGTGGCCTCCCCCATTGCGGAGCACAGGCTCCGGACACGCAGGCTCAGCGGCCATGGCTCACGGGCCCAGCCGCTCCGCGGCATGTGGGATCTTCCTGGACCGGGGCACAAACCTGTGTCCCCTGCATCGGCAGGCGGACTCTCAACCACTGCGCCACCAGGGAGGCCCTACAGTGACAATTATAATGAGCTCTTTAATTTAAAGTTCAGTTCAGCAAATCACTTAAGGGACTGTTTAATCTTTACTGTGTTTTCACTGACTGTTTTATAGGGTTACATACTTAAAAAGAAATTACATATTGAAAGCTCTGTTCTAAAGACTTCAGGAGCAAATCTCCTGCTGAAGTCTGGGAAGCTTATGACCACAGTGCTCATTTGTAGGTTGCTTAAAAGATGTAAGTTTTTTTTTCCCCCCTACAATTAACTGTTAGAGAAGAACTTGTCTCTAGGGTGGAATATGAATGTGTGAATGAAAAGCCATTTGCTGAAGAAGGGGGGAAAAGGAGAGGAAGAAAGTGCTAGATATCCCAATATTAGATCATAGCTATTTAGTAATGCTATCATATAAAAAAATAAAGGAAGAAAGGAAGGAAGGAAATGATTTCTAGTTACTGATTTGTTATAAATACTAGGTTATAGCATGTAGAAATCTATCAATGATCTTACTTAGAATTTAATAGCAAACAAGAGTTATCTGTTACTATGTGATTAGATAGATAACTTGTTTCCTAGTCTCTCCTTTCATCCAAACTCTCACCTACCGCCCCCTCCCCCTGCCCCCCCATTGGTTAAATGGAAATGTAGATTTGATTTACATGGGTGGTTAACATATGCAAACAAAGCTAAAAATAGATAAAGCTATTCTGAATTGTGGTAAATATTAATTTACCTTTCAACACAGTAATACTTACTGGTACTTTTGTTCTGGATCTCAAAGTCCAGGGAAACTAGACTTCAGACTGGCTCTTCCTCACCTCTATCCGGATGCTTTTGTATAAGGAGGCCAATGAGTTCCTTGATTCTTAGTCTATAAGAATAAACACACTTCTCAGTAGTACCTGCACCACTCCTAGATCTCAGGCTTGGCTAAGAGGACAAGGACATGGCCAAGAAATTGTACAACAGATCAAAAAACAGAAGCCCACGTGGGAAGGAGACATAGAATTATCGTTCCTGTCTTTGTGAATGCCCCAGGAATCAGAAATGCAAGGCTTATTTTTCATTTCAAAGTGAGACTGTAATGTTTTTCCTAAGTGTACAAGAATTTTAATCTGGAACTGTGAATTTTAAAAATAAAATTTAACAATTACCAAAGTTTTATAGACCATTTGGGGAGAATGAAGGGCAGGTAGTAATACATAAATACTGAAATACCTTAGTCACCATTCTAAAAATAAAATTACACTATAAAAGTATTTGATTTTCAGAAAAACACAAAGACTGCAGAGAAAAAGTTTTCTTTCGATTTTCCCTTTTTTTTGTGGCTTATTTCCTTTCTGGCCTTTCTTCCTTGAGCTGAAAGGTCTCATGCGTTATTACATCTTGGAGGGCCATCTATTCAAGAGGCTGAGATCTCAATGTTCAACTCTTACATTTATTCAGAAAATAATAGTTCTGCACTAAATCTGTCAGGCACTGTTTTAGGCACAATTTTGGGCATGGACAGGAGTGAACAAAACAGTTAAGTATCTTTGGCCTGTGGAACTTAAAGTGGGTGGCAAAGGGTACAGAAAATAGTAGTGTTAATTTAAACATAGAATATATTAGATAGTGATAAGTGCTAAGGAGGACAATGAAATAGGGAGGATGATATGGAAGATGAGGGGGCGGCAGTTGTAAACAGCGCTGTCAGGGAAGGTCTCACTGAGAAGATGCCACCTGAATAAAAGCCTGAAGGAGATAGGGAGGGAGCCACTCAGAGATCTGGGCAGACAGAACAGCGAGTACAGAGCCCTAAGAAGGAGTGCAACTGATGAACAGAAGGACCAGAAGGAGGCAGGTGCAGCTGGAGGGAGAAGGTGGGTAGTAAGAAGTATCAGAGGTGTGACAGAGGCAAGTTGTGTAGAACCTTGTAGGCCATCAAAAGGACTTTTGCTTTCTCTCCCGAGTGAGATGGGAAGGCATACATTGAGCAATGTCTTAGGATATGGGGCTGAGAATCAAGTGAGGATTGGCAAGGGCAAAAACAGGGACCACTGTTGGGAAGCTCCTGCTGTAATCCAGGTGAAAAACGAGGTGGCCTGGGTCAGTGAAACACAGTGGAGGTGGGGAGAGGTGCTTAGACTCTGGATCTCTTTTGAAGAAAGAGTCGGGAGGATTTGCTGATTGAATGGATGTGAGGAATGAGCAAAAGAGAGGCCTCGAGGATAACTCTAGGGTTTCAAGCCTGAGATGCTGCAAGGGGCGTATGTATCTTCCTGAGAAAGGAAGACTGTGGGGGAAGTGGAGCTGAGGGGAAGAGCAAGAGCGCAGTTTCGACATGTAACATCAGAAATGACCATCAGCTATCTAAGCAGGGTATGTAGTTCTGGAGTTTCTGCTGGGTATGTAGTTCTGGAGTTTAGGGGAGAAAACTGGCCTAGAGATAGAAATTCGGGAGGTGTCAGCTCATAGATGATATTGATAATTCTGAGACCGATGATATGGACAGAGAAGGGACTTGTTCCAAGCGTGCGACCTGGGGTTGGGAGAGGGCAGGAAGCAGCAAAGATGAGTGGGAAGGAACAGTCAGGGAGGCAGGAGGAAAACCAGGAGTGCGGGGTGCTCTGGAAGCCAGGTGAGGAGCATTTTAGAAGGAGGAGAGCATGATTGGGTCTGGCAAAGTGTGTGTGTCTGCTTATGAGAAAGAGCCAGTAGAGAAGGGAAAATTGACACTGTAGGAGACAGAAGGGATGTGATTTCCTTCAGGACCCAAGGACGCAGAATGTAAGTGGGGGATGGTTAACTAGGAAAGGACAGTTCATCCACAGTAACAGGGAAGAGGGAGAGGAAAGAGGCGCCTGTGTAGGCGGTAAGGAGACCAGTGATGTGAGTATCCCACACCTTCTGTTTCTCAGTGAAATAGGAAGTGAGGTCCATGGCTGAGACTGGGGATGGGTTGGTGGTGTCTCGAAGGTTTGAAGAGGGAAGACCAGGTGGGAAGAGAGGAAGAGTTAAAGGACTAGGGAAGCAGAGCATTGTCTCTGGACACACGAAAGGCCCCTTCAGGTCTGGATCATGAAGTTACATCAGCACTAGTAGGTATGGGTGTGGGTTTTGCTTCAGTTACAGCTGGCTACCTGGGTGCAAGTGTGGAGCAGGAGGGTTAGATTTAAACAGAGTCAGTGTTTGTCCCAGAAAGAAAACTCATGATATCCAAACTCACAGGAGCTGCCGATATATACCAGAGTTGGCTAAAATATAGTGAGAAATGTAGCTATTACTGTAGATATTACTGTATCAGCAAAGAGTCAGAACCCCAAGCTTATGTTCCGACATGTCTGTCCTCAGGTGACTGGGCTCGCTCACCAAGGGCTTCCCTCTGACCCAGCAGCCGTGCCGTGAGTGTAGGATTCCAAGTCATGATTCCAAAAATTCCATTTTCTGGGAAAGCACAGCTGCTGAATTCATAGACCCCAGCAGTGTCTCTGCTTGGGTTCATGTTTGTCGTACACCTTCTTTACTCAGGCTGCCCTGCTGGCATATCACTTACCCTCACATCAGCACACTGACTGCCCGGCATTGCTCTGTTCGCATCTGGTGTCCACAACTGTAGCTCTTCATACCACCTTATATATTGTGTCCTACCATCTCTTGTTCTCAAATCCTCAGCTTAATCTTTATATCCTGTCTGTTGTCTCACGTTGTTCTAATAAATGCTTCCTGACAACGTGGCCTCGCCTTGGCCTTTCTTTTCATTTATTAACTGCTCTTTCCCTTTCAACTCAGTCCACAGGCAGCTTCCCTGGGTGGCAGCCTTACTCAGTGCAAGCCAAGCCCTGGGGCTGGTGGCCCATAAAGCTGGCCCTCGTGTTTGTCGTGTATGACAAGTCTGCCTGGGGCCTGTGAAAAGCAATGAGGCCACGGCAGACGCCTACCATGGCATATAGTAACGAAACATAATGTCAGGTCTGTTACTTCTCTGCTTTTGAATGACAGATTCCTGCCAAGTGCAGATCACCCTTAGCCTGGTTGCAAGAGGCCGAGGAGATGGGGAGGGTGGTTGTTCAGGATCAGGGTTTCTGAGAAGGTGGTCCTTGGATTCTCTGCAACATAATTGTTTGTCAAAGCTAGAAACTTCTGGATCCTATCTACTGAATGAGAATCTTTGGAGGTGGGGCCAGAATCTCTAGAGTTGCTTATTTAATTAGGGCCCAAGAGCTAGACACGCTCTGAAGTTTTAGGACTACTAGTCTAGAGCAATTGTTCATAAGCCACTCTCTCAGGATGGTTACAGTGCAGATTCATGAACTTCATCCCAGACACACTGCAGCAGACTCTGGGTGGGGCCTGAGACTCTGTATTAAAACAATAATACCAATAAAGAACAATAACAGTAACGAAATCAACAGCACTTCTCAAGTGATTCTGATGATCAGCCAGGTTGGAAATGTCAAGCTTTCCTTATGCCAAGTCATTTTCCAGTTCATCTGAAAAAGATCCTTTGTGCTGGAAAACTTTCTCACTCAGTAAGACAGCAGCAGCTTGGGGCGCTGGCTGCTATTCTGCTCCTGCCAAGTTCTACCTCATGATGCATTGCAAACTGAGGGCCTGCCAGCTTTGTGCTCTAAAGCTCGGGCTCCCAAACCCGGTTCTGTCACCTGCAGGAGATTTGGGAGAACACAGATTCGGAAGCTCCAACCCAGACCTGATGAATCGTGGTGTCTGGGAGATGAGTCCAGAAATCCCTGTTTTTCAGAAATACCCCTGATGACTGCAAGTCTGAGGCAGGTTTGGGGACCACCAGTCTGTGACCACGATGCAAACTCCCAGTGTGCAGGGGCCATGACGGCTCTTTAGAGGTGCTCCGGGAACTGCCAGGTTGATCAAAATGCAAATGAGCCTGCAGACAATACATTTCCTGATCACATCACACCTGACACTTTGTGCTGCCTCTTACCTAAGATCCTTGTCCATGAAAGTAATTTTCAGACTGCCTATTCTCTTACCTCATCTCCCAGCACACTTCTGTTTGTTTACTCACTGCTGCCACCACCTGCCCCCCTGTGTGGCCACCTCCAGTGCTCTGTCACTACTGTGTCTGGTCACTGAAACTGGAATTGTTTATTTCCCAGAATTATGTGTCTACTCTGTGATTGTAGGATTCTAGCTTCTATAATAAGACATATATGACATCTTAAATGTTGTCAACATGATAAATTTACTAAGTGCAGCAAAACTCCTGGCCAGTTCCCTAACTGGAGCAAAGATGGAAGCAGGACCTGGTAAAAGGCTGAGTTAAAAGAACATTCTTAAGGAATTGCAGTGCTGTTGTTCTCAAGTGTAGGTGATGACCTGGGGCAGAGGTTGGGCTGGGCTTTTTGTAAGGAAGGCATGTAGACAACCGTTTGCTGTCGGTACCAATGGCGTTTGAATGGATAGCCTAGAAAAGAGCAGCTTGAAAACAGTTTATTGGTTTTAGCTCAACATTGGACTAACCACTTTCTTTGGATTACTTCCAATAATGTATTGCAATGGACAATAGCAAGGCAAAGTTCAGTTCACTGTGGCCGGAATTGTCCCAGATTTTGAATTTAAAAAGTCTAAGTAAGTGAAGTTTATTAAACGGATAAAAATGATCATTTTCTTCTGAATTTGTATTTTATTGTTTTTAAGAAGGAAAATGAAACTTTTCAGAATAGTTGCTTTTATATTACGTAAGTAATTAATGTTAATTGTAGAGTAATTAGAAATTGCAAGAAATGTAAAGAAGAGAATAAAAGTTGCCCATATTTTTACCACCCAGAAAATGACTATTGATATTTTGTGGAAAAGCCTTTCAGACTTTGAACACACACACACACACACACACACACACTATGTGTTGTTATGCAACGTTTAAAAACCATGATTTTAGAGACTGGGATTTTTTTGCAACCAGCTCTGCCTGAAATACTTTACCTACCCTCTCTTAAGTTTTTTTTTCAGATTCAGTGTCTCAGATCAAATGTCACCTCCTCAGAGAGGCCCTTCTGACTGCTCAGTCTAAGACTGCACCCCATTCTCCAGTCATTCCTGATCGATTTACCTCCTATGTCACTGTCTTCATAGTTTATACTTGTTTCCTGTCTGTCTTCCTCACTACAATGTAGGTACCATCATTCTGTCCTAGTCTACCATACTCCATTTCCTGGTGCAAATCCAGAGTAGGGGTTTAATAAGTATTTGTAGAATAAGTGAGGAAATGCCTGACTAAATGAATGAATGAGACTGTTAGCCTGGGAGGGTGGAGGCCAGAGGCACAGATGAGAAGGGGAACAGAGCATCTGGGCAAGCAAACAAATGCATGGAGTGTTAAGAGGCAGTTCTGAGGACAATCTATCACTTATAATAGGCCCAGAGGGATCTTAAAGGCACTGCTTGGCCCCTAACAAATGGCAAATAGCAAAACATAAAAAAAGTTTGTCTCAGAACCCGATTGAGGGTTTGGTAGGATTCAAATGCCTTTTACAATTACCTTAGAGCTTTTAGATTCATATCCTCATTTTTGGTTATAGTTTTGCCTCTTGCAGATTAATTGTTTAAACTGAAAATTTATGATTACTCATCAATTTCCAGTAGTTGACGCCAGAAAAACATGGGTAATTTTCTCAAATGGTATTGCTTTTTGTGTCTTTGATTCGGCTCACTGGCATCTCCTTGCCTGTGATTTAAAATTATGTAAAATGAACAATATGTTGAGATATGAAATTATGCATGAATGCTCAGGCTATAAACTAGCTAGCTGACAATGAAGTTACTGTGAAAAATGTCTACAATAATACTTTGCTTTCATATCACATAAGACCTTGACTTGAGGCAGGTAGAAAATTAATTATAGGTCCCTTAATTTTAACACTTTTGGGGGAAAAAAAGAGCAGGGTCATTACTCCCATTCAGAGATAAGATAATTGAGAAACAAGTATTTTAATTGAATATTGGTGTGGAAACTGTAATAAACTTGGAGGATTTTATCTAATATTCAGTTTCTCTAGCAGTCAAGGTACACCTGGATTGCATGTGAAATACATAAGGGATTTATAAACAAATAGGTGGCCATTCTGCTCCTTTCCTGGGTATTCTGTGCTTGTTGGGGAAATGCTTCTTTTTATTGCCTTTTCTTTCAGGCGTAATATAAAGATAAAAAGGTGAACTTTAAGGTAGTAGTTTGTACTTCTAAATGACTATTAAGGAAATCCATCTCATTGCTGTTGTGATCCAGAGCTGCTTAGCAGTCAGCTAGTAGAGTGAAACTGTAAAGTAGGTTAACCTTGTCCCTATCATCTTCCATCTCAAGCTGCTTTCCTCTCCTCCGGCCTAGGTTTCCTTCCCCAACCACCATTCCTCTGGGGTGGTGGAGACCTTATACTTGTTGAAATGCCCATTCTAACCCTGGCTCTCAGGCAGCCCTCTGGAATGTTCTTCCTCAGGCATGTGCAATCCTCCAAGAAGCCTTGCTCAGCACCTGGTCTAAGTGAGTCTTTTGTGCACTTACTCTCAATCACATCCCACTGTTTAATTCCTTTTATAGCATTTATCATAATCGGTCTCTTGTTTTTTCATTTATTCATTTATTCGGTCTCCCCCATGGGACGTAGGTTCCATAAAAACAATGACTCTGTCTTGATCGTCTTTGTATCCTCTGCCCTCCAAGCCAACGAGGACTTAAGTCTGTACCCTCATGTTGGATATTTATTTAGAAAGGGAATAAAAATGCCTTTGAAGGGATGGGGGGAAAAACAAAGCTTCATGAGCTAGAGGTACTTTTTAGACTCCAGTGGCTGCAGGAAAAACATGTTGCGGGGAGAAAAGAAGAGAGAATGAGAACCACACACACGCTAATGAGGTCATTTATAACTTTAGTGAGTAATAGCAGATGTACTTAATTGTTTATTTCCTACAATAGACATGTTTTATGACTTCATGGTTCTCTAAAACATATTTGCCTAGCTTTGGATTTAACACAAGCCTTGGGGTTAAGGATAACAGTCCAGCTGGGGGAAGACAGCTTCAGTCGTAAAACATTTTGACATTTCTAAGAGAGCTAGCTAGCCTCTTTTATCCTTCTCCTTTTTGAACTTCTTTCCTCTTCTCTCTTCCTTCCTTCCTTCCTCCCTCCCTCCCTCCCTCCTCTTCTCTTCTTTCTTTTTTTCTCAACTAAATGATATCAAAATAGTACATGCTAGTAGTAATGCTATTAAAAGTAATAGTACAATTAAAAGTCAAATGATAATAAAGGGTTTATGTATCAAAATATGTCAATACCTTATCCCTACCTCTCCATTCTCCTGATTTCCTTTTCCCAGAAACACCCACTTTTGATTCTTTCAGCTGTTCTTTCTGACATTTATAGATTTCCATGCTCTTAAATAATATGTGAATACTGCTCTCTTTTGATTCATCGATTAGAGACATAATCTATTGAATTTCTATATAGTAGATGAGGACTTAATTCTCTTATATCACCATACCCTCTTCTTCTCCCCTATTCTCCTCATATAATTATACTATAAATTTTGGTTAAATATATATTGTTTTAACATTATTATGCCTGTAAGTTTTATTCCCTGAAATTTGTAATATCTGGGTTTCCCAGGAGCAGACCCTAGGGCAAAGATTCTGGTACAAGTAGTTTATTTGGGAGGCACAGGAAACACCAACAGGGAAGCAGGGAAGTGATCAAAGGAAGGAGAGACAGTCATAAAGTGTGCCTTGTCAAGTGGTTACCACTGTGGGTAACTGGAGCTTCAGTCCCATTGAGGGACATTCTGGGAAATGGTGTAGAACACACTACTCATGGCATCCCACCTGGAAGGTAAGGGAGCTAAGGTGTTAATATACTATATTAACATACCTGTTAATATATATTAACAGGTATAATATATATTAATATACCTGTCAGAAATCTGTGGAGCGTTGCTCCCAAGGACCGTTAATTCCTCAACACTTCCAGCATGCTGTGCAAATGCTGGCAGTTAGAAGTTGGCTAAGAACGCCAACTATATAGTCCATTATGATTATGTTTTCATACTTTTTCCCTGAAATTAATAATTGCCTTTTAAAGTTTGCTTAATTTTCTTGATACCTATTGCAGATTCTCCCCCTGACTTCCAACAGTTACTCAACACAAGATTTTACAAAGTAAATTATATCAAGTAATCTGTCAGCTCCAGTTTTTTTCCTTGGAGACCCTCCTGGTGGCCTCTATGATTTTCGATGGACTGCATGCTCTGGGGGTCTTTTTCAGAGATGTCATCCTGGAACTTCCTGTGCTCTCATCAAGGGAATGTGCTTTGACTTCTGAGCTGGATTCCTTTCTTTCCTGGTCAAAGTATATTTCCCTTTCTTGGTGGAGCACATTGTTTAGAGCATAGTCTGGTTAGAACACTGCTGGGGAGAGTGTCTTATCTCCTGAGTCACACTTCTCCCATCCAGCTGGTTGCCCCACTTGCCTCTGCATTGCTGCCATTCTAGTGTCTCCCTTCTACTGCTAAGAAGACTCCCTTCAACATGATCCTGTGTTGGTTGGATCTCTTTTTTTCGGTATTCTGTGTTTTTCTTTTTCTTGGATTATTTCCTCACGTTGATGGAATAAACCTTCTAGTGTCTTAGAAAAAGTGCCTGCGAGATTAATGTTTTAGATCTTGCATGTCTGAAATTGTCTTTATTTTCCCCTTAATTGATGGCTTGGCTGGATAAAGAGTTATATGTTGGAAGTAATTTACTTCCAGAATTGTGAAGACATTTTGGTAGTCTTCTACCTTCCGTATTTGGCCTGTTGTTGACATTAATTTTTAACCTCTGGAAGCTTTCAGAATCTCTTCTTTTGTTCCAATATTTGAAACTTTATGATGAAGTCACTTGGTGTGGGCTGACTTGTACCCGTTGTGCTGTGTGCTCTATGGGCTGGGTCCTTTCAATCTGGAAATTAATGTCCTCAGTTCTGGGAAATGTTCTTAAATTTTTTTGTTGATTTTTTACTTTTTCTTTCTGGTGCTCCTGTTTTTCTAATGATGGACTTTCTGCTCTGGATCTCTAGTCATCTTACATTTTCTCTTCTACTTTCCATTTCTTTCTTTTTAAAACCCTTCTTTCTGAAAAATCTTCTCAACTTTACCCTTCAATTATTCCATTAGGTTTTCATTTTAGATAATGTGTTTTAAGTTTCTAAGAGCCCTTTTTAGTTTTTAGAATGTTCTTTTTTTTAAAGCATCCTATTAGTACTATTTCATGGATGCAGTATTTTTCTCTTAACTTCCCAAATAAACCAGTGACTTCAATTTTTTTTTTTTTAAATTTATTTATTTATTTATTTAATTGGCTGCACTGGGTCTTAATGCGGCACGTGGGATCTTCGTTGCCGCATGTGTGATCTTCCTTGTGGCACAGGGGATCTTTATAGTTGCGGCATGTGGGATCTAGTTCCCTGAACAGGGGTCAAAGCCAGGCCCCCTGCATTGGGAGTGGGGAGTCTTAGCCCCTGGACCAATAGGGAAGTCCCTCAATTGTTATTTTTGTGTTATATTTTCTTCTCTGTGCATAGTCTCTATTTCCTTCAAGTTGCTTTTTTGTTTTGATATTGATTTTTGCATCTTGATATGTATTTTTCATGTTCAAAGCTTTCCAGGTGTTTGATAATCCTTGATTGTCAGATTATAAGAGTGAGAAGTTTAAACTGTGATTGGAAGCTCCAAGCACATGGGTGGGGCTTGTTGACTTAGAACTTTGCCGAGGGATGAGCTATCTGAGCCCTTTGTAAGGAAACCCCCAGAGCTTGGCTGTGTTTTGTCAGGTTGGCATTACTGCTCCTATTTAAGATTGGGAATTACCTTTCCCAGATCCCTCTTTCATGTGTGATTAGCTTGAGCAAAGAGGGGAACCTGTGTAAGATTGGGAAAGTGGAGGTGAAGTAGGAGCCATTATTCTCAGAGGTCACAGTGATCAGAGACAATGACATACAGATACAGATGTATAGCGCATGGGATCCAGTCTCTCATCCTGCTTCTGACCCTGCTAACCGAGAGTGGCCTCAGTCCATCAAGTGCTTGACAACAGTGTTCATAGAGGCCATAGGTTCCACAGACCTGCCATGGGCCCCCTATTCACCATTCCACTTGGATGGCCAAACATGTACTCTTTCTGAAAATTTCCTGTATGCTCTATCCACACCCTTGCTTTTGTAAGTGTGTTTGTTTTCTATGTCTGCTATAACAAATCACACCAAACATACTGGTTTAAAACAACACAAATTTTCTTTTTTAAAAAATAATTAATTGATTGTTTTGAATTTTATTTTAGTTTTTATACAGCAGGTTGTTATTAGTTATCTATTTTATACATATTAGTATATATATGTCAGTCCCAATCTCCCGATTCATCACACCACCACCACCCTCCCCCCGCCACTTTCCCCCATTGGTGTCCATACATAAAACAACACAGATTTATTCTCTTATAGTTCTAGAGTCAGAAGTCTAAAATTAAGGTGTTCCTTCTTGAAGCTTCAGGGGAGAAATCCATTTCCTTGCCTTTCTCAGTTTTTAGAGGCCAACTACATGGCTCCTGACTCCTTCATCCTCAAAACACATCACTATAACCTCTGGTTTGTCTTCAAATCTCCTTTTTCTCATTTTGATCCTCCTACCTCTCTCTTATAAGGGCTGCTGTGATAATATTGGGCCCATCTGGGTAATCCAGGATAATCTCCCATCTCAGGATCCCTAGCTTAATCACACCTATGAAGTTTCTATTGCCATGTAAGGGAACATATTATGGGGAGTAGGATGTGGATGTCTTTGGGAGTTACTGTTTTGTCTACCACAGTGAGTAGTCACTTTCCCTGATCTTCTGATTCCTCTCCTCCAGACTTCCATTTCCCCAGCTCCTCCAACATTTGTGCAAGCTCTAATTCCTAGGATAAGCCCCATGGTCCCCTAATACTTCTCTTGGCTCTGATTTCCTGACTGAACCCTGATTGGTACACTCGCAATATCAATATCTCCATGTGTTTTCTCTTGGGCTAGTCAGATTCCCCCTAAATTATTCTTTTAGTTTCCAGCCTGGAGAATAAATACTTGGCCATCAAGGGTCTGGGAGTCAAGAAGGTGAAAATGGTAGAGGGGCCTTCATTGGTTGTATCCATTCATTGACTTTGCTTTTCTATTTTTGGTTTGACTCTCCCTCACTCATTTGCTATTGGAGTCCCCAGTACAGAGGTCCTTTGCCTTACTGTCTCTGGAACAGAGCTCCAGTCTCTGGCAATGTGTAGGGGGAGGAGCAGAGTTTCAGGGGCAGAGAAGCGGGAGGGGCTCTAGGGACCTAACTACTTCTACAAGAGTCTTTATCAGATCCTGCTTTCATTAGCCTTCACCCTCTCTTCACTCCATTTCCAAGGGGGCCTTTTGTTACCAGTTCCCAAACCTTTTGAAGCTTCTGTGGTTAAATAAGGTTGCTTCTCAACTTTCCTACTGATTTCTTGGAATTTGGCTTCTGGAGTCAGCTGAGACAGTTATCACATATCTATCTGCTTGACTGCTTCCAAAATTTTATTGATGTTACCCATTCTTTTTCTTCCTATTTTCGCAGGTTTATTTTTTTAATTAGATTTATTATTTTGTGATAATTCTATATTCACATGTAATAATAAGAAATAATTCAATATTGTACATCAACTATACTTCAATTTAAAAAATAAAGGAAGAGGGACTTCCCTGGCAGTCCAGTGGTTAAGACTTCGCCTTCCAATGCAGGGGGTGGGAGTTGGATCCCTGGTTGGGGAGCTAAGATCCCACATGCCTCGCAGCCAAAAAACGGAAACATAAAACAGAAGCAGTATTGTAACAAGTTCAATAAAGACTTAAAAAATGGTCCACATCTAAAAAATCTTTTAAAAAAATAATAAAATTAAAAAAAAATAAACGAAGACTTCTGAGAAATCCCGTATACCCTTTACCCAGCTTTCCCAATTATAACATCTTGCATGAATAATACAATATCAGAATCAGGAAATTGACATTGATATAATCCACTGATCTTATTCAGATTTCATCAGTTTTACATGTACTTGTGTGCATGTGTGTTTAGTTCTATGCAATTTTGTAATATGTGTTTTATATTTTTTTAAGGGAAAAAGGCTCCTTACTGTAGTTTAGTGGAGTTTTAGAAGGAACAAAGTTAGATGCTGTGTCCCATGTGCCATCTTTATATGAAAGTTGAATGACAGAAAACATAACAGAGTATTACGAACTTGTGAACAAAAGCAGAGAGCATGGTCAAATTTTATCTTCTTTACAGCCTTGCCCACAAACTGACAGGTCAGCTAACAAAACTGTTCATTTAGCTCACTGGGTTGTAAATACTGTTTTGTTTTTTGGGTTTTTTTCATCAACTCAGAGAAAGGCATTTTGCAACACAAAACTGAATAAACAGACTTTTTAGGATCATGATGTTGTATTTTCTCTGTGGTAGGTGCCTTGTCCATGCTGAATCATAACTGATGAGTTATATTAATTAAGCTTGGCTAAGAAGAGACATAGTATTTTTTAAAAATTTCACATTCTCTTCTAGAGGAAGAAAATTGTATTTTCTGATTTTTGCATAGATAAAGAATTAATAATCCAGTAGGATGTAGGAACAGAGAGGCCATGGGGATCTATCTTGGGATGTGTAGCTCTACCTGAGTCCCCTAAAATCACTCTTTGTAGTTGGGCACTCAGATGATTACATTGTCTCAGTGGATCACTTGGACTCAATTTAATACAGTTGTGGAAAATTCACAGTGTGTATTTACATTCAAAGTCAGGAAGTAGGAGTGGAGGCTATTTGAGACCATCAAAACCAGGCAACTTCTAAACTAAAAGTCAACATAGGCAGTAAAAGAAACCCAACATTTTATGTTTAGTTATTTATGTATATTGCTTCTGAATGTATTTAGTGAGAAAAAGGAATATTACTTTTCCTCTTTTCTTATTGACCTCTTCTAGGAGGTTGCTTCTGTGATTTCATGTACTGTGTTTGATCAGGCAGGGGAGGTGATGAACGTGGTGGGTATAACAGAATGATAACAAGAGAAGATTTTTCTTTTTACCCTTCAATCTTTTGTTTTAGTCTATCTGTGAGGCTGATCTAGAGGATGAGCACTGCATTATTAAGGATTCAAAAGGAAACTATGATAGTTTAAAAGAATTAATGGAAACTCCGAGAGGCTGATTACTACACTAAGTTAGGACTCAATTCATTCTTCTTTTTCTTAGCCCTAACAAAATTGTAAACTCAATTTGGAAGGAGCTCTTTCCATTAACTATAGATGCATAAGAAACCATTCCAAAATTTACTATCTTAAAACAACAACCATTTATTATGGCTCATGAGTCTGTGGTTGACCCGAAGAAAAACTAGTGATCTTGACCAGCTCAGGCTGATCTTGGCTGCACTTGGACATGCATCTGTGGTCAGTTGGCAGACTGGCTGGGCCTGGCTGATTTAGGAAGGCTCTCTTCCTTGTGGTTACTCATCCTCCTGAAGGCTAGCTTGGGCTTGTTCACATGGTGGTTGCAGGCGTCTGAGATGGTGATGAAAGTGTACAAAGCCTCATGAGGGCTAGGCTTGGACTTGACACACTGTCACTTCTCTTGCATTCTATTGGCCAAAGGAACTCCCAAAGCCAATTCACATTCAGGCTGAATTCTATGGCAAAGAGAAAAGTACTAACACAGTAACATGATTGATATCTTCCTGTATTATTTTCTGCCCCGATAGGCTTTTTTTTTTTTTTTTTTTTTTTCTTATGCTCCCAGGCAAACTCTTGTTCATCCTTCAGGTCCTAGTTCAAGCACCACCTCCTGTGGCAAGCCTCCTCTGGCCCTTCGCCAAGCAGAGTGGACCACAGCCTCCTTTGTGTTACCACTGAACTATACTGCTATTGTCTGCTTACAGTTTTCAGTACCTTGAGGACAGAGACTATTTTCTAACCTTTTTATATCTCCAGTGCCTAGCACAGTACTTGGCCCAACAAATAATTTGGCCATTATGGCCATTTCTCAGTTCATTTACTTCACCCACTCATATTGTCTTGATGCTGCCATCTTGGGGAAACTCTTTTTTCCCCTCTTAATTTCTCTCCCTTGAATGCCTTAACAAAACTGTACTATTTGACAAGTGGTAATCAATGGAATAATAGTACTGTAGTCCTCTGTGTTTTGCAGTTAGAGTTTTGAGCATTTGTGAAGTTTACTAATTGCAATGTAGCATCTCTATTTTAATTTTTCTGCTTAGGGAGGGCTCCCTTCTTTATTCTTTTTTGGAGCAGTTATGAGCACCCTGGTTCTTAGCATTTCCAGCACAGAAATGTTTATGATCAAATGTTCAGAACTCCCTGGCAGTTGTGCAAGACTCAGCTCTTAAAAGTACTTACTTAAGAAAAAGTACTTACTTTAACTGGCTATTTGGTGCCACGGGAAGTTGTTACATAGTTCTTGGGGCCTATAATAAGGTTTCCCTTTTGTAACAAACCCCTCTGTTGCTCAGTGTTGATCTCTTATTGCATGTCATTCCTTAAGGGTATAAGCACTGTAAAATGAGTACCTATAGTTAAGACTCCTGGCATTGAGAGGATCAAAGATAACATGTAGTTCAATATAATCTTATTTTATAGAAGTGACAGTGAAGGGCCACAGAGGTGAAGTAACATACTCAAAGTTACATAGTGACTTTAGGGCTTTAGGAACAGGGTTTGTGCAGTTGGAATAATTCAGAAATGTTCTAGAGAAACAAGCTGCCCAGCCAGATGGTTCTTTTCTTCTAGTTAAGCCAGCTATAGTCCCATGTAATAAAAGTTCTCCCTTAACAGAAATTCGTCCTCTTTGAAAATGCATCATTTACCTCCTGGGGGCCAAGTGTGGAGGGCAGCACTTCTTTGACTGGACCAGGAGTCCAGGTACCTATCTGAGGTACATATACATGGCTCAAAGTCACCTGGTTAAATGCAGATTGCTGGGCACCTTCCCAAGATGTCCCAGTTTCTGGGGATTTGGAACATAAATCTGTATTTTTAGCAAGTGCCCAGGTGATTCTAATGTATTGAAGTCTGAGAATAAGTGAATATAATGTGTAATGTCAGCAACGATAAGTGCTATGGAGAAGAATAAGTTAGAGTGAGGGAGGGTGGAAGGCACACTATTTGAATGGGTAAGTTAGTGGGAATAGCTTTGACCAGAGACCTGGAAAGATAAGAAGTAGCTGGCCATGCAAAGCTCTATGGTAAGAGGGAATATGTAAGAGTAAACACTGAGGAACTGCCCAGGAATGAGCTTTGCAGGTTCAAGGAGAAAGAAGGCCTTGCTGAAAACAGTCCAATGATTTCCTACCAATTGTAGAATAAAATCCAAGCTCCTTACCATGCCCTATGAGACCTTTTATGATCTAAATCTCTGTCCATTGGCAAGAACTAGTTTCATGGCCACACATGGCTGTGGGGCTGGTTAGAGTCACTGGGAAAGGTAATTTCTAGTTCAGCATCCATCTCTCAGCATGGCTCCATGCTGTGGAATGGGGAGCACACACCTTTGGGGGAATCAGCTTTAGCAAGGTGAGCTGAAAACTGACCACTGGATTCAGCAAGATGAAGCTCATTAACGACCTTGATGAAAGCTGTTTGAGGGAAGCCAGGGGAAGCTTTGATAAGAGCAATTAATAACTTTTAGAGGATTTCTATTGTGTATGAATGAACAGCATGGTGGCTGGAGGGATGTTGGGTCTGGGAGATGTTATTTTAAATTGGAGATTCTATAACATCTTTGAATGTTGTCCGGAATGAGCCAGCTTGGAGGGAGAAACAGACAATTGTAGGAGAGAGGCAAGATCATAAACTTTGAGAAGGGAGGAAAGGAAGGACTTGTGTACCAGGGAGTGGTTGGCTCTAGACTGCAACAGGGACAGCTGTCCTTTTTTAACAGGGAGGAAAGCAAGTTTGAAGAATTTACAAGTGCTGAAGTCACGATCCAAATGAGTTCTGTCTCAAATCCTATTTTATAAATTTGTCCAAAGCCAACTTTTGTTCAGGAAAAGGGGATTTCATTATTTTTCTCCTCCTCCTTCTTTTCCTCCTCTTCCTCCTATTGTGTGCCATGCGGTCCTTTGTTCCTAGATCCTGTAGTTCCAGCTAATACTACTTATACATTCAACAAGCTTTTCGTGCACCCACTCCGCAGAGTGTGGTGTTCCCAAGTTTGACATCTGGACGAGGGGTGCTTACCATCAGTGAGGAGCCATTCTGTTTTTCACCCTTGGATAGAGAAGCTGTCAGCATTCCCAGGAGAGCTGATGGTTTTGACTATCTGGCCACATTCCTGGGCCTGGACCTGGGAGGAGGGCCCTCTCCCATGAACGGGTGGCCTCAGGGGATGATGTAAGAAGAGAATTTCTGCCCTCTCAGCTAGATGAGCCAAAACACCCTGAGGATGGATGGGTGACAGATGTCACAGTCAGACCTCTCTCAACGCCTGAACTACCTTCAGGTCAATGCCTCATGTAACTTAACGAGAATGTTCCTTTAAGGACTAGTTTTCTTGCTAGAAATTGATAAGTGGTTTTATGAATGTATAAGGGAACTCTGTTTATTTTAATATTTTATCTGCACAGGTTTTTTTTGAGTCTACTTTATCTCTCATCATTCTTTGATGCATAACTAAGAAGTTGGAAGGTACCCAGAGAGAGATCTTTATGAAAAATAGAAACTCAAGTTAGATATCCAGCTCATTGAAGAGTTTGGATTACTAATAAATAATTTACTAGGCACCAGGTGAAAACCTGATGCTAGGAGACACAGCCAGCAAAGAGAATACCTGAGTATGCGTACAACGTAAATTTAAATAGGCTTGTGTGAGATAGACTCTTTAAGTAATTTCTATGGTAAAATGTGTTCTGAGTTCCAAAGAATGGACTGAAGCCAAAGTTCTGATATACAAATCGCTCATATATAAGAGGAAGTATGCTTAATTGCCTAATTGTCCTTATTACTAATATTTAAGGTAATTAGCAGAAATATATGAAGGATTCTGGGTAGGGAGAAAGGATAGTAATGTTAACACCAGGAACACCAGAGCTAAAGTTAGTACAGAGAAACATATGCCAAAAGGTTATCTGTACTTGCAAGTAGGCAACAAAGCTTTATACTTTAAGCTTCTTGGTGACCAGAAGAAAATGGGAAACGTGATTAATTCTGAGTCACAGTGTCCATAAGATGCAATCCGTTTGTAAATTAGAGGCGTTAAACCACTTTAAGGAAAGAACTTCTCTTCTTGAAACAGACAGGCGGGAGCAGCCTTGGGGGAAAAACAACACAATCCGTACAGACTGTGGGGGCCACCCTGGACCCTGTCTAGGCCTCCTGTTTTCTGGCTCACCTTTCTCTGTTCTCCCTTCGTGTGACCTGTTTGGTTTCTGGCACTCTGTACTCTTTTTGGTGGCAGAATGGCTAACTCTTGGCTGCAATCTGCCTGGTTCTGAGCTGTCTCTTCAGAACCCACCTAAAGCCGCTGCCTTGTTCTGACTCCCCTAGCATCCTGCAGGCTTCCGACCCGCTCAAAGCTGGGGCTTGTCTCTCCCTTCAAACCCAGTCCCATTCCTTAGGCTCAAATCTCCTACTTGGGCAGATGTACACAAGGGAACAGTTGCCTGCTCTAAAATGGAGTTGCTTGAAATAAATATTACTCAACCTTTTCCTTATGGATATATTTGAATAAACTATTCTTAATGAAATGTGATACATTTTTGAATATTTTCTTTTATGATATTTGTTTATGTTGGTAATTTCTTCCTTCCAACTCTACGTGATTAAATTTAGGTGCTGTAAAATGATAAAGTTCATGGAGCGGGGTGGGCAGAGTGGTGGCAAGCCCTCTAATTTGCATTTGTGATTTGTCGTATCTAAATTAAGGTGGTGATATGTTCTGCTATATGCTTACATGCCTTGGAAGAGGAAGGAAGGAAGGATGGAAGGAAGGAAGGGAGGAAGTTTGTTCTAAGAGTGCAGCAATTGTCTTGAATATTTGGGTATATATTATAATACTGGCAGAAATATAGAACATGTTTGTCCCTGGATAGAATAGCTGTCAGCATTCCCAGGAGGGCCGATAGCTTTTGCTCATCTGGCCACATTCCTGAATCTGGGCCTGGAAGGTGCATCCTTTCCCATTAGTGGGTGGCCTCAGAGGATGATGCAGCAGAGAATTCCCACCCATTGGGTGGGTGGATTTATATTGATGAAAATATCTATTCATATGTTCTAAAATTTAGGTGTACAGTTAAACATCAAGAAGGACCCTAAAATTTCCATAGGTGTGCTCTTTGAGAGTAGATATTCTACGAAATTAAAATTTAGGCTGCTAACTATATTTTAAAACTGTCTGTAAAGAGTCATAAAGTTTGGCGGATCTAATTATATTGTAGGTAAAAAACCCTGCTGCATGTCTATCAAAACCTTGTTAGTCAAAGCTGTGTTGGAGACTGAGAGCTTGTATTTTTCACGCAGTCTTCTTTGGAAGGAAGTGTGACTTCTGATCTTGACTGTCCAAGTACCTCTTCCCTGGTCCCTTCCAGTGACAATTCTAGTTTCCTCATTGCTGGTGAGTTGGACCTTTTTCCTGGGCTCTGATGACCCCCCAGGAAATGGAAAGGTCTTACACACTGAGCATAGCAGATTAGAAGCACTGGTCTCCCCCTGACGGAGGGCATCATTGAACCAAACAGCCAAGGACACTCGCCTGGGACACTGCCTCAGCATCGTCTATACTGGAGTCATGTGGCCAGGCAGAGAACAATATGATGTGGATCTGTCCCCTGTCACAATGCTTAATGTTATTCATACCAGAACTAAATCACTGGACTGAAAGTGGTATCCTTCTTTTACCTCTTATCAGTATATTTTCCTCTCTGTTTTCCCGCTGGGTGGGAAGTAGAGCGGTACTGTGTACTGTTGATAAGTCAACACTTTTATTCTTTTGTTGTTTATTTTTTTTGTATTTCAAATTCTGCTTAAATCAGCAGGAGAAAGGCACAGCTAATGGATTTGTCTTTGACAGCACTGTGTTTCAAGAAGCTGATATCCTTTGGTTGAAAGGCAGTATTAGTGTGGTATACAATATATTTTCTCTTCCTTCAATATATGGAGTTACTGAGGCTGTCTTCAAAGAAACTGTCCTCCAGAATTGGCAAATAGATTAGAAGTGCCTCTTGGCTGACTTCAAGTATATAAGGAAAAATACCCAGGGCCTTGGTGATAAAGTGGCTGTGAAAAGCTAAGTGCCCATGATGCATCACCTATAATGCTTTGCGTCATAATCCCCAAAGTACTCAGGGAAGACTCCTGTCTTAGTGCGGGAGCTTGGATGGGAATTTATGGCAGAAGAGGATCAACAGTTTCCCCGCACACATTGTTTCATAAGCTTTCATGTCCTGCCTGTCGGATTTTCTGAACAAGAAGGTGCACCCATCAGCCACTCCATGCCTGAATTTGGTTAACTGACCCTAAGCAATCCTTCCTAACACAGCTTAAACCCTAAACTAATGAGAATCAAAACTGTGCAGGGAGCCAACTTACCTTGTGAGCAACAGCCAAGAAAAGACCAAATTAACAGATTATTGAATGCTTTATGTTCTCAGAGCACTGATGGAGCAGTAATGTCTGGCTCAGCTCATAGCATAGCTGTAATTAAATACTTGGGTGTTATTGCACATACAGAGAAGGCACACAAAAGGCACCTTGCTGCCCAGGCTTGTATTTATAAAGTGCGGCTTAGTTCAGTTTAAAGGAGTAATTCAAGATCATTGGTTGATTGTTTTGTTTTGTTTTTTATCATGTTATAAAATGGAGGTTGTTCCCCCAAGACATTGGACTAGAACGACCTGCCTAGCTGGTGCTACTTGCAGCTGTGCGTTGGTAACTGTGCCCTCCCATGGGGTCCTCTGGGCTGCATCCAGTGCCGATGGGCCATTGGCCATCTTTGGCATCAATCAGCTCTGCCTCAGTTCTAGCCCTGGGCTTGTTGGGAGCAGCAGAGCTGAGTGTTATTAATCAGGAGAGCAAGAAGCCGGGCTCAATCTAGACCACAAAAGATTGGCTCTTTGTGAAAAAGTTTAGGTTTTAGTGGCTTCCAACCTAGGAGACTCAGATGGTTGCCATTTAACAGCCGCACACCCACCCTTTTCCTTGTTAAGGAAGCCCTGATTCTGTTCCTTTTCCTCCAAGCAACTGTGTGTTTAAGGGTAGGCTCAGCTTCCTCCCTCCACTTAAGTGTGAACCTTGACTTGTCTAAGCCACTCTTTCCACGCGTGGACCCACAGCACAAACAGCAGCCTGAGAACTTGGTAGAAACGCATGCTCTTAGGGCCTGCTCCAAACTCACTGAATCAGAAATTCTGGGGAAGGAGACCAGCAACCTATTTCCAGGTGATTCTGACACCCACTCAAGTTTGAGAACCACTGGTCTAAGCCAAATACGGTGGCTTGTGCCCTTGGCTGTGCGATTCGCTTAGGTGGGGGCATGAGATGCATTCCCAGTCGACGAGATGGGAGGGGAAACTGGGGCTTCTTTAAAAAAGGAAGATATGTTCCCTCTTTTTCTCCACTTCTGACATTTATGTGCAAGGATACAGTGCCTTCTGCAGCCAGTTAACTGATGGTTTTTATGTAACAAGAGTTGTTTATATAGAGGTTTGACAAACCGCTGTAATCACTACTTTGAAAACATAAAATGTTACACATAATAAGCAAGGAGGGACTAAATATAGTTTCTGTGAAGAATTTATTTGGAGTATTCTGACGGAGTGAGACCTTATTCCACTGCTTGTGTTTAGCAGGACCATACCTCAGTCAGTGCAGAACTGGACACACTAATGTCACCTCAAAGTAAGGCACTGGCTACAGGATGGGGCTGTTCAGTCCATGCAGATCCCTTGCCAAATGCTCTGTCTCCTGGGCGCGGCACTTTGCTGGGGCGGTGGAGAATGGTTGTTTGGACATCACTCAGCTCTTCCGTGCTAGGGCAAAGAGGGTCCCCAGAGCTGTCTTCAGAGTTGCTCAGTGGCCATTGCTCAAGCCAAGAGCAGTGTTTGCAGAGCTTAACCACTTCTCATTCAAGGACTGTTTGCTGTTCTTCCCAGGCTTATGTGAAGTCTCTCTGTGGACTCCTCACAAGGGCATTCCAATATCTGATATTTAGTTACAAAGGCTCACTGCTGAAAATGTGACCTTTCAGTTGGCTCCATTTTCTTAACAGAGCCTTAAAGCAGATGAAGCATTAGTTGCTAAGAGCTGAGCTGGGGCCTTTGGCTTCTTTTCCATCTCAGTGAGAGAGGTAACTTTACAATGGTCAATCTTATTTCACACAAGTTGCTTTCTATCCTCCAGTCTTCTGGAACATCAAAATCTGAAGCATTTCCTGATTTGGCCTTTGGGGTTAAGTAATATAGCCTATAAAGGAAGCAGGCTGATTTTTTTCTTTGCATTTTTAATACAAGTTGCCCTGGTAGAAATGAAACTGCTGTGAGTTACAGTGGCGGAACATGGAGATTAATTAGCAGGCTCCTTCTCTTTCCCCTGCGGAGTTGACTGTGTGGGCCCCCTCTCTGTACGCACACTGAATTATGGAACATTCAGCCGATTAGTTGGAAGGCCTTTTAGCAACAGTGGCCTATCTGCCCCAGTATGACTATTTATAGGCTACTTTGTTCCAACAAAACACTTTCGTTCTAGCTCCTTCATCTGGTTGGTATTGAACTATTTCCATTATCCATTAGGGTGCTGTGAGCCAAATTTTATTTACAGTTTGAGGCCATTAATATCATTGGTTGAAGGGAATTAATATGGCACATTAGGGATGAATGCCCTATAGATTTTACCATCACAGAAACAAACTGGGCACAGACACAAGGCAGTAAGATAGAGCAGCTATAGGCAGTGATACTCAAAATAAAACCACAAAAAATATATGTAACATTCATCCTGACCAGACACGGCACCCATCGGAGTCCCTATTACCTTGTGAATAGAGTTAAGTGAGCTGGTATTTAAGATGATCCATGATTTGACCCCAAACCTCTATCCTGCTCCATCTCCCTCTAACGTCCTCTTTCATCACCCCATCCACCTATACTACCCTGCCCCCTGTGGTCTACATCATGCTTCCATGTCTGTTCACACTTGACCTTGACTTGAGGGGCTGTTGCCTTACCTAACGTTGGGCTCCTGTGTCTTCTAACAATATCCTGCTCATTTCCCAAAGTCCAGAGCTAGCCTTACCTCCTCCATGCAGCCTTCTCTGATTTCCCACAGTCAGAATTAATCTCTGCTTGGCATGCCCCCCAAAATTACCTGAGCCTCTTTTAGCACGTACTCCATTCTGCCCTGTATTGTGGTTAGCTGTTTTCCTGTCTATCTTATTAGAATTTAAACTGCTTAAAGGAAAGACGGATCTTGTTTATCTAGGAATATTCCTTCTGTTCCTAGTACCTAGAACAGTGCTCAGCATGTGGTAGATATTTGACAAATATTTGTTTAATAAATGGAAGAGTAATGTGACTTCTCTCCCATATTAGATTCTCCCCAGAAAAAGGTAGACAAAAAGCAGCCTTAGTTGGACTCCTGAGTTTGAATAATTTCAGTGAATTTATTTGTGTCTTTAGGTTTTAGGGGATTAATTTTAAATTAAAAAATGGAAAAGCATTATGTTTTCAGCACCAGTTGTATTCCTATTTTAATCTTAAATGCAAAGCAATGCTCCCAGAAACCTGAGCTTTCTTTTCTATAATATTTTTCACTTCCTATTTTTCAAACATAATATTTCTTCACATTTTGATTAAAATTAGGTATTTGACTGAAAGAATGGAAGTATTGTATTCAACTGTCTCTTGGGAAATGCCTGAAGGATGGTGAACCCAGCCTTTATAGCTGGTGCCACTTTAAACAGATCACTCAAGATTGTCCTCCCTTTCCAGGGTCAGTGTGCACTTAGTGGAGGGGGCAGGTTCTCATTTCATGGTACCCTTAGGCAGGGCAAGCTGGCTCCACCAACAGGAGTGGATGCTCATTGTCTGGTCAGGCGTTGTCTTTGTTCTATACCGAAAGCAGGACTGGATTGGCCTGTTGCAGTAAAGACTTATCAGTGGGCCATGCTGGTTTGAGATATTTTTGCCTACTTGAAGGAAAATGTAGCTGAAATACATTTCCCCCTCGCCCCATTTGTTGAATAATTTCCATTTACTGCTCCAAAGCCATGTCCTACCCTTTTCTACTCTACTTTATACCCCTACGAGGCTCCTCCATTCTCCTGTGGCCTCTGGCTTCCAGTTGGGTTCAGCCAATTGGCAGGGGATTGGGGGCAAGGGATATTTATTCGCTGAGCTTCTTCCCTGTGGGCAGGGTCACAGATTCTGCCATGTAGCCTGCACTCAGCCTCCTCTGTTTCTAGGTTCTGGTAACCATTCCTTCCAGTTATTCTTTCAGGCCTAGGGGTGGTCATAGACCCAGCTGCTACTAAGCCTGAAGCACCATGGTTTAGAGATATACTCCCTTTAAGGGCCACTTCTCAATAGTCTCTGTAGTACACTCTCCTCAGATGCCCTGTGAGTGTACCATCCTTTACCTGCTAGGACCCAACTGAATCGCCATGTCATATTAGCCAAGCCTGGGTGTTCCACGCTTGGTTTTGTTTTTGAATCTCCTTCCGCTTGTCAAAAACTGATGCCCAAGCCTTCCGCAGGACAAGGTATTGGGTAGTAGGTGAGGGAAGGAGTAGAATGCATGAAGCTGTCTGCTTGGCAACGTCCTTTAAAAATCCAAACAGAACAACTGAAAGAGAATTAAAAAGAATTAAAAGAATTAAAAACAGAGCAACTGAAAGAGAATTAAAAAGAAAAAAAAGGAACTGTAGAAACCTAAAATTGCAAAGGACACTGGCAATTGTTTGAGGAGGGATCTGGTCCCTGCCTAGAGCTACATCCTGAAGACCGCTTCCACATCTACAATATCATTACATAAAAAAGAAGTTTGAAGCTCTAGTCTCTTCCTCTTCTTATAAGGACACTAATCCTATCCTGGGTTGCCCCCACTCCCATGACCTCATCTAAACCTAATTACCTCCCAAAGGCCCACCTTCAAATACCATCACGTTGGCAGTTAGAGCTTCAACATATGAACTTGGGGGTGGGGGGCACAAATATGCAGTCTGTAACAGTGCCTGACATAAGGACAGCACTCCGTGGTGGCTGAGTGTGACAGCCATACTTTACTTGGGTGCATCACATGGATGGTGACTGGCTGGTGCAGTCAGGTTCTTTTTCTTGGGGAATTTGAATAGGAAGTTTACCATTAGTCAGTCTGTAGTCCCAGCAGCCTGTGGGAGCAGAGACCAAGTAGCTGAGTCACTGTAACATGGTAGATAAAGCACCAGAGTAGGAAAGAGCAGATACCACTTGCTGAGGGAGGCCACCAGGAGATGGACCACTAGAGAATGTGGTCTCCCTACTGACCTTCCAGTTCATGCTCCAGCAGGTCCTTTCCTTGGAATAGCCCCTGGATTACTTTAGGCTTGATTAGCTACAAGTCCAGAAGAAAAACAGTTTCTCTTTTCCAATAAAAGTCCAAGATTTGAGCTGGAGATTATTGAAGTGCAGGGTCACATGGCCATTCTGAGTCAATCACTGTGATGTGGGTGATGGAACTCTTTCACTATCTGGGCTGGGTCACATGCCCACACCAGGAGCTTGGGAGTGGGGTCTGTTCCACTTGACACGTAGGATGCTATTTTCAGAAGAAAAGAAGAGGAATGTTGGACTTGCGAAAAGAACAAACCCAGGTCATCGAAACCCATTTTGGTTTCTTACCGCCTGACAGAACCCATCGAACACAGCTACCATT
Source organism: Globicephala melas (assembly GCF_963455315.2). Taxonomy (NCBI): domain Eukaryota; kingdom Metazoa; phylum Chordata; class Mammalia; order Artiodactyla; family Delphinidae; genus Globicephala; species Globicephala melas. Next base: position 108,012,490 of record NC_083317.1, on the reverse strand, counting down.
CTGAGAGGTATTATAAATCCTCTCTTTTCTCTATCATGTGCTGACATCTGGTACTGTGGCCACAACTGAAGTACTTGCAGTGACAGCAAGCCTACTGTGTCTCCATGTGGGTAGCCTGACGTGCTGTTGAACAGCCCACATTGTCAGTCCTTTAGCCTGGGCCCCAACTTGCCGGTTGCCAGTTCTCCTCTGTTCTGTTTCTGTCCTACGTAACAACGTTCCCAAATGTCCTCCCTCCTCCACATGACAGCCTTTGAATTCAGAAGACAGTTAACAGTGAAGAATAATTACAGGGAAATTAAAATCCAGCAATTATTTGCTGGAAGGAACATATTTTCTCATTTACCTACATGTAACATCAAATAACTCACTCCTACTCAATTTAAAAAAAAAGCCCCAAGCCAAAAACATTAGGAATCCAAATATCTTTCCTCCCCTTCCCCCGCATGGAAGCTTTGCTAACAAACAACCATATTGCTATAAATAATGTGCTGTGCTGTTGAGTGAGTGACCGCTGGGCCTAAGCAATGGTGTTAGCTGTGGAACGGCAAATCCCCCTCTGGATGTGGAACACAACGGCTGTTTATACAGACAATCCAATCTGACTAGCAGGGAAATGGAATGATTCTGCTTCCAATTGGTTTTTGTTTAATGATATCTCACTTCAAAATGTTACTTAAAGAGTTACAAATGGGTTAGTTGATCTGTAAATGAATCTAGAAACACCTGAGGTATAAACCAAAGAATGCTCTTGGGATCTAGTGATTAGTGCAGAAGCAAACCCTGGCAGAACCTCCTGTACCTAGGGAGTTCGCCTAAGGCTCAAAGTGAGATTTCAGTGACAAGAAGCTAGTGCCCCAGCCATTATCTCTGGACACCTTGTCAATCTGCTCAGACCCCGCTTAAGAAGACCCGAGTCACACTCTGATAGGCAAGGAGACTTTCTAAGCTGATAAAGTGAGGTCCCTTTAAACCCAGAAGAGTTGGTCATTGTGGGACATGGAATGTTCTTCCTGGCAGGACAGCCTGGGAGGCTCGAGGTCAAAGGTGACAGCTCACTGGGAGCCTTTCACATCCTGCAATTGTCCATCAATGGTCAGAAAGAGGAGTTGTTACTGACTGGCCTCTTCTGGTTCTAAAGCCCCTAGTTCTGCTAAGGGCAGGAAGAAGCCTGTAAAGTTAAGGTAATCCGTTGACTTCCTGAATAAAAGGTTTGGGTAATCATTTAGCTAGTTCAGAGTTCCAGCTCCCCATCAGAGCTGGTCTTCCTGCCATTCTCCAGGTTCTTGCTGCTCTCCTCCGAGTTGTCCCTTGCTCACCTGGTTCCTGTGTATTCCAAAGCTGTCTCACCTGGTCTTTGGGGGATTCTGCTGCACCTTGTGTCTTTGACTGCAAACCTTGCACTGCCTGGGCACAGCTCTGTGCTCTGTGACCTCTTGTGTGCCCTGGAGGCCCTGATGATCCTTGGCTGCTTCGTTGCCTCATTCCAAAATGTGGGTGACTGTGTGAGGCTGCCTCTGGCACCACGCTCCGCCATTGCTGCTCCGCCATCCGTTCAAGCTGTACCAGACCCAGGGTCATGCCCAATATGGAACTTCTTTGGGATGCCTTGGACTCTCCCTCAACCTAGGTAGGGTTTCTAGTATCTCAGCCCTATGATGGAGGAAGCACAGACGCTTCTGGGGAATCCCACAGAAGCTAAACTCATTATGCTTCCTGATCCTGCTTGAAACTCTTCTCAGAGACTTCCCAGACCTCTGACTACTATGGCATATAATAAATTCTATGTTCCAACCTCCAGTTTTTCTTCTAATATAGAAAGGGAAGTCTGGGGCTTAAAAAAACACACTTTCTCTCTCAACAGAGTCATGCTTTGTTTTTTGTTAAAAAACCCAGCTTTATTGATATATGATTTCTATACCATAAAATTCATGCAAAATAAATGATTTTAACCAATAATTTCAGTGAATTTATAAAATTGTACAACCATAATCAAAATTCAGATTTAGAATATTCCCAAAACCTGAAAAAAATTTTTGTGCCTATTTGTAGTTAATTCCTGTTTCTACTCCCAGTCCCAGGCAACCACTGATCTGTTTTGTCTCTATAAATGTGCCTTTCTAGACCTGTCATAAAAATAGAATTACATAACGTGTAGCCTTTTTGTCTAGCTTCTTTCACTTAGCTTAGTGTTTTTGAGGATGATTCAGGTTGTTAAATGTATCAGTAGTCCATTCTTTTAATTGCTGAATAGAATTACATAAATATAGCACTTTTATCCACTTACATTTGATGGACATTTGGATAATTTTCTGGTTTTAGTTATTGTGAATAATGCTGTTATGAACATTCATGTACATGTCTTATATATGGCCATATGTTTTCATACTTGGAAGTAGAATTCCTTGGTCATATGGTAAATTTGTGCTTAACATTTTTGGAAACTACCAAACTATTTTCCATAGTGGCTGTACTATTTGACATTCTCAAGAGCAATGCATGAGTGTTCCAGTTTCTCCACATAATCACTAACTCTTGGTATTATATGGATTTAAAAATATCATAGCCATTCTAGTGGTTGTGTAGGAGTGTCTCGATTTTTTTTGTGCATTTCCTTAGTGACTAATGAGGTTGAGCTTCTTTTCATGTGTTTGTTAACCGTTCATATGCCTACTATATTTCAGTTGGTAAAATGTTTATTAAAATCTTTCACCCATTTAAAAAAAATTGGGTTGTAAATCTTTCTGATTAGTTACTTGTGTTCTTTATTTTTCTGGATACAAATTCTTTACCAAGTGTATGATTTGCAAAATTTTTAAACCAGTCTATGGCTTGTCTTTACATTACTTAATGATATGTTTTTAAGTAAAATGATTTTTATTTTTAGGAAGTCCTATTTATTTTTTCCCTTTTATGGATTGTGCTTTTGGTGTCATATCTTTGACAAACCAAAGTTCACAGAGATTTCTGCTATGTTTTCTTATAAATGATTTAGAGTTTTTTTTTTTTTTTTTTACGGTACGCGGGCCTCTCACTGTTGTGGCCTCTCCCGTTGCGGAGCACAGGCTCCGGACGCGCAGGCTCAGCGGCCATGGCTCATGGGCCCATCAGCTCCGCGGCATGTGGGATCTTCCCGGACCGGGGCAGTAACCCGTGTCCCCTGCATCGGCAGGCGGACTCTCAACCACTGCCACCAGGGAAGCCCTGATTTAGAGTTTTAGCTCTCAAATTTAGGTCTATGATCCATTTGGAGTTGATTTTTGTAGTGTGTGGGGTAAGGGTCTGAGTTCTTTTTTTGTTTATTTCCATGTGAATATCCGATTGTACTAGCACGATTCTTTGAAAAGACTGTCCTTTCCCAGTTGAATTGTTTTGGACACAATTGCTGAGAATCAATTGACCATAGTAAATTTTGAAATCAGATAGTGTAAGTCCTCTAGCTCTTCTTATTCAAAATGTTTTGGCTATTTAAGATTTCTGCATTTCCATATAAATTTTATAATAAGCTTGTCATTTTTTACAAAAAATCTTGCTGAGATTTTGGTAGGGATTGTATTGAATTTCAGTTTGGAGAGAATTGCCATCTTGACAATATTGACTATTTCAATCTGTGAATATGAATATTATTTAGATGTTTAATGTCTCAGCAATATTTGTAGTATTAAGGATATGACTTGAACCTTTTTTGTTAATTTATTTCTAAGTTTTTTATTCTCTTTGATGTTGCAAATAAATTTGTTTTCTTAATTTTGGATTGTTCATTGCTAGTATATAGAAATATAATAGATTTTTGTATATTGATCTTTTATTCTGTGACCTTGTTAAATTCATTTTGTATTTCTAGACTTACTTTTTTTGTTGATTGCCTTCCTCTGTTAAATAAATATTTCAATTCCTTTGTTGACTTTTAAAAGCTATTTCTTTCAGTTATTTTCTTATTGATTGCTCTGATGATTACAATATGCACTTTTAACTTTTCACAATCTACTTCAGAATAAAATTAACTTCATTTTGTTAAAACATAGAAATTTTGCTTCAATATAGTTCCATGTTCCGTTCATTCCCCATCTTTTGTACTATTACATATATACATACATACATATATATTATATATACTATTATATACCATATATTATTACTATATGTACTATGATATATAAATGTATAAAATATTTAAATATATATTATATATATTTATATTTTATAATCCCAGCAACATAGTATTAAAATTATTGATTTATACAGCATTATATCTTTTATTATTATCTTTTATTATTACATCCAAATTCCCTGTAAGTAATTTATGGGGAATAGAAAGTACTTTGGTTTAATATTTTCAGAACATATCCTTCCATTTTAGAGACTGGTCCACTTTGACCTCAGTGACCATTCTGCTGAATCAGTTCCTGACTATCTGTCTCAAGTTGTCCAGATTCCAAACTTCCTTTTTAATGAGCAGTGCTCAGTCCTTTTGGATTTGATGTCATTCCCGGCTCCTTGGTCTTAACATGAGTCATGTGACTGAAATCCTCTTTTCTCATAACTGAGTCTGGAATTCAAGTTCCAGCTGAACTTGAGATGCTCTAGTCCTGGACCACATAATGCTATGACTACCAGATTTCAACATCTCTGCTGACATGATGGTTCAAACTTTTACCGAAAAGAAAGATAAACAAAAACCTTGATCCGGAATATGGTAATAATAGTAAAAAACCAGGAGCCATTTCTTGGGGTTTTATCATTGCCTTGCTAGTTCCTCCATAGCTCGTATACCTCATAGCTTCCATCCTACTTGTTTCATTGCCAGTTGACTGTGTTATGCTGCTTCTACCTCCCAAGTAGTCCAGGCACCATTATCTCACCCCCAACCCCTGCCCAGGCCAATGCTCCTTCCAGAGAGGCCCTCTATTTAGTGAGTCATTCCATTCTCACCATGGATGTGATGATTGATGAACTTTTCCTATGGATACTTTACGTGTGATCTCTATGCCTAAGCCAGTCCTGTCGTCCCTGGGCAAAGAACTTCTGTGTGGGGCATGGGCAGGCCCACCTCCCTCATTTGACTGAGGAGAACTCTTCTTGTTCCTCTCTTCTCACCCCATCAAAGAAACCACTCTCAGATGAGAGCTGCTCAAACCTGTACTCTGAATGCCTTTACATCCCCATACAGTCTCAGACTGTTTTGTTGTATTTTCAGTTTTACTCTCTTGTCAGATTGGAAAGCAAGTGCAGTCCATAGCCTTCTCCTCTCCCCATTTTTCTTCTATCCTCCTCCCACTTAAACCATGCCTTTCCCAAGCTGACTACAGTCAGTTGAATGGGAAGCCCCCAAAAGATATGTCCATGTCCTAATCCCTGAAACCTATTAATGTGACCTTATTTGGAAAAAGTATCTTTACAGAGGTAATGAAGTTAAAGATCTTGGAATGAGATCGCTCTGTATTACCTAGGTGGTAATACAGACCCAATGACAAGTGTTCTTGTGTCTAAGAGACAGAAGAGAAGACACAGACACATGGAGGAGAAGGCCATCTGAAGGTGGAGTCAGAGACTGGAATAATACATTCCCAAGGAATGCTGGAAGAGGCAAAGACTGAATTGTCCCCTAGAGCATAGCCCTACTGACACCTTGATGTCAGACTTCTGGCCTCCAGAATCGTAAGAGTATAAATATTTGTTGTTTTAAGCCATCAAGTTTGGGATAATTTTTGATGGCAGTCCTAGGAAACTAATACCCTGACCTTTTCCCAGACCTGACCAACTGCCTCCCCAGGGAGTTCAGTCAGCAGATTATGCTCAAGCTTTGTGTCTCTCTTCCAAATCAATCCCTATGTTTGATTTTTGCTACAATTTTTTCCTTTCCCCAACCCCTCATTTCTACTCCTTTGTCAATATTTCTAACATCTGCACAGAAATACCATATTACATTTCTCCCCTCTTTCATTTCATCACCATGGAACTTTGTAAAAAAGAAGTAAAACGTAGGGCAAAGGGTGAATGCAGAATACTGGGGAAAAACAACAATTATCAGAGATGTCTTAGAAGTTTCAACATAGTGGTTTGATTTCTCTAGCAGATTTCCACCCAGTTCTGGCACTACCCCGGGGATTGGTATAAATCCATTTATTCAGTCAAGGGGAATTAGTAAAGCATTCCTCTGCACAACTGTGTGATAGGATGGTTGAGACATGTCCTTTTCTCCTGAGAAGCTCAGCTTGCTTTAACTCAATTAGCTATGGACTTGCATAGGTTCCTTCCTTTTAGTAGAGGCCAACTCCAGGGAGGATCATCCAGGCTTAGGTTGGGAGAATTCATAGTCACTCTTACCAAAAGTCCCTTTAATAGTCCATGTTTAACTACTGCTGTCATTAGTGGATCAGACCACTTCTTGCCTGCCTCCCCAGCAGGAATCCAAAACAGATCTGTAGAGAAAAAAATAAACAGTAATTTAATTTGCTAACTTTTCCCACATCAGTCAGCAAAGCTTAATGGTCACATCTAGGATAACCTGCTCCCAGATACTTGTGTGTTAAAAATTAAGCTGAGTTGGCTTAGTGGCATTAATCCCACAGTACTGGGTGCTGTGAAATAAAAAATTTAAAAGTCATCAGTCTTTCCTCCCTGATAAGTACACCTACAGGCTCCTCATGCTTCAATCATCACTTCTTTTCTCTAGGTACCACTTTTTCTGTTCCATAATACAAAAATAATATGTATTCATAGCAGAAAATCATATACTATCAAAATAAAGAAAATAAAAATTATCCATAGTTCCACCACCCACAGGTAACTACTGATAGTATTTGGGTATATCTCATATATCCAATATAAGAATATATTTGCGTATATCTTTTTGTTTATCTGCAGAGATAGGTGATTTTTGTTTCTGTCAAAATAGGCTCATACTGTGCATATTATTTTGTGAACTGTTTTTTCAGCTCACAGTGCATTGTGAACATTTTCCCATCTATCAGAACTGGCAGTAGGAAGTATCATTCCTCCATCAGCAGGTTTTACCTAATGGCTGGCTGATTCCAGCGGTCTTCTACTTGTCTTCCTGTATTGAGTCCCTTACATCTCCAGGCCACCCTATTGGCTTCCAGATGGATATTCCAAAAATACTGCTTACACCCTGGATCAGAATCCTTGATGAACTTTCTACCTTCAACCTCTCCCAACTGCCCCGAGGGGGGAGTCTTCACCCAGAATTTTATTCCAGGCTATTCTCAACAGACTCCAATTGATTTATGTACATTTGTTTTGCATAATTTCTTATGTAAATCCCTTTTTCAAACAAGGTCCCATCCAAAATTATTAGTCATTATTCCCCAGTAAGCTCCTCCACCTCCTCATCTTTGCTACAGCTGCTTCCTCTGCTGATGTAGCCTCTCTCCCCTACTCTCTTTCCTTGCCTGGGAGATTCTCTGTACTCAATCTTTCAGATCTTTTCTGACACCACCATAGTTTCTCTAACTGCCGCAACTCCCAGTGATCGCTCTCTCTTCCTCTAGAGTGTGTATTGGCTATACCATTGTCCTGACGTAATAGGGTAGGCAGTAATCGTCACTGAATGTCTGTACATGCCCCAGCCAGGAAGGGAGCCCTGTGAGGAGGCGCTGAGTCCTCTGCCTCTTTGCCTCATAGAACTTGGCAACTGAACAATGAAAAATGCATATTAATATGAGCAATGCATGGTGAGGAAAAATAATTGACTTAAGGATAGGTAATGTCCAAAAATGAAAAAACAAATGAACAAATGCCAAGTGATAGCATGAGGTAACTGATACATAGCTTGAACAGTATTCACTTATACAGAACAACAACAGCAACATCAGTAACGACCACCACAAAACCATGCGTAGAAAAGTAAAAACCCGAAAACCAAAAGGTGCTGTTGACAAAACTCTTAAAAATTGGAAGTCTGGATAAATGCATGGTTTTTTTTTCCTTCTTGCTTCCATGTCTCACTGTTTCCTCTCAGCAGAATTTGTGATAAATTTATAATAGATAAAATAACTTAAAATTTTTATTTATTTATTTTTTTACATCGTTATTGGAGTATAAATGCTTTACAATGGTGTGTTAGTTTCTGCTTTATAACAAAGTGAATCAGTTATACATATACATATGTTCCCATATCTCCTCCCTCTTGTGTCTCCCTCCCTCCCACCCTCCCTGTCCTACCAATCCAGGTGGTAACAAAGCACCGAGCTAATCTCCCTGTGCTATGCGGCTGCTTCCCACTAGCTATCTATTTTACGTTTGGTAGTGTATATATGTCCATGCCACTCTCTCACTTTGTCACAGCTTACCCTTCCCCCTCGCCATAACCTCAAGTCCATTCTCTAGTAGGTCTGTGTCTTTATTCCTGTCTTACCCCTAGGTTCTTCATGACACTTTTTTTCTTAAATTCCATATATATGTGTTAGCATATGGTATTTATTTTTCTCTTTCAGACTTACTCTGTATGACAGACTCTAGGTCCATCCACCTCACTACAAATAGCTCAATTTCGTTTCTTTTTATGGCTGAGTAATATTCCATTGTGTATATGTGCCACATCTTCTTTATCCATTCATCCGATGATGGACAGTTAGGTTGCTGCCATCTCCTGGCTATTGTAAACAGAGCTGCAATGAACATTTTGGTATATGACTCTTTTTGAATTATGGTGTTCTCAGGGTATATGCCCAGTAGTGGGATTGTTGGGTCATATGGTAGTTCTATTTGTAGTTTTTTAAGGAACCTCCATACTGTTCTCCATAGTGGATGTACCAATTCACATTCCCACCAGCAGTGCAAGAGTGTTCCATTTTCTCCACACCCTCTCCAGCATTTACTGTTTCTAGATTTTTTGATGATGGCCATTCTGACTGGTGTGAGATGATATCTCATTGTAGTTTTGATTTGCATTTCTCTAATGATTAATGATGTTGAGCATTCTTTCATGTGTTTGTTGGCAATCTGTATATCTTCTTTGGAGAAATGTCTGTTTAGGTTTTCTGCCCATTTTTGGATTGGGTTGTTTGTTTTTTTGTTATTGAGCTGCATGAGCTGCTTATAAATTTTGGAGATTAATCCTTTGTCAGTTGCTTCATATGAAATATTTTCTCCCATTCTGAGGGTTGTCTTTTGGTCTTGTTTATGGTTTCCTTTGCTGTGCAAAAGCTTTGAAGTTTCATTAGGTCCCATTTGTTTATTTTTGTTTTTATTTCCATTTCTCTAGGAGGTGGGTCAAAAAGGATCTTGCTGTGATTTATGTCATAGAGTGCTCTGCCTATATTTTCCTCTAAGAGTCTGATAGTTTCCGGCCTTACATTTAGGTCTTTAATCCATTTTGAGCTTATTTTTGTGTATGGCGTTAGAGAGTGTTCTAATCTCATACTTTCACACGTATCTGTCCAGTGTTCCCAGCACCAATTATTGAAGAGGCTGTCCTTTCTCCACTGAACATTCCTGCCTCCTTTATCAAAGATAAGGTGACCATATGTGTGTGGGTTTATCTCTGGGCTTTCTATCCTGTTCCATTTATCTGTCTTTCTGTTTTTGTGCCAGTACCGTACTGTCTTGATTACTGTAGCTTTGTAGTATAGTCTGAAGTCAGGGAGCCTGATTCCTCCAGTTGCTTTTTTCGTTCTCAAGATTGCTTTGGCTATTTGGGGTCTTTTGTGTTTCCATACAAATTGTGAAATTTTTTATTCTAGTTCTGTGAAAAATGCCAGTGGTAGTTTGATAGGGATTGCATTGAATCTGTAGATTGCTTTGGGTAGTAGAATCATTTTCACAATGTTGATTCTTCCAATCCAAGAACATGGTATATCTCTCCATCTATTTGTATCATCTTTAATTTCTTTCAGCAGTGTCTTATAATTTTCACTATACAGGTCTTTTGTTTCCTTAGGTAGGTTTATTCCTAGATACTTTATTCTTTTTGTTGCAATGGTAAATGGGAGTGTTTTCTTGATTATACTTTCAGAGTTTTCATCATTAGTGTATAGGATTGCCAGAGATTTCTGTGCATTGATTTTGTATCCTGCTACTTTACCAAATTCATTGATTAACTCTAGTAGTTTTCTGGTAGCATCTTTAGGATTCTCTATGTATAGTATCATGTCATCTGCAAACAGTGACAGCTTTACTTCTTCTTTTCTGATTTGGATTCCTTTTATTTCCTTTTCTTCTCTGATTGCTGTGGCTAAAACTTCCAAAACTATGTTGAATAAGAGTGGTGAGAGTGGGCAACCTTATCCTGTTCCTGATCTTAGTGGAAATGCTTTCAGTATTTCACCATTGAGGACGATGTTGGCTGTGGGTTTGTCATATATGGCCTTTATTATGTTGAGGAAAGTTCCCTCTATGCCTACTTTCTGGAGGTTTTTTTTCATAAATGGGTGTTGAATTTTGTCAAAAGCTTTCTCTGCATCGTTTGAGAGGATCATATGGTTTTTATTCTTCAATTTGTTAATAAGGTGTATCACGTTGATTGATTTGCATATACTGAAGAATCCTTGCATTCCTGTAATAAACCCCACTTGATCATGGTGCATGATCCTTTTAATGTGCCGTTGGATTCTGTTTGCTAGTATTTTGTTGAGGACTTTTGCATCTATGTTCATCAGTGATATTGGCCTGTAGTTTTCTTTCTTTGTGATATCTTTGTCTGGTGTTGGTATCAGGGTGATGGTGGCCTCATAGAATGAGTTTGGGAGTGGTCCTTCCTCTGCTATATTTTGGAACTGTTTTAGAAGGATAGGTGTTAGCTCTTCTCTAAATGTTTGATAGAATTCGCCAGTAAAGCCATCTGGTCCTGGGCTTTTGTTTGTTGGAAGATTTTTAATCACAGTTTCAATTTCAGTGCTTGTGATTGGTCTGTCCGTATTTTCTATTTCTTCCTGGTTCAGTCTTGGCAGGTTGTGCATTTCTAAGAATTTGTCCATTTCTTCCAGATTGTCCATTTTATTGGCATAGAGTTGCTTGTAGTAATCTCTCATGATCCTTTGTATTTCTGCAGTGTCAGTTGTTACTTCTCCTTTTTCATTTCTAATTCTATTGATTTGAGTCTTCTCCCTTTTTTTCTTGATGAGTCTGGCTAATGGTTTATCAATTTTGTTTATATTCTCAAAGAACCAGCTTTTAATTTTATTGATCTTTGCTATCGTGTCCTTCATTTCTTTTTCATTTATTATTGATCTGATCTTTATGATTTCTTTCCTTCTGCTAACTTTGGGGTTTTTTTGTTCTTCTTTATCTAATTGCTTTGGGTGCAAGGTTAGGTTGTTTATTTGAGATGTTTCCTGTTTCTTAAGGTAGGATTGTATTGCTGTAAACTTTCCTGTTAGAACTGCTTTTGCTGCATCCCATAGGTTTTGGGTCGTCGTGTCTCCATTGTCATTTGTGTCTAGGTATTTTTTGATTTCTTCAGTGATCTCTTGGTTATTTAGTAGTGTATTGTTTAGCCTCCATGTGTTTGTATTTTTTACAGATTTTTCCTGTAATTGATATCTAGTCACATGGCATTGTGGTCAGAAAAGATACTTGATACAATTTCAATTTTCTTAAATTTACCAAGGCTTGATTTGTGACCCAAGATATGATCTATCCTGGAGAATGTTCCATGAGCACTTGAGAAAAATGTGTATTCTGTTGTTTTTGGATGGAATGTCCTATAAACATGAATTAAGTCCATCTTGTTTAATGTATCATTTAAAGCTTGTGTTTCCTTATTTATTTTCATTTTGGATGACGTGTCCATTGGTGAAAGTGGGGTATTAAAGTCCCCTACTATGAAAGTGTTACTGTCGATTTCTCTTTTTATGGCTGTTAGTATTTGCCTTATGTATTGAGGTGCTCCCATGGTGGGTGCATAAATATTTACAGTTGTTATATCTTCTTCTTGGATCGACCACTTGATCATTATGTAATGTCCTTCTTTGTCTCTTCTAATAGTCTTTATTTTAAAGTCTATTTTGTCTGATATGAGAATTGCTACTCCAGCTTTCTTTTGGTTTCCATTTCCATGGAATATGTTTTCCCATCCCCTCACTTTCATTCTGTATGTGTCTCTAGGTCTGAAGTGGGTCTCTTATAGACAGCATATATATGGGTCTTGTTTTTTTATCCATTCAGCCAGTCTGTGTCTTTTCCTGGGAGCGTTTAATCCATTTACACTTAACTCAATTATTGATATGTATGTTCCTATTCCCATTTTCTTAATTGTTTTGGGTTTGTTATTGTAGGTCTTTTCCTTCTCTTGTGTTTCTTGCCTAGAGAAGTTGCTTTAGCATTTGTTGTAAAGCTGGTTTGTTGGTGCTGAAATCTCTCAGCTTTTGCTTGTCTGTAAAGGTTTTAATTTCTCCATCAAATCTGAATGAGATCCTTCCTGGGTAGAGTAATCTTGGTTGTAGGTTTTTCTCCTTCATCACTTTAAATATGTCCTGCCACTCCCTTCTGGCTTGCAAAGTTTCTGCTGAAAGATCAGCTGTTAACCTTATGGGGATTCCCTTGTGTGTTATTTGTTGTTTTTCCCTTGCTGCTTTTAATATGTTTTCTTTGTATTTAATTTTTGACAGTTTGGTTAATATGTGTCTTGGCGTGTTTCTCCTTGGATTTATCCTGTATGGGACTCTCTGTGCTTCCTGGGCTTTATTAACTATTTCCTTTCCCATATTAGGGAAGTTTTCAACTATAATCTCTGCAAATATTTTCTCAGTCCCTTTCTTTTTCTCTTCTTCTTCTGGAACCTCTATAATTCGAATGTTGGTGCGTTTAATGTTGTCCCAGAGGTCTCTGAGACTGTCTTCAGTTCTTTTCATTCTTTTTTCTTTATTCTGCTCTGCAGTAGTTATTTCCACTATTTTATCTTCCAGGTCACTTATCCGTTCTTTTGCCTCAGTTATTCTGCTCTTGATCCCATCTAGAGTATTTTTCATTTCATTTATTGTGTTGTTCATTGTTGCTTGTTTCATCTTTAGTTCTTCTAGGTCCTTGTTAAATGTTTCTTGCGTTTTGTCTATTTTATTCCCAAGATTTTGGATCACGTTTACTATCATTATTCTGAATTCTTTTTCAGGTAGACTGCCTATTTCCTCTTCATTTGTTATGTCTGGTGGGTTTTTATCTTGCTCCTTCATCTGCTGTATGTTTTGCTGTCTTCTCATTTTACTTATCGTACTGTGTTTGGTGTCTCCTTTTTGCAGGCTGCAGGTTCGTAGTTTCTGTTGTTTTTGGTATCTGTCCCCAGTGACTAAAGTTGGTTCAGTGGGTTGTGTAGGCTTCCTGGTGGAGGAGACTAGTGCCTGTGTTCTGGTGGATGAGGCTGGATCTTGTCTTTCTGGTGGGCAGGTCCACGTCTGGTGGTGTGTTTTGGGGTGTCTGTGGACTTATTATGGTTTTAGACAGCCTCTCTGCTAATGGGTGGGGTTATGTTCCTGTCTTTCTAGTTGTTTGGCATAGAGTGCCCAGCCCTGTAGCTTGCTGGTCGTTGAGTGAAGCTGGGTGCTGGTGTTGAGATGGCGATCTCTGGGAGATTTTTGCCATTTGATATTATGTAGAGCTGGGAGGTCTCTTGTTGACCAATGTCCTGAAGTTGGCTCTCCCACCTCAGAGGGACAGCAGTGACTCCTGGCTGCAGCACCAAGAGCCTTTCATTCACCCAGCTCAGAGTAAAAGGGAGAAAAAGTAGAAAAGAAAGAAAGAAAGGGAAAGAAAGAAAAGAAAGAAAGGAAGAAGGAGAAAGAAAGAAAGAAAAAGATAAAACAAAATAATTAAAATAAAAAATAATTATTAAGAAAAAACGTTTTTTTAAAAAGAAAAAAAAACGGACTCATATAGCCCTAGGACAAATGGTGAAAGCAAAATCTCACACAGAAGCATACACATACACACTCACAAAAAGAGGAAAAGGGGAAAAAAATCATAAATCTGGCTCGCAAAGTCCACCTCCTCAGTTTGGAATGATTTGTTGTCTATTCATGTATTCCACAGATGCAGGGTACATCAAGTTGATTGTGGAGCTTTAATCCGCTGCTTCTGAGGCTGCTGGGAGAGATTTCCCTTTCTCTTCTTTGTTCGTACAGCTCCTGGGGCTCAGCTTTGGATTTGGCCCCGCCTCTGCGTGTAGGTCGCCAGAGTGCGTCTGTTCTTCGCTCAGACAGGACAGGGTTAAAGGAGCGGCTGACTCGGGGGCTCTGGCTCACTCAGGCTGGGGGGAGGGAGGGGTACGGAGTGCGGGGCGAGCCTGCGGCGGCAGAGGCTGGCGGGTCGTTGCACCAGCCTGAGGCGCGCGGTGCCTTCTCCCAGGGAAGTTGTTCCCGGATCCTGGGACCCTGGCAGTGGCGGGCTGCACAGGCTCTCTGGAAGGTGGGTGTGGATAGTGACCTGTGCTTGCACACAGGCCTCTTGGTGGCGGCAGCAGCAGCCTTAGCGTTTCATGCGCATCTCTGGGGTCCGCGCTGTTAGCCGCGGCTCGCGCCCGTCTCTGGAGCTCCTTTAAGCAGCGCTCTTAATCCCCTCTCCTCGCGCATCAGGAAACAAAGAGGGAAGAAAAAGTCTCTTGCCTCTTTGGCAGGTGCAGACTTTTCCCCGGACTCCCTCCTGGCTAGCCGTGGTGCACTAACCCCTTCAGGCTGTGTTCACGCCGCCAACCCCAGTTCTCTCCCTGTTCTCCGACCGAAGCCCAAGCCTCAGCTCCCAGCCCCGCCTGCCCCGGCGGGTGATCAGACAAGCCTCTCGGGCTGGTGAGTGCCGGTCAGCTCCGATCCTCTGTGCGGAAATCTCACCGCTTTGCCCTCCGCACCCCTGTTGCTGTGCTTTCCTCTGCGGCTCCGAAGCTTCCCCCCGCTCCGCCACCCACAGTCTCTGCCCGCGAAGGGGCTTCCTAGTGTGTGGAAACCTTTCCTTCTTCGCAGCTCCCTCCCACTGGTGCAGGTCCCGTCCCTATTCTTTTGTCTCTGTTTATTCTTTTTTCTTTTGCCCTACCCAGGTACGTGGGGAGTTTCTTGCCTTTTGGGAGGTGTGAGGTTTTCTGCCAGCGTTCAGTAGGTGTTCTGCTGTAGGAGTTGTGCCACGTGTTGATGTATTTCTGGTGTATCATAAAGAAGGCTCAGAAATTCTTGGGTGGGTCCAAGGGAGGCACAAGGTGGCTGTGGGGTCAGCTGGTGGCTACGATGATCACATGGTTCCCTCTGATGGGTTTGCAGTTCGATGTGGAATAGTGAATAAAAGGGTCAGTTCATCCTCAGGATTACTATAATTGACTCTAGAAGCCACCATGAGAGCTAAAATTTTTATTTTATTTTACTTACAAGAGTAATGCATGTAAATTGTAAAAACTTCAGACAATACAAGCACTTGATGGAGCATAAGGTGAGAACCTGATATTTATATCGTCCAAAATGAGTTTCATTTTAAATGTGGTGAAAGCTTGAAGCGTCTCTTACAAGAACTTCCTGTGATCTGCCACAGGGAAAGACTTAAATGAGAAAGAATCCCATAGGATCTTAGATCTGCTTCTTTTACAACATCTTCCCTTTGAAAATGAACAGAATAAAGAAGTGAAAGAATACATGTTTTATAAAAATATTATTAGACATTATGCCGTAGAGTGACATGTGTAATAGTGGCTTTTCTCACCCTAAGAAGACCAACAGATTTGAACTGAAACAAGTGAATTTTTACCCCTTAACGTATTTTTGGAAAGACTTTCAGTTTGCTTATTTTTCTCAGCCCCATTGGGCATGGTGACTTTATGTGGAAAGCTCTTTTGGAGTCTGATTCACTTCTCAGTTTGGAGGAGTGAAGATGAATGCTTATGTAACTCCACTGAGTTATAGAACACTAGGTTGAGAGCTCAATTAACTTACATGCTTAACAAAGGCTAGCTTTTTTTTCTTCCTTTCTTCTGGAATGAGATAATGGATGTAGAAGCCTTTGGCACAATGCCTGGCACATAGTGGGTGCTCAAAAATCTTTCCCTCCTCCCTCCCTTCCTTCCTTCTCCAGTATTTTAGATTTAAATTGCCATGAAATAAGAGTTTATAATAAACTATCTCAGAAATCATCAATTCTTTGAAGCACATAGTTTTCCTTTGCTGAAATAGTGATTTGGTCTCTAGTTGCTCCCGGCTATGTGACCATCAAGATGTGGTTGTCAGTGCCTGTAAGTGTGCATCGCAACTTTCAGAGTAGGTGTCAACAGCTTGGAATAAACTGCCAGAGACTATAGTTGAGCACGTTTTTAAAAAATTCCTGCATTACCAACACAAAGGATGACTATGTGGAGAGATGTGGACATTGATGACTCTGAATAAAACATCCAGAAGCATCAAAATATGAATGTAAGGGCTTCCCTGATGGCGCAGTGGTTAAGAATCCGCCTGCCAATGCAGGGCACATGGGTTTGAGCCCTGGTCCGGGAAGATCCCACATGCCGCGGAGCAACTAAACCCGTGCACTGTGACTACTGAGCCTGCGCTCTAGAGCTCATGAGCCACAACTACTGAGCCTGCGTGCCACAACTACTGAAGCCCGCGTGCCTAGAGTCCATGCTCCACAAGAAGAGAAGCCATCGCAATGAGAAGCCCATGCACCACCACGAAAAGTATCCCCCGCTCACCACAACTAGGGAAAGCCTGCGCACAGCAACGAAGACCCAATGCAGCCAAAAAAAAAAATTCTGAATGTGAATACATTTTGGGAATACTTTAACCAATTTATTGCCCTTACATTTTCTTTTGTATGTATGTACAAGAATGAAATTTTGGGCAGAAAAATGTAAGTCTAAAAAGGTTCTTTTGATAAATTGAAAATTGAAAGTTTGAGGGATGAAAAAAAGCATTGTTTTGTAATTAATTGGCCACAATTTCTATTTTAGTGGTGTACAAAATAATGATGTATCTTGTGGTTAATGGTATCTTAAATTGGATGAAGTACAATAATTCTAATTATCTATGAAAACAAATTCTCTGTGTGTTAAGCTCTTTAGGAAAATCTTTTATCCAAAAACATGGCAAATATTTCTGACCAGCTTGTTGTATTATAAGGCAATGGCAGAAATTATACTAATGGTTAATAATTTAGGAAGAACTAATGACATTTGTAAAAAAAATAAATAGACCTTCTGTCCCTATTTCCTCCCAGCTCTACATCCAGGTTCCAGACAAGCTTATGAGAAATTACTTTCCATGAAGAAGCCTGAGCATAATAGTCTGAATTGTTAATTTTTTATTCTTCCACACCTGCTTCCTGTAGCACTATGGTACCTTGCCTTGAATGTATAAAGTGATGGATAAATATTGGAGATCTTGCTGATACATCTGATGTGTCAGAAATTTCAAATTAAGGAAATATCAGTGGCTGAGGGTATAGTTTAAGTGTTCATTGAGAAGCTTAACCATTCTTTAATTATATTTGGTTTTGGACTTGTGGCCTGGAGTATGAGAAGATTTGTATTGAGCCTGTCCTCAGGGTTCCTGGTAGGGGTTCTCTGTTGAAACTTTTCTTCCTGTGAAGCAGAAGGGTAGACATCTGGAAATTTCTTCTATTCAGCATAGCCTTGAGTGTTTTCTTTTTCTTTTTTTCTTTTTTCTATGAGGACATATTAACATTTATTTATTTATTTATTTAACATCTTGATTGGAGTATAATTGCTTTACAATGGTGTGTTAATTTCTGCTTTATAACAAAGTGTATCAGCTATACATATACATATATCCCCATATCTCTTCCCTCTTGCATCTCCCTCCCTCCAGCCCTCCCTATCCCACCCCTCTAGGTGGTCACAAAGCACCGAGCTGATCTCCCTGTGCTATGCGGCTGCTTCCCACTAGCTATCTATTTTACATTTGGTAGTGTATATATGTCCATGCCACTCTCTCACTTTGTCCCAGCTTACCCTTCCCCCTCCCCATGCCCTCAAGTCCATTCTCTAGTAGGTCTGTGTCTTCAGTTGGCCTCTCAATTTTACTTTCTTTATTATTCCAAAACCTGTGCCTGTGCAAATGTGGGCCCCTGCTAATTTTCATGGCTGGTTCAATTTGTCAGAATGTAATAAATTGTTCTCCAAACCCACGTGTTAAGTATTTCTAATAAATAGGAAATTCTCACCCTAAAAATTTCTCTTTTAATCACAAATAATAGGCACATAAAGTGGCTTGCCATCTGTACATTTGCATGTTTAAAATTCTTCAGATATTAACAGATTCTTTTCTGTTTTGAATGAATCCAGTTTTGCCTGGCTGCATAATTAAATGCTTCCGGGCTCCCACAGGCTGTGGTTTCCAATGGAATATAAACCATAAGTTATAAGTGGACTCAGCACAAGTCATTTGGTTCTGACTTTATCTGTGGGAAATTAATCAAACAGAAATTTGCCAGGTAACTGGGAAATTTTCTTTTTCTTGAGTAATAAGAATAAAGTATTATGAAGTATTTGAAAGGTTGATAAAAAGGTATACTCAAAAGCTACCAAGCATGGCTGATTTAATTGTACTGAAATTTTTAGACTTTCAATATTGAATTTCTTTCCCTCATTCATAGTAAGACTAGGACTTCCTTCAAATTATAGTCATAAAATGGCACCATTTAAAGCCCTTCTCAGAGGAAGTCCTTGCAGTGAGGAGCAGTATGCACAGTGGTTAAGAACCAAATCTCTGGAGGCAGGCTACCCTGAGGTAAATCCCAGGTCTCTGCCTGCGTCACCTTGGGCAAGTTATTTAACTTCTCTGTGTCTCCTGTTTTTTCATCTGTAGAATGGAGTTGATAACATAGCACCTCCTCTTGGGATTATGTGAGGATTAAGTAAGCTAATATGTGTAAAGTGTTCCTAAGAGTTCCCGGGACATAGGGAGTGCTGTGTAAGTGTCACTGATATTGGTAATTGCTGAGGTCTCTGGGTGAGCTTGTTTGGGAGGAGGTGAATGACTTCCCAAAAGCTTGCTTTTAATAAATTGAAATGGATATTGATCAGTTACCAAGTACCTGCTGTGGGTCACGCACTATTTGATGCCATTCTCAGAGTCATCTGGAGAGGAATGTTCGGGCACCCTGTTTTTCTATGAGGATAGAGGCAGGGAGGTTAAGCGTCCCCCTCAGTGGCACATGGGAAGAAGAGGCAGAGCAGAGCTGGGATTCACACCCAGCTCCAACTGAGCCCACACCCTAGAGTCCTCCCGTGTTACCATAAAGACTCTATGGACGAGCATGAGAAGACAGGGTGCACGTTAACCAGCCTGGGTCTCTTCCTAACCAGCTCTGTCACCATGACCCAGTGACCCTTTGACATAAATGCCATAGAATCCCAAATATCAGGTAATGAATAGAGACCAGCTGAGACCCAGGCACAACTGCAGAATAAGTGATAACTCTTTGTAATCTTGCAACCTCCGCATCTCTCTGTAAAAGCACCTCAGGGAATCTTATAGCACAAAAGAAGATCTTGGAAATAAATACGTATCCCTCTCCTGTTTCAGGTGAAAGAACAGAGGCATATGGAATGATAATAACACCCAAGGTCACAGGCAAAGTGACAGAGCCGGGTTTACAGCAAGGCCTAGGCCCGCCAGTGCAGGCCTATCTCCATTGCCTCATGACATTTCTGAGGTTGCCAATTCTGGATGCCCAGGATAAAGCAAGCTCGTAAAAGGGTGAACTGGCAGAATAAGGAGATCATTAAGAACAAGTACTAGAAGTGTCTTGAAAACCACTACCTCTTGTATCAAGAGTCACCCTGTAGAGGCTTCATGACTTGGTGGAAAGGAATAAATGGGTTGTATTTGGAACTCTTCTTTGGAGCACATTTGTAATATTTGCTTAGGATGTGTAGAGTGGCATGATAATGGTATCCATCATGGCCTAATAATGACTTTCAGGAGCATTTCTTTGGAGAATTCCAATAGTTTCTCTTGACCAATAATATAAGAATTAAAATAAAAACAATATTTATAGCTGTATTAGTTTGTTAGGACTGCTGTAAGAAAATACCATACATTGGGTGGCTGAAACAACAGAAATCTATTTTTTTTTCACAATTCTAGAGGCTAGAAGTCCAAGATCAAGGTGTCAGCAGGGTTGATTTCTTCTGAGGCCTCTCTCTTTGGTTTGCTGATGGCTTCCTTCTCTCTGTGTCTTCACATGATCTTCCCTCTGTGAGTGTCTTAGTCTCCTTTTCTTATAAGGCCATCAGCCATGTTGGATTAGGGCCCACTGTAATGACCTCATTTTACCTCAATTACTTCTTTAAAGAAACTCTCTAATAGAGTCACATTCTGAGATACTTAGGGGGTTAGGACTTCAACATATGAATTTGGGGAGGGCCCAATTCTATTCATAGCAATAGCTACATCTGTATCTATATCTACATCTATATTTGTATCATTTGTGTGTCTTATTTGAACCTGAAATAATAATAGTGAGAATCCTCCAAATCCTATTGTGTGACAATGGAAAGATACATATTTGAAATTTAATTTTCCCAACTTAATTGGGATGTGACCTGTTAGCACAAACTTAGGAGGAATGAGCATTCTCACAGCAACCATTATCTAATTTCTGGACCCCTGAGACCTACTGCTCCATTGATGCTGCGAAGGGTGAGCACAGCTGGGGTATGTCACCAAGCTGCTGGCTTGCTGTCAGAAAGCCCATGTAGGGTCAGATCTGGAAAGGCTCACTGTGGGCAGCCAGAAGGAGGCACTGTGAGCATTCCTCTGGCCTCAGTCCTTTGATTCTCTTTGAGGCATGTACTAAAGGTGGATACTTGTCTATACACAAGAGGTGCAGACATGAATGTGGGGCAGTTATTGGTACCTTTCAAGTGAGCAGCCTATGCAAAACTAGAAAGTGCAGGGTTTTCTTTTTCTTTCTTTCTTTTTTTTTTTTTTTAAAGGATTCAAGTTTATCCAAGATTTTGGCATCATCCCATACCTCTTCCTTCCTCCCTGCTTCCCTCTTTCCCCCCTAAGCTTCCTTATCTCCCTCTCTAAATTATTTATAGAGTGAGGGCCTGCTCTAAACAAGGTGCCTTGCTTGGTCCTGTTGGGGCTGAGTAGGTGACTCAGAAGTGCTCTGCCTTGCATGTTTTATTCTGATAACCTAGGCCCTGTTCTGGTCTTGGATATGCTTTCAGGTGTTGCTCTGCTAGTTCCTGGCAAACCTGAAAGCCACTCAGTTAACTGTGTGCAGACCTCACACACCCTGAAACTCTCCCTCCTCCCTGTAGAACTGGCAGCTCTCATACCTCACCCCTTAGCTGCCTTCCCACACCTCCTCCCCCTCAGTCAGTGCCTAAGCCAGAGCCACTGGCTCTTGACCCCTCTGGCCCTATGGTAATCACTATGTTCCATCTTGCTTCCCAGGATGCTTTATCCCCACCCCCACCCCACTTCTGAGCTGTTCATTCTGATTCCTCCCACTTCTTCCTCTTTTCACTTTGACTGTTTTCCTGATTCATATTGACCATCCCCGATGAGCCAGTTTAGCATGAAAAAAATAAAACTTCTAATGATCTGCTTCCTCTCTGCCCACTGTTGTTTATTCCAGGGAAAAAAGCTTTGCTTCAGGAACTACTTCCTTGGAGTTGAGGGTAAAAAAGGAAGCCTAGGTTCACTTGTCCCTTTCTACAACCCTCACCCCATCCTGAAGTTACTTTCTAACCACTGAACAGTAGGCAGTATATTTATTTTTTAAAATAAGGAGTAGGAAGAGCATGGAAGGTAGAGGATGAAATTCCACAATGTAATTTAAACCTCAACTGCAGGTTATGTTATGATTCTCTAGGCAAGAAACACAAGAGAAGGAAAAGACCTACAATAACAAACCCAAAACAATTGAGAAAATGGGAATAGGAACATACATATCGATAATTACCTTAAATGTAAGTGTATTAAATGCTCCTACCAAAAGACTTAGATGACTGAATGGACAGAAAAACAAGACCCGTATATATGCTGTCTACAAGAGACCCACTTCAGACCTAGAGACACATACAGAATGAAAGTGAGGGGATGGAAAAAGATATTCCATGCAAATGGAAACCAGAAGAAAGCTGGAGTAGCAATTCTCATATCAGACAAAATAGACTTTAAAATAAAGACTATTAGAAGAGACAAAGAAGGACACTACATAATGATCAAGGGATCGATCCAAGAAGAAGATATAACAATTGTAAATATTTATGTACCCAACATAGGAGCACCTCAGTACATAAGGCAAATACTAACAGCCATAAAAGGGGAAATTGACAGTAATACATTCATAGTAGGGGACTTTAATACCCCACTTTAACCAATGGACAGATCATCCAAAATGAAAATAAATAAGGAAATACAAGCTTTAAATGATACATTAAACAAGATGGACTTAATTCATGTTTATAGGACATTCCATCCAAAAACAACAGAATACACATTTTTCTCAAGTGCTCATGGAACATTCTCCAGGATAGATCATATCTTGGGTCACAAATCAAGCCTTGGTAAATTTAAGAAAATTGAAATTGTATCAAGTATCTTTTCCGACCACAATGCTATGAGACTAGATATCAATTGCGGGAAAAGATCTGTAAAAATACAAACACATGGAAGCTAAACAATACACTACTTAATAACGAAATGATCACTGAAGAAATCAAAGAGGAAATCAAAAAATACCTGGAAACAAATGACAATGGAGACACGACGACCCAAAACCTATGGGATGCAGCAAAAGCAGTTCTAACAGGGAAGTTTACAGCAATATAATCCTACCTTAAGAAACAGGAAACGTCTCGAATAAACAACCTAACCTTGCACCTAAAGCAATTAAAGAAAGAAGAACAAAAAAAACCCAAAGTTAGCAGAAGGAAAGAAATCGTAAAGATCAGATCAGAAATAAATGAAATAGAAATGAAGGACACGATAGCAAAGATCAATAAAACTAAAAGCTGGTTCTTTGAGAAGATAAACAAAATTGATAAACCATTAGCCAGACTCATCAAGAAAAAAAGGGAGAAGACTCAAATCAGTAGAATTAGAAATGAAAAAGGAGAAGTAACAACTGACACTGCAGAAATACAAAGGATCATGAGAGATTACTACAAGCAACTCTATGCCAATAAAATGGACAACCTGGAAGAAATGCTTAGAAATGTACAACCTGCCAAGATTGAACCAGGAAGAAATAGAAAATATGAACAGACCAATCACAAGCACTGAAATTGAGACTGTGATTAAAAATCTTCCAACAAACAAAAGCCCAGGACCAGATGGCTTTACAGGTGAATTCTATCAAACATTTAGAGAAGAGCTAACACCTATCCTTCTCAAACTCTTCCAAAATATAGCACAGGGAGGAACACTCCCAAACTCATTCTACGAGGCCACCATCAACCTGATACCAACACCAGACAAAGATATCACAAAGAAAGAAAACTACAGGCAAATATCACTGATGAACATAGATTCAAAAATCCTCAACAAAATACTAGCAACCAGAATCCAATGGCACATTAAAAGGATCATGCACCATGATCAAGTGGGGTTTATTACAGGAATGCAAGGATTCTTCAATATATGCAAATCAATGAATGTGATACACCTTATCAACAAATTGAAGGAGAAAAACCATATGATCATCTCAATAGATGCAGAGAAAGCTTTTGACAAAATTCAACACCCATTTACGATAAAAACTCTGCAGAAAGTAGGCATAGAGGAAACTTTCCTCAACATAATAAAGGCCATATATGACAAACCCACAGCCAACATCGTCCTCAGTGGTGAGAAACTGAAACCATTTCCGCTAAGATCAGGAGCAAGACAAGGTTGCCCACTCTCACCACTCTTATTCAACATACTTTTGGAAGTTTTAGCCACAGCAATCAGAGAAGAAAAAGAAATAAAAGGAATCCAAATCGGAAAAGAAGAAGTAAAGCTGTCACTGTTTGCAGATGACATGATACTATACATAGAGAATCCCAAAGATGCTACCAGAAAACTACTAGAGCTAGTCAATGAATTTGGTAAAGTAGCAGGATACAAAATTAATGTGCATAAATCTCTGGCATTCCTAGACACTAATGATGAAAAATCTGAAAAATGAAATCAAGAAAACACTCCCATTTACCATTGCAACAAAAAGAATAAAATATCTAGGAATAAACCTGCCTAAGGAGACAAAAGACCTGTATGCAGAAAATTATAAGACACTGCTGAAAAAAATTAAAGATGATACAAATAGATGGAGAGATATACCATGTTCTTGGATTGGAAGAATCAACATTGTGAAAATGACTCTACTATCCAAAGCAATCTACAGATTCAATACAATCCCTATCAAACTACCACTGTCATTTTTCACAGAACTAGAATAAAAAATTTCACAATTTGTATGGAAACACAAAAGACCCCGAATAGCAAAAGCAATCTTGAGAACAAAAAACGGAGCTGGAGGAATCAGGCTCCCTGACTTCAGACTATACTACAAAGCTACAGTAATCAAGACAGTATGGTACTGGCACAAAAACAGAAAGCTCAATGAAACAGGATAGAAAGCCCAGAGATAAGCCCACACACATATGGTCACCTTATCTTTGATAAAGGAGGCAAGAATATACAGTGGAGAAGAGACAGCCTCTTCAATAATTGGTGCTGGGAAAACTGGACAGGTACATGTTAAAGTATGAGATTAGAACACTCCCTAACACCATACACAAAAATAAGCTCAAAATGGATTAAGGTTCTATATGTGAGGCCAGAAACTATCAAACTCTCAGAGGAAAACATAGCAGAGCACTCTATGACATAAATGACAGCAAGATCCTTTTTGACCCACCTCCTAGAGAAATGGAAATAAAAACAAAAATAAACAAATGAGACCTAATGAAACTTAAAAGCTTTTGCACAGCAAAGGAAACCATAAACAAGGCCAAAAGACAGCCTTCAGAATGGGAGAAAATATTTGCAAATGAAGCAACTGACAAAGGATTAATCTCCAAAATTTACAAGCAGCTCATGCAGTTCAATAACAAAAAAACAACCCAATCCAAAAATGGGCAGAAAACCTAAACAGACATTTCTCCAAAGAAGATATACAGATTGCCAACAAACACATGAAAGAATGCTCAACATCATTAATCATTAGAGAAATGCAAATCAAAACTACCATGAGATATCATCTCACACTGGTCAGAATGACCATCATCAAAAAATCTAGAAACAGTAAATGCTTGAGAGGGTGTGGAGAAAAGGGAACACTCTTGCACTGCTGGTGCAAATGTGAATTGATACAGCCACTATGGAGAACAGTTTCGAGATTCCTTAAAAAACTACAAATAGAACTACCCTATGACCCAGCAATCCCACTACTGGGCATATACCCTGAGAAAACCATAATTCAAAAAGAGTCATATACCAAAATGTTCATTGCAGCTCTGTTTACAATAGCCAGGAGATGGCAGCAACCTAAGTGTCCATCATCGGATGAATGGATAAAGAAGATGTGGCACATGTATACAATGGAATATTACTCAGCCACAAAAAGAAACGAAATTGAGCTATTTGTAGTGAGGTGGATGGACCTAGAGTCTGTCATACAGAGTGAAGTAAGTCAGAAAGAGAAAAACAAATACTGTATGCTAACACATATATATGGAATCTAAGAAAAAAAAAATGTCATGAAGAACCTAGGGGTGAGAGGGGAATAAAGACACAGACCTACTAGAGAATGGAGTTGAGGATATGGGGAGGGGGAAGGGTAGGTGTGACAAAGTGAGAGAGTGACATGGACATATATACACTACCAACTGTAAAATAGATAGTTAGTGGGAAACAGCTGCATAGCACAGGTAGATCAGCTCAGTGGTTTTTGACCGCCTAGAGGGGTGGGATAGGGAGGGTGGGTGGGAGGGTGACGCAAGAGGGAAGAGATATGGGAACATATGTATATGTATAACTGATTCACCTTTTTATAAAGCAGAAACTAACACACCATTGTAAAGCAATTATACTCCAATAAAGATGTTAAAAAAAAAAGGTGTTATGATTCATGTCTGGAATGGAATTCAAAACAGGTACCTATTCTACTTGAAAATTTCATTCCTACAACTTAATTTGGGAATAAGTGGTCAGAACTGCCATCTCTCTCCCTCTGTCTCTCTGTCTCTCTCTGTCTCTGTCTCTCTCGCTCTCTCTCTCTCTCTCTCTCTCTCTCTCTCTCTCTCTCTATATATATATATATATATATATATTTATATTTATCACATTGACACAGCCACAGTGTGTGTTCTCCTCACCCCAGCCAATCTCTGGGAAGACTGACCTTCTGCTCTCCAGCTAATTAAATTCATGTCCCAGGCAAAGTCCCGCAGTCTATGAGGGCTGCCTGGGCATCCATGAGCTCTTTGAGGTCCAGCCTCCATGTAAGCTATTTTGTATCCCAGCAACAAGCAGTCAGGTACCTAACAGGCATTCAGTAGAAGTGTAGGGAAATGAGGAACTTTCTCTAGCCTCCTGTAATCACTCCCCTGCTTATTAACTCTAGTGTGCTTGGTGTCGGTACCACTCATTTAAACACTAATGTACCTCTGACATTGTTCATTAGCCTCTTTAAGACTGATTGTTTTATCCTTCCCATCCAGGCTGCCAGTTCCTTGAGGAGAAGGATAGTGCTATATTTTTTTCTCCATATTTCTCTCTAATGCTTAGTACAGAGATGGTGCTCATAAATATTGTTGATTTAAACAGTTCCTTTTTGCTTGACAGCAGTTTCTGTTGGAAACCAGTTTAGAGAACTGATTGTGCAGAAGGCACAATTTTATTGTAAGTACATCTATTAAAAAAACTGTCTGACTTCTGTGCATTTCAAATGGAGAGAGAAATTGTTATCAGCCAGTTGGTGCTTAGTTTGGTTCAACCACATTTACTGAGGAGTTGCTTTGCACCTACTACTGAACCAGGCAGTGTTCCTGCCTCACAGGAACATTCTGAAATGACAGGAGGTGTCTTGCTGCCTACCCTTGCCCTGGGGATAATGCTTGTCCTCACCAATGGGTCATAGATGACCAGCGGGCAGTGTACACAGTTCCAGCCACCTGGCCTGGACCTTCCTGGATGGTGACTTGGACCTGCAGCTTACCTAGTGCAGACCCCTTCTGGGTGGTGCCAAATTGCTGCCTCCTCGCCCATCCTTCACCCTCCTTTGGGAGCCAGAAGAGATTTGGCAGTGAGTTAGGTGACTTGACTCTGAAAAGTCTGCACTGTGTCTTTTCAGTAAACTTCAAAGTTATTGGCTTAAGAAGTAATGTGCAAAGGGGAAATAAACGCTGGTAAGGCTAATAACAGGGATTTCAAGCTGTGATTTAACAAACCAGTCACAGAGTATTCACGTGTTCATTCACTGGCATGTTCTGTGGCAGGAGCACCCCCGTCCTGCCTTCCCCCGGTTCCAACTGTTGTGCCGCCGCGGGATTTGGTCTGAGCCTGGGCAGAGCCCCCCTTTAAGAGCAGCTCTCCAGATTCTATCACAGCAAGAGTCTGCTGGAAGTGATTCTTGCCTTCGCGTCGCACACAAAGGCGAGGAGCTCTTTAAAGGGACCTTCCTGCTCCTGCGTGCAGCTGCTAACCCGTGTTGGTGCGGACACAATGACCCAGGCTTCCGCCTGAAAATGAGTGGGGAGGGGTCTTGAGGAGCCCCCACGACCTCCCGGAGTGGGGCAGGGAGGGAGCTGACAGCCGGAGTGGCTGGAGACCACCGGTCCCCAGGGAGCGGCTTGCGATTAGCTGCTTCTTGGGATGCTCAGCGCGCCAGTAGAGCATCCTGCCTGTGGTCCAGAGGGTGCTGGCGGCGCATCTTGCGGTATGCCTGCGTGGATTTGAGCCATCGCCCAGAGGCGAGCCCGCATTCAGGCACCGCGGACAGGCTCCTGGCAGGGCTGCGTTCAGTCAGCACAAATGCTTAGCTCCAGGCGTCTGCCCAAGCCTCCCGACTACATGGATTTGGCTGTTTAATCAACCGAGATTACTGCCCGGGAAGATTTGCCAGTCTGATCCGCGCTCCAGCTGCCGTGACAACTTCAGGGCTAGCTGTTTACTTCTCTCGGTGCCTGGGACTCTGTCCTGCACCGCAGTCACTGCTGCCACTTTCCCTGGCTCTGAAGTCAGCTGCAAGGACTCCCCGGCCCCGAGGAAGGGGGAGCAAGGAGGGGTTAAAAGACAAGCAGACCCTCCCAACTGCTCGACCTCTCTTGACTGCTTGTGTTCCGGGGTTCTGAGAGGGACCGTGCACTGCCCGGGGAAGCAATGCAAGTCTCCATAGCCTGCACAGAGCATAATTTGAAGAGTCGGAATGGCGAGGAGCGACTTCTGAGCAAGCAGAGCTCCACCGCCCCCAATGTGGTGAACGCAGCCCGGGCCAAATTCCGCACGGTCGCTATCATCGCACGCAGCCTGGGGACCTTCACCCCTCAGCATCACATCTCTCTCAAAGAGTCCACCGCAAAGCAGACTGGCATGAAATATAGGTATGGATGTAAGATTCTCTCTCTCCTGGGTTTCCGTGTTCTATACAGGTACAGTGGAGACAGTTCAGTGGTTTTGAAAAGTGACTTACTCATTGGTGGGCTGCTTAATTTAGAATTCTCAGGTGTCTTTAAAATAGCTCCTTAGGAAAACCCAAGGTGGTTGTGTTGTGTTGTGTATGTATAGGATTTAAAAACTGTGGCCCATTTTGTATATTTTAAAGTGTTATGAATACCTTAGGAGCCATATGACTTCCAGTCTGCAGAGAATAACACAGCTGCTGGAAACTGGTATTGAGATCAGGGCAGCTTTTCAAGAGCAAATGTGCTTGTCCTATTTTATGGTATAGACTGTAGTTTCTGTGATTATACTATTAAAAATAGTTTCTATCTAGTACTGTATAATTTATCTTTTGAAAGCCCAAGGTAACAAATGGTATGAAAGCTTTTAAGGAAGTTTTGTTGCAGGGAAGAAACACCTATAATGGTAAGTTAGTTTGAACACTGACATACTTAAACCTAAATTACTGCTTGAAATACAATGCAGACCTTGTTGTGAAATATGGAGAAAAAGTCAATTGTTGTAATACCGCTGGTTTCTTCATACATTTTTAAGCTCCCTCTTCCTCTATGTTGCTTTCTAGAGTTGGAAATCTTCCTGGTAATGGTTGATATTCTCTTTAATAGGGAATGACTGAAATTCGATAAGTAGAAAATTCCATTATTCAATTCTGTGACTCCTGCCTCCTTATTGTATCTGCTTTGTGCTGAGTCTCCCTGACTTTATTTCTTTAAAACTACTGTGCTTCTAGTCTCTAAAGGTCTTTGCGTATGTAGAGAAGAGCTTATGGTGCATCTCCCAAAGGCTTTGGTGACTCTGGTTTGCAGATATGACTTTGTCCATTATTTATATTTAACTATTCCTCATCTTTGTTAGGAACCAGGTTTTAGGATATAAGGAACTTAATGCAATTAAAATAAGGCACACCTAAGACTATGTTTCCCATGTGAGGTTTCTGAAATAAGCATTCAAACCAATTTCTATAAAAGTTGTCCTTGAAAAAGTTTCTTTGCAGAGTTAAGAGGAAACTTTAACAGGAAATCTCATTGAAAAACACCAAGCACTATTGTTTTGGTATATTTTTGAGCCATTAAGAAAGAAAGCCATGAATGGGGTGGATGGACCCACTAAAAATTATAGCTAAAGCTCTTTGCCCCAACTGCAGTACGATGCAAGCAGCTGACTCCAGGCAATTCCTTGAAGTGTTATCAGTGTGAGAACCTCTGCTTTTCTTGATATTTCCATGGTGGAGAATGGGACCCCATGACAGGTTGGTAACTAGGACTGCAATCTCGAATGCATTGGCATTTTCTATTGCTGCTTCTGTGGCACACACCCAGCCCCTGCCCCGTGGCCATGGCGTTGCTCTGCATGCAGTTCAGCTGGCCAGATGGAGATGGAGAGGAGCTGCTGCCTTCCCGGGCAGGGCCCCTGGGAATGAGACACTCAGGGTTAAGGCAGATCACAGAGGTGGTTTGAACTGTGGCCTCCAGCAGACCTTGAGCTTTCTTTTTGTAAACCAGAAGGAATAAAAAGTAACACCCTTAATTTCTTGTGGCAGAGTTTCATACTTGCTTGTGGATCAGTGTATTGGAAGAGTTTGGTCTTATAAAGGCAGGAGATTTCCATTAAGTTTTTTCTGGTAATACAGCTCAGCTCAGATTAGATGGTAATTATCTCTCTTTACCAAAAGCTCAGTGTGTAAGATTCACTTGGGCATCTTTCATTACTGACAACTAAAGACAGCTCTTTTCTGACAAAAAGCTAGCCATCTGCAGTCTTCAGGATAACTTGAATTATTTGTTGTTTATGGTGACTGGACAAGGTGCCTTGTTTCCACTCCCCCTCTTATTCTGAATTGTTCCATTGATGACAGGCCGGTGGCTTTGTGTGTTTGTGTAAGTGTGACTTAACCCCTTTCTCTTTCAATTTCAAATTCTACTTAGAGTGACCTTTAGGAAAGAGATTAGGAGGTTATACCAAATGTACACTAAGACTTTCTTAGGGTTGAAGAAAGAAAGAGAGAAAGACAGAAGTGGGAGGGAGAGAGACTAACTAATACACTTTATAAAAATGTCAGAAATATTTTTATGAGCTGAGTTATCTTTTTCTTTGACATTGATGTCACTAAAATATAATGTGCATGTAGGGACTATTTATTAATGATAACAAATAGCAAAACATAAAAAATAATGCCATCATGTTGGGGAGGTAATTGGCTTGGGTAAATAATCAGGAGAATGCCTGAAGGAACTAAAATCAGTGGCTAATTGTGTTTACAATAATATTCTCATCCTTGAAAATGATTTCCGTATGCATAACTTAATCTGGGATCCATGAATCCTATAGAAAATAAAAAATATAGTCTTTCTGTGTGTATTTTTGAGGAGAGGGTTCATAGCTTTGGTCAGAATTTTAAAAGTGTCTACCACTGAATAGTGGTCAAAAAACCGTGTTGTGGAGTGAAGAGGTATTCATTTAGTCAATAAATATTTACTGAACACCTGTTTTGTATCAGGAACCCTATTAAAACTGGGTACAAAAAGGTGCAGAAACCAGACAATGTTTGGGGCTTGCATTCTTGGGAAAACAGACCATGAATAAGAAAACACACAAATACATAATAATTATCTACTATGAGATATTCTTATGAAAGTCATATTTTGGGGGGTCATAGTCATAGCTCAGCCAACCTGTTTGTCCATTTTGAGGTTACCATCTCTGTTTCAGTTCCAGCATTATGGTTGCATCTTGGGTCATGAGTCATTGTGCCCATATTTGCCACCTATTTGCCATCCCAAGGACTTTGTTCAGGTTCCATCCTTGCTGTAGGGTGCTACCTGGCCATTGAGGACCTACTTATAACCCTGATAAATGAGTAGAATGCCTTCTACTCATTTAATACCTTATGATTTTTAAAGCACAGCTCTCATATCATAGCCTGTAATTACCATCCATTAATCAGGAGCTCATGAACTTGGGATTTTAGAAAAAATTAATATACACTTGTATGGAGTATCTGAATTCTGCAAGAATAAAATACTCAAAGCCACTATTACCGTCACATCAGCATTGTGCAAGAATCTTGCATAAAATTAACTATTGTTTCAAGGCTGATGATGAGAAAAAGAAATCCCCTAGAACAATCTGCTATTCAAATGTCACTGTCAGAGCAAGAGAACAAGATTCCACCTACCATTTATCTTGGGGACTATCTTGTGTGTAAATAACACAGGACTATTATGTTTCTTATACTTGTGCCTTGTTAATACATGAGAGGTCCTTTATTTTAGTTTTGCATATATTTTTAATACTAGAGTTCATCATACTGTGTTAGAGTTTGTTGTATACTCTCCGACCATATATGATAGATGTATACATGATATATATATACATGATAGATATCACATAAATGTAAGTACATATGTGAACTTTTTATCCTAAGAAAGCCAAATCACTCAGAACACAGGTTAAGCCAGATTTGTTTGGTTGTTTTTGCTTGTTTGATGGGTGTTTTTTTAAAATAACTTTTTAGAATGATCTAGCTACTAGTGTTGGACATGATCTCAGAGCTTTTGATATTCAGAATTGAGCACATTTGTACTGAGCTACTCCCCTATTCTAAAATTGTTACTTTAGTTCCAGAACAAGTTGAATATCAATGAACCCAATTTCATGAAGAAAAATTTTATCTGTTATATTTATATTATATCAATATAACCTTGTCTTATATAGTTGCATAAAACATGCTTTGAAATTCTTAAGAGAATTATTTACAAAAAGGAAACTGAGCAATAATCTTTAACTCCACTAGAAAACTTCTCTTTTTTTTTTTTTGGAGTAAATCCACTTACCACTTTTGTCATCATTAAATTTTTTTATTCAAATAATTATAGATCACAGGAATACACACACACACACAAAATGTACAAGGAATTTTGGCGTACCCTCAATCATGTTTTCTCCACTGGGAATATCTTGTATAACTATAGCGCAACATCAAATCTAGTAGACTGACATTGGTACAATCCACAGAATTTATTCAGATTTTACCAGTTATACATGTATTCATGTGTGTGTATGTTTCTATGTTTATGTAATTTTACCACATATAGAAGTTTGTGTGACTACCACCACAATGAAACATTAGAATTGCTTCATCACCACAAGGCTCCCTCATACTACCTCTTTATAGCCACATCCACGTACTCCTCCCCAGTCCCTAATCCTCAGCAACTAGTCTCTGATCCATCTCTATAATTTGTTTCAAGAACATTATACAAATGGGATCATACAGTTTATCATATTTTGGGAATTGGCTTTTTTCCATTCTGCATAACTCTCTTGAGACTTATCCAAATTGTGTGTATCAATAGTTCATTCCTCCTTCTTGCTGAGTAGTAGCTCATGGTATGTATGTTTCACAATTTTTTTAACCATTCAGTCACTGAAGAGCAATCAGGTTGTTGTCATCATTAGATAACTTCAGATACAATGTTATTCCCAAATTTCTTCAGTGCCATTCTGTAGCTCAGGGGATAAAATCCAGACACCTAACATGGTACCTGAAGTCCTTCATGGTCTAGCTTCCATCATGCTTTACAGTCACCACTCTTTGTTCTTATTTTATCTCTGTCCACTTGTTTTATCAGAAGTACCTACTTGAGAGAGGACTCCTTATAGTACACTGGACCTTCTTGGTTTTTTTGTGCGTCTGTATCATTTTCCATGCTGGTCCTTCTACCCTGGAATTCTCCTACCTTACTTGAACCATTAGGCAATCTCCTATGCATCCTCCAAGACCCAACTCTAGCCTAACCTTCTCTGT
Source organism: Globicephala melas (assembly GCF_963455315.2). NCBI lineage: Eukaryota > Metazoa > Chordata > Mammalia > Artiodactyla > Delphinidae > Globicephala > Globicephala melas. The sequence goes on along the minus strand of NC_083317.1, from coordinate 107,979,115 downwards.
GAAACCTTCCTTGGCTCCACCCCTTATAGCATTAAATACTTGTTCTTTAGTGCCTCCACTGCATCAGATTCTTACTTCTGATATGGAAATTATTGATTGCATAGTGTTGCTCTTATCCATTTACATCTATATCTTCCCCATTAGTCCGTAGCAGCTTGAGGTTTGGATTTTGCTCATCTCTGTAACCCCAGAGTCTAACCTGGCACGTGGCACATAATAGCTACTCAATAAATGCCTGGAAAATGTATGACTACATATGTGGGACACTATGTGAAATGCTGTGGATACAAAGAGTCCTCTCTTGGGTAGTTCCTCTCTTGGTTGTTTACAGTTTAGTGTGAATAGATATCTACACAAAAAGGTTGCATATGTTAAGTGATACAAAGAAAAACTGTTGCTGTAGTTTGAGGAGCCATCATTCACCAAGGGCTGTAGGAATCAGGGATAGGTTTCATGAGAAAGATCAGGGAAGCTTAATATTGAGAAAGGAGAAATACCAAGATGAGCAGAAAGGAGGAGGAGAGCAGACAGACTGCAGCAGCGGGAATAGCCTGTCCAAAGACTGTGCCTGCTGTGCTGAGAAATCATGGAGTAGGGCAGAGGGTTCATACAGGGAAGTGGTGAGAGAGCATCTTGTAGAGGCAAAGAGGAGTCAGATATGATACATTGGAGGTCAAGGCAACACAGTAAGACATAAGGTGAGCATCAGCAATGGAAGAACCATTTCAGATTTTTAAACAAGGTATCTGGTTACAAAGTTCTATTAAGGAATTAATCTAGCAGCTGTTAAAAAGAAATCTAAGAGTTGTAAGTTTGAAACAAGAGAATTTATGTTGAATTCCATAACACTCTGTATTTTCCTATAGAGAATCAAGACTACGTAGAAAAGACTCAGACCAGATGCCTTTCCCAGGCTCTTCCTTCCCTAGCCTCTTTATTAAAGCACACGTCTCATCCACCATTCTTTACCTCCCACGAATGGTGGGCAGATTTTGAATCAAAGCAATTGAAGTGAAAGATCAACCTTGTCAGCTGATTACGTAAAAGGCACTGAATATGTGTGTGTGAGTGAGTGTGTGTGTGTGTGTGTGTGTGTGAATTTGCTCGCGAGCCTCCGCATGGGGAAAAGTGGGAGGAAATAGGTGGGCTGAAGAGGAGGAAGGGGAGCAGTGCCAGCTCTGTGGCTGTGTTTCAAATAGAAATATCTGATTTTAGTCCAGAGAAGAGAGCAGCTTGGTTATTTAAAATGTCATTTTCTTGGGTAAAGATTGCCATTGTCATTTTCACTTACACCCATGGGTGTGGGCTTTCCTCTCTTCCTCAAAGCAAAATGGTGAGAATGGGAGGTGGAGAAACCTTCCCGAAAGTTAGTTGCTGATTCAGTCTCATAGAGTTTATTCCACCTCTGCAAAGCACCAGCCAGAAGTCTGGCATCCATGGGATGGTGAGAAAATGGTAGGAGGGGAGGGAGCCTCCTGGAAGTTGTTAGGCAAACGTAGTTCCAGTTCTGCCATTCTGGAAGTGTGTGTGTGCACGATATGTGCATGTGTATGTGTGTGCACACATGCAAGTGAAGGAATCTATCCAAAGTGTTTCCAGAAACAGCTTGTCTTCTAGCTGAGATCTTCAATTGGGTTGCTACAGATGGAGCCCTTAATCCCAAATCCATTCAGTGACCCTCTTTAGAAGTGCGCTCATTTTATAGACATTCTTTTTTTAAAAAAATTTTCTGTAAACATTTGCACTTGTGGTAATTTGAGAAATGTTCTGACAGAAGAAGAAAAAAAGTCCCATTACATTAAAAAGGAAAGTCAGATTCATGTTTCACTTTGATCTTTTAAATTCATTTCATCAAATGCATAGTTTATCATTAGTATATGAATTCATGAACAGATGAGATTTTGGACCAGTGAATCTGATCAAAATATGGGACTCTTGGTTTCTTTGAGTATTCTTCAAAACTTTTTTTTTTTTGGAGAGAATACCACTTTATGAGAATTGAATTCACAAGCATTGATTCATACTTTTCCTTATAAGAATTTCAAAGCCATTCTGAGAAATAGTCATCAGAAATAATAAAAAATGATTTGATGTTGCAAATTAATCATGCTGTATGCTTACAAATATTTCTACAACCAGTTTTCCACTCTTTTCAGAATTAGAAAATAGAGTGATGGAGACTGAAGGATTTAAGGCCAAAAAAGTCTTTCAAATTTCCATTTCAATATTCAGAAATTTTAATCCTATGTAATCACTAGAAATAAGTGAGTTAGCAGTGGATGTTGGCATTGAGGAAACTTCAGATTCCATCTAGTTCAGTCACATCACTTTGTACAGAATGACCAGTGCCTTGGTTAGAGTTACTCAAGGAGCTGATGAAAGGGTCAAGGCCAAACTCAGGTCCTGACTCCAAGAGCAGGATTCCTTATGCTCTGTTAGCTTCTATGCTGCAGCTCCTTGATCATGCCCCATTTTTTAACACAGGAAAAAAGCACAGTGCATGAAACACTTCTAGAAGGGACAATTCCTTTCTATACGAATGCGCAGTCTGCGGTTCAAGCTTTTATCTCTAGAAGAAGCAAAGCCCTGCTGTGCACTCAGAGAGCCAGACCCGCTTTCTTCATCTGCTGCTGAGTCGTGAGGACCCCAAAGTGCCCCCGCGGCAGCTCTCTACTTGCACATATTCTGAAGCTGGACATAAATTAACTTTCAGATGATAGTGTGCTTGGTGTCACAGTTTCTAAATAAATGGTGTGTCAGAAAGAAATCTACAAGCCCATGGGCACAGATGATCGGACAGGGCTACATATCAACCCTGGATATGAAATGCTCTTTAGGGCATTCAGCACTGAACATACTTCACTCTCCTCCATGCTTTGAGAGATTACTTTGAAAACTTGTTCCTGAGAGTCAGAATCAAAATACATTTAAAAACCCTCCTTGCAGGTTGATTTTCAGTTACTCAGATTGGAAACAAAAACAGAAGCCCAGCAGTGATTTTTTTTTCTTGGAATTGACAACTAGGGAGGACTCTGAGAGCCCTCGCACAGGCCATCTGGTCCAGCCCTCATGAGAAATCTGTCCTGTTTTTCCAGTTTGCGCTGTGCAGCAACTACTTGTAAAGGCCCCTGAAGAAATACTGTGTAATCTCCTTTCACGGCAGTCATGAAAAAAATTTTGGCTTTTCTTTCTAAGAATTAGAATCATTTACTAAGCTCTGAAATCCTCAGAGGAAGAATAAAGTGAGGGCTCTTTGAATTCTTGTCTGTTGTCTGGACCTTAACAAAATCAGGTTGAAAATGATGATAGAAGATTGAGAGGCAAGAAAGCAAGGGCCCAGCAGTGAGGCAAGAGGGGGAACCCAGTGGTATGCCGGAGGCTCCCAACCTCCTGTTGACACTTGGGGAGGGAGATTTCTTCCCATTCTGGTACCAGCACCTGCTCACCTGGCCTGAGTGTTCTGCTGCTAAACCATCCAAGCGTAAAAAAAAAAAACACGTCACCATGAGAAAATTCCTTCTTGCAATTGACTCAGCTCGTTTCAAGCTGCATTGGAAGCTTCTTGGCCTGTACTCAATTGAAAGGAAAATGAGCTAGCCATAATTTCCTGCCTTGTAAGTCTTCTGCTACTTGAAAACCATTATTATGACTCAACCTTCTAATATCTATGATGGTTCCTCCTAGATTTAATTTTCTTATTCCCAACTGTAATTGTGACTCTCATCTAAACCCTCTATAACATACTACATCTCTTTTAAGTCATCCAGAGCTGGATAAAATTTCAAGAAAAGGTCTAGACTTTTCAGTACAGAATCACAAGATTGCCTTAGAACAGAAACATGCTCTGTCCCCTTGTCTGCATTCCATGGTCATGCTTACTATTTTAGAAGAAAAAAGTCATTTTTAACATTTTGAGCCAGTCTTTGAAAAAATTGCTCTGAAACATTTTTAAACATTCTAACCTATTTATTTGAATAATGGAGGATCACTCCGCTTATATGTAGCAACTCTTAGGAGATCATCAGCTCTGTACTTTTTAATGGTGACAATTGAAGTCTCTTGGGTTAAAGAAATATGAAAAGTTCAGATCTGGCTTATAGGTTTCAATAGCAGTTGAATATCCAGGTAGAAAAACTAACAGCTTGTAATATGATTAGTTTGCCTTTTGATTCACTCTTACAGAGTTTTTTTTTTAATCGAGCAGGTTTAAATGTAAAGGCAACTGTGCATGGCTAGTTTTATTAACAGAAGATATTTATTGTATTGGTAATCAACATCTTCCAAGACAGTGCTCCTGAAGGGACTTAACTGCAGGAAATTCCAAGCACAGTGTTCTCCATGATGAGTTTGTATCTACTGGAAAGCCCATCTGCTTTGACAGAGCTCTTATATAAGAAAAGTGAGTTTTTCTCTGAAGAACATATGCTATTAAAGCACCCTCTTTTCCATTTCTTTGAAATTAACTTCCACTTTAAACTTGATTTTTATGTTATATGGTTTTTGTTGTTAGTATCTTTGGCCTGAGACCACAGCAACAAGCTCATTATAAAAATCAGTTGAGTAAATAGCATGGCTTTAATGAATACTATTCTCTCTCAATCAGCAAAGAATTCCTCTGAGGCATTTGGTGAAAATAGACCTTTTGACTCACTCCTTCTCCATTTTCTACCTCTATATGAACAAGTACTTCTGCATTATGGAGTTTTTGCACTTAATGAAAAGAGTGGACATGCTCAGAAGATGTCTTCATCTGATTCTAGAGGGTTTTCATCTTGATGGAAAGCATACTTGTTCCATTCTGATGAAGAGAAAATAAACTACTCAAGGAGACTCAAATAGAAAGTGGGAATTGGGAACTTCATGGTTAACATACAACTTCTCACTCAATAGTGGCTTATCTTTCATTTCCAAAGAAGTTTAAGGTTTCAGTTACACTCAAATACAGTTTTTCCAAAAGCAATCTTCTGGAAATCAGGAGGCTTGGATATCTTAGTCCATAAAAACACAGGATAATTCCTTAACCAGAGAAGCAAGTGTATATTTGCCTGAGGAGTCCAGACTCCACCAGATGTTTCCTGAGGGCTTCATCAGGACTTTCTGTGGTCCTATATCAAAACAGGAAGTAATTTAGAAGGGGATATGGCAAGTATCTTTAGGAAACAAAAGATGAGCATTTTACACTGTAGTAGTTTCCTATTGCTCCTGCAACAAACTACCACAAAGTTAGTGCCTTAAAACAACACAAATGTATTCTTTCACAGTTCTGGAAGCCAGAAGTCTAAAAATCAAGGTGTCAGTAGGGCTGTGTTCCTTCTGGAAGCCTCAAGGTAGAAATTATTTTCTTGCCTTTTCCAGCTTCCAGAAGCCACTTGCATTTCTTAGCTTGTGGCTCCTTCCTCTATCTTCTAAGCACATCTCTCCAACTTCTGGAGACATCTCACATCTCCTCTTTCTCACTTTGACCCTCCTGTCTTCCTCTTATAAGGACTGCTGATATAACATTAGTTCCAGCCGGATAATCTAGGATAATCACCCCATCTCAAAATCTTTAACTTAATCACATCTGCAAAGTCCCCTTTACCATGTAAAGTAATATTATTCACAACTTTCCAGAGATTAGGGTGTGAACATCTTACAGGGGCCATTATACAGCTTACCACATGTATCATGAAAATATGTTATGCAAAAGAGGGGAGAGTAAAGGAAACGAAAGTATCAAGCATTACATCCTCATTACTTTCTCTAGCATCTAAGACTCATTCAAGTGAGGCAAGATACCAAAAGGAATAATGAGGTAATGGAAAATGCAGGGCACGGGAATTTTCTCTGTGTAAGGTTACAGCTTAGGTTTGAATCAGAATAAAAATTCGTATTTACAGTGTGTAACTTCAGTGTGAAAAAGTTTAAACAGTTTTATCTTGACCTTGACAATTACTATAATGGCAGCTATTGCCTGAATCTGCTCTGCTTCTTAGGCCCCTTAATGAAACATCTGCCAGAAATATTCCTTTTTGCTTTTTTTTTTTAAATCCCAAGACCTAAGTACAAATTTGGAAGTGGACAATAATAGAAAAGTCAATGGATAGCCATAAAGATCAAGCTGTAATTAAAATTCCCATGACTTCAGAAATATATATCCGCTTCCAAATTTCATGACTGTAATCAGTGAGCTATGGAATCTTACTCCTTCTGAACACCTGGGGTGTGTGAGCCATGGCAACGCCTCTTTCATCCTGATGTGATGCATCTGTGAGGCTCTGTGCGCCTCATATAATAGAACTTAACCTTTCCATAAAACTCATACTGTCCCCGCCTCCTTAATGTTGTCAATTAATGGTGGTGTTGGGGAGGAGGAAAGTAGGAGTTTCTTGCAGGGAGGTGAAATTCTTTTTCTGAATCCTTCTATTAAATATTATTCTCTTGAAGCCATTAGGTTGGCCAGTCATTTTATTTTAATCACAAAGATGCTTTTATTCTTATTCATAAAATTTGTACATATTCTGATACAAATTTTCAAATGTTTTAACTCTCATGCAATTTTCCTCTGTGAAGCTTGGTCTCACATACCAGTAGGAGTATCTGGTTGTTTCTTAGTTCTCTTCATCCCTTTCTAAGACCCAAAGCTCCTCTATCACTGCCTAGAATATTGGGCTTTGAAGAATTACACTCTTGATGCCAAATCATTTAAATCTGTATACCTTCTCTTGGCCTGCAAGCAGTAAGTACCAGATTGTATCAGATTTGGAGAGAAATATTAGTGGCTGCAGATCAAAGTGACTTAGAAAAGATTAATTTGGAATTCAGAAATCAGAAGAGTCAAGAGTTAAAACTCAACCTTGGGTTATGATTCCTTCACTCATGGCCAGATATTATTTCCTGGAGCCTTTAAGGGACACAATACTTGAGTGAGAGGGAAATGAGGAAATGAGCCCTTTGGGACCTTGCTGATTTTGGACTGCACTGCCGCACTGAACAACTATAGAGCTGGGATGCAAAGCATGGGTTAGAATGCAATGGAGGAAGTAATTCTATAATAGGAATGGGAAAGTATTGCTATAGAATCCCTTACAGGGCTAGACAATACCACATGCATTTTCAACTCAGTTGCACCATCTTTATATTGACATGACAGTGTACTTACAGCCACCAGTGAACGCCAAGCCCCTCTAGTAGTACATGGAGGGCAGGAAGGGGAGGAACCAGACCTATCCTTGATGCCCTCCAAATTATTGCCAACAGGGTCTGTATTCTCATTCAGAGAAGATATTTTCCTAATGCATATACAACAATGACAACATTGGTTAATGTTGACAGCAGAAAAGAAAAATAAACAAGTTGAAGTCTGTATATCTATTCCACCAATAAATTCTGCTTGATTACAGGTCATTGATGGCCACTAATGAAGCAAATGTGGTAAGTTTAATAAGTGTACTTCAGTTTTATTTGTTAGCAGGAAAGTAATATTATCATGTGACAGTACCATTGATCAAAGTATTTGACTTCTAATAATGATTAGTTTTAGAAGTAGAGACATTCATAAAATGTTAGTTTATAATTTTTCTTGTTTGTTACTCTTGCTAAGGATATTAGCCTGATGTATACCTACTTTGAGATGAAAATACCTTGGGGACAGGGTTTGACAAAGGACAATTACGAATTACCAAAATGTCTGAGTAACATCCTGTGCCACTAAAATCTTACTTTATGTTATTGCTTCACGTAAACAATTCAACCAAGGGATTGAAAGAGCTTAATTAGTATTATCTTTATCCTTGAGCAGAACTCTGAAAGGGGTTAGCAAGTAGTGTTATGCCCATTTTCAGTTACAGCAACTCAGGCACAAAAATAGAACATAATGACATCTTGTGCAATCCCAAATATTGAGCTTTAGGTTTCAACTCTAAGTTCAGACAGCTTCCAGCCAATTTTTTCTTATGGTGACCAGCATCTGTTTATGCCAGTCGTGATTCAGGACTAAAAGGAATCCAACATGAGCAAGTGACATTTCTGGGCAAGGTTCTATTTTCCCTTGTTGATATGAGCCATGGAATGGTCCAGGTGCCTGGTGCCATTCATCTTTACTCTGGCCAGAAAACCAGGGCAGAGTAGTGGTACAAAGAACACATATGCAGGAGCTCAGGGCTGATCCAGAATCCACAGGCTGATGGAAGGTTCAGCAGCCATTATGCTTATTTTTGGCAGTTCAAACTATTAAAAGTTTTCCTCAAAGGGAGAATAGGACATCTTCAGGTCTTAGTAGGTAAATTTATATATAGCTCAAGAAGGTAACAAGTATTTTAAAGATGAACTTTTGGCAAATATTTATCACACATATTTAGTCCAGCAAGGTGTGTGTGTGTGTGTGAGTGTGTGTGTGTGTTTAAGTTGCAAACACAAAGCGTGGAGTACTAGCAGTGAATAGCTCTGCAGGAGCATGCCCAGTAGCTCGAGGTACTGTAATACTCATTTACCCAGCTTTGTCTTTTTTTTTTAATTGAAGTATAGCTGATTTACAATGTCATGTTAGTTTCTGATGTATAGCAAAGTGATTCAGTTAAACATATATATATTCTTTTTCATATTATTTTCCATTATGGTTTACACAGGATATTGAATATAGTTCCTTGTGCTATACAATAGGACCTTGTTGTTTATCCATCCTATATATAATAGTTTGAATCTGCTAGTACCAAACACCAAATCCAACCTTCCCCCACCCTCATCCCCACCCACCTGCAACCACAAGTCTGTTCTCTATACCTGTGAGTCTGTTTCTGTTTTGTAGATATGTTCATTTGTGCCATTAGAGAGAGAACATGTGGTCTTTGTCCTTCTCTTTCTGACTTACTTCGCTTGGTATGATAATCTCTAGGTCCATCCATGTAGCTGCAAATGGCAGTATTTCATTCTTTTTTATGGCTGAGTAATATTCCATTGTGTGTGTGTGTGTGTGTGTGTGTGTGTGTATGTGTGTGTGTGTATTTACGTATATACATATATATGCCACATCTTCTTTATCCATTCATCTTTCAATGGACATTTGTTTCCATGTCTTGGCTATTGTAAGTAGTACTGCTATGAACATAAGGGTGCATGTATCTTTTCAAATTATAGTTTTGTCCAGATATATGCCCAGGAGTGGGATTGTACCTATCTTTGTCTTACTAACAAATTCCTTAATTTCTCTGTGCCCCAGTATCTGTAAGAAGGACCTCGTAATCCCTTATGTGGTTGCTTGGAAGATTGCATGAGATAATATATGTAAAGTACCAACTGTTATCCATTATAATTGTCAATAATATTGAAAACAAGGGGACAAGAATGAATGAGGCTCTATGGGCATATGGTGATACCACTGCAATAGATCTTTCTTTAAACTTTTTTTTTGGAATATTCATATTTTAATCAGCCTCAGTTGCAGCACAGTATCTGACATTTTGCAGATGATCAATAAAAGTTTGTTGGATGTATAATTGGATGCATTAATGAGCCAGTTTTCATCAGTTTCTAAGGCTTCTGTGGGATTGTATTACAGTGTAACTCCCTTGGCTTCCCCTGCAGGCTTCATTCTCTACCAGACTTGCCCTCTTCACATTCATGATGAGTTCTCTCTTTTGGAGGCAGGAATCCTGTTTGCTTTTGACCTTGGCTACTGAAGAGCATGACCTATCCTTGCTGTCCCCTACTATTTCTGTTATATCTACTTACACACAGCCTTGTACCGGAAAAGAATGTAAGGTGGTTCCCAAAATGGCATGGATTACAACTGAAAAAAGAAAACTAAAATGACAGAGTAAAGACAGGGATCATGGATGCTTGTAACCATTCGTCCTAAAGCATGCACATTCCTTGAGAAACCTCCGCCAGCCATGCACTGTGTTGCTCCAAAAGAGAAAAGTGCAGCTATGTGCAGAGTCCTGGGGGGAGGATTGTGTGGGGACTACTTGAGTCTTTGTTTTGGTTGGTTTTCTGCTAAGAATGTAGTCTGCGTAAGATGGTGATTCCCAAGTTATCACTTGATTCTTCACAAAGAAGGGGACAATGAAAACAAGGTGGTTTATAAAACTATAGTCCTTATGGTAGTAAACAGATTAAGTCATAAAAAGAATACCTGCATGCAAACCAGACTTTGTAGGGAAATTATTTATATTGATACATAATATTCACAGGTTTATATTGGTCAATTAAAAAATGATACCCATTCCAAAACTCCTTCAATGTGTGGATTTTGAACACATCATGCGCAGATGAAGCTGGCTGAGTCTACTCATGGCATATCCAGTCACTCTGGCCTTTTCTCAAGGGCTACAGCAGCTTGAGGGCCTGAATTCCTTAGGGGTCCAGGTCGCAGGGCCTCTTGAAACCCCAAGTCCAGGTCCACTCCAGCCACACTGAGCTACAACTCCAGCCACAGTGAGCTACAACATTTTCTTCTGAGATGCAGGAACAGAGACGGGATCTTCTGGTTTGGTTGCAATGGGGGCTTTCAGTATCCACTGTAAGATGTTAACATATGTGGCTTCTCCCCGCATCTCTCTGCTGTCTTTTCTCCATTCAAGCAAGTAGCTTACGCTTTCTTATTTGCAGAAAGTGTGATTTTGTTTCCCCAAACCTAAGTCTGTTAAAGAGAGTCAGGTTTGAGAGCAAAGCCATTTCCCAGATTAAGCTGAGATTCTGTTGGATCGGAGGTTCAGTGGAAGGTTTATGAGCCCATGAGTCTTGCTCCCTAATAGCATCCAAAGTACATGATAGGATCTCAGAGGAAATGGCCCTGTGGTATCAGAGAGACTGGGTCCCCAGACAGGGGTTCAGCTTCTCCCAAGATCTGTGAAGCAACCTGTGTGGCATCAAAGTAGCAGAGTCAAGGACCGTGTGGTCTGGGACAAAGGCTGTCTCTGGGGTGACAGTGGACAGATGACCAATGATGGGAGGGATTCCCTGATGCCTGGAAGGGTAAGACTGGGACCTTGGCCCAACCTCAGCAGCATGGAGAGAGCAAGAAGAGAGCCAGTATCATCTGAAAGTTAAATCTTCTCTCAGCTCGGCAGGAGGGGGTCCCTGAATTGAAATTAAGTGAATTTATAGAAAAATTTTATCATGCTGTATTTTGCAAACACCTAAGTTTGTGGCCTGAGATTCTTTGCTGCTTTTTGTACATTTTGGAAAGTGGACAAGTTGGACAGGGAGGACAATCCAGGCACCGTTTCAAGATGGGAAACAAGCCAACCAAAGTAAGAAGGACAAAGAAGAGGACAAATGCTTCCTGCTACAGAGACATTAGTGTACAGGCTTCTCCCTGCAGAGACTACAGTGTCCCTCAGTATCCACTGGGAATTGGGTCCAGGACCCCCACAGATATGAAAATCCCAGGATACTCAAGTCCCCTATATATAATGGCCTAGTATGTGTATGCATATAACCTCACACCTCCTCCTATATACTTTAATCATCTCTAGATCATATATAATACATAATACAATGTAAATGCTATGTAAATAGTTGCCAGCATATGGCAAATTTAAGTTAAGCTTTTTAGAACTTTCTGGAATTTTTTAAGGAATATTTTTGATCTGTGGTTGGTTAAATCTGTACATGTAGAACCTGCAGATACAAAGGGCCAACTATATGTGGGTTTAAGAATGGCAGAAGTTATTTTTATGGAAATAGAGAACTTTTTTTATTTAGAAATATTTTCATTATTTCTTTTTGTTCTACCTTCTCAAGAATAGAAATTATTTATATAGTTAAAAATTTCCTCTTACCAGCACACTTATTTCTCAAAAGAATGATTAAATGGTTTCCACTTCTGTTTAGGACAAGAGAGAATTTTATTAAAATGAAAGCTGAGTTTCATAGTGCAGAGCCAAGTAGAAAGAGAAAATTAAGGGCTCTGAAGTTGTCTTGGTGCTGTTACCGCCACTCGAGGGAGGAGAACTGAGGCCAAGGAAAGTGCAGACGTATAGATAAGGCATAGCGATGCCATCTCAGGGAGGCTGTGACTGACCACATTATTATTAAAATACTGTGCAGTGTTCTAACCATGAAATAGCAGGAATTAGAGGACAGATCTGTCTCATTATTAAACAGTTGGCATTAAAGCTTTTTCATATGTAATTGTGATTATCCACAAAGTAGTAGGTATTTTACAGAATAAATAGTTCCTAGAAGAGCATTTCGCCCATATATATGGATCCTTAACTATTAAGGCTGATGGGATTTCAAATGAATGGATTCATTCAACAAACACTCCCTGAGCACCTGCTCTGTGCCAGGCACTGCTCTGGGTGTTGAGGATAAGGGGGTGAGCAAAATGGAGTCTGCCTTTAAAAAGCTTACATTTTAGAAGAGGGAGAAAGAGAAACAAAGAAGTAAACATTTAGCATATCAGGGGGTGAGACCAGCTATGAAGATAAGCATGGCAAGATGCAGAGGCTCCTGGAGGGTGCTATTTAAAGAGGGTGGACAGACAGAATGGCCATCATCAAAAAGTCTACAATTAACGAATGTTGGTGAGGATGTGGAAAAAAGGGAACTCTTGTACACTGTTGGCGGGTATGTAAATTGCTACAGCCACTATAGAAAACAGGATGGAGTTTTCTCAAAAAACTAAACTACTGTATGACCCAGCAATTCCATTCCTGTGTATATATTTGAGAAAACCAAAAACACTAATTTGAAAAGATACATGCACCCCTATGTTCATAGCAGCACTATTCGCAGTAGCCAAGACATGCAAACAACCTAAGTATCCATCAACAGATGAATGGCTAAAGAAGATGTGATATGTATATACAATGTAATACTACTCAGCCATAAAAAAAGAGCAAAATTTTGCCAATTGCAGCAACATGGATGGACCTGAAGGGCATTATGCAAGTGAAATAAGTCAGAGAAAGACAGATACTGTATGATATCACATGTGGAATCTAAAAAAACAACAAACTACTGAATATAACAAAACAGAGGCAGACTCATAGAGAACAAGCTAGTGGTTACCAGTGGAGAGGCAGGGGAGGGACAATATAGGGGTGGGGAAGTGGGAGGTACAAACTGTTGTGTGTAAGATAGGTTCAAGGATGTATTATACAACATGGGGAATATAGCCAATATTTTGTAATAACTGTAAATGGAAAGTAACCTTTAAAAATTTCATAAAAATAAAAAAATTTTTTAAATGAAGAGGGTGGAAAGGGATGTCTGTTGATAACTTTTGATCATGGACTGGAAGAAGGTGAGAGAATAAGCCTTTTGAGTATCTGGGGGAAGATCAATCCAGACAGAGGAAACAGCAAGCGCGAAGGCCCTGAGGGCATTTGCTGCATCTGGGAACAGTTGAGAGTCCAGTGAGTTTGGAATGGGCCAGGGAAGGAGAGGAGCAGCCAGGAGCCAGATCTGGAGGGCCTCATGGGCCATGGTGAGAACCTTGGATTTAATTCTGGGTAAGATGGAGCCATTGCAAGATTTTGAGCCGAAGTGTGACAAATCTGTTGTAGGCTTTATAAAGATTGTTTGGGTATCTCAGTGGATAAGAGACTATAGGGTGCAAGTTAAGAGGCCAATCATGAAGATGCTGCAGTCATCTTCAGGAGGATGAAGGTGGCTGGAACCTGGGGAGTTAGGGATGGAAGTAGTCAGATGTTGGGTAGACAAGTCTGTGATGATAATGGGGATGTCCTCTTACATATGGAGCTTCTAGTCTGGATCTGTTCACTGTAGTACTTAGACTCAAGTTTGAATCCCAGCTCTGCTACTTATACTGTCTTTGGTGCTGGACTAGCTTTTCATCAGTCTGGATGATGACAGTATCTATTGTATAGGCTGTTAAGAGGATTAAATAAAGAGCTTAGCACAGCAGTGATCTTAACATTTCAACATTTTAACTCCATCCTGTTAATGTTAGGAAGCCTATGACGACCAAAAACGAGTATTATTGTGGTCATGTTTCTTTGTTCTGAATAGCTATTATTAAATGGACCACACGTTTTCAGTTGATGTAATATTTGAATTTAAGAAATACAGGGTATCAACATAAAAAATTGGAACATACATATGTATCCTGAGGATTCATTAACATTAGCTTTCAGATTTTCACTAAAAGTTATTTTTCGCTTTTAGTTAGGGATCCATTTCTTATTTTTCCTTATTTTTTCTCTTCCGAAGAGAAAAAAAACACCCCCTTTCCCCAAATTTCAAAACTGGAAAACCAACATTTCTTTAGGGATGCTAGCAAGTTACTTCTTCTTGCCTTGCCTATTTCTCTCTGTCACTCTACTGAGTTGCAAGCAATAAATTATTTTTTTAGAAAAAGGAAAACATCCAATCATATGTATATTTTATTCCCCTGATACCATTAATCTGGATTTTAATTCTGGATTACTTGAGTTTTTGATGACCAGAATTAATCTTGAATATCATGTATGTACAGCCTTATAGGTCAGCATGTGGCTTCTGCCCTCTCTGTTTCTACATGGCAGTGGGTAGCCACCACAGGTTGCCACAGCACAGGCTCCTGAGGTCTATAGCTCCTGTTGTTCCCCAGTCAAGTCAACAAGTCTATATCTAGTCCCTGTCTATTATGTTCATAGCACCCTGGTAGGGTCTGTGCATAAAGAAAAGGAAATACTGAACACTGCTTGTTCTTTAAGGATCATCTCAGTTTTACCTTACTGGGGAGAAAAAATTCACCTGCTTAAATGAATTGAGAACAATAACAGTAATGTAAAATAGATTACTCAGTAGAATTATAACAGTATATCAAGTTGAATGTTATAAACCATAGATCCCAACTCACCCAATTTTTGAGGTCAGCGTCAAAGAAAGAGGAGTTAGCTGACCTGTTCTCACAAAAGGAGGAGCCAAGAGAAGGCTGGAAGCCCCCAATTTTCCTGCCATCTTGTGACCAACCTGGTCTATTAAGTGTCACATGCCAGAGAATGAAGGAGCAGAAGACTATGGCTTCACAATTCTAGGAACTAGAGAGAAAGCTAGGTGCCTAGTGCAATGTTTCCCATTGCTCAGGGATTGAGATTAGTCCCATACACACTGTACAGTCCTGTACAACTGCCAAGTACGGTGGTCAACCATGTCCCTCAGGGCTTGCTGAGAGGTGGGATTTCAGCAGAACCAGCCCTGGAACCATCTCTACCAGCTGCTCACCCAAATGAATATAGAGAAGCCTACTAGGGAGAGAATGAGAGGTCTCCTTGTAAAGTAGTGTGGTGGTCTTCCTCCTTTCACTAATGCCCTACAAGGGAATGGGGTATTTCACCTCCCACCCCAAAGCCAAGAGGGAGACTCCAGGAGAATCAGTCATCAACCTGCCAAACTGTCCACCATCCTCAAAATCAGGGACAGTGATGGATGCCATTCTGATAGTTATCAAGCCACTGGCAACTGCCAGGGTGTGGAGGAAAGATCAGGGGAGAGCTGGCTGGTACGACCTGGGGCAAGGGCATGAAGGGGCATAAAAGGGTGTGGGGCAGCAGTTAGGCCCTAAACGTGGAGGGGACAGGAACTCTCCGTAAGCAGAGAAGCAGGGAGAGGGCTCTCTCTTCCCTCGTTCTCTTGGATTAGCACCAGGAGAAACATGCAAGGAAGAGAGGGGAGAGGTATCCAAGGGGCGGAAGGCCTCCATCTTCCTCCACTCTCATGTGCCAAAAGTGTCTTGACTAGGGTAGGGTCAGGGAAGGGGAGGGAAGAGAGATGTGAATTAAATATGAGGTAGACATTTTAAAAGGAGCAGGTCTGAGTCTAGAAAGTGTTTTAAGAAAAGTGCCTAGAAAGATACGGAATTGAGCCAACATAGCCTCATGAAAAACATCACCCAGTGAAGGAGGTGGAGCAGGTCAAGCAGTAGAGTTGGAAGCAGTGACTGGGGAAAATGTTTATAATCCAATGAGGTAAGAGTCTGTGTGGTGGGGGGGCAGGCAAGGGAGAGGTCAGTTTGACCAGAGAGGTATCAAGAAGACTTCAAGGAGGCGGCGCAGCTTAAGTCCTCTATTGAAGGGTGGGTAGTTGATGAGTGGAGCTGGGAGAACAGGTGAGCCATGTGGGGTGGTGAGGGGCCCAGCCTGGATGAAGTCCAGCCTCAGGGAATGTGACGAGGCTGCACACCTGGACCAGAGGTACCTCAAGCTCCCTGGTGAGAAATTGGGGCTCAGCCAGAAAGCTGGCAGGTAGTCATTGCATGTCCTTTAGCACCAAGTGATGTGATAGGAAGAGTGCCTTAGGAAGATGACCGGTCTGTGAAAGACAGGAGAGGAAAAGGTGCCCTTAGGAAGCTATTCCACCCTCCGTGTGCGGGGCAGAGGGACTCAGAAGCATGACTGTGCCTTGTTACACCCGCACCTTTATCTAGCCCCATTTATTGACTACAGATAATGTAGTTGTGCACTTATGCACCCTTCTTTTCAGCATGTAAAGGGCTCACTGGGTAGAGAGGTGGGGGCTTGAAGCTCTGCAACCTGTTGATAGTTATCCGTACTGAAGCCAAGTCTCCATGTCCTCACATGTGCAGCGATCAGCTTTGGAAACCCCAAATGTGCAGCACATATTTGATTTATGCTACTTACTTTTCTCCTGTTATCTATAATTTTACACTGCTCTATGCATTAGTCACCATGGAAACGTGATGCTATGAGAACGGGTAGAACCAGTGACGTGCTCAATGGGATGGCAGTATTAAGGTGGTTTCACGTGACAGCTGGCAGTGTGGATGTCTTTGCTGAGTAAAGTAGGTGGCAGGTATTGTGACCACATTTATGTAGACTGTCACCTCTGGTAGGAGACATGGCTATTAAACTTAAAAAGAAAATAGGGCTACATCGTCACCTTGAAGAAGACCAGTTCCAGAGGTTTTAAATACAATGTAAAATGAACTATTGAGAGTACTAGAAAGAGGGAGACTTCTAATATGCTAAAACCAATCAAATTTCCCCAACATATGTGTACAAAAAAGAACTGTGGACATGTCAAATATCTCATAATAATGAGCGTAGTTCTATGTGTATTTGAATGGCCCAAACTCTACTGTGAAGAAATGGGATTATTACTGCAAGCTCAGAGGGTGCAGGTTGACTGTTCATTTGGCCCTTTCCCCATGGTTGTGGAAATTTCTCTCAAGGAAAGAGGAATGTCGGCAGCTGTCTTTTGGGACAGAAATGGCCCCAAGCCTGGCTCCAGCCAGAATGAGCCCTGAAGCCCTCTCTCACTTTGTGAGCACTCTGTTCCCTGCAGCTGAGTCTCCTTAACCCCTCACCCCACCCAGCATCTCTGACTGGGTCTTTTTTTGCTTCATGTTTCTATTTCTTACGAAATATTGACTATCTTACCCTTTCATGGCACCAGTAGCAAACAACATTTGCTCAAATCCATACACTCAAGTGAGATTCAGTGGAAGAATTTAAATAAATTCTAATTAACAGGAGACACAGTATGACTTGGGTATGTGTCTTACTGACTCACTGACATTTGCTGGATTCAGTGTTAAGATGGACTGGAACAAATCCACGTTGTTTGGTAGGAACTTCCTTTCTCCTTATTTTATTGGCTATGGTGGGGGGCTGGATAACGGCCTTCAAAGATATCCAAGTCCTAATCCCTGGAACCTGTGAATATTACCTTATATGGCAAAAAGAACTTTCAGATGTGATTAAGTTGAAGATCTTGAGATGGGGAGATTATCCTGGATGATCCCAGTGGATCTTAAATGTAATCACAACTATCCTTACAAGAGGGCGGCAGAGAGGGATTTGACTGCAGAAGGGTCATAGATAATGCATTGTGATGACAGAAGCAATGAGTGATTTGAAGATGTTATGCCACTGGCTTTGGAGATGAAGGACAGGGCCAAGAGTCAAGGAACGAAAAAGCTATAGAAGCTGAAAAAGGTAAGGAAATAGATTCTCTCGTAGGGTCCCCAGAAAGAACCAGCCCTGTTTTCATCTGGACTTTAGCTCAGTAAAACCGATTTGGGTCTGACCTCCAGAACAGCAAGGCAATAAATTTGTGTTGTTTTAATTTAAGACACTAAGTTTGTGGTAGTTTGTTACAGCAGCGATAGGAAACTAATACAGCTACCTATCAAGCTAAACCCAGGAAAATAGAGGGGAAACATCGTCAGTGTTTTAGTGACCAGAGCGTGGAGTGACCTTTTTTTTGAGCATTGGCCAGTAGAGGGAGGGGAATGATTTAAGCTCCAAGCCCCCTTCTCCATCTAGCCTTCCTTTCCCATCTGGTCAGAAGGGAGCTCTCTCTTTTGCCTCTGTGTATACACCTCACATACGACTTACTTTCTGCCAAGCATAATTATTAATTATCTGGTAAACATCTTATCTGTCAATTTGACAGTAAACTCCTGGAGGGCAGAAACCCCATCTTATACTTGTCCTTGATTCATACATCCAACATTTATTGAACACCTGCTGTATAGTAGGCACAGTTCAGAGCACTGGAGGGACAGAGTGAGAGGTAGGTGTGAAAAGGCAAAAATGTAAGTAAATTTTTATAATATATTAAGTGCTATGTCAAAAATGTACAGGCTGGAGTTACCGCTCATTGCATTCTTACTATGCATAGACACATTGCTAAGTTCTTACATTTCTTCTAATTAAAACTCTCAAAAAAAAAAAAAAACTCTCAACATGTCTGTGAGGTTGGTGCTTTTATCTTCATTTGACAGGCGAGTAAACTGAGGCTTAGAGAGGAAATCAGTCCAAGGTCACCCAACCTGCCTGACTCCACAGGTCAGCCTCTTAACTGTTCTGCTTTATTACTTCAACATGTCTGCCCAGCTAGAAAGCAGTGTGAGCAGGAACTTCTGGGATAAGTAACCTCCACAGCCCTGAGTCAGAATCTTGCACATCAAAGGCATGGAATGCCAAACGCCTATTGTCTAATTAAAAGCTGGTCATAGATCAGGAGGCTGTGACAAGTGCACAGATAACTCCAGCTCAAGATACAAAGAATTAATTGTCCTTCATCTTTGTGTGGCAACATTTTCTTGGGTCCCTAAAAATATCTTTAGGAATCTTGTGAGCAAGAGGCTGGAAGCTGGTACATACTTTGTTGATAAGAAAATTGAGTCATCAAACAAATTACGTGATATTCCCAGTATCAGAGAATGAGCCAAAAAGATGGCCAAAGGAAGGTGGGCTTATCTCCGTGGTGCTGAGTGCCCAGTTTTCCCTCCTGAGGCTGTGGCTGGCCAACCCTGGCAAAGGGGGAAGAGGCCGCTGTCACTGCAGCTATAAGCAGAGCAGGCTGGTGACCAGGGAACACTCAGGGGCTCCAGCTTTGCCTCTGCTTGACGGTGAACATCAGCCAAGTTGCTGAGTTCTCCGGGAGCTCCCTGGCTACCACTTCCACAGCAGGGAGCACCTTGCTCACTGAGCTGTCCTGGATTCCTCATGACCTGAGGCTTTATGGATTAAAACACTGATTCCCATTCCAAGCCAGTGTCCCAGAATATAGTCAAATATCTACCCACTTCCCAGCTTATGTAAAGGAGGGGAATCCATCTTTTCACTGTTCCTTACAGAAGCCTGTATTTATTTTTTTTATCTCAACCGTAACTAGTATGGATTTTGTATCTCAGCTATAGCATAAATGAGCCCAATTTAAGAAAAGAGTCCTCGTTCCTGTTCCTGTGGGAGTGAAGCCATTTTATAAAATATATCTTCCTGTCTATATTATAATATTCCCTAAAGTTATAGGTGTGTCTTGTTACACAGGGAATTATCAATGGTAAGTGAAATTTTCTTATGTTTTAAACTGATTGAATATAAATGTGGGATCCTAATAGTTAGGACTTATACAAGTTTGAACTGTGGACAAATAGTAGTAGATGCCCTAACAAAGGGTTTGTATCATGGAAGAACAATGATGTTTTAACCTACAGAAAGAATATGACACATTCCACATGTGTGAGCACACACAGACATATATGCATAAGTATTTATAGAGAGATCTACATCCTAATACTGTTACAGATTGTTTTACCCAAGGAGAAATAACTTAAATTTACATAGTACTCACATCCTTTTAAGGTCTTTTCACATCTCTTATCTCACTTTTATTCTTAAAAGATCCTGAGCAATAATTGGAACAAGTCTATTTCCCCCATTTTATTTTATTTATGTATTAATTTTTTTCTTGAGGTATAATTGACATATAACATTACAGATCTTCCTCAACTTATGATGAAGTTACGTCCTGATAAACTCATTATAAGTAAGTCAAAACTGCATTTGATGCAAGTAACCTACCCAACATCATATCTCAGCCTAGCCTACCTTAAACGTGCTCAGAACACTTACATGAGTCTACAGTAGGACAAAAATCATCTACACAAAGCCCATTTTATAATAAAGTATTGAATATCTCATGTAATTTATTGAATACTGTACTGAAAGTGAAAAACAGAATGGTTGTCTGGGTACAGAATGGTTGTAAGTGTATCCATTATTTACCCTGTGATGTGTGGCTGACTGCTGCCCAACATCCTGAGAGAGAGTATCGTACCACATATTGCTAGCCTGAGAAAAGATCAACATTCAGAATTTGAAGTACAGTTTCTACTGAACGTGTAGAAAGATTGGCGAAAAATTTTAAGTTGAATCATTGCAAATCAGGGACCGTCTGTATATAGGTTTCACGTGTACAACATAATGATTTGATATTTGTAACTTAGGAAAATTATCACCACAGTAAGTCTATTTACCACTTATTTCCCCCATTTTATAGAAAATAAAACGAAGGTGGCTTTAGAAAACCAACATGGCCCAGTTCAACAGTGGTAAAGTTAAGCTAGCTCCTCTTCTTGGACTGGAAGTCCAGATGCTTTTCTTAACACTTCGCAGAAAACCAACATAATGGAGATTCTGTTATAGACCTTGTTCAGTATTGGGTAAGAGCTTGGGCTAACATCTCAGTTCAAATCTTGACTCTGGCATTTACTAGCTGTACAATCTTGTACATGTCACATAACATGTCAGAGCCTCAATTTTTTTTTCCAGTCTATAAACGGGAAATGGTAGTACTGTGTTATTCAGAGTCCAGAAAATAGATGGCACTCTCAAAGTAACTGAGAGAGTTTAATGAGGGACTAGTGACAAGAGTATAGGCAGAAATAAGAGCACTCAACAAAGGATGGTAAAACATCCTGGAGAGAGCAAAGTAGCTCCCATATCTGAAGGGATGAGGAGGGGAGCAATTACCGGAAGCTGAGGAGAGTGTGGTAGCTTTAGGAGAAGACTCCAGACGGGAGCTGGGGTGACAGAGAAAGAGCTAGCTCAGGGTCCCAAAGAGACAGAGGTGGAAGAATAAATACTCAGACTTCACTCTCATCCCACTCTGGGAACCTGACAGAAGCCAGAAGGCGTGGGAACTTGATGAAGACATCTATAAAGGTCAGCACCCAGGGCACAGAATAGGATAAGGAAAGATGGAAAATGGACCCAAAGGTTCAAATGGAAAATAAACTGCAGAAGAACCATGTCTTAGGGTAGTCGTGATGACTATACAACATAAGGCAGGTACCATGTTTAGCACAGGGCCTAGAACATAACAAGTTAGCAATAAAAGTTCATTGTTGAAATTATTTTTTATTATTGTTCCCATTAATATTTGGTGCTGTTTTTCAGCTTCTGGGAGATATTTCTAGAAACTTAACTGAAAGGAAACCACTTTAATCTGGAATCTAGAGTAATTATTCTGCTCAGAGGTGGGATAGGTAGGTCAGACATTAGAAATATAATTCTAGACACATCTACAGAACTAATTCATAGGATTAAAAGGGAACATTTATAGGTACATTTTAACACTGTATCTGGTGACAGTGTAATTAAGACTGTGTCAGGGTTTCCCTTGTGTCTTGCTGTTTTGAAGCTTTTATAACTTGGTTATAAAGTTTTGCTCTGGTGGAAACTTGGCTTACTAAGTCTCAGCCATTAGATGAAAATTTTTACAGAGAAAAATGATCTTTTAGTTGTCTTTCACCTGAGTACTGGAATATGTGTGTGTGTGTGCTGTGGGTGTAGAGATGTGTGTATATATCCATTAAGATGTGTGGTAATAGCTTTGGTGTTCTGACTTACTTCTTCCCTATCTTGATACCATTAACCCTGCTACTTATTAAGGAAATGACTCAAAATATGACTCATCTACAACCCCTCAGGAAGACAGAAGAAAGGAAGAGCAAAAGAACAAGAAAAGAAAGAAATAAAAAGAATTGCTATAGGATAGATGACTTATAATAATCTTGCAAATAATTTTCTAGTACCTACCAGCCCACATACTTTTTACGAAGCCCATTCCCATTGGACCTGAAACACAAAACCATTACTCGGCACCCACATGCATTCTTGCATTTGCTGTGAAGGAGAATGATGATGCAGTTAGTAAATAACATTGCAGAGCAAACAGAAGATGTTCCAGAATCTTGTTAAAGGGATATGCTAATTTCCATCCAACTGCTGAACTAAAATTTTAGACAGGTAATTAAACATTTAAGATGCCTAAGGTATGTGCACCCCTGGTTATTTACAAAGCTAATCTGCATCTCCAGAATGAAAAGCCTGCCAGAGGGCAGCAACAGAGGGAGGGAAGGAGCAGGGTTGAAGCCAAGGAGACATGGCATGTGCTGGGTATATTTCTGTCTTTCCAGAATTGTACAGTCGAGTGAAAGATACTGGGGCTAGGAGGGAGAGAGGGCAGAGGCAATATCCTTTTTTTTACATATATCCACAGCTCAGCTTGTACAATTTGTAACAGTATTAAGATGTAGATTTTCTGTAACACACTTGAAAATACTGTTTTCATTTTATGTTGTGTGTACTTTTAGAATCCTGGCTGTTAGGAATAAAGGACTCTGAGAGGTCACTTAGTCCAAGCATCACAAACTTAGAAGCCTACATGGGCCAGACAGGTAAAGTGAGGGCCTGGCTGGGCCTTCCCCACACCTGCAGAGGTGGGACCCAATACCTAGTCTAAAGGTACAATTACTACTCAGCTTCTCAAGAATTCTTACTGTATTGAAATATGGGCCCCATGTCACCAGATCTTCCAAATTTTTAAGATAAGCTGGAAATCCTCTAGAATGTTAACTCTAGGAGGGCATGGATTTTTTTTGCTTGTATTGTGTATTACAGTAAATCCAGTGCTTAGAAGAGTGCGTGGCATTCAGTGAGTGCTCAATAAATATTTGTTGAATGGATGCACGTAGAAAAGCAAGCAAGCAATCAGCAAGCTGGATTTTATGTGAATTCTTTTGACTTATAATGTTGACAAATAGATTTTTATGTTGTGACTGTCTGCTTAAAATGTAGAAAAGCCACCCCTATGTGGACTGAACAAAACCTATCTCAGGGCTGTGTAAAATTCACAGGTTGCTACTTTGCTACCTAGGGTCTAATTCAAGTTCCCTGTGCCACAGACAAGGAACCTGAGGCCCCAAAATATTACTGCTTTGTTTAGGGGTCACACAGATGGTTAATGGCAGAGCCAGTAAACCAATAAAACAACTTTCACCTTCTAATTCCCCATCTAGAGCCTTTTTCTCCTTCAAATCTCAATACTGCTTCAAAAACAACAACAGCAACAATGAGAGATCAAGAAATAAAGTTATATGCCTTTATAAGGGATCAAAGCATAGCTAAGAGCTTTGAAATTAAAAGATAATTGCAAGGGGGTCAATGAAGCAATTTAGAAAGATACAGGAGGGGTCCCTCTAGGGATTCCTGCCCAGCCAGCCTGGCAGCAAGAAAAGCTCTCCTATCCCACTCTTTGTCTGTCAGAACCTAAAGTCCAGGTTATGCTGCAGGAGCAAACAGCCCCCAAATCTCAGTGGCTTTAGACACAAGGTTTATTTCTCACTCCAGCTGCCTGTCTTCATGGGTCAGCTGGGGACGCTCTGCATTGTCCTTTCTCTGGGACCCATGTTAACAAGCAGCCACCTCTGGGACATTGTCCATCACTCTGGCAGACTGATAAAGAGAGTATGGCAAATGGCACGCTGGCTCTTAGAGCTTCTGCCCAGAAGTGATGCCTGACACCTCTGCTCACATGTCTTCGGTCTTGTAAGTCACATGGCCACACCTAACTTAAAAAGGGCAGCAAGGAACAATTTTACCACATGCTAGGAATGCACGGGGCAGAGCCTCTGGTGAAAGACTTCGCTAACACAGCTCGAGAGCCCTGAGAAAAAGACACCACTTGAAAAGCACTTACTTATGCCTAACTTTATTTCTTGGTAAAAGGAAAACTAAATCTTCAATTTGTCAACATTTCCTATTGAATATTCTCTCTTGTGCTTTCTTTATTTTTCAAATTATTCCTAATACCCTGGTAGTCAAGTGCTTAACCAGTTGGAAGGAAACAAAAAGCTTAGAAATCTGGCTTGTTATTACTCTGGATTTCCAAATAAATATGTGTCTGCTTTGGTGAAGTCCAGTTTTAACGCCAATCAGAGACTCCCCCCACAATTTCATGAGCATTTTTAAACATGCACACGACCAGCATACTCACTCTGGGCAAGAGCAGAGCTGGGTTCACTCCAGAAAATGCAAAATGTACTCAGAGACACCATATGCCCTTTTTACGCACTCTGAGCAACCTCCAGGCTATCAGCAGGGCTGTGTACAGAGAGGGCCAGGGACCCACACTTTGGAAACTACAGGCTGAGTTGCTGTGTCCCAGCTGCACTGAAAAGCAGAGCTTTGGTTTGTCAACAACCAAAGATAAATAAGTCTGCTTCTAATCAAAGCTGACTATTTGTTCTCCCTGATCTAAACTGTGAGCTCTTTGGGGTAGGAAATATTCCTTAAACGAAAAACAAACAAGTAAAAGGCTTACTTATCCCTTTTTTAATGTTAAAAACTTTATAGTAACAGTTTTATTATGATTTGACTTCACATACAAAGTTAGAATGGCAATTACACTGATGATGAACTCATTAAAAATGTTTAAATATATTACAGATATGCACTATTGAAGTTCCAGAAGGTGTTCTCAGAATCTAACAAAATTCTAAACAAAAGATTTACTGAGTATGCGAATAAATGGATGAATGGTGCAAGCAATTGGGATATACTTAAATGCACTGAAAAGGGTCAGGAAATATAATTTTTTTCTCCCAAATATGTTTTATTTGAGGATACCTTTCTTGAGATCGAGAAAGTGGTGAGGATCCACCCAAGATTCTGGGTGTTTTTACTTTGTGTACAATCCACAGTCTTCTGCCATTTTCCTGTGGAGGACATTTGGGAGACCATGGAGAAGATCTAGAAGTGGGAGGCCAGCCAGTGGGCCTGTGTGGTGAAGAGCTAGATGTAGGAAGGCAGGGCTGAGGGGAAGCCCCAGGAAGTAGCCAGAAAAGCTCCCACTTGTCCTCACTGCTCTGGGGCTGCTCTGTAAAGACACTTCCATGAGAAATGTCCAGTGGACTTTGGGAAGCCTGGAGGAATTCTCCTCCCCCTCATCACCTCATGTCCTTATCTGCCCCTGGCTGCAGACACCTCCAGACTGGAGAGGAGCAGAATAGGGGCAGCACAGTGATTGGCCAAGCAAAGAAGCAGATGTAGGAGCATGGTGAGGGGAACTTCTCCCAGCTCCCTTCTCTCAGCACACACCTCTCTTTTTCACCTTTCGAATTCAATCAAATATTCATTAGAGTGAATGTTTCTATACTAAGCATGATTTGGTTAAGATTTCTGAGTTCCCCCTTCTCAAGAATGGCTGGAATTTGGAGAAACACAGGTACTGGAAATTTTGTAGTGTGTGAGCAGTTCATACCCAGAGAAACAATTGTAGGAGCAAACACAGAACGTTTTAATGTGCAATGTGCATTATTTTGGCTGACTGTATCTTCACACATACCTCTGAGAAAAATACTCTATTAGCCCCATTTTATTGGTGAGCAAACTGAGACAGTTGGTCAAGGCCAAAAGCTAGTGAGCCATGGCCTTTGAACACAGGCAGCCTGGCTCGAGCACTCTTAGCCACTGGATTACATTTCCTTTTCTATACCCCTTTTCCTTGGCAAATACATGTATCTCAGAACAAAGATGTATGTGGTCTATTCTGGGAACACACATACCTTTTGCACCATTTATACGATTGTTTTTATAGCAAAATGCATTCTGAGTTCCAAACAGCCAGCTTGCAAATAAACTTTTGAGCTTCAGTCTATTTATAAGCTTGATATATTTTGAATATCATTTCAAATCTCAGGTAGGGAAAACAGCATTTGAAAGGAAACAAAGTCTGATTCCAGAAAGTCAATGTCCTCTGACATATCCTAGAATTAAAAATAGGGGAGATGCATTTTACAGGCCACGTACATTCCAAAGTCAGGGGGTAAGGTATAATCAAAGCTACCCTTGAAAATCCTTTAGGAAGCCTCCACACTGAAGGCCAGCAGACTACCTCCCAGCCTCCTTGTTCTCCAATGCTGTTGAACACCAGGTGAAGTAGTCAGCTTGTGTTTAAGGCCATGAACTTCAGAATGGCTTAAGCCCAGTGAGATGGTCACTCTGTGTCAGCCATGAGAAACAGTGTTCAGTTGAGGAAATGGCAGACTCTCTCTCCCACCTTCTGCCCACCCCAGAACAGTCCTTAGAGGAAGGAAATCACCAGCAGAACGGCTTGAATTATTTCTCCTCCTTTCATTTTTCTGATCCAGTGCCTTTTGTTAAATTCGAGTATGTTAAATGGATATTTGATGTGACTGAACTCGAAATACATACATAGTAAGCAGGACGTAAGACCTCAGACTTACCTTAAAAGCTTCACACAAGCGCTCATTCTTACATCTTCATCCACCTCTGAAGAGCACTTTAATATTTAACAGATTCCAAGAGAATTTCCACTAGAAACACGACATTAAGGAGCAGAGGAATTACCAGACTGCTCAAAGCGCCTCTGAGGGTCCTGTCTCTCACTTACTGAGCCTGCTTTCTTAGCTCACGGCAGGCCTCAGGTCTTTTAAGTCAACATGTCTGAAGAGGCTTTATGTAGATAGGGAGCTGCTTGGATTATGAGATATCAGCTCTCCTTTTTCTTTAAAAAAAAAGATGATGCTACACATGTGCCAAGAGGTAGCCCACATTTTAAATGATTTTTCTGAGAGGGTGAATCTACACCAACCAGCCCCACCTTTTCTTTGGCCTCTGCTTGGTGCCTAATCAGCGGGTCCCTCAACCCTCTGGTGGACTTATCCTCCATTGTTTGACTCCTAAATCCTTCATAATTTTTCATGATTTGAAACTCATACAGGAAATGAGTTATTTTTTCCTTCCACATTGCTGTGTGCATATAAGTGACTGGTTGCCAGAAAAATTCTTTAGGTAAGGTAGTAGATATTAAGGACCAATGACTGGAGTGTGTTGGATGTGCCTTTCAAAGCAGCATAAAACAAATGCTTCAATTGCACTGGTATTTGGGGAAGGGGTGGGAATGGCACTCACTTTCATTAAGCTTTTCCTCTAACCAAGGTACACAGGTTCGTATTAATTTACATCATTACAGTAGAACTTCAAGCCAGTTAAACCTGCAAAAATATATAATAATCATTCATGTACTTGGTTCTTCATTTTGTCTATACATTGACCACCTGCTTCCTAAAATCTATCTTTCAGCTATTAAAAAATAGTATTGGAGAAGTATTTTTTTAAACAAATCCCTTGATTCTGTGTGAGATCTGTGTCATTCCGAAGAAAGAATTTAAGGTGTTTCTTTTTTGTGTTTGAGGTTAAGTTGCCATGATAATGGCTTATTGTGAAATACTGGGAGAAGTGCATTAGAAACATTGCATGTGGCAACTACATATTGGGTTCCTGTTATTATAGCCTGAGCAGAACTTGACTTTTCTTGGTTCCAAACAATCTTTCCATACTTTATAAAAACAGGAATTTGCATTTCTAGCCTAAGGCTGCCTTTTTCCTACCCCATGCAGCTTTTAGAACACACAAAAAAGAAAAGGCTTTGTATTAGGTGTTACAGAGAAACAAAATTCTCATGACTTTTACAGCATTTCAAACATTTAGAGCACTTTATTTTCAGTTCCTTCACTTATGCACTGTTACTACTTCTTAAAACCCAGGAACATCACATAGAACAATTGCCAAGGACTGGAACAATTTATTTTGCATTTTTTTACTTTCACTTTCAATTCCTCAGGCTAACACATATACGTTTTATGAAAATGCATGAGGAATTGAGTGTGCTTTCAGTCTCTTTCCAAGTAAATGTGACTCAGACCTAGGAAGAAGTAGATACTATTATTTAATGCATTCTGAAAGATTTAGGAGTTAAATAAAGAAAATAACTTTTCTTGATTTCCTTTGAATACTTGTTCCACTTTAAAAAAGCAAATTTTATATAGTAAGAAATGCATATTTTACTTTTTAAAATAGTAATGTTTCTGCATTAAGAAAATATAAAGTTTCGGCATAACATGAAAGTCTGTGTCACGTGTCTTTGGCTGCTTTGAAGTTTTTCTCTATATCTTTGGTTTTTAGCAGTTTGACTTATGATGTCCTTTAGGGATGGGTTTCTTTGTATTTTGCTTGGGGTTTGCTGACCTTCATGAATCTGTAAATTAATATCTTCACGAAATTAAAATTCCAATACCAACTACTAAAGTTGATAAGCACTGAGTAGAGCCTGAATTTTACTAACAACTTTGGCCTAATTAGATTTTTTAATTGCACAAAGGCCCCGTTGCTTTGCCTGAAGGAAGATGGGATTTACTATTAGGATACTCACAATGTAATAGAACATGAATGACAAGTCTCATGGACTTCTCAGAAAATAACCATAGAACAGCCAGTTCTCCCCTGAAGGAGGTGCCAGGAAGCTCTAAAACCCTCAGAAGCAGGAGTTAGTGCATCATCCACCTATGATGGGTGCTTCTCCCCCAGTCACACGCAGCTGCTCTCTGGCTGTCTGCTCCCTTCTACACCTCTGACTTGCTTATTCATTTTTTCTTTCCTGGATTTTTTCATCTATCACATTGGATCTACTTATTTATAATGTATAACTCATAACTTTCTTTGCCATGACATTTCCATACATCTTTTTATACTACCTGTCAATAACCTCATTTTCTCATGTCTCCTAGCTAGAGTTTCTGCAGGAGAGCATCAGATAGGTTCAGTTTATGACCATCTTCTCTGTTCAGGCAGAATCCTTGACACCATATGTCAGAACATTGGCAAGTATATAGAAATCTCAACTCCTGTAGGAAGGAACTCACCCATTCTAGTCCCAGCAGCTCTCAGTGTACAAGGGAGTGGGATTCTCATGATGTTGAAAATATGACTTCCTCATTGCTTCTAGAGCAAGGTCAGGAGTGGGATGTTTTCCATTAAGGGAAACTAGAGGCATGGTTGGTGCCATGATGGACATGTCTAGTTTATTCTGAATACTTATTTCCATATGTAAAATTCCAAAGTTGCCCCCAGAAAACTGCCGTGGACAACTGTGCAGGTTGAGCTTTCTAGCTGGTGGCTTTCAATGTAGACTATGATGTTTTTAACGAATTTTTCTTTGGTCTGGTTGTTCTGTCAGTTGCTGAAAGCTGAATTATTTCTCCTTTTAATTTTCAATTGTTTCATATATTTTGGAGCTCTATTATTATAATGTATATAATTGTTATGTTTTCCTGATTAATTAACTTTTTTTCCCGGACGCGCAGGCTCAGTGGCCATGGCTCACGGGCCCAGCCGCTCTGCGGCATGTGGGATCTTCCTGGACCGGGGCACAAACCCGTGTTCCCTGCATCGGCAGGCGGACTCTCAACCACTGCGCCACCAGGGAATCCCTAACATTTTTATCATTATAAAATGTTTCACTTTCTTTTTTTTTTTTTTTTTGCGGTACGTGGGCCCCTCACTGTTGTGGCCTCTCCTGTTGCGGAGCATAGGCTCCGGACGCGCAGGCTCAGCGGCCATGGCTCACGGGCCCAGGCGCTCCGCTGCATCTTCCCGGACCAGGGCACGAACCCACGTCCCCTGCATCAGCAGGCGGACTCTCAACCACTACACCACCAGGGAAGTCCTTTTTTTTTTTTTAGAAGCAATATTTTAATTTTGTTTATTTATTTATGCTGTGTCAGGTCTTCGTTGTGGTGCGCAGGCTTCTCTCTAGTTGTGGCGTGAGGGTTTTCTCTCTCTAGTTGTGGCGCACAGATTCCAGGGCACGTGAACTCTGTAGGTTGAGTCATGCAGGCTCTCTTGTTGAGGCAGGCAAGCTCAGTAGTTGTGGCGCCTGGCTTAGTTGCCCCATGGCATGTGGGATCTTAGTTCCCGGACCAGTGATCCAACCCATGTCCCCTGCATTGGAAGGTGGATTTTTTACCACTGGACCACCAGGGAAGTCCCTCACTTTATTTCTGATAATACTCTTTGTCTTAAAGTTTATTTTATCTAATATTAATATAAATTCATATAGCCACCCCAACATTCTTCTTCTTATTGTTGGCATGGTATAATTTTATCCATCTACTTACTTTCAATTTACCTTTATATAAAAAGTGCATCTCTTGGGTTTCCCTGGTGGCGCAGTGGCTGAGAGTCCACTTGCTGATGCAGGGGACATGGGTTCGTGACCCGGTCTGGGAAGATCCCACATGCCGCGGAGCGGCTGGGCCTGTGAACCATGGCCGCTGAGCCTGCATGTCCGGAACCTGTGCTCCGCGACGGGAGAGGCCACAGCAGTGAGAGGCCCGTGTACCGCAAAAAAAAAAAAAAAAAAAGTGCATCTCTTGAGGAGAACTTATATTTGGATCTTGATTTTTTATCCATTCTAACAACCTCTGCCTTTTAGTTGGAGTGTTTAGTGTATTAACATTTAATATAATTATTGATAATGTTGGACTTATGTTTGGATTCTGTTTTCTGTTTTTCCCCTTTTTTTGATCTTTTTTACTGTCTTATTATGGCATTTTAAAATTGCATTTGTAAAAAAATTGTATTTTGGTTTACCTATTATCTTTTTAGCTATACCACCTTGCATTATTTTTTTAAGTGGTTGCCCTAGGGAGTATACTATACATCCTTAACTTTTTACAGTTTACTTAGAGTTAATATTTTATTATTATTTTTTAAATTTATTTTTGGTTGCGTTGGGTCTTCGTTGCTGTGTGCAGGTTTTCTCTAGTTGCGGTGAGTGGGGGCTACTCTTGGTTGCAGTGCACAGACTTCTCATTGCAGTGGCTTTTGTAATCGCGGAGCATGGGCTCTGGGCACACGGGCTTCAGTAGTTTTGGCTCGCGGGCTTAGCTGCTCCGCAGAATGTGGGATCTTCCTGGATCAGGGCTCGAACCTGTGTCCCCTGCATTGGCAGGCGGATTCTTAACCACTGTGCCAGCAGGGAAGCCCAGAGTTAATATTTTAACACTGTATTTAGAATATAGAAACTTTGCAAACGTATAGATCCATTTATAGCTACCACATATCCTTTAGATTATGTATGTTTTAAACTCTCAAGACAATGTTATAATTTTAAATTTATAGAGTCAAATGTACTTTAAAGAAATTAAGAGAGAAAGTCATCTTTTATATTTACCCACATATTTATTATTTCCAACACTCTTCATTCCTTCCTAAAGATTTTCTGTCTGGTATTATTTTCTTTCTACTTTAAGAAACTCCTTTAGCATTTCTTATACTAAAGATCTGCTGGTGATACTTTTTTTAGTTTTCTTTTATCTGAAAAATATTTTTATTTTGTGTTTGTTTTGTAGCATATAGAATTCTGGGTTGGAACTCTTCCACAGTAATTTGAAGATGTTGTTCTCTTGGTTTCTGGCTTTCTTATTTTCTACTGAGAGATTAGTCGATTGGAATCATTGTTACTCTGTCGATTGTATGTCATGTGTCTTTGGTTGCATTCAAGTTTTTTTCTATATCTTTGGTTTTTAGTAGTTTGTCTATAATGTGCCTAGAGATGATTTTCTTTGTATTTATCTTTCTTAGGGTTTGATGAATATATAAATTAATGTCTTCACCATATTTGGGAAATTTTTAGTCATTACTTTTTAAAGTATATTTTGTTTCACTTACAGTTACATATTTTTAGACTCTTGAATATTATCTCTCAGGTCCTCGAGGGTCTGATCATTTCTTAAAATCTTTTTTTCTCTCATTTTAATTGTGCATCTTCTATTCATCTAGCTCCAGTTATTGAGTTTAGTTTATTGAGTTTTTCCTCTGTTATCTCCATTCTAATGTTAAACCCATCTAGTATTTGTTTTCTCATACATTGTATTATATAATTCTGAGGTATGCGTCTTTTAAAATTATGTAGCTTCTATTTATCGTCTGAAATAACCTTTT
The DNA here is from genome assembly GCF_963455315.2 of Globicephala melas. Taxonomy (NCBI): domain Eukaryota; kingdom Metazoa; phylum Chordata; class Mammalia; order Artiodactyla; family Delphinidae; genus Globicephala; species Globicephala melas. The sequence continues at coordinate 107,946,782 of NC_083317.1, read as the reverse complement.
TTTTCATTAGGAGGATATTTTACTTTCCATCCTTGAGCAGTTATAATTGCTTCTTTAAAAGTTTTGTCTGCTAATTCCATCATCTAGGTTACCTTAGGGTCATTCTCTATTTGTTTTTTTATCTTGAGAATGGGTCATATTTTCTTGTTTCTTTGTATGTTAAATAATTTTGGATTATATTCTGGACCTTGTAAACATGTTGTAAAGACTCTGAATGCTACTATATTTGTCCAGAGAGTTTTTGTTGTTGTTGTTATAGCAGGCAATTAACTTGATTGAATTCAAAGTGCAAACTCTGCTATTGGGCAGCTGCCTCAATCTTATTTCTGAAATTTTAGTCTCTCCTGGGCCATTTGGAGTCTGCCTTGTAAACGCATGGTTCAGAGGTCAACAGACATTTGGGCAAAATTAATACACAGAATTTATAATTCCTCCCTCGGACTCTCTGATTTCTGTGATTTCCCTTTCACTTTCCAGTGGCTGTGGTTGTCCCAAACTCTGCCCTCTGATTGTTTGAGCCAGAAATGCTGCAGGCTTTCTATCAGAGTCTTAGCTACTCCATATGGCATAGACTGAGACCTGCTATCAGGCCAGAAGTCATGAAAATGGAAATCCATCAGGTGCCATTCCCTTCTTTCAAGTGTCTGCTTCCCTTTGTCAAGGTCTGCCATTTGATTTTATGTATGTATAAGCCAATAAATAAGCCTGGTACTATTTCATGGGTCAGAAACAAGGACACAGCAAGTATCGTGAGTATCAACATGCTGGCATTGATTTCTCTTGCCCTCAGGTCCCACAGGAATGGCTTCATGGGCCCAGATGGAGGCCTGCACACACAGTGGGTTACATTACAGGGGAGGAATACTGAGGTTGGAGAATCTACCTGTTCTACATTAAGCAGTTAACACGCCCACTGTTTGTCTCTCAGGGAGACCTTATATAATCCCTCAAGATTTCTCACTGCAAATTCAACCCTGAGTAATGGCCCAGGTATTCTGGGCCTTACCTCTTAGACATACCCAGAAAGAACATGCAAAGGCACTCAGAGTTTATGGCAGGTTGTTTCTCCCAACACTCTCCATAGTGTACCTTCTTTTGGTGGTTCTTCAGTGCCTTCAGGTAGTTGGGCTTTTTAAAATACTTTGTCCAGAGTGTTTTGTTGTTATCCTCAGGAGGATCATTCTGATAGGAGCTTGTTTGGCTACTACAGGAAGTGGAGTTGGCAGCTTCGCCATTGTAAACAACATTGCAAATAGATTGGGAAGAGCCCCACCAAGCAGTGGCCCAGAATACATACTGCCTAGTATAGCACCCTAACCTTACAGTAAGTGGGTCTTGTTCAGACATCATAAAGCTGGTTGTGTGTGAAAGATAAGCTAGAAGACAAGGCCCTGGGGTTCACAGGCATAGCCTTTCCACCCCTCTTCTTTCACAGTGCATTGAATCAGCAAATCTGACACACGCTTGCTCATCTTGGAGTTTGGTTTAATAAACTGAGTTGCTAGATAAGAAAATGTCATACAACTAAGGTTCTCATAAATTGTACTAACAGAAAACCTCCAGGCCTGATAAATAGGGGTTTCTGTTGACTCAAGCCAATATAAAAGAAGTGTCAGCCCCTTGAGGAAATCCCAGACCACGATGCACAGGATGAAAAGACAGGTGGATCTGCCTTATTTGCTGACGCCAGAAGATGAGAACTTGCTGTCATCATGGGACTGCTAATGGGGCAGTCCTCCCAGAGGGCAGAAACTTGGACAGGAAGATTTGCTGACCAAGAGGTTCTTTCTACTGCAAACAAGGTGAAGTAAAGAAGCTGTGCCTGTTGGGTCCATCAGTCTTACCACATTCCTTATCATCTACAAGCATGTGGACTTTACACTGCACTCCCTTCCACTGAAGCTAGAGTGACCCTTTTAAAATACAAATCATACCATTTGATTTGAGCAGTTACAAGCCTGCTCAAATCTCCAGTGACTTCCCATCACACTGGGAATAAAATCCAAAATTCTTCTCTGACTTTGCAAGATCTGGCCTCTGGCAACTTCTCCAGCCTCAACTCATCACTGTTTTCCCCATTCACCATCCTAACAGTGATATAGTCTCACCAGTCCTCAAACACTGCAAGCATGCTCCTGCTGTTTCCTCTACTTGGAATGCCAGTATCCAAGCAATTAGCATAATTCCATTCCCCACTTCATTCAGTTCTGTGCTCACATATTACCTCGTCCTTGAGGTCTTGTCTGGATACATTATCTGAAATGGCAATTGCTATCTTTTTCTTTCCTTTTACCTCATTTATTTTTCATTATAGTATTTATGACCACCTAGAATAATGTTGTATATTTATTAAATTGTTTGTTTTTCTGCCCTCCCCACTAGAACATAATGCCCTTGAAGGCAGGATGTTGCCAATTCTGCTGCGTGATGTATTCCCAGTACCTCGAATAGTGCCTAACACAGTGGGTGCTCAATAAATGTTTGTAGAACAAATGAATGACTAAAGCTTATTAGCACTAAGAGTAGAAAGAACATTTATAATATTGTAGCTCAGGCTCCACGCTCTGAAAAGCAGATAAGAAACAACTGACAAGAATGCTGGCCCATGAACCTCTCTGTGTCTAAGTTAGGTGTCATTCTTTTTGAAGTTTTCTCACCTACTTAAGCATATTAAAAAATCTGCTAAAGGCAAATGTAAGAGCAATAATAAAATAGCGTGTTTCTATGGTAGGGATTTAGCCCACTCGCATATTCAAGATGTGAAGGACAGTGAAAGGGTTTTATGTTAATATCAAGCATTATTATTTCCTTCTAAGCAGAATACTTACAATTCACCTAAATTGGCCCTAAGCATTCAGGAATGCACATAGTGAAGCCATATGATCCAAATGCCTTGCCTTTGAATAGCTATGACTAATTTAGAACATGGATTGAAAAGCATTTTCTACTCAATAATTATTTTCTAAAAAGATGATTCTCTCATAATGAGATAGTTCAGGATGCACTGATTCCTACATGCTAACATTGGACTTATACCTTGAGAAATATCATTTTCAAGCAAGATTTAACAGGGTAGATTCACCATTAATTTGTTAAATATATATTATATACATATATGTATATATATGTGTGTACATGCATACATATAAATACACAGGTGTGTGTATATATTTATATAGTGTATACTATGTGTCAGATACTGTGTTACTGATACAGATGTAGTACTATGGGCTGGATCTTGGGATTACATAGGTAAATCATGGCCATCAAGCAAGCGTTCAGTCTAGTTTGAGAATTGGAAATGTAACAAATAATTGAATATCTAGGCTACATGCAATTTTTTTTTTTTTTCCGGTACGTGGGCCTCTCACTGTTGTGGTGTCTCCCGTTGCGGAGCACAGGCTCCAGATGCACAGGCTCAGCGGCCATGGCTCACGGGCCCAGCCGCTCCACGGCATGTGGGATCTTCCCGGACCGGGTCACGAACCCGTGTCCCCTGCATCAGCAGGCAGACTCTCAACCAATGCACCACCAGGGAAGCCCCTACATGCAATTTAATAGAGAAATATTCGGGGTACAGAGTTGCTACAAGAAAGAGAGTAGTCAACTCTATCTTGAAGTCAGGAGAGATGGGAAAAATAAAGATTTTTAAAGTTTGGGGAAATTATTAAGATAACAAAGGAGGCAAACATCCCAGGTAGCTGGCTCCCCTCATTCCCACTTAACTCTTTGGCTTCAACTCCTTGACTCTCTACCATAGCTTTGATGTTTCCCTTTGGCACCCACCCAACATTTGGGCTTCCCCAAATGTGCACAACCCCTGTCTTTGTCTGTTACTTTTCATCTGTGCTCTCATGCTGTCCAGTTCCTCACTCCATGGGATTCTGTTCCCCACACCTACCCACTACCCCTAATTCTGGCCCAACAGTCAGCATTCCTTCCCATCCACACTTTCCCATACCTCACAGCAGAGGTGAAATTTTAGACAAGGACAAACTAGACAAAGAAACAAAAGCACAAAAAAAGCATTTGGAGGGAGTTGCATGTTTGGAATGAGACAGCAGGTAGGAAACCAGAACAATGGGAAATGAAACTGGATAGTTGAAGTAGGACATGTGGGCATGGCACACCATAAAAGGAGCTTGAACTTTGTTCTGGAGGCAGTAAAGAGCTGTAGAATGCTTTTGAGGGTGAGCTATAACACTTGGAAGTTGGATTGAGGAAAGATGTAGTTTTCTAGAACAAACTCTAATGAGATACAGACTTCTTATGGATGTGGGTCTTCTATTAACACAACCCCAAATCCACTAGATTTTCCAACTGTCATGTCTCATTCCTGGCACATATTATTATAATGGTTAAGTCTTCTAGGATATGAATTTGGTGCACCTTTGTTATTTAACTGGGTCACCTTTATCCTGTAGTTATGACATTATTACATTAAATATAATTGCAAGACAGAATTATTATTGAGTTGAGTTTCATCAAGTTAGTCTTGGCCCATTGTTGCAGCCAGTCTGTCTGTCCTTAATTGTGAGCCAACTACAAATTTGATAATCACATCTTCTGTTCTCAGCAAAATCATTAATAGACTTGTTGAACAGAATGCAGTACATTGCAAAACAATGTTACACAGCATTAAAGATTTTCTCCCAAGGAGAAATTGATCTGTAATTCAATAAGCTTCAAGCAAAAGTTGTTCAGTCAACTATAAATCCACTTGACTCCACAGTCCATCTGGTGAGTCTTTGCCTTATCAGAATGAAGGGATTTGATATTTATATCATTTTTCTAATCTGCCAATCTAGTATATCTAAGCATCTAGCATCTAAATGGGAAACAAATTTACCTTTCTATATTATCCAAATTTTCTATAGTGGGTTGTTTTCCGGGTGGGAAGTTATGGTGAAGTTCTACAAATGTACTTTTGCTGCACTTCCTTTTCGCTGGTGAGTACCTTGCATTCAGCCAGTCAACTCAAGCTCTCTAATACTTCCAGAGAGTTGTGGAACCAGGAACAAAACCACGAAATTCTTGCCTTTAAAGATCAAAAAGCCAAAAGACAGGGGAATAGATTTAAAATGCCTTCAGACTGAGGTAGTCCCCATCTTACTACATCTTCTTCCCCTTATCCCCCTTGTATGGATGTAAAATCAAGATACTGGGCAGAGGAAGGAGAAAGTGGAAAGCAAGCAAGAGAGTGAGATTCTGGGGTGGGGTTGAGGGAGCAGGTCCCCTACCTACAGCCATAGGTCAAGAAGAGAATGGAGATAACGGAACTCTACTTTTAGGGATCCAAGAGTAGAGGGAACTTGGGACCTGCTGCTGAGCTGGAGCTTTGGGAGTGAGCCGCCTTGCAGACTGGCGTTATGCACCAGAAGCATGAGATGAGGCTAGTGTGGATAGTAGAATAGAGAGGGCTGTGAGGAGTGTCTTGGACGAGTGGTCCTAATGCAGCCACACAGAGCTTTCTGTAGCCCCAAAGGAGAGTGGGAAAGCAGCTGAACTCTCCCAGTGTCCCAAGTAAAGCAGAGAAAGATTAAGAGAGTGGGAGGATGAGGCCGTTCCACTTTTGCAGAGAGGGAACAGCAGAGAAGAGAGTGGCATGGACCTTCCAATAGATAGCAGTAGGAGGACCAGACCAGCGACTCTTAGCAGATGTGGACATAGAGGCAACTGTCCTTTGATTAACCTCAGGCAATTCTACATTTCAAGGAAGTCCAGACCAGGCTAGATTAAGATGTAGAAGTAAAAGCTTTTCTTCATTCAACACTGGCATTTGCATAAACCCAGAGCTTATAATCAATCCCAGGAGAAAGGAGGTGAATAGAGAAAGGAATCCTGAATAAGACTGAGTTTTAATTGCAAAATGACTTTGAAATCATAACATTTCATTGACTTTCCCCCAATATAATTAGATTAAGTTTTTGGAAAATGAGACCCTGAGATAGTTACATAAAAATTTTAAAACTTCTTTCTTGCAAACTATATCCCATCTGCCACACTTTCATAGTAAAACAATGAAAAGTGAGAAAATAGGACTAGCTTTGTCTGGCTTATCCATGCTGGTGGCTAATTATGAGTTATCCCCTTTTTCTCTGCTAAGTACGTATCACTGGTCCAACTTAACCAGTGTAACACTTCCAAGCCCCATTTTTTTCTCATTAAAAAAAATCACGGCAGCATTTACCTGTCTCTGTTCTTCAGGCACTTCTCCTGCTCACCATGATTTCTCCCAGACCCTTCACCGGTTCTAGAGTCTGGATCTCTGAGCTCATTGACGGTGACCTGGAAGTCTTCCAAACAGAGCATTTATATGGCCACAGGGCTGTTTTATTCTCATTCCCAGTGCTGGGTCTCAGTTCCACTTTGAGTCATTTCTTCTGACATTTTCCCCTTGAGAACATTGTTCTTCAAGGAGAAAGATGGGCTCAAAAGGAGAGCTGAGAAGTTTTGCTCCTAGTTGTCACCAGCCACAGGAGATCACCTGCCCCACGCAGTGACCATTCTTTTATGACTCCCCAGAACTATCTGACACAAGAAAACTTCTGTGGAGTGAATGAGCACTCACAGCACCATCTTCTATGGCCCCTGAGCCGTTTCAGTGGTCCTTTATGCTTTTGGTAAACCTTAGCTCACTCACTTCTCCTCTCAGGACACACAACAGGCTTTGAGGTCTTCCAAGCTTTGCAGCAAAAAGCCTGGCATTCCTGCTTCTAGGTTCATGTTTGGGGCTCCTCTTTTAGAGTGTGCCCCTTATCCCTTATTAAAGCTGTTTTTAAAGAAAAGGGCAAGGAGACTGAACCTCCCCCTCACTGTGAGTATAACCATCACTTAGTCCAGGACGATATCTTGTGGGCATGGACGTGTCTCTGGCCCCAGCGCACTGCTGGAGAGGGACTCCTCATCCATGGTCAACACTCAGGCACTGGAAACCGGTTCCTAGAAGCCTTGAAGTGATTGACTTGGACTTGCAAACAAATATTTTTTAATCAGTTCTTAAAACCTCAGATTCTGTTCTGAACACTTAACCCCATAAATCCTGTAGATATTCTAAAAATGGACAGCACATTCCTGTGTGGGCTTGGTATTCAGAGGCAACTAGAAAACAGTCAAGCTGAGGAAAGGGAAGAAACAGGCAGATGCTGTGCAGATCAATGGGATCAAACCACCTGGCTGGTGTCCCACAACAGTTTTGGAAGAAGATTTCAACAGTACCTGCAGAATTTAAAAAAAAAAAGTATCCTTCTTAAGATAATTTTAAAAATATTTTTACATGTAGACACATATCTAGTTTTACATGGATGACAGCATATATGTGACTTTTAAAGTAAAATTTAGAGAGAGTATTTCCTTTCACTTTTTGTGGTCTTAAAGCTTTTTAAAATTTATGAAAGCCTGGTAATAGCAGATGGTGGTGGGCATTTTGTTTGTACATTTGTTAATGTCCTAACATGGCAAAATAAAAGTTAGCCACCTTATGTCCATCCCCCAACTTCTTTTAGAATCTTTGCTTGTACTTGAAATCCAGACATCTGGAAACCCCTAGTGTTGATGAATTCCACGTGCACCAAGTTTTGGCAGTAGGGGGTCGCATTTTTCCCAACAGTGTCGTGTTCTGAGACCCACGGGGATGAGCCAGACAACCAGTAAAAGAACGGGGGATCGGGAATTTCCTGGTGGTCCAGTGGTTAAGACTTGGCGCTTCCACTGCCATGGGCCTGGGTTCAATCCATGGTCAGGGAATTAAGATCCCACAGGCCTCACGGCATGGCCAAAAAAAAAAGGGTGTGGGGAGGATCTACATCTAGGTAGAGTTCAGCAGGGATCTGGAAGTTCTCCCCGCCCCTGTCAAAACATTGCTGAGCTCAGAGGTCTAAGGCTGAGATGCAATACGACTGCCCTGCAGCATTAATCTAAGTGGCCACGTGTAAATATTACTCTAACTCGGTCTGATCTTGATCAGTTACACCTCTTGACAAATTTTATTTAAAATAGTAAGCCATGAATAATATGAGCTTTTGTTTTCTTTTTTCCACAGCATGCTTAACTTCTTGGTTGTCTTTCAGATTTTTTATTTTGCTTAACTGTAGGTTTATTTTATTTTTTTTAACGTCTTTATTGGAGTATAATTTCTTTACAATGGTGTGTTAGTTTCTGCTTTAAACAAAGTGAGTCAGCTATACGTATACGTATATACCCATATCTCCTCCCTCTTGCGTATCCCTCCCACCCTCCCTACCTCACCCCTCTAGGTGATCAAAAAACACCGAGCTGATCTCCCTGTGCTATGCGGCTGCTTCCCACTAGCTATCTGTTTTACATTTGGTAGCGTATATATGTCCATGCCACTCTCTCACTTCGTCCCAGGTTGCCCTTCCCCCTCCCCGTGTCCTCAAGTCCATTCTCTACGTGTGCATCTTTATTCACGTCCTGCCCCTAGGTTCTTCAGAATCATTTTTTTTTTTTTAGATTCCATATATATGTGTTAGCATATGGTGTTTGTTTTTCTCTTTCTGACTTACTTCACTCTGTATGACAGACTCTAGGTCCATCCACCTCACTACAAATAACTCAATTTCATTTCTTTTTATGGCTGAGTAATATTCCATTGTATATATGTGCCACATCTTCTTTATCCATTCATCTGTCGATGGACACTTAGGTTGCTTTGAAGTCCTGGCTATTGTAAATAGTGCTGCAGTGAACATTGTGGTACCTGACTCTTTTTGAATTATGGTGTTCTCAGGGTATATGCCCAGTAGTGGGATTGCTGGGTCGTATGGCAGTTCTATTTTTAGTTTTTTAAGGAACCTCCATACTGTTCTTCATAGTGGCTGTACGAATTTACATTCCCACCAACAGTGCAAGAGGGTTCCCTTTTCTCCACACCCTCTCCAGCATTTATTGTTTGTAGATTTTTTGACGATGGTCATTCTGACTGGTGTGAGGTGATACCTCACTGTAGTTTTGATTTGCATTTCTCTGATGATTAGTGATGTTGAGCATCCTTTCATGTGTTTGTTGGCAATCTGTATATCTTCTTTGGAGAAATGCCTATTTAGGTCTTCTGCCCATTTTTCGATTGGGTTGTTTGTTTTTTCGATATTGAGCTGCATGAGCTGCTTGTAAATTTTGGATATTAATCCTTTGTCAGTTGCTTCATTTGCAAATATTTTCTCCCAGTCTGAGGATTGTCTTTTCATCTTGTTTATGGTTTCCTTTGCTGTGCAAAAGCTTTTAAGTTTCATTAGGTCCTTTTTCTTTATTTTTGTTTTTATTTCCATTTCTCTAGGAGGTGGGTCAAAAAGGATCTTGCTGTGATTTATGTCATAGAGTGTTCTGCCTATGTTTTCCTTTAAGAATTTTATAGTGTCTGGCCTTACATTTAGGTCTTTAATCCATTTTGAGTTTATTTTTGTGTATGGTGTTACGGAGTGTTCTAATTTCATTCTTTTACAGGTAGCTGTCCAGTTTTCCCAGCACCACTTATTGAGAGGCTGTCTTTGCTCCATTGTATATTCTTGCCTCCTTTGTCAAAGATAAGGTGACCATATGTGTGTGGGTTTATCTCTGGGCTTTCTATCCTGTTCCATTGATCTATATTTCTGTTTTTGTGCCAGTACCATGCTGTCTTGAATACTGTAGATTTGTAGTAGAGTCTGAAGTCTGGGAGCCTGATTCCTCCAGCTCTGTTTCTCTTTCTCAAGATTGCTTTGGCTATGCGGGGTCTTTTGTGTTTCCATACAAACTGTGCAGTTTTTGTTCTAGTTCTGTGAAAAATGCCAGTGGTAATTTGATAGGACTTGCATTGAATCTGTAGATTGCTTTGGGTAGTATAATCATTTTCACAATGTTGATTCTTCCAATCCAAGAACATGGTATATCTCTCCATCTGTTTTTATCATCTTTAATTTCTTTTATTAGTGTCTTATAGCTTTCTGCAAGAGGTCTTTTGTCTCCTTAGGTAGGTTTATTCCTAGGTATTTTATTCTTTTTGTTGCAATGGTAAATGGAGTGTTTTCTTAATTTCTCTTTCAGATTTTTCATCATTAGTGTATAGGAATGTCAGATTTCTGTGCATTAATTTTGTATCCTGCTACTTTACCAAATTCCTTGATGAGCTCTAGTAGTTTTCTGGTAGCATCTTTAGGATTCTCTATGTATAGTATCATGTCATTTGCAAACACTGGCAGTTTCGCTTCGTGTCTTCCGATTTGGATTCCTTTTATTTATTTTTCTTCTCTGATTGCTGTGGCTAAAACTTCCAAAACTATGTTGGATAATAGTGGTGAGAGTGGACAACCTTGTCTTGTTCTGGGTTTTAGAGGAAATGCTTTCAGTTTTTTACCATTGAGAACGATGTTGGCTGTGCGTTTGTCATATGTGGCCTTTATTATGTTGAGGTAAGTTCCCTCTATGCCTACTTTCTGCAGAGTTTTTATCATAAATGGGTGTTGAATTTTGTCAAAAGCTTTTTCTGCATCTATTGAGATGATCATATGGTTTTTCTCTTTCAGTTGGTTAATATGGTTGATCACATTGATTGATTTGCATATATTGAAGACTCCTGGTATTCCTGTAATAAACCCCACTTGATCATGGTGTATGATCCTTTTAATGTGCTGTTGGATTCTGTTTGCTAGTATTTTGTTGAGGATTTTTGCATCTATGTTCATCAGTGGTATTGGCCTGTAGTTTTCTTTCTTTGTGACATCTTTGTCTGGTGTTGGTATCAGGGTGATGGTGGCCTTGTAGAATGAGTTTGGGAATGTTCCTCCCTCTGCTATATTTTGCAAGAGTTTGAGAAGGATAGGTGTTAGCTCTTCTCTAAATGTTTGATTGAATTCACCTATGAAGCCATCTTGTCCTGGGCTTTTGTTTCTTGGAAGATTTTTAATCACGGTTTCAATTTCAGTGCTTGTGATTGGTCTGTTCATAATTTCTATTTCTTCCTGGTTCAGTCTTGGGAGATTGTGTTTTTCTAAGAATTTGTCCATTTTTTCCAGGTTGTCCATTTTATTGGCATATAGTTGCTTATAGTAATCTCTCATTATTCTTTGTATTTCTGCAGTGTCAGTTGTTACTTCTCCTTTTTCATTTCTAATTCTATTGATTTGAGTCTTCTCCCATTTTTTCTTGATGAGTCTGGCTAATGGTTTATCAATTTTGTTTATCTTCTCAAAGAACTGCTTTTCTTGACCTTCGTTTTCTTGACCTTTGCTATCATTTCCTTCATTTCTTTTTCATTTATTTCTCATCTGATCTTTATGATTTCTTTCCTTCTGCTAACTTTGGGGTTCTTTCGTTCTTCTTTCTCTAATTGCTTTAGGTGTTGAGATGTTTCTTGTTTCTTGAGGTAGGATTGTATTGCTATAAACTTCCCTGTTAGAACTGCTTTTGCTGCATCCCATAGGTTTTGGGTCATCGTGCTTTCATTGTCATTTTTTTCTAGGTAGTTTTTGATTTCCTTTTTGATTTCTTCAGTGATCTCTTGGTTATTTAGTAGTGTATTGTTTAGCCTCCATGTGTTTGTATTTTTTACAGATTTTTCCTGTAATTGATATCTAGTCACATGGCATTGTGGTCAGAAAAGATACTTGTTACAATTTAAATTTTCTTAAATTTACCAAGCCTTGATTTGTGACCCAAGATATGATCTATCCTGGAGAATGTTCCATGAGCACTTGAGAAGAAAGTGTATTCTGTTGTTTTTGGATGGAATGTCGTTTAAATATCAATTAAGTCCATCTCGTTTAATGTATCATTTAAAGCTTGTGTTTCCTTATTTATTTTTATTCTGGATGATCTGTCCATTGGTGAAAGTGGGGTGTTAAAGTCCCCTACTATGATTGTGTTACTGTCGATTTCCCCTTTTATGGCTGTTAGCATTTGCTTTATGTATTGAGGTGCTGCTGTGTTGGGTTCATAAATATTTACAATTATTATATCTTCTTCTTGGATCGATCCCTTGATCATTATGTAGTGTCCTTCTTTGTATCTTGTCATAGTCTTTATTCTAAAGTCTATTTTGTCTGATATGAGAATTGCTACTCCAGCTTTCTTTTGATTTCCATTTTTATGGAATATCTTTTTCCATCCCCTCACTTTCAGTCTGTATGTGTCCCTAGGTCTGAAGTGGGTCTCTTGTAGACAGCATATATATGAGGCTTGTTTTTGTATCCATTCAGCCAGTCTGTGTCTTTTGGTGGGAGCATTTAATCCATTTACATTTAAGATAATTATCGATATGTATGTTCCTATTACCATTTTCTTAATTGTTTTGGGTTTGTTATTGTAGGTCTTTTCCTTCTCTTGTGTTTCCTGCCTAGAGAAGTTTCTTTAGCATTTATTGTAAAGCTGGTTTGGTGGTGCTGAATTCTCTTAGGTTTTGCTTGTCTGTAAAGATTTTAATTTCTCTGCTGAATCTGAAAGAATGAGATCCTGCTGGGTAGAGTAATCTTGGTTGTAGGTTTTTCCCTTTCATCACCTTAAATATGTTCTGCCACACCCTTATGGCTTTCAGAGTTTCTGCTGAAAGATCAGCTGTTAAACTTATGAGGATTCCCTTGTATGTCATTTGTTGCTTTTCCTTTGCTGCTTTTAATAATTTTTCTTTGTACTTAATTTTTGATAGTTTGATTAATATGTGTCTTGGTGTGTTTCTCCTTGGATTTATCCTGTATGGGACTCTCTGTGCTTCCTGGACTTGACTATTTCCTCTCCCATATTAGGGAAGTTTTCAACTATATCTTTTCAAATATTTTCTCAGACCCTTTCCTTTTCTCTTTTTCTTCTGGGACCCCCATGATTTGAATGTTGGTGCATTTAACATTGTTCCAGAGGTCTCTGAGACTGTCCTCAATTCTTTTCATTCTTTTTTCTTTATTCTGCTCTGCAGTAGTTATGTACACTATTTTATCTTCCAGGTCACTTATCCATTCTTCTGCCCTACTTATTCTGCCATTGATTCCTTCTAGAGGATTTTTTATTTCATTTATTGTGTTGTTCATCATTGTTTGTTTGCTCTGTAGTTCTTCTAGGTCCTTGTTAAAACTTTCTTGTATTTTCTCCATTCTGTTTCCAAGATTTTGGATCATCTTTACTATCATTACTCTGAATTCTCTTTCAGGTAGACTGCCTATTTCCTTTTCATTGTTTGGTCTGGTGGCTTTTTACCTTTCTCCTTCATCTGCTGTGTGTTTCTCTGTCTTCTCATTTTGCTTAACTTACTGTGTTTGGGGTCTCCTTTTTGCAGGCTGTAGGTTTGTACTTCCTGTTGTTTTTGGTGTCTGTTCCCAGTGGTTCAGGTTGGTTCAGTCGGTTGTGTAGGCTTCCTGGTGGAAGGGACTGGTGCCTGTGTTCTGGTGGATGAGTCTGGATCTTGTCTTTCTGGTGGGCAGGTCCACGTCCGGTGGTGTGTTTTGGGGTTTCTGTGACCTTGTTATGATTTTAGGCAGCCTCTCTGCTAATGGGTGGGGTTGTGTTCCTGTCTTGCTAGTTGTTTGGCATGGGTTGTCCAGCACTGTAGCTTGCTGGTCATAGAGTTCACCTGGGTCTTAGTGTTGAGATGGAGATCTGGGAGAGCTTTTGTTGTTTGATATTACTTGGAGCTGGGAGGTCTCTGGCGCACCAGTGTCCTGAACTCAGCTCTCCCACCACAGAGGCACAGGCCTGACCCCTGGCCCGAGCACCGAGACGTGTCAGCCACACAGCTCAGAAGAACAGGGAGGAAAAAAAAGAAAGCAAGAAAATAATAATAAAATAAAATAAGGTTATTAAAAATATAGAATAGTAAAAATAAAAAATTAAAAAGTCATAAAAAAAGAAAGAAGAGTACAACCAAACCAATAAATAAATCCACCAATGATAACAAGTGCTAAAACATATACTAAGAAAAACAAACAACAAAAAAACGGACAGACAGAACCCTAGGACAAATGGTAAAAGCAGCAAAGCTATACAGACAAAAATCACAGAAAGACGCATACACATACACACCCACAAAAAGAGAAAAGGAAGGGCTTCCCTGGTGGCGCAGTGGTTGAGAGTCTGCCTGCTGATGCAGGGGACACGGGTTCGTGACCCGGTCCGGGAAGATCCCACATGCTGCGGAGCGGCTAGGCCCGTGAGCCATGGCCGCTGAGCCTGCACATCCGGAGCCTGTGCTCCGCAACGGGAGAGGCCACAACAGTGAGAGGCCCACGTAACGCAAAAAAAAAAAAACAAAAAAAAAAAACAACCAAATCAATAAACAAATCTACCAATGATAATAAAGTCTACATAGTAAGCTAAGATAAACATAAAACTGGAAACAACTTGGATGCCGAAAGCAAATGCCAAGTCTACAGTTGCTCCCAAAGTCCACCGCCTCAGTTTTGGATTGATTCGTTGTCTATTCAGGTATTCCACAGATGCAGGGTACATCAAGTTGATTGTGGAGCTTTAATCCGCTGCTTCTGAGGCTGCTGGGAGAGATTTCCCTTTCTCTTCTTTGTTCACACAGCTCCTCGGGTTCTGCTTTGGATCTGGACCCGCCTCTGCATGTAGTTCGCCTGAGGGCATCTCTTCCCCGCCCAGACAGGACAGGGTTAAAGGAGCAGCTGATTGTGGGCTCTGGCTCACTCAGGCCCGGGGGAGGGAGGGGTACGGAATGCGGGACAAGCCTGCAGCGGCAGATACCAGCATGACATGACGTTGCACCAGCCTGAGGTGTGCCATGCGTTCGCCAGGGGAAGTTGTCGCTGGATCACAGGACTCTGGCAGTGGCGGGCTGCACAGGCTCCCAGGAGGGGAGGTGTGGATAGTGGCCTGTGCTTGCACACAGGCTTCTTGGTGGCTGCAGAAGCAGCCTTAGCGTTTCATGCCCGTCTCTGGGGTCTGCGCTGATAGCTGCAGCTCGCACCCGTCTCTGGAACTCATTTATGCGGTGCTCTGAATACCCTCTCCTCGTGTACCCCTAAACAATGGTCTCTTGCCTCTTCAGCAGCTCCAGACTTTTTCCCAAACTCCCTCCCGGCTAGCTGTGGTGCACTAACCCCCTTTAGGTTGTGTTTACGCAGCCAACCCCAGTCCTCTCCCTGGGCTCTGTGGGAAGCCCGAGCCTCAACTCCCAGCCCCGCCCACCCCGGTGGGTGAGCAGACAAGCCTCTCGGGCTGGTGAGTGCCGGTCGGCCCTGATCCTCTGTGCGGGAATCTCCCCGCTTTGCCCTCCGCACCCCTGTTGCTGTGCTCTCCTCCGGGGCTCCGAAGCTCCTCCCTCCGCCCCCCGCAGTCTCCAACCGCAAAGGGGCTTCTAGTGTGTGGAAACCTTTCCTCCTTCACAGTTCCCTTCCACTGGTGTAGGTCGCGTCCCTATTCTTTTGTCTCTGTTTATTCTTTTTTCTTTTGCCCTACCCAGGTACGTGGGGAGTTTCTTGCCTTTTGGGAGGTGTGAGGTCTTCTGCCAGCGTTCAGTAGGTGTTCTGCTGTAGGAGTTGTTCCACGTGTAGATGTATTTCTGATGTATTTGTGAGGAGGAAGGTGATCTCCATGTCTTACTCCTCTGCCATCTTGAAGGTCTCTCCTAATATGAGTTTTTTAATTAAAATAAGTTGGTTTTTAAAAAAGGTTATTTCTTGGCTTTGTGTGTTTGGATTTTTAATTAGAGATTGTGGATGTGCTTTTATTTGAATGGTGTATTTTAAAATATGAAACACTAATGAAACTTTATACATGAGTAAAGAGGTCAGGCATAAGTCATTTGAAGCCAAGTTTTTCTTGCTTTCATACAGGATCCCACTCCTTCACCAAAAGGTTTTCACTAAGTTTGGTCATCCAATTTCTTTTCATAAAGTGGATCGTTTATACTCTGACCGTTTAACCAAATCAGTTGTACAGTATTTACTCATATACCTGTGCATTTCATTTACTTGGAACTGGTGTGTAATGGAATAGTGCGCCCCCTAGTGTGCGGGTTAGTTCCAGCCAGTATTTGTCATGGTCCATTCCTGCACAAGCACAGCTTTTCCACCGAGAATGTCCAGGCATTTGGCAGATGATTCAAACCAAGTCCCCCTAAAACTGAGTTCCTCTGCTGAGTTTATTATTAACACCTCTATCCAAAATAATATTACCTTTCCTGTCCAACACCTGTTCTCTTCAAGATTGAGGAGTACCAAAGAAAAGGGGGGTTTGTAACTGAGCAGAACCCTGTGGGGCTCCTGGGCACAAAAGCCTTTCTGTGTCCCCAGGTTTCGGCAACATGTCTCCACCTGCCAGATGAGGCCGAGGCCTCCATACTCAGTAAATATCTACCCTCCCTGTAAATGCAGTGATTTCCATCCAGTACTCAGACCACAATCAGAGCAAGACCATGGTCAGACCAAGAGGCCTGATTTTTTCTTTTTATCAGAAAATATGGCTATTGTGATACAAACCCTTTTGGTAAAATTTTAAAGTAATAATGAAATTGTGATTTATTGTTATGAAAACTGATTTATCCTTAGGTTAAGGAAAATGACAACACAGTACTGCCTACAATTTGTGACTTCCTCTGAGGAGACCAGTTTCACCCTGGATTTTATGATTAATTGTTGATTTCTAAGTTTTCATAACCGAGTTTGGTAGGAAGTCTAACTGTAAAATAGTTCTTATCTTTTCCTTCGTCCCTTAGCCAACCTTTGTGGGGTTAGCCTTACAGTGTGAAGCCTCAAGGAGCCTTGAAGCTGGCCAGAGATGAATGGGAACAGGGCTAAAATGTGGTTGGGTAGTATTCCTGCACTCCTATCCTTCTTGTGCATCATTGCTCACTCCCTTTGCCCTTCTTTAT
Organism: Globicephala melas; assembly: GCF_963455315.2. Lineage (NCBI taxonomy): Eukaryota > Metazoa > Chordata > Mammalia > Artiodactyla > Delphinidae > Globicephala > Globicephala melas. The sequence continues at coordinate 107,929,972 of NC_083317.1, read as the reverse complement.
TGCCTTTCTCCTTTTATTTTGGAAGAGGAAATGAATGCACACAGTAAAAAAATTTCAAACAATAAAAAAGGTACACAGTGACAAGTAAATCTCCCTCCCTTATCTGTCCTTAGTTCTTCCACCTTCTACTGTTACCCATTTTCCATGCATTTTAATAGTTTATGAATAGACAGACACATGTACACGCATACGTGTATACTTTTTCCTTAAAATATGGTGATATAATACATACATTGTTTTTCATCTTTCTTCTTTCCTTTAAAAATATATCTTGGAAATCAGGTGACTTCCATATGTATCTTCCGCATTCATTTTAGTAGAATATTCTTTGGGTAGCTATATTATAACTGACTTTGGAGGGTTCCTATTTAAATTGTTCCTAGTTCTTTTCTGCATGCAAACACAATCACTGCACTGATCAGCATGATACATGCATTTTTATGTATAAGTGTAAGTATAATCATAGGAGAAATTTCTAGAAGTAAAATTGCATGGTCAAATGGAAAGTCTATTTAAATTTTCCATGCATATTGCCAAATCACTATGTAATAAGATAGCTTCATAATATCCTCCTACTGATGATACTTGAGAATATCTGTTTCCCATACCATAGTAATGAATAATAATAACAAAATTTTTGATCTTTTTTAATCTGATAGGTAAAAAGTGGTATCACAATGAAGTTTTAATTTTTGTCTTTTCACATATTTAAAAATTCACTTCTGTTTCTGTTTTCTCTCAACTTTCTGTGAAAGTGTTCATTTTTCAATTGGGTTGTTGGTCTATTCATATTGATGTGTTTGAGCTCTTTATGATTTATTAAGAAAATTATCTTTTTGTATACAAGATTGATTTTTCCAGAAATGTTTAGTTTTTATGTAGTTAAATGTATCAGGCTTTAGAGTTTGTGTCATGCTTTGAAAGTTGTTCTAGATCTTTTTTTTTTCTTTGGCCTCGCTGAGAGGCATGTGGGATCTTAGTTCCCTGAGGAATGATCGAACCCACGCCCCCTGCATTTGGAGGCGCAGAGTCTTAACCACTGGATCGCCCAGGAAGTCCCTCTAGATAATTTTTTTTAAGTCCCAAATTTTCCTCTACACTTTTTAGGTTTCATCTTTTTACATTTAAGTTCTTGATTCCTCAGAAATTAATTTTGGTGTAGTGAGTATGTGCCTCTATTTATTTTAGAAGAAATGAACGTTTCCAGTTGTGGCAGCACAGGGTCAGGGAAATAGAGACGCAGAGCCTAGTGGACCAGCTACACCATCAATAAGTAGCCTTCGCTGACCCGAGGCTCCATCTCCCTGGCTCCTTTTGACAAACAAATGACGTGTCAATAGAATGATGCTGTGGGCTCCTGAACACCAAGGCCTGTGGAGAAGTCTTCTTCCTTTGCCTCTTTCTTGCAGCATGGGTTCAGAGGCACACAGACCTGGGAGCGAAACTCTGCTTTCCCCTTGTGAATAGTGAAGTTTCGGACAAGTTATTTTATTTGCCTCAGTTTCTGCACCTGTGAAACTAAGAACAACCAGTTCCTATACATGGTAGCTACTGAGAGGGTTAAGAAAGGAAAGGTACATGTTGCTTGCTGGCTGGCACTGTGGCAAGCCTCTGAATGCTGCCCAATAAATGTAGTTTGAGCTTTAATTTCACTTTGGATTTTTTTTTTAATATAACTTTGGCTTTTTTTCTCATATAAGTAGAAGTCAAGCCTAGTCAGAAATCATGATCCCTAGCTTCCCATTTTGGGAACACATCTCAACCCCTGCACCCACCCTTTTCTGGGACCTGAGACCCTCCACACTACACCCATCAGAACTCACCGTGGACCATGTGCACCTTGTTGTGAATATCTAAGCCTGAACCTGGAATTCCACCTGGATTCCCTCAACTTCCAAACTTCCAGACTATCTCAGTGCTAAGATCAGACACTTCCCTCTCGATCATTTCCTTGACTCCAGCCTTGCCCCCTCCTCCAAATGTGTGCTAGAACCTGCTGCTAAATTGCTAGATTCTCTTCTGAAAACCAATCCGTTCTTGTTACTTCCCTGCTTAAAGGTGAAAACCCCAGTGGCTCTCAACAGATACAGCTCTCCATGTGCTCACTCCTGTTGTCAGGTGCTTCTCTCCAGATGCTTCTAGATTCCCTAACACTCTGTTCTTTCCCACACCTCCCTGGCTTGTCCCTTGCTATTTTTTCATCCCAGAATGCTCTTTCCCGTATTCTTCTTTTGCCAGAAAACTCTCCCTTATACCTCTAGACCCTGTTCCCGCTTCCTCTTCCTTCTCTCTGCGAGTTCACACCCCTCTCTTCCTTACCACTTCATTACTTTGCCTTTGCCTCCACCTTGACCTGAGAAGGGTGGCTTTGAGTTCCTACTTTACTTCATACACACATGGATTACAACACTTACCACATGACACCTCTATTATCCTCGCATGGGATTCAGTTATTCATATCTATGTCCGTTTTTTCCCTGGACTGTGAGCTCCTTGCACTTGAGGGCTACAGCTCTATTTACCACCAGCACACTACCTAATACATAGTACATTCTCAAAATTATTTGTTAAAAATAAAGCATTAACCTGTCAATATCCAGACATTTTCTGGGTCTCCAGGAATAATCGAGTTAGGATTTCCAGACTTTTGGAACATGTCGTTTTCAACTGACACCAAGATACCTCAAGGAGGAGCTTCCATTTTCTTTTCCTCTGTCAGCATTTCATCTTTTGTTTGGTATTTTATAACGTGAACCTATTATAAAACAGTAGCTAATGAATCAGAATTTTGCTTAGATATGAAAAGAGCACAAAGACCTTTTTAAAAAGGGATGCTATAAAGCTGCTTTGGAGTTTTTATTTTTGTTTTGTTTTTTGCATCACACAGATAATGAAAACAATAGCTTGACATCCCTTTGGCCAACATTGTGTGTATCTTAACGTTTTTATGAGATTGATTTGTGGTTATCTACTTGGGAGTAAGATATCAGAAACATTGATTACAACCCAAGGAACTATAATTATATGTCTAATTTAATTTTTGTAATTGAGAACATATTTAAGAGTAACAATACTGCTAACCGTAGTGCTAAAATCTTGCTTATTATTGAATTAGTTTCACGACTGATGGGGAGCAGCAACAAAGCTCATCTACAGACTAAAATTCTGGACAGCAACTTGAAGAGAATTTGGAGCTTAATTCTGATGATCCATGGAGTTGACATATCCAGGATGGCACAGAGGAAAAATTAGAATAACTTATTTGTACATATGTGACCTTGGTAAATTTCCAGAGATGAATCCAGGACATGACTTATGGAGATTATAAGAGAGCTTGTAGTCAGTCCTCTTCTCTTGGAGATTTTTCTCTCTTTTGAACAAGTCTTCACCATGAGAAAGAAATACAAAGAATGGTCAGGAAAGGAGGATGCCCGTTGGGCAGTCCAGTTTGCAGAAACAGTTGTGGAGTTCAGTGAGTTGATACATCACAACTCAGTCATACTCAGGTCTATAAGCAAGTTTCACATGACATATCCAAGGACCACAATTTCAAAACTAAAAGTTTTTGTCATAAATGCAGATTAGATGAGAGTATATGTTTATAGCCATTGATTGTGTAAGTATAGGGCATAAGTGCCAGTGAGAGTGCTATTGCCATGTAACAGAATTGGTAGGCAAGTAAAAATCAGTGTCTTACTAATGAGACCCTGTTGTATAGCACTAGGAACTCTACTGCACTTCGCTGTATGGTAGAAACTAACACAACATTGTAAAACAACTATACCCCAGTAAAAAAAAATGTAATCACTCTTTAAGAGGGAGGAGAGGAAGCAAGGGATGTGACTAGGGAGGCAAGAGTGCTGGGGTGAGGTGAGGAAGGGCCCACAAGACCAGGGATGCAGGTGGTCTCCAGCAGCTAGAAAAGTCAAGGAAACACATTCTCCCCTACAGATTCCCCTACACAGGCTCCCCTACAGCCTCCAGGAGGAACTGGCCCTGCTGACACCTTGACTTTAGCCCAGTGAGACTGTTTCCAGACTCCTGGCTTCCAGATGTAAGAAAATAAATTTGTGTTGTATTAAGTAAGTTAAAAAAAAAAATCAGTGTGGTAAAGTACTACTATTCCTGTCACCATTATTGTCTCATTTCTTTGCCTTTGCTACCAATCTCACTAATTTTAACATAATTCACATAGCGTTTAGATGCACAGAAATTATTCAAATTACTTCCTTCTGCCTGAAGACATCAAAACTCCTCCTCTAGAAATAAAGTTTTGTTATATATAAGTGAGATAAGGTGGAAATAAATCATCATCTGGGGACACTGACGTTGGGAGGTTGTGGGGAGAGGAATTTGCTGTTTTGAAGAGTAGGTGGTGGGTGGCTTCAGAGCTATTTACTGGGAGAGGTGAGAGCATTTTTTATCGGAGTCAGAGAGCTGAGTAATACATTTGACTTGCTTTCACTTTCTTTCTTCCCCACTTTCTTCTTTTTTCCTGTACTTGTCTTTTATCCTCTGTCCTTATTTTTCTTACTCCTTCACCCTTCCTTCTGTTTCCTTTCCTTCTTCCTCTCCTCCATCCTCCCCTAGGAGCCTAGTGACACCAATAGAAACTGCCTTCTCCACTAACGAAGCCCCCTTCGTGGAGCTGTAGCACATCCAGTGATCTGCGACGCCCTATGGTCATTGTACCATGTCCCATGACATGTACATGGGGTGCATGCATGGTCATTGGTATGTTTCCTTCTATTCTGGGAGCTTCTAGGACAGCATGGTGAGGGTAAAGAGAACAGACTTGGAGTTAGACAAATCTGGGCTCAAGCCCTACCCTCTCCACCTGGTATTTGTCACTAGTAACCTTAGGTAAGCTACCCAACCTTATATGTGGAAGGGGAGCAGCAACGCCTATCTCAAACGATTGTTGTGAGAATTAAATACAGTGAGAGTTCAGAGCCTGGCATAGCTACACAGCATGTGTTTGATAAATACCAATTTTCTTCCTTTATCCGGTTCCCCATTCAAAGTATTGCCTATTTCTCTCTTCCAAACCCAGTGCAGTATGAACTAACAGCAGACCCCATCCTTAGGAAGCTCATAATCTGGCTGGGAAGAGGATGTATACACTAGCAATGAGACACCAGCACTGTGTGACATGTGCTGCCAGCCTCCAGAGGTGACAGGAAACCCATCTCCATGCCCCTCCCCTCACTGCCTGCCCCTCAGAGAGGTGGTCACAAATCTGATTGATCAAGTTCCAGGACACATGGATTAGGTCAAGTCTGCCAGGCTGGTAGTGGGCAGGGTTCTGTTTGTTCAAAGGTTTTGCATATGAGCACAGAACTCTCTTTTCTCCCTTTTAGGTTGGAAAGCGATGGCCCACTTTCACTTGAGAAGGCAGTCATCTTATACTTATGTTGGCATTTCCACTTCCTTTCACTTCATTAAGGCTTTCAGAGTATGGCAAATTTCAGATTTAAACTTAAGGAGGAAAAAACAGACCCTTTAGATCTCTATCCTTTTCCCATGATTCTGCTCCAGGATTGCCAGCGGATCCCCAGCTGGCAGCAGAGTGAGCAGTTTGCTCATTGCTCATCCTAAGTGTGTCCTTGTCCTGTGCTTGCATCTCCCTTGGCGCCTCATGGGGCTGTGGGATGGGTGGGCAGTATGCCACAGGGCAGGATCGGGCAAAACTAGGACCCCTGACCATGATACCATTACCACCAACAAAACCCACCAACACTTCTAACACACGCCTTCGAGAAGATAAAATCAAAATATAGAGAAATTCCCAGAAGGGGAACATTATTCCCAGGAGGGGGGCATAATGAGGGGTGGGGAGGCAGCTCAGATTGGAAGAAGCAGTCAGGAACCTGGCCTAGGCTTGAGGGACAGGGATATGAATGACCCAGGGGGGTTGGTCTACACTAAATGATAGTGACGTTTTGTCCAAGAAAGTAGGAATGTGGGCCTCGATGATATATTCCAGGTAGAAGTGTGGTATGTCTGTTCTAGCAAATATTTAATAATGTTCCATAGTCACCCTTTTCTGATATCCTGGAACATAAAGACTACCTTATTTACTTCTTATAATAAAGTTTAAAGCAACAGGGTTTATTCCAAATGTTGTATGCCCCAGTTGGGGCCCAAGAAAATAGTAATAGCACCCTCCTCCAATTATTTAAGTGACTACCATGTGTAACCTTCTGATCTTTACAAAAACCCTGGATGGTGACTTTTAACTAATTTTACAGAATAGGAGTTGGTGCTCAGAGAGGTGAAGTGAGCTGCCCAAAGCCTCACAGGTAATAAGTGGCAGAGCCATGATTGGAACTTCAGATTTGTGGCTCCAGTGCCTGAGTTATCATGGCCTCTCCCCACAACTCTGACAACTTCAGTTCAGCCAAAAGTCCAGCCCGTTTCAATCACAGTAACACCTGTGTCCATCTACTGACCTTCTTCCCAGGCAGGCAGCAGGCGTGTGCTATGGAGTGTCCCAATAGCAGTCGCAAACCTGCCCCAGGGTGGGTGCCTTCTCTTGCCTTTGTGCCCCTGGAAACTACAGGACCCAGTGGAGGGTAGAGAGCTCACAGGCATCAGGATAATGAGCCTCACTCTGGTTTCGTGGCCTCTTGTCCTCCTCCTCTGTGGGTCCTAGAGAGAGGGATGCTGGTTCATTCCACATCTTTCTGCTGCCAGTCACATGAGGGAAACTCCTCTCAAGCTTCTGTGTCTCCATTCTCTCACCTGTGACGGTGGATAATAACATCTGCTCAACTTCTCTCAAGCTTATCGTAAACATCAAATATGACTGTGAATGTAAAAAACAATTTCTGAAGTTAAAGTACTGTGTATTATCATGGTTTGTATCAAAGGTAACTGGGGGAGGCATTATTTCTTAATATTAGAACAGAAACATTTCTGAGAGACCCACAGAAGAATCCTACATATCTTGTTGCCTGGATATCAGCGTGACTCTGAAATATCCTTCACTAGGGCCCAGTGGAAAAGTCCATCTTGACTAGCATTCAGCTTAACTAAAAGGAAAAATCCAATGGAAACTGACTCTGGATAAGCTAAAAAATTATAATCCCTAGAGGTGTTAGCAGTGACTCAGGATTCCTTCTGAAAGGGAGGAAAAACTCTTGACAACCACCCGCCACGACACCTCTTTCAGAGTAATGGGCGTGGGGGGGGGGCTTTAAAAACCACCACAGTCCACCATCCCCTGTGGGAAGCTCCTTTCCTGAGAGTTCCAGGTTCCTCCCTCAGGCTTCCAGCCAGAATGCCCTCCTCGCCCCCTCAGACAAGGCTATCGGAAATAAATAACCAACATAGGAACCTTGTAGGCAGAATCACCACCTGCATCTTCAATGGGCCTGTGATGATCTCAACGGATAGGCCAAGTCAGTGAGTGTGAGGAGAGGAAGTAGGTTTTATAATTTGGATGCCTTCCCGGATCGTTATTGCCGTTTCCTCATTGGCCATCTTTGCTGCCAAGATAGTAGTGGCTTCTTCCTGACATGTAATAGCAGAATATTTCACTTTTCTTACTGTTATTTTTTACTGAGAGTTTTAGACTCTCCTAACAACGCCCCTCTCCGCTTTGCTACCCACTGCCCCAAATTAAGGTGAGTAGTAGAGAGATCTTGGTCTTACCAAATGATTATCAATGAAAAGAGACCCTCTTCCCTTTGTATAATATGCTGGTTGGGAAATTGTAGCATATTTTTACATGTAAGCATATTTTCATGGTAAACTTAATCATTTGAAATGCACTTATAAACTGGACCGTACAAGGAATATAAAAACTTCTTTTGTAATGTAAAGCCACTCTGTGTATAGATATATATATTTAACATATACGTGTTAGTTTCTCTTAGGGTATTACTTACCTATATTTCTGGATAAGTCATAGGGTTGAAATCTGGTAGAAAGTTGTCGACTCTCAATGAAGGAAACTTATAAAATAAAACACAGATCTAGACCTAGGGGGAGTTCTTTTTAGGCCCTTAAACCCATCAGACTCATACCAAGTTTGGGGTGAGTACCAAGAAAAAGCCAAGGTGAGATGGTGAGCTCAGCTGTCAGCATCTTAACCACATTGTCTTTCTCTGAATTTGTGCTGCAATTAAAGCCCGACTCCTGCTACTGAACGTCAGTACACATGCTGTCATACCTTCTACTCCTCTTATGCCTGTTGCTCTCATAGCCCTATCAGTCCCTAAGCTTTGTCCGGCTGAGATCATGGCTTATCTTCCCGGTGGCCTGTCTCATGGTGACATACAGTGCTGTGTCCAATAAAATTTATTTTTTATTCTGTTGCAAAGAAATGTAATCCAGTGGCTCTCAAATTCTTTGACCATAACCATAGAAGGAAATATACTTTCCACTGTAAACAGATATACACATACATATACATGCATACCATAAACCGAAGTTTCACAAAACAGTAATTATCCTTAGAAGGACTCTGAACTCCGATATTTTCTATTCTATTCCACTCCATGCCATTTTATCCTGCTTAAAAATACTGGACGTGACCTTTAAAAGAGATTTTTTGACAAACTAATGGGTCACAGCTGTCAACTTGAAAAACACTACCTAGCGTATGTCAGGAAAGGATTATACATATCAGAGCCACCTCCTGGCAGCTGCTCCCTGCCCCATACACAGCCCCATGCTTCCAGTTGAGCTTGGGCCACCCTCTCAGATCCTCCAGGGGCACCACCCAAACACCTGGCAAAGTCCCCTCAAAAATACCCTATTCCCAAAAAACACATGAATTTCAAATAAGGTGTGACTGTGGAGGAAGCCAAACTTCCTTTTACGTCTACATTTCTTTTTCCCTCTACAGCACCAATACTACAGGTAATGCTAAAGGGAGACTACACTTCCGGTTTGGGGAGACCTCAAAGGAATTAAAATATTCAATTGGAAAAGTTGACTGTAAGCTGCTTCACCTGTCCTCTTGATCCAAAGGAAAGCACCACAATAAGTTCAGCGCTTCACATAGGGTCTCCTTATGGACAGGCCCCCGTCTAACTGTCCCCCAGTTCCCTAGCTCTGCAGTATTTCTATGCTGTGGACCTCCATCCCCTGGAGTTGATGGAGGAGCATGTCTAAATGCCACCTCCTTCACCCCCATGGTCTCTTGTGACACACTGTTCACTTTTCAATTCTGGAAGGAGTTAGCCTGACCTGCACACACAATAGCTTTTTAAAAATATCTCTGCCCAGAGCCTCATCCCCAGGAATTCCCATTTAAGTGGCCTGAAGTGGGGTGTGGGTGTTGGAGTTTATGAGAGCTCTCAGGTGTTCCTGATGAACAACCAGGGCCGAGCAACACTGGGATTGGCTGACATTGCACGGGGGACTTCAGGAACAAAGTCCAGGGGTCTCAGCCTCCAGGCTCAGTTCTCCTCAAGATGTTCTAACCACCCTGAGGTGCACAACGAGAATTCCTCTTGGTCACAGAGATGGGAGCGATGGAATCAGACACACAGAGACTTCTCCCAAATGATTAATTAGTAGAGTCGGTGCAGTTTACATACATGTTAAGAAAAAAAACTCTTACAGGAAACATAATCTGCACAGACCCCTTCATTATTACAAAGAATTGTGTCAGCCTCCCTCCCCCAACCCCCTTCTTCAATCTCTACCTTCCAGGCTGTGAACTTAGATCTTCCTGCATAAAATGGGCTCCAGATACAAGCTCTCTAACTGCCACAGCTTTGAAACATTTTTCTCTGTGCCTTAGGCCAATGTTCCTTGTTTTTTTAAAAACTTTAAAACTTTTTCTTTAAATAAATTAGTTTATTTATTTTTGGCTGCTTTGGGTCTTCACTGCTGTGCACGGGCTTTCTCTAGTTGTGGCGAGTGGGAGCTACTCTTTGTTGTGGTGCACGGGCTTCTCATTGTGGTGGCTTCTCTTGTTGCAGAGCACGGGCTCTAGGAGCGCGGGCTTCAGTAATTGTGGCACGCGGGCTCAGTAGTTGTGGCTCGTGGGGTCTAGAATGCAGGCTCAGTAGTTGTATGGCACGGGCTTAGTTGCTCCGCGGCCTGTGGGATCTTACCGGACCAGGGCTCGAACCCGTGTCCCCTGCATTGGCATGCAGATTCTTAACCATTGCACCACTAGGGAAGCCCAGGCCAATGTTTTTTAAACTTTAGCATGCACAGGACTCACCTAACGATTCTTGTTAAGTTGCAGTTTGTGATTCAGTAGGTCTGAGGAGGGGCCCCAGGTTCTGCATTCCTAACAAGCTCCCACGTGTTGCTAATGCTACTGTTCCGCTCTGAGTATAGGTCTTAAAGCAGACTGGCTTCTGGCCAGGGATCCCCTACATGATATAGATCAGATCTTTAATATCAGATCACAAGATTCTGATCCCAAAGATTCTGCTCTAGTGCATCTGGGATGATTCTGGATGATTCTGATCTGGTCTGTGGACTGCACTTCTAGAAATACTACATAAGAGGTAAAAAATAAAAATAAAGAAATCAACTGAGAGAGTAGCATACAAGTAAATAGGATCTGTTTGTAAGTTTATGATCTGAGGCTCCAAGAGCCCATCATGACCTATGTCCAGTCTGGCCCTCCGCTCTCCTGTCATTCTAGACCCCGAGGGGGCGATCCTGAACAGAGGGATATCCCTGCTCCTTCCCGTCAAGGTTAATCATCCAAGTTCTGAGACCTGGCCTCTTTCTTTAATAATTGATAGTAAACCCCTCTATTATTTCAGAGGGCCTCACCCTCCACCAGAAGGGTAGCTCATTATGCCACTGAGTCAATAGGACAACCACATCTGAACCCAAAACAACATGCCTAATAGCTGCTCAAGAAGGAAACATAAACATATAGTGTTAATTAGTGGAGGGTGGGAGTGTGCCATTGGTCGTTAAAGAATAATGTTTAAAAGTTTATAAATAAACAGCATAATTTGTTTTATCCACTTGTACTTTAATTGCATGCTGTGTTCAGCAAGCAGTAGATCAGATTCAGGAGGCTTTGTAATTCTCCTTTTCCTAGGGACAAAGGGGAAAAACAAATTACTACATTAATAATGTTTGGGGGCTAAAGAAATGGATTGATGTTTTAGAAATAAATGTACCAGTTTTAAAGTTGCATTTTAATTTGGTTAAATTTTTGGTCCTTAATTCTCTAACTTTGTTGTATAATTGAAAATAAAGAAATAGTCTATTTGTTCAAGTGTAATCTTAACACAAGGAAAAACTCAAGTTCACTCTGTGAATTTGTAATTTGAGATTATGAAACTTGAATTTAGAACAGATTTATGGATTTGTATCTCCATTGTTAACACCTTATAGCCTACAAAATAAAAATGTTTTAGTTTGGGAATGTTCCATTTGAGATTCCTGGTCTCAAGGTAATGGAAATGTACAAAATTGTTTGTATTATTACATTTTGCTGGAACAAGCTCTATTAGAAGCAGAGTTGATAAGTTGGCCCTGGTGCTGGAGCAGGGTTTAGCCATTAAGTTCCTGGATAGTGGGGACAGATGGAGGGGACAAGGTAGTAGCTGGGACTGTGGTGGTTGGGACACTTGGGGAGAACTCAAGGCAGGAATTATTTTTCAATTGATTTGGAAGTTCTGTGTTAGAATAGTCTCAACCAACCCTAATTTGAACTGCAAACAGGGAGAATAATAATGACCAAATCCAGCCTCTATGTGAAAGGAGTAGAGAAAAAAGGGAAAAGAAGAAGAAAAGAGAAAGGGAAATAAATCAATGAGGTGTCTCATTCTGTGCTACTGAATAGCGTCTCACCATAGAGCTAACTGAATTAAAACAAATCCAATTTTCCTAAGCCTAATTTTTGGAGACGTCTCATTGTTCTGAAGGAACAAGAGCAAGCTCGAATTAAATGAACATTAAGCATTTACACTACCTGAAATAACAGCAAGGTATTTGTGTCTGTCATGGTCTGATACATAAATTTTCCAAGTTCATATAGTTAATTATATGATCTGGAGTAGTTCTTAGCAAAAAACTCTTATAGCAGACACTTGAAGGGAAATAAAGCAAATCAACTACAGTTTAAGCTCTACATTTCATTATTTTTTAACTGGTAGGAGAGAAGCTCAGAGGAAATCATGTAACACATCCTGTATGAAGTACTGATGTACATGCAGTCCATGACACATTATGGTCACATTAAAGTCCATTAAAAAATAAGTTAGCAGGAACATCATGTCTCCAGGCAAATAAGGAGCCAGCCACACTTCACTAAGGAGTGTGGTACCTGGTGCAAAAAGACTCAGAATTTGGAGTTGACCATGATTTCAGTTCAAAATATGACTTTGTCTCTAAGATGCTATATAATCAGGAGAAATCTTATTGTGTGTCAGTTTTCTTTTCTAAAAAGCAAGTGTAGTAAACCTCAAGGTTTGTGTGAGGATTAAATGAAGTAACATATGTAAATTATCTTATTCATAAGTGATTGTCCAATGCTAGCTATGATAATCATCAAAAATTAAGTAGTCAAATATGAAGGACTCTAGGAAAAATGAAGTTGATTAATGTTAGGAAAACATGTTTTGTTTTGTTTTTCAGTTATAGCCCTTACATTAATTCAGCAGATGAATTTTCAGCGGATGTTTTTCAGGCATCTTGCCCACGTGATTCTGTTCTTGTCAGCATGCCACTGTCTTAAAACCTGTGAATAGAGCGATCAGAGTGCTAGAATAAACACAACTCTCTCACTGAGATATGTTAAAAAGAGTAAGGGAGAGAAGAATTTAAATGATATTGTTTTCTTTTAAGAGTGTCTGCAGCATAAATATGTAAAGATGAAAAATAATCCTGAAATAGGAAACATGTATTTATTAATATTTTATCCATAAGATTAAAAAAAATAACACAGAATTTAATAAGTCAAAAAAAACAAAGAAAAAGTAAAAGTTTACCCTCAAGTACCAGGTGAAAAGTGTGATCCAAAATTTGGAATGTGACAAAGGAAACTCTAGAGTCAAGAAAAACAGGGCACCTGGGGCTGAAATAATCCCAGGAGAAATGAGATCACTGGTCACACCTAACTCAGCTGAAAATGCAGTTTTCAGCCCCTAGGAATCAGGCCTGACAGGTGAGTTGGGGCACTGGCACTTGCTGTTGGAGAAAAGGTCATCTTTCTGGGCCTGAGCCCTCTGCAGACTCCTTGTGACCCTAAGAAGATACCTCTGTCTTTCATGGATTTGTCATCAATGAGAACCTGATTCACTGGAAGGAGTTAGAGAATCAATAGACTTGGGCTTGTATGATTTCACATCATAAGAAACTCATCCACCAGTTAGCATATTATGTACAGAAATGCACCCATTATAGTATTTTATTGCCTCTGTGAGGAGATTAGTCAAAACAGCACTTAAAGAATCTGGAAACTTCCAGCCTTCAAATTCTTTCATAGACTCACATAACAACTAATTGAGAAAGCTTGTCCATCATTTCTGAGTGTTATTTTTCTTCCAAACGTTATTTTTTAGCTCTTTAAAGTTGTGACCTTTAAATTTTTTCAAGATTCACATCTTTGTATATTTTAAACTAACTTGGTGCTTCTGTGAGATTTCCACTGGAATTTCTCCAAATATGTGCCGTGTAAATCTGACAGGGCAGAGTCAGTGAAACCAGGAACAGAGGGAGGGATCAATTAGGAGGATTCTGATCCAGTCTTCATTCATTTTTATTCAGGAAATATATATGGGCCATCTCTCTGCCAAGGGCCAGACAGTGTTCTAGACACTGGGGAGACAAAAAGAACAGGACACACAGGGCTCCTGTCCTCAAGTCAAAGAAACAAAAACACATTAATAAAGGAATACAGGGGGTAGTCAGAGCTATAAAAGAAAACAAACTAGTAGTTGAGATATAAAACATGATGGAAGACTTATTTTATATAGAGAGATCAGGGTGGGCTCTTTGAAGCTGTGATATTTAGACTGAAGTCTAAAAATGAAGAGACAGTCAAGAGTGGGTGGAAGAGCATCCTGAGAGTGGGAACAGCATATGCAAAGGCCATATGCTTGGGAGAATGGCTTGGAGGGATGCAGGAGAAGAAGCAAACCAGACAAAGAGCTATGTAGCAGTCCAGACAAGTGATACTAGGGATCAGATTAGGGTGGTTGCAGCAGAGATTCAGGGAAGAGGTTAGAGTTGAGATATATGCTGGAGATGGAACTGACATTTCTTGCTGGTGAATTGGACATGAGAGATTGAGAAACAGGACTTCTCCCTGCTTTCTGGTTTGAGTCATTGGGAGGATGGTGGTGTTATTAACTCAGCTGAGGAGCAGGTTTAGGGGAAAAAATTGAGTTCCATTTTGGACATGTAAGGTTTGAGGTGCATGACACGTGGAGCTGTAAGACAGACAGTTGTACTTGTGTCTGAACGCAGAGGAGTGCTCTGATCTGAAGAAATAACTTTGGGAGTCATCAGCGTAAATTCAATATTGCTATTGAATCCATGGGAATCTATGTGATTCCCTTCAAGGCATGCACCTAGGATGGGCTCTCCTCTGTGTGAAGGGAGAGAGTCATGGTACTCATTCTTGATGAGTCTCTTCATTTTCAAAACCTCAGCTTAAAAATTAGTATTTACGGAGAGTCCTTCCATTCTCCTGGACCCTCCAAAACTCTTTTCTGGACCAAGTCAGGCCTCTGACTCATGTCAGATGAGAAAACTGAGGCACAGGGAGGTTAAGTAACTTGTGCTTGGTTTTGCAGCTCCTGAACTGTTAAACACTTCATTTTACCACATTGGCTAACAGAAACGGTAACCAGTTCTAGAGGCACTGTCTTCTTTGTCCCTACAAGATTATTTAGGGGCAAATGGAAGAAAAGCAAAAGTAGAGGAATTTCAAGGCAGTACCTTCCTGTCATGTTCCAGCCAATGGTGGGACTGCAGCAGAAACCACCCTTCCTATCTCTAGCCCAGCGCCATATTGGACCACCAGCCCACTAATATTCCCATTAAAATTCCACAGGAGGTCAAAGTTCCCTGTTTAAACACCTCTTTGTTTCAGGAGTACCTTCTAATGAAGAAAAGATAATCAGTAGGAATTGAGGTAGTTGTTGATGACCTTCACCCCACTACCTCAATCTACAACTTCTTGCTTTGTTTTTCTTCTTTAATTTTCATTTCCTACTGAGTTCTCTCCTCTTTATAATTTCTTTGTTTCCCTGTTATTTCTTACACATGCCTAGCCCTATTGCTGTTGGCTAAAACAATTTCTGAGTTTTCTTCTTAGCTTAAGACAGGGAGCATTTGGAATTTTGTTCATCTTTTTTCACACTATTTTCAAAATGCAGAGCTAAGTGTTCTGTTTTACATGTATCAACATTTGTGTGCTTATGTTGCTGTTATATTTTTATATTGTTATCTGTGTCTTCCATCATTTTATTTTTGAAACACTTTGTGGACTGTAATCATGTCAGGATAATTAAAAGTTTGCCTCAGTGCTGAGCACACGAGTGCAAGTGGATTTTTTTGTTTGTTTTTTGTTTTAAATAAATTAGATAAGCATATTGATCAAACAAATTAGTTAAAGGAGGTGATTTTCTTCATGAGGAAAAATTATTCTTGGGACGGTAGTGTTCTTAATACCTTCAGATTTTTGTTTGTAGAGCATTTACTTGACAGAGAGGTTGAATGAGGAAAGCTAGAATTCTAAATTGCTTCATAACCGTTGCCCCCTAAAGATGGGCAAAACATAAAAAGAAAGCATTTCAGAAGTTAAAACATATGTCCATGAAGATACATGTTTTGATTCCCCCAAATTTCCAGGAAAACATTGTGTATGTAGTGCCAGAGACCCTGCATCACAAGTTCAACTTCAGTATTCAATAAGATCTGGTTGAATTAGAGAATTCCAAGTATGTGCCACGTCCCTGGCACCAGGCTAGGTGCAGGGGGAGGTGTTGCCAGGTGCAGCCTCTGCCCTCACCCAGGGGTGGGGAGCAGGAGAGCAGAGACTCAGCAGTTGGAACACCGTGTGTTAAAGATTCTTCGAGAGATACACACGGGGTGCAAGGAGGCACTTGGTGAATGAACGGAATCAGACAGATTAAAGGATGTTGCAGTGGGGGAACAACTTATTTTTTTTAAATCATCCAATGTGGAAAGGCAATGAAAACCTGAACTAGTCTGGAAGCTCTCATAAGAAAAGTCTCTGAAATTTTTTGAGAAATCTCAGCAGACGCAGCAATACTTTTGTTATTCTCCTAGTTGGCAACACCGAGCAGATCTTGTGCCATATGCGTTGGGGAAGGGAAGGAAGAGAGCAAATGGAATCCTACTGAACAGAAGAGTCAGGGCTAAGCAGACAGCTCTGGGATAACAAATGAAAGTTCCTTGTCACAGGAGAGTGTGGACTTCGAGGAAGAGGCAGCAGAGATGACGGAGGGGGACAGGAAGAGAGGCAGGCTCTCTGTCCCTCTTGCTGCCCGGGGTGCTGGGCTCAAGCCACAGTCTTATAGCATCCCTTCCCCCCCACGTTAATTAAACCCCAGTTTATCTCTAATTTAGCACTTAGTGTCCTATGGTTCAGTGACCCCTGGTTTCCTTTTACTTTTTAATCCTCATTTGGGGTTTAACTGGTGGTACAAACTTCTGGACTCACACAGAGAATTTCTCCCAGCCTGTGTGCAAGTGGAGGGGCCTGGGGTAGTGGGTCATGGCAGAAGATTTCCTCGATCCATAAACCCTCTCATCTGCCCTCCTGACAAGTGGAAGGCACCGAGATGGGTAAGAGTCTCACCCCACCAAGTGAGCTGTGGGAGACCCATGACATTCTTCACTTCTCTGTAACCGAGCTTAATTTTATGTGTTTTGTCCCTCATCCTGGCGAGTGTGAACAATCTCAGGTAATTCAGGGTCTCTCCCTGCACTTCCTCTGGGGCTGTGGCTCTGTTCCAGGGGACTCTCGTGGTGCCAGAGCTAGTGTGGGCCGGGCTGCCCTTGGGCCCATTCAGCCTTGAGTCTCCATCCCCACAGGTCCCACCAGGGAGACTCCTCAGGCCTGGGCTGCTGGCCAGGGCCCAGGGCACATGCAGCTGGCCCCTTCCTACTCCCCTCCTCGCAGCTGGGGGGAACTGAGGAGCACTGAGAGGCTGGCCCAGGCTCATCTGCCCAGGCCTCCCACCAGCCATTTCAGCTCAAGTCCACCGTGAGGCCCAGGGCCTGAGACCGGGGGACGTTGCTTCCTCCCCTGGCCACACTTCTGTCCCCAGACTCAGCATCCCCCAGTCTGTCTAGAGCATCTACCTCTCCTGAGATTTCCTCTCCAGGACCCACATCAATATCTAGTTCTCTTCCTTCCCTCTTCAGAGTCTGTTGTCCACAGGCTGGGAGGTTCACAGCCTCTTCCAAAGCAGTTATTTGTGCCCAGCGTTCTTTCTCTTCTCTGAGGGTGAACATCCTCATTCTATGGTGTCACCATCACTCAGCGATGATGAGAATTGCGATTCCAGCTTCTGAAATGGGATGTCATGGGGGCAGGGGTGGTTGAGGTCACAGGAAGTGCAAGAGAATGACACCTCAGTGAATATGTCACAGTATCATGTCCACACACAGCTTACACTGTTGAAAAGGACCTCAGAGTTTATCCACCCCAATTCCTTACCCCAGTTTAGCCCTTTCTATGTATCTAACACTTTAATGGCAGGTACCTCATCAGACGCTGGGATAACCCCTTTAGTGGCTGGCTGTCTCCTCTTTACCAAAGTCTCCCAGTCAGATTCTGCCCTGGGGTCCCACTCAACGGATCTCTTCCCTGTTCCCTTGATGTTCCTGGCCACCCAGGCTGCAGGTGAGCAGCCTGGAAAGGAACCACCCCGCACCCTCAGGAGAAAGGCTTTGACTGGTCCTGGGCAAGGTAAGGCTGCAGCACTCCCCAGAAGCCAGCTGGCCCCTTCCTGCTGTCTGCCCTGTTCTCTGATAAGCTTCGCCTCACAGATTCCCCACCGGCACCTCCCCGCCATGGGGTGGGATTGGCTACATGGTATCAAGCCCGGCTGTGGACTCCTTTGTGCTGATGATCAGGCTTGGGCCTCTCACCAGGAGCGGCAGGCTGTCTAGGATAATGGGTCTGGCATTTCTGAGCTCACATGTTTGACAAAAGCTCCTGAGATGATTTCAGCACACACCCAAGGGGAGAACTCTGCTAGGAGCAATTGTTAAGCCATTTACCAAATATAAAATTAATTAGAAGTGGAGGTAAAGTCTGTCACAGGCAGTGGGCTGTTAATTCTCAGCTTCTGTCAGCCTGAGTTTCCATTCTTTCACAGATACCTACCTTTTTCCCTTCCTCTCTCCTTCTGCCTGTCATTTTCTCCTTCTTTTTCTTCTTCCCTTTCTCAAACATTTATCGAGCTTCTGCTATGTGCCAGGCAGTGTGCTGGGTGCCAGACATACAAGGATGAATCAGACCCAAACTCTGGCCTGAAGGAGCTCACAGACAAGTGAATATAATATTGTAAGTGTTGGAGGTTGTATTAGTTGTTAATTGCTGTGTAACAAATTACTCCAAAATGTAGTGGCTTAAAAACCATACATTATCTCACAGTTTCTCAGGAATCTAGGTGTCACTTCGCTGGGTCCTCTGGCTCCAGGCCTCTCACCAGCTGACATTCAAGTGTTGGCCTGGGCAGCGGTCATCTCAAGGCTCAGCTGGGGGAAGATCCATTTCCAAACTCACTCACAAGCTCCCACATAGGTCAGCTCCTTGCTGGCTGTTGGCTGGAGGCTTCTCTCAGTTCCTTGCCATACGGTCCTCTCTGTGGAGGAGCTCATGACATAGAGGCTGGCTTCCATCGGAGAGAGCAAGTAAGAGAGCAAGAGAGGGTGAACAAGAGAGGATAGAAGGAAGCCGGAGTCTTTTTGTAAGCTAATCTTGAAGGTGGCATCCAATCACTCACTGTATTCTGTTTGTTAGAAGCAAGTCACTGAGTCCAGCCCACACTCAAAGGGAGGGGATTACATGAGGGTGTGAATACTGGAGGGAAGGGATGTTGGGGGATGTCAGAGGCTGTCTACCATGAAGGTGTTGCCATAATGTCTTTAAAAACATTTAAGTATCAGATCCCTTGGCTGAAACACAGTGAGTTAAAAATGTCAATTACCCTTTTTTTTTTAAGATGCAATGAGGAAGACAGGTGAGAAAACTTAAGGAGCATTAGAATAAAGCCCCAAAGGTAGAAAAAAGATGTTTCATTATTCCTGTTTCCTAACTTTGTGAAAATTTACATCTCAGTTTCTGTTTCTAATGGAGAATTGAGATAACCTCAGCAATCCTGTCTGACTAAGCATATTCCTCCCACCTATCCCCCCCAAAAGACCAGTGCCAGTGAGGCAAGTAGAGGATGGTCAACTGAATATTAAATATTCAGTTTCATAGTTGTCCCTATTTAGTTCCAGATAAACTAAGTCTCTACAGCTTGTGATGTATCTACTTTGACTCAATATGTTTTGTATTCATTTCCAAACAGCAAAACCTGCTGCCTTAAGAAGAATAGTAGCTCACACAAAATACCCAAATGAAAGATGTCCATTCAAGAATCTACCCTACAAGCCCTGTTACTATTCATTTACTGTGTCAGATGAGAGAAAGATTGAAGGCATTCGTAATTGGCTGCCTTGGGATAAGGCATTTGAAATGGAGTCAATTGATATTTCAGTATCTGTTCGACCTTATTTATAGGGACACATGTTTCATTCTAAAAGATTAATAATGTATCATACAAATGGATCCTGTGGTGAAATTTAAGACTTTTAAGAGTATATTCACACTTGGGCTATCATTTTTAAAGAAACAAATGCAGATTGGAAAGATCTAAATATTTTATACAGAACACATGACACATCACCAAAGAATCTACTATTTTTAATTTACATAAGTTGCCAGCATTGAATGAGACCCATGTCCTTAGATTCTAACTCAGACTCACAAGCATTAACACAGTGGCCCTGGAAAGCTCTCTAAGAGGTAGGTCACAGATGGGGGGACTGAGGTAAAGGGGATGTACCACTGCCTGGCCGGCATCCTCACTCATGGTCAGTGCTCCACTTGCCTTCTTACAAGGCAGTTAGCTCTGTATGTGTTGACCTACTGTAAAGGTTCTTGTTAATTGAAGTACTGCAGCAAATTCATAGTGGAGGGCTTTTTTTTTTTTTTTTGGAAAAAAATAAAATCATATTTACTCTATAATTCAAAACTTAGAATCATGTTGCTAATTTTGTCAAGGAGTAAATTTGTCTCCACAATCAAAATTCAGTTTGGGAGGGCTTCCCTGGTGGCGCAGTGGTTGAGAGTCCGCCTGCCGATGCAGAGGACACGGGTTCGTGCCCCGGTCCGGGAAGATCCCACATGCCGCGGAGCGGCTAGGCCCGTGAGCCATGGCCGCTGAGCCTGCGCGTCCGGAGCCTGTGCTCCGCAGCGGGAGAGGCCACAACAGTGAGAGGCCCGCGTAACGCAAAAAAAAAAAAAAAATTCAGTTTGGGAGCATTCCATATAATGTACATGTTTTCTGATATTCATCTACAGTCACCTTTAGGGAGTTTGATTTTGAAGCCTCAGAACCTCAGATATTGCATCAGATATTTCGTTATTCTAAACTGCTTGCAATTTCACACTACAGAAAATGACCCTGAGTTAGAAAAACATGGAAACCTATCTTAACACATCACTTACAGAGGGGGTGAACGTGAGCATGAAAACTTTTCATTCTGCAAAACCAGTTTCCACAAGAGGCACATCAGGTAAGCCTAAGGTGGTAACCACAAAAAATAATTTAAATTCTGCCTTCATTTGTCAAATATGATCATTACTTCCAGAACTCATTTAAGTTTGTTTGTGTTATTTCCTTGACCACAGCAGGGATCAGCTGCCCAAGTTGCTGATGGTACAGGAGAGTCACAAAGGGGCTGGGTGACATCACAGTCAGACACTAACTAAACCCGAGCTTTCTGATATTCACTCACTGCCTTTTATAAACCCAGGAAGCTCCTAGTTTTCAAATTTAGATAGTCAGCAGCTCTTCAAGCTCCCTTCCCCTGAGGTTTCCATGCAAATAATACAACAAAAAGCAGCACAAGTTAAATCTGTAATTAACTTGGGAATTTATAGTCACTGACCCCACAAAATACACATTGAGGTTCTAAATAAATTCCCTTACTGGCTGCACAAATTTCTGCAGAAATGTCCTTTACCACTGTAGAAAAGAAGGTCTCAAAGAACAATATTTCTCTGAATTTTCCAGCAATGATGAAATCCCACAGAGACAGGACCATGTCGGAGCAGAAGTTATGTGGTGTCAGAAGTAGCTCCCAAGATGAATTTTTTTATCTTGTTGGCTCTGTCTTCCCAAGTTATAGCAATGAGGAGTTCCTTGAACTGCCCACTCAGTTGGCAGAATGCCTCTGGTGTGTTGTGATGTGGTGGGTGTTTTATTTGAAATGGTAGAGTGGAAGAAACAAAGTCCTAATGGCCAAAGTCATGAAATATGAATGTTTTCATGAGCATGTACTTACCACCCCCCACTTCTCTCTCTCTCTCTCTCTCTCCCCCCCCTCTCTGTCTCACACACACACACGCACGCATGCACGCACGCACACACGCATGCGCACGCCCTTGTTCTGAAGACTGGGTTCTGTTAACCAGGCTTGAATACATGCATGCTGGTTCTTAATAAAAATGCTGAAAGTTCTGAATCCTTTGGCTGGTCCAAGAAGAGGCTCATGCTGCAGAGTGGGAGCTTTCAAGTGGAGACATAGGTCAAAAAGAAAGTCATAATATCTGAGCTGTAGGGGGAAATGTTATTTTCATGAGCTCCTCAAGAGTTCCATTTCTTGCTTCTTGTATGTTGTGTAATGTTTCATAAACCTAATGACTCTGCATTGTGTGTAGTATAAGATTCTTACTGTTTTTTCTTCTAGGCAATTTCACTTCTTAAAAAATCGCCAGAGCCTATTTGATGCTCAGAATACTGTTTGATGCTTTTATTTTTTTTTCTTTTGATGAGAACTCTTAAGATTTACTCTCTCAACAGCTTTCATATGTAGCATAGAGCCGTGTTCCTTATATTTTTTCATGTTGTGCATTACACCTCTAGTACTTATTTATCTCACAACTGGAAGTTTGTACCTTTTGAGTATCTTCATCCAATTTCCCCTCCCCCTCTACCCCCGCACCCACCAGCCTCTGGTGACCACAAATCTGATCTCTTTTTCTATGAGTTTGTTTGCTTTGTGAGTATAATTGACCTACAACACTATGTTAGTTCCTGTTACACAACATAATGATTTGATATTTCTATACAATGATCACCACAATAAGTTTAGTTACCATCTGTCACCATACAAAGATATTACACAATTATTGACTATATTCCCCACACTGTACATTTCACTACTGTGATTCATTTATTTTGCAACTGGAAGTTTGTACCTTTTAATCTACCTCATCTATTTCTCCCCTCCCCCTAGTCTCCTCCCCTCTGACAGCCACCTGATTATTCTCTGATCTGTGACTGTGTTTCTGTTCTTTTATTTTTATTCCTTGGTTTTGTTTTTGAGATTCTACATATAAGTGAAATTTACCTATCTCTGATTTATTTCATTTGGCTTAATATCCTCTAGGTCCATCCATGTTGTTGCAAATGGCAAGATTTCATTCTTTATGACCGAGTAATATGTGTGTGTGTGTGTGTGTGTGTGGTGTGTGTGTGTGTATATATATACACACACACCACACACACACACACACACACACATATATATACACACCATGTCTTCTCTATCCATTCATTTTTTGATAGACACTTAAGTTGCTTCCATATCTTGGCTATTGTAAATAATATTGCAATGAGTACAAGAGTACATATATCTTTTCTAATTAGTGTTTTCCTTTTTTCTAATAAATACCAAGGAGTGGAATTGCTGGATCATATAATAGTTCTATTTTTAATTTTGGGGGAAATCCCTACACGGTTTTCTGTAAGTGGCTGCACCAATTTACATTCCTACCAACAGTGCATGAGGATTCCTTTTTCTCCACCTCATCGCCAACACTTGTTATTTCTTCTCTTTTTGTTGATAGCCATTCTGACAGGTGTGAGGAGTTATCTCATTGTGGTTTTGAGTTGCATTTCCCTGATGATTAGTGATGTTGAGCATATTTTCATGTGCCTGTTGTCCATCCATATGTCTTCTTTGGAAAAATGTCTATTCAGATCCTCTGCCTATTTTTTTAATCAGGTTGTTTGGTTTTTTTGATGTTGAGTTGTATGAGTTCTCTGTGTATTTTGGATATTAACTCCTTATCAGATATATCATTTGCAAATATCTTCTCTCATTCAATAGACAGCCTTTTCCCTTTGTGGATAGTTTCCTTCACTGTGCAAAAGCTTTAAACTTGATGTAGCCCCATTTGTTTATTTTTGCTTTTGTTTCCCTTGCCTGAGGAGACAGATCCAAAAAAATATTGCTAAGACCAATGTCAAAGAGCATACTGCCAAAGATTTCTTCTAGGAGTTTTATGGTTTCAGGTCTCTAATCTATTTTGAATTTATTTTTGTGCGTGGGGAGAAAGTAGTCCAGTTTCATTCCTTTGCATGTAGCTGTCCAGTTGTCCAAACAGCATTTATTGAAGAGGCTGTCCTTTCTCCATTGTATATTCTTGCCTCCTTTGTTGTAGATTAATTGCTCATATAATGTGGGTTTATTTCTGGACTCTCTGTTCTGTTTCATTAATCTATGTGTCTGTTTGGGGCCAGTACTCTCCGGTTTTGATGACTGTGAATTTGTAGTATAGTTTGAAATCAGGGTTTTTTTTTTTTAACATCTTTATTGGAGTATAATTGCTTTACAATGGTGTGTTAGTTTCTGCTGTATAACAAAGTGAATCAGCTATACATATACATATATCTCCATATCTCCTCCCTCTTGCTTCTCCCTCCCACCCCTCTAGGTGGTCACAAAGCACCAAGCTGATCTCCCTGTGCTATGCGGCTGCTTCCCACTAGCTATCTATTTTACATTTGGTAGTGTATATATGTCCATGCCACTCTCTTACTTCGTCCCAACTTACCATTCCCCCTCCCCATGTCCTCAAGTCCATTCTCTATGTCTGCATCTTTACTCCTGTCCTGCCCCTAGGTTCTTAAGAATCTTTTTTTTTTAATTCCATATATATCTGTTAACATAGGTATTTGATTTTCCCTTTCTGACTTACTGCACTCTGTATGACAGTCTTTAGGTCCATCCACCTCACTACAAATAACTCAATTTTGTTTCTTTTTATAGGTGAGTAATATTCCATTGTATATATGTGCCACATCTTCTTTATCCATTCATCTGTCGATGGACACTTAGGTTGCTTCCATGTCCTTGCTATTGTAAATAGTGCTGCAATGAACATTGTGGTACATGACTCTTTTTGAATTATGGTTTTCTCAGGGCATATGCCTAGGAGTGGGATTGCTGGGTCCTATGGTAGTTCTATTTTTAGTTTCTTAAGGAACCTCCATACTGTTCTCCATAGTGGCTGTACCAATTTACATTCCCACCAACAGTGTAAGAGGGTTCCCTTTTCTCCACACCCTCTCCAGCATTTATTGTTTGTAGATTTTTTGATGATGGCCATTCTCACTGGTGTGAAGTGATACCTCATTGTAGTTTTGATTTGCATTTCTCTAATGATTAGTGATATTGAGCATCCTTTCATGACTTTGTTGGCAATTTGTATATCTTCTTTGGAGAAATGTCTATTTCGGTCTTCTGCCCATTTTTGGATGGGTTTGTTTGTTTTTTTGATATTGAGCTGCATGAGCTGCTTGTAAATTTTGGAGATTAATCCTTCGTCAATTGCTTTGTTTGCAAATATTTTCTCCCATTCTGAGGGTTGTCTTTTCATCTTGTTTATGGTTTCCTTTCCTGTGCAAAAGATTTTTAGTTTCATTAGGTTCCATTTGTTTATACTTGTTTTTATTTCCATTTCTCTAGGAGGTGGGTCAAAAAAGATCTTGCTGTGATTTATGTCACAGAGTGTTCTGCCTGTGTTTTCCTCTAAGAGTTTTATAGTGTCTGGCCTTACATTTAGGTCTTTAATCCGTTTTGAGTTTATTTTTGTGTATGGTGTTACGGAGTGTTCTAATTTCATTCTTTTACATGTAGCTGTCCAGTTCTCCCAGCACCACTTATTGAAAAGGCTGTCTTTGCTCCATTGTATATTCTTGCCTCCTTTGTCAAAGATAAGGTGACCATATGTGCGTGGGTTTATCTCTGGGCTTTCTATCCTGTTCCATTGATCTATATTTCTGTTTTTGTGCCAGTACCATGCTGTTTTGAATACTGTAGGTTTGTAGTAGAGTCTGAAGTCTGGGAGCCTGATTCCTCCAGCTCTGTTTTTCTTTCTCAAGATTGCTTTGGCTATTCGGGCTCTTTTGCGTCTCCATACAAATTGTGAAAGTTTTTGTTCTAGTTCTGTAAAAAATACCATTGGTAATTTGATAGGGATTGCATTGAATCTGTAGATTGCTTTGGGTAGTATAGTTATTTTCACAATATTGATTCTTCCAATCCAAGAACATGGTATATCTCTCCATCTGTTGGTATCATCTTTAATTTCTTTCATCAGTGTCTTATAGTTTTCTGCATACAGGTCTTTTGTCTCCTTAGGTAGGCTTATTCCTAGGTATTTTATTCTTTTTGTTGCAATGGTAAATGGGAGTGTTTTCTTCATATCTCTTTCAGATTTATCATCATCAGAGTATAGGAATGCCAGAGATTTCTGTGCATTAATTTTGTATGCTGCTACTTTACCAATTCATTGATTAGCTCTAGTAGTTTTCTGGTAGCATCTTTAGGATTCTCTGTGTATAGTATCATGTCATCTGCAAACAGTGACAGTTTTACTTCTTCTTTTCCGATTTGGATTCCTTTCATTTCTTTCTCTTCTCTGATTGCTGTGGCTAAAACTTCCAAAACTGTGTTGAATAAGAGTGGTGAGAGTGGACAGCCTTGTCTTGTTCCTGATCTTAGTGGAAGTGGTTTCAGTTTTTCACCATTGAGAACGATGTTGGCTGTGGGTTTGTCATATATGGACTTTATTATGTTGAGGTAGGTAGGTTCCCTCTATGCCTACTTTCTGGAGGATTTTTTATCATAAATGGGTGTTGATTTTGTCAAAAGCTTTTTCTGCATCTATTGCGATGATCATACGGTTTTTCTCCTTCTGTTGGTTAATATGGTTTATCACACTGATTTGCGTATACTTAAGAATCCTTGCATTCCTGGGATAAACTCCACTTGATCATGGTGTATGATCCTTTTAATGTGCTGTTGGATTCTGTTTGCTAGTATTTTGTTGAGGATTTTTGCATCTATGTTCATCAGTGATATTGGCCTGTAGTTTTCTTTCTTTGTGACATCTTTGTCTGGTGTTGATATCAGGGTGATGGTGGCCTCGTAGACTGAGTTTGGGAGTGTTCCTCTCTCTGCTATATTTTGGAGGAGTTTGAGAAGGATAGGTGTTAGCTCTTCTCTAAATGTTTGATAGAATTCGCCTGTGAAGCCATCTGGTCCTGGGCTTTTGTTTGTTGGAAGATTTTTAATCACAGTTTCAATTTCAGTGCTTGTGACTGGTCTGTTTATATTTTCTATTTCTTCCTGGTTCAGTCTCGGAAGGTTGTGCTTTTCTAAGAATTTGTCCATTTTTTCCAGGTTGTCCATTTTATTGGCATATAGTTGCTTGTAGTAATCTCTCATGATATTTTGTATTTCTGCAGTGTCAGTTGTTACTTCTCCTTTTTCATTTCTAATTCTATTGATTTGAGTCTTCTCCCATTTTTTCTTGATGAGTCTGGCTAATGGTTTATCAATTTTGTTTATCTTCTCAAAGAACCAGCTTTTAGTTTTATTGATCTTTGCTATTGAGCCTTCATTACTTTTTCATGTATTTATGATCTGATTTTTATGATGTCTTTCTTTCTGCTACCTTTGGGGTTTTATGGTTCTTCTTTCTCCAGTTGCTTTAGTTGTAAAATTAGGTTGTTTATTTGAGATGTTTCTTGTTTCTTGAGATACGGTTGTATTGCTATAAACTTCCCTTTTATAACTGCTTTTGCTGCATCCCATAGGTTTTGGGTCATTGTGTTTTCATTGTCATTTGTTTCTAGGTATTTTTTGATTTCCTCTTTGATTTCTTCAGTGATCTCTTGGTTATTTAGTAATGTATTGTTTAACGTCCATGTTTTTTGTAGTTTTTTACAGATTATTTCCTGTAATTGATATCTAGTCACATAGCTTTGTGGTCAGAAAAGATACTTGATACAATTTCAATTTTCTTAAATTTACCAAGGCTTGATTTGTGACCCACGATATGATCTATCCTGGAGAATGTTCCATGAGCACTTGAGAAGAAAGTGCATTCTGTTGTTTTTGAATGGAATGTCGTTTAAATATCAATTACGTCCATCTCGTTTAATGTATCATTTAAAGCTTGTGTTTCCTTACTTATTTTCATTTTGGATGATCTGTCCATTGGTGAAAGTGGGGTGTTAAAGTCCCCTACTATGATTGTGTTACTGTCGATTTCCCCTTTTATGGCTGTTAGCATTTTCCTTATGTATTGAGGTGCTCCTATGTTGGGTGCATAAATATTTACTGTTGTCATATCTTCTTCTTGGATTGATCCCTTGATCATTATGTAGTGTCCTTCTTAGTCTCTTGTAATAGTCTTTATTTTAAAGTCTATTTGTCTGATACGAGAATTGCTACTCCAGCTTTCTTTTGATTTCCATTTGCATGGAATGTCTTTTCCATTCCCTCACTTTCAGTCTGTATGTGTCCCTAGGTCTGAAGTGGGTCTCCTGTAGACAGCATATATATGGGTCTTGTTTTTGTATCCATTCAGTCATCTATGTCTTTTGGTAGGAGCATTTAATACATTTACATTTAAGATAATTATTGGTATGTATGTTCCTGTTACCATTTTCTTAATTGTTTTGGGTTTGTTATTGTAGGTCTTTTCCTTCTCTTGTGTTTCCTGCCTAGAGAAGTTCCTTTAGCATTGGTTGTAAAACTGGTTTGGTGGTGCTGAATTCTCTTAGCTTTTACTTATCTGTATAGATTTTAATTTCTCCATCAAATCTGAATGAGATCCTTGCTGGGTAGAAAAATCTGGTTGTAGGTTTTTCCCTTTCAGCACCTTAAATATGTCCTGCCACACCCTTCTGGCTTTCAGAGTTTCTGCTGAAAGATCAGCTCTTAACCTTATGAGGATTCCCTTGTATGTTATTTGTTGTTTTTCCCTTGCTGCTTTTAATATTCTTTCTTTGCATTTAATTTTTGATAGTTTGATTAGTATGTGTCTTTGCGTGTTTCTCCTTGGATTTATCCTGTATGGGACTCTATGTGCTTCCTGGAGTTGATTGACTATTTCCTTTCCCATATTAGGGAAGTTTTCAACTATAATCTCTTCGAATATTTTCTCAGACCCTTTCTTTTTCTCTTTTTTGTTCTGTGACCCCCATAATTTGAATGTTGGTGCATTTAACGTTGTTCCAGAGGTCTCTGAGACTGTCCTCAGTTCTTTTCATTCTTTTCTTCTTTATTCTGCTCTGAAGTAGTTATTTCCACTATTTTATTTTCCAGGTCACTTGTCCGTTCTTCTGCCTCAGTTATTCTGCTATTGATCCCTTCTAGAGTATTTTTCTTTTCATTTATTGTGTTGTTCATCACTGTTTGTTTCATCTTTAGTTCTTCTAGGTCCTTGTTAAATGTTTCTTGCATTTTGTCTATTCTGTTTCCAAGATTTTGGATCATCTTTACTATCATTATTCTGAATTTTTTATTCAGGTAGACTGCATATTTCGTCTTTATTTGTTAGGTCTGGTGGGTTTTTATCTTGCTCCTTCATCTGCTGTGTGTTTTTCTATCTTCTCATTTTGCTTATCTTACTGTGTTTGGGGTCTCCTCTTCACAGCTGCAGGTTCGTAGTTCCCGTTGTTTTTGGTGTCTGTCCTCAGTGGCTCAGGTTGGTTCAGTGGGTTGTGTAGGCTTCCTGGTGGAGGGGACTAGTGCCTGTGTTCTGGTGGATGAGGCTGGATCTTGTCTTTCTGGTGGGCAGGTCTATGTCCGGTGGTGTGTTTTGGGGTGTCTGTGACCTTATTATGATTTTAGGCAGCCTCTCTGCTAATGGGTGGGGTTGTTTTCCTGTCTTACTATTTGTTTGGCATAGGGTGTCCAGCACTGGAGCTTGCTGGTCATTGAGTTCTGCTGGGTCTTAGCGTTGAGACAGAGATCTCTGGGAGAGCTCTCGCTGATTTATATTACGTGGGACCAGAAAGTCTCTCTGGTGGTCCAATGTCCTGAACTCATCTCTCCAACCTCAGAGACTTAGGTGTGAAACCTGGCGGAGCACCAAGACTCTGTCAGCCACATGGCCAGGTACATGGGGGGTTTCTTGCCTTTTGGGAAGTCCGAGGTCTTCTTCCAGCGTTCAGTAGGTGTTCTGTAGGGGTTTTTCCACATGTAGATGTATTGTTGATATATTTGTGGGGAGGAAGGTGATCTCCATGTCTTATTCCTCCGTCATCTTGAAGTTCCCCCTGAAATCAGGGATATGTATACTTCCAGCTTTGTTCTTTTTTCTCAAGATTGTTTTGGCTATTCTGGATCTTTTGTGTTTCCATACAGATTTTAGAATTATTTGTTTTAGTTCATGAAAAATGCCATTGACATTTTGATAGGGATTGGAAAATTTAGTAATATAAAAAATACAGTTTCGCAGTTGCATTAGCTACATTTCAAGTGAACAATAGCCACATGTGGCTAGTAGCTACCCTATTAGACAGCACAGGTTTAGAACAATGAATCTTTTCATCATTTCAGCCATCATGAATCTCCAAGCGAATGGACTTATTTTAAAGGATTAGAACTTTTGGCAAAATGAGGCTTAAGAATTTTTCCTGATTATTCCATATAATCCCTTCACTTAAATCAAACCAACACCATCGATAAATAAAAACCCCCAAATCAAAGGTCATGACATAATTTTGGTTGGTCATTTCTGTCCCTCCATCTGCCAACAGCTGTCCAGAGTCAGATAAACTCCATTCTCCTATGAGGTCTGCATGTTAGGGGAAGGAAGGAGATAGGGAGAGAGGGAACTGTGCTCTGGACCCTGCACAGGATACCAGAAAGGCCAGAGGAGGAGCCCAGAGGAAGCTGAGGCCCTGCTCACCTCACTGTGTTCTTACCTCCTGCAGTGCCTGTCCATTTCCTTCCCTCATGGTACCTTTCTGTCACTGCAAACAAGCTTATAACAACTTGGATCTCTGAAATTTCCTTGGAAGTCCCTTGGGAAGTGCTAGAAGTTTTCACACAAATTAGAAACCACTGCATATACCAGTGGAAATGATTACAATTTTGGTTTTCCTTGATTTTTTTTTCCCAATTTTTTGGAAGAAAGAGCCTGAGCCAGCCTTTGGGTCAGACTTCCACTCCCCAACTTCCCACCTATGTGGCCTCCCATGAGAAAAGATGGCTTAGTTTCCCCATGGTAAAACATGGTTTCGATGAGAATAAAATTAGCCAGTATTTAAAATACTTCTCAGGAGATGTGATGGATGAAAAGTCCTCAAACAGTAGAGCTTATCATTATTGTTTTATTAGACTATGACCACTTACAAAGTTTATCAACAAAGAACTATATAACCACTATGCACAAAATATGAGTATTTTAAGGGCAGTGCATTCTATAGTACTCAAAAGAGAAAATGCCTTGTATGATGTGGCAACAAAAAAAAAAAAAAAAAATTCTTGCGCTTATTTCATATGAATGTACCTAGCAGCAACATCGTTCCAATTCCATTCTGAATAAGAGTATATATTACCTGTAAACCTTCTTTCAAAATTAGATTGAATCGTTCTGTTGGTGTGCATTAAAAATGAATGCAGCTCCTTGCATTGCAGAAAAATAAAAATTCTGCCAGTGGTCACTCTGATTTTCTCTGTGAACTCATGACTTTTTCCTTTTTTTTTTTTTAAAGATTTAATTTTATTTATTTTTGGCTGCGTTGGGTCTTCGTTGCTGAGCGTGGACTTTCTCTAGTTGTGGCAAGTGGGGGCAACTCTTCATTGCGGTGCACGGGCTTCTCATTGCGGTAGCTTCTCTTGTTGCAGAGCACGGGCTCTAGGCACGTGGGCTTCAATAGTTGCAGCATGCGGGTTCTAGAGCACAGGCTCAGTAGCTGTGGTGCACAGGCTTAGTTGCTCCGCAGCATGTGGGATCTTCCTGGACCAGGGCTTGAACCCATGTCCCCTGCGTTGGCAGGCAAATTCTTATCCACTGTGCCACTAGGGAAGTCCAACTTATTCCATTTTTGCCAATTTCTTCTCTCCTCAGCTTCCTAGCCAGCACCCTATGGTATCACGGGCCTCAGGTCTGGCTCGGAAGGGACATAAGAGGCCCAGCTTCTATAGCTCTAAGAGAATTTGTGATGACCTTACACCTTGTCCTTCCTCTCCCATAACACGCTGCCATTGGTTTTTAAAGGGATTTCAAAAGGTGAAGCCCTGTGAGTAAGCAGTGATTTCTCTCTAGCTCATCAGCTCAGATCAGTGGGCCCTTATTACCTTGAGATTAGAAAGGTCAGTGACCTTCAACCAAGATCCAAGAGGACAAAAATGAGCAAGGACACCAGGAAAGCGACGAATGATTTGCTTATGTAACATTGAGGAAATGATCACCATGGTGTATGTGAACCATTATGTGAATTTATGCCATCTGCAAATGATCAGATTAGATAGAAGTTGTGCATCACCATGTTATGCAATACATAGAGTGTGTCATTATAGATTCTATTTTTGAGCAACATCCTGAGACACTTAACAGATATTTAGCTGCAATAAACTTTCTATAGATTTGTCATAGAAAAAAGTAAAACTGAGAATGTTTCCTTAGAGGCAAACATGGTGTCGAAAACGCCTTGGAAAATACAAGTTTGTATCCTATCCCCCCACGTGCTGGTGGTGACCTTGAGCAAGTCATTTTACCTCATTGAAGCCTCAGTTCCTCATGTAAATGAGCATCAAAATAACTACACCATGGTGTTTGTGTGAGGATTAAACAAAATAACAAATGTGGTTTCCAGAGCTATTCTTAACCTCAAGTGTTTGGGTGATGTTTATTTTAAACATATATAATTTTATTTAACATGAGAAAGTGTTCATAATATGTTAAATGAAAACAGTAGATTATCATATTATTCATAAGATAATCTAAATTTTGTAGTTAGATATTCACATCACGGTATCCAGCATGAATTTCTCCCTCAGGCTCTGGATTTGTACCTGCAACTGCCCACTTGACATCTCTGCTTGGATCTTAGACTTGCCGTGTCAAAAACCAAACTCCTGACTCCCCAACCCCACCCAACCTGGCTTTCATCCAGCATTCTCCATCTCAATTAATGACAGTTAATTTTCTCCATCCTCTTAGTTGCAAAAGCCAAAACTTGGGAATCATTCTTGGCTCTTCTTTCAAAATATATCCAAATTCTGACTGTTCCTCGCCTCCTCCACTGCTGCCATCCAACTCAACTCCCATCCCTCCCCTGGGTTACTGCCATGGCCTCCTAACTGGTCCTAATGCTATTTCCCTTACACAGCCTACTTGCAACCCAGCAGACAGAAGGATTCTTTTAAACCCTAAGTTATTTCATGTCACTGTTCTGTGTAGAACTCTCCAGTGCCTCTCCATCCACTCAGAGTCAAAGCCAAAGCCCTTACAGTGGTCCAACAAAGCCCTACCTGATCTGGCACTCCCAACTCCACAATGCTTCCTGGCCCTCTTCATTCTTCCTGCCTCTGCTCACTCTGCTCCTGCCACATGGGCCTCTTGGATGTTCCTGACACAGACCAAGTCCACTCATGCTCCAGCGCCTTGTACCTGCATTTACCTGCCTGTTCTTCCCCAGCCAACACATGACTACCCCTTCACCACTTTCAGGTCTCACCTCTCGGAGAGCACCTTCTCAGTGAGGTCTTCACAGCTCCCTATTTCATATAGCCACCCCACCCCTACCCTGTACTCCCCATCCCCCTTCCCTGCATTTTTCTTCATGAAACTTCTCACCATTTGACATTACTAACACTTGGTGTGTGTATATGTGTGTATGTATGTGCATATATGTATACACACATACACACACAAACATATGTGTAATTTGTTTATTTGTTCATTGTCAGACAGTCCCCAGTAGCATATAAACTCCATGAGGGCAGGGATCTCTGTTTATCACTGCTATATCCCCACTACTCAGAATGGTGCCTGGCACAGAGAAGGCTCTGAATAAATATTTTTGGAGTAAGTAAGTGAATTATTTAGCTGTATTTATTAAACAAATGTTTTTGAACCCCCACCCTGTGCCAAGCGTTGTTCCAGGAGGTTGAAATACCACAGTAAATAAAACAGACAAAGAAACTGTTCTTACAGAGCCTTATCTATCTATCAACTATCTATCTCTACCTGTACTTGTATCTATATATCTGTATCTATATGTATACCTGCATATATCTATCTGTTTGTCTATCTATCTATCTATTTACCTACTTATCAAACACTGGAAAATATGTAGTGATGGATTATGGGTGATTTTCCATATTTGTGCCCTTCTGTACTTTCTAAGTTTTCTAAGTTGATGGGTGATTGCTAATCAGAAACAACTATGTGGGTAAGGAAAGAGGAGTGAAGGAACAGTTAAATGCAGAGGAAAACCTATCGTGTGTTTGTGTGAACTCAGTCAAACATCCGACGAAGTATCAAACCTTTGTATTCCTGGTTGGTTGGTTTGTTTGTTTTGGCTGTGTGGCTTGTGGGATCTCAGTTCCCTGACCAGGGATTAAACCTGGGTCACAGCAGTGAAAGCCAGAATCCTAACCACTAGGCAACCAGGGCACAGTCTCCTGCTGTTTTTGAAGCAATTGTGGCATTAAAATTAAGAGCAAGATTGCTGGGGACAAATTGTCTAGGTTTTAATCCTTACTGGTTACATGACCTTAATTAAGCACTCTCTGTAGTTGTTTCCTCATCTGAAATTGGAAATAATAATAGTATCTACTTTATAGGTTCATGTGAGGATTGAGTTAATACATGTAAAGTACTTAGAAAAGTACACAACACAGAACTAATACTCAATCAGTGATACACACTATTATTGTTTTGTTGGCATTATAGTTATCTTTATTATTATTGAATAAAGGGGGGGATATTTATTCCCCAGACCATTTCATTTAATTATGCATCCACTGGCTCCTAGAAAAAAATACTGCTTAGAATTTTACTCTCACACACAAATTTGAACAACTTATTCATAGTAATGTCTTCTGCTGGTAAATTCCTTGGGAACTAAAGAACAATTCTTAGAATAGGAGCAGTCCACCCTCAGGAGTCCAGTTCAACTCTTTGAACTGTCTCAGACACGGTCTGTGGCAGCTGATTTTCTGATCATGTGAGTGGAGAGTCAGGATACCGTCTCCCAAGCTGCCACAGAAAGAGCAGTGACAATGAATCTGTGTAATTGGCACTCCAGTGTGAATGCCTGGATGCTCAAGGTGAAGCTAGTTATATTAACTAGAGAAACACTATGTTGTCTCAGAAAAAATAATTGATTTAACCCCAGATCACATTTAAGATTTATAACACTACTGTGTATCAGGTGAATATAGGTAACTCTTTGAGAAACTTATTTAAATGCCCCATAGTTTGACAAGTGGTTATACCTTATCAAGTTCAACCTTGCAGGTTTTAGTACTTCAGTACTTTAGTAATTATTTATTTGTTCATTTGTTTGTGCTTCTCTGACTGTATGTCCAGCCCAAACCAATTATATTATTAT
Source organism: Globicephala melas (assembly GCF_963455315.2). NCBI lineage: Eukaryota > Metazoa > Chordata > Mammalia > Artiodactyla > Delphinidae > Globicephala > Globicephala melas. The sequence continues at coordinate 107,895,065 of NC_083317.1, read as the reverse complement.
TTGAAAATGTTTTCATTTAGCATTTTGTTATACTCATTTACAAATAATCCAATTAAGCTGATCAAACATAGTGCTTATTACAGGAAGTAAGTGTTAAGATATCTGTGAATCCTACACTTCAGCAGTTATTTTTATTATAGTTAGGGATGTTTACAAATGTAGGGGAGGAAAAATGTTCCTCCTACCCTTTTAGATTCTGTGACTGGTCTAACAATAAAAGTTGGCTTACGACAGATTACAGGAGAAAAACAAATTTAGTTTTGTACATACAGGAGCCATAAAAATATGAGACCCAAAGGCAGTCCAGCAGTTAAGGCTTATATTCCATCCTGAGCTAAGGAAAGGGATGGGGGCTTGGGGCTTCAAAGGGGAGGACGGTAATTCACAGAAAGTTAAGAAAAGCAAATGTTTATCCTGTCATGCAGGTTAAGTCTTCCAGATAAAAAAATACCTCTGGTATTAGCTCCTTTTCTGGGCCAGGCCCACTATCTAAATTCTTTTAGACAGTTAAGAGAGAAGTAAGAGTTTTTCCTGAGTCTGCTGGGTCTTCATTGTTTCAGCTCAAAATAATCCATGTGCCAAAGTGCCACATTTTGGGGTGGCATAAACTGCTCCCCTTTGCAAGGCAACTTCATAATATGGTGCAAAATCTCAACATTAACCCATGTCCTCCAAGACTAGGATGCTCCAAGGCAAGACTCCACGACTGCATTCCCATTTCAACAGCTAAACAGAAGTGACAAACTTCAAGTCCATTGCAGTAGCCTAGGTGCGCTCTGCTTATATACTTGACATTTGAACGCTTATTTTCTCTCTGTTCCACACAATACTTAGCACTCTCTCTGTCACTACCTGCTCAATTCTTGTAATTTTAAGAGCCATGCCAGGGTAGCATGCCAAAGAGGGTACAGAATTATCAGTCTGAAGGAAGTATCAGAGGCAATCTGTTCCATTCCTCTGGTTTCAGGCTGGGTTGGACAATTAAGAGTCTAAACTTGCACAGTCCTTTACCTTCTTCTGAGCAATTGAGATGTTTGCGTGATAAATGAGGTGTATTTGTTTATTTTTTATTTATTTATTTTTGCGGTACGCGGGCCTCTCACTGCTGTGGCCTCTCCCTTTGCGGAGCACAGGCTCCGGACGCGCAGGCTCAGCGGCCATGGCTCACGGGCCCAGCCGCTCCGCGGCACGCGGGATCCTCCCGGACCGGGGCATGAACCCGCATCCCCTGCATCGGCAGGCGGACTCTCAACCACTGCGCCACCAGGGAAGCCCAAATGAGGTGTATTTGAACACCAGTGTAGAGTGCTTAATTCTAGTTAAGCTCAGTCCATTTTTCATGTCAGCAGTTCTCCCCTTTAGACCTCAACTGAGCATGAATCCAAGTCCTTTGATGAATATCAAATGATCATCAGCTCATGACAACATGTATTAGGAATCAATCTGGAGTATGTGCCTCTCAGCACAGAATCAATGATACTTGTGGGTGATTTAAAGCTGCAACGCAAATAAACATAGCCATCTGAATGCGAAAAAGAAGGAATATTCAAAAATCTGTTTCATTAAAAGTCCCTTTGTACTTAACTATCAGAGAAGGTGTGTCCAAGGAGAGATCATGGGAAGGACAACACCCAGGAAGGAGGTAGAATCAAAGCTAAATATCAAACACAATCCATTAGTGATGAAAATGTGGATTGTCCTCTCCTGAAATGAAGTATAATAGTTACTTGAGAGACTTAGACCAGAGCTGTGGAAAGGAAGAGGAAATTCAGGGTTTTTCTAATGTTTGTTGTCCCAGAGACAGGAAGCTTGCCCCAAACCTAGGCTGTGTAGTAGAAGAGTTAAAGAGCAGGGCTGTGGACTAACGTGGCCTGGGTTCATATCCTGCCTCTACCAGTTACTGTGTGATCCCAGTCAGTTTGCCAAAGCTCTTGGTTTCCCATTTGTTAAATGGGAAAAACGTAGTCAGTGGTAGCAATGGTACCTACTTCATAAGGGGGTTGGGATGCTTAATGATAGAACATGTGTAAGGGGCCTGGTACATAAATAGTGTCAATAACCATTGGTTTCTTTTCTCTGTATAGAGTAGAATAGGAGACAAATGAGGGCAAGAGGCTCATCTTCCTCCTGACCTCAGGAAGTTGCTTATTGCCATTAAAATTCCCTTAGCCCCACAAAATGTCAGCTACATTATTCAGGCAATTTTAATCCCTCCAGATTCTCCCTTTCCAATACAACTCTCCTAGCTTTGCACCCCTTTTCAGTGTTCGCTCTTATGCATCCATATCTTTTCACAATTGTTATCATAGTGACTGCATGCTTTTATATTTGGATAGTTCCTTTTTATTTTCCTTTGAGTCTAGGCTCCTGCTGGACCACCTTGTGCTCTTTTGTCTGCTGTGACTTGGGAAGTGACTTGGGGGCCAGGACGAATCAAGCTATTTTGTCAGGAAGAGCCTGAGCCCTTTCATCTTGAATTTCAACTCCTGATTGCTCAGGATCTTGCAAAGCATTTAGCCCCAGCCTCACCCTTCCCAAAATGAATTAAAATAGACAAGGTCCCACCTCCAAGAGTTTACAATCTTGTACATTCCAAACGGATGCAGACCAGACATGACCCAGGCAAACAAGTTTTGAAAAATTGCAGAAATTAAATTGTACGTGCAGACTGAGAAAGCACAAAGGGTGAACACACTTCCAGCCTAGCAGGGTGGGCTTACTGTTCAGAAAGGCTGGGGCAGGAGGGGGAAATGCTCCTCTTCCAAGCTTTTCTCTTCCTCTCTGTTGAACACTTAGTATTTTGTTCTATACTTGGCCTCTGACATAAAAGTTAATGAAAGATAGAAGTTCTTAGCCCTCAAGAACATGCACGCAATATGGCATTTTCATGAATACTGAAGATGGAAAATAGAAAATATTTATGGTCTACAGTTTCTCTTTTGAGACTATATGTTCCCTCCTCTTCTCCTATCATGTTTAAAATAAATGACAGGATGAGAAGAGGGTAGACTTTGAATAACTGAGCAGAAATTGAAACTGTAGAAGGATGATGCTAGAGGATGGTGGAGGGAGAAATTATGGAATCATGACTTAGTCACTGATTTGTGGTTTGTCTCCTATGCTGAAACATGAACTCCTTAATAGTAAGGATACTGGCAGCCTTATCCAAGTTCCATGCACCTAGAAGAGGGCTGGTCCACAGTAAGTGCTCAATAGACATCCATTAAAAAATAAGAAAATAGAGAACAGAATTTTGACCTCCTGAGGTTGTGGGGTTAATGAAGTTGTGCATGATAGCCTCCCCCCTGCCCCTCCCTGGAATATGGAAAGTATACCAATGCAGCATCCAGCTCTCAGCAGCCCTAATATCTTCTAAGGTCACTTGAGGGAGAACTCCAAATCAGGATTTGAGAATTCCCAGCATCTTGTTCTTTAAATTAACGGGAGGAGCACTCCAGAGCCTGCAGCAAAGACTGCCGCACTGCCACCTGAGCCCACATTTAAAGCTATAATTTGGAATCATTACCTAGTTAGAAGGGGAATCCAGTATCTCTGCATCTTAATTTTGTTTTATTAACATTCAAACAGGAAACCCCTTTGCTCACTGTGAACTTTCATGCAGCATATAGGTTGTGTGTGTCTCATTTTAAAGTCTTAACAGCATTTACATTTAAACCACATGGCTCTCAAGAATAATATTATTTAGCTACTGAGAATAAGCATATAGTTAGCAGAAGGAAGGGACGTGGTCCCTGGAGTATTTCGAGAAACCTGCAAGGGAAGCAGAAAGTCTTAACTGTGTCGTTGTGGCTAATCCAATACCTGGGCAGGTTGATTAGATTCTTGAATTTAAATGGAAAAATTTCAGAGATTTCTGTAGTTCATAAAAGTTCTTTGAATGAATGGTAAGTGCCCTTAACAGTTCCCCTCCCCAGTAAGTGGCATCTCGGAGCCATCTGACCGCCTTAACACAAATCATCTATTTATAAAAAGAAGCTGTCTGGAGAATATGAAAAATCAATTCCCCCCTCAAAAATTGCAGCTGGTGCTATTTTAGTACTTGGCAATTTTGTGGAGACACTTCATTTTCCTTAACAAATTGCCAAATGGAAATGGCTATAGCACAATACCATGAAGGCATAAGAGGGACCCAGTGTTTAGCCCCTCTACCTCCCTGCTTCCAACACTATGGACAAATAAACCAGAAATGTGAAGGAACTCTGTCATAATTCATCTACAAAGCTAGGAGATCTTACCCCCTTCCCTTTTTTTGAAAGTTGAAGATCTTTTAACAAAAAATGGACAAGACAAAATTTTTGATGCAAAGTTTCCCTACAAAATTTCCCTTTCCCTACCCTGAACCCCGGGGCTCAACAATTCTCCTTTCCTCACCAAAACTCTTTCAAGGTTGTGTTTGTGTGTGTGCTTGGTTAGTTACACCTAAGCTCTAACTGTGAAATGAAAGGCTCTAGTACTTACGGGTATCATGAAAACAGATGGGATGGGAGCAGGATAAGTTGCCAAATTTAGCAAAAAAAAAAACAACCCACAGTTACTTTTAAATTTGGATCTCAGATAAATCACCAATAATTTTTCAGTATAAGTATCCTGCATGTAATACTTTGGACATACTTATAGTAAAATAATTATCCATCATTTGTCTGAAATTCAAATTTAGCCAGGCATCCTCCATATTATCTGGCAACCCCTAGGAGGAACAATGCCCTGTGCCCCTGAAACCTTAGTGAGTCCATCTGTACATAAACAGACCTGGTCAGCCACCCAAGGAGGGCCAGAGTGTCTTCTGATGAAGACCCTCTGTTGTCTTCTACTGCTCTTTGTTGTTGTTGTTTGAAGAGAGTGTCACCCTTTGCTTTTTTATCTTTATTTGCAAATAAAGTTTGCCTTGGAAAGCAGCTCAGTAGAATAGAAAGGGCACCCATCTTGGCAACAACACCTCCTAGATGTAATTCCCACTCTGACATTTATTTGCAGTGTCACCTCAGACTAATTAACATAGGGATGATAAATACCTGTTCTGCACACCTCCCAGGTGGGAGTGAGAATTAAAAGGAAAAATAAAGTTACTAACACAGTGCCCAGTATACAAAACGATGCACAATCTGCTCCTTAGCAAAGAAAATGCAGGAATTACTATATCTCCAAACCTCTTGGTATAGCATTGATGGGTAGTTTTTCCTGCTACAGCTCTTTCTTTGTTTCTTTCTTTAATATTTCTGTTGATGTATAATTTATATGTGGTAAAGTACACAAGTTCAAGTTCAGCTTGATGAATTTTTTCATCTGTGTATGCTCCTGGAGCACAGATCAGGCAGCTCAAGATCTAACAACATTTCCATCTCCCCAGAAACTTTCCTCATACATCTTCCCAGTCAGTACCACCTCCCCAGAGATAACCGCTATTCTGATTTCTTCTACCATAGATTAGTTTTCCTGTTCTGAAAGTTCACATAAATGAAAGCAAACAGAATGTATCCTTTTGGGTCTGGCTTCTTTCGCATAACATTACATGTCTGAGATTCATCTGTACTGTTGTGTCTATCAGTGGTTTGACGTTTTTCATTCCAGTATGACATTCCATTATATGAATATACCATGGTTTACTTACTCATTTTATTGTTGATGGATATTAGGGTTGTTTCCATTGAATTATTATTAATAAAGCCACCCACCATGAACATTCTTGTTTATGTATTTTTGTGAGCAGACGTATTCATCTCTTTAAGATGCATAGGAGTAGAATAGCTGGGGCATAAGATATCTATGTGCTCACTCTTTCAAACTCCAGGTGGAACAGAAGTGCACAGCTTGCATTGTAAAATTCAATTTTTTTTTTAAAAAAAGAGGGAGGTAGGGAAGAATTCTAGAAGGAACTGCTAGCCTAGTTCCTTCACCAAACCTCACCATATGAAGGTGCAAGCTTTAAACTCACATTTCACTACAGGAGAAGCCCCTGGATTCACAGGGAGGAGCTTCTTTGACACAGTTCAGAAAACAGAATCCACAGAGAATCTTGGGACTTATACCCTTAGTCACATAGGAGGGATGTAGTTAATTTAAGTTTAAACAAATATCAGTAAATTAAAAGTGGTAGTTTTGTCTTACGTAAAATTTATCTTCCAACTTTCACATTCATCCTTCATCGATCTTAACAATATTTTTGTCAGTTCTCGAGTTGCTCTGTCACATTATAGCAGATTAACTCTTAGAAAAAAAAGAATCAGTATTTTACAGACAAGGTTTTAAAAGTCAAAGATACACTAAATATCATTAAAGTTGTTTCCACGTTGGAAAGAAAGAAAATATATTGAATTTTATGCAAAATAAAGTTTTCATAAACAAGGACAATATAATGAGTTCACTTTGAATTCCCTTGGGCAGTTTGTGCCTCTTACTGCAATTTCCCTGTATAGGGATAAAATTCTCCCTCCTGTTAGGACAGTGAGTGCTGCTGCGTTTTCGGCACTAGGAGGGGTGGGGCAGTTGACCTTGAGCTGGATCACCACTTGCAGTCATCCACTACTGAGATTAGTACTAATCCACACAGGTCTGGGCTGTTGGAACTACTCAGGTAAGGAGGCTTTTGGGGGAACAAGGTCAGGGAGCAGAAGTGAAGACCAAAACACTATTATTATTTATTAGACGTCTTTCTAATAAAACTCCAAAAAGTTAAGAACGGGGTTGTAAAGTAAAATCATTTGTAAGTTGTTGTGAAATGTATTTTTCTGCCTTAAAACATATTTCTTTAAATGTATAATTTTAAAAAATTTTTCTTTGAAGTGTAGTTGACTTACAATATTGTGTTAGTTTCAGGTATACAGCAAAGTGATTCAGTTATATACATAGAATATATATAAAATATATATAAAAGAATATATCTATTCTTTTTCAGATTCTTTTCCATTATAGGTTATTACAAGACATTGAATGTAGTTCCCTGTGCTGCTGTATACTAAATTGTTGTTGTTTATCTGTTTTATATGTGGTAGTGTGTACCTGTTAATCCCATACTCCTGATTTATCCCTCCCCCACCTTTCTGCTTTGGTAACTGTAAGTGTGTTTTCTGTGTCTGAGTCTGTTTCTGTTTTGTAAATAAGTTCCTTTGTACCATTTTCTAGATTCCACATATAAGTGCTATAAAGACAATATTTGTCTATTTTTTTTTTTTGTCACTGAAATAATCAACAATACCAAAAGCCCAGTGCCAGGATTATAAGATTAAGCACTCCAAGGACACATTTATCATGCCACAGGGCACTAGGAGGGATGAGGGCTCTGGCATGGTATCTGTTCTTTCAAAACCCATCTAGCAGGAACTGGTGTACAGGACTAAAACAGGTCACTGGTAAGGGAGGGAGACCAGAGACAAAAGAAGCTGAGGGCTGGTCCCTGACCTCTAGGATTGATGAATTAAAGCCCTTCCTGAACTGTGCCTCTCCCACCGTCCGCCTCGAGGAGTCAAGGAAATTGATTACAGAGCAACATGGCCCTGGGAGGTAGCAGACCCAGGGCCAAATCTCAACCTTGCCACTTGCCAGCTCTGTGACTTTGTAAAGATGAACCTTTTGAGCTCCAGTTTCCTTACCTGGAAAAGGTGGGATCCACAGTGGCCACCACAGGATGCTTGTGAGCGTCAAGTCAAATAGGGAAGTTCATTCAGCAAATGTTAGTTCCTTCCCCCTCCCTCGCCCCACCCTCCCCCATTCTGTGTCTCTGCTCAAATACCCCTAGCCAGTCAGTACTCCCTTCTTCCTCTGGAGATTGTCTTGTCTTGCCTGCTGACACTGTTGTTTCACTTCCTGAGTCGTGATTCTATTTAGAGAAAAATAAGATACCTCAGACTAGAGTCTACGATAACTTTCGGAAAATTACAGAAATGCAGTCTGAAATGGGGGTATTCAGGGTAGATTTTTCCCATGAGAGAAAGAAACCAGGGAAACTAGTGTTTAAATTAATTGCAGTGCTAATCAATTTGAGTAAAACCCTGCCCCTCAGTTTTCACAGTATTTTGCATATGATAAATACTCAGTATAACCAATAGGTGTTGAAACAAATTATAATGGTCATTCTAACTCTGCATGCAACATAAGCAGAGCCAAAGCCAATTTTCCTCATCAAAACTGTTGTTTATAACCAGAAGGCAATGAAACAAAAAAATGGTGAATCTTTAAATCTTTGCCTCTTAGAGAATACTTGAAATGGTTTCAAACTCATTTTATTGCAGCAAACTGTTGATAAAACCTTTTGATTGTTTCATTTTTTCATTCATTAAACAAACGTTCATCGACCGTCTATGCCAGACCAGGCACAGGGTTTAAGATAAATGACTTGCAGCATCTGTGTCCTGGAGGACCTCACTGGTCTCTGGCAAACGAGAGACACAGTTATTTATTATAATAACAAAATAGGAAAAGAGAGATTATAGACTGGATACAACATACAGTTCTTCCCTCTCAAGTTTTACCTCTCTTGCAAGTCTTCAGCTACTGGAGGGCAGCACACGCCAGACACCTCATGAGCGTTTAATATGTGCTTGTAGGCTGAAAGCATATTAGCAGAAAGGGTAAAAATTTTTTTATTATAAAAATTATAAAGGGCAGCAGGTGACCAGTTAGTATCTTCCTAACTGGGAAAACACAGGCAGCCCTGAGCTTCTAGGCTAAACACAAGACTTCAAGGTAGCTGAGTAGCTGAAACTGTCTCCTTTTGTTATTTCAACCCAACAGAACAGGGCAAATCCACAAAGCAATTTTGTCTACTGAAAATCAATTACAGCTGGGTGGGGGAAGAATGTCACAAAAGCCTTGGAAATTTCCTGAGAGCCACGGTATGTGAAACCCGGGCAGATTTAATCGCCCTTGCTGCAACCAATCCTTAAATGGAGAGCTTAATCTCATTTTTATTTTTCATAAAAAATAATTTGGAGAGGGTCCAGGAAGTAAGAGGCAAAGCCTCTCCAAGTTCGAGGGAGACCTTGGCAGTTCAAGGGTAAAAGGAAGAAGAAATGTAAAATGAAGGTTACAGAAGCTGAAGTGCTTTTAAATCTTTATATCCTATAAATCCACCCTTTTAACATGAAATGTAAAGTGTGAAATAATTGTAAGTTACAGAATAACAAAAGAATTTATGTTAAAAAAAAAACCACTAAGTTTTTAAGGTAAGCTCTGTTGTCAGGTTGTGTGATAAAGATAATTTACTTCCACCTTGTCTATGCCTCTCTGAGACTGTGTGTGTGGCCACAGTAAGAGGAATGTCAAAGATCTAAATATGAGGCCCTTCATGGTAAGTAGGCCTGGAGCAAATGACCTTTCCAGCCCTGACTATGATAGGCCTTGGCAAGCTAAAACAAAAGGGGTTGAACTCACCTCAGGTATTGATCAGAGGAGGGCTCTTAAAGGCTTCTGTCTGTACAGGCCAGACAAGGGACGGGCTCCCCGGCCGCCTCTGTCCTATGTGAAAATGGGATGTGTTGATGTGTCATTGAAGATCCAGGAGAAGGAAGCAGTGAAGAGGAGCCAGATGGCCCGGGGTAGACTCTTGGCACTGCCTTCAGTGGGCAAGTCACTCAACCTCTCTATACTTCAGTTCCTTCAACTGTAAAATGAGGGTGATAATGGTAGCTACCTTACTGAGCTGTTGTGACCATTGAATGACCTAGGTCTTACATATCACTCACCAATAGGCAGTAACCAGATGCCTACCAGCTGTGTGGCCTTATGAAACTCATTTAACCTCTCTGGGCTTTGGTTTCTCAAAGAAGGCAGTTGGATGAGAACCTATGTCTCCATCTCTGAGAACCTTCTTGTTCTTAAACTCTTTGATTCTGTGACCCTGCTGTGAACGTGCTGCCTTAAAGAAGGAATAGAAATAAAGGGATGGAGAGGAGTGAAAGACTAACTTCTGTTTCCTCTCCTCACTCATTTTGGCCATGAATTCCTGAGTTACTTCAGCGTTTGAACCTCATCCTGAGGACATTTTATAATACTTGCCTTGGGAAGCTTGATTTGTTCCTGACAGTTTGCAAATAGCAAGTATTTATTTGTCAAACGTCATTTTTTAGAAGGTACACCAATAAGGAGGTTTAATTCCTAGTACTAGATAGTTTCAGTCCAAAAGCTTTATGTGGGAAAATTACAGCAGAAATGTCAGCCTTTCTGGTCCATTGGGTAGAGAACTTAAAGCAGGACTCCATTGGCCACGGCCCTCAGCATCACTGAGTCCTGGGAGCCAGTCCCTTTGCCTTTCCCACTAGAGATGGGCGACAGAGCGCAGTGGCGAGTGGCACAAACTTCAGCCACATTGAGACAGATGTGGGGACCACACCCTGCTCGGCCATTAACGATACCTACTTTGGTAGGTTGTTGTAAAGATTAGATTTTTTTTTTAATGTAGGTTAAGTGCTTAACATGATGTTCAAAGTGAGTGCTCAGTAAAAGTGAGCTCTCGTGATAGGCCACATAAATTTAAAATGTTAAACCAGTGTCATTCCTGTGATATAAATATACAAGGGCTATATTCAACATGTAAGTCTCCCTTACTTCTCCCTTTTTTGACCATTGCACTGATATAGTTTAATTTAGTTTTGTGTTTAGAGTAGGTTAAGGCAAAATAATAATAAAGTAACAATATCTTGGGACTTCCCTGGTGGTCCAGCGTTTAAAACTCTGTGCTTTAAAACTCTGTTCTTCCAATGCAGGGGGCGCAGGTTTGATCCCTGGTCAAGGAACTAAGATCCCACATGCCACGCAAAAAAAAAAAAGAAGTGCATTAGACATTGCATTAGACATTCACCCTTCACAAAGCAATATTGCATGCATTATCTCCTATATTCCACAACCCAGATTTCTTCAAACACGAAAATTAACTCTAGTTTCACAGGGCTGATGAACAGCAGAATGGGGAATAAAATGCTGTTTGCCTGACTCTCTGTTCCTTGCAGAAGCCACAACTTTCCTTTGTTGAGTTTACTAAGCCCACCCATATGCAGCCTCTTATTCCCAGCTGCCGTATGATCGAAGCTGGGCTGGTGTTACTCCCTCTATTAGTTAGGTGAGGACATTGACACTCCAAGAAGTTCAATGACTTTATGAATGGCCCATGGCCAGTGAGGGGCAGAGATAAGACCAGACTTGTTCGTTGTCTAGTGACACAAACTGAAATATAAATAAGCAAATCAAAACAACATAATAAGTGTTATAACTCTTTTTTAAATGAATTATAAGGCATTATGGGATCCCAGAGGCCAAAGAAAAAAATTGTGTGTGTGTGTGTACCTTTGCAGGTATGTGTCATCCAGGGAAGGATTCCTAGAAGAAGTAATGCTTGAATTGATATTTAAAGGAAGAATAAGCAGCAAAATAGGCACTTGAGGGAAAAGGAGGTAGTGGGGAAACCATGTGCAAAAGGACAGAAGTTCAAAATAACTTTGGCTGGCTGGCAGGAAATTCTCTATGCCTTGCATTCGGTGTCTTACATGTTGGGGATGTTTTCGTGTATGCTTTTAACAGTTCTTTATTGACATCTGCTACGTGCGGGGCTCTGTATGCTTGAGGTCCCTGTAACCTGTTCAACAGGGTATTCACAGGCAATTGGAAATGCCCACATGGAACTCAGGCATCCTGTGAACAATAATGGGAGGCAGTGGAGTGGATGAAGTCACACGCAGGAGGAGAGAACATTGAGAGAAGGGAGGACAGAAGAGGACCAGCTCTGGAGTCCAACATGAAGCAGGGGACAGAAGATGAAAGGTAGCGAAGATTAGAAAGCAAAGGTCAGAGAGAGGATGGGGAGAGGATGAAAGGAGAGGATGAAAAATACGGGCGAGGTCAACACTATAACATCCCCTAGAGGAGATAAAGAAGCTGAGGATGGAAAGGCAACCACAGGAAAGGACTGTTAAGAGGTCACCTCTGGTTTTAATGAGCACAGTTTTAATGATGTGCTGGGGAAAGAAGCTAGACGGTTGTTGGCTGATGAGTAATGAGAGGTAAATAAGGAAAGAGTCTGAGATCAGATGACTTTGGTAAGCTACTTGGGAAGAAAAGGGAGGCTCTGGGGTAGCCAAGGCAATGGGAGAGAGCTCAGGATACAACTGAGGGGTTTTTTGGGGTTTTTTTAAGCGTGTAAGAGACTTGAGGAAAACACAAGGCACTGAAGATGAGAGAGGAGATAACGATAGAATAAGGACCCAAGGAGATAGGAGGAGATGTGAACAAGCACATTGGTGGATAGAAGGAAGGACACTTTCTCCCCAGATAGGTCTCTTGTTTTGTTGCAAATAACAACAGGAACAGAAATTAATCACTGGTTTGCAGAATGAAGGTTTGAGGGTGAGGACTTTCTTGAGGAAAACCAGGGTGCTGTTGGCAGAAAAGTAGCGAAGGATGTTGGGTCAGAAAAATAAATAAATATTAAAAAAAACCAAACCCCAGAAAACTAGGTATCTGCTACCGCTGTGACCAGGAAGTGAGGATACTCTGGAGGAGGGGGCACTGAGGAAGTCCAGGTGAACGGCCTCTGTTTCATGTGCGAGGCAGGAGGCCTGACTTGGCGATGCTGTATAGGCTTTGCAGCAGCCTCCATGGACCGCAGCACTCCCACCCACCCACATCCCCCTCTTCCCCTTTCCTCAGGAGTGAGGGGGAATGAAAGTTGACGAGGTGAACTAATACCGAATGAAAGAAGAAATACCGATCCTGAGTTGGAAAGAGGTCCCGTGCAGAGGTGGAAGTACCTGTGGGTGTGATGGGGGGTGCGGGGGAGAAAATACAGCCATGCCAATCAGGGAAGACAGCTTTTCAAGTTCATTACTTAGGGGGAAAGAAGAAGGCCCAGTAAAGATTGCAGAAGAACAAGCTAAGCTCATGGAAAGTGCTGAGAAAAGCTGGTTTATTCTCGGTGCGTCTCCCTACTTTTATAACTTACCTCAACTCTTCTTCAGACAGGAATGGTGGGTCCCAATAATGTTGGGTGGTGAGAGACACCATCAGTGTAGATGATCACGGGGTAGTCTCCAGCTGTGGAAGGTGCTGGGGAGCGTGGGTAGTTAGCCTGCCTGGCTTTCTGAACAAGGAGGATTAATGTGCATGTGGACACGCAGAGAGGCATTATCTTCAGAAAAGATTTCAGAAATGAAAAAGCACACAAAGCTGATTATGAGGAAAATGGACTTGCCGGAACCAAACTGTAGGAACAGACCGGGGGCAGAAGTAATGGTTACAAGCTCTCCAAAGTCTGAATGCCCCAGAGCTCAGACGTGGAGACTTGTGTATGTTTGGGTCTGCCAACTAGGATGCCTCCGTGGTCCCAGAACAAATCGGGGAGGAATGAGGGAACAGGAGCCATTGTTCTGAGGAGCTGCCTCACCCTTAGAGTCTGCACAGAAAGAAGGCAGACACCTGCCTCCAGCCCGGATTTGGAGGAGGCCCCTGGCCTTGCTCACCCCAGAAATTTGCCCCTAGAATTTGGGCATTGAACTGTGGATGTTTGGATGTCACCAGAAAACCTGCCCCTTCAGATTGGCCTGTCTATCTCCTCTCAACCCTTCTGAGCCAATTTCAACTCTGCCTCTTCCATGGACCCTTCTTTGGGCATCCACGTTCCAGGGCTCCCTCATCCCTTCTCGGAATTCCAATGGTGGATCCTTCATTTAACACTTAAATTGGGTCCTTCTTCACTGCTTTCCCTTCCTTGTGCATTCGCCTCATCTCCCCAGTGGGGCTGTAGAATCCTAGAGGGCAGGGTCCTTGACTGGTTCTTTTGGGGTCCCTAGAACCTAATACAGTGCCTGGCAGGTTGCTGGTGCTCAGAACATGTTTATTGGTTGGATGCTCCCTTGCCTTAAGGTGGCTCTGAGCTCAGGAACCAGGAGGGCCAAAAGACACGTCAGCCCCCACTGAAGCCAGGAGTAGAGGACCAAGGACAGAAGGAGAAGGACATAGGAGAGAGAAATATCCCCAACACCTGGAGGTGCCGTGGAGCCATCCCATAGTCAAAGTCTGTCTCTTTTGACAGTTGCTGCTGAAAGTCCCCAGAGCTGTGGGAGGTCCTTGCCTGCAAGGATCACGCTTCCTGTGGGATTTCCAGTCATCCATTTGCTAGGAGAGATTCGAGGCGGGCTTGCTGATTCATTTGTTTTAACTTCTCTGAGAATTATTCCATGTGAGCATTCCATGGCAGCGCTGTGAAGGCAGGTGGCCCTCCTCCTGGGAGAAGCTGGGTTCCTCTTCACTTCTGAGCTGGGTTCTAGAGTTCCCCGCATCAGTTCTGTGAGCTACCCCCAGCCATTCATTCATTCATTCACTTGACAAATATTCCCCAGACCCCTCTTACATCTGCTCCAGGCACTGAGGATAGAGCAAAAGCAAAATTGGCAAAAATCCTTGCCCTCGAAGAGCTTACATTTTAGTTTGGGGAAACAGATTATAAAGAAGATGAGAAATGTGTACTGTTAGGTGGATGTAAGTGCATAAAAATAAAAGAAGGAAGGTGGATGAGGGCATTTGTGTGGGAACTGTATTTTTTTAACAAGGCAGTCAGGGAAGTTACCCTTGGGAAAGTGACACATGAGCTGAAGGAGGTGTGGAAGTCAGCCCTGTGATAGTCTAGGGAAGTGTCCAGAGCAGGAATGTGTCCCAGCATGTTAAGGAAAAGCAAGGGGTCAGGGTAGTGACCACAGAGGGAACCAGTGGAGATTACAGAGGAGGTCAGAGAGGCAGTGGAGGCCAGGTCCTGGAGAGCTCTGTATGCTTTGCATGGTGGGAGATGGAAATTCACCAGAAGTTTTGGAGCACAGCAGCAATGAGCTCTGACTTGTGTTTTAACAATATTCCTCTGGCCACCAAGTAAAAGAAAGGTTAGAGGCAAGGAGACCGTCGTGAGGCTATTGCAGTGATCTAGGAGAGAGATGGTGGCAATGGAAGGGGTGAGAAATGACTCAGGTCCAGATATATTTTGAAGGAAGAACAGGCAGAAGTTACTTCCGGATGGGTTGGGTGGGTTGGGTATGGGTGTGAGATGAAGAGAGGAATGAGAACTGATGTCGTCTTAGTCTTTTCAAGCTGCTATAACAAAATACCACAGACTGGGTGACCTAGAAACAAAATTTAGTCCTCTTAGTTCTGGAGGCTGAAGTCTAAGATCCTGGCACCAGCATGGTCAGGTGAGGACTCCCTTCTAAGTCGCAGAGTTTTGTTGTGTCCTCACATGGTGGAATGGGGCAAGGCAGCTCTCGGGGGTTTCTTTTATAAGGGCATCAATCTCATTAGGTCATGACAATCTTCATGACTTAAGGACCTCCCAAACGCCCCACCTCCAAACACCATCACCTTGAATTTCAACATACAAATTTGGCAGTTGGGGTTTGGGTGGGGCACAAACATTCAGATTATGACAGATGCCAATGTTTTAGCCTGAAGGACTGGAAGGATAGGGTTGCTCCAAATCTTTGCAGCAAGTTCCATTTCCTACAGCTTGTGTTTCTAGATATGGGGGTTGCCACTGCAAGCATGTCAGCCACTGGATAGGTGACTTTCTGCTTCCTGACACCTTCCCACCAGCCAAGATCTGTAAACACATTTGGTCCTTCTCCAGCACCTTCCTGTCTATCCTCCATTACCAAGGAAGAGAACAAAAGCCAAGGTGACCAACATGTAGCAGTTTTGTTTTCTCACCCAGCTTGGATTATAGAGAAATACTTGCCAGCGTTCTCCTTCAGAGTTGCTTGATTTGATTTACGAATCATGTATTCTGTACATGGCCAATATTTATCTTTGCAAGTGATGTGCATTCTTTTTGTACTGAGGATTCATCTGGGAAACCCTGAAGGATATTTTGAATCCTTTTGATTTAGATTTAAGAAAACTAAGGCCTAACTCTCACAACAGCACAACTAGTTCACAGAAAAGCAGAATTAGATCCCAGTCTCCAGGTCAAAAAAAAAAAAAAAAAAAAAATCCTAGTGCACTTACCATATGAAATCATTGCTAAATTGAGTGATATCGGGGATGAGATGTAAATTCAAAGATGAATAACATACAGCCTTAGAGAGATTGGAATCTATGGAGAAAGGTGAAATAACCTTCTCCTTTTCCTTCCTTCCTCCTTTCCTCCTTACTTCCAGAAAGATGTATTCAATGTCAAACATTACAGGAATTATGCAAGATGCTAGAGAGACAAACACACCAAATAGACCTGGTCCCTGCTCTTGAAGGGCACCCTGCTGAGGGAGACATTGGCCTCCAAGTTAACTAATAAAAGGAAGTGGAAAAAATCTGTTTTAGAAGAAAGCTATAAACAAAGAGCCATTAGATTCTAGAGAAAGGAGTATTTAAACAAATTTTTTTTTTTGAAATATAGTTGATTTACAGTATTGTGTTTCAGGTATACAGTATAGTGATTTTTTTTTGCAGATATATTTGATTATAGGTTATTGCAAAGTATTGGATATAATTCCCTGTGCTATCCAGTAAATCCTTGTTGCTTATCTATTTCATGTATAATATTGTGTATCTGATAATGCCATACTCCTAATTTGTCCCTCCCCCTCCTTCCTCTCCCCTTTGGTAACCATAAGTTTGTTTTCTATGTCTCTGAGTCTGTTTCTGTTTAGTATATAGATTCATTGGTATTATTTTTTAGATTTCACATATAAGTGATATCATATAGTATTTGTCTTTCTCTGTGTGACTTACTTCATTAAGTATGATATCCTCTAGGTCCATCCATGTTGCCCAAAATGACAACATATTATTCTTTTTTATGGCTGGGTAGTATTCCATTGTATATACCACATCTTCTTTACTATTCATCTATTGATGGGCACTTGGGTAGCTTCCATGTCTTGGCTGTTGTAAACAGTGTTGCTATGAACATTGGGGTGCATATGTCTTGAGAAAGGAGTATTTAATACTGAGTTTTGGGACTAGGGAACTTTGCAGAGAAGTGGCAATACGTGAGCTGGTTAGTTAAAGAATGGAAATTGCAGCAAAAGGGGGTGGAATATTTCAGACTGAGGGAACAGTGAGAGTTGCCATAGCAGGTGGCAGTTTTAGAGAACAGCTCTGAGCTGACACTTGAGGGGGTTTCAGGAGGAGATGAGGAGGTGGGTCAGAAAAGGGAGTGAAACCTCCCTTGTGGAGAGAATAAGCATGTTCACTCACTGCTAAAGTGGGAGTGTGGTCCTCACAGGCTGGCATTCTTATGTGTTGCCCTCCAAGGAGACACATAGGCAGGGAGAGGCTTGTGGCAGAGCTCCCTCCTGGACTTTTCAGGGAAATGTACGGAACATCTCATCTAACTAAATCAGTGCACACAGAGAGAGAAGGCAATTAGCAGCTAGGCCAGAAACACAGTGAGGAAAGGACCTGGTTTGGGGAAGGGGAGGAGCTTCAGTGGGCAGGACACACAGGGAAGTGGACCAAACAGACTCTTCTACCTCATTCCTCCCTGCTCACCCCAATATCCTCTTGCCTCTGGAAAAGCTGGGGCCTGGGTAAAATTGGGAGGGCCCATCAACTCAGCTGACATGTGAGGGAGTACCCAAGATTCCAAAAACTGCCCATTGGTCTCACACAGATGCTCAATATTTCATGAAAGACTTAATCCTTTAGCTGAAAAAAAAAAGATAAAATGCAAACTCTTTTGAGGAAGCAGTGCAGCTTGAAAGAGCACTGGATCAAGAGTCCAGAAACCTGACCTCATTTGACTCTTCACCTCAGTAGATCACCTCATCTGTAGTTTCCCAACAGGCTGCCCCTTCTAAAATCCTGGAGAGTCTTCAAATCTACCTTGATCCCCAGGTTTCACTCAGATCCACTGAATCAGAAGCTACATGAAGCTGAATTCAGTACCTGCATTGTATAGGCTTTTTGTGTACTCAGTGCTATTCACTGGCTGTTTCCTGTCCAGCTCACTTCTGGGAACCAGGCAGAGTTGCATTCCGTGGTCCTCCTGCAGTTGTGTGGGGCTCTGTGACCGGTTCTGGCCACTGAGTTGTGAGTGGAAAGGACCATTGTCTGCCCCTGGATGAGCACTGAATGGACAGAGTGAGATAGTCCCCCATTGCCTTTTCCTTCTGGCATGGGATCAGCCACTTTGGGGTCTCTGAGTTACCACAAGAAGCAGAGCACTCTGCCTGCCCGCAATAGAAACAAATGGAGCCTGAGTGGAAAGTAACCCTTGTCATGATAAGCCCCTGGAATGGCGAGCTTGCTGCTTAGCACAGCATAACCTGGTTCAGACCAACTGATAAACATCCTCGAGTGATCCTTGTACAGCCAGCCTGACACTGGACAGACCTCAAAGAACCCCTGCCTAGGTGACACTTCAGGTGCTTTCCAAATCTAAACGTTTTTTGGTTCTGGAAGCAGGTTATTAGCTATTAACCACTGATAAGATGCTAACTGGCCATCAGATTGGTACGGCGTTTCTGAGGTGTTTCTGCTGAAGAATGGGATGTGTGGGGAGATCAGACTGGTGAAGGGGGTATCTAGAGTAGGAGGTACAGCAGAGCTCTCAGCAGCTATAGGTGAGGGCAAGGCTGGACATATTCTCAAGACTCAGATCACCATTGGGCGGAGGGCCAACTCAGCAGCTAGGATTCCTGCCTTTACCATGTCAAATTTTCCTGGCGTTAGAAATTTTAGAATGGGTTGATAATCTGCTTTTGCAGGGAGGCAGTTCATCATGGGTGAAGACAGTCCTTTAAAATTCCATTGCCTGGAAACTCTTTTGTGAGTTTGAGGCCTAATCTCCTTAGCACCAGAATTTGGGTCACCTCAACCCAGTTTTAGGGTAAGCCATCATCCTGGTGTTCCCAGAACTATTCTGGTTTTAGCACTGAAAGTCCCATGTCCAGGGAACTCCTCACTTCTGGGCAGACTGGGACAGCTGGTCACGGTACGGGCCTCGTTGTTTCTTTCTAATAATGTCACTATGAAGATAAACTCCCACCACCCCACCCCCAACCCACTCCAATCTCTGATCATTGGCAAAGTTAGATTTCAGGATCTTTCCATGTGCTGTAGCTCAAGTCAGGAAAAAATAAACCCTCAACAGCTTCTGTTCTACAGAAAGAGGTTTACAGATTTCAATATGCCAGCCAAAAAGAAAAAAATATTCTCAGCTTGAGTCTTGTGCCAGCTTGATAGGCAATGGCAGAGATGGGTGGTTTCCAACGGAGTTTTTCGCCCCTGAGCTGGTTTTGAACCTCACAGCTCTGCCACTTGACGGCATCCAGGTTTCCAGACGCTGGCAGGGATGCCACAGTCTGTCACCATCAGGGCTGCTATGAATTTTCCTGTTCTGACAACTAGACAAGATGTCTTTTGAAGGGTGTTTAGTACTTGGATGGTTTGTTTTCAAGAGAGATGAACCCCAGAGTAGATTTGCTTCAGAAAATACGAAATGCTGGAGACTGGTCGGCATCCTACTTAAAGAGTCTGCTTAAAGAGTTACACAGTTAGATGCTTTTTGTTCCTCAATTAAATCAACGCACTGACCTTTTGCTGAAAATGGTATAAGAACTGAAGGGGAGATGTTGGGAAATGACTGAAACCCTGAATTTAGGTTAAAGCTGATACAGCATTTGCTTCACCTCTGGCTTATACAAGGCATTATGAAGTGACTAAGGAGATTATATTGAACTTTAAGAAGATACCTCGGAAGCAAACTATTTGCCTGAATGTCCTTCTACTCTGCAGCCCAATAGAAAAAAGAGGGATGCAAGGAAAGGCCAGATGCCTCCAGCTTTATCACCCTTCTCCCCCCTTAATTCTCAGAGGTACTGGATCCAGACCAGAGGTTGTTGCAGAAACAGTTTGCCCCTGGAACAATGCACAAAGGGAAATAAAGTGCCGAAGGAAATATCTGCTTCCAGGGAGACAAAATTGGGAAGAAATGAGAACGTGAGATGTCAACCACAATGAGTGGAAAGATAAGGAGGGGAAGTGAGGACATTCTGGGGGCAGAGGTACTGGTGCCAGGCAATGCAGTTTGTGAAATGTTAGGATAGACTTTTTATTTCATATATTCACTCTGGCACAGGAACAACGAACGATACCAAAAATTCTACCCTTCCTTCTCTTAGATTAAGTTCAGTCCTCCTTGGAAAACTTCTACCGTTTTGAACTGTCCCATCTACTGGGATAACGTGTGCATATGAGTGGGTTGATCACATAGGTTTTATTCTGCTGGCAGTAGAGTATGGCCCCTGAGGGGCAGGGGAAACCAGAAGGCCAGAAGGTATAGGAACAAACATTGTGAAATGCAACAAACATTATTTGCCCTACTTCAGCACTTTTCCAGTAGCTGACCCTGTGGGGAGGATAAGAAAAGAAGAAAGCCGAAAGTTGTTTGGACTGGGCTTTTTCTCCTCACCAGCCTCCTCGTGAATTTAACCTCAGTAAGATTTGTGGCAGTAGATCTCGCCTTCATGTCTTTCATTTCTACAAGACTTTTCCTTTTGACACCAAGGTGCCAGTCAGCCTCCTTCGTGGATTTCTAAGTCATGGGCTTTGAGGGAGACACCAATGTTTGAGGAACATGTGGCTCAGTGATGGGAAAGAAGAGTAAGAAAGATGTGGCCCTGGGAATCTCATCTGGTTCCAATAGGCCATGTCACTCACTCGGACCACATGGATTCCAGTACTTGCAAGATCTTTAAGTCTGACTCTAGAAAAAGGAGCGTATCAGAGAAAGAACAAGTTTGCATTCTCCTTTAGACAAAAGAAGGATCTGGCTGAATGGAGGAAAAAGAAAAACTTTTAAACTGAAGACATAGATATTGTCTAAAATAAAAAATTGATCATTTTAATGCATTTTTCAAAAGAGCATGTTTTAAAAATTGATTCAAAGTTAGATAAAAAGTCAGACATGACACAGCTACCTAATGTGAGGGAAATAAAGGCAAAAATAGATTATGGTAAAGGAAATTTTTACAGAATATTACTTCAGATAAGACCAGCAAATGAAGTTTAATTTATATAATAATTTTAATAACAAAGTAAATACTTGAAATTTTTCAGAATGTTAGAACCTTTCATAAGTTTATTCTCATAAGTAATGATTTCCATATAATGACTGGCTAATTAAGTATATCTGTAAATTCAAGTGAGCACTTTCTATTTTGTGTATTTGTTTTATTTGCAGATTGGGATTTGAATTTTTTAAGTAGTTTTTCTGGTTGTAAAATTATTAAAGATTTTATCACCTCTTTAGGCCTCTAAGAAGAAACCTAAAGAGGTGATATGGCCCTTCCTACTTCCTCTAAGCTTCCAAGCAGTGGGTAGTTCAAATGATTCAACTATCATTGCTGATATCAATGTCAAATTGGACCCAATGTATACATTAGACACAGAGCATTGGTTAAAGTCATCTCACCTCTGTGAGGAAGTCTATTAACTCCTTTACCAAATTGAACCAAGTTCCTTTAAGACTCTCTTAAAGGATAGTGGCCACCACTATACTTAGAGCAAATGAGAGAGGTCCCAAAAAAAGGATGA
Source organism: Globicephala melas (assembly GCF_963455315.2). Taxonomy (NCBI): domain Eukaryota; kingdom Metazoa; phylum Chordata; class Mammalia; order Artiodactyla; family Delphinidae; genus Globicephala; species Globicephala melas. The sequence goes on along the minus strand of NC_083317.1, from coordinate 107,873,543 downwards.
ACCTTGGAGAACAAGAGTCAGGGCACAAAGCTTTGCTTCCCTTCCATGTCAAGTCTCCACCTTTTGCTGACTTTGGAGGATCTGAGCTTGAATTTTTTTTGTCTTAAAGGGAGTCAGCATGCTACTCTACGATCTCCATGAAACTACAAATTCTTCCTAAAATTGAAAGGTTCTTATGTGCCAGTCAGAGTGCTGGGCGTGTAGGTGATTAGTACAGAGCTGAGGTCCCAGGGGTACAAAGCTGGTGGAGATGGGGGAATACTGAAGCAGGCCAGGGCAGGAAAAGCCAGGGTATAAATCTAGGGATTGCCCAAGGCCAAGCCAGGGAAGATGAATGTTGTGATCGAATCCCAGGAGATAAGCACAGAGCTAGGATGAGAGACAAGCCTAAAGGTTAGAAACCAGATAGGCTGGGGATGTAATGGAGGCCAAGCGGCGAGTGATGCAGGGGGTCCGAGATGGCTCCATGTTCTCAACTGAAAATGTAGACTCCTGCCTTTTCATCCAGGCTGTGATGTTTTTACATTATCCAGTATCTTAAGGGAGTTTTGATGGCTGCATATATTCCATCACATGGCTGTAGTATAAGATCCTCAGTCATTTTCCTGTTGTTAGATTACAGTGATTTTTAAGATCAATACTAATTTTTCATACATTTTAAAAGGAATATTACTAAACAAATCTGAATTTACCAATTTAGGAAGGAAAATGTAGATGTTCATTATTAACAATATAAATACATTTAAGAGGTAGGGGAAATCTGGAAGCCATTAGGATGATCAGCGTTTTAGACACCAAGTAACTTTGAACCCTGAAGAAGGTAGTGAATGAACAGGCAAAGTCTTGGAGATGTATGTAAGATATGGACTTTTTCTCTTTTTTTTAATCCAAAACACTGTAAATGGAAAAATGTTAGAGATTTTCTTTTTTAGTGAAGAATAAATAAAGTCAGGACTAAATTAGATGGTGAAGAAGATTCACCTCAGATCTGTTATAGTATTTTTAAAAAACTTGCTCTAAATTCAGTTTCCATTTGTTAATTTTAAAAACCTTTGAGTGCTATTTATAGTGAGTTTTGTTCTTGTAGACAAGGCATAAGTGATTTAGGGCCAAAGGACTGCTCTCTGCTCTCTGTGCTGGGGGATGTCCAATAAATTCGGTCATGAAGCCCAAGGGAGGTAACTGCTTACCAGTTACCTGGTAACTGCTGATTGAAAGGCAGGTATGGTAACCAGTGCTAGGACCCTCCCTTCAAGTCAGCAAAAAGCAGAGGAGGATGGATCTTGTATCTGGAACCAATTCCATCTAAAATTTTTTTGCTTCTGAAAATAAGATTCGAGCAAGGTCTTCAACAGGAACCAAGAGTGGAATTGAGTTCAGAGTTCCTAGAAGATTGGGTGGATGCAGAGAAGTTCAGCACTGGGGCTGTGAGAACCCTTTCACAGAACAAAGAGCAGTATGGCCAGGACGTCCTGCTTCTCCCAGCCTGGTTCCGACACCATGCCTTAGATGTCCTAAATAACAGTCCAACACCAGGGTTCTCAATACTTTGTGACTCTGAGCTGATTCTCTTCAGTCTGCCCTCTTGGTCAGTCCTAGTGGGGCCCCTAATCAAGATAGCATCTCTGTAGTGCAGGATGAGTTACACATTTGAGCAAGCAGCCATGGGAATGATTATGCCCATCCACATTCTTCCCAGCAGAGCCCCAGGACATGCTGGAATATCTGGAATCCTGTGGGCAGTTCCTTTTGCAGCTCCCACCATTTCCAGTATCTGCTCACAGCTGGCCTGCAAATCCCTTGACACATTCACAGAGTTGAGGACTTGGTATCCAAGCTCTTTGTATACCAGCCTCTGGCTTTGACAAGTCTGTCCTCTCACATCAGGGGCATTTGATGATTAAAGAATCTTAACTCTACTTGGCAGGTGAGAGAGAGTGGGACTGATCTGATGGGGGTGTTCTGGCAGGTTCCCTTCCTGGGTGCCCCAGATGTTTCATTGCAGCCTGCGTTTCCACAACAACAAGCGTAGTAAATCAAATGTGAAGGTATATGATCTGATACAATAACAAAGTAACAGGGGCCTGAATGTGCTGCAGCCCACTCGGGGTGAGCTAGGTCTTTGTGAATTCCCCCTGAGCACTCTTCACTTGGCTCAGGAAGTTCCCCTGTTCTCTTCTGTACCTGGATGCAAGCAAGTACAGTCAGCCAGGCCAGCAAGAAAAGGGGACAGTCCAACCCTCTCACAGCTTTTCTCTCTGCAGAGCTTGCTGGTAGTGCTAGCTCCAGAAGCTCCTCACCGTCCCATGACCTTGGCTCCTTTTGCTTCCTTGCCCATCCTACCCTCACCCCAACAAAGAGTCAATTACAGGAACAGGCAAGTCTGAATCTCCCTGCTATTGCTGCCCCAATAGCCCCTGCCATCCCTATGTTCTTATGACCGCATGCCCCCCTCCCCAGATCCTAGGTACAGGAAGACATCTGGTTATTGCAGTGGTTCTCAAAATGTAGTCCCTCACCTGCAGCAGCCATGTCATCTGGGAACTTGTGAGAAAGACAAATTCTTAGGCCCCAAGCCAGACCTCCCAAATGAGAAATACTGGGATTGGGGCCCAGCGTTCTATACATAGCAAGACTACCAGGTGATTCTGATACATGCCAAAGTTTGATAATTTGCATTTCTAACAATTTCCCAGGTAATGCTGATGCTGTTGATTGGAAGGCCACACACTGAGCACCACTGTTTGTGGGCTTGGAGAAATTATTCTCTACTAGGGTTTGCCAAAGGAGAGCCATGGTCCAAATCCAGCCTGCTGTCTGTTTTGTAAATAAAGTTTTATTGGAACATGGCCACACCCATTAATTTACATATTGTCTCTGGATGTTCTCATACTACAGTCACAGAATTGAATAGTTGCAACAGAGACGATATGGCTAGCAAAGCTGAAAATATTTACAGATAAATGTGGTTGACCCCTGCTCTACACAGACATATCCTCTTTGGCACAGACTACATGGCCCCTTTCCAAATGGAGTTTAGGCAAAGACAATAACAGTAATAACACAGCGGGGAACCAGACACTTGGATATTGCTTCTGTCTAGAAATGAAAGGGCTTTCTTCAAACCCATGAAAGCAGCTGTAGCTGAGATCAGAAGTCTCTGGTGGAGGCTGTCACTGGCAATGTGACCGGGGCTACCTCAGCACTGGGGGCTGGACCAGTAGCAGAATTTGCAGGCGCACATGAATGGAGAGGCAGAAGTGCTGGGCTATCAGTTATGTACCGAAGAAGCTAATTTTTAGTAGTATACTCATTCCTTGACTTAAAAAAAAAAAAAAGCAACTCTATAGATTTTTTAAGGCAGCATACTCATTGCTCTTTCAGATCAACATGTCGAAACACTGAAAGATTTTAAAGGCATATTTGATTAGTTTGGACTCTTTTTAAAAAGCGGCAATTGAATTCTTTCCCGCAGCCCCGTAGCATCTAAGAAACCCCATTTTTCTCTGTTGACTCTCTCTTCAGTGATTAAAAATGCTTTCCCCACACTTCCCAGTTGCAAGCTTTTCCAGAACATGAGCAGTCTGTAAATGTCTAAAGCTGGAGAATGTCATTAGATCAGGCTTCCAATTTAGATGTGTGGTTCTGTCTCTGATATTCATGGGGAGGGAGGGTATCCTCTGCTTTGAAAAGAGGGTACTTTCACTTTTTCTTGAGAAATACAGAAAATGGGAATAGCCATTCTGAGACAGCAATCTCTGAAGTTCAAGAAGGCAATCTAGTAGAGTGGCAAGAAATAGCTACTGGAATTTGGCTGGAATTTTTGAATACCCAGATTGAAATCTCAGTCCTATATTTCTCTACTACTGTGGCCTTGGGCAAGTTGCTTAATCTTTGCCTCTCTGAACCTGGTTCCTCATCCATAAAATAAGGATAATCACATCTAGATCAAAGATTAACTTAAAATTGATGTGATAGGGCCCTAACATGGTATGGGGACCCTCAATCAAAGTTATCTGCATTTGTTCCTCTGGACTGTTGGTAGAAATTTTCTTTTTCTGTTTTAGAATTTCTTTGCTTTGTAATTTCAGAAAATTTAGCAGAACTGAGAAAAGAGAGGTACGGTTCTTTGGAAACAAATTGTGCTGCTTTAGGAGAGCTAAAAGAACATCTCTAATGTGAGGAAAGTGATCCTTTTGTTCATCTCTCCTGAGTAGCCGCCTTTGAAATTGCTTAGTCCTGGGTTAAACATCTCTCCAAGATGCTGGAGGAGGAATTCCTGGCCGAGGAGAAGGATTCGAGGCACATCCTAACTAACACCTGTGGCGGGGGAGAAACTACGTGTATAGATAATTCTAACAGAATTATCAAAGATGAGATCTAACAGCTCCACAAAGATAATAATTATTAACTAATATCTCAGACTCTGTAGTTTTCAGATACCCAATAACTTATGGATCCATTAAGAGGAGAATCTTCGTGATCTCCAGAAATAAAAATACCTTGTCAACAGGTGTTTGGTTATTAAAGGCTCTGTGTGTTATTAAATTATTTATTAATTTAACTAATAAGTTAATTAGAGAAAAGGACTGCCATGTTCTTGCTATTCAACATGAGTTCTCATTCAAGGCAAAATTCCCATTCACTTCCTCAGAGAGGACTTTCCATCCACCAGTCTGAAGTGACCTCTCTCTAGCCACACTCTTACCCCAGCCATGTCACTATATCATTATTTGAAATGGTATGTTTTATTTATCTGATTACTTGTTTTTTGTTGGTCTCTCCAACCAGAATGAAAAATGCCTTGGCCTTATTCATTGCTGAATCCTCAGGGCTCAGAGTAGTATCTGACAGGTACTCAATAAACAAGTATTTGATGAAGGACTTGATTTCTCCCCAAAACAATTTTTAAAAATCTGTCTAGAATTCGAGTTCCACCATAAAAGGGAGCTTTCAAACTTAAGTGATTTAGTAGTCTCTCGCTTTAGAAAGAATTTCTTCTATTTTGGGGTTTGTAGTTATCATTCATTGGCTCATTTCTGATCCTTATGCCTTTTATTTCTAGCCTTACTGTACTGGTTCAGTCAATACAATATTGAATATAATCATAATAATGAGCATCTTTTGCTTATTTCTGATCTCGAAGGGAAAGCTTTCAACATTTCCCAATAAGCATGATATTTGCTATAGGATGCTCATTATCAAGTTAGGAAAGTTCTCTTCTATTCCTAATTTGCTAAGGTATTTTTTTAAATTATGTATGGATGATAAACAAATATTTTTGCTGTACCTATTAGAATGATTATAGGATTTTTCTCTTATATTATCAAATGTTAAACCATCCTTACATTCCTGATATGAATTCAACTGGGTCATGATACATTATCTTTTCCATATTTTGATGGGCTTAATTTGCTAATGTTTTGCTTAGGATCTTGGCATCTGTGTTTATGAGTGGGATTAACCAGTAATTCTCCTTTCTCATAATGTCCTTTGTCCAATATGGATATCAAGGTTATGCTGGCCTCATAGATAAAGTAGGAATATTCCTTCTTTTTCTAATTTCTGGAAGTTTGTGTAGGATGTGTGTTATTTCTCCCTACAATATTTGATAGAGTTCACTAATGAAGCCATCTAGGCCTTGAGTTTTCCTGTGCTTCTCCGGTGTTAGGAAAGCAGCAGATCTTATTAATCCAATTTTAGGGCTTGAGAGGATGCAAAGTTGGACTGCAGTCCCTTCAATGACCAGTCTACTTCCAATTCAGTCTAACTTCTGGGGTTTAGCTATTCAGGGTCCCAAAGTAAAGTGTAGGGAGTTTACCAAGCCCCCTACCATCATCCAGGCCCAGGAAGGATGTACAAAGTGCTGTTCAGCTCATCAGCCTTTTCCTTTGATAATCAGCGGAAGAACCTGGGGGCAAGGCAGCCCCTAAATCCAAGCTTATTGCTCGGGTTTCCAGCTTCTCCCAGATCTTGGTTCGATGGTGCTCCACTGTCCTCTTACTTTTCTAATGTCTTCAAACATATGTACTTTTATTCTGTCCAGCTTTTTTATTCTCTTCAGTTGGATAGCTTTTCTGAACTACATAGTCCATTATTACCAGATAGTTGTTTGGTTTTTCCTTCCTCAAACAAAAAAGCAGACTAGAATCTGGACACGCAAGTGAAGTCTTTCAAAATAATAACTTGTGGTGGTCCTGGTGGTCCACATACCTATTCCTAATATGCTGCCTTTGCCCCAAAACTCTGTGGATCTCCTCATTAGCATCATCTTCAGGGCCAGGCTTGATCCACACCCCCTTATGCAAATCCGTTCAAAAAGTATTCCAGAATTCTTACTGGTACCAGATGCCCTGTAGGTACTAAGAATACAGAGCAGAATAACAGGGGTCACAGTCTACTGCAGAGACAGGCATCAAGACAGAAACATTACAGCAAAATGTAGGTACTATTACAGACAGGAACCAAGGTTATATGCACAGAGAGGACAGACAGCATACTGATACTGCCTGAGGAGCTAGTTAATAGGTTATATTCTAGTCTGGGCTCTAAAGGAAGAGCAGAAGTTCAACAGTAGAGAAGAGGAGGAATTGTCACTCCAGGGAGAGGACAAAGAGTGCAAAGAGGAAACAGGGACAAGTTGAGAGGCCACCAGGCACACCATGAAGAAAGTGACACTCTGTGTGAGGATATTGGCTCTGATAGCACTTCCCTGGTCATGTTACTTAACCTTCTAAGTCTCACTTCCCACTTCTGTAAAATAAGGGTAACGGTCATTTCTACCTCATCAGACAGTTTAATTAAATGAGATGTTACCTGTAAAGGGCATGAAACAATACTTAATACATAACAAGCACTCATTAATTATTACAGTATATGATGTAGGGGAAGAGGATGGTAAGGGATAGGAAAAACAGACTTATTTCAGCTGGCTATTAAAGAAAAGAAAACACTATTGGGAATATTCAGAGAGTTATGTTAGAGTTGGAAAAACATGGAAAGGAGTTAGAGGATCCCCCCCAAAGAGCTCTAGGACCAGCTTGCATGAGGCAGGGTTATAGGAATTAGTGTTTAGATTCCCAAGGACACGGCTCTGAAGGAGATGGCACTTATCTGGATGAACAAGGCTGAACTTATTTTATTTATTTATTTATACATTTGTATTAAATATTTTATTTAACTCTATATCAAAAGTATTATTTCAACATGTAAATGATACATTAGTAAGGGCATGCTATATATACTTTGCAATTTGATATGTATTTATCATTTTGGAGTAGCCACATTTCAAGTGGCTTGGCAGGTGGCTGTCATATTGGATTTGTCAGGTCTTGATGATATCTAGGATTTTTATTGCCTACTTTCCAATTAACTGATTTAAAACCATGCTGTTTCTTTATCTTAAGCTAGAATGACGGTGAAAGTGTAAGCTTATGCTGTGTATAGCATTCTGTAGGCAACTTTACAGTATCTTTCCACCAGTTCAACCTTTGCTAGCTTGGTGATGGTCAGTGGTGGTTCTCTCAGGGGCCCTACAGTTACTTCAAAGTACAATAGGTTGCCTCTCTGGTGTGTTTGTCCCCTAGGCACATCCCCTTCCTCAGAGCAACCCCACCTGTTCCTCTCCACTTCTGCACCTTCACTGCCTCTTTCTCTCTCTGGAGATGTCTCCCCCAGCCCCCAGCCCATGGCTGCTCAAATCCCACCTTACTGCCAAGCCCCACCTCTTCTGTGGACCCCTCCTCTTACTAATCCAGTCTCCACTACCTTCCTCACGGCTGCAGCAACCGCACTGCACAACTAAGCATTTTACTCCTTCCCTCTTTGCTTTTCTGTATTTATTCTTCCAAGTCACCATTCATGTCTGTCAACCCAAAGGGCAACCTTTTTCAAGGCAAGGATCAAGCTTCCCCGCCTCACGTGGTACTCCCTTCTCAATAAATGCTCTTGAATTCAAAAATAACAGCCAGCGAGTGACAGAATAAGTGGTGAGGTCTTATTCTCCCTCCATACCCTCATTCTGGAGAGGGTTGAAGACAGGATATTCCAAAGAAAATAGCTCGATCTAGTTGAGAAATATATGATTAATCTATTCATCTGCACAAATTGGAACCTGTGTTAAATTGCCAAGCTGAAAATGGTTACCACAGCAGTGCCAGGAAGAAGATGCTGAAGAGAAAGGCTTTTTCTTATCTTTAAAACCTTTTCTTCACTGGATGAGAGTGGCACGGTAGCTTAAGGAGAGAACACCAGCCCAGGAATCGGATGAATTGGGTTAGAGGTCAGCGTCTATCCTGTCATTTCTTCTCTGCAAAGTCAGTTAACCTCTGGAGTGTCAATTAGACATTCATGAGGCAAGAGCAGGACCTACCCTGCCCACTTTGAATCAGAATAATGAGTCTGGTGGGTTCAAATGAGACAGATCTATATGGATACACAGTAGCTCTTTCACAGAGGCAGGATCTGGCTTATGCTCAGGAAGAAAAACCTGGAAATAAACATTCCATCTTTATTAGCCTCACCACCTCTCCTACAGTCTTCTAGAGTGGGGCTCAGCAGTAGTGAGGGAGCTAGAATAAGACAGATGTTGATTCTGCCATATTCTAAAAAGGATCCCACAGGAGTGAAGCCTATTTTCAAAGGCAGGGGCAAGAAGTAGGTGGGGGGGAATTTGGGCTAAGATTAGAACAAAGAGCTTTAGAGGTGTTTTGGCCCTCAGGGGTGTCGCACAGTGCTAATTTGGGGCAGAGGTGAGGGGAAGAGAAACCTCCTCCTCAGCTGACTTGTGCAAGAGAGGGGGTGCCCTCCCAACCGTGTGTCAGCCTCTTACCTCTACTGACACGGTGCGGACAAGCCCCGTGGGGCTGGAAAGAAAAAAAAGTATATTTGAGGCCAAATCTCTTAGAGGAATTTGACATGTTTGCCTCAGGTAGATACCGTGAAGCTGTTTGGCCTCCATGTCACCCCGAAACACAGCACGCCAAGCACAGTCACTACACTAATTTTTGTAACTACCAGTTAATTTCCAGTTTTTGTATATTTTTGTTTTCCAGCTTTATTCTGTTCTCCTCAAGTCCAAGAAAGACTGCGATAGGAGTTCCCTCCTCTTTTCCATTCAGTGAAACTAGGAAATGTCTCAGGATATAAAGGAACATAATAATTCTGTGTCAATCATCCAGTGTTATTGAAAGCTGCTCGCAGCAAAAATGGATGTATTCTTAAATAACCAAAGACAGCGATTTGGGAGCTGTTTTAAATGCAAGCTCTTGTTCCTCTTTTGCCATTCTATTTCATATAACTTTCAGGTATAAAGTAGAACTTCTCTAAATTAGTTTTCTTAGGCTTCTTTGTTCAAAATATTGAAGTAATGGACTTGCAGTTTTTAATCCTAAGAATGCGGTCATCTTTCTTTCCAGATATAAATGCTCACAATACATGGTCCAATTTTCATGTATCAAGACAAATGCCTTTGTGTACTTAATCAATAAGCTTTCAGCCACATTGTAACTTGTAGCCTCAACACCAGGAGTTCTGATTGGTGAAGGCCATCTTTGGTCCCAACTGTTTTCGAAAGGAAGCTGGTGTTGACATTTTTATTTATTTATTTATTTTTTCCTCCTAAGAAAACAATAGATTGTGGATTTGAGGTAAACATTCCCAAAGCAGAATGTTTTATTTGAGGAAGCTCTCTCTTTCCATGTTTGAATATGTACACTGCCAATGGGGTGCACGAACCCCTACGTGAGCAGGCAGTAAGGGGCAGACTCAGGACTGTAAAGAGCCTTAAATACTCAGGCAAAGCAGCCTCCTTCCTTCCTCCTTTACACCTGGTGACCAATGTGGGAAACATCCGCTCAGCCCTGCCGAGGTTTGGTACTTTTAAAGGACAGTCAAACTGAACTGGATGAGTATTACTCTGAAGGTTAGGGACAATGCGCTGGGGACTAGCAAAGAGAAGTTTAAACCGTACAGTGAACTCAGAAGATTCTGGTGGAACAATTTGGCTGTGTAAACCTTGTTTTAGATGACTTTGAATGGCTAAAGAACATCCCCATTTGGAAAAGTCTTGTTTGTTTTCTTCTCTGAAGTCAGCTGTAATCATTCTAATGCATGTATTGGCCCTTGATGGTTTTTCAGGCATAGCCAGCGCTAATCTTGCTGTTTGCAGGTAGGTAGAGCTAACTCCGATGGACCTATTTCAACATGTATATTATGCAAATTCTAAAAAGAAGTGAGAAACTCTCTTTTGTTTAATTTTTTAAAAGCCACAAAAACTATAAAATTAAAATTCAATATAATTATTGAACAGGGCAACCACTTTCATTCTCCTATACTTAAAATGCAACTTTTCTACCAGAACGGGGCAAAGATTTCTCACCATGTTTTGCTTAGATTGACCTCATTTACCAAAGAGCTCAGTCACAGCACGTCAGAACCAATCAACCAGATAGAATGTTCAATATTTCCGCTTGTTTGTCTCTGCCTCCTGTGACTTTAAGCCCTTCCACCAATTATAGGACCAAAAGAACATTGTAGAGGAGTCTAAAGCTTTCTGGCAACTACACAGTTTAATTAAACATATGATTTCTACTGCCTAAGTTTTCTGGGTAAGCCTTATCTGTCTGGGTATATATTTGACAGGAATACTAATTTTTTCAACATTTTCAGTGACAATTATTCTAAAAATAGGAGTAGACAGCAGATGTGTAATCACTCAGGAAGTTTACACGAGCAGCATTGGGGCTGGGAAGCCTGAGGTTCACAAGGAATTCTATTCGAGTGGCTCTGGCATTCACAGAACCAGTTACTTCAGTTCAGATTCCTTTCATCGTAATTAGGACAGGCGACGTAATGACACAAACAAACACATATGGAAGAATTAGAAAACGTTTGGGAAGACTGCTGGCTGCTGATTTGGTGGTATTTACTAGAATATATTGATGTGCATGTGTAAAAATATTGGGCTGAGGAGTAGGAATCACCACTGTGCCTTGAGGCAAGAGAAATAACACACCCTGGCTACCAGAAACCACACCAGGTCATCAGAAGCTAGGCATCCTTTTACAAAACATTCAAGAGCCATGTGACATGGCAGAGTCAGGCAGGATTGAGTGGAATTCTCATAAGGCTTGCTAGCTAAGAGACCTTGTATCAGTCACTAAAATTCTCTGTGACTCAGGGTTCTTCCCTGAAAAATGGGAGAGCTATCAAGTCTCAGTTGTTATTTATAAGGCATAGATAAGGTAATGTATGTCAAGAGCTTGGCACAAGTTCTCTGTAAAGAGAATAGTACTGTGAGTACTGGGTACCTACTGTGCAGATTTGAATCTCTTTGCAAACTTCTGAATTGCCTGTATGTCTAGTTTACGCTAACTTGAAGAAAGATCTCTAGAACAGTTCACATGGGAGGTCAATCTGTCTTTGTGAAGAAATGGAATTATCAAAATTTTCCATGCCTTTCTGTTCTGCTTTATAATGACGCACACTGCCTCCTGGAGAACTGTAATGGCTTGGCTTCCGACAGCCGATATGAAGATGTCTGTGTTTCCTTCCTATTTCCTTTCATAGGACATTTAAAAACTCCTTTCCTTTGGTGTATTAAGAATCCCATACACACAAGAATAACAACATCAACCCCCAGGGACCCATCCTATTACTGGTAAAACGGATGATCTTTGTTCTTCATCTCCATTCTACTCATTCTTTTTGTTACATCTGTCCTGATCTTTGAGAACCATTACCGTGCTCGTGTGTGTGTGTGTGTGTGTGTGTGTGTGTGTGTGTGTGTATCTGGGAAAACAGCAGCTATTGAATGTATGTTATGTATATGTGTATTTTCAGCTCCCTAACTAGAATGTCACCTCTTCGAAAACAGGACCTTTGATGGATGGATTGTTTGTGCCATGGCAGGTACCTCCACGGTGCTTTCATTGTGTGCCTTAATTGGAAAAGCCAAGCACTTCCAATAAACGAATATTTATTTTTAGAATATGTGCATGTATTACTATGCCAATATTATAAAGTATATTTTAAAGTAGACATTTTAAAAAGAAGGGAATTAAAGATGCAAATATGAGTACTTGTCATCTTTCTTCCCACACTGCAGTGAGCTGTCTTGTAGGGCAAGTACATCCCTTTTGGAGACTGCTGCCCCCAGCACTGAGGAGGGGACCAGTTTGTTTTAGGGCTGAGCAGTAACACTGGCCACCCAGGACCCAGACGTCAACTCCAGGTAGCTTTTATCCTGCCCACCAGTCTTCTGCCCACCATGCTCTCTCTCTTCAGTGCCTCCCCCGCACACACTGACTCTGCAGGTATTTGGGGGGACATCTGGGTGACTAATTTCTTACTTAACTCACACTCGTGCTTTTCATGATTGTTTTCCTGGATGCAAAAGGTGCACCGGCAGCCTGCATTTTCCCTTCTTGCTAATAGATACGAGATGCCCCTAGAGGCTGTGGTTCGCAAGGATCCTGCAGTCTGCCCGGTTACTCAGTCACGTTAAGTGTGCTGTGCAGAACGGCCACCCACGAAAATTGTGGAAAACATTCTTTACAGAAACAATCCGGCTTTTCATTCCAGGGTGCAGATGGTGGTGTGGTAAAGGGGTGGTGGGGATGGCTGGGGTATGTGTGACGGTAGAACCTGGGCCATCTTGTGGGTTTTTCAGGAAGCCCACACAATAACTCTCACCAAACATGTGCTGAGGTCCTATTATAGGCTGAGAACTTCAAGACAGGGTTGTTCTCTTCAGGGAGTTTTCGGTCTTCCTGTGAAGAGAAAGTGGGAACTAGAGAAATGAAATTACACAGTAAGCAGCTGCTATTGACAGGACGTGGCAAACTCATCCAGAGGAAGATGTTTGTGTCCTATTCGAGGCCTGCCAACACAGCCTCTGAGACCATGACTGCCCAAAAGAGATGCCCAAATTGACCAGAAATGGAAACTCACGCTGAACGGGGTTCTGAATGCAACCCTTGCAGTGGTTCCAGAAGCCATTCTTCATGAGTAGAATCAGCCTTGAAAAAGCAGACTGTAAAGTAAAATTTAAGAGGTGGGCAAGTCTCATCGCTGGGAAAATTTTCCATCACTAAAAGCAGAAAAATAAAAATCATTCAATCGTGAAACAGTCTGCAGTCATCTACTTCAGAAGCAATCTCACATTGCTGCCTCACCTTTTCAACCATCACTCTTCCCTCTGGCTTTGGGCCTCCATTTCTCCAGCTCAGGTCCCAGCATCGTCTGTTATTTTCTACAACCCACAGAGGCAACACTGTGCTCCTCACTCACCTGTATCAGAAGGGGTGCCCCTCTGTGGTGGCCACAGTTCTAAGCACCTGCGAGTCAAGACGAATCCATGAGTTCTTCGCAGGATTCCCAAATGTGAGCCTTTCATTTGCTTTCCATGCCTCCTAGGGAGGAAAAGAAGTTATCCATCAGTGACATAGAAACGAGGAGGAAAGGTTGCAAAGGTCTGAGGTTATTGCAAAAAAAATGTTTATATTTCCTGAGGATGATTCCTGGGTTGGTCTCCCTTCATTCACCAAACACACAAGCAATGTTTTTAGAGCCTGTAAAACTCTGCAGTCTGTGAGGATAACAGCTGCTGTACCCCAGATCCCTTACAGACCTCTTGTCAATCAAAGGCAGCTGCTCTTGTTTAGACTCTGAGACTCTCTTCTGTGACTACTGAGATCACCTCCTAATTGATCTCCCTCCCGCCAATCACTGCCTCCTCCAAGCCATCCTCCACACTGCTGTCAGGATCTTTCTGCAATGTAAATTGGATGATAGTTTATCCTTGCTTAAGTACTCTGATAGCTCTACATCACCCACAGGTGACATTTCAAATTAATTAAACATGGCATTCAAGCCCTTCTCACTCTAGTCCCGATTGACCTTTCTAGCCCTGTTTCAAGATCCTCACTTTGACCCACTGTTAATCCCTTCAACCATACCATCTGGTTTAGGTACATCTCTATTCAAACTAGCTCCTCTGCTTGGGACGCCTTCCCCCCAGCCCTCTCTTCACCTGTAAATACCTCCTCTCTCCTCAAATCTTACTCAGAGCCTTCCTTCCTGAAGCTTCATCCAAACACCACCAAGCAGGGGTCCTCACCCACTTCTCTGCTCCTATCCCACCTCCCAGTTAGCTCTGCTGTGCACTCCCCATTGGCATACACTGATTCTTGTCTACATATCATCCTTTTTGCCTCTATACCCCCAGAAACTAATACAGTGATACCAAGGGCTACTCACTAAATCCTCCATGAGTGAGTACACAAAAGGAATTTAGTGATCCTTAAGGTTTCCCAATGAGGAAATCTCCTTCCTGAGGGGTTTATATAATCCTTGTTTGTAATTGGCCCAATCCCCAGGTCTGGACATGGAGGACCTCAGACACAGCCACCACTTCTGTATAAACATCTTAAATTATAGGGCTTTCTGTAAAACCTCAAACTGAAATAGAATATAAACAGCAACATTATTCAGAAAATGTCCTTCAGTGCTAATTTGTCTTCCTCTCACAGATATTGGCCACCTTTTAGATCTTAGTTCTGCTTTATGCATACATGTATGTGCAAACTGCATAAATCCTGGGCAAACCAGCTGCAAGTTGGATTTCATCAGCAACTCTACATCCGATGTTCTATGATTGGACCGGCCCTCGACATATAAGATGTACTTAATGAGTCACTGAATTGGGTCTTGATTGTCTTTTTTTCCCCTAATTTTATAGGGAGGCAGTGAATTCCAAGTTAATGGTGGTGGCTAATTGCTGCATCTTAGCAACGAAATGAGGCTGCTTTGACCCATCAATGTCCAGGTTCATTCATTTAATCCGTAGAAAAGACTCCAGGAATGTCTGAGTCCAGATTTCCATTCTCTTTTGTCTAATGATTAGAACCCACTTTCCTTTCAGCTATCGATTCACCACACCAAGGACCCGGCCCCCCCAATGGAATCGTCATGTTTTATAGAACAGCAACAAAGGCGTATAGCCAGTTTTCCAAAGTACTCTTTCCAAAATGAGCCAAATTAAATTTAAAGCTCGTTCCAGAACATTTTCCTCTCTACAATTGTAAAAGAATGACTGCTTGGCAAGGCACTATTAAGAGAAAAGGGCAGAGTCTCCACAAAGATTTTCAACTTTATTTTTTACACCAGTTAGAAAACTGTTTGGAAAAGCAAATTTCAGTTTGACTTAAAAAAAGAAAAGAAAAAGTGTTATGGGTGGGAGCACGTTAAGAAATGCAACAATCATAGCGTTCTGTAATCCTTTGAGACCAATATTAAGTACTAGCAGAATCTAATATCTCTAAATGTAGAAATAATATATTTACCAGTTAATCTAAGGGATACATTTTGTTGTTGTTGTTCACTGAGAGAAAAGAAATAGTTCTGTTCTCAAACTTCACACAAGCTCTCTTTGTAAACACACACTTTTGGCTTACCAGGATTTTCACTGAAAATATTTACTTAAAATGTAATTGTCATCAAACTGCCCAGAGTTAAATAAATAGATTCTCAATAATTTAATCCACATTCCTCCAACACCTGCTATTTTAATGATAAATCTAGAGCATATTTTTCCCCCTTTGCAGAACAGACAGGGCAATAATATGTAATTATTCAAAATGTATCTTGTCCAGCTAGAGAAGATTGGGACACTGGGATTTCCTTATCCGAGTAAGATCAATAGAGACTATAATCTATTAGCTTGCCTCTGGCGGATCCTGTGTAAAGTGCCATAAAGGAAGGTTAAATCCTTGTAATATCTGAGACTAGCTTGTAGTATGATACCACGGGGAGATATAGTGCTGTCTAAGGCTCAGTAGCTGACAAAGATGATTCTCTAAATTCCTTAGTTGTTTTTTTCCTTCCCTGTTATGGTAACTATATTTATGAATATTAGTTCAGGAAGCATTGTAATATTTCTGCAGGATTACACTTGAATAGTCCAGGGTTGTTTTGTCTTTTTTGGTGTGATTTGAAGTTAGAGTCTCCATTCAATGAACATTTGTTGAGGGTCTCCCCTTTCCCTGGCCCTGAGCTGAGCTCTGAGGATATAAGTGTAGGCTGGATGATATTTGCCCCTACTATTGAGACTTAACGTGTGAAGGAAAAAAGACATTTCTTTGATTCTTATGACTGATCTTATTTTTCACTAAAGTCCCCATTCTTGCTGAGGCAGATGAGAGGGCATTTAAAATATCCCATTCAAAGCTAATTGTCTCTCTTCTGATTTTAAGGGTCAAACTCTCGATTAGGACTCTCTTCCCTCTTCCCCAAATGGTGTCAATGAGTAGGAGAAAGCTTAGGAGGCTTGCTGTCCTGCTCTCCTAGCCACATGAGATTAGTGTGAAGCTTCCTAAGGTCTCAGAATTCTCCTGGGCACCCGGGAGCCCAAGGAGCATGTACTTGGTCTGAGGTTCTCACAGACCTCTCTGGTTATTTCTAATCCCTTCTCACTCTGGAGAGTCTTAACCATAGTGGGCAGGTGGGAGGAAGGTGGGAAGGTGTGAGCCTAGTCACTCACTTCTGATATTTCTTTTCCTCTCTTCCCCTCTCTGGCTGAAGGAGGCTCTATTTTCCTTCCAGTCTGATGCTGAAGGTCACATAGTTAGTAACTAGATTAGATTAAGGTGATCACATACTTTATTATCCGAAGTAGTATACTTTGGAAAGTGAGAGAAGGGGTGGTCCCAAGAATAACTGTGCACCAAGTAATCAGAGGCTGGCCTGGGTTAACCAAGATGTATGGTCTCTAGTTAAGTGGGACTATTCCACTTCCAGATTTAAGATTCTTTGCTTTTTGTTTCTATTATTCTTCCTAAATAACAGTGCACAGTGATGCAGCAAGAAATCTCCCAGTAAATTCTTTGTATATACTGGAGTTCTGAAAGGAAAGATTACCTGTGTGTGTGTATAGCCAAGAGTCTAGAGACATAAGTAGCCATTGACTGAACCCAGTAATGGAGTCATCTTGACAGCTTCTTTTGTATTATAGCCACGGAAAGAAAGACACAAACGATAGAGCATAGGTGCATAGGTGAATTTTGACCTGTAAAACATTGTCTGAGTCTACCTTGTGGATTAGTTACTCGGTTGATTCTTGTGGTGGTGGTGGTTGTTTTTTGCAGCATTTAGATCCATTCAGTGTTAACTCAGGGAAGCAATATATCCATTCATGTCTGAGGAGATATAAAAGTCAAGGAATGAGTTAGTATGAGTCAGAGTTCTCCTTGTTCTGTGAAATTGTACGGAGAATGTCCAACTCCCAAGCACTATTTATCTACCTGAAAGATCTATTTCTTGACTTAGTTGAGAGAGTTCATTCATGTATCCATCCGTCACTCCATCCTTCCATCCACCCATTCATCCATACCATGTATTATTCTAGTCAAGAAAAACAAGGTGGTGACCAAAAATGGAGCCAAGGATGAGATTAAATATGCATACTCTAACGATGTAAAATTGTTATCCTCTGGGCCACATATTTGATTCTAAGCTTTCTAGGAGCCTATCAAAAATTGCTCGCAAGTTTCACAATTTAAAGTCCATTAGACAATAGCTTATAAGGTAATAATTATAACAGGTAACACTTACTGAGTACTTATTGTATGGTGGGTACTGAGCTAGGCTTTGTACATGAATAATTTTTAAGTCCCTTCAGTAATCCTAAGAGATAAAAACTAAGAAATATCTATTTTATAGATGTGGAAGTAAAGCCTTAAACAGAATAAGTGAAATAGCCATAATCAGATCCAGGGACTGACCTTGAGAGCCCTTATTCTCTGCTTTAAATGCTCAAAAAAATTCATTCCTTTTTGGTTTTGGTTCTAGATTTCACAGTAACTTCTTCTTGAGGGGTTTTATAATAAGGATGTCTTAGGCTGTGATACACTAGGCCTTTGACAACATGGGGGATGTGCTCATTGTACCCTGTACTTGTCCTTTGTTAACACTAACACAATGTAATGATATAATTATTTGTGTAATGTTTATCTCCCCAACTAGACTTTAAAGACCATGAGGGCAAAGTGTGTTTGTCTTTTCTACTGCCTTGTCATCCCTTGCATACAGTGGACGTTTAACACATACTTGTTGAATAAACAAATGAAATAGGAGACGGAACTATTTATAAAATAATTTGCAATTGCACAAAGGAACTTCAGTTTAGTCTGAACGTGATATTTTATTTTTCTTCCTATTTTTCGCCTCAATTCTGCTTCTCCTATTCCTCTCCACCCGTCGCGCGCGTGCGCGCGCGCGCACACACACACACACACACACACACACACGTTATTTACTACCTTGATAATTTAAGCGAAATCACTTCCTAATTTCTTTCCTTGTCCTGAATTTGAGTGCAGGTCTCAATGAAAAAGGAGGGAATATGAACTTTCTTTTGTCACAAAATATTTGTCTTCACTTCTATTCAGAATATTTCTTTTTTTTTAATTGGAGTATAATTGCTTTACAATAATTGCTTTATACATATTAGTGTATGCATGTCAATCCCAATCTCCCAATTCATCCCATCACCACCCCCACTGCCACTTTCCCCCCTTGGTGTCCATACGTTTGTTCTCTACATCTGTGTCTCTGTTTCTGCCGTTTGTTCTCTACATCTGTGTCTCTATTTCTGCCCTGCAAACCGGTTCATCTGTACCATTTTTCTAGGTTCCACATATATGTGTTAATATATGATGTTTATTTTTCTCTTTCTCACTTACTTCACTCTGTATAACAGTCTCTAGATCCATCTATGTCTCTACAAATGACCCAATTTCATTCCTTTTTATGGCTGAGTAATATTCCATTGTATATATGTGCCACATCTTCTTTATCCATTCGTCTGTCGATGGACACTTAGGTTGCTTCCATGTCCTGGCTATTGTAAACAGTGCTGCAGTGAACATTGGGGTGCATGTGTCTTTTTGAATTATGGTTTTCTCAGGGTATATGCACGGTAGAGGGATTGCGGGGTCATATGTTAGTTCTATTTTTAGTTTTTTAAGGAACCTCCATACTGTTCTCCACAGTGACTGTATCAATTTACATTCCCACCAACACTGCAAGAGGGTTCCCTTTTCTCCGCACCCTCTCCAGCATTTATTGTTTGTAGATTTTTTGATGATGGCCATTCTGACCCGTGTTAGGTGATACCTCATTGTATCATTGTATCATATTCTCTAATAATTAGTGATTTTGAGGATCTTTTCATGTGCCTCTTGACCATTTGTATGTATTCTTTGGTGAAATGTCTATTTAGGTCTTCCACAATTTTTTGATTGGATTGTCTGTTTTCTTGATATTGAGCTGCATGAGCTGTTTGTATATTTTGGAGATTAATCCTTTGTCCATTGCTTCATTTGCAAATATTTTCTCCCATTCTGTGTGTTATCTTTTCATCTTGTTTATGATTTCCTTTGCTGTGCAAAAGCTTTCAAATTTAATTAGGTCCCATTTGCTTATTTTTGTTTTTATTTTCATTACTCTAGAAGGTGGGTCATAAAAGATCTTGCTGTGATTTACGTCAAAGGGTGTTTTTCCTACGTTTTCCTCTAAGAGTTTTATAGTGTCTGGTCTTACATTTAGGTCTTTAATCCATTTTGAGTTTATTTTTGTGTATGGTATTAGGTAGTGTTCTAATTTCATTCTTTTAACCCTTTTTTTTTTTCTTTTTGCTGCATAACTGACTACACAGAACATTTCAGCAGAGTTCTTAACAGTGTGAATGATTTGATTCACTACAAAGTCTGTCCAC
Organism: Globicephala melas; assembly: GCF_963455315.2. Taxonomy (NCBI): domain Eukaryota; kingdom Metazoa; phylum Chordata; class Mammalia; order Artiodactyla; family Delphinidae; genus Globicephala; species Globicephala melas. Next base: position 107,853,769 of record NC_083317.1, on the reverse strand, counting down.
CAGTCCATGGAACCTAAGGCTACTGTTCCCCCTGAGAGCACAGAAATGATGGATTGCCTTTTCCCCACTGTTTCACCTTATGCAGCAGCTCCTGAAACTATTAATCCCATTAGTTATTATCATGGCAATAACTAAGATTTGTAAAGAACTCTAAAACTCTGTAGGCCTTAACATACTTTATCTCATTTGATCCTCCCTACTACCTGTGAGCAGATTAGGCAGGCACTGTGTTTATGCATATTTCACATATGGAGACACTGAGGCTTGGGGAGGTTAAGTGACTAGCCCAGCAACCTGGTTTGAGTGATGGGTGGAGCCCAGCCTTAAAATCAGACATCTTTGCTGCTGATTCCAGCTTCTCAACATTACACCTCCTTGTCTCCACTTCCACTTGAAATCTTTTTTTTTTGAGGAGGGTAGGGCTGTTATGGGAAGAGTAGTCAAAAATGACTTTCTGCAAAACAGTTTGAGGGCTTTGCTGCTGAATGTTTCTGTTTGAGGAGAATGAGAAAAGAAGGTATCAGCCATAAGCAAGATGAGCTTAAGATTCAGAAGCAAAACTTAAGAGAGCTCACTGGGGGTCCCGAGCTGTATGTGGGTGTTTTGTTCCTGTGGGGTCCGGGTTGAGTTTCTGCAGCCCTCGGAGATCTGCTGTAACCTTCAGTCAGGCCTAGAAGTTCAGCTCCTTGTGATGGTTAGTTAACATTGCTATATGGTGATAAACTACACTAACAACAGAGTCTTAAGCTACAGAAATGCCAAAAGAAAGTGATCCCTGCTGAAATTAAAAGCTCACTATAGCTGTGTTGAAACAAACCCAGAAAGGTGGTTCTTGCTCAGCTGGGCAGCTAGTCTGGGACCAGAGCCTTTGTTCTACTTGGCCAAACCTGGAGGGGTCACAGTTTCATCCTAGGCTTGGCCTAGGCAAGATGGAGCTACCCCAGAACGTGTCTTCTGTGCCCTCCCATCTCCTGGTATTCGCTCTTCCCAATTCCACCTGCAGGGGGCAGCATCCTAGACTGCCAGCTGGGCCCTCCGTGCTGTCCTCACACAGGCGCAGGCTCATCTTGCCTATAAAGCTGTCCCCATCCCCTCCGGTGCTATCCTCTTTCTGTGATTGATCTTAGCAACTAGAAAAAGTGGTTCTGGTTTTCCAATACAATAAATTTCCTTTTTTCCATCATAAAAGCAATACATGCTTAGTACAAAACGTTTATAAAATATAAATATATGGAAACTAAAAGTCAACCAATATCTTACCACTTAGAAGAACTACCACTATTTACATTTTTAGTGAATTTCCTCACAGGATTTCTTCTGTGCGTTTTAAAAGATCATACTGCAACAAGTTTTATATCCTGCTTTTATCATTTAACATGGTAATGCAAGCATTTCTTGTGTTAATAAAACATTCTTTTTAATGTAATTTTAAGTAGTTACATAAGAATCCATCATACTGATGAAACTTTAATTTGATTCTTCTCGTATTATTGAATGGTTTTCTTCCTTTTACCATTATAAATAATGATTACAATCCATATTTTTGTACATAAAACTAATTGCAGATCTCTAAATTCTTCCGCTAGGTAGATTAGAAAAAGTAGAATTATAAGGCCTTGACTTGGGATTCTTGATTCATTACATGGGGGCAAAAAAGCATTCCTTGTAAACGCCTTAGTATTTTGGTGTGAGTGATGAGGCAGTGTGTTGCACAGAGCAGAGACACAATAAATGTGTTTTGTATGAATGAATGGACTTAACCCCATTAGGAATATTTGCATTTTAAAAGAGGAAATTTGTCAACCAATGCATCTTAAATGGGTAGTAATTCAGGCTGCAATATTTACAGTATTGAAGAAATCAAAGTTGTAATGAATGCAGGTCTGTCAAGAAAGGAAGTTTTTCTAATAAGCATTAATTAAACTCAGCCCCGTGAAAATCATAGCCTACTATGATCAAAGTAAACACAGCTCTTATGACCGTTCCCAGCTCCTTGGTCAGATGGTCAACATGAGCATGGCATCATGTCAGGGCCCGAGGAACAAGAGAATGAGATATGGTGTCTGTCCTCAAGAAGTCCACAAGCTTGTAGGGCGACAGATCAATCAGACAATGAACAAAGTAACACAGGAAGGGCAGAACTGAGATGCAAACTCAGTGGAGGAAGTTAATAGCTCTTCCTTAGGGAGCCTCCTTAGGGAAGGGAAATTTGGAGCTGGGTCTTGAGTGAGAATATGTGAGAAAAGCATTCCAAACAGATGCACATGCAAAGAGCACTTCTTCCTGATTCCTGAGAATCATAGGGTGCTGATTTCCTCTTCCAGCACTTTGTTCATGTTGATCATTTACACCTTAGTGAGAATGAGTTGTTCTGACTTTCCTGAGAGCAGAATTTGATAAAAGGAAAAGAGACAGAGCCTGAGAACTGGAGATACTTGAGACCAGAAGGGGCAAAAGAGAATACCATAAAGGAAAGGGGTACAGAAAGGGGAAGCAGGGAGCCCAAGACAGGAACACTGAACTGTACAGCTGGGAAATGGAGGTTATGCACATAGAATACAATGGGCCCCCAGAGCTGTGCAACAAGACAACTCGAGGTCCCAAACACCACAACCGTCACCAGTCTAGGGAGGTGTGACCTGGCCCCAGATGAAGCTTCCTTACCCTGATCTACAAAGTCTCAGTTCTCTTCTAAAACTTCTCCAGCAAAGATTCATCCCCTCTCTATTTTACAGCTCTATTTAAATAAAATAGTTAGTCGTATACAGTCCATAGCAATTTGGGGACCATTTCTACCTTCACTGCCCAGGTAGAGAGTTAAGCTGCTTGCCAGCAGCCTTGTAAGTCCTGGCTCCCATCTCTCTCTCTAACCTCATCTTGAACTGCTCCTGCCTCACACACTGACCTCCATCACAGTCTCTTCCTTCTGCTCCTCGAGCTTGTCCCACCTCAGGGCCTTGCTTATCTCTCTGTCTGAAACTCTCTTCCCCAAGATCTTTTTGGGGTTGACTTGGCTCCTTCTCATCCTTCATGTCCCTGCTCAGGCGTCAGCTCTTCAGAGGGGCTGTCACTGACCACCTTGCCTTTGCCATGAGCCAGCGTCTATGTTTTCAGAGCACCTCTCATTCACTGAACTTACTACTGTATTGACTTATTTACTGTGGCCACCCCACTAGAATGTAAGCCTTATGACGTCAAGAATTTGATTTGTTTTGTTCACTGTCACAGCCCTGGAACCTAGAAGAGTGTCTGCCTTAACAGTAGGTGCTCAATAAACATGTACTGAGTGAATGAATAATCCAGCTTTGAGATGTGAATTATTCAAGGTTATGTCCTTAGCTCCCTGCCGACGGTAGCTCCAAAGTGTTCATTGGATAGTTGTGCTAAAAATCATTCTTGATCCAGCCTTCTTTTTCAGGCAAGGCTACCTCAGTCCTTCTGAACTCTCCTTCCCATTCCCCTTTCCATGCCCTTAACCCCACACCCCACAAGTTGTGAACATGGTCTATTCCAGCCCCATTGGTAATCCCATCTCCAATCAGCAGAGCATGCTGATGACTTCATTTTTTTCCTCTTTTCAAAGAGCAAAGAACAGGAGGAAATCAGTTCTGTTGAAATGTGAACCAGTATGAGTGGTACATTTCCTTCTGCCTATTTTCTTCTCCAGTTGTTTCAGTCTGAAGGCTGATGGGGAGAAGAGTGAGATGAATGGCAGTTCAACTCCCACCACTGCCATGGCATCAATCACAGAGACTGTGGAAAGCTACAGTCAGGGGTGGGAGGTTGGGGGGCCCAGAACAGATGGGGAGGCACCAGGAGCGGGTGTGGATGCCTAGCAAGAGTCGCAGAAACTCAATTTCTCTCTTTCCTAGGCCTCCCAAAATGGCCTACCCCGGGCAGGGACCCCACCACCACCTGTCTCTCTAGGGAATCACTAACAGTTGGATCATTTCTGATGTGCAGGCCATGTGAAGGCAGGGAACAGTGGAAGGAACACACAGTTCAACAGCAGAGAGTTCTGCTCCTGACTCTGCCACATGCTAGGTGTGTGGGACCCTGGTCTGTTACTTAACCTCAGCCACCACCTCCTCAGGGATAAAATGAGCATAGGAGCGTCTACTTGGAAAGACTGTATGCCTTTATATGTGTGAATTATGTGTAAAAGCACCTAGGACAGTGCCGGCATATGGTAGGTACTCTATAAATTGTTGCTATTATTAAAAAGCTGAGTTCAGGTACAGGGAAAATAAAGTATGTTTATGTTTACGCAATACGTGAAAAATAGATGATTGCCTGTACTTTTCCATTTTATTTATTTATTTATTATTTTTGGCTGCATTGGGTCTTCATTGCTGCTCATGGGCTTTCGCTAGTTGCAGCGAGCGGGGGCTCCTCTTTCTTGTGGTGAGCGGGCTTCTCATTGCGGTGGCTTCTCTCATTGTGGAGCACGGACTGTAGGCGCGAGGGCTTCAGTAGTTGCGGCACGCAGTCTTAATTGCTCCTCCGCATGTGGGATCTTCCCAGACCAGGGATCGAACCCATGTCCCCTGCATTGGCAGGCAGATTCTTAACCACCGTGCCACCAGGGAAGTCCTACTTTTCCATTTTAAAAGTCAAAGACATGTGTTATAGATGTTAAACATCCTAGTAGATTCAAAGTGGATTCAAAACTTTTATTCAATCGTCCAGTTTGGCATCATACTGTCAAAAAATTAGGCTTCATCAGTTTTTACTAAAATAACTAGCTCTTTGCCTGCCATTGTGTAGACAGCACCTACTTCCCGTCATGATTTTCCTTCTCATCATATGATGATGATACTAGAGTCTCATCATATGATGATGATACTAGAGTTGGAAATTGACTTCTTTGGGGCCACATCAAAGAATTATCAGATCCTCAGCTATTCTGCCATCAATATTGAGCCCTATCCTGTGAATTCCTACCATCTAAATCTTGCTTAGGACCAGTTAGTTAACTTGAATGAAGTACCACTAATGATTTTAACCAACTGAAATTAATTAATTTCTGAGGATGGACTAATTCACAAATGCATAAAGCAAGATTATTTCACAGGATTCTATAGTTGACATGCGGTGATTATTTTAAAATGCCTGGAGTCAATTTTTAAAAATTATATGTATTAGTAAAAATTTACCCAAGCCCAAGGAGAGAGAACTTTGATTTCATTTTCAAGAGAATTCCAGAAAGATCTTAAGGTCCTAAAGAATATATTCTGATGCCTTGCTGTTTCATAAGAGGGTGGTCTTCTCTCCCTTCCTCCCTTTCATGGATCTATAGGCAGAGCTTTCCCTTTGTATCAAGTGCAATCAGAAAAGACTGGAACAGAGAGAGCTCCTCATTTTGGAGAGCAATTCTCATGGCTGTAGGTGGGTATTTTCCTAGTCACCAAGAGAAGGTGCAGTTCTCTGCCCTCTAGTGAGCACTGTCACCACAGAATGAGATGCAATTTCCCTGCTTTTGAGACATCACAAGCTAAGATATCCAGAAGAATTAAAAAAGACCAACATAGAGGTTGGAGAATGAAAATAAACTAATTCCAGCACTCCAGACTGACCAATCATTAGCCATTTATAACAGGGCTTAAAATCGTCATGGGCCAACTGCATTCAGTTCTCACTAGTTCCCAGGCCAGTTTTTGATTTGTTATTCTTCTGGAGAAAAAGAGCATGCATTAACCTCAAAATCAGTGAACTCTGGATGCATCTTAGTAGCTGCTGAGTAAACATCTGCTGAATTAGAAAAGCGAAAAGCGAAAAAGCAAAGAAGAAACAAACAAAAACCAATGTTCTGTCAACGTGAGAGTGTTTACATATAAAATGAAATTAAATGATAAAGGGATGTTGGCTTCAAAGGGTCCTCAATTTTGTTCTATTTTTGTTTAGTTTCTGGGTCTAGTGTTCACTCACTACATTTCTTATTTGTCAACGTTAGTATTCAACCTTAGTTTCAAAATTGCTAACTCATACCCCTGTGAGAGACAAATTTGCCAACTAGACAACAGTGTTTGTGTACAATTCTTTTTGTTCTTAGCCTTACGGTATCCAGTCAAAAGTTATTTAAGTTAGGTCCTTCATTCCCCACCCACTTCTGTGTGGTATGTCATCCATTTGTAATACAGTTAGATTCATATCTCACAGTCTGCATCTCATCTTGAGTTCCCCTGACATCCTGGTAGATTTTTTTTTAATTTGCATAGAGTATAATTCATTTTTTGTGTTTGTTCAGTTCTATGGATTTTGATAAATGCACAGTCATTCCACCACAGCACCATACAGAATAAATTTCATAACCCCAAAGTATCCCTCATACTGCCTCTTTGTAGTCAATCTCTCCACCCACCTCTAACTCCTGATAATTACTCATCTTTCTCTGCCCTTATAATCCTTCCCAGAATGTCATATAAATGGACTCATACAATATGTAGCCTTTTGATTTAGCAAAATGTATTTAACTGCATTTATATTATTGCATGAATCATGAATCAATAGTTTATTTCTTTTTCTTGTTGAGTGGTATTCCATTGTATGAATACACCTTAATTTGACTATACATTCATCAGTTGACAGGCATCTGGGTGGTTTCTAGTTCTCAGTGGATTATGAATAAATTTGCTATAAATATTTTCCTAAAGTTGTTTGTGTAAGCATAAGTTTTTGATTGACTTGGGTAAATATCTAGGAGTGGAATTGCTGAGTCATATGGTATGAGTATGTTTAACTTTATAAGAAATTGTTAAACTGTTTTCCAAAGGGGGGCATATCATTTTGCATTTCCACCAGCAATGTATGAGTTTCCATTTGTTCTGCATCTTTGCCAGCACTTGGCATTGTGTTTGGTTTTGGTTTTATCTTATACATTCAAATAAGTGTGTAGTGGTATCTCATTATGGTTTTAATTTGTGTTTCCCTAATGCCTAATGACGTTGAGCACTTTTTCGTATGTTTAATTGCTATCCAAATATCTTCTTTAGTGAAGTGTCTGTTCAACACTTTTGACCAGACACAGGCCACCTTTTATTGGGTTTTTGCAGTTATTTTCTTCCAGTGTGTAGCTTGTCTTTTCATTCTACTAACAGTGTCTTTCACAGAGCAAAAGTTTTAAATTTTTATGAAGACCAATTTTTCAAATTTTTTATGGATCATCCTTTTGGTACTATATCTAAAAAACTTTTACCTAACCTAAAGTCTCACAGATTCTCTCGTATCATTTTTTTCTAGAAGTTTCATAATTTAAAATTTTACATTTAGGACTATGATCCATTTTGAGTTAATTTTTACCTAAGATGAGAGGTGTGTATCAGGTTCTTTTCTCTTTCTTTTACATATGGACAATGTTCCATTTGTTCCAACACCATTTCTTGAAAAGACTATCCTTTCTCTGTTGAATTGTTTTTGCACCTTTGTAAAAAATCAGTTGACTATATTTGTGTGGGCCTGTTTCTGGCTTATCTGTTCTATTCCATTTACTATCTATTCTGTTCCATTTATGTGTGCTTCATTCCTTGTGATAATACCACACTGCTTTGATTACTGTAGCTTTATACTAAATATTGAAATCAAGTAATGTGAGTGATTCCTACTTTATTCTTTTTCAAATTCTTTTGAATATTCCAGTTCTTCCACCTTGACGTATAAAGCTGAGAATCACCTTGTTGATCTGTATAAAACATTTTCCTAGTATTTGAATTGGGATTATCTTTACTCCACAGATCAAATTGAGGGGAATAGATAGTTTAGCAATATTGAGTCTTGCAATCCATGAACATATTATGTCTCTCCGTTTAGTTAAATCCTTTTTCATTTCTTTCTTTAATGTTTTATAGCTTTTACTATACAGATACTGCCCATATTTGGATAGACTTGTGAATAAATATTTCATTCTTGGGGTGCTATTGCAAATAGTTTTTTCTTTGAAGTTTCAGATTCCAATTGTTCATTGCTAGGAATACAATTGACTTTCGTATATTGGCCTTATATTCTGCAACCTTGCTAAATCCACTTATTAGTTCAAGGAGCTCTTTGGTAGATTCTTTGGGATTTTTCTACATAGACAATCATGTTGTCTTCAACAAGAGTCAGTTTTATTATTCCTTTTTGATCTGCATGCCTTTTATTTCTTTGTATCACCTTATTGCCCTATGATGTTGAATAGGTACAACTGAATTTTAATAGTCAATCTAAACACAAAAGAATTAGGACTAAAGTAATATCAAACTCTGGAAGTTCACATCAGGAAGGTAAGAAAGGCTTCTCAGACTTAGTCATTTGATGGTTAATTTAGTCAATGAAATATTTACTCGTATCTCCATGAGACAAAGTATTATAAGGAAGTCAAATATAAAATCAGGCTTGGATTTCTCCATCAAGTACTTTGCAGTTGAGGAAAGGTAATAAGACATGAAAAATAGTTACTACATACAAATAAGAAGGTATAAAGCTAATCAGAGATAAACAGCAAAAGAGTAGGAGAGGCTCTAAGGCAGAAGAACAGGTAGGAAGCCATTAATATAAAGGTCTGATCTGGTGGTGGTAACGAAGAAGTCAGGATGTAGGTGAGAGATGGTGCAGAAGTGGGCTCCTCAGATTTTGCTGACTGATTGGTTGTGGAGGCCAAAGGAGAAGGAAGAGATCTGTGGGAGTTAAAATATGTTGCTTATTTTTTGGAGGGGGTAGAGGCAGGGCCACAGATTGATATTCTGGATTTGAAGTGTACACTGAAAGTTCAGATGGGGTGACCTGCAGGTGGACTGACTGAACCAACAAGTAAGAGCAGGCTGGACATAGAAGTTGACCTTGGTCATGATTCTCCCTTTAGCCCCAGCTCTAGGCTTTGAGGCTGTAAATACTCGAGGGCTGGGATTCGCCCTCCCATTGGAACAGTGACCACACTTAACTGAAGGGTCAGGGAGAAGAGGAATGGTATGGATAGTGTGCATCTTGCTAAGCAGGTTCCCAAGCTCCAGCCTCTTGTGAAATAGAAGAAGGCGCCCTAACACCTACATTGGTTGAAAGAGTGAAAGGCTACAATGTTTACTGTATCCCTCCGCTCAGGGAGGGCGTAGAACCTCATTTTACAGAAGAGGGAACCTGTATGAGGTGAAATGAGATGTCCATAGCTACCAGGAACAGAGCTTGGATTCAAACCTGTGTCTATCTGATAACAGCTTGCACTTAGCATTTACCATGTGTGAAGCATTCCTTTAAAGGCTTTAATCCTCACACTTAAACCTCACAACAACCCTGTAAGGTGGCTTCTATTATTATCCCCAGTAACGTATGGGGCACAGAGAGGTTTGGTAACTTCCCAAGGTTTCAATGATAGGAAATAGTACAGGCACTTCTTCACTATAAGTATATCATCACCACACTATGCTGCCCAGTGTTTCCCAGTAAACCACAGAGCCTCCCTAGCCAACAAGAGTAGAACAAGTGAGTGACAATGCAGTCTTTATCCACAGCAAAACGATGGCATCAGAGCACCCACTGTGAGCATCACTGAACACCAACTATGTGCCCAGGACTTTGCTAAGTGCTGGGAATAAACAGATGCATTAGGCACAGTCACTACCCTCACAGATCTCAGTCTGGAAGGAGAAACAACCTTGTACACAATGAGTACAATATGTGCCGTGATATGTGGCACTCTGACAGCAGGTGTAAAGGATTGGGCACACAGAGAAAACAGGCATTAATTTTATGTTCCTCTGTCAAGGAAAGTGAAAGGCAAACTAATGCATAATGGCTAGAAGCAACCTTATACTTTTTTTTTTTTTTTTTGCGGTACGCGGGCCTCTCACTGTTGTGGCCTCTCCCGTTGTGGAGCACAGGCTCCAGACGCACAGGCTCCGCGGCCATGGCTCACGGGGCCAGCCGCTCCGCGGCACGTGGGATCCTCCCGGACCGGGGCACGAACCCGTGTCCCCTGCATCGGCAGGCGGACTCTCAACCACTGCGCCACCAGGGAAGCCCACCTTATACTTTTGATTAAGTGCATATTTAAATATCACCCTGCCCCTCAGTCGGGATCATGCCTCAGTCTCCATCACATGGCTGACTTTACTTTCTAAAGAGAAAGCAAGAAATTCATGCACAGTAAACGGAATTGGGAAGATGCGGAGCATGAGCTCTGTCAGATGCTTTTTTGTTTGTTTTACTTTGCCTTTGAAAATGACACAGCTCATTACAGTGGAAACTAACACAGCTCTCATTACAAAGTAGATGACAGAGAAGGCTTTACCTTTGCCTCATCTTGTGGAACTTCTCTGAAAATAAATCATCACCCCAGGGTGAAGAAAACTTTGAAATCTTTAGGTTCTCTCTTCTTAGTGTTGAAAATGCAAGTACATGTGTGATATTCACATAGGAAAGTGTGATCATTCTGTTGTGAGGAGAGATGTGATCTTGGACAAAATTTGGAAGGTGGAAAAGTGTGTTCTCCCATTTGGGGGCCCACTTCCTTCATCCTCCTGCCACTCCACTTTTTTTTTTTTTTTTTTTTTTTGTGGTACGCGGGCCTCTCACTGCTGTGGCCTCTCCCGCTGCGGAGCAGAGGCTCCGGACGCGCAGGCTCAGCAGCCATGGCTCACGGGCCAGCCGCTCCGCGGCATGTGGGATCTTCCCGGACCGGGGCACGAACCCACGTCCCCTGCATCGGCAGACAGACTCTCAACCACTGCACCACCAGGGAAGCCCCTGCCACTCCACTTTTATTCCCCCTCCCTGCCACTCCACTTTTATTCCCCCTTCCAATTCTGTCAAAGGTTTAGTGCTTTATTTCTTGATTGCTCCTTCTAATCCCTCCAAACTATGTAAGAAAAAGCTCTGAAAATTCTTCACACTAAGGTATAAATGACTGATAATAGTTTATAGACAAGCCTCCCAAACTGGGACAGCAAAGGGTGCCAAGGGATACCTACTAAAGCCACGGGACCAACATGGCACATCTCTGAGACAACAAACTTGCTTGAAAATTTAGGAAGGAAACATTATTTTATGTTAAAACAAACACAAATATAATACGGAATGAAATAAGAAATGGTTGAATGAATGAATCACATTAAAGTAAATTGTTACAAAAGAAATATCGTGCATGAGGCTGAAACCCAGAGCCCCGGGGGTGGCAAATCCTTTTCTGTCTCCTCTGCCCTCAGAGGTAAGCATGGCAGACCTCCCCGGCTGTAGGGGGGAGGATGAGGCCCTTGAGGAGCCCTGTAATGGAAGACCTTAGGGTCATGGATTTATACCCATGTAGAGATAATACAAGCAGCAGGCCTGAATTTGGAAGTAAATTCAGCAAGGGCCTTAAAAATGTTTTGTAATTTACTAAAATTAAACAAAGGGATAATAAACACCAACACTATCAACTTTATTATACACATTTTAAATAGTAGCTCTGGGGTATGGCATGTTTAATTTCGCTTTCAAAACTTTTCAGGATTGCCTTCCCTCCCAGTTTGCAAAAGATGCTTGTAAACTCATGTTGCTTTGTGGCAGATGGATGAACCAAGAGGCTTTTTTTTTAAACAACATTTATCTTTTAGCTACATTTGAGACTCTTGATGCATGGACCCCTCTAGCAGTCTGGTGAAGCCTACAGACTCCTTAGGAAAAGTGCTTTTGGACTTCACTGGTGGCGCAGTGGTTAAGAACCCACAACTACTGAAGTCCACGAGCCTAGAGCCTATGCTCCACAACAAGAGAAGCCACCGCAATGAGAAGCCTGCGCACTGCAACGAAGAGTAGCCCCCGCTCACCACAAGTAGAGAAAGCCCATGTGCAGCAACGAAGACCCAATGCAGCCAAAAATAAATGAATTTATAAGAAAAAAACAAAACAAAGACGTGCATATCTTTTTTTTAACATCTTTATTAGAGTGTAATTGCTTAACAATGGTATGTTAGTTTCTGCTTTATAACAAAGTGAATCAGCTATACATACACATATATCCCCATATCCCCTCCCTCTTGCATCTCCCTCCCACTCTCCCTAACCCACCCCACTAGGTGGACACAAAGCACCGAGCTGATCTCCCTGTGCTATGCGGCTGCTTCCCACTAGCTATCTATTTTACATTTGGTAGTGTATATATGTCCATGCCACTCTTTCACTTTGTCCCAGCTTACCCTTCCCCCTCCCCGTGTCCTCAAGTCAATTCTCTACGTCTGCATCTTTATTCCTGTCCTGCCCCTAGGTTCTTCAGAATCTTTTTTTTTTTGAAGTGCATGTCTTACTAGGTCACAAATTTGGATTTTAAATATTTTGAACTGTATTTCCATTTAATCGGATTCCTGTATATTTTATGTTATGTGTTTAAAAGCACTTTTTAGTTATTTAGTTATTTTTTAAATTTATTTATTTTATTTTATTTATTTTTGGCTGCGTTGGGTCTTTGTTGCTGTGCGCGGGCTTTCTCTAGTGGCGAGTAGAGGCTACTCTTTGTTGTGGTGCGCAGACTTCCCATTGCGGTGGCTTTGCTTGTTGTGGAGCCTGGACTCTAGGTGAGCAGGCTTCAGGAGTTGTGGCACGCAGGCTCTAGAATGCAGGCTCAGTAGTTGTGGTGCACGGGCTTAGTTGCTCCGCGGCATGTGGGATCTTTCCGGACCAGGGCTGCTCCGTGTCTCCTGCATTGGCAGGAGGATTCTTAACCACTGCGCCACCAGGGAAGTCCATGCACTTCTTTGTGAATATATTAAACAACAAGCTCTAGGAGTGCGTCGAATACCACAGTTTCCAAAAAGTGATGAGTGTAAATGGTGAGTGCAAATAATTTTTTGAGGCAACTGTGATGTGGTAGAAAAATACCTGTAATTCCTTTTGGTGGCAAAGTAACAGTTAATGTGGGTACTTCTGTGGTTTCTTGCCTACATTCATACTTGAAGGAGAAGCTACATTTCAGTTAGATGTTGGTGAAGATAAAAATGTATTTTTTCTCATTCAAGTTCATGAACCCCAAGTGATATGCCCTGAGATAAAGGTTCTAGATTCTTCTGATTTAAGACTCTGAATTATTGAGTTCCAGATATTCTGATGCCTTGGATACTTGAGATAGAAAAAGCAGTAAGTAACTTTTATTGAAGTGATAGGTAGATTTTGGTGAGCATTTCTCAACCCTTCTCCCCATCCCCACCCCTGCAGAACATCCAAGTTCTGCCCCATCCGCACAACTTTGTGTTCCAACTCCATTTCCCTCCTCCTGGCAGTCACGAAAGAAACATTCTAAATTTCTCAGACCCACATGATTTCTCCAAACTGCCTTTACCAACCAAGTGTCACCTTGTCCTTCACCTCCCTTATCTATCTTTATCCCCTGTTTCCCACTATCCTAATGATTCTAGCAAAATGACTCACAATTCACATGAAATAGATTCAGGAAGTTTGCAATGTCTAAGCACAAATCCACGAAGTAAGAGGATCATAGAGTCACAGAAGTAGGTCTTGAAAACCACAGAGGCAACCTCCTAACAGGTTTAGTACCTGAACTAGAACCTCACCAGATTCAGTGTTTGAGACACCACTTTTCCTAGAAAATAAGAAAGGAAGACAGTAAATAGCAGTTATTGAACACTGAAGTATCCTGGGACTGGTGCTGTATTTATATTTTCTCACTCTTTGGAAAATAAAAAGCAGTGAGCTATTAATACCCCATTTAAGAATGAGGAAAGAGACTTAAAAAGTTTAAGTAACCTGTCCAAGGTCACACACAGTTAGTAAGCATTATTTGTGTACCTCCCCCTCCTCAGTCTGACCGACCTGACACTCACAGAACCACTGAACAGGAGCACTGAAACCACTCACAGAACCACTGAAATGACTGCCCAGAAGTCGTCAGCAGTCCCTGTGGGGCTGAACGTGAAGGGCATTCCTCTGTCCTCCCGATGCTGGATCTCCCGCAGCCTTCAATACTGACCACTTACACCCTGTTGAAACCGACTCCACCTTTAGCTTTGGCAGCATCACTTTCTTGTTTCCTCCTACATCTTGACCCCTCCTTCTCAGTTTCCTTTGCCAGTGTAGCTTCCTCTTGGCCACCTGTAATGTTGGAGCCCCTCAAAGCTGAGCCTTGGCCCCCTCTCTAACTGAACGCTGTCTCCCCTGGCAGCTGACCCCAGCCCATGGCACTCATTACCCTTGATACCCAGAAAAACCCTCTCCCTGCTCTGAGCTCCAGGCAACTAACGTGGATATCTTGCCCACATGCCCAAAGGTGGTCAAAACCCTTCTGTTTGTCTAATGAACCCCACTTCAGTGAAAAACACCTTTCTTCACCCAGCTGCCCAATTCAGAAACCTGAGAATGGCCTCTTCTTCTCTTTCACCCTCCTATTCAAACACCAAGTTCTGTAGATTTGGCCCACTAAGAATACCTGGACTGAATCTGAACCATCACTTCTCATCATCATTGCCAAAGCAGCCTCCAAGTTCCTCTTCTTTCCTCCCTTCACCCCATTTCTCCTGCTTAAGGTTTTCAGTACTTTTCCATTACTCCTTCATATTAAGACCAAAATCGGTAACATAATTGGTAAGACCCAGTTTGAGCTGCTTCGTACCACCCCCAGCAGACTCACCTGGGCTCACTCTGCACCCTACTCTTCCCCTGACCTGTACTTCTTTTAGTTCTTCAATTACCCATGCTTCCTCCAGCCTCTGAGCCTTTGCATGTGCTGTTGACTCTGCTTGGAATGCTGATCCCTACTCTTTTCATTAAGTTACTTCCTACTTGTTTGGATTTCAGTTTAAATGCTGCTTCCCTAGGGAAGCTTTTCCTAGCCATCCAGACCCAGGTCAGCTTCCCCAACAGGGCAATTTTTCACTTAGGGCATACTGTTCTTTTATTTAGTACTATGGTCAAATAATCAATTCACTATTTGACATGTTCCCCCTTCTATGATGTAAGTTCCATGAAAGCAGCAACTATCTACTACTCAGCCCATCCCCACACCCTAATACAAGGCTTGGTATGTAGTTGAAACTCAGTACATCTCTATTGAACTGATTAATTAATTATAGGGAAGTCTCTTTTTGCCATACTTCTGTAGACTTTTCTAGAATGACACAGACCAACAGGTGATTTTATATGTCCAAAGAAAATGAATAAGAACCTAGCTGGAATTTACAACAGACAATGACTTGAACCTTTAAATCAAAAAATCTGAAATAATCCCATTCTACTTTGCTGCTACTTAGATAAAGGAAAGAAAGTTTCATTGTGCTACTTACCAATGTCTGTCATCCAAATGCATGGCTAAATCATTTATGTGCCTGGTGGTTTCCAAATGAATCATTATTCACTATCAACAGTGATGAACGGTGCCCTCATAAGAAAACGTTATTACCATTTGTAGTCACCTTCGTGGCTGTCAAAATGTATGTTCTCATACAACTATCAAAACCAGCTGGCTGACAAATGCACATACTTTCTGCTCTGGATTTTTCAAGAAAGATTAAATGTACATTTCTTTCTTTCTTTCTTTTTTCTTTCATTCCATACCCCGGATTTGACTAGTAGCTTCCAGGTAGGGCACCGCACGCAGCAGAGTGGGATTTAGAGGATCAGAAAGTTGTTCAAGTAGACTAAAACAGCAGATGATGTCATGATCTGAGCACATGGAAACCAGGTCAGACCAAACTTGTTTCTGCCAGCTTGACAAGGCCACTGGAGTCCCTTACCTGTGCTTTCAGGTTGTCTCTGTTGTGTCAACCTTTAAGTAAGAGATTTTTGTCCTATGCAATATGCATCTTTCTTGGTCAAATGCAAGATACCTATTTTAGCTAGCTATTCCTCTCTTCCAAGCAGTTTACAACTCTGAGTAATGTCTAAGATATATGTATTCAGAAGCAAGCAATTTAAAACAGCACATTTAGGTTGCTAATCTTCTGCTTTAAGCATCTTTTGATTTGTAAAGGACCTGTAAGCATCAAATGGCATTTGATACTGTGCCTAAGTGACACTGGATTTTAGTTCTCACAATTCTATTATCGCCTTAAAATAAAAAGTGCATGATGGATGCTCCACAAAATGACACTAGAAATTATATTTAATGCATCTGCCATGGAACTAACCATTCTCCTAAAACAAGTTCAGACACTGAGAGGACAATTCTGCCTTCAGAAAGAAGAAATGTAACCTTGGCTTCTCAAGAAGCTATATCCCTTCTGCAGTAACTCTTTCCTGAAGCTTTGATTTAAGATTTAGTATTTCCAAAATTTGACTGACAAAGCTATGTGTCCCGTGCCCCCATACTGATGTCATTCATTTCTAATATTAGCAGACGAGCAGCTCAGGTTCACCTGGGAAAGAGGAGCTTTTATTTTGAGTTGAACAGGAGCGCATACTAAAAATGAACACAGTGAGACTTCCTTCTGGTATATCTGACACAGATAAAATAGGAAAACCGGTACAATGCAACTGTTTTGAATCAAATGGGAAAGAAATTCAATCTAATTATACATTTGATGTGCTTACAGAATCTGTTTGTGGCCTCACCTGTGCTAACGCTGAGGAATTAAGAAATAAAATGCAATTACATTGTTTCAATGCACAATGTCACACAAGGTCATGAAGTGTGCATGAAAATTCCTTATGATTGGGATAGAGAAGGTTCCAGGACATCTGTCACAGCCCAGCAGGATGTGTAAACTTGGCCATTATTCGGTGTTATAGCCACACAAACAAGCTTTCAGATGACGTATTTTGGGCTCATTAGATCAAATGTGCAAGTATTTGGGCTTCTGTGATCCAGCAGAGCTTAAATGGATCAGAGGGGCTAAACAATCACCCTACCTCCACGTAGTATTGTGCAGACATGAACATGGGATTACCCCTGGAAAAAATAAGACTTAGAGACCAGATATGGCTTATGCACGGAAAATACCTCTCACTTTAAAAACAACCAACTGTAAGGAATTCCCTGGTAGTCCAGTGACTAACACTCCCTGCTTCCAATGCAGGGGGCCCAGGTTCGATCCCTGGTCAGGGAACTAGATCCCACATGCCACAATGAAGATCCCGTGTGCTGCAAGTAAGACCTGGCGCAGCCAAATAAATAAATATTAAAAATAAAAAATAAAAACAACGAGCTCTATTTGGTAATCATTCCTTCCAGCAGGTAAAAATATTCAGAGAAAGAGTTAAAGGAAATAAAAACACTAAGGCTCAGTGCGGGGCCTATCATCACTGTATCAATATTTGTCTCTAATTGAACTTTTCTCACAGTACAAAATCTTCTAAGGCTTTCATTCCAGAAAATCTGGCCTGGGTGTTTAAACAGCAATGGCAATAAAATGGGCCATGTTGAGTACTTGTTACTCTGCAGTTTGTGTTGGCTGACAACGCTCAGGTTTCTCAAGTGTGGCCTTCCGAACCCATAGCAGAGTGATCATTATCTCCCTAAGTCACTGTCGCAAGGAAACTTAGGGCAGGTCTCCCTACCTTGGGTGCTGAGATGCTGCTCAGCAAGTGCCCAGTGTCATAACCTAGCCCTACTTGAGTTTGTTAGAAAAATATCTTCCTTTGCATAGTTTTCTGCACCAAGTTACGGTGCCCTATTGTGCGCAGAGTCACTGAAAGATATTAAAATTACATGAAACTCCTTACCTTGATCTTTTCCCCCATGACACCCACATAGTTATGCAAATACAAACCTGAGATAGCTCCTCTCAAAGACCTCCATGGGAGGATATACCCCACTGTATTGTGATTATGTGGTTGCTTTTCTGTGTCCCTCAGAAAAGGTAGAGGATAGAGAGCTCCTTAAGGGTAGAGAACTGTGCCTTGTTCCTCTCTGTGTCTGCATGTCCTTGCACGTTGCCTTGAACATGGTAACCTGTGAATAAATCTTCACTAATTCATCAATGTCAAGTACCTCTACCTGGAAGACTGTTATTCACTTATGTATTTTTTTGCTTTTTTTGTTCTGGTGTAGGTCTTTTTTTATTCTCCCCACTATATAGCTTTTGCTCTATATTCCTATCCTTTAAAATCAGCAGACTTTGGGAATTCCCTGACAGTCCAGTGGTTAGGACTCGGCGCTTAACTGCAAGGGGCATGGGTTCCATCCCTGGTAGGGGAAATAATATCCCACATGCCCCCCCCAAAAAAAGGAGACTTTTAGACCACAAAGCAAGATCTTTTGGCTGTACATCCTGTGGTTTTCTGAGAAACTACTAAAAGAACAATTCCTGGTGCAAATTATTATCATGGGAGAGGTCCAATTATTTTTCTCCTATTTAGCAGTTCAAAGTATTTTTCACACATACCTTTATGTGATAGTTTCCTGCCAGGTGGACATATCCAATTCATATGGAAAATTTAGCACTATGTCTGTGAGAGGGTGAGTAGAGTCAGAAAGCACCAAAAATAATTACGCTTTGCATTCGTTTACTGTGAACACATTAGCATACATTATCATGTTCCAGCCCCACCACAGTGATGCTGAATGAATGGCATAAGTATAAATACCCCATCGTACTATGAAGAAATTGAACTCCAAGGAAGGAAGTGATTTCTCCAAGGTCACCTAGCTAGTTACAACAAATGCAGAAAAAACTGGGTCTTTCAACTCTGCAGTGTGATGCACTTTGGACCATGCTAGGAAATGAAATGTGTTGCTTAGGTGGAATTTTATAGACAATAATAGCAAGCAGGGAAAAGAAATAGATGTAAAAACAAGAGCACTGGTTACTAGCTCTAAAGAAGGCAAACTGTGGAGGAATCAAGAGAGAACCTGGAAGAACCGAGCTGTGGAAAATTTTATTGGGAAAGTTGGTGCTGTTTTCTTTGGGTAGAAGCAAGGAGAAAAGTTGTGCTCTTATAAGAGCATCTGATCAGAGAATAAGGAATACACTTTTCTACCATGTTTCAATAGTGTAAGATTCATCTCCTCACACTGGACCCCTACAAAATTCTATGAGGCATCCTCTCTCTGAGAATTTGATTTCTTCTCTGATGGCAGTTAGGTGGATGACAGGAAAATGGGTTGGGTCTGGGTCTCCACAGACAAACACTTTACAGTGAAGATTAGAGCACCTAGTTCTCTCCCTACTTAGAGAATGAAAATATATTTCCTTTCCCTGGATTAACTTTTAAGGATGGAAAGCAAAGGTGTTCATGAGGAAAGGAAGAATCATTTAAGGACTATCCGACCTTCTTGTAGGAATTTTGTGTAGTTTTTTTTTTTAGGTTTGCATTTTCAGCTTTTTTATTTTTATTTTATTTTATTAATTAATTCATTCATTCATTCATTTATTTTGGCTGCATTGGGTCTTAGTTGCAGCACTCAGGATCTTTGTTGAAGTGTGCGGGCTTCTCTCTAGTTGTGGCATGTGGGCTCCAGAGGGCGCCAGCTCAGTAGTTGCGGTGCACAGGCTTAGTTGCCCCATGGCACGTGGGATCTTAGTTCCCGACCAGGGATCGAACCCACATCCCCTGCTTTGGAAGGCGGATTCTTAACCACTGGACCACCAGGGAAGTCCCTGTGTAGTGTTGTTTGTTTTTTTTTTAACTATATCAGCCATAAAAAGAAATGAAATTGAGTTATTTGTAGTGAGGTGGATGGACCTGGAGTCTGTCATACAGAGTGAAGTAAGTCAGAAAGAGAAAAACAAATACCGTATGCTAACACATATATATGGAATCTAAAAAAAAAAAATGGTTCTGAAGAACCTAGGGGCAGGATATGAGTAAAGACGCACATGTAGAGAATGGACTTGAGGACACAGGGAGGGGGAAGGGTAAGCTGGGACGAAGTGAGAGAGTGGCATGGACATATATACACTACCAAATGTAAAATAGATAGGTAGTGGGAAGCAGCCACATAGCACAGGGAAATCAGCTCGGTGCTTTGTGACCACCTAGAGGGATGGAATAGGGAGGGTGGGAGGGAGACGCAAGAGGGAGGAGATACAGGGATATATGTATGTGTATAGCTGATTCACTTTGTTGTACAGCAGAAACTAACACACCATTGTAAAGCAATTATACTCCAATAAAGATGTTAACTGTATATATATATATATAAAATTTAGTTTAAATAGCCTAAAGGATTATTTTGTATTTGTTCTTTTAATAATCCCTATCCATCAAGTTGCCCTCAAGGAACTCACATTCTAGAAGGAGAGAGACAATACATTTGTAAGCAAATTAATGAAGAAGATCATTAGGTCTGAAAAGCTATGTTTTGTGGGGACACTTTGTTGTTGTGCTGAGCCTATGCACATTTTGGGCTTTCTAGTGCCCAGATGGAGATGAAAGAGTCTCTTCCCCAAACCACAGGCCTGCATCTGAGGCTCTGCCTCTACCATGGCTCTAGTCAGGAGCAACATCATCAAAAATGAGATTTATACACCTGAAACTAACACAACATTGTAAATCAACTGTATTTCAATTTAAAAAAATTTTAAGTGAGATTTAATACTCCCAGTTAAAATTCACCTGATGAAATGACCATGTGTTGCTTTATTTTTATTCTAGGAATCTTGGAAAATCAGGACTCAGAGTTTCTTGCTTGGGTCTTGGTAAGTACTCAGGGTATCATGTGGGGGTGGGCTGGGAGGTGGGAGATTGGGGAGGATACCAGGGAATGACTGGGGTGTAGGTCAGGACGCAGTCTCAGGTGAGAAGGGACTTCGTGACCAACATTGCCTCATTTCTCCTTCTGAGCCTTTCCTGCCCCACACAGCCCTCCCCTTCTCAGACTCAAGGAGCCACTGTGATCATGATGCCTTATGGGGGCCCATTAAGCAAAAAGAAACCTGATATTAAAGCACATCTTAGAGGAAGGGACTCCTCTGTTATTCCCATTTAGCAAGTGTGAAGAACCTCATGGCATGTATTTGTATGCTGACCTCACCTGCAGCATCATACGAATTTTTTTCTATCCTTATCTTCCCTTTGCCTAATTTTCTCACTTTTTTCTATATTTTAATGTATTTTATGTACTTTTATAATGTACCTTAAGTGTTTTAGGGAAAAAGTTTTATATATACATTTCCCCCCAGAAGCTGTAAATATTTAAAGAATAGTAAGTAGAGATGGCAATTTTAATATCATAAGAATGAATCTGAAATGGTAAAATCTGAGTGTGAGACTTGGGGTAGCATACAGCTTCCAGACATCCCCCAGACAAGGGAAAAGGCAGCCTTGGTGTTCAGGCAATTCAGCATCATCAGAACTATTTCTGTAACCTAAGAGAGTCTAGACCAGGATGGTAGCTGAGGAAGTGAGAAATGGTCAGATTATAGCTATGTTTTGAAGGTCAAGCCTGGCAGATCTTCTGTTGGACTCTATTTGGGATGCAAGAGAAAAGAGAAGAGTCAAAGATGACTGTAAGGGGTTTTTTTGCCTGAGAAACAGAAAAGATGGAGTTGCCAGTAAGTGAGATGTGGAAGAATGAAGGAAGAGAGACTTAGGAAGGAGGGAGAGCCAATTGATTTGGGACATATTAGACATCCAAGAAAAGAGGTATATAGGCTAATGGATATATGAATCTAGAGTTTAGAAGAGAGATGTGAGCTGGATGTAGGATGACTTGAGAGTCACCAACATGTAGATACTGTTTAAGCCATGAGACTGAATAAGAATATTTAGGGAGTGAGCATAGATATTACAGAAAGCAAAAGCACGTGGTCTGTGACCTGGGAAGTCCATTGAGAAGTTGGGGAAATGAGGAAGAGCCAACAAAGAACATTGAAAACAAGCAGTGGGTATGGAGGAGAACCAGGAGACCAGGGAGTCCTAAGAATCCAGCGTTTCAAGAGGGATAGAGACCAGCCCTGTCAAATGCTGCTCATAGGTCAAGCACGATGAGGGCCAAGAATTGATCGTTCAGTTTAGCAACATGGAAGTCACTGATGACTTTGAAAAGATCGGTTTTGGTGGAGTCAGGGGCTCACGCATGATTGGAATAGGTTTAAGCGAGCCTGGAAAGAGAAACACTGGTGGCTGCTCTTTTGATGACTATTTTTATAAAGAGAAGCCTAGAAATGGAATGGAAGCTGGACAGGCAAGTGTGGTCAGAGAGGGTACCTTTACACACAAAAGAAATGACAGTATATTTACATACTGATTAAGAAATTCTTTTGAGAAGGAAAAAAATGGTTAAGATAAGTAGAGAAGAAAAATACCTGGAATGATTTCTTGAGGACACAAGAGGAAAGTAACATGCAAGAAGGCAGAGTACATGGGCTTTGAGACTGGTAGGTGGGTTGATGGGGTGGCAGTGGCGGTATCTTTAGAAATTATCTTCTACTGCTTCTGTATTCTCAGTGAAATCAGAAGCAAGGTCATCAGCTGTTAGTGAGGATGAAAGGGAGGTGTTGAAAGTTTGAGGAGAGAGAGGATGATGAGAGCAGAAGAGTGAATGGACCAAAGGGATGGATCAAAGTGGCCAGACAGCATTAAGGATCTGCTTGAGATTCATGCTAATAAATTTGAAGTGAGACCATCTCTATGGCCGTGTGTTTTTCCTCCAGTCTTGTTCAACCATGCAGGTCCAGGTGGGGTTTTTCAAGGGCATAAGATAAGAAAAGAGAGGCAGAGATGCTGAGAGTTTATGCAGAGGGGTGATTGTAATGGTGGACTTTGGGGTTGAAGCTGAGCAGGGAGGAAAATGAGGACTGAAGCCAGGAAAATGAGGAGGCAGAGGGACAGTGAAAAGTGGGCAGGATCAGTGAATTGTACCTCCAGAGGCCCAAAGGATTGTTGGAGTAAGATCAGCAGAGATAGTGAGTTGGAAGAATAGAAAGTGGTGGTTTGAAAGGGGGATGCTTGAAACTACGGTCATGGGGGGTTCAGTTATTGGTAATGACAAAGTCTAAGGCATGTCCATTGGGGGAGAGTGGCTGAGGTTGTGTTGAGTGCAAGATCAGTAGACCAGAAGAGGTCAAGGGCCTGAAAGATAAAGGTTCAGGGAAGGGTTACTTTGGGGGTCATTGAAATCACTAAAACGTATGGCAAAACTAATATTGGAGAGAGTGACAGTGAGCCAGAGCTAAAATTTTCAGATGAGAGGGATTGACTAGGGATGGGTAAGTGACTACAACATGAGGGGACTGATGATGTGAGATCCAAAGCTAGTTGGGGGGAGGAATTGGGAGGAGGGTTTCTTGAACCCTGTTGAATGGAAGTGTGGAGACCAGGGAAGGGATGGTAGTGAAAGAATAAAAGATAGTGGCAACAAAAAATAAATAAAAGATAGTGGCAACAATTTCTGCCTCCTTTTACAGTATTGCAAAAACATGGAAGGCTAGTGATGCCTGAGTTTTTCTGATTCTTCTTAATGATATGATTTGGGAGGTGAGGGTGGTCTTTGCTCACCATAAGACTAAGGGAATTTGACATTTGCTTAATTTATGGCTTTGATTTTATTACCACTTACTTGTATTTGAAAGACCCTGTAGATTCATTATCAGGGATACTCTAACCTTAGCTTTTTTTGAGAGTGCTTAATGGTAAATAACTATTCACTATTTATTATTGAAAGAAATTAAGAAATATAGCAATTTAAGAAAATATGAATTAAGGAATACGGTAATCATACACAATTATCTCATAGAATCAGTATCTGTGGTGGAAAATAATTTCATCAAAAGTACTGAGAAAATCAACCAAAAGCCCTAAGACTATAAAAAATTCAGGTGCCTATGAAGTGCCACTTGTAAATGAGTCCCCAGAGGGCAGACTACAGTTTTTTAAAACTGTGTGTGAGCTGTAGCCATTTTGGTGAACTTTGAAACAGACTTGATTCAGGAGCAGAAAGTCCTGATTTGAGCTTCAAGTTTTTTCTAAGAGCTTGAATGCTTGTGATTAGACACTGCATGAAAAATTAGGAGGAAACAAGGAAGTTCATGGGATTGACTGGCTTCATTCAAAACAGGCAACAAAGCTTGAATAAGTATTCTTTGAGAACTTTTCTGAGCTACCTCTGTAAACCATAGGAGACCAAAAAAAATCATAGAAAGGAATAATGCACCAGGCTTAGATAATTTGTCAGGCTCTGCAGACCTCAGCTCTCAAGTCCAGGTGGAGCTGGGTTTACTGTTATAGGCTTGGGATATCAGTTCAGATACAGCCCGTGTTCAACTGAGGCTTTGAAAATTAAGTATTAAATATCCCAAGCAATCACACGACTACAGATGTCTTTTATTGAAGTACCTTAAAGGTCATATTAAAGCTAACAATTCTGACTTTCTTCTCCACCAGAGAAGGACAGGCTGGGAATTTCTTGCCCTGCCAAGCTTCCTTTTGATAAACTAAGAGCATATGTAAATGGGAGCAGAAAGGTGAAATAACCCAAGGACGAACTGAAGATACACCTAAAGGAACACAATTCTGCTAACAAAAGAATAGGGGAAAAAAATAAAGTGGAAACCTGCCTGTGGGCTGCTGTGGCTGGACTGATTTATTAATACACTGACCACTGCTATCAAGACCCAAAGTCAAAGAAACTGATGGGAAGGGAGAAAATCCACCAAAGAGTGATTGAACATCATCTCAGTCTAGTGGGAAGTGGGATCATCTTCTGAGAGAGGAAGAGAGAATTTATGTATTCATTCATTCATTCATTCACTCATTCATTCTCAGCAAACATTTAGGAAGCCAGGCATCATGCTGGTTGCAAGGGATATCCAGATGAAAGAAGCAAGGGCCCTGCTCTCAAACTGCGCACAGCGTAGTAGGAGTCAGGCACACAAAAATAGTGCATTGGACGGATGCCATGGTGGAGAGTACAGGATGAACCAAGCATGAGGAAGGGCTTTTGGGGCATCTGGAGCAGCTTCGCAGGGGAAGTGCTGCTTGAGTTGAGACCTGAAGGGAGTCGTTAAGTAGAGAAAGAGGGCGAAGGATGCAAGACAGAGGAGGCAACACGAGCAATGGCCTGGAGGGAGACCCATGGAGCAGGAGGTACTGTGGGGAACACTAGTGTATGTGCAGAATATTTCGAATGCAGGGTATTAGGGAACCACAAGAACCGAGCCTGGAAGGAAAGCTAGGCCTGATCAGGAGGGCCATTGTTTGCCTTGCTAAGGCATTGAGCTCTAGTCCTCTAGGTTTCTGGTGTTCCTCCAAGTCCTACATCCCCAAGGTCTCAGGGAATACTTGGGGGATGAGGAACGGACAGGGCTCCACCTCTCCCTGCCCTCCTCCTTCCATTGCCACCGCTTCCATCAATGTAGCTCCACTTTTTCTAAATGAAAATATAAATATGACTTTTAGTGTAAATTTAAATGTAAAATTTTAATGTAGTATGTCATAAATGACTTCATGTTTTAGAACAGGAGTAGGTTCACAGCAAAATTGAGCAGAAGGTGCAGAAATTTCCCCTCACCTCATATGCACACAACTTCCCCCACTATCAACAACCCACATCAGAGTAGTACATTCGTTACAGTCCTGCACTGACACACCATTATCACCCAAAGACTATAGTTTACATTGGGTATATGTATAACTTTGGTGTTTTACATTCTATGGGTTTGGACAAATGTAATGACAGGTATCTGCCATTATAGTATCATACAGAGTAGTTTCACTGCCCTTAAAATCCTCTGTGCTCTGCCTATTTATTTCTCTCTGACCCCTAACACCTGGCATCCACTTATCCTTTTACTGTTTTCATAGTTTCGCATTTTCCAGAATTTCATATAGTATGGACATCCTACAGCATCTAGCCTTTGCAATTGGCTTCTTTTACTTAGTAATATGCATTTAAGTTTCCTCCATGTCTTTTCATGGTTTGATAGCTCATTTCTTTTTAGTGCTTCATATTACATTTTGAAGGAAAATAAGCATCCTTCTTCCAAAAAAAAAAAAAAAAGAGCTTTAAAACCCTGCTCCAGCTTGTGAAAAGCCATTGAAAAACTTGGATCAGGAGTAGGACATGATAAGATGTATTAGAATTGTTTTCCGGCAATGATGTGAAGGCTAGATTAGAGGGGGAAAGGGTTGAGACTGGAGTCAAGATGATGAGATAGTGATATTAAAGATGTACAGGAAGAGGGTGATTTTTTAGGAGGAAAAATAAACAGGACTCGGTGACCTTGGGATGCAGAATGAGAGGTCTACCTGAGCAGGGGAGGGTGCCCCAGTTCCTGGGTTGGGTGTGTAGATGGATGGGCTGAAATCTCAGAAGAAGGAGATGCAGGAGGGAGCAGTAAGAGGAAGGAGAATGGAGGAGAAGCAGGAGCAGTGTTGGGAAGAGGAGACCCGAGAGCCTGCCAGCTTCAGCCTCAGATATCCAGGGGGCACAGGGAGGGCTGGAGAGAGCTCCAGCTGGAAATAAAGACCCAGGAAATTCTAACAAGGCTGAACCCATGGTTGTCACTGAGGTCACCTGCAAATACAGAGGACTGAGGTATTTGGACAGGTTTAGGACACCTGCCTTTTGGAGTCTGTCAGATTCCATGCTCCCAGAGATCACCTCTGTTTTTTCTACACCCCTATCGTACTGTCAGCAGATCACAGTATCTAGCAAGTAGTAGGTGCAGAAATACAGTTACTGAATGTATGACTGGATACGTGGATCAATCTCTAAGGAATGACAAAATGCACAGTGGGTAATAGTGAAGATCCAGGGAAAGTCAGACATCATGAAATGTTGCGGTCCAGCCAACCTGGTTCTTTGGCTTTCTCCAGTAACGTATCAACACAGAAACTGAGAACGCCAAGTGGAGGTGAGGAGAGGGGATAGAGAGAGGCCCAGCATCGAGGGTTATCCCCAACATGCGTCAGGGACCAGGGGCTCTACTCTATCCCCAGTGACACGAGTCTAGGCTGGATTGGGGCTCAGAGTATGCAGCAGGGCTCTCACTGCTGCAGATGGAAGGGGCATCTACCCACACACATTAGGAGCAGGGGCCGCTTCTGATTCATGCCACTGGAGGTGACACCCCACAGCAGGCAGCTGCTCCTACAGGTGCTCAAAAGGGGCAGACTTTACCCTGTGCCACTCGCTGTGGGATATATGTGCTTCCCTCCACATAAGAGGCTTGCAGGAAGAAAGGCATGTGATAGTTAATTTTATGTCAACTGTGACTATGCCACAGGGTGCCTAAATTGGTCAAACGTTATTCTGGGTGTGTCGTGAGGATGACTTTGGATGTAATGAACATTTGAATTCATAGACTATGTAACGCAGATTGCCTTCCCTAATGTGGGTGATGGCCCTCCTTCAGTCAGCTGAAGGCCTGAATAATACAAAAAGGCTGAGCCCCCTCGAATAAGAGGGGACTCCTCCTGCCTGACTGCTTTGAGCTAGAACATCAGATTTTCCTGACCCTTGGACTCAAAATGAAACATTATCTCTTCCTGGGTCCTGCTGGCTTTTGGACTAGAACTTACACACCATCGGCTCTTTTGGTCCTCAGGCCTTCAGACTCGGACTGAATCTACACGTGGGTTATCGTGGGTCTTGAACTGCAGATGACAGATCTTGGGACTTCTCAGCCTTCACAATCATGGGACACAATAAATCAATCCCTCTCTCTCCCTCTCTCTCTCTCTCTCTCTCTCTATATATATATATATATACTTAATTTCTCTCTATGTAAATATATTTTATTATATATTATAATTATATATAATATATATAAGTATAAAATATATTAATATATATAAATATATAATAACAAATTTTATAAGAAATTATAAGGTTCTATTTCTCTGGAGAACCCTAACTAATAAAAGCATTTTGCTGGTTTTGTAAAACATTGCACGGGTATATGTGGCAAAGCAAACAGTCAGGTATTTCTAGGGAGTGAGCAAGGTTATGGGAAGGTGGGAGGAGCACAGATCAGGGGGTATGTGGTCACTTGCTCATTTTTCAGCTGAGCACATATGGATCCTCGTGTAGAAGACCATCATCCCCAAAGGAGTCCTCCTGGGCTGTTCACTGGTCAGGAGGGCATGTTACGTGTTCCTGCCAGACAGGGCTGGGTCTGGATCTAGCAGTGAAGAAGGGAAGGAACGCCCTGTGCCTTTGGTGCCTGATTTCCAAACCTCAAGGCGGTAATTCCCAGGCAGAGCAAACTGACTCCACGATCATCATGTTCTGTGTTCATTCAGGCAGGCCTTTCACACTTCATCCTTGAAGGAATGAAGTCATAAAGTAAAATATATAACACCTTAGAGACACTGAGTCTCTCAAGTGGTGTTTCTTCCCAACTCTGGCTGCACAGCAGAATTACCTGTGGTGCTTTTTACAAAGCACATAACCAGTCTCCACCCAGACCTTTTGAATAAGAGTCTCCCAAGGCACAGGTGTTCTAAAAAGACTGTCCCGATGATTCTGAGGCACAGTGGTAGGGTTGGAACCCGTTGTCCTCACCAGGTGGAAGGAGGTGGCAACATGTGTGCACTGGTATCTGGTGAGCCAGGTGCTGGCTGTGTTTCTATCCTGGCTGCTGCCTCCAGGCCCGGGCCCTGGAGCTGGCTGAGGCATCTCCACCTGAACTGCGGTCACCATGAGGAAAACCTGCCCAGCTCAGGGTTGTCCTCGGGGTTCTCTGGAGCCAGTGTCCTGGGAAGGCTCCTGGGGCGGGCAGATTGAGCTCACCTCCCCTTCCATTCAGCGCCTGCCACCTGGGCCTGTCTGCCTTAGGCCCTGCCCTAGCCAAGGGAACCTTCTAGAGCAAAAGCAGTGAATCTTATGATTAAACTGTGTGGGCTTCTTCTTAATGTGTTGCATATGCGCAGAATGTACTCCTGGCTCATCCCCCTCTGCCTTAGAGATGCTCTCACTGCACTAAATATTTTGACACTGGGAAAACATGACGTTAAATGTTTAACATGAATGATATTTTTGACACCCTTCGTGACTCTCATTCTTGTTGCTAAACCCAATGTAAACTAGCCATCTCTCCTATTATTATAATAACATAACAACGACAACATTAAGTATTTATAAAATGCCTCTGAGACACGAGAAACAATTTTGAAAGGGCAATTTCTTCTCTCAGAACATTTACCAATTTTTTTGCTTAACACAGAGTGAACTATCTTAAGACCAGGATACCCACAGAATTTAAATCGTGCATGAATATTAAACATATAACAAGAGAATTATAGGCTTGTCACTTTTCCTGGAACATCTACCTTGAATAAATGCCATGGTGCATACACATTAAAAATGAAGAGGCATTTATATTTTTATAAAATTGTTTTAGAATATTTCTTCCTCATTTTCTACTTTGATGGATAAAATCCATCTTCAGAATTGCTGACAACTTGGTTGCCCTCTGAATTATCAGTGGCTGCCGGCCATGTGCCATTGTTTCCCTCATAGAGGGTGTCAGGAGCTGAGACACAGCTGGGTGACAAACGGACAGCCTGATGCCCCGCACATTGTCAGAGTTGGATTCAGGGAAGAACTGGAGAAGAGGAAGCAGAAGAGTCTACACAACCTCAAGTGTACATACACACACACACACACACACATACACACACACACACACCCTAATCTCCCTCAGTGCAGTTATAAAAGGATGAGTAGCCCTCATTTGTTAATCTGTGATCCAAAAGTAAAACAAGTAGTTGCAAAACCATCAGATAGTGGGGGAGAAAAGGTTTTCCCCAGACCCAGATATGGGCAATGTGATGGAAGTGATGACAGTTTGTAAACATGGTCTCACAGCTGTGAGAGGAATTAGTCTTTGCAGTCATCCCCGCCTTTACAGATGAGAAAAACAGAGGCAGGAAGAGGGGACATGTCTCGTTCAAGGCCAGTGGTAGAGACAACAAAGCCCGCATCTCCTGCCCCTCCACCAGCCGCCTGTTCCCCGCCATCCCCCGCCTCCAGTCTCCATGGGCCCACAGCCACTGCCCTCTCCACCTCTCCTCCTTGAGAAGTGAACAGCTGGACCAGGCGTGTAAGGCCCCCTCCAGCTCTATCAGCCGTGATATGGGCAACAGTCAAGTTCACTAAGACTCCAGGGTGGCAGCTGGGTGAAAGTGCCTTTACTCTACTTTAGAACTAGAAAATGTCAGAGCCTAAACAACTCCTGGCATCACTGTCCAGAGTAGGGTAGACAAAGATCCGTCCAAGCTCCACCGGCAGAATGGGGGCCAGAATCTGCGACCCTGGTGCATGACCAGGTGAGCTGTCCCCGTAAGAGATTTCAAAGTGAGAAGGCAGCTGAGTGCAAACCTTTCGTTTCTGTGTGGATGCCCTGAATGACTTTCCCTCCTGTGCATCCCTGAAGACCTCAAGACCTCATGAGGTCCTGCCATAGCTCCTGTACTCAAAGAAAAAGCATACCTGTGTATATGCAAGTGTATTCATATTGTTTACCCAGACTGTGCCCTGTACACACTCTACATTTACGAAGAGTACATTTATAAGATTATTTTCCTGTACCCCCTTATTTTTTTTAAATCCAGGGCTCGAACCCATGCCCCCTGCATTGGAAGGGCAGAGTCTTAACTACTGGACTGCCAGGGAACTCCCTCCTGTACCCTTTGCAATATAAAAACCAAAATGAAAGTTTCAATTTCAATCAACCATGCAATTGAGCTACTCCAATAGTGAGGCTAAAACATGAGGGAACCCGATGGGGTGCTGTCCTCTCGTATGGTTGGGGCCATGCCTCTGGTGTGCTTGGCTTAAGTGAGGCAGGGCCATGGGGAGCCATTCCTGGAGGGCAGTATAGATGCCTGAGGGGTAGGCTGCTGTGGGTTAGCACACTGAGGGGAAATGTGTGGAGATTTGTATGTAGGCCTTTGAGGCCTCAGCTGGATGAAGTTAGGAATAAAATCCCAGTTATTTTTAGCACTACTAAACCAACCAGGAGCCTTCTAGAGTCAGTGAACAGAAAACCCAGTTCAAAGCAAAGCGAAAACATCAGCTTAAGCAGAAACAGAAATTTTTAGGCTCATAGGGACAGTGGACCCAAATGGCTTGATCCAGGGATCAGACTATGAGCTCTGCAAGCTGGAGGCTTGTCCATTCTCAGGCTGCCCTCAGAGTGACAAGATGGCTGCACATGCTCCAAGCCATATATCCCATCAGCTCTGACTGCCTTATATATCCATCTGTGAATCAGTCACTGAAGAACTGCCGGCAATCAAGAACCACCCCTGGAAACTGAACGGGAAGATGGCGGAAGAGTAAGACGCGGAGATCACGTTCCTCCCCACAGATACACCAGAAATACATCTACGCATGGAACAACTCCTACAGAGCATCTACTGAACGCTGGCAGAAGACCTCAGACCTCCCAAAAGGCAAGAAACCCCCCACGTACCTGGGTAGGGCAAAAGAAAAAACTAAACAGAGACAAAAGGATAGGGACGGGTCCTGCACCAGCGGGAGAGAGCTGTGAAGGAGGAAAAGTGTCCACACACTAGGAAGCCCCTTCGCGGGTGGAGGCTTCGGGAGGCGGAGTGGGGGAGCTTGGGAGCCGCGGAGGAGAGCACAGCAACAGGGGTGCGGAGGACAAAGCGGACAGATTCCAGCGCAGAGGATCGGGCCGACCGGCACTCACCAGCCGAGAGGCTTGTCTGCTCGCCCGCCGGGGCGGGCGGGACTGGGAGCTGAGGCTCCGGCTTTTGTCGGAGCGCCGGGAGAGGACTGAGGTTGGCGCGTGAACACAGCCTGCAGGGCGTTAGTGCACCGCGGCTGGCCGGGAGAGAGTCCGGGGAGAAGTCTGGAACTGCCGAAGAGGCAAGAGACTTTTACGTCCCTCTTTGTTTCCTGGTGCACGAGGAGAGGGGATTAAGAACGCTGCTTGAGAGAGCTCCAGGGACGGGCGCGAGCCGCGGCTAAAAGTGCGGAGCCCAGAGACAGACATGAGACGCTAGGGCCGCTGCTGCCGCCACCGGGAGGCCTGTGTGCGAACACAGGTCACTAGCCACACGCCCTTCCGGGGAGCCTGTGCAGCCCGCCACTGCCAGGGTCCCGGGATCCAGGGACAACTCCCCCGGGAGAACGCACAGGCGCGCCTCAGGCTGCAACTTCTCGCCGGCCTCTGCCGCCGCAGGCCCGCCCCACACTCCGTGCCCCTCCCTACCCCCGGGCCTGAGTGACCCAGAGCCTCCGAATCAGCGGCTCCTTTAACCCCGTCCTGTCTGAGCAAAGAACAGACGCCCTCCGCCGACCTACACGCACAGGCGGGGCCAAATCCAAAGCTGAGCCCCTGGGAGCTGTGAGAACAAAGAAGAGAAAGGGAAATCTCTCCCAGCAGCTTCAGAAGCAGCGGATTAAAGCTCCACAATCAACTTGATGTACCCTGCATCTGTGGAATACCTGAATAGACAACCAATCATCCCAAATTAAGGAGCCCTGTGGATGAAAGGCTCTTGGTGCTGCAGCCAGGAGTCAGTGCTGTGCCTCTGAGGTGGGAGAGCCAACTTCAGGACACTGATCCACAAGAGACCTCCCAGCTGCACATAATATCAAACAGCAAAAATTTCCGAGAGATCTCCATCTCAACGCCAGCACCCAGCTTCACTCAACGACCAGCAAGCTACAGTGCTGGACATCCTATGCCAAACAACTAGCAAGACAGGAACACAACCCCACCCATTAGCAGAGAGGCGGCCCAAAATCATAATAAGTCTACAGACACCCCAAAACACACCACCAGACGTGGACCTGCCCACCAGAAAGACAAGATCTAGCCTCATCCACCAGAACACAGGCACTAGTACCCTCCACCAGGAAGCCTACACAACCCACTGAACCAACCTTAGCCACTGGGGACAGACACAAAAAACAACAGGAACTACGAACCTTCAGCCTGCAAAAAAGGAGACCCCAAACACAGTAAGATAAGCAAAATGAAAAGACAGAAAAACACACCGCAGATGAAGGAGCAAGATAAAAACCCATCAGACCTAACAAATGAAGAGGAAGTAGGCAGTCTACCTGAAAAAGAATTCAAAATAATGATAGTAAGGTTGATCCGAAATCTTGGAGATAGAATGGACAATAGAATGGACAAAATGCAAGAATCAGTTAACAAGGACCTAGAAGAACTAAAGATGAAACAAGCAACGATGAACAACACAATAAATGAAATTAAAAGTACTCTAGATGGGATCAATAGCAGAATAACTGAGGCAGAAGAACGGATAAGTGACCTGGAAGATAAAATAGTGGAAATAACTACTGCAGAGCAGAATAAAGAAAAAAGAATGAAAAGAACTGAGGACAGTCTCAGAGACCTCTGGGACAACATTAAACGTACCAACATTCGAATTATAGGGGTTCCAGAAGAAGAAGAGAAAAAGAAAGGGACTGAGAAAATATTTGAAGAGATTATAGTTGAAAACTTCCCTAATATGGGAAAGGAAATAGTTAATCAAGTCCAGGAAGCACAGAGAGTCCCATACAGGATAAATCCAAGGAGAAATACGCCAAGACACATATTAATCAAACTGTCAAAAATTAAATACAAAGAAAACATATTAAAAGCAGCAAGGGAAAAACAACAAATAACACACAAGGGAATCCCCATAAGGTTAACAGCTGATCTTTCAGCAGAAACTCTGCAAGCCAGAAGGGAGTGGCAGGACATATTGAAAGTGTTGAAGGAGAAAAACCTGCAACCAAGATTACTCTACCCAGCAAGGATCTCATTCAGATTTGATGGAGAAATTAAAACCTTTACAGACAAGCAAAAGCTGAGAGAGTTCAGCACCACCAAACCAGCTCTACAACAACTGCTAAAGGAACTTCTCTAGGCAAGAAACACAAAAGAAGGAAAAGACCTACAATAACAAACCCAAAACAATTAAGAAAATGGGAATGGGAACACACATATCGATAATTACCTTAAATGTAAATGGACTAAATGCTCCCACCAAAAGACACAGATTGGCTGAATGGATACAAAAACAAGACCCATATATTTGCTGTCTACAAGAGACCCGTATGCTAACACATATATATGGAATTTAAGAAAAAAAAAATGTCATGAAAAACCTAGGGGTGAAACAGGAATAAAGACACAGACTTACTAGAGAATGGACTTGAGGCTATGGGGAGGGGGAAGGGTAAACGGTGACAAAGCAATAAAGAGGCATGGACATGTATACACTACCAAACGTAAGGTAGATAGCTAGTGGGAAGCAGCCGCATAGCACAGGGAGATCAGCTCGGTGCTGTGTGACCGCCTGGAGGGGTGGGATAGGGAGGGTGGGAGGGAGGGTGACGCAAGCGGGAAGAGATATGGGAACATATGTATATATATAACTGATTCATTTTGTTGTGAAGCTGAAACTAACATACCATTGTAAAGCAATTATGCTCCAATAAAGATGTTTAAAAAAATAAAAATAAAAAAAAAAAAAAAGAACCACCCCTGAAGCTGGGGAAGAGTTTAAATCCACCCCAACCACAGAATGCAGATTCCTAGAGGAAATTTAAAGCACTCTTGCTTAAAGTGCTCTGAGTTTCTCTGCTCTGAGTTAAGAAGAAAAGATATCCCTGGATCCTGAAAGCCCTTCTCCCACTTATTTTAGCTTATCTGAGCCTTTTCTGTGTCTTTGGTAGCCAAGGTTGAAAATCAAAATTCTCCCAGCCCTTTCTGTAGCATGAGGTATGCTCACAGTTTGCTGAGTCAGCTCATGTTTACCTTCTGCTTCCTCAGTTTGCCTAATGGACAGAATTTTCCTCAGCAGGATAAACATGTAGCTTTTCCTTTTTAATACTTCCCCATCATGTTGAAGGATCAGTGAGACCTGAGGCTCATTTGCAAATAAAAGCTTCATCCTAACACCTGGAATATGCAAAGGAGGACCTCCAGGAGAGCAAAGCAGAAAATACCATCAATGCTCACTTTATATCTGACTACTAACTAAAATGAGAGGAGGAGGAGGTTACCCAACATGCAATTACAGAAAATGGGTGATGAGGTAATGAGCTGTAGCTAAATTAGCGCTGACAATCTAACCACGGGGATTTCTTCAGGCTGAAGAGAAGGAAACAGGAGATGAAGGTCCTGGCTTCGCTCTGCTTGCAATTACTAGAAACAAGTTTTCTGGGGGAACTTGTCATGTTTCTTCTTAGTCTCTTACTCTACCTTCCTTCCCGTTTCTCCACACTCTGCTCTATGCCACCCTTTCCTTTGGCCCTTTCTGAGCAGAAACTGTAGCCCAACTCAGCCAACCTGCTTTCAGTGGTGATACTTAACTGCTTCTGGCTGAAGATAGAAGGCAAGACTGGCCCTGAGACTCATTTCTAGGAGTGACCCTCTGTCTGGCTTTGTTACCTGTCACACCATTCCAGTCACCCTTCCTTCCAGCACCTTCCTGGGAGGGCTGGTTGGCTGTCCTGGTCCTGCTGGTGGATGGGCTGCCTCTGATGCCACCCGTGTCTCAGTTTGAGCTCTTAGAGGGTAGAAACTGAGGCTGATTCCATCATCCCTGGAAAACACGGGATCAGCACTCCTCTCCTTCATTTGTGTGTCCAAAGATTTCACAAGATGTGCCAGACGGCATGCTGGGGAAACAGGAGAAAAAACACACCAGAGCACCAATGGCCACCCTCACACAGCCCACAAGCGGGGAGGCGGGGAGGGGGCAGTGACCTGATTCCCAGGCAAAATGAGATCCTTGGGCTGTGTGCCCCCAGAGGACACCTTGCGTTTATGTTTGCTGGTGATAGCTTATTAGTCTGACTTATTACCTGCTTGATTATCAGTTCAGAACACATGCCTAGATCAGAGAAGCTGCTTATATATGCTCATTTATAGAATGAATGAATGAATGAATGAATCACAGTGTGACCAGCGCTCTGAGAGAAATATGAGGTGCATGTGAACACATATGAGGGCTGCCTAAGAGGAGATCATGGAAGGATTCCTGGGGCAAGAAATATCTGAGCTGAGTATGAAAGGATGAATAGGGTAGGATAGAGCCAGGTCAAAGAGAAAACAAGGAAAAAAGCAGTTTAACAATAAGAGAGGTAGAGAGACAGAGAGATAGAGGTATAGGACACAGAAATGGCACAGGTGATGAAGCAACCACCTCTTCTGGGGAATGAGGAAGGTGCTGATAGGGGCGGTGGGGTTTTGAAGGATGGATAGGAATCTGTCAGGTGGATAAGGAAAAAAAGCCACAGGCATTCCTTTTAAAGAAATTTTCTACTTACCCTTCACTCAGATCTAGGTTTGATGGTTACTTTCCTGACATCCACGTCTAGACAGAGGCTTCCTGTTAGTTCTCATCACAACCCCTCTTACCAGGATGTGGTATTTTTCTGTCTTCCCCACTGGACTGGGAGCTCCAGGAAAAAGACACCGTTATTATTATTTGCCATTTTGACCCCACCATCTGGCATGGCTCTGAAAAATTATGGGGCTCAGTAAGTATTTTCTAAATGAATTGATAAATAAATTTCAGGAAGAGAAGCCTGGGAGTCTAAACCAGCATGGCCTGGAGAAGGAACTATGTGGGAGAGAAAATGATGAGAGATGACTTTGGGAAGATTATGAATAACGTTGGAAGCCATGCCATGAAGCTTGGAATGTATCTGTTTTGTGATGAGGAGTCGCTGAAATATTTCACTCCAGGTGTTGCTTGGCCAGATGCATTTTAGGAAGCTCACTCTGGGCGTTGTGGTCACACTGCAGACAGCAAATTCGAGAGGACTGGGAATAGAGGCAAGGAGACAGGCTGCAAACGACTCAAATATTCTCACTTTTACAGAAGATTAAATGTAACAGTCAGTTAATTGCCCACTAACTGTCAGCCCAGTTGATCACACTGTGAGCGTATACACACATCCTGTGCAGGATATGTAGGGGGACTGTGAGGTAAATGAGGCTTGACCAAATTAGCAAAAGACTGGTAAAATACAAAAGGAAGTGTTTTTAAAAGCATAAAATATCTGAAGTAAAGAACTAACATAGGTGTCAGTGTAGTAAATTACAAAGTTTCAGAGATTGGGTTAAAAAAAAAAAAGTTCCTAGATACCTTCTTTAAGGAAGAGGATGGAGATAAATGGAAAATTTTTAAACAGGCAAATAAAAATCAGACAAATATGAACCAAAAGTAAGTGAAATGTGGGTGTAAATGAAATAAACAAAGTGGGGGGTGGGATGGATTGGAAGATTGGGATTTATATATATACACTATTATGTATAAAATAGATAGCTAATGAGAACAGACTGTATAGCACAGGGAACTCTACTCGGTGCTCTGTGATGACCTAAATCGGAAGAAACTCCAAGGAAGAGGGGTTATATGTATACGTATAGCTGATTCACTTTGCTGTACAGCAGAAACTAACACAACATTGTAAAGCAACTACACTCCAATTAAAAAAAAAAGTAGAATTCAAGCAAAGAGAAGATGCAGTAATGAGAGATGATATTTCTTTTATGTTCTCTGTGAAGCAGGAGGCAGGTTTATCTGGTGACATTAAAGAAGGAGGAGGTAGGACTGAGGTTGAGAAAAGTAGGGCAGGTTTGAAATCCAAACGGGGTGGGGGGAATGATTAAAAAGCAGAGGACTGGTGGGCTCTCTGTGTAGTTACTGTAGATCAAGAATTTACGATGCATGTTTCTCTGCAGTCCGTGATTTTCTCCAACACAGCTCAGCATCTTGGTTATAGGTGATGAGCAGCTGGACAGTCAGACGCATCCAGGTGTGAACTTTTGCCAGGCGGGTGAAATGAAGGAACAGTGAAGTAATGGAGCTGAGAATAGGGCAAGAGAATCTTCTAAATGGTGAACCACGTCATCCAGCTAGCCTAAGCTCCCTGGTTAAGGAAGGAATTGAAGTCAGAATAGATAGACTGGAGGAAGGTAAAGAGTTTGAGGACAACATGTGTGGGGATGTACCTACACAAAATCTGCAAGAGTGACAGCTTGTAGCATGCGAGGGCTTATGACCTGGTCATTAATGCATATATTTGGAATACAAATGAGGCACACCTCCACCCAAGTTCTCTTGTGTGCAAGTTCAGTTCTATTTTTCATGGCACTGTTGTGGTCTTCTGTTTCCACCCCATCAACCTTTACTATGGTTTCTTCTGATAGTCATTGCCTACATTTTCTGAAACTGAGTTTTATACTTGAGAGTTCGCAAATTCCAGGGTGTGCTAAATGTCTGTAGTTTCAGTACCAGTGTGACTTTAAAAAGACTGGGCACTTTATTCGGACACTTTAGTGGCTGCTGTGTTGCCCTTCCAGTTGAGCCACTGGAAACAGACATAAGGAAAAGACAGTGGACTCTCAACTACCTCTGATGAGAGAGGGGACAGTGACACAGAAAACTGAACATGCATTTACGTTTGTCTTTGGAGTGAACTTTGTATTTCTTTTGAATACGGGTGCCATAGACATGAAAACCTGTTAGTGAAAAATCAAGAGTTGTCTTAGAGGTAATAAAACATGTAGGAACAGTATAATGATCTCATAGCCCATCTCTGACTAGGCTTCAGCGAAACTTTCAACTTTCCATAATGAAGTAATCATTCTATATGGCACCAGTGGGAGAAATTCCACCCTGACCCCATCAAACTGATGTGTCTAACTTGTACCCTATTCTGTTAGGATTGGTGGTCCTTGTAATCTTGTCCCAGAAAACAGGACTGCTGATGCTCTTTTTTATTCCACCCTTTTTTATTTCCACTAAGCTATTTTTGCTGCAGTCATTTACTGCCCCCGGGATTTTTGCAGAAGATTAATAGTACTAATAAAATGAAGGGCAAAGTGCCAAAGAGAGCATCTTGAAAGAATAGTCTGTAACCCTTTATGTGTTCAGGGCTAAAGACTCTAAAAAGGCAACTTCCACCTTCTTTGTTGAATTGTTCTTCAGCCTCTGGGCCCAGTACGTAATGTCTCTCTCCCTACCACTCTGGGGCTTCCCATCAAACTGAGAGCTTGCAGAGGGATTAAGTTCATTCAGTGACATCCTGACTGCTGCCTAGACCAGTTTTCAACCAGTACAGTTGCATGGGAGCTTTTAAAAAATACCTGTGCCTGGGCACTTCCTCAGATCAACCAGACTAGAATATCTGGGGTGGGGCAGGGCATCAGCTCCCAAGTGGTCCTACTAACTGGGCCAGAGTTGAGGATAGCTGGCCGGCTCGCCACCTGAGTTACTTGCTCATCAGATGGCTGGGTGCACCATGGAGGCTTTGAGCACTTAAGAGATTTGGATTCCCAGGCAGCATGCAGGAGGCACAACCAGAGAACAAGACGGATGCCACTTCTGGTGCCCAATGAAGAAACAAGTACCAGGTGGGTGTTTGTCTTTCATCTAGCTTTAGTCCAATTGAAACTCAGAATTTAGCAGCATTTTTGACGTTTTAGTCTATTCATCACTCTCCGTGTGTCACTTCAGAATGATCTGTAATAAATAATAAATCTTCCTGAGCTTTGTTGAGATGAGTAGACTGTTAGAATTGGTGCATTCCAATGTTGACTTTGGCTTTCACTGCCATCTCAGGAAAAGTCATTTATCTTCCTGTGGAACTTCTGCTGCTTCAAATAGTATCTCTCGGGAAGATAAGAAGGAAAGTAACATTTAGTGAGCACCTGTTGTATGCTTGGTACTGTACTAGACACTTGGCATATACTACTGAAATTGTTAAGGGTGTGGACTGTGGAGTCACTCTGCCTGGGCTCACATCCCGGCTCAACCACCCCCTCCCCCTCCCCAGCAAATAAACTCAAATCAGAGTGGTCATGAGTTCCAAATGAGATCATGTCTATAAAGTGTGTAGCACAGCGCCTGGCACAACGTAAGTTCTCCAAAAAGTGTTCATCGTTGTCTCGTTTAGTTCTCACAGCAATACTGGAGTAGGTATCAGTGTCTATTTTAGAGATGAACCAGGTCTCAAAGGTGAACCTATTTAGCCACAGACATAATGAACCTCAGGTGTATCTGAAAGAAAATGAAAATACCTACCCTTCATGATTTTTTGAAAAATAAGAGATGATTTTAGAATGTGTTGCATAGGACACGTGAGATAGTTGATCTGCAAAACTCAAATCTATGCTAGGTGTTGGAGAGGCAGTGACGAACAAGACAGAGAGATCCCCTGTCCTTGGGGAAGGTAGGCTGAGCTCTCCACCCAGCCTTCAGGAATCATAAGGGGTTGTACACACCCAACTTTTTGGTAGCACACTCTTCACTGCCGTTAGGTACTCTTTTTCTTTCCTAGTTAACAGCAGGTTCTGATTTCTTCATAGTGAGTGATCCTTAAGGTTCTTGACTAACCACAAAATGAGCAAAGATGGAGAGTCACCAGGAGGTTATCTTTGCTGCCCCAGCAGTTCCTTCCGGGCACACCCTCCCTTGCTTCCCCAAATCAGGGCCCCTGGTGCTAGCAGAAGAAGAAATAGAGGCCATCACTGCTTTAAGATGGCAAAGGCAAGTGTTATTTCTACCATAATGACTCCCTAGATCCAGGCCAAGCTGCCAGCCACCCTTCAGAATGTTCTCTCACTGTGTATAT
Organism: Globicephala melas; assembly: GCF_963455315.2. NCBI lineage: Eukaryota > Metazoa > Chordata > Mammalia > Artiodactyla > Delphinidae > Globicephala > Globicephala melas. Next base: position 107,813,349 of record NC_083317.1, on the reverse strand, counting down.
CAGTGTGGTGGCTGATGGGTACCCAGATCACAAACTCATATAAAGACCACAGATGGATTTATTCATATTTACTCATTTCCAAGCAATGAATTAATGAAAAGAAAATCAGCAGGCAATTAAAGAGTTTATTGAGCACTACTTCTCTGAGGATCACTTCTTCTCTGCTGTTCTTGAATTCATTCATTCAAACACTTAATAAGCCCCTCCTATGTACCAGGTTTTATGTAGTCTCTGGGGATACAGAGATTATCCCAAGATGTTAGTAGTTTTGAAAATGTCTCAAGAAGGGCTGTCCTCTGTGTTTGAGAACAATCCAAAGTATTGTTGACATAGCAGTATATTTTTTATATTTTTGATGCCTCTGGTTATCTACATTTAACTTTCTATATAGCAAGTTAGGAAATTTCATTCCAACCTGTAAAATCGGACTATGTGTTTATAATACTGCCATTGCCTCAGTGCCAAAGCCTGGGGCACCAGTGTCCAGATCAGGCTGCCAGGAGCTGTTCTGGGCTTCTTCCATACCACAGTTAAACTTTCAGTATAATATAAAATATCATTTCAAAGGTGAGTGACTCTATGTAGAATTTGAATTAAACAGGATCTCCTAAAACTAAAGATATACCAACATGGTTTTATGATTTAGTATTGCTCTGTTTTCTTCAACGTGATCAATTTCTACATACATTCACTGAAAGAGGAAGGCCTTTGTAGCTTAGTTAGAGAAAGAGTGCATAAAAAATTTCATGCAAAGTTCTATGGAAAATGCTAAAATACCTCCTAATTTTAATCTATAATGTCGTTTTCCTAATTTTCCATTAGGAAAACGACATTATAGATTAAAAAGAAAAAGCTGAAATCATTAACAGCTACAGATAAAATAAGCTAATCTTTGTATGTAAATATATAAATCCACAGGGAAACATGGGAATTGGGTTAATTTGGGTGTAATAGGGTTGGGAACTTTTTAAAATCTTTAGGTTTTTGCTAAATTATCCCTTACATATTTCCTCAGTTTTAATTTCTCTACATTTCAAAAACTTCTTAGTCAAAAAGTATGTGAAGCACTTTGTATTCCAACTTTGAGTTTTCATTAGTGATATTTAATACAATAAACATGATGAAACTCACAGCACAAGAGGGAGAATTTGAAAGGACTGTTAAAAAATTTTTTCATTCTTTTTCACAATGTATTATCCCTATCTTGTTTTCACTAAGTAAGTTTCTTTGCCTCGCCATGGAATTAAAATTTATTTCCCAGTATATCTTGATAGTCCTATGAGCACAAACTGTTTTTTATGTACAGCTACACCAGAGTTATTCAAAATTATTACTGTTTGGGGGAGAATAACTCACTGAACTATCAAAGAAATATATCCCTGCACAAAGATAAAGATTTGCCGTGAACTTTTTAAAGATAAAAGTAAGTGTAAAGGAGGTCATCTTGACTTTCAAACTTCTTGACAGTACTGTTTTTCCAGAGAGTTCTTATTCGTAGTAACTTACTATGGAAAGACAAGAGATAAAGCCAAAAATAAAAATATGTATTTGAGCACATACTGTGTTTCAGGTCCCATGTTAGGAGTTCACAGAAAAAGAAAAAAATATATATGTATATATATACTTTCAACCTTAATGATAGATTCCATTTTAGAATAAGATATTGAAAATATCTGAATTTGTTTAAAAAAACAGAAGTTGCCATTTAGTCCTAGTATCCCATAGTGTCTAATTTTATTCCAACAGTGTTATTTCACTTATGTTAAATATTCTGTACATTTCTTTTTTTTAATTGAAGTATAGTTGACTTACAATATTATATTAGTTTTGGGTGTACAACATAGGGATTCAATATTTTTATAGATTATACCCCATTTAAAGTCATTATAAAATATTGGCCATAGTCCCTGTGCTGTACAATATATCTGTGTAGCTTATTTATTACATACATAATGGTTTGTACCTCTTAATCCCCTACCCCTCTCTTGCCCCTCCTTTTTCTCCCCTCCCCACTGGTAACCACTAGTTGGTTCTCTGTATCTGTGAGTCTGTTTCTGTTCTGTTATATTCATTTGTTTGTTTTATTTTTTAGATTCCACATATAAGTGATAAAATACAGTATTTGTCTTTCTCTGTCCTACTTATTTCATTCAACATAATGCCCTCCAAGTCTATCCGTGTTACTGCAGATGGCAAAATTTCATTCTTTTTTATGGCTGAGTAGTACTCCATTTGTGTGTGTATGTGTGTGTGTACACACACACATATACCACATCTTCTTTATCCATTCATCTGTTGATGGACACTTAGGTTGCTTCCATATCTTGGCTCTTGTAAATAATGCTGCTGTGAACATTGGGGTGCATATATTTTTCTGAATTAGTGTTTTCATTTTCTTTGGATATATACCCAGGAGTGGAATTGCTGGTTCATATAGTAGTTCTATTTCCAGTTTTTTGAGGAGCCTACATGCTGTTTTCCACAGTGGATGTACCAATTTACATTTTCACCAACAGTGTGCTGGGGTTCTCTTTTCTCCACATCCTTGCCAACGTTTTTTATTTATTGTCCTTTGGCAATAGTCATTCCGACAGGTGTGAAGTGTGAAGTGGTATCTCATTGTGGTTTTTGATTTGCATTTCCCTGATGATTAGTAATGCTCAGCATCTTTTCATGTTCCTATTGGCTATCTGTATATCTTCTTTGGGAAAATATTCAGGTCTCCTGCCCATTTTGTAGTCAGGTTATTTGTTTTTCAGGGGTTTTTTATAGTGAGTTGTATGAACTGTTTATATATTTTGGATATTAACCCCTTATTGGTCATATCATTTGCAAATATTTTTTCCCATTCTGTAGGTTTTTTCGTTTTGTTGATGGTTTCCTTTGCTGTGCAAAAGCTTTTAAGTTTAATTAGGTTCCGTTGTTTATTTTTCCTTTTGTTTCCTTTGCCTGAGGAGACAGATCCAAGAAAACATTGCTAAGACTTATGTCAAAAAGTGTTCTGCCTATGCTTTCTGCTAGGAGTTTTATGGTTTCTGGTCTTACATTTAGGTCTTTAATCCATTTTGAATCTATTTTTTTATGTGGCCTGAGAAAATGTTCTGATTTTGTTCTTTTACATGTCCAGCTGTCCAGTTTTCCCAGCACCACTATTCTGTTCACTTCTTATAGGAGTGCTTCCAAAGAACAAAATGAATAAGGCACCTTAATGATGCATGCTGGTTATAAGTGCCCTGGAAACTTTGTTGTAAGAAATAATTTTCAACATGTAAATATTAGTCCGATAAAACATGAGAAATTTGACCAAGAAACTTAGGACAAAGTATTAACAAAATGTAAACAGTGCCTCTGCCTCTTCTTCATGTTCAGGAAATAGGAAGAGTTGTAATTTGTTAGAATCCTTGTTTATCAATGGATTTCCCAGTAAAGCAATACGGATTTTTTTTTTAAACTTTTGCTTCTTATTATAAAAGTAGTAATATTCATTCCAATAGTGTGGGCAGAAAATTAAAACGCCCTAGGAAGAAAAACTCATCAAAGAATTTTTTGGCTTTATTTTATTTAAACTTTTCATAACAGGCTAAAGGTGCGAAATCAACCAATTCAGGAGTCACACCTACATGAGGAAATGTAAGAAGCTTTAGCCATGGATTTACATTACTATGTATCATTAATTCTAACATCTAAATTTGGGCAGTGGGTCATTGCTTTCTGGGGGAAGATTTAAGGCAGTGAAATTTCATTCCTATGCTATGTGCGCAGCAGCTCCTCAGGGGACTGTCAACCCTGGCATTCTGCTTTATAGAACAAAACTGCCTCTTCTAAACTTCTCCCCCAATCCTTCATCCTACTTCTGTTACTACGCTGCCTTGTCTTTAAACTTTACTGATCAGATTAATGGAGAAACAGAACAAAGTGGCTCCAGGTAGATTTGCCCTGAAACAAATCTTAAGACAAAATGGAGCTAGCAGTATCCCTCGGAATTAAAAGTACATAAAACTTTAAGTCAAAGAAAGAAGGAAAATATCAAATATTTGTACATTCTCTATAAGGATCACGAAGGATATAATGTCAGTCCTAGACGCTTAACCCTCAAAACCGCCAGCCTTCAGACAAGTATTAGAAGAAGGTCCACAGGCTTTTCTGGAAGACCCAGCCAGCCAGCTCTACGTTGGCCTTGCCTAATCTAAGACCAGGCTCCCCTCTGCCACTGCCTTGCCCACCGGTACACTCTGCTCCTTCATACACCCAAGAATACACCCAAGAATTCCTTCAATGACAGGTACATCTCATTATGACTCCACTCTTAGTCCTGGCTCTTAAGGGTTTGAGAGCTTAAAGCCCAGGATGGCTCTGTGCATGAGGTCTCATGGGAAGACAAGATAAAACCTGTCCTCAGGTGGAAATGGGAGAATCTGGGAGCAGGGAGGTGGCCCAGAGGAGTGGCCTGTTCTTCATCCATAGACAAGGAAGTTTGTGGGCAGAAACAGGTGTAAAGCTTATCATAAGGAAGGTTCAGTCAGGAGGCATTTGGCAGAGGGAAGAAAGTGGGAAGATTCATGAAAGCAAGATATTGTTACAAGCATTCAGAGCAAACGCTAGGCCATACCATTTGGGCTGGAGCAGAATATGTGGGGGAGATGGGGAGGCATCATTACCAGAAAACAGCATGAGGCTGGAGGAGACCACGGCCATGGAGATCCCACCACTAACCACCTGTGGAAAGTCATTTCTCTACCACTTCACTTCCTCATCTTTATATACATGGAATTCTTCAGGTCTTGCAGAGTTGCCTGTGAATGAGTATACTACTTGCACTTCCCTTGCCTGAGAGCCCACTTTTATTCTGCATGGCCTTTACCACTTCCTTGCCTAGTTGCATTGCTATTTCAAGCTCTTTTATAAAGTGCAGGTGTGAAAGCAGCCCTTCATTGCCCCCCTCCCTGCCCAGAGTTTAAATAGTATTATTGGCTCTTGCAAGGAAAGGTAACCAAAGTAAAACAGTAAAGGCTAGGCTGTTACCACTCCTGTTATCTCAGGCCAGATGCTCATTAGCAATACACTAGTAGCCAAAAAACGAGAGACCAGACTGCAGCTTGGATCCAAAAATAAGCGCCAGGCTCGGTGGAAAACAAATACAAACCAGATATAAGAAAGAATGCTTTGTCTGTACCATTTGAAAAAGATAGAGCCTTGAGCTATGTCCCACATGCCCAGACATAGGTCTACATCCAGTTCATCTACAGTGGCACAATGGGGTTGCTCAGAATGTTGTTTTGCTACTTAGCCACTCACTCTGCTGCATCCCCAGCAGGAGGACAGCTCCATTCCATACCCTTCAAGAGGGCACCAAGGGCAATAAGCCAATTTCTTCACCTCTGTCACCTGTCTGTACATCTCAATACCATTTTCTGAGACTTTCTCTTAGGCCAGATTTCTAGGTATCTGCTTTCTGTTTGTTTTGTTTTGATCCTGCATCAATATGAACATTAAGGTAACTGCAACTCACCTATCTTACTGAAAGAACAGCAATCTTTCCATACCATACTGTGATTAAGAGTGTGACATTGGTTAAATCCTGGCTCCAACTCCACCAATTACTAGTTACTTGGACTCTGGGCAAGTAACTTAACCTCTGAAAATGGAAATGGTGAAGTAACAGCTGAGTATAAGAATTAGAAAGGCAAGGGCTTCCCTGGTGGCGCAGTGGTTGAGAGTCCGCCTGCTGACGCAGGGGATACGGGTTCGTGCCCCGGTCCGGGAGGATCCCACATGCCGCGGAGCGGCTGGGCCCGTGAGCCATGGCCGCTGAGCCTGCGCGTCCGGAGCCTGTGCTCCGCAACGGGAGAGGACGCAACAGTGAGGGGCCTGCGTACCACAAAAAAAAAAAAAAAAAAAAAAAAGAATTAGAAAGGCAAGTCAGAGTGTAAAGAAAAGGAAGAGGTACTAAAATATCATTATGTGAAGAATCTAGAACTGTGGTCCTCCAGTTAGTCTTCGACAAAAGAGGCAAGAGCATACAATGGGGAAAAGAGAGTCTCTTCAGCAAGTGATGTTGGGAAAGTTGGACAGCCACATGTAAATCAATGAAGCTAGAACACACCCTCACACCATATACAAAAATAAATTCAAAATGGCTTAAAGACTTAAATATAAGACAATACACCATAAAACTCCTGGAAGAGAACATAGGCAAAACATTTTCTGACATAAATCGTACCAGTGTTTTTAGGTCAGTCTCCCAGGGCAATAGAAATAAAAGCAAAAATAAACAAATGGGACCTAATCAAACTTATAAGCCTTTGCACAACAAAGGAAACCATAAACAAAATGGAAAGACATTCTACGGACTGGGAGAAATATTTGCAGATGAAGTGACCAACAAGGGCTTAATTTCCAAAATATACAAACAGCTCCTACAATGCAATAACAACAACAACAAAACAAACAACCCAATCGAAAAATGGGCAGAAGAACTAAGTAGACATTTCTCCAAAGAAGACATACAGATGGACAATAGGCACATGAAAAGATGCTCATCATCGATAATTATTAGAGAAATGCGAATCAAAACTACAAGGTACCACCTCCCACCAGTCAGAATGGCCATCATTAAAAAGTCTACAAATAATAAATGCTGGAGAGGGTGTGGAGGAAAGGGAACCCTCTTACACTGTTGGTGGGAATGTAAATGGGTGCACCCACTATGGAAAGCAGTATGGAGTTTCCTCAAAAAACTAAAAATAGAGTTGCCATATGATCTAGCAATCCCACTCCTGGGCATATACCCAGACAACACTATAATTAAAAAAGATGCATGCACCCCTATCTTCATAGCAGCACTGTTGACAAGAGCCAAGACATGGAAACAACCTAAATGTCCATCAACAGATGAATGGATAAAGAAGATGTGATATAGATAGATAAATAGATATATATATATATATATACACAATGGACTATTACTCAACCATTTAAAAGAACGACATAATGCCATTTGCAGCAACATGGAAGAACCTAGAGATTATCATACTAAGCAAAATAAATCAGAAAGAGAAAGACAACTACCATACGATATCACTTATATGTGGAATCTAAAATACGACAGAAATGAACATATCTACAAAACAGAAACAGACTCACAGACATAGAGAACAGACTTGTGGTTGCCAAGGAAGGGGGTTGTGGGAGGGAAGGATTAGGAGTTTGGGATTAGCAGATGCAAGCTATTATATATAGGATGAATAAACAAGATCCTACTACATAGCACAGGGAACTATATTCAATATCCTGAGATAAACCATAATGGAAAAGAGTATGAAAAAATATGTATGTGTATAACGGAGTCACTTTGCTGTACAGCATAAAGTAACACAACATTGTAAATCAACTATACTTCAATAAAATTAAAAAAAAAATAGAACTATGGTCCTCAACCCTGGCTGCAATTAGGATTGTCTGAAGATCTTTTAAGAATTCTGATGCTGGGGGTCCTGTTCCCAGAGATTCTGATTTAACTGGTCTGATGAGGGACCAGGTCATTGAAAGCTCCCCACTATATTCAAATGTGCAGCCAGGCTTGAAAACCTCTGATCCAATGTAGTGAATCAGGGAAACTACCAACATGTTCTCATGGTAGAGACATTTCTTACAGGGCTGGACGCCCGAGTTTTTTTGTTTTGTTTATTTTCCTTACTTTTTTGGCTGCGTCGGGTCTTAGTTGCGGCACACAGGCTCTTCGTTGAGGCACGTGGGATCTTTTGTCACAGCTCACAGGCTTCTCTCTAGTTGTGGCGCGCGGGCTCCAGGGCGCATGGGCTCTGTAGTTTGCAGCACGCAGGCTCTCTTGTAGAGGTGCACGAGATCAATAGTTGTGGAGCACAGGCTTGGTTGCCCTGTGGCATGTGGGATCTCAGTTCCCCGACCAGGGATTGAACCCACATCCCTTGCGTTGGAAGGCGGATTCTTTACCACTGGACTACCAGGGGGAAGTCCCTGGACACCCAAATTTTTAAAGTGTTTATTTACTGATTCAGCGAATGAATATTAAACACCTACTGTGTGCCAGGCTTCACTTCAGTGGCTAGAATTAAAGATTTAGATTAAACCTGGTCCCTCCCCTCAGGAGATGCAGTCCGGTGAACAAGTCATATGTGAAAAAAAAATTATGTAGTTACAATGTGATATGGTTGGTGTGGTAATAATGCTTTGTTCAAAGTGGTAGAATGGTATGAGTTCTTCATCCTTCAAAGCCCAGCCACAGAATCACAAAATCATAGAGATGAAGGAAGCTTAAGGTCCCTAATTTTGTGTGTGAGGAAACTTGAAATCAAGAAGTTGAGACTTCCCTAGGGTCATAGAGTTAATGGAACAGAGACCTACAGGAGAGGAAGTGTTAAGGAACTGGTCCAGCAGCACTGGACTCTGAGGCTGAAGTTCCGGGTCCTGAGGAATAAGTAGGATTTGGATGTAAGGTCATGGGGGAGGGTTCCATTCTCAGAAGACTCAGCCCAGAGCTAAGAGGGGAAGTGCACACAGTGCACTTGGAATGTGCAAGGAATGCCCTGGCCCTGGTGTCAGGTAGTGGCCAACAGCTTAGCACTTCGTCCTCCAAGTCAGCACTGATTTGGGCTACACTCTGTTTCCTGCTTTCCATGGAAATTGGGGGGATGCTCTACACTCTGTTTCCTGCTTTCCATGAAATTTGGGGGGATGCTCCCACCCCCAGTTCTACCTCTCTCTGGGAATAATTCTATTAAAATGAGATGGTGAACACATTAATTTTGTGCAGTGTGTAGTCTAAGTTCACTGAGATCTGGGGTTTGAATCTCCAACCGTAAATTCTTCAGTGACGTAACAGATGAATAACTCTAAACACCAGTAGAGTAAATACCTCTCGATCATTTGGTCAGCCTTGACTACATTAACCTGGAGTCAATGTGTGCTCTATTTACCAAACTTAAAAATTGTTAAATCCAGAGTGAAGTGTGTTGAATTGGCTCTCTATTCTCCCCTGCTTCTGACCTTGATGTTGTACTTGAAGTCTCACCTTCTCTCACACCCTACATCCTTTTAATCAGCAAATCTTATTGCCTCTCCTTCAAAATCTATCAGAAACTCAAGCACTTCTGACCATCCTCACTACCGCCACCTCAGACCAAACCACTGTCATGTCTCACCTGGATTTACCACCACAGCCTCCTCACTGGTGCTGGCACTTCAGCCTCAGCCTCAGAGGTGTGCCGTCAACACCACAGCAGAGGTTCCTTTTCAGAGAGTGTCAGACTGTGTCACTTCTCTATTCAAAACTCCTCTCCAAGGTCCTTCTTATGATTGATATCACCCCATACAATCTGTTCCCCATTACCCCTCAGACCTCCTCTTCTCTTCTCTGGCCACACTGGCTTCCTCATTGACCTTGAACATGCCAAGTAAGCCCCCTCCACATTGTTTTCCCCATTTTCCCCGTTGAAACGTTCTTCCCCAAGGTAACTGCATGGCAAACTCCTTTACTTTCTTTGGGTCTTTTCTCAAAAGCCACTTTCATTGTGAACCTTATCTGGCCACCCCATCTAAAATCTCAGCCCCATCCCCTGGCATTTTACCTACTGTAGCCCACCTTATAAACATGACTTTCTTTAACACTCATCAATCAACTGCATTTTATATTTTATTTATTGATGAAATTAACATTCATAAATAAACACTATGTATTTAACTTATTTTTCTTATTATTTATTATTTCTTATTATTTTGTCTTTCCTCTTAAATCTGCTCCATGAGGGGAGAAATAATTTTCTCACTGTTGTATCCTGATAATTTAAGTACAAGGCCTGGCACATGGTAGACTCAGATAAATACTTGTTTAATAAAAGAATGAAGAAAAGTTAACTGTGGCATAATAAATATTATAATTGCATTTTTATATTGCCTTCTTGATAGTTATAAAAAATATATCCAAAACATAAACAAGTCAAAATACAGTATAGAAAAAGAAGTCACCAAATCTATAAACTTAAAATGATCCAAACCCTAATTGAGGGACATTCTATCAAGTACTTGATCAGTGCTCTTCAAAAGTGTCAGACAAGGAAAGACTGAGGACTGTCACAGATGAGAGGACACTAAGGAGACGTGAACATGAAATGCAATGTTGGGTCCTGCCTAGGATCCTGGAACAGAAAAAAAGGACAATGAAATTGAAAACAAAGTCTGTAGTTTAGTTAACTAGTACTGTACTAGTGTTCATTTCCCGGTTTTGATAATTGCACTATGGTGCTGTGAGATGTTAAAGGGCCAGGGAGGTAGCCTACCTGCACAAACATTATTACTTCTGAATATCTAAATATGTCTTCATACAGGCAAGGGGATCATTTAAACGATATGCATGTTTCCTTATGCTTAGCAGCTACCCTGTAAACCACCACCAAGGTAATTAAGTAACCAAGATAAGTGTGTGTGTGTGTGTCAGGGTAGTTTTCTTTTTCTTTTTATGTTTCACCGATCATTTTCTATGCCCTGGTAGGTGTATGCCAAGGGCCTCAAACAGAGGTTTTCAAAGCATATATTCCTTGGTACATGAAGGAGTTTCAACAGAAGACACAATAACAGTTCAAAGTTCTCTTTATACTCCCTCTGCTTTTAAAAGGTTAGAAATAACAAGTGTCAGTTAAGTAAAATGATCTTCTAAATGACATCCCGCTAATTTGAGATTTCACAGTGAAATAATCATATGCCCTCCTATGTCTCAAGCAGGCGTGTTCTCATTAGAGGGAGAAAAACGATCAAGAAAACTGCCACCAAAGGTTTTTGAGAATTGTGTTAATTAATAAACCACCTTACATCTTGTGGAGGGGGGTAGTAGAGATAAAATCGTACAAGCAGAGTTCCCTTGTCTGGAAAGCTGCCACTTGATCCCTCTCCATCCTGAGGGAATATGTCCCATTTTTAAGTGGCAACTCATCCTCATGGGTGGCGGTGGACCCTGCCTACACTGTGCCCTCACCCCCCCACCCCCAGGCCTTGCAGCCAGGGAGAAGGACCTTCCACCTGCCCTTCTCCAGGAGGGGGCACTGCTGCGTGGGTACCAGAGGATGAGGAGAAACACATCAATCTCATAGGGACTAGAACTGAAGACTATTGATGAGTATTTTTCATGTTTATATAAATCAAAATAAATGTTTATTTGGTGGGAAACTATCCCAGTATTTTGTACATTAATGATAGTCAAAAAGCCAATTCAATTCAATTTAACCAGATAATTACCAACCATCTACTAAGGACTCACTTTCATTCTAGGGCTGTGGAGGTAAGAATATAAATTAAATAAAACCCTAACCCTCAGATAGCTTACTCTCTAGTAAAGGATATAAAGTTTGTAAACAAGTAACTATAAAAATATATAAATAACAAATGTCTAAAGGGCCAGGGATGTATCCTACCTAAACAAAGTAAGCTGAATGGAAGAATGACAAAATCCCCAAAAGCAACCAAACTCTTCATTTTTACTACATTATGGTGTAGGCATATAACTTAATGTAAATATATATGATAGCCATACTCTTTTTTTTAGTAAAAAAAAAATTTTTTTTAGTAAAAAAAAAATTTATTTATTAAAAGTAAATAAATGTAACATATAATGTGTACAGATGGCACATGGTGCCAATTTTATTTGCAGATTTTATAGTATTCCAAAGTTTGCAAGTTACACCTTTCCCACAGCCTTGGCTAAATCTTGAACTAGTGCAGAATTCAGCTGTGCTAGAGTGCTGATCGTAGTGTGCTTAGACGCGGCATACTTGTTCTTGATAGTCATGTGCTTTGTAAGCCCACGATTCACCATGACTATATTCTTAGCCAGGTGTTGCATAACAACAAGAAGGGATTCTTCAGTGTATGACAGGTAATGCTGTAGAGTTGGTGTCCATTCACCATTATCAAGAATTTTCAGTGCTAAGCAAAAAGCTCCCGCTGCAATCTGAGAAGGAGGAAAGTGCACCATATGGTAGTTCAACATAGTTAGTTCCATCAGATACTTGGCCAAAGTATGTAGCTCAACATCAACCTCTCCAATCTTAGATGCTCTCCGAAGAGAACGCAGGGGTAGAGGGCGACCCAGACTAAAATTTAAAGCTCTTAGAATATTCATTTCCATCTGTCTGATTTGGTACTTAGTGTAAGTGTTGTCAGTCACAAAGGCAGAGTCACCAATTTCTGGAGGGTACATTTCCTCATATTTGCTTGCAATAAACATGGCAGTGACACCAGCCAGCTGCAGCATCTTCTCGGGCACACAATTATCCTGCATGAACCGATCAATAATGGAAACAGTCATGTACATGATCTCCTGGAGTAACCTGAATTTCATTTGAACCTGCACTAGCCAGTCAATTAGGATGGCTCTCATGTTTCCAGTCACTTCATGACCCAGTAGGTATTTTGGTCTGACTGCTTGCTCTTGCTCCAGTTGTCTCAGATAAGCATAGATATCTTTTACATCTTCACTACAAAGGTTTGGATCCGCTCCATCTTCTGCCTCCACATCACTCGCTGTAAGAATTACATCAGAGAAAGCCTGACACACATATTCTCCTGCAGGGGCACAGCCAGGTGTTTCCATGGGGCTTGGAGAGGGAGTATCAACCAAAATAGGCTCAGGGGGAAGTTTCTGTTCTTTAACAGGCTCGGGTTCTGGCTCTGGCTCCAGATCCGGCTCCAGGTGGGGCTTCAGCGCAGGTACAGGTGTCTTTTCCAGAGGTTTTGGTAGTTTTTTAGCAATAACTTTTCCAGCAGCTAGAGTTTTTGCTTCCTTTTTCAGGGGCAGTTTGGCCTGTGGCTCTTTACTGACTCTGTTACCGATGTCCCCAAGCGCTGTTCTGGGCCTCAGCCCGGGCTTAGAGGCTGCAACAGTGGCCACAGGCACTCACTTTGCGCCTGCCATACTGACCTTCACGTTATTTTCAGCATTAATGTTCAGTTCCTGGTGATCCAGAGCGCCATGGCTTCCTCTGCACCAGGCAGTAGCTCAGTGGGGAGAAGCAGAGCACGGGAGACCCCAACCAGCCAGGGATCTTGAACCCACCACAGGCCAACAGCCATTCCTCCGCAGCACTGATATCCATATTCTATTTTATATTTAAACTTTTAATCTAAAGCTGAAAAAGAAAAGCATTTATTATTATTATTATCATTACCTTATAATTCATTACTGCTTTGACCTGACATCAGAAACCTAGTGTCTTTTCTTCTGTACCAAAATGTCAGTCAGGCCCTGTGGTTTTCTCTGTGATGTATGGTATGCAGCCTTAAATATGTAAACTGGGGTTGGTAAGTAGTTTTTCAGATTAATTTTGGAATAAAACTGCTCCTAAACATAAGCTCTTCCCAATGTGGATAGGAAGATTATTTCCTCCAAGATGGGTGTACAGTCCCAGCTTTCAGTGTTGTCATAGTCTTCAATACCATTTTGTAGTACAGTTTGATAACTTCATAGCCCTGCGTCTGTACTATCAAAAATCAATTAAGAAAGGTAAGCTAAATAATACCAGTTTATTTTCCTAAAGCATGCAATCCTGTATTCAAAAGCCCCATTTCAGAGAATAAATTTCAGGCTACCACTTTCATATCTGGAAACTGACTGCAATGTTGGAAGATGAACCAAATTATTCTTTAACAAATGAATTTTCCAAAGACTTCGTTGTCAGTGCTGAGAGAAGCAAATGAGACATTTGTGCAAATACTTCTGAATGCCCCAATAGAAAAATATTCACAAGGTGTCGATGAGGTATAATGTCAGCAAGAAGCTTGGGACTTTGAGCCAATCTTTGCTGCTAAGTGGAAATGGGACTATTTCCTTTGATGACATGAACAGTTAAAAAAAATTCTCTCCAACATCACAGCACAAGTAAGCCAGCAAATTCATTAAGCAAACACTGACCTGATTTTGCTGCAAGATGTAGAAGAATAGCTGATTCATGATATTAATTAGTGAATCCATGGCCTGTTTCGTTTTAGCCCAAAGCAATTTCTGATGAATGAGGAAATTAATGGATTTATGCATAGTGCCCCTACAAAATACTGTCACCTCTGATCTGTCACTTGATGGGTCCAAGGTCAGCCCCACCCTTTGTGAGAACCTGATCTGTAGTAACACTTAAAATTTGGAACAGTGCCTTCTATATCCAATGGTCTGAGACCCTTCTCATCACAAAGTAATGTTGCCTTGCAGAGACTTCTTGTTCAAAAATTCTTTGACCCCTCCAAGATTCTCAAAACATCGCAGATAAATATAGCTAACAGTGTGCTGTTATTTATATCTGTGTGCTCATTTGCTGCAATAGAAGATGCCACCAATAATTTAACTTATCCTGAAAGTTCTCAGCTGTATTTTTTTTAATTAATTAATTTATTGGCTGTGTTGGGTCTTCATTTCTGTGCGAGGGCTTTCTCTAGTTGTGGCAAGCGGGGGCCACTCTTCATCGCGGTGTGCAGGCCTCTCACTATCGCGGTCTCTCTTGTTGCAGAGCACAGGCTCCAGACGCGCAGGCTCAGTAGTTGTGGCTCACGGACCTAGTTGTTCCGTGGCATGTGGGATCTTCCCAGACCAGGGCTCGAACCCGTGTCCCCTGCATTGGCAGGCAGATTCTCAACCACTGTGCCACCAGCGAAACGCTCAGCCGTATTTTTAACATGCTGAGCGACAATGTTTCTGATTATATGAACATTTGCAAGTGCTTGTTTATGCTCTGGACACAATTTCTGCTACATTCAAAAGAAACTCTTTTATAAAAGTGTTGTCTGTAAAAAGGTTTAGATGCTGAGGCAATTTTTTCACTTAATAGAGAACTGCGTTTCACAGCAGATCATTTGTTTTATTCTCATTCAAAACAAATGCTGCCATTTCTTCAGTCCATTAAGTTTCCCAACGCCCATCTTTTCTGTATACCAGTCATGGCTTGTTTAATTATAGTGCCTTAAGTTGTAATTTTTCTGTTGTAAATATTTTTTGTTTGGATATTCTTCACATCCACCAAAAAAAAGTGCACCCCTATTTTTTCTTGAAATACTAAACTTTGTCTTTTAGGAGATGCACAAGTCCATTTTTCTCTAAATTTTACAATAAGAAAAATAGCAGTAAACACGTGGTACTAAATAACAACTGCCAATTAATTTCAGTGTTGGAAATACAAAGGAAAGTGTGTGACCTTTGACTAAACAGGGAGGGTATAGCCCATCCACAGAGGGCATTGCCCCTCAGATTTAGGGGATGTCTGCCGTGTGGGGCCACTGATCCTCTGTTGTTAAGAGAAGCTAGAAATCAGACTTTTAAAAGAAATATCTACTAAGATTAAGGAGATTAATCTCTTAAGTTATCAAAATGTTGGTAACTTATTCCAAGTTTATTAAAATATCAAGTGGGTCAACATTGTTCTTGCCAGGCAAAACAAGTCTGCAAGCTGAGTGCAATCTGTAAGCCACCCATTTTCAACCTCTGGGGGTGTAGAGTGTGACAGTAAAATAACCTATATTCTACGTCTGTGTAGTCCCTGAGAACTGAGAAGAAAACAGGTACAGTTACATCAGCATGCTTCTATGGAATATGAATCCAAGTGCCATAATTAATTTGGAAGCTTACTGATGAGGCAGCAAAATGCTGTGGAAAGGAAGCCCAGCATGTGTGGGAATCCTGAGTGTATCACTTATTAGGTTGGTTGATGTTAGAGTCCTCATCTGGAAATTGGGATAATAAAATTGCCTTGTAAGTTTGTCAAAATTATTAGAGATGAAACGTCTTATACACGTTTCTCAGTGTACTGTTGGCATTTGGAAGATGTTCCATAAACAGTAGCTATCCTGTTGTTACACACCACAAAACGTAAGTTTCCAACCACATCTCTTCGTTACCCCCACAAACACGAACGGTGCCCAGCCACCTCCTGCCACCCCTCCCTCTCCACATCATGTTTCACTCCTCAGAGCAGCAGCCCACGCCGTGGCTCATCAGCCCACTCAAGTTTTCTACTTGCCTTGCCCATGCTCTTACCTGGACCTGGAATGCCTGTCCCTCCCCTCTTCATTCAGCTCCTTCCTTTGCAACTCAACCAAAGTGTCACCTCTTCTGGGAAGTCTTTCCTGAGGGCCACCTCTAGTCTGAGTAGAGCACTCCCTCCCTTCCTGCCTTGTGTTTGCCTCCATCATAGCATTTGTTGATAGTATTGTCAACTGTGAGCTCCTGAGACAGAGGAGCTGGGGCAGTCACCTCACTGTCCTGAGCACCTGGGTGCAGTGTCTTTGCCTGGAGAGAATTATGAATACGAATGAGGTGACTATAGACTGGAGTGGAAACAGCCCACTCAGTGTCTGCTTCCCTCTTGTTTTACAAATGCAAATCTTTGGCTACTGGTTATGCCTCTCCTCCTTGCCTTCCCAAACCTCATGCTGGCTACTGCCTCTACCCCACCCCAAAACCAATGGCAACTTCCATTCTGGAGTAGCAGGTCGTAAGAGAGAAGATGCTTAAGTGTCATCTCCTGGGGCTTGGAAGTGGGGACTGGAAGGACCCCTGAGAGGGTTCCTTTTGAAAGGGAATAGAGAACACAAAATAGAGTCCCTCACTGGAGGCAAAGAAAGGGAGAAATGTGACCCAAGGTCTTACCTTCACTTTCAGAACTGATAACTTCTTAGCTAAGCTGGAGCAAGAATAGGTGTGCACCAAAGTGGGCTTGGGACTTCTTGCACAGCAGCATACATGGTCCTACGTCAGAAGAAAAAGAATTTAGTAGACAGGGCTGCCATTAGCATATACTGGGCCTTTGAATGAAGAAATGGCATCCAGAGGGATGCAGAGGAATACAGATCCCTGTTGGGGAACTTAGCGACAGGAGGAGGATGGGCAGGACTTCAGCCCCCAAGTGCCGCTCATCCAAGTACCTTCATGAGCAACCTACTGAAGTAGCCCTGATGTAAGAAAAAGTGTTTCCCTTAATGGGCAATATTAGAAAAATGATTAAGAATAACATGCAAATATTTATTCTTTTCCAGGAACATGGGTGACATTTGGAGGTCAAATTTCAGATGAGGTGAGTTACTTTTGGCTTCCATTATGCTGATTAGAGAAAATGCAGAGCAAACTATTTTACAATACAGTTCCTGGGATTCTGGCATTTTACAAGGGTAATAGTTTAGTCACAGGAAATGGCTAAGACTGACTTAAAGATTATTTTCCATTTTATCTTGTTTCCCCTTTATAAACGTAGTTCTTACTATCATTCCTAAGGAGATGCTTGGGGAGATAAAGGGTCTTTTCCACAACTCGCAAGGTCACCATGTTATTTAATAGGTCCATAGGGAGGAGTCTTTTTTTTTTTTTTTTTTTTTGCGGTACGCGGGCCTCTCACTGTTGTGGCCTCTCCTGTTGCGGAGCACAGGCTCCGGACGCGCAGGCTTAGCGGCCACGGCTCACGGGCCTAGCCGCTCCGCGGCATGTGGGATCCTCCCGGACCGGGGCATGAACCCGTGTCCCCTGCATCGGCAGGCGGACTCTCAACCACTGCGCCACCAGCGAAGCCCTAGGGAGGAGTCTTATCTGCATATTTTTATCTGTCTGAATTTCTGTTCCCACTATTGGGCATAGGTCACCACAGAGAGCTCGTTGCAGAGGGGAGTCCTTGGGAAGCAGACCTCTGGTGGAAATTAGCATGCAGAACAGTTATCAGGAAGTTGGGCCATGATGCAGTCTCAGCAATGACCTCAGCTGACCCCATGGGGAGCTCTGAAGCTCAGATGGACCTGCAGGGTTGTCCCAAGTTGGGGCAAGAGGAGTTGAGTGTTTATATCCCTTGTATGACCAGTCGTTGGATAGAGGCAGCCCTGGGAGGCAGGTCTGACCTTGGGGTAGGTGACTCGCTTTAGCCAGGTGCCTTCTGATGGCAGCATTCCTACGAGCTGGGGGAATAAGTCCTTGAGCGCTGAAGGAGGACCAGGGTGGTCATCACAAGCTCCACTCCAGGGCCCTCTGACTGGCATCAGGAAGGGTGAGTTGAGGAGGCACAGAGGCAGATCCACAGATATCAAAGCAATGGCTGCAGACTTTAATCAGATGCACAATAAATGACAAGGAAGAAAGGAGGTCTAAAGTTAATAATCCCCTGTATCTAGCATGTGCATAACCTTTTACTGCCTGGTATGGTTTTTGGAGCAGAGAAAGACAAATACATCTTCCCTTTTGGAGCAGAAGGATCAACTATAAGCATATTATTTCCCCCTTCATCTTTGCTCTCCCCTTGACAGTGTCTGCTCCCTGCTGCAGTGAGCCCAGCTTGCCCAGGTCAGAGTATGCAGGGCTGGCCTCTGAAATAAATCATTTCAAAATTATGATTCTAAAAACTACACAATAAAGCTGTTGTGAATGACTGCAGAGGCTCTCACCTCAAACGCAGACCAAATAGCGATTGTCCTTCCCAAGAGCAGCTGTGGCTTCCCCCCAGGGCCCGGCAGAGAGACTGCCAGCAAGGAGGAATGAAGGCACAGCCAGACCACAGTCACACCCATGGCTGAATTGATGGAGCTCAACTATTTCCATGTGGCAACGTAGGCACAAAGCAGATACAAATATTGGATCCCGGGATGAGCGCACCGTAATGTGCTGAGTGACATAATCATTAGTGCCACCTTGGGAGGTGGTGATGTCCCCATTATTGGGAGAGTTCAACCATTTATTGAATAGCCACTTGGCAGGAATATTATCGAAAGGATTCAAACTGGAAACTAGATAACTGTGAGGTACCTCCCAAAGATGATTTGGCGTCATCATAAAACCAAGATAGATGTTACTCACGCGAATTATAATACTTTAAAATAATGATGAGTATATTACCATCTTATAGCACTTAATTTTCAGAGTTTTATTTATGTTTTCTCATCTGTGACATAGTTAAGCTTCCTTCATTTGCAGGTAACAGTAAACTCAACTGAAATTGGCTTAACCAATAAGGGAAAAAATATTTTTACTTTTAAATTAGAAGTGCAGAGATAGAGCAGGCTTCCAGGTTGACTCATTCAGAGCCTCCACTCCATTTCCTAGTGATTCTCCTGACCCTGTGTTCCTTTGTATATCAACTTCATCCTCAGGTAGCAGCAGGAATTCTAGACCTCAGTTAGAATAGTAACTCCAGGGATGGAGTGTCGCTTCTAGAAACTCTGCAAGCAAGTGTTCCCAGAAGTCCTCAGCCAATCTCCTCTCACATCTCATTGGCCCAGATGTGTCACATGACCTTCCCTGAACCATGCCAGGCCCACCAGACCCCCCTTAGAGGGAGGTAAGGTCAGCTTCCCCTGAGACCTATGGGCTCCCTAGGGGGCCTGAACAGAATCATCCTCATTTTGCAGATAAAGAAACTAAAACACAGAGAGGTCAAATGATTTGCCCATGTTTATGTATCTAGTAAGTGATACACTCAAGGCCAGACACTGATCCTCTGACTTAGTTCAGTGATTTCTTTTCATTATTCCACATTCGGATCTTCAAATCCCATGATTGGGAAACATCTCAGCAATCATTTAGTTCAATTCTCCATTCAGAATTCTCCATCTTATCTTAAAATTTCTCCCTAGATAAGATTTATTATAAACATTTCCCAATCATAATCTACTAGTATGTCATGTGACATAACACAAGGATGATACACAATACAAGCAAGCAAAATAATTTCTAAAATATAGGGACTTCCCTGGTGGTCCAGTGGTTAAGACTCCATGCTTCCACTGCGTGGGGCATGGGATCGATCCCTGGTCAGGGAACTAGGATCCCACATACTGCACGGAGCAGCCAAAAATATTTTTAAAATTAAAAGTATATATATATGGCAGTCATGATGGAAAAACTATACTGTTCTTAACTTTTAACTTCTACTTAGGAGAAATGTCATAACAGTAGCAAATTTAAAGCAGTAAGAACATTTTTGCTGCTATTATTCTAAAGGATTTGCATGGAGTCCATTGTGCTAGCCTGACAATTTTCTTGGTATGCCAATTTAAAAAACAACAGGAAAAGAGTTTATCTTGGAAATGCTGATGAAGCACCTTTAGCCCACAATGAAAAACATAATGGAAAAATCAATTTCAAATATTTGTGAGGTGTGTAATTTTTCAGTTGACTAATAAGTCTATCAGCAAAATGAAAAAAATGTCCTTTCTCCAGTGTTATCGCTGTCCCTCCAGTGCCATCCCTCAAGGTGTGGTTTATAGCTATTGCCTGTGCTCTTCTGTTGCACTTGTCACTCGTGTTCAGCAGCACGAAGGAAGGAATAAGGAGCTTGGAGGTCTTAGGCTGACCTGTGAGGCACCGGTGCACTCACCCCCTCCTCTCCATGTAGTGTCAGTGCGGCTAGTGGTCGTTCTGTGATGGTGCCTGGGGTGGTGCTGAGCTGTGCGTGGCAGGAGTTTTCCAACAGTCCCAGCTCCATGTAACTTTTGGTTCATCAGTACAGTCTGCTAAGCCTCCAGGGAAAAATGTTACAAACTTTTAGGTCAGGAGTCACCCAGCTGCCAGAACCTGTTGGCTTGGGAAAAGAGAAAGAAGAGAAATGAAGTCACCAGGGATATAAATGACCCTCTTGGTCAGTGAGATTGCAGTGCCACAGAGCATGTTGTCAAACCACGTCTTCCAAGCAGAGTGAGAAACACAAGTCTCTCCATCTCACTGTGTTCCTGGTGGCTGACTTATCCCAGCGCTGAAGGAAATCCCTCAGTGCCCAGTATAGGTCTGAGGGAAGGGGTACTTTTACCCTATTCAGGCCAGTTGAATCTTCTTTCTTCTTTCTTTCTTTAATATAACTGAGAAAAACAAGAATGGTCGGTGAAATTTCCATGTTCATAAAGACCACCAGAGGATTCCAAGTTGCTTCCCAGCTTTAGAAAGTATTTGGCTTTTACGACTGACCTTTTTTTCCTTTAACATCTTTATTGGAGTATAATTGCTTTACAATGTTGTGTTAGTTTCTACTGTATAACAAAGTGAATCAGCTATAGGTATACATATATCCCTACATCTCCTCCCTTTTGCGTCTCCCTCCCACCCTCCCTATCCCACCCCTCTAGGTGGTCACAAAGCACCAAGCTGATCTCCCTGTGCTGTGCGGCTGCTTCCCACTAGCCATCTATTTTACATTTGGTAGTGTATATGTGTCCATGCCACTCTCTCACTTCATCCCAGCTTACCCTTCCCCCTCCCCGTGACCTGTGCATCCTCTTGCAGGTTGCTGAACGGCTGATGACAATTGCCTACGAGAGTGGAGTGAATCTCTTTGATACAGCTGAGGTCTACGCCGCTGGAAAGTAAGTCAGTGCCTGATGTGTCTCTCAGGTGTCATTTCTGGAACCAAGAGACTCTGCCCAGACCATTGCTGACAAGGGTCTGTCCTCCCCACACATGTTGATGCCGTTGCTTTTCTCCCTCCCTCTCCCACCATCACCAGAATTGGGGCTATTGACCATCTCTGGGCCCTTCTGCCTACCTCTGGTCCCTATATGAAGAATGGACTGGAAGCAATTGCCACACGAGGGGCAGAGGTGGTTGAGATCAGAGTGGTGGCAGTGGAGATCTATAAATATTAGCTGAATGTAATTAACATAAGTGAGCAGATTCCAGCGTGGTGTTCCAAAGCTAGTCTCATAATTTCATAACCACACCTCGTAGTTCCTCAACCCCGAGGGAAATGGACACATCCTCTCTGCAGGGAAGCAGGCCTGTCCCTCCACCGGGCATTACAGGTAAATCAGAGATTAAAGGAGGGGCTTCCAAAGATGCCAAGAAACCCAATATCTTTTATAAGAGGACATTTCGGACCCCATTCTAAGGACAGAGAGCGCTGCAAAGAGGCCTTGCTTCTTCTGCTGGAGAAGTCACAGCTAGCTCTAACCTTCTATGGACCTGAGAGCAGGTTTGGGGCTCTGGGATAGGGCTCACTGCTAAGTCAGAACACATGGGTGCTGTGCCTTCAAGGTCCATGCCCTCTGTTCCTGCACAATAAGCACATTCAACAGAAGTGGAACGCCTTGGCCTCCTGCTATGAACGTGGATGCAGGAAAGAAGCTAAACATCTGGACAGCTGCTTGAGCAGCTCTGCAATTTTCTAACAGGGCTGAGGAGTGTAATCACCTGTACGCCTAATTCCCCTGCTTCCAGGTAAGAATAACAGTCAGACTGCTGTATCAGGTTCATCACTGCTTGATAAAAGTGCATTTTCCTAGCCTGGGTTTCCTCCTTTCAAGGGCATGTCTGTGTTTAAGGACCATCAGGGAGGTTCAGAGCCCACATCCTTGATGTTTTCTATTGAGTCCAAGGAGAGAAAATACAATTGACGACGCCTTGTTCCTTTCCACATCCTACCCTATCTCAGCGTTTTCTTCTTTTGTTAAATCCTGCTTGTTACCAAGTGGGCCTAAGGCTGAAAAAGGGGGAGTGATTAACAAGTCTTTTAGAGCTATGTTTGTATTCCTGTTGTAAAGGATAATCGGTCCTGATTAATTATTGATTGATTGTCCTTGTGTAATGAGATAGGTTCCCACTGTGAAATGCAAGGGTGCAAGAGAGTCTGGGGAAAGAACCCAGAAGTAACATTCAACACGTATCTACTTGGGGCATGCCCCACAGCTAACCCACCTCATGGTTTATTGCCAGGCTGTACACTCCAACAGAGACAGATGCTAATGGATAAAGTGCTGATTATATTGATGTCACCATTCACAAAGCCTGAGAGCCCACCTACTTCTTACAATGTTGGTCTGGCTGGGAGGAACCTAGAAGGAAGTTTTGGTCTCCTTAAGCTTGGGTCCCAGCTGGGGTAGGTGGAGGGGGAGAGGATGGTGAGGGTGTCTTCAGTATAACTCTCCACGACCGGAGTCAGCGGCAGGAAGGACACTTCCCTACGACTTCTTATATCCTTCTCCTATGACGCTTGTCACTGGAATCCAGGACATTCTCTATGTGGGCTGCTGCATGCCCATCCCAATCCTGGCTTTGGGACATCTAAAGCCACACATAGGTTCTTTTATCCTGCAAGATCGCCTGGAGTCAGTATTTTCTGTCTGAAAAGCATGAGGCCTCATTGTCTTCCCCAGTCACAATCGGAGACCACAGCCATTAGAAAGAAACCCTTGACTCCCTTTGGATACCGCCAAAGAGGACAGTTATATATGGGATCATTGGTTCAAAAACACCAAACTGCCAAGTGACTCTGCTGTTTCCTAGTATCAGGACTGCAGGCGGTCTCCTGCCAGTGTGTCAGGATTTGGCAGGTGCTTCTGGAATGCTCCAGGAGCAGGATTCCGCAGGCACAAGCAGAAACAGTGGAAACTGCTACCAGCCGAGAGCAGCTTCTATTTTCGGGACATGTAGGCACTGAGAGTTCAAACAAGGAGGGGATCTGGTGTTTTGGATTGACTCTTGCGTTTCCAGGACACTGTATCCTAAGACATTATCTGTTTCCTCTTCAGGGCGGAAGTGATTCTGGGGAGCATTATCAAGAAGAAGGGCTGGAGGTAATGCATTCACCGTAATCATTTACTTGCCTTTAAAAAGACTGTTGTTATTTTGTACCAGAGAAGAGAAAATAAAATTGCATGACAGCTGACCAAAAGGCTGTCAAAAAAAGTCAATTCTTAGTAAAGAAATGATTTACAGCACCTTGAAAATAAATATTAGCGAGCTCATTACTTGTGCTTCAAAAGTAATTGACTTGTCATTGATCACAATGAATTACCATGGGTTGAGCAGAGAATGTTCATGAGATATTTGTGCGTAAAAGAAAGTGGCATTTTCATGGTTTCTGACTGCCATTTGTGGTAATCTGGTGAAGGAAGCCAGCTGACAGAAAACTTATTATCTCTACAGACATATTTATGTTCATTGTTCATTTTATTAACAACTCTGGATGCAAAGAAATGATGAAACAAGAAACCCTTGGGATAAATATCCCAAAGCTTTCTTATCTGAACACAATTAGCCAGCATCTCTCCTGTGCGCTGGGAGCCCTGTTATCTGGGCATTCAGAAAAGTGCTTCATCTGCTATCCTTGAGGGGTCCTGTTGCATCCCATCACCTTCTGGAGCCAAAGCAAATAGTAACGAGTGATGCAATAGTGGTGGCGGGGTGGGGAGCCACCCCCCTCCATCTCACTACACCTGTCAGCACCAATAGCTGCTTCTCCCCCAGCATGAGTACAGGATCAGGCCGAGTCCAGCCAAGGCCACAGGACAAATCTGGAGTCCTCTTCTGCTCTGGTATAAGATCGGCTGACGGCCAAATAAATAACCATTCTATAGGACGAGTGGAAATGGAGACCCAGAAGTGTATGGCGATATGAACAAATAAACTTTGGTGACCTCTTTCTCCCTCTCCCTCTCCTCTTTCCCTACTCCAGGGACTGTAAGAGTGTGAAAAGAATATTGTATTCAACCTTAAATACGGAAAAATATTCACATCCCCACCCAGTCCTCCACCTTGCCTGAGTCACCTTCCTACTCAGAATGTTGGCTCATCCATCGCTGCTCAGATTGGACTGTATCACTTTCTCAGGGCTGCTGTAACAATGTGCTACAAACTGGGTGGCTTAAAACAACAGTAATTTATTCTCTCTGTTCTGGGGTCCAAATGTACAAAATGAATATTTGGGCAAGGGCATGCTCTTTCTGAATCCTCCTTTGCCTCTTCCTAGCTTCATTGGCATTCTGTGGCTTACAACTGCAGCTCTTCAACCTCTGCCTCTGGCTTCATATGGCATTCTCCCCTCGTGTTTCTGTGCGTCTTCTTATAAAGACACCAGTCATATTGGATAAAGGGCCCACCTTACTCCAGTATCACCTCATCTTAATTTAACTAATTACATCTGCAATGACCCTATTTCCAAATAATCTCACATTCTGAGGTACTGGGGGATAGGATTTCAACATACCTTTTGCGGGGGACACAATTCAACCTATAACAGAGACCTTGGAGATGAGTCCACTAATGTCCAGTGAGATCAACAGCGAGGTGTCAGCTGCCAGAGTACACCTGAGGATGAAGGGGAAACTTCGGTGCTGTAGTTCTCTTCCCCTCTGCGTCCAGAGAATGTCTACTCATCACTCACCATACTTTGCAAAGCTTCTTCTACACGTTTTGTAGAAAATAGATTAACATGCATCTTTCACAAACTGCCTTTCTGTCTTGCAAATAAAAACTCAAGCTATCCCCATGCTACAGAAAATTGATATCAGGTCATATCAGTTCACAGCTGCCCACCCGAGCTTGCTGAAAAGATAAACCATAACATCACAGCATGGAGGCTACAAATGCAGTTTCAACCAGCATCCTTGCCTACTTGTCCCAAGACCACCGCTTGCTAGGTGTGTTGTCCAGGGCAAGTTACTTCTCTTTTCTGAGCCTCACTTTCCCCACCTATAAAATGGATGGCATAACTGTTCATGGAGTGTTGTGCTGATAAAGTGAGATAAGGTGGACAAAAGAATATTGAAAGCTGTGCTATATCAATATGAAATATTCACAATATCATTCTTCACCCACTCAGAAGAGTTGCTCTGGATGCCTCCGGGAGGTCAGTGATGATTCATCAGGTTGTTGTCTACTCTTGCTATTTGAACATAAATATTAGTGTGCACATCCATAGAGGCCAAACATTTTACAGAAAGCCTAATTTT
Organism: Globicephala melas; assembly: GCF_963455315.2. Classification (NCBI taxonomy): domain Eukaryota; kingdom Metazoa; phylum Chordata; class Mammalia; order Artiodactyla; family Delphinidae; genus Globicephala; species Globicephala melas. The sequence continues at coordinate 107,787,654 of NC_083317.1, read as the reverse complement.
GGAAAAATGTGCGGCCTTGGCAGGCCCAGTTGCTCTGAATAATCCAGAGGGCTGCACTCATTTTTTAATCAGATTCCATCCAGAGCTTTGTGTTGAAGCTCTGAAAATGTTTGCTGAAGGAGACCCAGCTCCCCTGTGGCAGATTGCTATTATACTACGTATCACGAGGTTGATGGATTAACCTGGAAAGTGCATCAGCCCTTTTGGGGTGTGTAATCTCCAGATGCATATATTTGTAGACCTTCTGTTACAGTGATTCAAATTACTTTTCAGGGAATTAACTTCAAGGGGATGGGGTTACTGACATTTTCTACAAATTTTTCTTGTTGCAGCCAAGTTGTCAGAGTTGTCACCGCCATTCCGCATTGGTTATCATTAATCATGCTAGGCTTTTATATCTGAGGGCCCCAGGCATCGACTCCACAGCTGAGTTATAAACGCCTTGTTTCAAATACTCCTGAAGTTTGGTCTTAACCTTTGAATCTCAAATGCCTTTTTTTTTCCTCGACCAGTTCAATTGAATTATATACTTGGAGAAAGTAAATTACATTGAGATCTGCCTCCCAATTTTAAATTATATGACTATAGTTCTCAAGACATATTCATATTCCACAATCATAATGGTGTGATTGCATTTCCTGCCCTTGGGTGTGGTTTTGAGGAAGTAATGAATTTGCTGACAAGATTCCCACATTTCATTCCCTTAGGAATAAAGTGGTAAAACTTTGAGTTAAGGATTTTTAGGATTGTTTTTCTAAAATAACATTTCCATTTAATAAGACACTCAAAGAAATTTTATTCCTATTTATTGACTAAATTTATTCGTATTCCCATGTAGTCAGTTCTTTCCTGTGAATGCAATTGGTTGCATGACTCTTTCCAGTTGGTTGGAAAGAGTCATAACTCAGAGACACTAAGGTCCATTGTCCTTGGCAGAGGGTGGATGTACCCCCAGGAAAGTTCATGATCAATCAACACTATGTCAGATGCTCGATGAGTGTTAGTTGGTGACTGTCTATTTGAGTTCCTAATGCAGTCCATGCTTTAAGTCTTCTTACTTACTCTTCTCACTTTCCTTTCTGACTCTCCATGCCTACCGCTCACCTTTGCTTTACTACCACCCAATCACCTGTGTGTTGTCACAGCCCTCCTCCTCCTCATCTGGCCCCTCCAAGTAAAGTTCCCTTCCCTTCAGAACTCTTTCTCTTGGATCTGACTTCAAGTCCCCACTCATCAGCTTCCCTTTGTCCTTAGGTTTCAATGACATAAATGAACAAATTTATCTCTTCACCAATTTCTTAAAATGTGAGGTACAATAAATTCTTTCTGGTGCTATAATAATAATATGACTCAGTACTGTAACCAGCAATTCATTTACTATTTCTCTGTGTGTTTGTTTAACATACAGGAGGTCCAGCCTGGTTATAACAACCAAACTCTACTGGGGTGGAAAGTAAGTTAAACACCTTTTATTTCCTTGACAAGAAACAACTAGTAGTTCGTGCTTTGATTCTTTTAGGCAACCATTTTACATCTAACATACTAAAATTAATTGGTTTGGAAAGAAAGATTTATTTTTTTTTTCACTTGAAAGAAATAGCAATTAGCCTAGGATTCAATTTTAGCTAGATACCCCCAAAGAAGTTTAGTGCAAAGCATGTGGTCACTTGTTACTGAGTGATTCATGGAGATTTTCAAATACCAACATCATACTTAGAACCATTTCCAAAATAGAGTTCAAATTTCAGGAAAAGAAAATAAGCACATAGCATCACAGAAGAAAAGCTACTCAAATCTGCCAAAAACTCAGAGACTTCTACGGAAAACGATGATAAAAATATCTTGTCTGGCCCCACGTGTAAGTCTCTGATCATTTCTGCAGAGGGCTCTGAAAATGCTGATCAAAAGGACCATTTCATCGAAGAATAACAGGAAGCTGCCTGTATCACTCTGTCAGGCCAAATAAAAGAGTGGTCCTCTCTCTGTTGTGGGATGCAGAACAAATTTCACAGGATGAATTGGCTTCTGATGGGCCTACTGGTATTTGAACTGGTACTTATATTATTCAGCAGGACTTAGAAGACTGGCCTCTTTGTCAAACATGTGAGAAAACAGCAAACTATTCCCTATTCTTTTTCATGGAAATCTCAACGATCTCCATGGAGTTCTAACAAAAAACAAAGACAAACACAAACAAACAAAACCTTATTTATTTCCCTGTAATTCATAAGGAATCGTTAAAGATAAAATTGAAGGGGAATCTTCCAATCAAAATGTATATGTGTATACACACACTCATATTTTAATGCTGATTTTGAGTTTGTTTATGATAAATGTGAAGAAAGAAATATGAAACTTAGATTTTTATACCTATTGTAGTCTATATGAAAATAAAGCCGCATGGTGCATATGAGAAACGTAGGTTTATATTGTGTTTACTCTGATTCATGGTGCCATTGCCTGGTGCTATTGTCTGTGATTTAGTAGTACTGAAAACCTTGCCTATGATTTAGAAATAAACAGGAAATATGACAGTCTGAAAGAACCATTATGTAATAGAGTACTACATACAGTACTATCTAATATACTTTTAATACAAAATCACCAAAGGCACATGATAAACTACTATGTTTTAAAAGGGGGTTGCTGGGACTTCCCTGGCGGTGCAGTAGTTAAGAATCCACCTGCCAATGCAGGGGACACAGGTTCGATCCCTGGTCTAAGATCCCACATGCCGTGGAGCAACTAAGCCTGTGCACTGTGCGCCACAACTACTGAGCCTGTGCTCTAGAGCCCGCGAGCCATAACCACTGAAGCCCGCATGCCTAGAGCCCATGCTCCGCAACAAGAGAAGCTACCACAATGAGAAACATGCACACCGCAACAAAGAGTAGCCCCTGCTCACAACTAGAGAAAGACGGCATGCAGCAATGAAGACCCGACGCAGCCAAAAATAAAATAAATAAAATAAATAAATTTTTTAAAAAGGGGGTTGCCAAAGGCATTGGTGTTAAAGAAGTATTTCATCAGTACTTTAAAACTCAAGGACCACATTTCTTTCTAATTGGCTAGAGTCTGACAATGGTCTGGGCAGGCAAAAGTCCATTAAATATTCATCTTCTTAGGAAACTAAGGAAGACTTGGTACATCACCTTTTAAAAGAAAATAGTTGTTTAATTTCTTTTGAAAGTCAAAAGTCACTTTCAGATTTGCTTCCTTTCTCAGAAAAGCCAATGCTGTCAGTAGCCCGACAATCTTATAGTAAGATCGCAAACTTAACGTCAAGCTTTTGTTTTGTTTTGTTTTGTTTGGCTTGGGATTGGTTAAAAACAAGGTGGGAAGGTTGAGCCATGTGTCAAGTGTCAAATTATATATGGACAAGGTGTGCACAGCTGAGTTGTTATTTACGTGGTATGATGACAGTGATGGTTAGTTTATCTCCTGGGGTCTACAAAGAAAAGCCGCTAGGTGTGCTGCCCATCAGCCTTCTCTCCCCAGCCTGCAGTGGTGCAGAATTTGCTAAGAACAGGGAATACCATTAACAATTCAGTCTAGAATGATTATTCTGTCCTTTTGAAACAGTGATTTTTAAAAAAGCACACCTCCACTCAAAGTCATTTGCTGCTTTTTCTTGTCAGAGCTGAGACGGAAAGAGGCTTGTCAAGAAAACATATTATTGAAGGTGAGTATTGCTTCCATTTTATCTTCGTTTGTGGGCTGCCGATTCAAGAAAGGCATCAACCAAACAAGTTCCAAACACATTGGAAGGGGGAAAAAATTCTCTATAAAAAACACCACAATCAACCACGTTTCTTCCTGGGGTTGAGTGTGGGGAGTGTAGTGATACAGAGGGGAAAATGAAAACTCAAAAAGACTGGATTCTCTAGAACTCTTCTCTTTTACAGCTATGCTAATGTTAATAAAGCACTTTTGTAAGATTTTTTTAAAACTTTATTGAGATATATTTTATATACCATAAAAGTTTACCCATTTAAAATATACAATTCATTGGTTCTGAGAATAATTACAGAGTGTGCACTCATCATCATAATTTGATTTTAAAACACCTTCATCTCCCCAAAAAGAAACCTTGTACCTACTAAGAGTCACTTCTTATCCCCTCCTTACCCACAGCCCAAGCAACCACTAATTTACTTTTGTCTCATTTCATACACATGAGATCATACAATATGTAATATTTTGTGACTGGCTTCTTTCACTTAGCATAAAGTTCATCCATGTTGTAGCATGTATCAGTACTTCATTCCTTTTTGTTGCCAAATAAAATTCCATTGTATGAGTATACCATAGTTTGTTTATCCAATCATCAGTCGATGGACATTTGAGTTTTCACTTTTTGACCATCATGAATAACGCTGCTTTGAACATCTGTGTACAAGTTTTTATGTGGACATATGTTAAGACTACTATGCTCTTTTAAAAAGAGCATCTATGCATTAAAAGAAACTGGTGGAAAGTTACTACTAGGTAATTGATTCACAGTGCCATTGCTTTTGCAATGGTACTCAAAAATGGTATCATTTAGAAATAAACAAGAAATAATACAGTCTCCAAGATCTATTATGTAGTAGAGTACTGGTACTCTACTGTGAGGATTATGAGAATTGTGAGGAATTTTTTATTTATTTCTTGCTTGTCTATATATTACAAAAATTTTATGCTTCTACATTTTGCAATAAAGGAAAAATGTTAAAAGGGGCCGCCATATGTTTCTAACATCTTTACACTAGTTCATGAACAATTCCATAAAAATTCAAGATTTTTCTAACTTTAGATTCATAATTAATCATTGAGACAAATGATTCTTCTCCATTTTAAAACTAATTTCATTTATGAAATACCAGAGTCACCCAAAACATAAGATGTACTCTAATCCCACTACTTTCAAAATAAATATAGTTAAAGAAGTAAATTCCTCCCTTTGGTCACCTCATCTCAATACAGTGCATAGCCTTCCCTACTTTTCCCTGTAGTGTCACTGACTTATCTATCTACCTATACACACTTACTTATAAATACAAAAATGTATGTATTAATCACTAACTGTTTTTTAGTATATTTGTAGGCTTCTGGGCTTTGAAATCAGAAAAACATTGGTTCAAGTTCCAACTCTTGTCATTTATGAGCTGGGGGACTTTGTGCAAGTTACTTAAACCTCACTCATCCTCATCTCCTGGACTCTGAGATGGGCTATCAATATCCTACCTCACAAGGTTACTATTCAGGGATTGAACTTAGATTGTTCACATTGAGCACAGTGTCTGTCATATAATAAGCACTTAATAAATGTTATTTTTGTCATCATCACCATCATCATCGTTCTTAATAGTGTAACTACCAGTCTTCTTCCTATGGATAAGGACACTAAGTAAGTAATATTCTGAGGCTGCCACAATGAATGACCACATTCTAGCTCTTGAGAAAGCTTGCAAATTCCTTACCCAAACAAAATCCCTCCTCAGTTCATAGTATCCAGTTTGACATTGTACAGTCAAACCCAGCCTGCCTCCCCAAACTGTTACCATTCCTGCTCTAGCATTTGCCCCATGACTTTTGTCATCTACCACAAAGTTTGTCAAACAGAAAAAATCCAAGTCTTTGGCTTGTGTACCAAGCTGAACAAACATGGCGGCAGTGTGCTGCCTAGAAAGTTCTTGTTTTTCTTTTCTTTTCTTTTTGATCTAATTGATTCAAAAAGAGATTCAGAAAGTGATTTACACTAGCTATCAACAAAGAAATAGAAAAATTGATGAGAAAAAGAATGGAGAAGTTGTGCTACTGTGCTTTTCACTGAATCTCTATTGCTTTAATATTTACCAGTGTGTATGCATAATTTCAGAACTCTCCTTTTTAAGTCAGTTTTCTTCAAGCCACATACAACTCAATAGAAATAAAATTCTCTCTCCTTTTAAATAAGTCAGAAATCCTCTTGGGAACTAATCTCTCAGGATGGATAAACCAGTTCAGCTGAAATTCAAATTGACCCAGATTCAAGCTAACACAAAATTTCAAACTTTTGAGGTTGAGGAAGAATTGGGATCAATTATTATGTTGTTACTGTTGGTGGTATTTTACAGTTTATAGTTTCAGCCAAAGACAAAAATACTCATGACTGCAAGAGATTCAGCTCAAAGGATATTTCTAGGCAGGCTGAAATTAGGGAATTGAGTGAATTTTACAGAAAAAAAGAAGGGATGTGAGATTTCTAGACCCAGAATAAATTTTGAAAAAGTTTACAAATCATTATCCTCAGGTTTCATTGGTACTTGGTACTTGGTGATGAGGATGACTTTATTCAACATTGGAGTTTCATATGCGCATTAAATTTGAGAAGCACTGTTAAAGAATGAGACAGAAGTCCAATTCATGTAGAGTTCAGGCCACTTGTGGGCTGGGTGACCTTGGCCACCTGAGTTAGTTTTTAGAGTGTAAAATTAGCTTGATTTGGGCATAATGCAATTTTGAAAAAAGTCATATGAAAGACCTTTTCAGTGAGCCCAAAGTCCTTGACTTAGATCCAGCTAGAAACAACATTCTCCTTAGATTAATGAGGAGGGAGTAGAAATTTCACTAATAGGTTTATTATATTCATTTGGAATCACAGGATCCTCCCAGGCTCTGAAAGTCTATTTATCCATTCAGCCATTCCACAAACATTCATTAAACCCAAATTTGTGCCAGTGTTAAAATTTAGCAGATCAAAGCTCTTTAGTATCTAACATGAAAGAATGGAAATAGTTTGGTAAGGCAAATTGTAAGCATAAGTAAATTGTTTCTGTGATTTTATAGGCAAAAGCTGTGTTTAGGTCTGTATTTGCCTTTCAGGTAAACAACAGTTTTGCTATGTGATTCAATACACAAACCCACTGTCCTTGTTTTAGGAGGAGGAGAGGAAAATAATCTGAGAAAGCTCCACTTGAAACTTTTTAATGAATGGCAAATATTAAACCCTACTATCTGAACTTTTTAAAAAGAGACAATTGATGATTTTTCAATTAAAGAATAAATTTCTTAACAAATGGATTCACCACAGGATTCCTTCCCAGTGCACCATGTTCATGGTAAACTGAAATCACCCACCCAAAACAATCATGTTTCATAATGGGAGGTGTAGCCAGTTATATTATTATAATGCAGGGCAGTCTTTATAAAAAGAAGCATGTCTCAAATCATGACTGAGAGGTCTGCCGAGAAGAAGCTGGAAAATTATATTGGGAAGCAGTGTACATTATTTAAGGCAACATTTGTTTTCAAGCCTGATCGGAAAACAAATATGCCATAGGAGTAGAAGATGATGACACAGCATATTTGAAGAGAACATTGCAGAATTTCCAAACTACCCGTGGCCTTGTTTCTACAGAGTTAAATCTGCAACGACGAACACATGTTCCACCTCTAACCCTGCCAAAACTGCTTAACATCTGGAATGAACATATTCCTTTAGACGCCTATGAAATAGGCTTAAATTGAATCAATTTTCACCTTATGAACAATACAGTTCCTGTTACACTTCAGAACCTAAAAGAGAGATTAACTTAGATTTCTTTTTACTATAGTCACTTGAAAGCTATTTTCTTTACATAATTTATTCTCCTGTGGACTTTTGAGGACTTGCCAGTTAACATCTAGACATCTCCTCAAGAGCAGGGAACGTTTCTCCTGCTTCTCCTGTCTTCACTCCCACAGACACTGGGTTAGCGCCAAGGGACAGGCTAATGTCAAAAGTGCCTTCAGCAAGTGCATTCGCTGCACGGGATCACTTACCTCCTTAGGTCATGATTAGCCATTCGGATGCCACTCTGGAGCCAAGGTTAATGCATTTTTGCACATCTACTTAAACTTAAAACAATGCTTGGCCCCAAGCCAATGCTCAACAAACATTTGCTAAGTAGAGGTAGAATATGACTATTTGTTTATTGGAGATAAACCCTAAATGGCTCTCAAGGAGACACTTGTTAGCATGTCTTTATGTTGCTACAAGATTAAAGCATCCGAATAGAAAAAGCCAGGACTAGCTGATTTGTTTTGTAGTCACATGAAAGATCAAAACAGAAAGACCATCTAGCTCCATTTTGTCTGTGGACAGATGAGGCTACTAAGGTCCAAAGAGGCTAAGAGACTGGCAGAGTCATTGAAGCCAGCGCGATTTAGTACCCTGGATCCCAAGGCCTGTGCCGCACCTGCATGAAGACCTCTCCTCTGAATGCCAGACTGGTCCATCCAGCAGCCAAGAGCTCCGTGGGGTTGACTGATGCGCTGCTTAGACCCACCATGGCTCCCAACACCACCACCAGTCTGCTTCTCCCGTGACTTTCTCATTTACTAACAGTCACTTAACTTCTCAGGCCAAAAGTCTAAGAGTCCTCCTTGATACCTCTACCTCCACACTTTATACTCAGCACACCAAGAGTCCTCTTATTTCTACCTATACAACTTGTCCCGAATTTGAACACTTCTCATCAACTTGGTCCAAGTGTTGTCTACTACAGTGACCTCCTCACTGGTCTCCCCTCCCTGCTGTCACTCTCGCCCCTGAAGGTCACTCTCAGCAGGCCAAGAGATCAGTTCAGAACACAAATCTGATATCATCATTTCCCCAACTTAACTCCATTTCTTTACCTCCCAGCCCCTCCCCAACGTCTTTCCATCTCACAAAGAGTAAAATCCAAAATTCATGCCATGGATTACAAGACTTTATGTGATTGAGATTTTCAAAGTGAGCAGACAGTGTCTCTTAGGTGCACAACCTCCTTTTACTCCACTTCAGAGTCAGAGTAGAGACCTGGTGGATCATTGCCAGGATACAACACATCATTTCTTATATTCTCACGTGAATACTCTTGAATCTTGACCTAAATATCAAGAAAAAAGGCTTTCCGGAGAAAGAATTGAGAGATGAGGAATGACTGAATACAATGAGACTGTCATTCTATCAAGTCCATGTCATTATTTATGGGTGCATACTATTACCTTGAACTATGAACCTTTGCCAATAGATGTTCTCAGTATGTACTGTTTGGTCCCTGGAGATAAATACAAATACCATGTCCATGCATCTTTAACCCCCCAGAGCCCAGCACAGTTTCAGATCAAATTGGAACTCAGTACTTGCTTATGGCATGGAAGAGGAAAGGACTTACGTTGTGACTGATCACACTTCATTCCAACAGGTCAGAGTTAGTCATAGCTCCTTCTAGTTTCTCTCAGCCCACACTGAGCTGTTCAGAAGAGCACAGAGGGAGAGCACCATCATCAGAAAGGAGGACACTTTGTTTCCAGAGCCAGGCATGGGCCAGAACTGTCACTAAATGTCTCCCTTTAAAACCAGGAGGTCCAGTGAAAATCTTTGGCATCTAGTCTTTGGCACCATTCATCTTGAGTCTTTGCAGATGTGAGCACCACTGTTATAACTACCGCACTTCTATAGACTGTTGCACTTACCAAGTGCTTGCCAACTGATTTTATCTGCTCTCTGGAGCAGCGATCCTGAAGGTTGTAAGTATTGTTATCTCCACTGCAGGTTAGAGAACTGAGTCACACACAAAAAGGTCAACTAACCCAAGTGGGATCACATGCTAGAGTACAGATTTCCAACCCTTCAGACCTAGGGATACCCTGTTATTGTTTGCTTAATTATCTTTTCCTCTCCTTACCTCCTCCATACACACAGCTGCTTCCAAATGTGGCTCATATCATAGTGCTTTTTAAGCTGAATTTAATTTCAAGATGCCCATTGAGATAGCTGGTAATACCCCGAGCCTGAAAGCCAGTGGTTTTTTAAGAACAGGCATTAGACTTTACAACACCTGTCTGCCCTAATCTCTTCATCAGTGCTTCTTTTAACAAGCTACCATCACAGACAATCCTTTCTCAATTAATGAAAAAATATTTCCGGAACTGTATTCAAGCACTCCATCTTCCTGTCAGAAAAGTAATTGTGGCTGGCTGATAAGCCAGTTTGAAAAATCAAATTTAAATGAGCCAAATTTAAATTTATAAGAGCCTCATTTAACATGCAATTAATTTTACACCTATAATAAAAAGAGAAAAACCCCCAGTCTTCCTGTGGAATTAAATAGGCTGGTAAGGAAATGCTGTGCCTCATAGAAATGAGAAAATAATTCTTGAACACTGTCATCCTTTTGGTTGCATAATACTATATACAATGTGTTCTGTCTCAGGGAAGTATTAATTTTACTGAAATTAAATATTTTTTCTGCATAATCATAGGAATGTCACTCAGTGGTTAGGGTTGAGACATAGATTATTGGCTCCAGATTTTTTTTTTTAAGCTCTCACTCTCTCCTTTATATTACCCCTTAAATCTTTAGGGCTTCTAGTGTTTTTGTTTCTTCTCAAAAGAATGGGGAATAATAGAAACGGCAGGGCTCAGCTATATTTAAGGTTCTTCGAACTTTTGTTTTAATTAGTAAAATGTTGAGCGAAGCCTTCATTTGCCAACCCTTTTATTCCTATTAAAACCCATGTGTACGTTAAGATGGGGTTATCAGTCACTTATTTATGACTTACACCATTTTATTGTTTTTGATATGCAATAAATATATCTCCATCCCATTATAAGCCCATTAAGTAATTCAAAACATGACATTAATTTGCATTTTTCAGGAAGAAAGAAGTTAAACTCAGGCTGCTTTTTATTACTTTGCTTCTAGACACAGCCACACAGGAGCCACCGTGAAAAGTCATTACCAAGTGTGGATTTCCAGTGGAGCACTAATACCATTGAGAAAGTTCTAAGGCTTTTCTTTGTTGGGGACAACGTCAGCCCTTGATATATTTTTAAAAGGTTCTAGGGGCCAGTAAACACATCACAGTATTCAATGTCTTTTTTGAAACTAATCCAATGCTTTTTCTTTTTTAAAGTAAATTCTTGAAGGAAACCAAGCTTCAACTATTTCTAATAGTGCTCATATTTAGATTTTTTGAGGTTTTCCTGCTTCTGTTTCCAGGACTGAAGGGCTCCCTCCAGAGGCTGCAGCTCGAGTATGTGGATGTAGTCTTCGCAAATCGACCAGACAGTAACACCCCCATGGAAGGTGAGTGAAGAAATGTAATAAAAGACTCTAGAGTTATTGATTCTAGCTTGGCGACTTATTCCACTCACAGTAGGAAATGAAATATATTCAGACTGATTTGACTGAACGTGAAAAATAAAAACCTTTCCAGTCGATGTCTTTCAGCCTCAATATTTACCCACAAAGTCAGTGCTCCACATCTTGCATCTTCATTAATTTTTAAGCAGTTGCAGGCACTGGGAGTGTGGCTCGTACCATTACAGTGCTCACTTTCTCCAGGTTCCTTTCACTTCTGTGATTTTATCAACTAAAACAATAAACGTAATTGGAAGGGGAGTTTATAACCCAGCCATCATTATTTTGGAGTGAGTTCTCTGAGGGTGTTCTTACTTCATAATGACTCTAGGTCAGATTAGTCTCCAATCTGTGGTGATAAGTGCTAAGTGCTACCATGAGCAGAGGAGCGACTACTTGAAAATGTGACTCTTCGTTGCAATCTGGTTTTTGATTCTCAAGGAGCTGCAATATTTTATCCCCATTGTGTTAACAACTGTTTAAAGACAATTTAAGTATCTCCCTGTGGAAGCTTTCAGAATGTTCCTAAAACCAGATTTTCTTCAATCTGCATTTATTTATGGAAACTACCTAGGATGATTGAAGATAGTTTGGGAGGAAAAATTTAAAAGAAGGTTCTAGTTAATTGAGATTTATAATCATAGGGATTATCATACACCTGAGGTGAATGAGAATGAAGATATTTGGGAAAAAGAAGGAAAAAATAATGTTTTGGTTATTTGAAGTTTACTATATGACATGGATTTTACAAATTTTTAAAGAATTAGAATACTTGACATAAAATTACACTCAGGTAAATTTAGTTTTGATGATTCAAAAGGTAGTTCAGGATCTTGTAATAAATCAGGTTCTGTAAAGGTTTGTTCTTGCTAGAGGGTTATAGAAGTTATGGAAGTTATAAATGATAGCAGTGTATATAAATATTTCTGTAGGCTGCATTTCTGAAAATAAAAGTTGTGGAAACTATTTTCCTTGCTATTTATGTCTTTCTCAACCACAGAGAAATGGTTAAAATATATATTTATATATCTAATTTTCTCTTAGACTTTTCTACTTTTTTTGATTTGAGTAAATTAGGAGTTTATTATAAAGCAATATCAGTGTTGGAAATTCATAATAAGAAATTATCCATGGAAATGACATAAAATGCATATTTTTATCAAAGCAAAGAATAGGTGTTTGATAAAGCAAATCATAAACATTTTATTAGTGTAAGAAGTGCTTATTGCAAGGATAATATGATGTCACACTATTCTCAATGCCACATTAAAACAGAGCACTGAAGCTATCGCGTGAGCACAATTGTCAAGTAAAATGCCATTCAGTGGCGGCTGTGAAAGACTGAAATTGCTTCCCATTTTAAGTGCCTAGTGACTATTTTCCTCTTTGGAAAAATGTCCTTTGCAATTATGCTATGTACAGGAAAGAAGAACATCTGGGATTTTTCAGCATCTTTTTTTTTTTTTTGGCTCATTTTCCCCATTCTACCACTATCTTTAATCTGAGGGATATGATATAGAAGTCTCTGAAACAGAAAACATTATAATTTGCATTATATACCTACAGAAGGAGAAAATTCTCAATTAAGAGCCAAACTATGTGATACTGATAAGATAATGGTATCTCTTATATAAAGACTAATTATGTGTTGACATTTATCAGAAGGTAGCTTCAAAACATAGAAAACAAAACCAAAAACAAACCAGATTGCTACCTGGTAGAATGTATAACTGCTGCATTAACCAGTCTCCGCTGGAATCAGAGAATATTTACATTTTCCCTGAGTTTCTTACAAAAAAATACCACAAAGGGCTTCCCTGGTGGCGCAGTGGTTGAGAGTCCGCCTGCCGATGCTGGGGACACGGGTTCGTGCCCCGGTCCAGGAAGGTCCCACATGCCACGGAGCGGCTGGGCCCGTGAGCCATGGCCGCTGAGCCTGCGCATCCGGAGCCTGTGCTCCGCAGTGGGAAAGACCACAACAGTGAGAGGCCCGCATACTACAAAAAAACAAACAAACAGCTTCCTATTCTGCTTTGTGGTATTTTTTGTTTGTTTGTTTGTTTTGCGGTACGCGGGCCTCTCACTGCGCAGGCTCAGCGGCCATGGCTCACGGGCCCAGCCGCTCCGTGGCATGTGGGATCTTCCCGGACCAGGGGCACAGGTTCGGGGCACAAACCTGTGTCTGTCCTGCATCGGCAGGCGGACTCCCAACCACTGCGCCACCAGGGAAGTCCAGGAAGCTGTTTTATCATGAGTCATTGTCCAAGTTCAGAAGTCTAATGAAGGGTGTCAAATAGAGATTTGTACTTGTTGATAAGGTCAAGAAACATGGCATGTCAAACCTCTGCGGCAACCAACCTCCTTATGCTGGAATGTAGCCTGCTCTCTCCCACCCCCAGCAAAGGGAGATCCACTCCTGGCTGGCACATAAGACTCCGAGGCTTATTCCTCTGGGATGACTTAGCAAGTTCACACTACAGGCAAGTCCCCATGTAGGACTTATTCCAGATTGAAATAGCTTCCCTGTGATGTCTCCCTAGCTTTGCAGAAAATGTGTATCCTCAAACAATATACTCATTTGTTCCAAGGTGAGCCAGATGGAAGGGCCAGTTTGGTATTAGTCTCTAGAAACTCATTCTCTATATTTAGTCTTTCTTTCTTTACTGTATCAGAGGAAAGGACTGATCTGGGCAACAGAGAGAAGAAGAAATAGGAAATAAGAAAAAAATAAGAAATAGACAGGGATTTCCAGGTAGCCTTGGGTGCATTTTCTCTTCTAAAAATGAAAAATAAAGGTGTGTAAGCTATGTCTGGATTCCATGTTGTTATTAAGTTTCATTTTTGCAATGATTTTGTGAATCATATATGTGTGTATGTGAGTGAAAGTTGTACCTGTACAATGGGGTCTACCTTAGGAAGGCTATTGGGGTTTCTAAAAACAATAGAAAAGTAAATGTTACGTATAGTCAAAATTACCCTTGAAAACCCTATAGTAATGACTTGTTGTCAGTGTTACTCTATAGCCTTTAATTACTCAATTTCTTCTCCAAATATAGTGACAAAACCATCACTAGATACTTTCCCAGACACCTTTTTTTTTTTTTTTGGTAACAGCCTTAATATCATTCACATACTTTTCTTTAGCAACTCACATTGGCAATTTTAGGCTCAACTGCATCCATTTCTGTCTAATATAAGCGATGGAACAGTGGTTGCCAAGTGCATATTGCTGAATTTTCCTATATTAAATCTACATATGTTGGCACTGTTCTTTGTATGTGTGCCTCACAGTAAACCCTTAACATTTGTAGATCACCTTTAATTGGTTTCAACCATTCCCGTCAATTCCATGGACCCACAACACACCCTAACTTATGATTTTGCCAAGGCACCTATATTAAACCCTGGGGAACTAATGAGAGAACTTAGCCCAGCTTTCTAAGACTCATTTTAAACAACTTTGATTTAAATTTATTAAAATGCCAACCCCATCCTCTTGATTCGCACCATGAAAGGATGTTAATTGGGAACACTTCTAGAGTAAACCAGCGTGAGTCTCGTCCAGTTTCTACGTATCAGATGACAACAGATTGAGCCAGAAAAAGATTAGCAGTAGCATCTTCATGATATTGGCATCATGGATCAAATTAGTTGTTCCCTTCCCTCCTTCCTTAGAAAGCCACTAGACAAAAAGTGAGTCCTTTCAAAAGAATGGCCATAAATTCCCAAAGTGCAACCAATGGAGGAGGAGGTGAGACAGCCTTTGTAATCTACAACCCTGTGGAATGCAATTAGACATTTTACAGCTATGGGAAGATGTTCCTGACAACAGAGGGGAGCTTGTATACTTTGTCCTCTGTCCTTCTTGTTTATTTTTTCTGGTTCACCTAGTAGTAATTCATTTTTCTTTCACAGCACCTGCCATGCCATCTGTCTCTGCTATAATACCTGGCGTTGATGGCATGTTTTCCAATTCCAGAAAAAATCAGTCCCATGTCCCATTTCTTCTTTCTTATACTTCTCTGTTCTTCCCAGTAGAGTCACTGACAGTTCCTTGAGCTCCATGATACTCACATTCTTAAGTCTCTCACTTCCATAAATCCCCAAAGTATATTTCAAAATCTTCTCTTAAGCTCATTAGTCAAGAGAAAGTTCATTCCAACATGAATCATGTTGGACATGGATAGACACAGAGCAATTGTGTGTCTGAGGACCTGCACTAGGAGTTTCTGGTGTGGTTTTCTGTCATTCACAAGTGCTAGACTAACTTCTCCATCCATACTCTTCTCATTGATCCAGAGAGGAAATAACTGAGCATGATTGTGGGCATGAAAGGAGGCTATAAACCATGTACCACTTGTGAATAGTAGAAAAAAGAGGGGACCCATTTTAGTTTATGTAGCTTTTTAAAAAAGGAAAGAAGAAAGGCCACTAAATTCATTGATCTGAGAATATGAAGATTTTAAAATTAAATTACACTTTAATTAAATTTTAATTTAAAAAAATTTGGAATTGAGTCCTCTTTTATTTATTTAGAATTTTTTGCCAAAACTAGTTAATCTCACAAACTCCCAGAGTCATTAGGTATTATTCTCAATCTAATTACAGTTCAAATTATTTATTTTTTTCCTGCTAGTAGGTCAATGCAGACATATAACAACCCAGATGTCTTATTTCAAATAAGAGAGACAAGATCAAAGTTAGCTTCACTTAATTCCCATAACATCATCATGTCAAACAACCTATTCCAAAAGAATTTCCTTCTTTCTAAGCCATCTTTTTACTGTCCACATATGCCAGCAGGAATCTACAGATATTCAGGAATCTAGGACATCCAGTGACAGCTCAGGAAATACCAGAGAGTGGCAAACATTGCAGGATCCCAAATTTTCTACACTTTCTCAATTCCAGAACGCTGGCCCTGGATATTTAGCATCCAAAGTAAAGTTTTCAGAACAAAAATGTAATGATCCCCAAACCTAGAAATATTGTCTAACCACCATGGATCATCCCTTCTGCCTTTGTATTTTATTGTCTTCCCTGAAAGACACCCTCAATCTGTCCCCTGCAAAAAAACATAATAGGAAGAAATCTTCTGCCAATAGGCTATAACAGTGTTGTTCCATAGAAATATTTTGAAAGCCACATATGTATTTTCAATTTTCTATTACGTACATTTAAAAAGTAAAAAGAAACAGGTGGGCTTCCCTGGTGGCGCAGTGGTTGAGAGTCCGCCTGCCGATGCAGGGGACACGGGTTCGCGTCCTGGTCCGGGAAGATCCCACATGCCGCGGAGCGGCTGGGCCCGTGAGCCATGGCCGCTGAGCCTGCGCGTCCGGAGCCTGTGCTCCACAACGGGAGAGGCCACAACAGTGAGAGGCCCGCGTACTGCAAAAAAAAAAAAAAAAAAAGAAACAGGTGAGATTAATTGTAAAAATATATTTTAATTTAAGCCAATATATAAAAAATGATCATTTCAACATGCAATCAATATAAAAATTACTGAGGAGATATTTTACATTACTTTTTTTCATACTAAGTCTTTGAAATCTGTTATGTATTTCACACTTACAGCACATCTTAATTTGGGCCAGCCACATTTCAAGTGCTCAATAACCACATGTGGCCAGTGGCTGCTATTTGACCACACAGGTCTCTAAACTCTAGTTCAAGTCTAGCAGAGCACCAGATACATACTGGGGGCTCAATAAGTATTTATTGTATGGATGGATGGATGGATAGATGGATGATTAGACGGATGAGTGAACAAGTTGTTTGACTGAATGAATGAAGCTCTAAAGTTAAATAGATCCACCATTACCTTTCTCTACTTGAAAACCTATTTTGGTTTCCTAACGTCTATGAACATTCTGGTACCTGATCTGGTTCAGCATATTTTAGGGTGATATTAAGAAGGATAGGTTGCTGGCAAAGGGCGCCAGGACACTCTTACATCCCATTTCTCCTCATCTCTCTTAACAGCAGCATCCAGATGCCAGATCTCTCTCCAGAAATCTAGCTGATACCTAAATGAGCAGAAACGAATGGAGGCATGATTCTTTTGCAGTTCAGTTGCCCCTGAGGATTACTATATCAAATTTTAAAATTATCTAACCCATTTCATTTATGACCCTGGCCAGGATGCTCTGAGGGCCTCTGGTGTTCATCAGATCAATCTAACCTCCTGGCTTGAAAGGCTAGGACAGCTGAGTTTTCAAGAAATTAATTTGGAGAAAGTGATTTTCATATCTAAGAGGATGAGCCAAACCCTACCAAGCCCATGGCAAAAAAAAAAAAAAAAAAAAAATTGTGTTCCAATTTTACTAAATCAGTTTTATTTCCATTTTAACTGTGAATTCACCAATTTACTGCTGCTTTAGACGTATTCAGCTGATATTTTATCCTTTACAGAACACCAAGTCATGCTGTTAAAAAAGAAATTAATTTCATTCATTCTAAGAAATAACATGGGGGGATGGTTGAGTTCACTTTGTGTTCTTTCAGTCTCTGGTGTGGTTTTTTAGAAAAATCTCATGTTTCTGTCATCGTGGGCCTCCTTCTCATTAGGACAATATTTCTATAAAATGGACTGGGAAGGCATCAGATAGACACAGCTTTAAATCCTGGCTTTGCTACCTGTTAGACTGTATGCCTAGGGCAAGTTTCTATCCTCACTGAGGCTCAGTCTCCTCCCCTGAAAATGGAGGTAACATATAAAGTGGCTTCTGAAGGAGATAACATTGTGGGTACAGCACCTCACTCACAGCAGGGGAAGAAACAGAAGCCTCATTTCTAGAACGCCCCGCACAACACACATACACATAAAACTCTCTTCTCTCTGGGTCTCTCTCAAAGGTAAGCATAGGAGACAACTAAGACCCTAAAATAATGTGATGAAAATCAAATGAAGGTGGCCAAGCTGCAGGGTTAGCCAGGGTCTGTGGTGAGGCCATGTAGAATCAAGGTACACAGTTGGTAATAGAATATTCTTCTAGCTCACATTTTTCTCCTTGAAATTTTTGTTCTGAAATTCTCCATGCCCTTTAAAATTATGTAATTATAGATTTTCCAGGGTTAATCTATTCAGTCAAAAGGTGATCTTAAGCCTGTGATTTTATTTTCAAAAGTGTATCTAGAAAAAAACTCAATAATAAGATTCACTCATTCATTCAATTGATATTTTTTGAATATCTGTATCAGCAGACAGAAGGTGCCTGGGTCAATAGCACACTTGCTCTATTGGAAAGACTCAGGGACAAATCCACCTAGCCATTAACTGTAGTTCACCAGTTAATCTGATGTGCAGATATAGACGCTTTGCATTTCTTGCACAGAGGATTTTTGAAGCCAGAATGGGGTCACCAGTGGGTGACTAATTTAAGACCACACTTGACAATGAAAATTATACCAAAAAAAGACTTTGAGTCTTCACATGGTTCATGTATATTTAGTGTATCTTTTTTCTTTAAATTTATTTATTTTATTTTTGGCCGCGTTGGGTCTTCGTTGCTGCATGCGGGCTTTCTCTAGTTGCGGCGAGCAGGGGCTACTCTTCGTTGCAGGGAGCAGGCATCTCACCACGGTGGCTTTTCTTGTTGTAGAGCACGGACTCTAGGTGCACAGGCTTCAGTAATTGTGGCACGCGGGCTCAGTAGTTGTGGCTCGCGGGCTCTACAGCGCAGGCTCAGTAGTTGTACAGCATGGGCTTAGTTGCTCCGTGGCATGTGGGATCTTCCTGGACCAGGGCTCAAACCTGTGCCCCCTGCATTGGCAGGCAGATTCTTAACCACTGCGCCACCAGGGAAGCCCTATTTAGTGTATCTTGAATGTTTTGTGCTTCACGTCATAGGCGTAAGGATGCATTGTGAATATCATTGTGAATATCATCACCCTTCCCTCAATGCTCAGTACACACATTTTCTACTTTGTCTATGGCTACCATGACTCAGAGCTTACTAATCCACTTAGTCTTACTGTTATGTGAACTCACACATTATGTGAATTCTGCCTGTCCCACAAGCTTTTTGTTTCTCTAGCCAGTTTCATTTATCCTCCTTATTCACTTCTCTCACTTTCTTGAGAAGAACTGAATAATCTTAAGTAACACAGCAAAGGCACATTACAGAATTCACCACCCTTACTTGTTGGCATGCTGCCTCAGATTTGCAGAGTCAACTTCTAGGGCCATTGGAGAAATTTCCAGAGTTTGGAGCATGGATCACTCTGATGTGTATCTAACAGGAACAGAGCCCTGGTTAACAATTTTCATTTTCCAACTAGATTCCATAGAGAGAATAGGAGTTTTAGAACATACTGAGAAGTTAAGTGTGCCAAGGCTGAAGAAAATATGTGATAAGCTGGCTTTAAAGGAAACAATATTCCCGATAATAATTTGTAAACATTTACGGGTATATTTTGTGCTTTCTATGGAAGCCAAAGATTCCTAACCTCATTTCATAAAATCCTTTTGGAAGGGAGGATCCTGGTAATATTCTATGCAATTTACCTACTTCCTCTATTCTCTCTCCCTTTTTTCCCTTTCTTCACATCTTCAGTCAACAGTGAAGGCAGAAGGAATACAACTGCTATCACTAGTAACACACAAAAGGAGAAACAACGTGGGCCACGTGTCTGGAGGCCCATTGTACCTCCTCACCACAAATCTGTGGTCTTCACCAAGCTCAGAAAGGGTGTTTTTTTTTTTCCCCCTTAAGTTGTTTTTAATCAAGAAAAAAAAGAGAGAGAACGGAGACGGCTTCTGCTCACCCCAGCTGTCAGGTGGAAACAGAATTGCTTAGTATTCTGGGGCTGTGGGTTTGTGACTCATGTGAGCTTCCTTCTGTGTGAGTTATCTCTCTGAAAGTAGCTGGAGTTGTGACAATATTCACCTCCATATTCTGAGGGGATGTCAACTCAGTCTCAGGGGAATTCATCTTTTTAAGTTCCTCATTGTGCTGTAGCTGATCTGCAGTGACATGGGAAGACTAACATTATCCAGCTCTCCAGCCCGGGCAGGTGGGGCTGTGGGTTTTAGCTGTCTGTCAAAGCAGCGTCTCGCTCAGGGTTTACTAGTATGTGAATCCAGTGGGCTGAGCAGAGCCACCTGTGGCATGGCTAATCTGGAATTCTCAGACAGTGGGGATAAACAAATACCCTTAAGACTCTCTCTCACTTTCTGTAAAAAATGAAGTAATGAAAGGCTCAATGGCTTTTTAAAGCCCTCCTGGATGTTGAATATGTGTAATGAAAAAATACAGGATCTGCAATCGGAGGACGAGGGTGCTAGTCTTGGGTGTGTGAACCTGCTTGAGTTGCTCAGTTACTGCTGCTCCGTTTTTCATTTGGAAAATGGGAAGAATAGAAACAGTACCTGGTCTAACTATTTCCAGGATTGTTGTGACAATAACGTGAGATAAGTGGGAACATTTGATTCGTAATGCCCTGCACAAATATTTTGAGATTGTTATTGTTATGTGTGTGTGTGTGTATATAATACATATATTAAGGTGTCATAACTGAAGTTTCAACCAGGCATGGAGACACAGCTGAAAATTGGTGAATTTCAAAGAGAGATGTCAAATCTTCATTTGTATATCGTAAGTATCCTACATACGAACGAATTCTGTTCCAAGAGCGCGTTTTATGTCCAATTTGTTCATAAGTCCAACAAAGTAAGCCTAGGTACCCGACTAACGCAATCACCTGTATAGTACTGTACTGTAATAAGTTTATAATACTTTTCACACAAATAATACATAGAAAACAAACAAACACAAAAAATAAATAAAACAGTTTTAATCTTACAGTACAGTACCTTGAAAAGTACAGTAGTACCAGCTACATCACCGCTGCTTTTACGCTTGCTTCCGGACATCCTGGGCTTGAAATAAAGATACTGTACTACTGTACTCTATACAGCACTGTACAGTAAAGTACACAAAAGCACAACCACTTGTAGAGGATGCACGCACGTGACAGTGTACGCCAGACACGTGAACTAACTTAGGTGATTGGACATGCGAACGCACGTTCCCATCTTTGAAAGTTTGCACCTTGCAGGTACATATGTAGGGGACTTACTGTACTTGCAAAGGAAAAGGGCCAGAGCTGGCTCCGTGTCTCTTTCTTCCCCTGACATTTTATTTTGAGAAATTAAAAACCTACAGAAAAGTTGAAGAAATAAACAGCCAACGCTCTTACCTAGATTTACCAAATTGTGCTATATTTTGC